>NC_092138.1:6720352-7970352 GCF_043159975.1 Macaca nemestrina | reverse complement strand
AAATAGTGGAGCAAATATACATATATAGAAAACAAAAAGTAAAAGGGCAGGTGTAAATTCAAGCATATAAAGAACATTAAATTTAAATGGATTTTAAAACCCAAAGAAAAGACGGTGTTGTCAGACTTGATTTTTAAAATCCAATTATATGCTGTCTATAGAAGACACATTTTATCTTTTTATTTTGGGTTGAAAATAAAAGAATGGCAGCCCTTTGGGAGGCTGAGGCGGGCAGGTAATCTGAAATCAGGAGTTTGAGACCAGCCTGACCAATATGATGAAACCCCATCTCTACTAAAATTACAAAAGTTAGCAGGGCATGGTGGCATGCACCTGTAATCCCAGCTACTTGGGAGGCTGAGACAGGAGACTCACTTGAACCCAAGAAGTGAAGGTTGCAGGGAGCCGAGATTGCGCTATTGCACTACAGTCTGGGCAACGAGCGAAACTCCATCTCAAAAATAAAATTAAAATAAAATAAAATAAAATAAAATAAAATAAAATAAAACGTAAAAGAACAGAAATAATATGTCATGCCAAAGCATCCATAAGATAAGAAAACTGCAGTGGTGGTACTAACATCAGACAAAACAAGCTTTAAAACAGACCAAAATGTGTTTAGAAATGAAAAGGAACACTTAGTAATAATAAAAGAATGAATCAGTCAAGAAGAAATATCAATTATAGACATATGTACCCTAATAACAGAGCTCTAAAATACATGAAAAAAATCTGATGGAAATGAAGGGAAAATAGACAATTCAATAATAATAATTGCAGACATCAATATCCCACTTTCAGCAATGAATAGGACAACTAAGAAAATATCAAAAAGTGTACAGAGTAATTGAACTGCACCATTCAGCAAGTAGACCTAAGAGATATCTGTGAAACACATCACCCACCAACAGCACAATATACATTCTTCTCAATAGCATATGGAACATTCTCCAGGACAAACCATACAATAGGCTAAAAAGCCTCAACATATGAAAAAGAATTAAAATCACGAAAAGTGTACTGATGAAAGTGGGATTAAATAATAAATCAATAACAAAAGCAAATTTGAGCAATCCACACATATGTGTTAAATGAGATACTGCTAAATAACCAAAGACTCAGAAAACAAATCACAATGGAAATTTCAAAAAATACATATATATATATTTTTTGAGACACAGTCTTGCTCTGTCACCCAGTCTAGAGTGCAGTGGCATGATCTTCTGTCACCGCAACCTCCCCCTTCCGGGTTCAAGCGATTTCCCTGCCTCAGCCTCCTGAGTAGCTGAGACTACAGGCGCCTGCCACCACGACCAGCTAATTTTTGTGTTTTTAGTAGAGACGAGGTTTCACCATGTTGTCCAGGTTGGTCTCGATGAAAATACTTTAAAATAAATTAAATGAAGACAACATATGAAAATATGAGATACAGCTAAAGCAGAATTTGGAGGAAATTCTACAGCTGTAAATGCATCTACTAAAGAAAAATAAAGATCTCAAATGAATGACATAATTTTCCTGCAAAGTCACTGGATAAACAAAAGTAAACTAAATCTAAAGCAAACAAAATGAAGATGATAATAAAGATTAGAGTGGAAAGTAGTAAAATTGAAATGAGGAAACAGTAGAAAAAAACCAATGACAAGTTCAACACATTTGGCAAACCTTTAGCAATAATGATCAAGTGAAAAAGAAAAAAGACTCAAATTACTGAAATTAGGAACAAAAGAAGGGGCATTATATTGACTTTATGGAAGTAAAAGAATTATAAGAAAATACTATGAAAAATTGAATGGCAAAAAATTAGATAACAAGGATGCCTTATGCAAATTCCTAGAAACATACAAACTACCAAAACCAACTCAGTAATAAACATAAAATGTAAAGAGATTGAATTTGTAATTTTTAAACTTTCAACAAAGAAAAGCCCAGCTTAAGATGAATCTACTGATGAATTCTACCAAGCACTTAAAAAATAATTAGTACCATTTTTTTTTAAATCTTCTAAAACATAAGAGGTGGAAATACTTTCTAACTCACTCTTTGAGACCAGTATTATTTAGATACAAAATCAAATGGAGACCTCACAAGAGAACAAAACTACAGCCTAATGTATTTTACGAATACAGACAAAAATTCTCCAAAAATAATTTTACATTGAATCCAGCAACGTACACCATGCCCAAGTGGAATTAATCCTAGGAATGTCAGAAGAAGTTGACATTCAGAAATCAATTGACTGAATAAAGAACAAAAACTACATGATCATCCCAACAGACAAAGAAACAGCACTTTAAAATATCCAACACCTTTTCTTGGTAAGACTTTATCCAACAAATTAAGAACTGAAGGGAACTTTTACCACCTCAAAAAGGGCATCAATGAAAAACCCACAACTAACATCGTATTTAATGGTGAAAGATGGAAGGATTTCCTACTAAGGTTAAAAACAAGGCAGGGCTGTCCACTCTTGGCACTTCTATGCAATACTGCCCTGATACACACATTTCACACCAACACTAACAAAATCCCAGCTGGATTCTTTGCAGAAATTGACAAGATCTATCCTCAAATTTATATGGAAATCCAAGGGATCTGGAATAGCCAATACGATCTTGAAAAAAGAACAAATGTGGAAAACTCACACTTCCAAATTTCAAAACCTGTTACAAAGCTACAGAAATCAAAGCGCTTCTTTGTATAATACAACTGAATTTTTTCAGAACAAAGACCAAGCAGTGTTCTTCCCTCAGGTGTTATCCATGCAACGATTTTTCAACTAAAGACTTGTAAATGGACATATCGTATGGTGAAATTACACTGTGTGTGGTTAGTCACATAAGCGTCTTCTCTCAGTGCTGAACATAAGCACATATTTAGAATAAAATTTTTAAGAATTCTTGCTTAAAATTGTACCAGTTTCAACACACAATTCTTAAATACATAGAGAACTAAACTTTGCCTTGCCAGTTGCCTGTTTAATTATCTACAATGGTTTCCAAATGAGAGTCTACAGCTCAAAATTGGCCTACAGCCTGTTCTTGTACAGCCATTGTTCAAAGAATGCTTTTACATGTTTAAAGGGTGAAGAAGTAGAAGAAAACAGAGAAGCAAAAAAAAAAAAAAAAAAGAGGGAGGAGAGAAAGCAGAAATATAATAATAATAAGCAGCCAAGAACATACATGCCCTGCAAAACCTAAAATGCTTATTTTCTAGCCCTTTGCACAAAACACCGGTCAACTCCTGATGTACACTTGAAGCTATAATCGCTGGTGTAAAACGACTGCAAAGAGAGCTCACCTTTCTTTCCTGTATTTACGCTCTTTACAAAGTGAATTTGTAACTCTTCCATCAAGAAGTAGAGTCTATTTTCTAAGCCCTTCACTTTGGTTGTCCTTGTGCTTTTTATTTATTTATTTATTTTAGCCCATGGAATGTGGTGTAATAATGGCATGCCTGTTCTAAGCCTGTACTTGAAGAGGTTGTACACATTTTGGCTCCTTTTTTTGCATCTCATAAGAACAAGCCTGGGCTAGCCTGCTGGAAGGTGAGAAAAGGAGAGTTAAGACCCCAGCCTGTTTAAAAATGACCCCAACACACAACAGAGTCTAAGCCATTTCAGCAGACCCACCCTCTACCCAACTTACCAGACCCACAGCTGACTACCCCAGTAGCTCCGTAGCAGAGGAACTACTCCGCTGCCCATGACCCCATGACCAATCATAAAAAATATATTGTTTCACACCTTATAAATTTTGGGATGGTTTGTTGTGCAACAAAACCTAATTGACACACAACTATGAAATGATGAAAGGGATTAAATACTGCACACGCTGTATTTTCACAATTGTTCTTGATCAGCATCTTTCACCAAGCTAGGTACAAGCAAGATGTTTGCAGCAACTTAAATTTTTGCATTTGAGATAATCAGATTCTTGCAATTCAGGGATTAGATTCCTGCAATTTAGTGGGCCAGGCACAGTGGCTCACACCTGTAATCCCAGCACTTTGGGAGGCCAAGCCAGGTGGATCTCTTGGAGTCAGGAGTTCAAGACCAGCCTGTCCAACCTGATGAAACCCATCTCTTCTAAAAATACAAAATTAACTGGGCATGGTGGTGTGCACCTGTAATCCCAGCTACTCAGGAGGCTGAGACAGGAGAATCGCTTGAATCCAGGAGGCAGAGGTTGCATTGAGCCAAGATAGTGCCACTGAACTCCAGTCTGGGTAACAGAGCGAGGCTCCGTGTCAAAAAAAAAAAACAAACACAAACAAATAAAAAATTCCCTCAATTTAATCTCCATGTCAGTCCCACTAGTATGTATTTTTGTAACCTAGGAAACCTGGGATGAATCACAAGTCTGGGCACAAGGCTCCTAGCACAAGGTGAGTATTTCTTGATGCCCAGCTGTCCTTGTTTCAGGCCTCTGCTCAAATGTCCCCTTTGGCTCTCTCTCTTTACCATGTTGGGAAGGAGACTCTTCCTCTATCAGTTTAGATCTCAGTGGTCAGGAGCCTGTGAATTAAATGGCAACGAATAGATTAACAGCAGAAAAGGCAGAATTTCTCTACACACACGTAGCAGCACACCAAAGAAGTGCATCTCTGAACAGCTAGGGGCTGTGGCTCACATAGGAGCTTGATTAAAGAAGGGAGGGCAGGGAGGGTTAGGGAAAGAATGGAAGGTTCTGCTGAGGTTTGCTGACACCAACACCATTGACTTGAAATGCCATGATGCTAAAGGTCTCAGTTGTCTCCCTGACTGGAAACCCTGGATTCGGGTTGTACGGCAGCTGAATTCTCTGGAGTCTCTGCTTTACTCTGATAGGAGAAGTTCAGTTAAGATCTCTTTCTACATCTGCTGTAATCATCGTTAGTCCCTTCAACAACACGTTATGAACTGAATTGTGTCCCCCACAAATCAGTGTTGAAGTCCTAACCCCTAGTACTCCAGAATGCCACTTTATTAGAAAATAGGGTCATTTCAGATATAATTTGTTTAAATGAGGTGGTACTGTAAGGGGGGCCCCTAATCCAAAGTAACTGGAGTCATTATTAGAACACAGCCACGTGAAGATAGATACACTCAAAGACTGCCCTGTGACCAGGAAGGCAGAGGACCGCCACGCAACTGCGAGCCGGGACCACCAAAACATGACTGGCCGGCCCCCAGAAGCTAGGAGGAGGCAAGGAAGCTTTCAGAGGAAGCACTGTCCTGACAACACCTTGATTTCGGACTTCCAGTTTTCAGAAGTGTGAGACAATACATTTCTGTTGCTTTAAGCCAGCCAGTTTTTGTACCTTATTATGGCAGCCCTCCCCGCAGCATGTCAACCACCCTAGATTAATTACGTCCTGGGTGTGCCTGGTTGGTGGTTGTGACTCAAATGTAAGCTCTGATTGAGGACAGGGGCTCTTTGGGCAACACATAGAAAAGAGCCTGGCTTTTAACAAAATGGCAAACGCTGTTGAACATGTATTAAGCACCATGCTCTACCTCAAAGGACACTACATGTATTAAATCATCAATTTGTACAACCCACCCGCCCCCGAGAAAAGTACCATTTTAATCCCCATTTTCATGGAGGATTAGACTGAGGACTCAGGTGGCTTGTTTACAGTCACATAGCCAGTAGAGGGGCGAAGCTGAGATACAAAGCCAGCAGTCAGACAGTGGAGCCCTGGCGAGCAAGGGGATGCACGGGGCTCTCAAGCACACGCCCCTTTTCCAGACGCTCACAGCCACTCTTCGTATCTCCACCGTCTTTTGTGGCCCCTGTGCCATTCTCAGAATCTGCCCCTTTTGAGCGTTTTTCATTTATTCGGCAGCTTCACTTCTATCTGATTACAGGTTGGACTGGGACTCATCTCCTAGGAGACAGTAAGTGATTCTGTGCGACTTATCATTGCTTTATACACTTCAGATACTTTTTTTCATTTCATGTTATTGAATTCTGGGTGTCCCTAAAGTTGGACATTTATCTACAGAATGTGGCAGCCTTTTTGTATATCCACCCATTTGTTATAATCTACCAAATAAGAACTTTTATTAACTTTTTCCCTTATCTCCTCTATGTAAACTAGTTTTGCTAGGCATGCTGAAGGATGTCCCACATCATGACCAAAAGGTTCATTTTACTAATCTTCCTCTGCTGTGGGGAAAGGGCTCTGGCAGGTATTTCCCACCTTCCAACTTCCCCACCCCCAGCCGACGGGACAGGGCCCATGACTCTTAATGGCTAGCAAAGTCAGTGTTCCAGAGAATTCTACCAGATTCATACTTGCGGAGGATGAATTATACAGAATTATTAATCCACTTCTGCCTCCTTCGTTCCAGGATTTCATGACAAAAAGAAAAAAAAAAGTAGAAAAGAAAGAAGAAATGTCATAATTAATTGAATTTTTTTTTTTTTTTTTTTTGAGACGGAGTCTCGCTCTGTTGCCCAGGCTGGAGTGTGGTGGCACAATCTCGGCTCACTGCAACCTCTGCCTCCCGGGTTCCCGTCCTCCTCCTGCCTCAGCCTCCTGAGTAGCTGGGACTACAGGCGCCCGCCACCACGCCCGGCTAATTTTTTGTATTTTTAGTAGAGACGGAGTTTCACCGTGTTAGCCAGGATGGTCTCGATCTCCTGACCTTGTGATCCGTCTGCCTTGGCCTCCCAAAGTGTTGGGATTACAGGCATGAGCCACTGCGTCCGGCCTAAACTTTCTGAGATAATTTTAGATGTCCAGAGCAGTTGCAAAAATAGTAAGGAGAGTACCATGGCCAAGAGAAAAGATCAGTAAATTCTTTCCCCAAAAAAGCAAACATAAGGTGAAAAAAATCTTCAATAACCACCCTTTGTTGCTCTGGAAATTGGCGAACTACTCAATTTTGAATAAGAACAGTGGTGATGTGTGTGGCATTCTGGCCTGGGGGACTCAGCCCTGGATCAGTCACTATGGAGATTCTGCTAGGACTGGGCTCTCTGTCTTCTGCCATGACGGAAGGAAGTCCACTTGGCATGGAGCAGCAGTGATGCCCACTGCCAAGGTGTCCTCTGGGGAAGGGGCTTTTGGAGAGGTGGGGGACAAGTGGGAGTCTTAACTTTTGACTCTATGAGCCTGAGTTTGTGGTCATGGTTGGGAAGCACATATTCCTGCTTCAGGCTGCACATGTATGCAGTCAAGAACAGAGGGCTCAGATTATTTTTTTTATTTTTTGTTTTATTTTATTTATTTATTTATTTTGAGACAGAGTATCGCTCTGTCTCCCAGGCTGGAGTGCGGTGGCGCCATCTCGGCTCACTGCAACCTCCACCTCCCGGGTTCACGCCATTCTCCTGCCTCAGCCTCCCGAGTAGCTGGGACTACAGGTGCCCGCCACCACGCCCGGCTAATTTTTTGTATTCTTTAGTAGAGATGGGGTTTCACTGTGTTAGCCAGGATGGTCTCGATCTCCTAACCGCGTAATCCCGCCTCGGCCTCCCAAAGTGCTGCGATTATAGGCGTGAGTCACCGCGCCCGGCCGGGCTCAGATTATTCACACTCTCCTGGCTGACCCTGGGGCTACACATGTGCACACAGGAGACTCCCTAGAGCCCCATGGAAAGCCAAAGTCTGGCAAGTTGAAAATGACCTGATCTCTGATCCGTGAGCAGGGGATAGAAGCCTTGTTGGCTGGAGGTATTTGACCAATAGACTACTAAGGCAGGCTGACCCAGGTACAAACCCTAGGAAGTAAGTACGAAAACAAAAATTCAAGAACAGCAACCAAAAGCACTTAAGCTGAAGTATCAATGGCTGCACCTCCCAGGAGACAGGTTATTTTGACCCAGTCTTTGATTTAGTAATCAAAGACTTCAGAGTAGCTATTATAAACACATTCATAGCGTTAACGTTATTCAAGTTTAAAGAATTAATGTATGATAACAATGAATTAACAAATAGAGAGTCTCGGTAAACATATACAAATTATAAAAGAGAACCAAATGGAAATTTTGAAGTTGACAAGTAAATTAACCTGAAATGAAGTTTCCTAGACAGGGGACTTCATAGCAGTTTGAGATGGCAGATGAAGTAATCAGTAAATTTAGAGACAGATTAATAGAAAGTATCCAATATGAAGAGCACAGAGAAAGAAAAATTGAAAGTAAAAATAAACATTGTCTCAAAGATCTATAGAAATACACCCAGTATACCCACATAAGCATATGAGAGTCCCAGAAAAAGAAGGCTAAGTGGAGGAAAAATTATTTGAAGAAATAATGGCTGAAGACTTCACAAATTTGATGAATGAACTAATCTACACACACAGGCAGCTCCATTAACTGCAGTGAGGAAAAGCTGTATGAGAAAGATTGCAGACATAGTGCAGTGGCTCACGCCTGTAATCCTAGCACCTGGGGAGGCTGAGGTAGGAGGATCATTTGAGCCCAGGAGTTCAAGACTAGTCCGGGCAACATAGTAAGACCCCATCTCTAAAAAACTTAAAAATGAAAAATAAAAATTAGCTAGACATGGAGGCATGTGCCTGTAGTCCCAGCTACTCGGGAGGCTCAAGTGGGTAGATCACTTGACCCCCAAAATTGGAGACTGCAGTGAGCCATGATTGCGCCATTGTACTCCAGCAACAGAGAGAGATTCTGTCTCAAAAAAAAAAAGAAGGAAGAAAGGTTACTTGTTATATGTTCCATTTATATGAAATATCTATAACAGTCAAATTTATACATAAAGAAAGCAGATCAATGTCTGCATGGGACTGGGTACGGAAGCAGAAACTGACTGCAAATGAGCAGGTGCCACTTTCAGAGTGATGGAAATGCTTCAAACTGGACTGTGATGATGACTGAACAAGTCAAAGTAACTAAAGTCACTGAATTGCACAGTAATACTGGGTAATTTTTGTATGGAAATTGTTCAAATTTAAATACATTAACTAGGCAAAAATCATGTATTACACACACATACACAAGATACATTATAGCTTTGCACCATCTCACAGAAACGTCCTCATTGGAACATAGTAAAGATATAACACTGTGGAAAGAATGCTGAACTTGGAATCCTAATGTGTGAACCAAAATGCTTGTTCTACTATTTACTATGTATAACATTGGCTAACTCGCTTTTCCTCTCTGAACCAATTTTTGTACCAAAAAGTGAAAATTAAATAAGAATATACATGAAGTATCTAAAACAGTGGGTGACCCAGTTAATGCTCAACATACTGGTATTTGTTTGCCTTTATGTTTGTTACTGTGGTCGCTCTCTGTGGGCACCAAGCATAGGAGAAAAAAAGTAGCAGAATATAGAGTTGCTGTAAATGTTTGTTTAATAAGCGGAGGGCAGATGAGCCAGGTGAGATTAAGTTGTCTCAAACTGACGCAAGCCATCGGAACATAGACCAAACCCCAACCAAGATCGACAGCTTGAGTGTGGCCATGATCTGCAAGGCTCCAAGGCAACTCCCTCTATAAGCATAGAATATGAAAGTGGTGGTGGGCAGCAAATGCCACTTCACACTGTTTTATCTGTCCAAGGCATCCTTCGTCTCTCCAGCGGCTTCCTGTCTTCCTCTGGGAAAGCGTGCTCCCCGTTCTGCTGCTCACACTCATCCCTGATCAGACCCCCCATGCCTGTGCTGCTGCGTGATTTCATCCATGCATCTACACTGCACTGCCCTGGCCACTCTGCTCCTCTTTCCTGGCGTCTCCTCTGCCTGATCATAAGCCCCTGTAAAGTGGAGACCATATTTTACTGTGTTCCGTGTATTCAGGACCTCTAGTGCTGTGTCTGGCATATTATGAGAATTCACTAAAAGTACGTAATTATCTAAACGGAACTGAAAAGCACAGAGATGAAGGGATTTTATAGATGAGATTGTTCAAGGTCATGGAGGCCACAAATAGCAACAAATCATGGAATACATAGAAAAGGAATTCAGAGGTAAATTGGCATTTTCTGAACAACAATTCAGTGACGCTTTGTCCCAGGCACCTTCCATTCCATTATTTATATTTTAAAACAGCTCATTGAGAGGTATTATTTTCACTCTTTCAAGAACTCACAGAAATTGTATTTGTCTATGTATGGTGACCTCTCTAGGAAGTGTTAAAGCCAGGATTTGTCCCCAGAATTCTCTGCTGTCTCAACCAATCCTTGCCATTACATGCATCCAGAGTCCACAAATAATCCGTGTCCATTTTGGGTAAGATGTAGTTCTACGATGTGCCTTCCTTAAGGACAAATAGACGGCAGATGAACCAGGTGAGATTAAGTTGTCCCAAACTCATGGTCATCAGAACACAGACCAAACCCCAACCAATATAGACAGCGCGAGTGTGGCCATGATCTTTAAGGCTCCAAAGCAACTCCCTCTCTGGTGCAGAGAAGCTGTGACCCACTGTGCCTCCCAGTTATCTTTCTCAGCAGGTCCTTTAGACACTTTTCTGTCCCTGATGCTGTATTGTTAATAGTCTGTCTACATCACGAATCTGAAGAGAATGGAATCACATAGAAGCCACCTGTGTAATAATCCCCACATCCAACACCCTTTTAATTCCATCACTGCATGGGCTATATTTTTCAACCCCTCCCAAAGTCCTCTTTGCCCAAGTTACCTCTCCCAGTGAACGAGGCACAGGCTCCTCAGGTTTTCCTAAGGCATTGCCTGAAACTTTAAAACGTTGCATTCTCATCGGCGATCCCCAAAGTCTCCTTAGTTTTGCACTCCATACAACCTCTCTCCTACAAGCCTCTCTTACGCAACCTTGCCTGCCCTTCAAGAACACGTTTTTTCTAAGGAAGCACCAGCCCCATGGAAATCCCCTCATGACTCAGTCAGTAATGATCTTGTCCTCATCAGAATTCAAAAGCCTCTCATCTGTACGGATACAATGAAATGTATGCTATTTGAGAGCACCTGGTGTGTTGTGATACGCTTGTTGTGTTATCATTTGAGTACTGAATTCAATGTTTGTGTGCACATCCCTTTTTCTACCTTCCTGCAGATGAAGGTCTCTGACGTTACCCACACTGAGTAGCAGGAGGCCATGCAGGCAAGAGGCAGCCAGACAAACAGGTGGAGAGACAGCACTGAATACACTGAATCACTAGTCAATCTCTTTCCCTTTAAACTGTATTTTCACATTCTAGAGGAGCAGCTTTTTCCTCCATCTCTCTGGGCTCCTGCCTCGTGCCACAAAGTAAGATTTTGTAGTCACCCACAAGGAGAGGGGAGTCTGGATCTGCTTTTCTCTCAGCAGCTCTTTACTTCTCTTGACAGGAGATTAACATGCGGTGATGGGATCAGAATCTCTGGCCTTGCCAGCCACTTCTTGAAGATCACGAGACATACGGGTCTTTGATCTGCTATTGCTGAATGTGGCCTGCTCACTGAGCACTTCATCTCTGCCCTGTAAGTTTAATTCAGGTGGGAAATGGAAACAATCTCATTTTTGTATTGGATCCAAGAAGAATTCCCCAACTCAGCCTTATCAGCGATGAAGGAGATATTTTAATCCCTGATATCTGCACCATATGTCAACTTGTCGGAATCTGGGTGGAGGGAGAAGTGAATAAGGAACCCTTAGGCATGACGTAGACTCTTTTAAAACATCTTGATTACTGTAGGATAATCAGACATTGTCTCAAAATACTTGCAATGATTTGTGTTTAAAATTTGGAATTATATGATTCCTCCTCAGCATAAGCTACCACCTGAATAGCTATTTTTGAACTTGTGCTAGAAGAAGCAATTTTCCATTCTGATATGCAACAGACCCAGAATTTCCACTTCTGCATCCTAACTAATCACAGAGTGTCATTGCTAATTGCACAGACCCAGCTCCTCACGTGGATACAATTTAGTTCATGTATGTTGGCAGACTCCTCATTACCTGGCTTTTGTCATATCCATGGCAGAGCAGAAATAACATGGGCTGTAAATTAAAGAAATGCCCTTTCAAAGACACATCTCACTTTAAAATTCCTCGATCTCGAACACAAAGCCTGTGAACTTTCCAAAGCCCCACACCAGTTGCTGTTGCATGAAGGAACACGTTATATCAGAGCTTTGTTTCTTCAGCAGAAGAAACAGAGAAGCCATTCCATCTGTGGAATGGGAACAATAAAATAAACTTTTCATATATTTTTGTGGGATTTTAAAGTAAAACACTTAACACTTTGCCTTCCTAGCCAACTGTACACGTTAAATAAATAATCGTCGTATTCTCTGCTGCGGGTTTGTTGTTGCTGTTATTGCTACGAAATCCTTTCAGAAAGCCATCCCCTTTGACAGCTTTCACATTCAGTGACTGGACTCATTCATGAGTCTGTTCACCTAAAATTATTCCCTAACTCTTAACACTAGTCATAACAATGACAAAGAATCCATCAATGCAGAATTAGTTTAATCATTAGAAAATTGTGGAACCTCTCCTTGTTCTTAGTTTTATTTTTATCTTTGAATCACAGCTGTTACTAATCACTCATATTTGTTACGATCATGTGTTTTTATCATCAACCTTATTGTATGACAGAAGAATCATAGCTATCAAGAAAATCATTTAAGCAGGAGAGAACAGTCTTGATGGAGCCACATGGCAAACAGTGACATGGTGCCCAGAGGACCAGAGGTGGCAGTGCAGGGAGCACCGCAGGGTAGACTTGGGCGAGACGGCAGCACCAGGCAGCCTGCCGGCTGCACCTGCTCCTCCTTTCCAGGTGGGCTTCAACACTAGTGGAAGGAGGCCCCAGGGAGCAGGCATGGCTGATCAGAGACCTGGGTTCTGCTTACAGCTCTTCCCTCCCACCTGAGAGGCTAGGTGAGTCAACACGCCCACTGAAGCCGGTATCTACCACCCACACTCCCTTAAAGGGCTGCGGTTGCTCTCATGATGGATAATATAAAACTGCCCTGAAAGAGATCAGGATGACACCAATATACTCGCTTCATATTGACACTGGTCCTATCAGAGCCCCAATTTCCAGGAATATAGAAGGTTGGGCCCAGACGGCTCTGGGAACACTGGACAGCCAGGGCTCACAGGCCAGCCAGGGGTGACAATTTTGAGAAAAATTCATTAATATGAATTATTAGTAATTCCCAGAAAATCATTTCCAAATAAAGGAGAAAAGGAAACTTGGATGGATGTTCCCTGCCAGGTTTTAAATAGCACTGCTCTTGAATTGTGTAGATTCTGTGGCATTCCAGTCAAATCATTTTCAGGAAAGCTGCAGCAGGATTCTTTCGAACCAAGAGTGGTGTGGAGCCTTTTCAAAAAATAAATAAAAGTCACAATTGAAGTGGTGATGTTAGCCACTTTGTCTCTTATTTTGCTGGGAATATGTCTAATGTTTGCCTATCAAGACAAAGCTGTTGGCATGCTTCTTTAAAATGTACCTTTCTGATACCAGCATGATAAGTGTTAGTCACAAAGGCATGTAGAATTTTACCAACTGTTTTTGCAAATCTTTAGAAACTCATGTGGCTTTAAAAAAAAAAAAAAAAAAAAAGCTCTGAGTGGAGTTAGGGGTGGTGTGACAACCAGAAAAAAATGACTCAGACACCATAGCCTCAGCCCTCCTGCAGCAAGAACTGGCCAATGCTTTGCCACATTGTCTCCTTCTCTCATTAGGGAATGCCCCTTGCCACAACTTTCTTTCTTTTATTACATCTGAAACTTTTACTACGTTTACTATTTTGTATTAACATAAATTCTATTACTCATGTGGTTATTATTCAGTTTTTTCTTATCTCTGAGTTAATTTTGACAGCACATCTTCTTCAAAACCATTAGTTTTATGCAGACTTGCCAGCTGATTCCTATAGGATTATACAAAAAAACCTTATATTGCTTTTTATTAGGTAGGTGAAAAAGTAATTGTGGTTGTTGCCATTACTTTCAATGTAATAAAAGCATTACATTTTGCATCAACCTAATAATTTGATTATTGCTGCAGATATTAATATATGACTTTTATTATTTCTGAAGTGTGGTTTTTCTTTCATTTTAAATGGCTTGTCAAAGGTTTTCTCTCCTTAATTATTTCAAGCAATATAAACAACCAAAATAGAAGTAACTTCGTATTTCTAACTAAAATTACCATTATATTCTATACAATTTCATAATTTGGGGTCTTCATCTATATGAAGTTTTTATTCTACTTTTTTCTGTTTATTTTGTTTTGGATTTCTTCTCATTGGCTCTGTTTATTCTTAGAGGACCATGGTGCTCCTGGCCTAGGTCCCAGTATAGTTGAGACCTGCTGGGGATGAGGAATGCCTGGAGATGCTGCCACTTTTGGCCAGAAAAATATAGATAATGACATCTAAATAGTAAATGGGTATACTAAATAGCAGCTGAGATATCTCTGAAGGGAGAAGTGGTGGAATAAAAATACAGCAGTCCGAACTACTTGAGATTCATCACAGAGACAATAAATTGAAGAAAAAAAGAAGAAAAGGTAGGAGGTATGGAGGATAAAATGAGAAAATACAACATAACTGCAAGAAAAAAACAATATTTTAAGAAGAGTATCTGACAATGTTCCAGAACTAATGAATAACATGAATCCTTGGTTTTAAAAAGGTATGCCAAGCCCCAAACAGAGTAAATAATACTAAGTCCATACCTAGACATATTGAAGCGTAACTGTGGAACATCAAAGTGAATGAGCCAATTATGTACAAAGGGTCATTAATTGGACAGACAGCTGACTGCCTTTTCAACAACAATGGAGGAAAATTTCAGTAGTTCAAAAATCTTTAAATCTCTGAGGAAAAATCTGTTAGCCTAGAATTTAAAAAGAGCAAGAGAAAAAAAGAACATTTTCGGATGTATGAAGACTTAAGAAGAATACAGAAAAAGTTGAGCACATAGTGGAGAGTAGAACAGTGCTTATCAGAAGCTGGGGTTATTAGCAGGGAGCAGAGGATGGGGAGATGTTTGTCAAAGGATATATGATCACAGATAAAAGGAATACATTTCAACAGATAGGCTGTACCATAAGGTGACTAAAGTTAATGATGATATAATGTATGCTTGAAAAATGTGAAAAGAATGGATGTCATGTGCTGTCACCAGAAACATAATAACCATTGTGGTAATGTATTTGTTGATGATCAGATTTAACCATTCCACAATGTATACGTGCTTCAAAGCATCATGTTGTACATGGTAAAAATGTACAATGCTATCTGTCCATTTTTTTAAAAGTGCAAGGGTAACCTAGGTACGGAACAATCAGACTATTCTAGAATAAGAGGCAACTTCTGGTTTAATGCTTACTGAGTAAACTATGGAATGCGCAGGAAAAAAGGAAGAAAGGAAACTTTATCCAAAAGAAGATATGGAAAGAGAAAACAATCAATCAAACAATGCAACGGGGAAGAGAAAAAAGGATATTAAAAGAAAACCCACCATATATGACAGTTAAGTTGGGGTATATTGAAATCACCGTAAATAGAAATGCACTCAAGGTCCTCTATTGAAAGACAGAAAACATTTTACTGGATATATTAAGTGTAGCTATGAGCTGGTTGAAGGAGCCCTGTTATATACATATACAGAGAAAAAATAATAAAGTGGTGGAATAAAAATACTATATCAGTACTGACCAAAAAACCAGTACGGTAATGTTAATAACAGACAAAATAGATTTTATGTCAAAAAGCAATAACAATCACTACATAATAATACATGGAAAAAATCCACCATTAGTCACATTTATATGCACTTAATATTCACAACCTTTAAATACATACAGCAAAACCTGCCAGAAATTCAAGGAGAAATGGACAAATCCGTAATCATAATAGGAGATTTTTAATGGATTAATTTCAGAAATGGGTAGAAAAATCAGAATACATTGGAAATAGTATAGACTTTTGGGATAGCAAAATCAGTAAGTTTGGTTTGATGAAAATGTACATCACAAAGTACTCTAATAAATGAAAATATACAATATTTTAAGTACGTAAAGATTTTTAATAAATATTGGCAAAATATTCTTAAAATGAAACTTAACTGAGCAATTAAAATGAATAAGCTAGAGATTCCTGGATCAACATGTACAAATTTCCAAAACAATTTGAAAAGAGTAAGTTGTACAATGTCCACACTCTATGACATTATTTATATAAAAGATAAAAGCCTGCAAAAGAATGCAGTGCATTCTTGTGTACATATACATATATATGTGCATGTATGTGTGTATGCCTATAGATGTAAAAAGGATATAAACATATGCATGAAGTTCATGATAGTGGTTATACATGGGGATAGAAAAAATGGAGGTGGATCTCCGATAGAAACACTATGAGCCTCAATTTTATATCTAGTTTTAATATCTGTAAAATCTAAAACAAAACAAATACAATTTTATATTAAGATTTTGTGATTTGGTGGAATGTAGATACAAGTTTATGTTTTTCTATTCATATTCTCATCAACAGCATGTATACTTATATAATTCTACGCTATTCATTATGTACTATTTATGCTTGTCTAAATGCATGCTTATCATAAAAATTCCTTGAGAAGCCTGAAATGGTCAAGTTATAAGATAAAAATAAAAACTATCTTGCAAACAAGGAAATATCTGGACTTTGAATGATTAACTTAGTTATTTTTTGCAATTCTATTGAACTCAGTGAATTCCAAGTTCTTTATCTTCTATCTCTACCTGAATGAAAATTTGATTTTCCAACCAGCATCAATGTTAAGCATGCAACTGTAATGTTCTTTTAATTTTCTTCTGTGTATGAGTCCGTTTCTCACACTGCTATAAAGACATACTGGAGGTTGAGTAATTTACAAAGAGGTTTAATTGACTCATAGTTACACGTGGCTGAGCAGGCCTCAGGAAACTTACAATCATGGCAGAAGGCCCCTCTTCACAGGGCAGCAGGAGAGAAAAAGAGAACCATCAGGAGAAATGTCAGACACTTATAAACACCATCAGATCTTGTAAGAACTTGCTCATTATCACGAGAACAGCATGGGGGAAACCACCCCCATAATTCAATTATTTCTGCCTGGTCCCACCCTTGGCACTTGGGGATTATTACAATTCAAGGTGAGATTTGGGTGGGGACAACAGAGTTCCCATACCATTATGAGAACATAAAATTTAAGAAGTGGAACAAAGTCAGTTAACGTTTATTGTTTCTGAAAGTAAACTTTCATGTTCATCCCCTTTGAGACAAACAGTCAAACAGGTAAAGAGAGGGCTAGATGGAGCTTGCCGCTCACCAGCTGGAGTGTGCTTCGTAGTGCCCAATTTAGAGACAGCAGGTTCCTATGTTGAAAGCTTTCTGTGCGTTTCAGAGAGATGTTTATAATTAGCCAGTGCTAGGGCAGCAGCAGCCCCATTCCACATCGTGATGTGGTAGTGGGGCCAAGGTTTTATCAGTCTTCAGTATTTCTGGAAGATTTCAATTTAGAACACTGAGAAATGATTTTTCTCCCCTTGTGATTGAATTCATTTCCCCAATTAACAAATATTGATCAGTGAAAATTACATAAGTTCAGTAAAATGCACTTTTTGTACTTTAATTATGGAGCTATTATGTCTCCTCCTATGAAAATACCTTGTTTCCTCTCAATATTACATTGAATCTCCTCGTTTCCCAAAATAAGATTTCCCTACTAAAATATCAAAAACTAAATTTCCAACATGTGAATGAACAAAGCCAGCTAAGGATAATAGTTGGAGCTGGATATGATAAGGCAAAAATGTCTGGTCTGGGTAATCAATCTTATTACCAATTCTACTAAAATCCCAGACTTGATCGATCATTAGCATTTACTGCGGATTCTTTGTTGCCACTTGAAACTACCTGAATGAGAACCTCTGAGTGGTGGGAACCACGAATTTTCATTTTTAATAAGGTGCTGAGAACAATCTTGGTGATTGTCTATGTTGGCCATGGTTTTCACCTAGACAATGTGTAAATTAATTTGATTGTGCTAATCATTACACAATGTACATGTATATCAAATCGCCATGTTGTATACTTTAAATATATGCAATTCTTTATTTGTGAATTAAATATATCCTTAAAATCTCAGTGTTCAGGGCCATGATTACATCAATTAAATTGGAAGTGCTGGGAACGGAACCCAGGCACTGGCAGTTTCAAAGTCCTTCAAGTGATTCCAGGGTTATACAAAGACTAAGAATCATTATACTGGTTCAAAAACATTTTTTAAATGCCCAACTATAGTTTGGGTTGCAAGGACAAGAAGGCTTATCTACCTCCAATGCAGGGCAAATAACAATAAAGTATTTAAATTATCTATTTAAAAAAGCGTTGTTTTTCAACTTTTTATCCTGTCTCCTAATCCCAACAACAGGATGTTTCACTATTCCTTGTACAGTTTCTTATGAAGATGCATTAAAAAGTTACCACTCATTTTCTGTTATATATATTAATAGCCGCATAGTCTATAACTAGGTTTCTCCTAAAAGGAATAAGACATGCTAATTTTTTTTTCTGTCAATAATTATGCTTCAGCTGAAAAATTAAATTGTTAAAATAAAAATTAAGCATTTGCAAAACTGTTTATAAGGAAGATTCAGAGATATGCAAATATCTAGGCACAATTTGATATCATGTTCATGTTAAAGTATAACTTTCAAAAGTAAAAAAAAAAAAAAAAAAAAATGACCATCATACAAATATAAGATGAATGCAGGGCCAGGAGAGGTGGCTCATGCCTATCATCTCAGCACTTGGAGAGGCTGAGTCAAGAGGATCACTGAGCCCAGGAATTTGAGACCAGCCTGGGTAACATAGTGAGACACCATCTCTAAAAAAAAAAAAAAAAAAAAAAATTACCTGGGCATGGTGACTCACGCCTATAGGCCCAGCTACCCAAGAAGCTGAGGTGGGAGAATCACTTGAGCCCAGGAGGTCGAGGCTGCAGCGAGCTGTGATCATGCCACTGCACTCCAGCCTGAGTAACAGAGCAAGACCCTGTCTCAAAACACAAAGAAACACAAAAAGACACGAATGGATATCAAAGATTTTATTCAACTTGTTAATTGATGAGGGAGTCAGTAAGATTATAAAGCTGGTTCAAAGAGTATTTAAAGAGGCAGGTTTTATACCCAATTTAAAATAATGTTAGTCTAAGTTTGTTAAATTGGATAGAAAACTGACTAAAATCCCACTGGTCCACAGTCTGTAACCTTGGGATGTATGTTATTAAGCTGGGGACCATTTGCTAGCAATGAGTCACACAAGGTCTATTCCTCCAGAGAAGCCCTTGTGGGGCCTGTTAAATTGCCCCCAAAGGACAATGAGAGACAAACACTCACATTTTTGTCTTATGGTCATGTTGTAAGTAATTTTTAAAATACTCTGTATATCAGCCACTACTTAACTATATTTTCCTTAAGCAACTTTAAATGAAGACATTTTACAAAGTTAAAATACAGATGCTCATACATCACTAGGTGAGGACTACACTCCCTCCCTTTGGGTCCTGACTTGGCCTTAAACTTCCCAGCATAGCCTAAGAAAGTCACTACCCAACACGAGTCAGACCGGGCACAGGTGACCTAACCTCCTTTCCGTGTGAGTATTAAGGTGCGCCTTTGCTCCTGGGTGGAAATATTTCCTGGTGCCACATGGAGTTCAATGGAGCTGACACAGCCTTCCTGCTGCCACTCAACCTGAGAAAGCTCATGCCTATAAGGGCTGATCTCAGGGAGGCGACTCCAGGTTTGTTCCTCAGTCCTCCAAGAGCCACCTCCCGCTTTATATGGCTCAAAAAACTGAGGAAACAGAAAGAACACGCCAGACTCTGAATCAGCGTGCTGCCTGCCTTCCGCTCCAAGCTTCCTGATGGGCGGGCAACAGGCGTACAAAACAATTCAGTTTCCTTAGTAACAGTTTAGAATGATTGAAACGCTACTGTATTAATTAGGTTGCACTTACCTAGTCTGTATGAGTTAAAGATAATTTAATACTTAGGACCAGAGTAGTTTTTGTTTTTATTTATTTTTATTTTATTTATTTATTTATTTATTTGAGACACAGTCTCCCTCCGTCGCCCAGGCTGGAGTGCGGTGGCGCGATCTAGGCTCACTGCAAGCTTGGCTTCCTGCGTTCACGCCATTCTCTTGCCTCAGCCTCTCCAGCAGCTGGGACTACAGGCGCAAGCCGCCATGCCCGGCTAATTGTTTTTTTGTTTGTTGTTGTTTGTTTGTTTTGAGACAGAGTCTTGCTCTGTCACCCAGGCTGGAGTGCAGTGGTGCGATCTTGGCTCACTGCAAGTTCGGCCTCTTGGGTTCATGCCATTCTCTTGCCTCAGCCTCCCCAGCAGCTGGGACTACAGGCGCAAGCCGCCATGCCCGGCTAATTTTTTTGTGTTTCTTTTGTTGTTGTTGTTGTTGTTGTTGCTGTTTTTTTGTTTGTTTGGAGACAGAGACTCACTCTGTCGCCCAGGCTGGAGTGCAGTGGCGCGATCTCGGCTCACTGCAAGCTCCGCCTCGTGGGTTCACGCCATTCTCCTGCCTCAGCCTCCCAAGTAGCTGGGACTACAGGCGCACGCCACCTCGCCCCGCTAACCTTTTTTGTATTTTTAGTAGAGACGGGGTTGCACCGTGTTAGCCAGGATGGTCTCAATCTCCTGACCTCGTGATCCGCCCACCTAGGCCTCCCAAAGTGCTGGGATTACAGGCGCGAGCCACCGTGCCTGGCCTGCTTTTATTTTTTAACTTAATCCAACCTATTCTTTCCTTACTGTTTGCATGCATTATCTCTATTGATTTAATTCATTTTAGGGGCAGATTATTCATTGCCCCACAGTGAATATTACATTTTAACGGTGCAAGCTAAAAATAAAATCCTAATCCCCCAACCGAATGAACAGACGTCCCTGTTGACCAAGGAGACCCCAGAAAATCTAAGGTGAATTAAATCTTATAATTTCTATGTTAACATTAATGATGGGAGCTTGTGCCTAAACTCCAAAAGGTGGAAAGTGTAACAAGGCATGGTCTGATTGCCCTTCCTGTCATGGCCAGGAATTCAGTTTTTAAGGTTTTTCTGGGGTCTCCTTGGCCAACAGGGAGTCTGTTCAGTTGGCTGGGGGCTTAGGGTTTTATTTTTAGTCTACACCATTAAAATTAAATATTAAACAGACTCTTTGTGGCGATAAGACAGCAAATTGTAAAAAAGACCTAAAGCCATGCAAGGAAAGAGTTGAGTCATGCCCTGCAAACCATAAAATCTTGTTAAATGGGTTTTTTAATTAATCGAGTATAATGTGGCTTACTTTCCAACCTGACTCTAGGATAACATCATATGGCAGAAAGCAGACCCCGTATCTTAACTTAAGCACTTCTTGCTACTGACTTGAAGTCTTCGGACAAAGCTTAACTCTTTCAACCAACTGCCAACTAAAGAATCTCTAAAACCCACCTATACCTTCCAAGCCCCCATTTCAAGATGCTCTGCCTTTTTGGGCTTAACCAATGTATGCCTTTCATGTATTGATATATAATTTTCCCTACAATTTCTGTCTCCCTAAAATGCATGAAACCAAATTGTAACCCCACTGCCTAGGGAACACTTACTCAAGGCTTTTCAGTTTGTGTTTTCTCTAGGCTGCAGTCACTTACATTGGCTCAGAATAAACTCTTTAAAATATTTCACAGTGTTTGGTTTTTTCATTAACAATGGAGACCCATTGGAAACTAAAAAGGTGGAGAATTTCCTCTTAATGTGAGGTGGACCTAAAGAGAAGTATTTCAGCAGCAGCCCCGAACTTCCTTTGACAGACACCCCTACCACACCCTCACCTGTATCTCTCACTCTCGTCCCCTTTTCTCCTGCCTTCCTCCACCACCTGCACTCTTCCTTGTCTCTCAGTCTGATCCTTGTTTCCCCTAGCACCCCTTCTTTCTCTTTTCCACTGTCACTCCCAGCTGCCCTTCCTGGGACTCCTCTCCCTGCTGTTGCTTCACCTTCTCCAGTTTTGACATCCCCTTCTCCTCCTCACTCCAATATCTCCTCTCACTTCCCTGCCCTTTCTGCTCAGATGAGCTCCCTTCCTGGACCTGTGCTGCTTCTTCCCAGGCCCCATCTGGACCCGCCCCGTTCCTCCACTCTCTTGCCTCCTCCCCAGCCTTGCCAGCAGGCAGGCAGTTCACTCAGACTTCCCATCCAGGCTTGATTTACTCAGACGTCTGATGGTTATGTCACTGGACAACTTCTCTGAATCATCTTACTACTATGAAAAAGTATAGCCAGGTGCGGTGGCTCATGCCTGTAATCCCAGCACTCTGGGAGGCCGAGGCAGGCAGATCACCTGAGGTCGTGAGTTCAAGACCAGCCTGAACAACATGGAGAAACCCCATCTCTACTAAAAACACAAAAAATTAGCCGGGCATGGTGGTGCTTGCCTGTAATCCCAGCTACTCAGGAGGCTGAGGCAGGAGAATCGCTTGAACCTGGGAGGCAGAGGTTGTGGTGAGCTGAGATCACACCACTGCACTCCAGCCTGGGCAACAAGAGTGAAGCTCCGTCTAAAGAAAAAATAAAAGAAAGGAAAAAAGAAAAAGCATAAATTTACAGATTTCTCTACTAATCAAAGGGCAACATACCAGTGTTCCTTGTTTTAGGCCTGGTTCTGACTAATAGTAACACCTCATCAGAACTGGTAAAGTCGCAAAACTACTAGGAAACCCACTAGCCTAGGATAGAATAAAAATCTGACCCTCAGTGATAAAGAATTGACTTAAGACTTCTAGGAAGGGTACCAACACAGACGCCCACTTGCAAATCTCCTTAAAATGAGTTCTGAAGAAGATAATTTCCTCTACTTTAACTAGGAAATGGCTAAAACCTCATACTGGCAATTTCTCAGCACATTGCACCTGATACAATAATGCTTTGAAGCAAATGGAAAGAAACTGTTTGGAGCTGATAAAATCCTCATGATGCCAAGCATAAGCTCAATGGGTCCCCGAAGCCACCCCTACTCTGGCAGTGGGAGCTCTCCGGTGTTTAAGAAAATAATCACTATTGATGCTTGTCAAGGGACTGAAAGGCAAACTTTATTCCAGGGACTACTATAGTGGGGCTTTGCAGTGAAGAGAGAGATTGGACTCAACTCTGAATACAACAAGGAAAACTTGCGGGTGTATAGAAAAGGATCAAAGTGTGGGTGGGGGTGAATGGAAAATTATTAAGAGGGTGGGGTAATGCTTTGCTAAACTGACCTAGCAGGATCTATCTGAGAGCAGACCCAGGGTAACCAGGGATCACCTGGAGGTAGTGAGCATGAGGAATTTGATCAGATGTGGATAGTGATGTAAATCCAAAAGTCTCTGAGCCAAGTCTCAATCAATCTAGAAATTTTATTTTTCTAAGGTTAAGGATGTACCTGTGACACAGCCTCGGGAGTTTCTGATGACTTGTGCCCAAGTTGGGGGTACAGCTTAGTTTTATACATTTTGAGGAGACATGAGACATCAATCAATTATGCGTCATTTTAGGCAGACGTCAATAAATTATGGGTAACACGTTCATTGTTTTAGTTTGGAAAGACAGGACAACTCAAAGTGGGAACTTCCAGGGGATAGATAGATGAGAGACACTTGCATTCTTTTAAGTCTTTGATCAGCCTTTCGCTGAATCACAGTTTACATGTGAGAGAAGGGGTAGAGAAATAGTCACTTAAGCCTTAGTCTGGCTCAGTGAATCTGCATTTTTGCATAAACGATAGGACAGAGGAATAATCAGATATGCACTTGTCTCGGGTGAGCAGAAAGATGACTTTAAGTTCTGTCCTTTGTACCATACCTGTGAAGATAAGCTATCAATTTACATTGACAGGCCAGGCATGGTGGCTCATGCCTGTAATCCCAGCACTTTGGGAGGCCAAGGTGGGTGGATCGCAAGGTCAGGAGTTCGGGACCAGCCTGGCCAACACGGTGAAACCGCATCTCTACTAAAAATACAAAATTAGCCGGGCGTGGTAGCACGCTCGTGTAATCCCAGGTACTTGGGAGGCTGAGGCAGGAGAATCACTTGAACCCAGGAGGCGGAGGCTGCAGTGAGCTAAGATCGCATCATTGCTCTCCAGCTTGGGCAAAAAGAGAGAAATTGTCTCAAAAAAAAAAAAATTTTTTTTTGACATTGACAGTGACATTCAACAGAACTGTTTTAAGGTAAAGACTGTGAGGCCCACAAGGAGTTTCATTGTGGGCAAATTGTGAGGGAGACATGGAGCTTTTTTACCTTTGCAACTATCCTATTTAGGAAGAAAATGGGCGCGGTGGCTCAAGCCTGTAATCCCAGCACTTTGGGAGGCCGAGGCGGGTGGATCACGAGGTCAGGAGATGAAACCATCCTGGCTAACCCGGTGAAACCCCGTCTCTACTAAAAAATACAAAAAACTAGCCGGGCGAGGTGGCGGGCGCCTGTAGTCCCAGCTACTCGGGAGGCTGAGGCAGGAGAATGGCGTGAACCTGGAGGCAGAGCTTGCAGTGAGCTGAGATCCGGCCACTGCACTCCAGCCCGGGTGACAGAGCGAGACTCCGTCTCAAAAAAAAAAAAAAAAAAAAAAAGGAAGAAAATGGGGGCAGGTTTGCCTGATGTGTTCCCCAGCTTGACTTTTCCCTTTGGCTTAAGTGATTTTGGGGGTCCCAAGATTTACTCTCTTTTCACAGGGATCAGATTTTGATGGTGGCAGATTCTGGCTAAATGGGCTTGACAGAATTACTGCTAACACTGGGCTACTGAGTACATATCCAAAGATGAAGTCCAGTTGAAAACAAGCTGAGAGGACCCTGAGGTGAGTCTGGTCAAGAAGATAATCTTTGTCAGGAGTCAAACGCAATATGTGAACAGGGAATGGGCACCCATTAGAGAAGGACACCTTAGTTCAGATGCGCAGTGAGTGAACTCAGGGAGGGACGGGAAAGGAGCAAGTTTAAATTAGTCTGTCTCTTAAAATTAACTTCAAAAGTGGGACTGGAGCCAAGTCAACAATCCAGCTGCTGACCAAAGGCGGCCCTGCAAAAGCAAGTGCTCACTGACCCACTCAGCAAAAACCCTGTGAACTGTGAGCAATTGCTGTAAACTAGACTGTACACACGCAACCTGCTCCACTGAAAGTGGGGTCAAAAAGAGCCCACACCCAAAAGCAATTGGTTATACAAAGAGAAGCTTAGACTCTCCAGTGTTTACAGAAAATGATAAGAAAGAAGGAAACATTTGTCACCCATCCCACTGGCAAAAATTAAAATCATTAATGAGCCCTAATAATAGAAAGCATGCAGGCACTAGTACTCTTGTCACAAAGTATTAGTGGTTCTGTAAATGGTAGAAAAACATTGGGAAGCAGTATTACCCCGTGCACCACGTTATGAAACAGGCTTGCCGTTTATAGAATAATTTCACTCTCAGAATTGTCCTTAGAAATTAATTTCACATGAGTTTATAGAAACAAGTGCATGAATACTTATTGCATCTATGAATACGGAAGTGCTTATACAGCGGACTCTGCATTTGTCTGCGGAATATACTAGGTAGCTGTTGCAGAGAAACAGGCAGATATTTTTAAATCAAACAAAATATCTTGCTAAGACATATTGTAAACTGGAGAGTTGTAGAATAATATATATTCATGTAAAATGCATCTGTAGATGCATAAATATGTACGCACATGCATCAAAATAAAAGAGGGTGATGCCAACCAAATTTGTGACTATGAAAACTTCCAGGCAGACTAAAGTGAGAATTGAAGAGGAAATGTCTACTTTTCTATATTTTTCTTTTGTTTATGGATTTTTTGCATATTTTATAAAACTAAAACACATTCATGAATGACATTTATGATAAAAAGGGAAGAAACATAGCAGAAATTGACTGTAGAAAAAGAGGTTTGACAAATTCATCACTTCTTTTTTCAAAACCTAATAAAACAAATCACAATACTAATCAGAATAAAAGATAATAAAAATATACAAAACATAAATAACAAACCTAAAACATTTGAAGATTTAAAATAACTGAAGTTCAGAAGCTATTAAACTATTTTAACAGAGTGCTTTGTAGAAAGCTATAATAAATAGCAAACTTATTTTGCACCTGTTATGTGCCAAGAACTGGTTATGTGTTTTACAAATATTAATTTCTGAAAACTCTTTAAGATAAGTGTCATTGTCCCATTTTACAGATGAGGAAATTGAGGCACAGAGAGTTTAAATAATTACTGTGATGCCACAGAGTTGCAGTAATGAAGCTTGGACGGAATGCTGTAAACATGGCTCCAGAGGCCTTGATCAGAAGCTCTGTTTTCCACCAAATCCCCCAGCACAAATCAACAGTCAGCTCTATACTTAATTATGAAACATGAAATGCTTTTCCACTATCATTAGTAGCAACCCAAAGGTTCCCAGCCATATACCAGTAAACTCTAACAAGAGAATAAAAAAGAGGGGGCAATGTTAGAAGACAATAAAGTGGTCATTCTTTGCAAATGAAAGAATGGAATAACCGGGGGAAATCTGAAACCACTGAGAGTGTGACAAGCCAGAAGTTAGGTTATAATGTGACAAAATTAATACATAAAATTCAAAGTTTCTTCCATATCACCAGTACAGTTAGAAAATAAAACAAAAGGTTGGCCCAGTGTGGTGGCTCAAGCCTGTAATTCTAGCACTTTGGGAGGCCAAGGCAGGCAGATCACCTGAGGTCGTGAATCACGAGGTCAGCAGTTCGAGACCAGCCTGGCCAACATGGTGAAACCCCGTCTCTACTAAAAATACAAAAAATTAGCTGGGCATAGTGGCGGGCGCCTGTAGTCACAGCTACTTGGGAGGCTGAGGCAGGAGAATGGCTTGAATTCAGGAGGCGGGTTCAAGCCACTGCACTCCAGCCCAGGCGACAGAGTGACCAAAAAAAAAAAAAAAAAAGAAAATGTATTAAAAAAGCAAAACTCAAGAAAATGAAATGGAATTTAGCTATGTACAGAAATTATTAGCGATGTGAATATGTGAGTCAGTAATGACATTAAATTCTGTCTATAGAAAAGGTAGACTTTAAAGTGAATCTTAAAAAGGACAAAGTGATTGACACTTAAAAGGCGTGACTTAACTACATCCCTGAACAAAGTTCAAAAATATTTTTATAAACACCACCACCAGCCATTCAACAGCATACATCCATCATGTTCAACAACTAATCAAATATTAGAAAGATAGGACTCATACATTTGAGAAAATCAATCAGCAGAAATAGATCCCAAAGTGATTCAAACAATACACTTAGCATTAAAACATGAATGCGAAGGACATTAAAACAGATATAAATGTATTCCATATGATCAAAAAAGTTGGAAAACACGAGCACCATGAGGTAGGGAATGGTACATGCAAAATAAGCCCCAAACAAACTTCTAGAAATGAAATACAATATCTAAAATATCTAAAATGAAAAGTATACTTGATGGAATAAACAGCGTGAGACACTATAGACAAAAAGATGCGTGAACCTGGAGACACAGGAATAAAAACTACCCAAAATGACACACAGAGATCAATAAAAGATCAGAAAAAATATCAGTGAGCAGTGGGACAGCACAAGTGACAAAGCATGTGAGTAACTGGAGTCTGGACAAGGTTGGGTACTGGATATTTAAAGAAATAATGGCCAATTATTTTTATAAATATGATGAAAACTGTTAAAACCAAAGTTCCAAGATACCTAAAAGCATCCAAGCAGAAGAAACAAGAAGAAAGCCATATCAGGCACCTCATAATAAAATTGTTGAAAACTTGATTTAAAAAAAGAAAATATTAAAAGCAGCTGTAGAAAAAGGACATATTACATAAACGGGCAAAAAGATTTTTTACATAACAGAAAATAAAATGTCTCATTAGAATAAAAGTAAAGCAGAAGAAAATGAAGCAACATTTTAAAAGTAACAAAAGAAGAAAATGATCTTTAAATTCCATACATAGAAAAATATTTTTAAAACACAAAGGCAAAATAAAACCTTTGAGACATACAAAATCTAAGAGAACTAATTGCTAGCATATCTGCAGTACAAGAAATATTAAAGGAAGCCCTTCAAAGTCACAAGACATTATAATAGACAGAATGAAGAAAATCAGAAATCGCAAGTATATGGTTAAATACACAATTTTTTTCTCATTTTAAAATCTGTTAAGGCAATTGTTTAAAGAAAAAATAATGGGAAGCCTCGCAAACTGTTGGTGGGTATGTAAATTAGTATACATATTATGAAAAATAGTATGGAGGTTCCTCAAAAAATTAAAAACAGAACTACCATATAATCCAGAAATTCCCCTACTGGGTATATACTCAAAGGAAAGGAAATCAGTACCTAAAAGTGGTATCTGCATTCCCATATCTTTGCAGCACTATTCACAAAAGGCAAGAGATGGAGTCAACCTAAGTGCCCTTCAATGGATGAAGGGATAAAGAAATTGTGGGCTGGGCACCGTGGCTCTCACCTGTAATCCCAGTACTTTGGGAGGCCGAGGCAGGTGGATCATGAGGTCAAGAGACCGAGACCATCCTGACCAACATGGTGAAACCCCATCTCTAGTGAAAATACAAAAATTAGCTGGGCATGGTGGTGCGTGCCTGTAATCCTAGCTACTCAGGAGGCTGAGGCAGGAGAATCACTTGAACCCGGAGGCAGAGGTGGCAGTGAGCCAAGATTGTGCCACTGCACTCCAGCCTGGTGACAGAGCAAGATTCCATCTCAAAAAAAAAAAAAAAAAAAAACAGAAATTTTGGTATATATACACAGTGGAATACTATCCAGTCATCAAAAGGAAAGAAATCCTGTTGTTTTTGACAACATAGATGAACCCAGAGGATATCATGTTAAGAGAAATAAGCCAGGCACAGAAAGACAAATACTGTATGATCTCACTTATGTGGAATCTAAAAACATTGATCTCATACAAGTAGAGAATAGAATGGTGGTACCAGGATCTGGGGTGTTCGATGATAGTGGTTGGTGTTGGGGGCAGAGAGATGAGGAAATGTTGGTCAAAGAATCCAAAATTTTACTTAGATAAGAGGAATAAATTTAAGAGAACTATTGTACAATATGCTGACTATAGTTAGTTAACCATAGATCGTACTGTTGAAAAATGCCGAGAGAGGGGTGTGATATGTTCTCACCACAAAAATGATACCTCTGCTATATTAAATGATATGAATATGGAAAGTTAAGTTAAATAAGATGTGCATGACACTAAATTTATATTAAAATTTTAAATGGCAACTATAATATATATATTTTTTTGAGTCAGAGTCTTGCTGTGATGCCCAGGCTGGAGTGCAGTGGCGAGATCTTGGCTCACTGAAAACTCTGCTTCCGGGGTTCAAGTGATTCTCCTGCCTCAGCTTCCCAAGTAGCTGGGACTACAGGTATGCACCACCATGCCCAGCTGATTTTTGTATTTTTAGTAGAGACGAGGTTTTACCGTATTGGCCAGGCTGGTCTCGAACTCCTGACCTCAAGTGATCTGCCAGCCTCAGCCTCCCAAGGAGCTGGGATTACAGGTGTGAGCCACCGTACCCAGCCAACTATAATAACTTTTAAGTTATTCTATTGGTAAGCTGAATCACATAATCAAAATTATGTATTTAGCTTTGGTTTGCTCATTGCATATGACCACAATTGTGTTTGAAAATGTATTCAATCTAGTAATGACAGCAGTAGAAAGGGAATTTGGCTAGCAGGTATGAGACTGCTTTCTAAGCACATCTCTGCAAACGACTCACTCTTGCTACTTTACCAAACAAATGGTAATTTTATCACACTAAATCATATATCAAAATAGCCTAAAAGCTATAATTGTTATATGAATGCAAATTATATTATCATTAATTTTACTATTAAGAACATAATTTTACATAAATTGGGTCTGTTCACTGTTTTTATACGTACACATTTCCAAACAAGTGCAATTAATATGGCAGTCATTTGATGAGGCCCATGTTAGCGGTGGGATAAATTTTCCATTGTGTTTTTCTATCATTAGGTAATAACTTCAAATTGTCCATTTGGAAGATAAAAGTGTAGAGCATTCCACAAGTATTTGGGCCAAACGAGTAGCTTTTATTTCTTTTTTATTTGTTTTATATTTTGGTATTTTCTGCCTCTTTAGATTTGGAACACAAGTTAGACTGATGAAAGTATTAATAGCTACCATTTATTAATTGGCATTATATTATGACAATAAAATGATGTCCATAATAGCAAAATGAATAATAACAATAATAACAATACATACAATGTGTTCATATAACAGTTATAGCTTTCAGGCTACTTTGATATATGATTTTGTGTAATAAAATTACCATTTGTTTAGTAAAGTAGAAAGTCCTTTGGAGAGATGTAATTAAAGCTGTCTGCATTTAAACCCTGACTCTGTCATTCACTAGCCTTGCAATGTTACAAAGTTGTTAATTTCTTAGCCTCACTTTCCTCATCGGTAAAATGTGAATAAACACATCTAGCACAGTAGGGGATGGTGAGGCTTTAATAAAGTAGTTCATATTGAACTTTTTAGAAGATTCCCAGTACATAGTAAGGACTTAAACTATTCCTTCTGTTACCCTCCATCATATTAATAATTGTTGTGGAGTAAATTACTTGAAAACACTCTGTACTGCATGTGTATAAGGGCATTCTAATAAGCACTTTAGTGGTGATTAATCCATTTAGGAAGTATCCCTTCTCTGAATCAATACCTTAAGCTTAGATAATTCACACAGTGGTGCCCAAACTAATTTCTTAGTTGGCGCAATTGCTGTCCTTTTGCAGCGTGATTGGAAAGAGTAGTATGGCAGAGCTTGCCACCTTTGCACACATAGGACCTAAGAAACAAGGTCCTGGGCTGACCCTGCTGCTTTCACTTCAGTTTGCATTTTGCCGCCAGACCCAGGTGTAAGTCCTGCCTGCTGAGCTTGACATCAGCATCCAGGACATTTTCTCTGAGAAGAGCCTTTCATGACAAGTGTCTCTGAGGTTCTGATGGCAGTGGGCATGGCTCCTGCACGTGTGTGTGTTTGGCAGGATGTGCACCAAAACCTGCTTCCACTGTGATTTACTTATTGGTGGCCAAGGCTGTAGAGATAGAACCGCTATATGATGACACCTACTGATACCAAAATAACTTGACATTTGCCACAGCACCAAATTTTGTGGGGCCATCTTGCCCCACTTTGCCAGGCTCTGTGACAAGCACTTTGCTTACAGTGTGTCAGTGACTTTTCTTTTTCTTTCTTTTTTTTTTTTTGAGACGGAATCTCGCTCTTGTTGCCCAGGCTGGAATGCAATCTCGGCTCACAGCAATCTCCACCTCCTGGGTTCAAGTGATTCTCCTGCCTCAGCCTTCTGAGTAGTTGGGATTACAGGCACCAGCCGCCGCATCCAGCTAACTCTTGTATTTTTAGTAGAGACAGGGTTTCTCCATGTTGGCCAGGCTGCTCTCGAACTCCCGACCTCAGGTGATCCACCTGCCCCAGCCTCCCAGAGTGCTGGGATTACAGGCATAAGCCACCGAGCCCAGCCATCTCACTGACTTTTCATGAAGATTTCATAAGATTCCTCATCTTACAGATGGGGAATCTACAGGTCAGGAAGACAAGCAGCCCTTCTCGCAAGGAAACCATGTTAGTGACAGCACTTGGACCCAGGAGGTCTGACCAGAAACCCCAACCCCTGGATCAATACCCTATGTTTTCCCAATGCAAACAGTTCATTGGCTATTTTATAGACCCTTAAACATTAGTGATTGCAAAAGTCCTGCACTAATGTTAAACAGATTATATGGTACAGATAGATCAGCTGCTATGTTTCCATGAAATCCTTTTATTTTAGGAAGTGCATGCTCTTTGAACACATTTTATTTGTTTCCCCCAAATGTTACTTGGTACTGATTCATGTAGCACATTCATTCAGCCTTCACTGTTGCTATTGTTATCTGGCTCCTTGGAGTTGTTTCATAGTTTGAATTACATACTATTCTTAGTAAAATGCTTGTTAAATAGTTGAAAGAGTTTTTTTTTTTTCTAATTTAAATATTTGGAAGCAAAATAGAATACTTCTTGGCCCATTATTAAACAATTAACTCAAGTAGAATATATTTGGAATTCCCTCCCACTGTTTTGTTTAAACACCCAGCTTTATGCTGCAAGGAAGAAAATGGTAAGTTTTGCTTTTATACTCTCTTGTACATAAGAGAACTCTATGGTGCATTTTCATAATAGCCTAACCCAAATTTTCTTGGCCAATCTTCCTAGACTTATCATGACAATCCGATCTTTTTAGCTCTCTGCCTTTGCTGGATGATTCTATGCAGGGTTTTGTGAAGTGAAACTTGTAGGATGGGTTGCCCATGAGTACAAATAGAATGTGTTCACTCTGACCTCCATCTAGTTAGCATTTGGGGGAAAGAGGCTATCAAATAACAGGAGGTAAATTACACTTCTTCTTCTCACAAATATTACACGAGAATGTGCGAGAAATTTTAATTTATGTGAGCGGGAAGACCAGAGGAATGGGTTAATCCTGACAAATAATCTATGTTTAAAATAATCTATATTTAAAGATATTTTGAACAAATGAAATTTATTCAAAGTTGTACGGACAGATGGTGCAGTTAAATTAAGTCTTCTGCATTTGCTTAAATATGGTTGCTGAATGTGTCATTTGAAAAAACTACAATAATAAGTTATTCACATAAAAATATTTGTCAGTGGGTAAATTGTGTGTGCATGCCTGCATGTGTGTGTGTCTTAAAGAGTAGATACTTTGATTATTGTTTTTAAAGAAAAAACCTAAAATCAATCATGTGAAGGCCCGTTTGATCTAATCCCACTGTAAACTGGAACAAGATTTCAAGGGACTTTGGAAATGATCTCATTTAAGCAGTGTGGTGTGTCCTTTGTGTGCTAGAAGTTTGAACATAATTAGGCAAAGATAAAATAATGTTTATAATCCTTATGACTTATTTCATCTATGTTATAAAGCCTCAAATATTATGGGGAGATGAGGATAATGAAACCAGGTAGCTTTACTTCTTAAACAATGAGCCATTTTGCAAAAACATAGATTTTCATCTAAACAGTGTCATTTTTAAAGTTTTCTATTTTAATCATCTTGCAAAAATCAATCAAACAGGACTATAATAGAGTAACTTACAGTAAACCAACACTTTCACTGACAGCAACTAGAAGAGCTAGGTGAAAATACACAAAACATCTGTATTAGCCAACCAGGACCTCTGAGGTCAAATTCCAGAGAGATGAAAAGCTCACTTATGGTGATTAAGTGAAGAAATAATGGAGGTCCCATACATTTTTATCCTAGTTGTTCACAATGTTAACATTTCAAAATATCAGGGTAAAATATCACAAACAGTATATTGATAGAATCCACTGATCAGATTGTCCTAGTATTACTCGTACTACCCATGTGCATACGTGTATGTGTTTACTTCTACACAATTTTATTACATGTGTAGGTTTGTGTGTCCACCACTACAGTTGCGATAAAGTTTCAGCAACACAGGATTTCTTGTGTTGCCTTTGGATAATAATGCTTACCTCCCTCATGTCTACCCCCACCCCCACCCACTCCTAAACCCTAGAAGCCATTGATCTCTTCTCCAATTATAACACTTTATTATTTCAAAAATGCTAAATACATGAAATCACACAGTATGTAACCTCTTGGGATTGGCTTTTTTTACAAAGCATAATTCCCAGAAGATTATTCCAAGTTGTGTATCCATAATTTGTTCCTTTTTATTGTTGACTATGATCCCAAGGTATACATGAATCATGATTTGATCATTCATCCACTGATGACATTCAGGTTGTTTCTGGATTTGGCTATTTTGCACAAAGCTTCTTTAAGAAGTCATGCACAGGTTTCATGTAGACATAAAGTTTCATTACTCAGGAATAAATGCCAAAGAGTACAGTTTGTATAAAATGTATAAAATACATCCAAATGTATTTTATATACTAGTTCTTGGTCAGATATGTGGCTTACGAGTATTTCCTATCTGTAATTTGTCTCTTCGTCCTTTTAACATGGGCTCTCACTGAGCAAAAGTCACTAATTTAGATGAGATCAATTTGCCATATTTTTATATGAATCACACATATGGAGTCAAGATCAAGTACTCTTCATTTATTTTTACAAATTCCCCAATTTTTCTTTTATCTTTTTTGCAAAACTGAGAGTTTTATATTTTAATTTGAGTCTGTGATCCATAGTGAGTTAATACTTATATAGGATGCAAAGTTTAGTTGGAGGCTTCCTTTTTATACATATGGGTCCTATTGCTCCAACATCATTTGTTGAAGAAGCATCCCTTTCTTTATGGAATTGCTTTTGCACCAGTGTCAATAATCAGTTGGGCTACTTCCATTCTGGATAAGATAAGATTCTGAAGACTCCTTTACCCTCTTCTCTCCAGCAGTTACAACTGTGTGCCCTGGAAATAATGCAAGAAGTGACTACATGTGATTTCTGAGGGGTAGAAAGAGGAAGGTGAACTGCTTTGAATGAATGCCAGGACTGAAGGAGAAACATGACAACTGAGGTCTCTCATCTCCTCACCCAACACAAGAACAAAGGCTGTCCAACCCTGGTGTTTCTTACCAATATGAAGGTAGCCCCATTTGCATATTTCTCCCAAAACTGAATGACAGGCCTGAATACAACGGCAAGTCAGTCCAGCACCACTGCTAACATTAAGCAGCCGGGGTGGTGTTTTTTACCACTGAACCTGGGGCTCCCCTCTACCACTGAGAGATACAGCGTGCTCAGATGGCACTAGAAAGAGAAACCACACTACACCAAGTGCCTAGCCCGGGAAGCTGCTTTGTATTCACAGGCCTGAGATGCCACTCCACCACCCAGAGACATCAGAGCAGCCAAGGGGCACCACCAGGGAATATTCCGCCAGAACAAGCACAAGAGCACAGATGCATTCTCCATGCCCCAGACAAAGCGGATCCTACCACAGCAAGCCCCAAGTTAGGGAAGTCTCTTTACCTCCACAGGCCTAAGATTCCCCTACCTCACAGAACGACACTGGTGGCCTAGCCTGGAGAAACCCCACACGGCCCTTTAGGCATGACCAGTGGTAACTAGAGGGAGCCCCTGTGGTAACAGGTAAACTGAGGAGAACAAAATAGGACCATAAGGCTCCTTAATGAGATTAACACTGATTATGCATTCAAAATTATGGAGTCCAGAAAGCAGTCGATGACATAGTGAAGGCACTAAAAGAAAAACACTGTCAACAACAATTCTATATTCATCAAAAAAACCTTTCAAAAACACAAGAGAGATTAAGATAGTCTGAGATAAACAAACACTGGAGAATTTATCATTAGACCACCTGCTTTACAAGAATACTGAAGAGAGTCTTTCTAGCTCAAAGGAAAAGACACTAGCCGGTAACTCAAAGCCACATAAAAAATAAAGAATACTGGTAAAGGTAACTATATAGGTAAATACAAAAGACAGTATAAACAGATTTTTGTTTTCCTTTGTAACTTTTTTCTACCTGATTGAAAAGACAACTGAATAAAGTAATAATCACAAAAAATTGATGGACCTATCATGTACAAAGAGGTCATTTGTATAATAATGGTGCCACAGGAGGAAGGAAAGAATAGTGCTTCATAAGAGCGAAGCTGCTATATACCAATAATATTATGTCAGCATTAATGAAAACAAAAATGTTACAAATTAAGAAGTTAATTGTGATCACCAAGGCAACCATGAAGAAAATAAATTGAAAAATGTAGTAAAAGAAAAACCAGAAGAATTAAAATCATAGAGTAGAAAATATTGATTTAATACAAAAGAATATAGTAATGGAATATTAAATGAACAAAAATTACATATTACACAGAGAAACCAAATGACACAGCGACAGACACAAAACATACTTTAAAAGGTACATTAAGTCTAAATGGTCAGAGATGAGAAGATTAGATACAATAGAACAAAATAAAAATGATCCAACTATATGTTGTCTATAAGAGACACAGATTAGATTCAAAGACATACAAGTTGAAAATAAAAAAGTAGAAAAATACATTAGGCAACCTTTAACTATAAGAATGCTAGAATAGCTAGCTATACATACAGACAATTAGAGTTTATACAAAAGATGTCAATAGAAATAAAAACAGGCAGTTTATGATAATAAAAGTATTTGTACATCAAGAAATTATAGCAATTATAAGTATATATGAACCTAAAAATGGAGCCCCATAATACACAGAGAAAAATGATACAGTTGAAGAGAGAAACAGACTATTCAACAATACTAGTTAGTAACTTCAACATCATATTTTTAGTAATAGAATGATTTGACAGAAATAGAAGAAAATAGAAGACTTGAACAACACTGGGCACCAACAACATTTAACAGACATTTTAAAAACTGTCTGCCTAAGAACAGGAAAATAGATATTCTCCTCAGTGTGCATGGAGCATTTTCCAGAACAGACCATGTGCTAGGCCACAAAACAAGTCTCAGTATATTTAAAAAGGCTGAAATTATATAAAGTGTCTCCTCTGATCACGTGGAATAAAGCTGGAAATAAATAGCAGAAGGAATTTTTTTAAAATTACAAATATATGAAAATTTAAAACCCACTACTAAATAACCCGTGATTAAGAAGGAAGTTTTAAAAAGAAACTTAGAAAATACTTTGATATGAATGAAGAACACAAAATGCCAAATTTTGGGATGTAAATGAAAGCAGTTAATCCTTATTTTAGAGTGCAGCTAAAGCAGTGCTTAGAGAGAAATGTATAGCCCAAAGCACTTATATTAAGAAGAAAGATCTCAAATCAGTAATCTGGACTGTCACCTTAAGTATAAAAATAAATACAAACTTAAATCAAAATAAAAAGAAACAATACAGATTATAGTAGAAATGATATAAAGAGTAAGAAAACAATACATACAATAAACAATAGTAGAAATTAGTACTTTGAAAAGATCAATAAAATTGACAAAACTAAGCTATAATGACCATTAAAAGATGTTCAGTCTGGGTGCAGTGGCTTATACCTGCAATCCCATCACTTTGAGGGGCCAAGGAGGGCAAATATCTTGAGCCCAGGAGCTCAAGAACAGCCTGGGCAACAAGTTAAAACCTTTTCTCTACAATTAAAAAAAAGAAAGAAAATACAAAAATTAGCCAGGCTTGTTGGTACATGCCTATAGTCCCAGATACTTGGGAGGCTGAGGTAGGAGGATTATTTGAACCCGGGAACCAGAGGCTGCAGTGAGTTGTGATTGCGCCACTGCACTCCAGCCTAAGTTGACAGAATGAAACCCTGTCTTAAAAAAAAAAAAAATTGACTTTTAACAAGTATACCAAAACCATTCAATGGAAAAAGAACAGTGTCTTCTAGAAATAATTCTAGAAAAATGGATATCCACATGCAAAAGAATAAAGTCTGACCCCTACCTTAATCTATATACAAAAAATGGCTCAAAATGAAATAAAAAGACCTCAATTAAAGAGCTAAAATTATAAAACTCGAATAAAACAAGGGCAAACCTTCATGCTCTTGGATTTGGCAATGTTTTCTTAAATACAACATCAAAGGTACAGACAACCAAAGAAAAAAAAGATAAATGAAACTTCGTTAAAATTAAAAATCTATGTGACTCAAAAGACACTATGAAGAAAGTGAGAAGACAAACCATAGAATGGAAAAAACTATTTGCAATCCACATATCTGATAAGGACCTAACACCAAAAATATATAAAATCTCTTACTACTCAACAGCCAAAAAGCAAACAGTTCAATTAAAAATTGGGCAAAGGACTTGAATAGAATTTCTCCAAAGAAGAAATAAATGGCTCATAAGCAAACAAAAGATTGCCAATTTCATTAGTCATTAGGAAAATACAAATTAAAATCATGAAATACCACTCCACAACTACTAAGACAACTATAATAAAACAAAGCAAAAGCAGAAAATAAGCATTGACAAAGATATAATAAAATTGAAGTTCTTATACATTTCTGATTGAAACGTAAAGTGGTACAGGCACTGTGGAAAACAATTTGGCAGTTTCTCAAAAAGTTAAACATAGAATTACCATGTGACCTACCAATTCCTTGTCTAGTTATATAACCAAAAGATCTGAAAATAGAGACTCAAATAGATACTTGTACACCACGTTCAAAGCAGCATTATTCACAAGAGTCAAAATGTGAAAAGAACCCAAGTGTCCATTAACAGATGTATAAACAAAATGCAATCTATTCATGCAATGGAATATTACTCAGCCTTAAAAAGGAATGAAATTCTAACACATGCTACAACATAGATGAACTTTGAAAATATTATTCTAAGTTAAAAAAGCCAAATGTAAAAGAAGAAATATTATATGATTTCACTTATATAAGGTACCTAGAATAGGCAAATTCATAGATAAAGAAAGCAGATTATAGATTACCAGGGGCTGTGATAGGGAAAAATGCAGATTTATCAGTTAATGGGTGCAAAGTTTCTGTTAGAGTGATGAAAATGTTTTGAAATAACTGTAGATAGTATTGATAAATGTACAACACTGCGAATATAATTGATGCCACTGAGTAATACACTTAAAATAGTTAAAATGGCAAATTTTGTTATATATATTTTACCACAATAAAAAAAATTGCATAGTGTTATCCTTCCTGCATTAGTCTTTTCTGAAACTATTTGATCTCTCTCATTTGCGTCTCCACATACATTTTCTAATCAGCTTTTCTATATCTACAGATAATTCTGTTGGGATTTGGATAAGAATTACATTAGACTTACAGATTTGGGAAGAACTAACACCTTTGCTATAAAGATAAACACAGAATGTTTGTCCATTTATTTACTCTTTGATTTGTTTCATTTATATTTTGTAGTTTTCACTAAACAGAATCCGAGACGGCTTTGTTAGAATATACATTTTAGCTATGTTCTTTTTGAGTTTTTTAGTAACTGTAAATGGTATGATGCTTTTAATTTTGGTTTCCAATTTTTCCACTGCTAGTATATACAGAGATGACTGGTTTTTGTATGTTGACTTTGCATCTTTCAACTGAGTTTTTTTTAAGACTCTGGAATTTTCCATGCAAGAGGCTAAATCAGGGAAGGCACTGATCCTCCCCTTGTTCTCTTTATCTCCCATAGAACAGTTTGTGGGTAGATGGTCAGGTGGACCTGCCCAGACGTGAGGGTCTAGGGGGACATCTCACTTTAGAGGGAGCCCCACACAAAAGGCTTCTGCAGTTTTGTGGGCCCCGGGGGCTGACAGCAGGGACTGGAGAAAGCCTAGGAGCAGAAGAGCACTGAGTTCTGAGTCCGAGTAGGGCAAGTGTCTTTCAGGTCACCCCTCCCCTCAGAAGAAGGTCTTGTTCAAAGTGCCTGAGGATGCCTCTGCAGCTGGCCTCCATATATAGTCACTCGGGCTGGAAATATAGCTATGAATGACAGCATGGCTGGGCAGGAGGCCTGAGTCCTTGACTGCAGCTCCCTGCAGAGCCTGCCAATGTCCTGGCAGGCCCCCTGGTCTGATGTGCGCAGGGCAGGGCAGGGCCCCCAAGTCTGCTGTGACTACCCACGTGGGACCTGAGAGATGACACAGAGGGTTCTGGCCTCACCACTTCCACTCAACTCCTGGATTTTTTAGGACTGAAGTGAGAAACATGGGCTATATATCATGGTCTGGAATAGGTTAGACTTTGAGGGGCTCTGTCAAGGGCTGGGTAATTTGTTAGAGCCAACAGGGGACCAAAGACCCATACTGGGATCACAGTCCCTCTACGCAGGATGATGAGGCCCACCTGGAGGACTGGGTCTCAGTATGAGCTCTGTCTCAATACAGTGTCTACCACACCAGGAAGATGTTTCCTGGACTATCTGCCTTTACTTTAGAGAGTTAAGAGCTTAAAAAGACAAGTTTTTATGTGAACCTTTTTTGCTTGGCCTGAGACAAGTGAGCTCTGACCAGTAAGATGAAGCTGTCATGTATGTCTGCCAGGGATGAAGCCTTGTCATGAAAATCAGATTCATACGGGAGAAGCGTAATCCCAAGGGGCACACATGGTTCCTCTGCTTGGAAATAAAGAGTCTGTGATGTCAGGGCACCCCAAGTAAGACATTTATTAATGAAGTAGTCAAGTTAACAGGGTTTTGAATGGAGCCTTTTATCACGGGGCCTCTTATCCTGGGCTTTTTAGTTTCATCTGAATAATTTAGTCTCTGGCTTTAGAGGAACTGCCTGAGGCAGTCGTTTTCACAGTTTTGTTTGTCTATGACATCAGTTTAGCAGCCTTTGGAGTGTAGATGTCATTTGGAGGTGTTCTGGTGGCAGCTGAGACTGTCTCTCAGGGTCAGGGTGGCAGGCGTGAGTATAGGCTCAGCAGTCTGTCTGAACCTACAGCACTCACCAGTGCTGGGATGGGCAGTGTGGCAAGGTTTTTGGGTTTTGTTTTGGAGGCATGGGAATGAGGAGAAAGCTTTACAGAGCATGCAGTTTGACAAAACAAAGATTATTAGTGTCTTTTTCTCTCCCCTGTACCCTTCTAGGAGTTGGGGTTTTGTGTTTCCTTTGGGGTTGGTTGTTGCTGTCATTAGTGTGTCTTCTTCAACCAAGACTTCGTATTCTTTAAAATTATTTTTAAATTTTTAGATTTTTTTGTTTGGAAGAATTGTCAGAGAGACAAAGGATTTTCACAGGAAAATATTTGTATATAACTTAAGTATGAAAACACACCATGTTTAAGAACTGGCTAGCACAAAGGTTTCACTTTTTAAAAAATTTTTAAATGAGTTTCCATAACCTCTCACTCTTTGTTGTTTAAAAAACATTTTAACAAATTCATGTAAGTCTTTAGAAATGGGTCAAAGGGGATAGAAGGCCCCTGCTGGGTCTTCCACGGAAACCACAGGGCCAGTGACTGTAGGAGGGCACACAAGTAAAGGACGGGCAGCCAGGCCCACCCAACTACATGCCACAGATGAGAAGTGCCCTCTTGGGGCACTGCTTACCTGAGATGTATACTGCAGATTGGGGTTAGTCTCCTCTTCCCAGCCACTTAAGCCTGTTTGTAAACATCATTAAAATGTTTTTTCATCTCTGCAACTTGAGAGTGACACGGAACGAAGAGATTCCACTGCCTGCCCCATGACTGGCTATCATCAGATGCAATGTGTTGCGGAAACCTGATCAGGAAACAAACGTGATCTTGTAGGGCCTGAATAGTGTGGCCCAGGCCAGTGAAACGTTTGGAGATGAGGAGGCTGAACTTGAAGAAAGTGTCAACCACAGTCAGCATCCAGATGAGCCCCAAGGCTGGGAAGAGACGCCCAGTGGGATCCACCTGCCAAGAATGCCTGGGCCGTGTTTGTAGCCTAGGCCAGAGTCTGGCAAGGAGTATGGCTTTTCTATGCTGATCCGGAAGCTTCTGAGGACAGTGGCCATTGTGGCTGGATGCCTGGTCTAGCACAGTGTCTGGATTTGCCTGGGCCACCTTCCTGTGGATCCAGGAGGCGAACAGTCACACATCTGCTCCCTCTGGGGCAGACGCTTCAGTCTCATTTCCTTGGCAAGCAGTCTGCTCATTGGTTATGTTTTCTCTTGTCGGCTCAGCAGCTTTTCTAGAGACTATTTACATTGGCAACAAAGCGTTTATTAGGAGTGGGGCTAATTTTTATGTAAATGTCTCATCCCCACAGGGTGGCTTGTTTGATGTCAGTCTGGGGCTGAGCCATAACCCATGAGTCCATGGAACGACAACAGGGATCCTTTGTTGGGAGGCCTGTATAGCCATCAGAACCCTACGAAGCTCTGCCATGGAGCTGAATATCCCTTACCATGCTCTGTAAGAGACAGGCCTCTCTTAGGCTGGAGGACAGGCACAACCTGTTCCAGCCAACAAAGGCTACCTGGGAGGAAGGTAACCCGTCAGTGAAGCAGGCCCAAGTGCGGTAAGGGAGGTCTCTATATCTGAGCCAGTGGAGGCAGCATCTCCTTGGGTGATGTGCAGCGGAGGTGAAGGGACACTCCTGAGATCTTTCCATGAAGCTGCAGTATCCCAGCTAACCTGAGTCATGCCTGCTCTTGTGGGTATCATTTTTGTTTTACTATAGAAGACACCTGAGTTGCTCCCACTCAGTATTTTGAGACTATTTTTAGACCCACAATACAATAAGGATTTGGAATTTTAAGATTATTTTACAACCATAGATTATGTGTTCAATATTTACAAAAGCCCAGTAACAGGAAAATAATTTTCTCTGAAAAGGTGTACAATTTTTAGCCAATGCTGGGAGCTTATGGGTCTCAAAGTGCAGCAGGGTCCTCTGGCCAGAGGTCATGCATTTTGCCACAGGGTTGAATTGGCAAATGGGAAGTTGGGAAGGATGTTACCAAGACCTGTAACTCAAGTGGCAAAGTGGGGCTCACAGGGAAGGTGGCCTGGGTGACCAGTTGAAGGGTCTCCAGGACACTGGGTTGGTGGGGGCCTCACTCAAAGGTAGACGGGTCCCATCAAGAGCTCTGCATGGGTGTGCAAGAGTGCCAATGCCAGATGGTCTCACTAATCACTGGGCTTTGTTTCTATTTGTCAAGGCAGAGAGGGCCAAATACTTGGCAGTAATCTCTTCTGGAATGAGGCACTGTGTTCCTTAATCATTTTTCCTTGCAGGAATTTTACTTGGGTATTAGGTTCTTGCTTTCTGTCTGTTTTAATGGATCAGCATATAAACTCCTATCTCCTAGCGGCACTATTCTGTCTAGTACTCATCATAGAGGAAAAAATTTTCTTTCTGGACCTGCATTTTCAGAAAACAGAGTGAAAAATAAGTGTCAAGGGAAAGACAAGGTGTATCAGCCATCTCAATGAAATGCTGTATGTCTGATCATTTCCAGGTCCACTGTGCTGTGCATGATGTCCAAGGCATATCTAGACATACCTTTTGTCCTCAGCATTGCAAACTCTTAGTAGTTCATCCTTTATGAGCAAGTAACAGGTCCACTGGCCACCAGGAAAGCACCATGGGGTGTTCAGATCTCTACCTGCCATTATTCCTAGTATATCACAATGCATCTGGTAAGAGGAAATACTGTAAATTTGGTCCAAATTGCATATAGTTGGCAGGCACTCTTCATTATTCATATTTGGGGTTGTGTTGTGCCTGTTTCCTGCTTTTTGAAATATGTCTCTTCTGCTTTTATACTTTGTTATTCGTTGCTTTCCAGACATAGAGTAAATGAATCATTTCTACTCCATCTTAAATAACCCTTCAAAATATCATATATTTCAAACTTGGAAATATAATAATTACCTCAAAAGAAATGTTCAGACATTTCTTTTTAAAAGATACACCAAAACATTTTGGTTTATCTTTCTTGAACATTTCCCTGATAAAGACAGATGCAAATGAAATTATTTTTGCAAAGAAAACTGCTTAATTTACTCTTTGTAGAGATCTATGAATTTGAAATTCATAAATTATGAAATTCATGGATTTCATAGATTTATAGAATTTCATTCATAGATTCATATGAATTCATAGATTCATAGAATTCATAGATTCATTATGAAATTCATAGATTCATTATGAAATTTATATTATACAAGTAATAGATTATGATTTCATAGAGAATCATAATTGTGGTAAAGATTTATCAAGTAATTATGGGTAAGTCTAGTATTGTTTATTTAATGTAATAAGTATTAATTTTCAATTCAAGCATTTTTCATGTAGCTTGTTTTCCAAAGTGAAATGTAAGTGGTGTTACTTTAAATGAATATGAATAGAAATACTAAGTTCTAGACGTGGGATTACTTTATGTCCATTACTTTTTAAACTACAACAGCCCTAGAAAGTACTCTTGTCCACATGGTCCACATAATGAAACTGAGGATCAAAGAGCTTAAGACACTTGGCCAATCTCACATGAACAGTAGACAGAGAAGTTGAAAGAAACCATCATCCCTGCTCTTGAGTCCTTATAGTAGCCTCTTAACTGGTCTCCCCTCTCCACTCTGTCTCACCTCTTCCACTTTCAGTCTGTCCTCAATCCAGCATGGAGCTTGCTATTAAAAACTTGTCATGTCGTGCTGAGAGAGTTGACTGTTGGGAGACAATTCTATGGATCGCTTTTGTTCCTGCAAAGATTGGGCTTCTGAGCAAAGACATGTTTAAATAGCAGACAGCTTTGGAAGCTAGAGGTGGTGTATCCCTGTAGAGAAATTTAAGAAGCTACCACCCCAGAGACATCCACTGTAGTAAAGATAAAGCTCTCTTTTCTTCCCAGAGATATCCACTTACATTCCAGGGTAGTAAGTCATCTCTCTTCAGAGAAGAGGAAAGGCAAAAAAGCAAACATAGCAGCGCTATAAAAGCTCACAGCCACCTAACTGTGTGGTTCCTCTGCCGTGATGCCCTGTGGTAGACCTCACCGCCTATACAAGTGATGTGAGATCCTCACTACACTCCTTGCAGAGCTTGGGGCGTAGGAACCAGGGCAAGATGTTTCTGCAGCTGCTGACTTTGCTGTGAGTAATTAATGGTGTATGCCTTTGGTCAGCATACATGTAAAACATCATGGTGGGCGAGTAGGGTCAAAGCTCAGATCCTTCACAGTTCCTGACTCAATACTCTCTTCTCTGTTTAAGCCTCCCACGGCCTTCCTACCCCATTCAGAGTAAATATGGAAGCCTTATGGTTCCCCCTTACCCCTTCACTGCACACTCACACACATTAGCTCTTTTACTTGCTTGCTTTGCTCCAACAACACTGGTTTCTTTCCTAACCCTTAAACCTAACAGGCAACCACTTGCCTTGACAGTGCGTTTGCTATTCCCTCTGCCTGAGCTTTTCCTCCGTGTATGTGCAGGGCTCCCTTTCACCATTCCGACCTTTGAGCATCATGTTCACAACAAGCCTCTTCTGTGGCCAGCTTTCACAACTGTAGCCACTCTCTCAATGCCTCTTAACTCCCACTGCTTTGCTTTAACTCAACCTCACTTATTACATCTTTTTACCTATTTATCTCATTTGTGTCCACTTCCCCTTTCAGAATGATAACTCCATAAAGACAAGATTTTTGTCTCATTATTTATTAGTGTGTGCATCATCTAAAATAATCTACTGGCTCATAGCAGGGACTCAAGGAATATTTGTCAAATGAATGAATGTGTAACTCTGAATCTACATTGTTTTCACTTCTACACTATCTCTAATTCTTTATTAATATCCTTTAATGGAAGAAAACTAACAATGTTTGAAGGGACAGCTACTTCAGATTTACCATTGAGAAAAGAAAATCATGAGTTGAAAAATAAAATAATACTAGCAAATATAATGGAGAAGAACTAAAAATAAAGTATAATCCTTGAAAGATTGCTAATTTCGAAAACAACTTGAAACCCATCCACAGGCACATTCGTTTTGGGCAGATAAAATGCTTTTAACTATCTTCATCTGGGAATTCCTTCTTCTTGGGATCAACACACCTTTTTTTGCTAGACTATCAAGCAGCAATATTGAATTCCAGCATATCTGATTCTTAGTACTTCACTCCAAGCCAAGCTAATCAAGTAGCCTCAGTAGATGGCTGAAAATTTGCTTTATTCGCATTTTCTGGGCTGTGTACAGAAACCCTTTTGTGTGTGCCCTTTCTTTTAGAGGTGTGTTGTGAATCATTTGGAAATGAGTCTGTCAATTTTCAGAAGGAGCAAGTGGCTAGAGTTCAAACTCTAGAGGTATGAACCAGTCAAGATCTAGTAGTTTCCACTGGTTTTCTGGTAGGTTCTATGGGTTTTCTTAAAAGATTAGGATGATGAGGAAACTTCAGAGAGAATTGATAACTTCTTTGTAAATTCCTGAGCAAGTCCTTAACCGATCTGGGCCCCAGCTTCCTTACACACAAAACAGAGAGGGTAATATCCGGCTCAGAGGAAACTCAAGAAAATTAAAGGAAATAAAGTATGGAAGTTTCATCTTGTTATACAGATTCAAAGATTCAATACGACAGACATGGAGAGAGAAGAGATATATGTAAATAAAATACAGAAGTCATTTTCTCGTCCATGATGAGATACATTTCCCCAAGTCCCAGTTAAATCCTGGAAGTTTTATATAATCCGTGTGACAGGAGGTGATCTGTGGTAAAATTAGACACATCCCAGGAAGTGCTCCTAATCACGACTGAAGAAATAATAGGAACTACTCACATGACTATCACTCTGTAGTCAGGCAGCACCTACTTGACTTGTGAAAATCTTGATCCACTGAATCTTATATTAAATATAAATGCAAGTTGAGGAGGCTTTCCTTACAGGTGTTTGAAAGACCTACATCCTGCTTCTTGGGGCAGTGGAGTCACGTGAGCATTTCATGTGTGTGAGTGTGAGCATGTGTGAGTGTGTGTGTGTGTTCTTAACCCTCTGCCTATTTTCCCTCTATACTTAAATATGGAAAAGAGAGCAATGTCATCATACGAATTAGTAGAGAATGCATTCTTCTACAGATGAAACCATTTATTCTCTAACAAGTAGGATATATTATATCAAACTGGAAAATCAATGTGAAATAAAAATGTAAAAGAAATGGTCTTTTCCAAGTCACTAACACAAAATATATATTCCAAATATAGCAGTTGCAGCAAGGACAGCTCTCTGCCCAATACCAGCTCTCGTGAGCCCAGATATTGAACTCTAATCCTCTCCTGCCTTGGAAGAAATCGGGACTTCCTGATGGACATTTATCTCATAATTCATAATTATATAGTTCATGTAAAAATTTAAGATGTTTTCAGAAAATCTGGCGCTTCCACCCTTTAAGACTGTTACTAGAAGAGCTGAAAGTAGTACACAGTCAAATTTGGACAATTTGCGGAAGCATGAAAATAATAATAGTTAATGGCATATTAACTTACATTAATTATATTGATGAGGTTCATAATGACAAAAGAGAACTACTGATTTAAAAATGTAAAGTGATACCTGACATGGTGGCTCACACCTGTAATCTCAGGACTTTGAGGTCAGGAATTCGAGACCAGCCTTGCCAACATGGTAAAACCCCATCTCTACTAAAAACACACACATACACACACAAAATTAGCTGGGCACGGTGGCAGGTGCCTGTAATCACAGTTACTCAGGAGGTTGAGGCAGGAGAATCACTTGAACCTGGGAGGTGGAGGTTGCAGTGGGCCGAGATCGTACCAATGCACTCCAGCCTGGGTGATAGAGTAAGACTCTCAAAAAAAAAAAAAAAAAAGGAAATAGATAATTATAATAAAAAAGATGAATGTGATAGACACTTTTAATTCATTATTGATTTTAGTAAGTTATAGAGTTATTTGTGCATGTGCGGTTTCGGTTGCATCTAGTTAGTATACGTCTAAGAAATGTATTTGTACTAGTTTCTACCTGAGCAAGAATAAGCAATGACTGAGAACGGTCAATGTACCAGGTAGCCTGGGAAACAAACACCTAGCCAGAAGATTCAGATCAGAGCAAGGAGTGGTACCAGTAAGGGTGCTTCACAAGAACGCATCTCAGGGGTCTCATCCAGTGGTAACCAAATGGGTTTCACCAGTAAATTCTAAAGGTAGAATTAACTACAACCCTCTAAGCCAGGGCCATTCAAAGAAATACATGCTGAGCCACATGTGCAATTTAAAATTTTCTAGTGACCCAATTTTTAAAAAATAAAATTAAACAAGTAAAATTAATTTTTACACGCTATTTCATTTGTCCCAATATATTCAATGTAATAGTATTTTCAGTTGTGGCACTAGACACATTTTCAAAAGCTCAGTTGTCATGTGTGGCTGTTCTGCAAAGAACTATTTAATCAGACTCACTCTTACTCTCCCAAGAGATAATAAATCTTTATAGCTGCGCTAATTAAGAAAACACCGATGTTTAGTAGTTACGTGAACCAGGGTGATCTGTTTCGATGGTAGGCTCGGTGTGGGGCATGGTGAGGCATAAGAACATAGAGATCACTTGTCTCCACAGATTAAAAAGCAGAAGGCACTCAGCGCCAAGAGAGCCTGATGGTGTAAGAAGTGAAACCATGTCATAAACATGGCTACCCCACTGGCCAGCGACCCAGCCTCACCATGGACTGCACACCTGCTAGGAGAGCTGCTCTGAGATAGTCCTGCTTTTTTTTTTTAGGGGAGTGGGAATAGTAGTCATGAGAATATTGAAAACCTAGAAAGGCTTGAAAAAGGGCCCACAGGAAGGAGCATTAGCAGTAACAGTAAAGAAGAGACAGAAGAAAAATGTTTTAAAAAATTAAATGCACTCTTATAAACATACAGCAGTAAGAATTCTTCTCTACCTGTTGGTTCCGCAGTTGGTTCCTTCTGGTGGATTCGTGGTCTCTCTGACTTCAAGAATGGAGCTGCGGACCGTGAGTGTTTCAGTTCTTAAAGATGGCCTGGACCCAAACAGCGAGCAGCAGCAAGATTTATTGCCAAGAACGAACGAACAAAGCTTCCACACCGCGGAAGGACACCCAGCTTGCCTGTGCCAGATACGGCGGCCAGTTTTTTGTTTTTTGTTTTTTGTTTTTTTTGAGACGCAGTCTCGCTCTGCCGCCCAGGCTGGAGCACAGTGGCCGGATCTCAGCTCACTGCAAGCTCCGCCTCCCGGGTTCACGCCATTCTCCTGCCTCAGCCTCGCGAGCAGCTGGGACTACAGGCGCCGCCACCACGCCCGGCTAATTTTTTGTATTAGTAGAGACGGGGTTTCACCGTGTTAGCCAGGATGGTCTCGATTTCCTGACCTCGTGATCCACCCACCTCGGCCTCCCAAAGTGCTGGGATTACAGCCTTGAGGCACCGCGCCCGGCCGCGTGGGCAGTTTTTATTCCCTTATTTGTCCCTGCCCATGTCCTGCTGATTGGTCCATTTTACAGAGTGCTGATTGGTCCATTTTACAGAGCACTGATTGGTCCATTTTACAGAGCGCTGATTGGTCCATTTTGCAGAGCACTGATTGGTCCATTTTACAGAGGGCTGAAAGGTCCATTTTATAAACCTCTAGCTAGCTACAGAGCACTGGATGGTGCATTTTTCCAGAGCACTGATTGGTGCATTTTACAAACCTCTTGCTAGCTGCAGAGCACTGATGGGTGCGTTTTACAATCCTCCTGTAAGACAGGAAAGTTCTCCAAGTCCCCACTCGACCCAGGAAGTCCAGCTAGCTTCACCCCCCACTACTAACACACCTCTCACATTGAAAATGTATCAGATTTGGGTATGTGCTGACCTCCTCAAGGCCTACTCTCTCCCAAAAGAGGGGGAGGGTGTTATTCTTCCCATTAAGTAATTACATTACTTGAATAATTTAGCTCACTATCTACTAGTAACTAATCTGTGGTGTTTGCACTTAGACCACAGACAGACTTTTCCTGAAGACTTGAAAAGAAAGGACATCAGATGAGCCTCTTAAAGTCCCTAAATATCAGGCAAGGTGAAGGAACAACCTCGAGAGCGCCTCGAAGACAGACCCTCAGGCTGAGCTGCTGACTGCTCACTCACACCGGATTACCTGAAGAGTATTTGTGTCAGTCAGGTGTCTGGCCATGTTTGGAAGCCAGGAAAAAGTGAGGGACAGCAGCAAACAACTCCATCACTTGGTTAGACCGATTCCTGGAGCAGTAGTGGCAAGGAAAGCCAGCCTAGAATGCAGAGGCTGCAGCTGTCCCCTCGGCCTGAGGCCCTTCGACACTGGGCCCGTGCAACTAACTACTCCCACTCTGAGCCCATGTTCTCTGGGCAGCCGCCGACATCTGCGCAGACGGAGGATTGGGGTCACCCTGCAGCTATACCAGCCAGCCTGCTGGGAGGATTCTGCATCTCCTAAGATGTCGCTTGCTATTCTGACAGCATATCTTGATCTCTTTTGTTTAGTTATGACAAAGCATTCCCTGCAAAACGCCGCTGTTCTCATCATCCAGGTCCAAGTCAAGTTCTGAATCTGAGAGCTGGACAACAGACCGAAGCCAAAGGTGAGCTCTTCACATGAGGAAGCCAGCCTGGGTTCCTGGATTCTTCTCAGAAGAGAACTAAGACTATTGGAAAACAGAATTCTGCAATACTTTGTTTTCACAGGTGTAGAAAAATTGTATTCGATGTTTACCTTTGGCCCGTTTTATTATAATGACCTCTCTTTTTCCTGCCTTTCAATCCAGCTGAGACAATGTATGCATGTTTACATCATGTGTGTACATACATCTACTTGCACATAGTTGTATATAGTTATATATGTTTATGTGTATATGAATAAAATGTGCATGCAGTGGACTTAGGGACTTCTCTGGAGGAAGGAATAAAGGTTGTAAAGTAGAAGAAAATCTACCAATCCGGTTGCATATGGATTTCTTTGAATCACGGACCATTTCAGCCAAACTCTCCACATTTTGCAGGGAGGTCTTTCACCTGTGCAGTCCCTAACGCCTGTTTCATACCGGGGAGTGCTTTTGTTATACCATTTGAAGACAGTTGGATTACAGATCCAACTCCAACCTCCTGTCCTGTGACGCTGTCCCTGTGTGATGCTGTCCTCTGACCCACACACTGTATGGGTCCTAGGCTTCCCACAGGGTATCAGTGGACCATCGAGGAGACTTCGCCTCACCACTAGCTACTTCTCTCTGCTCAATATGCTCTTTCTGAATAATGGTGAAAAAAATCTATTCACAGTTCAGCCAAACATTCTTTCTTTATGTTACACAGCATATGGGGCAATTTATCAAGGTAATAGTAAGTCTCTTGGAAGGCTAGAAGGCTGCAATTCATTATCTGAAAAACAAAACCTCCACCATGCTTTATGCCAGTGGAGATGCTAGCCTCTCAATATCAAAAACCAACGATTCCTAAGGAAACAGATGAAGAAAGGGTCTCCCTCTATTTGAATAAGGAAGTCATTGCCTGACCAGATCCCCCTTTTCCCTATTATCATCTCATAATTGGAAATGATGATAATATATACCACCTCACCCAGATGGAATGTTTAGGCTAAATTTCTGTGCAAAGACTTTTGTTGCTTTTATTTTCCAAAATTCCTATACAGAATCTAGATTCCATGAAAATACAAGATTTGAAAAGCCCATAATAGCTTTTTAAGGAAAAGAGATAGAAAGGTAGGAATCAAAACCAGCACAACTCAAAAGTAGTAGTTCCCCTTATAAGTTTTCCATTGCCTAAACTTTCAAGCAGCAGGTGACTATAAATCCTGTAAAGAATAAATTGTTACATATGTTTATCTATTTACTTAAAAGTGGGGCAAACATTAACTAGACAGGCAATGTAGTTAAGTGCATAGTCTCTGGGATTAGACTGCCTGGAGTCCACTCTCACTTAGGCAGTCACTTGCTGTGTGACCTTGGGTAAATCACAACTTCTCTGTGCTCCAGATTCCATATGAAAATTGTAAAATGCAATTAAATGGCATCTGTCTCAACAATTGTAGTGAGGATCTAATAAATGTATACATGTGTCCGTTTATAATAGGATGGTTTTAGAGTAAAAAAACCTTAGAATCACGGACAAGTAAAGAGATGGAATAGTAGTTTGAGGCCCCAACCAAGCCTAGAAATATAAATTTTTAGTAGCGTTGTAGAATTTTCTCTGGGGATTAACTGCCATGAAGCAACAGACGATAACACTGGTATGAAATTAGGATTTGTAGAATTGAGCATGGTACAGAAATAAGGTGCTGAGCGAGTTAAGGATTCTGGGAATAGACAGGTCCAATGTTAAACTAAGGAGATCAGGCCAGGAAGGAACTGTGACTGCCCAGGGCCTTCCAAACAAAAGGACAGGGAGAGTAAGTGAGCTTAAGGTTGGAAAACTGAGGGTTTCTGTTCTAGGAGAGGCACTGGAGTTTCATAGTTCAGGAAATGGAACGGCTTGATGAGATGCTCCAGAATTCTTAGGGAGTAGTTGGCAACTCCAAAGTAAAGGTGAAGATTTGTGCTTTTAATCAATAGACCATAATTCAGAAAAAGACAGAATTCAAGGTCCCAAACAGTTTTTTTTTTTAAGTAAACAGATCTAATGTGTTTACTTCATTTTTTGAGGTAGAAAAGTATAGAAGATTCAAATAATCTTCCTTTTGATCTAAGAATAGTGGTGATATAATTGTGTGATAAATATTAGAAGGAAATCAAAATACCCCAGTTTTATAATATAAATATAACTAGAGCTTGCATTTTCAATAGAGGCAGTATCACTCCCTAGGAGGTAAAAATTCCTGAAGCAAAAAAAAATTATTAGATATGATATTTATCTGTGGCTCTCCAAAGCTCAACCTTACCCAACAAAACCTTATTTTCTCTGGCAAGGCACGGTGGCTCCTGCCTGTAATCCTGGCACTTTGGGAGGCCGAGGCAGATGGATCACTTGAGAACAGGAGTTGGAGACCAGCCTGGCCAACGTAGTCCATCTCTACTAAAAATACAAAAGTTAGCTGGGTGTGGTGGCGGGCGCCTGTAATCCCAGCTACTCAGGAGACTGAAGCAGGACAATCAACCTCATTCTCTAGTATTTAATTTCTCCTATTGAATTTTCTTAGATATCACAAAAGCCGCATGGACACTGAGTTCCTGGCAGAGACCCAAAATGTATCCAAGGTCATGCTACAAAACTGTGGCAAATGGCCATGAGTAGGGGGCTTCTTCTCCATCCCTTGCTCCATTTCAAAGTCACATGTGGAGAGCTGGCCTGTGCTGTTGGCTGCCCCGGTCACCTTGTAAGCATTACTTCTCATATGATCTCAGTGATTTTATGTGTGGCTTAGGCTTTGGGAATTAAATGTAATTGTTTGTATTTTATCATTTAGTTATAAAAATGTTCTTCAATTCATGGTTGACTATGTCAGGTGCTAAAAAGAAAAAAATAGCAGTAATGAATTACAGTTAACAATTTTCTTATCAAGCAAAAGTTAACTTCACTAAATGTTTGAAGAAATTAATTTTTCAATTATTCACCTTTGATGGGAAAAAGCAATTGTGAATGCTGTTTAAAATGTATATTATGTTGCTAATATATATTTATAAATAATGTGATCCATTGCAATTTGTATAAAGCAATAAATTACATTAATAGTTATTAGGCTAAAAAGATAAAGTTAAATGTTATAGCTTTTACTTTTAAATTTTAACTTAAGCATTTTGTTTAGTCATTCTTAACCTGGCAATGAATAAAATTAGTAAGGTTTCTACTTAGTCTTTTTTTTTTGTATGAAGCACAGACATGTTCACTACATAAGCAGATATACAGTGCACTCACGGTATTAAAGTTTCTTATAGGTGATGATTAGACAAAAATCTGATGTCTATTTTCTCTTCCCCAAATTAATGTAATACTAGTAGTAATGTAATAAAGTCATGTAATACCTGCATTAGACAAAGATTGGATGCATCAATTACAGGGTTTGATAAATCCTCTCAAAATTAAAAACTAGGTGAACACTCCCAATTCCTCTGAGATGTAATAAATATCACAGATTGGCTAGGATTCTTTTTGTCCATGACTTTAAAATTTTCCTAAATACAAACATACCTATAGCAAATCAAACAACACTATGTATTGTGACAAGTTGGTATTTTTTAACTATAAAGAGATACCTAGTTTTGAGGGAATACACCTTGATATTTATTCCCACAATGTGGATTTATTAAAATTAAGCTTCCGAGCTGGGTCCTTGCTTTAGGCTTAAATTCCCTGACCCAGTTTTGACGCTAGTGCCAAGTTCCATACGTATGAAATGGAGTTATTTCTGCCTTAAGACTGAAAGCAGTTAACAGAAAGCCTCCATTTTAAGTTTTTATCCGTAAAGAGGAGAAGCTGAGTGGGCTGATACGGGATGGAGAGAGGGTTTGCCTTGAACAGATATTCTTCCTCGTGAACCAGTTTTCTTTGTGGATATTTAGACTAGCAAAACAGACCACGCTGGTCAGGAGGCGGGCGGAGGCGTACATGCAGATTAGGGGTAATGTTATCCCTTGACTTATGCATGTATGACTTAGACACACATAAGCACACACATGCACGGCACCACATGTGCTCAGAAGGACCTGGTCTCATCCTGAAGGTGACTATGACGGAGGCTGTAAGGATGACAGAGGCTGTGATTAAATTCAAGCTCTCACAGCAGCAGCCTAAGTCATCGTTTGAGAGGACTGTATTCAGTGTGGAACTCCCAAAAGAAATCCTCCATCTCTCTTACTGCCAATTCACAAATCATATGCTCTTTAGCAAAAAACAACAACAGCAACAAATAAACAAACGAAAAAAACCCAAGTGCCGTTCTTCTTCCTCCTGGGACTCAGGTCTGTGCCTTAGCATGTATGGTACTGCTTGTCACCTGGAGGCCTTTGTGAAGTGACACGTGTAGGTGCACAATCTCTCTCTCCACCCGCGTCGCCACAGTCAGTGTTTGAGTTCTGTCTGGCAAGTTCAAGTGTTTTCCCTCCGACTTAGGGCCAGGCCCTCAGGGAGCTGGGGGTGCCCTACTGTGCGCGAGAGGGGCTTTGAGGAGTGCTAACATTTTCCCCGAGGTCATTTGCAGGACTTCACTGCCTTTCCCACTTCTGAAGATTCCTCTTGTTAGTTCCTATTCATATAAGGACTCACCTCTTTTCTTTTCTTTTTTTTTTTTATTTTTATTTTTTATTTATTATTATTATACTTTAAGTTGTAGGGTACATGTGCATAACGTGCAGGTTTGTTACATATGTATACTTGTGCCATGTTGGTATGCTGCACCCATCAACTCGTCATTTACATCACGTATAACTCCCAATGCAATCCCTCCCCCCTCCCCCCTCCCCATGATAGGCCCCGGTGTGTGATGTTCCCCTTCCTGAGTCCAAGTGATCTCATTGTTCAGTTCCCACCTATGAGTGAGAACATGCGGTGTTTGGTTTTCTGTTCTTGTGATAGTTTGCTAAGAATGATGGTTTCCAGCTGCATCCATGTACCTACAAAGGACACAAACTCATCCTTTTTTATGGCTGCATAGTATTCCATGGTGTATATGTGCCACATTTTCTTAATCCAATCTGTCACTGATGGACATTTGGGTTGATTCCAAGTCTTTGCTATTGTGAATAGTGCTGCAATAAACATACGTGTGCATGTGTCTTTATAGCAGCATAATTTATAATCCTTTGGGTATATACCCAGTAATGGGATGGCTGGGTCATATGGTACATCTAGTTCTAGATCCTTGAGGAATCGCCATACTGTTTTCCATAATGGTTGAACTAGTTTACAATCCCACCAACAGTGTAAAAGTGTTCCTATTTCTCCACATCCTCTCCAGCACCTGTTGTTTCCTGACTTTTTAATGATCGCCATTCTAACTGGTGTGAGATGGTATCTCATTGTGGTTTTGATTTGCATTTCTCTGATGGCCAGTGATGATGAGCATTTTTTCATGTGTCTGTTGGCTGTATGAATGTCTTCTTTTGAGAAATGTCTGTTCATATCCTTTGCCCACTTTTTGGTGGGGTTGTTTGTTTTTTTCTTGTAAATTTGTTTGAGTTCTTTGTAGGTTCTGGATATTAGCCCTTTGTCAGATGAGTAGATTGCAAAAATTTTCTCCCATTCTGTAGGTTGCCTGTTCACTCTGATGGTAGTTTCTTTTGCTGTGCAGAAGCTCTTTAGTTTAATTAGATCCCATTTGTCAATTTTGGCTTTTGCTGCTGTTGCTTTTGGTGTTTTAGACATGAAGTCTTTGCCCATGCCTATGTCCTGAATGGTACTACCTAGGTTTTCCTCTAGGATTTTTATGGTATTAGGTCTAACATTTAAGTCTCTAATCCATCTAGGACTCACCTCTTTTCAACTAAAGCAGGGATCCCCCTGCCCCACTCCGGCCTGTCTGTGGCCTCTTAGGAACCGGGTGGCACAGCAGGAGATGAGCATTACCGCCGGAGCTCCGCCTCCTGTCAGAACAGCAGAAGCATTCCATTCTCACCGGAGCCGTGCCCTACTGAGAACTGCACATGCGAGGGGTCTAGGTTGCGTGCTCCTTGTAAGAATCATCGAATGCTTGATGATCTGAGGTGGAACAGTTTCATCCTGAAAACATCCCCCCATCCTCACCTCCACCCAGCTCCGTGGGAAATCTCTTCCCTGGAGTTACCAATTAGGAAAGTAGAAATCCAATAGTTTGGTTAGACACAACTTTCCATGTAGAACCAATGATATCACACATGTGATGAGGGAGATGGGTAAAATCATTTCAAATGGTCATCCTGGAACTAAAATTCTATTACAAAAGTCATCACTGTGGTTCAGTAGTGGACCAAAAGGAGTATATGTTTATAGCCAATTCTACTTCTGAACTCAAAAATAGTTTGAAAAGTCAATGAGTTTTTAAAACCAATTTTTTTTTTTTTTTTTTGAGGTGGAGTCTTGCTCTGTCCCCCACGCTGGAGTGCAGTGGCGCTCACTGCAAGCTCTACCTCCCGGGTTCACGTCCTTCTCCTGCCTCAGCCTCCCAAGTAGCTGGGACTACAGGTGTCCGCCACCACACCGAGCTAACGTTTTTTTGTATTTTTAGTAGAGACGGGGTTTCACCATGTTAGCCAGGATGGTCCTGATCTCCTGACCTCGTGATCCGCCCTCCTCGGCCTCCCAAAGTGCTAGGATTACAGGCATGAGCCACCGTGCCGGGCCTTTAAAACCAATTTTACACAGTTCCTCATTTCCTTAGAATGTGAGATTATATTCTTTACACTCTTAAAAATTTACAGCACACTAACAAGGGATCATAGACATACAAGAACATTAAGAAGAATAAGAAAAGAAATTGTTATAAACAAGGAAAACAGCAAGTAAAAGAATAAATATAAAAGATTCATCTTTACCAAACTAGATTTCTAAGCTTAGTTCTAATATCTGATATCTCAAACACTAAAAGCAATTGAATACAGTTCCTTCATCATAGTTGGTTTCAATGTGAAAACAGCTACTAATCAATTTTCCATATGCATGGTTACTATGGCTATTGTTTATTTGCATATTATTTATTTATTCACATAAAATTTTGGTATTCACAAGAAAATTTCAGAAGCTGTCTCTATCCACTGAAGATGTAAATAAATGAAGATGAAAGAAGAAAAAACCAATTTTGATAATTTCATGCTTCAGCTGGGGACCTGCGTTTGACAGTAAAGCACCAGGCTTTGTACTCCTCTCTCTTTTCACTGATTCCTGGCATCGCACAGTCCTTCTGACCTGCATAAAACTAAATATTTCTATAAATACTCCCAGTCCTCTGTTGTTTCAAAAAAATTGACAGCAGGAAAGACCATTAAAAGATCAAGGTTTATGTCAAGCAACTAAAATAAATTAAATTTTGTTCATCTATCAGAGTTTGTCAAGGGAAGTATTTTGGGCAGCAGTAGTCTTTCTACGGCAGGACTATTTTTCCCTGCTGAAGTCTTGTTAGCAAGCATCCTGCTCAGTGTATGCCAGGAATTTCTCTCCAGTCACTGGGATAACCAAAAATCTCATGCGCTCCCTGAGCAGCAGAACATCCCGGAATTGAGAGCTGTTGAAAGAGAACATACATGAAACTTCTTAAAATGGAAAAAGAAAATCTCACTTCTGACGATCTGTTTACTGCCATCCTGATCAAGCAGCATCTAGTGTCCTGCTCTCCCCTACTCCCACACATGAATTTCCCAGTCCTCAAAAAGGGAGCATCTTGCAGAACTCCTTCCCAAGGCTAAGCTCATGCTTGCCTTCTGGAAATCAAGCAGATATGCTTCGCTTTCAGAGAAGAGTTTCTTGGGGTTAATGTGAGGCTACTACTCTCCTCCCTGGAATGTACCAGTCCCCGCAGCAACAGCGGGGCAGAGGAGAATGGTCCTGAGTCTCTCCAAATACTCAATTGCTCTCCTGGGAATGGGGAGCGCATAGGGCAGCAGTTACTCTTCCTATCTGCAGGCACGTAAACTACATGCTGGCTTTTCCTCAACAGGCTTTCCCATTAACATCCCCCATCTAGAGAAAGGCCACCAGAAAAACAAAAACCAGAAAACACTATCAGCTATGTTTCCTGGAAGGAAAAGATGGAGGCAGAAGTTGGCTGAGGTCCAATGGCAATACTTTCCATGTTAAAAATTTAATTTATTTACACTATTTTCTTTCTTATAAGATGAATAATTGCAGTTCTAATGTATAACCCAAACATTACTATCCTAAATCCCATTACTTATCTTGTCTTAACAATAGCTGTATTTATAATATTTAATGCAGATCTGATCCCTAACTTTTGCATCTAATAATCAAATTTTTAAAAAAGAAAATTTTATCATTTATTTAATTTTTAAAGATATTTATTTTCTAATCACTGAAGCATTTATCATACATATTTTTTATTGTGGTAAATATACATAATATATAATGTAACATTTTAACAAATCTTAAGTGTGCGATTTTGTTTTGTTACAATTTAGCTGGAATTTTGGTTAGCGGAATAGAAAAATTAGGAGTTAGCTAATTGGAATTATGTTCTCTCACATCACAAGTTCAAACTTAACTCAAGATTGTCTGATTGCTAGGAAATCATTGGCGACCTCCTATGGACATTTTAAAATGGGAAGAACCATACAGTCGAAGCAATAATTTGGATGCAATCATTAGATCCAGCTGCCTGATCCCTCAAGATGCCCTTAAAGGAAGTATTTATCTTCCAAGTTATCTTCATAACAACACTATGATAGAGGTATTATTGTTTATGGATTAGAACACTGAATCCTTTAATTTACTTCAGTAACTTGCCCAAATTAAGTGGAGTATTTGAATGCAGTTCATTCTGAATCCAAGTCCTGTGAAATTAACCTCCATACTGTTGTTCCTGTCTCTATCAGACAAGGCTCATTAGCATCTAAATGGGTCTTCATAAGGTACTCAGCATGGGAGAAAGTAGGTAAAAATATAAGACAGAAGAGGTTATATAAAAAACCTGTAGTCCTGAATTTGAATTGAAAGTACTAGAATAAACTCATGATGTATTTTGCCTCTCAAAAGCCCTCACCCTCTTCACAGAAAAGGACTAGAAAACTAGCACCTGACTTGTGATTTTAAACTGGTATTGCCAACCCAATGGCACCTGGGCTCTTCGGAGACATGGCTGATTCTAGGTCTACTCCATGAACTCTACGAGTTGAGCCTGGAGCATCTTGTCATATCAGAATTCAAGAAAGTGGTCACAAGTCATGTTAGGAGGGCTCCGGAGCCACTGGCGGATATTTCCACTGGCCAAAGTGAGCTCATGTGAACTTCAAGGATAAGAATTTCACAGTTAGTGTGTCCATTCCTAGTTTTTTCACTTTGGTGTACATCTGTACACTCTATGGCTTAGTTGATTTTTAAAATGTCTTTTTTTTTTTTTTTTCTTGAGCCTCTCAGTCTACTCTTATTCTTACAATTTATCTGTTGGAAAACCCAGGATACTTAACCTGTACTCTCCCACAGTCCGGCTTTGTTAATTCAAACTCAAATTGAGTTCAGCATTTCCTTTACCCTCTGTATTCCTTGCACATTGGTCTCTAGATCTGGAGGCTCAAATAGACTTAGGATGGACCCCTTTGGGAAGATGATGATCAGAGTATCGGGGTTGGTGGTGGTTCATTTCATCAGAAGCCTTATGAATGACATTATTAAGGCTTGCTGCCCCTCTTCTATACTTTGTTTAATCAACAGCACAGCTCTTTAGGAAAGAGGAATCCTTTCATTTCCCCATTTTCAACCTCGTAAATTGATTCCTTACTATCTTCAGGAAGTCATCGATTATATTTTGGAATATCATTATGAATTCATCAATTTAAGTTTTTGACTCTTTAATCTATTGCTGTTATATATAAAGCTGAAAGAATCTGTAAATTCATACTAACATTCCCAATTCAAATTCAGGACTGTAGGGCTTCACTTGACCTTTTTAATATTACATTAACATTTCTTTTCTTCCACACAGAAAATGTTGGTGTCCAAAGACACAGGGGATAACAGAATTAGAATATCTCATAATTACCATTTGTAATTCTATATTACACATAAAATAAACTCAAAATAACACTGCTAATTCTTCCACTACTGATTCTAATCACTGGAAACCATTGGTTTGTAATAGATATCTCCATTTTCCATAATTTTTAAATAGCCGTATTAAATCTACATTGTTACATCACAGTCTCATTGGACAGCTAATCACTCACTTTTAACCTTCATTTAGGTGTCCACAAATAATTACATGTTCGATGTTTATCACCGTCAACACTCTTACACAGTTTTTCTGAAGCTCTTTCTCTAGTAGAATTCTTAGGAAAGGCTCGTGGGAATAATATTCCCCAGATTCTTATATGTTGATTATGATTTGTGCCTTTAACACTGGAAGCTCAGTTTTCTCTTCCCCTGACTATGTGAATCTGTCTTCTTCTGGCATTCTTGTCCATCAGCCTGATGATAGCCTAATACATTTTCTTCTAAGTCACAGACCCTTTGTGCCTAGATGCTTCTAAATTCTAGTTGTTTTACTAGAATCTTTTTATGTTGGTCATTCTGGGTCAATATTTGCAGATATGTAGTATTTCAATGTTTAGGTTAAAATCATTTTGTTTTCAATTTTTAAAAATGTCTGAAATTACAACGTTTACTATTTGTTCTGTTCTTGCTTCTATTTTTTCCTAAAGGATTCTTATTACGTCTGTGTTATATCTTACTTGCCTACATTCAATTATGTCACCTTCTCAAAAGATTTTTACATCTTTCATCATTTCTTTTCTTTCTTTCATTATTGGTGCTTTGTGGTTCCAACTGAGTCTATTTTATATAACTTTATATTTTGAAATTAGAGAAGATGGTACAGAGACCTCCCCCAAACTAAAATGCAAAGTGAAAGAAGAATAAAACAATAAAATAACAGATATTCAATCGCTGTGGGACATTTTCCAAAGACATGAGTGTAACATATGCCTTCTTAGAATAAAAGAAAAGTAACAAAGAACAGAACAGAAAAAATATTTGAATTTATAATGGCTGAGGATTTTTCCAAATTGTAATGGATGCCTCCTTTTCTTAGCACCATCGTCTCTTTGCAGTGAACACCTCCTGACTCTTTGGTGTTCTCCTGTTTGCAAGTTAGTCAGACACTCTTTTGCTTCCTCCAGCTTTCCCCTGCACAGACATGAAAAACAGATAGGTCTTGCAGCTGTGGGTGGAAGAGGGTTCATGAAAACACATCAAGAATGTTGAGCTTTCTTCATATGTTTGTTGGCTCCATAAATGTCTTCTTTTGAGAAGTATCTGTTCATGTCCTTTGCCCACTTTTTAATGGGGTTGTTTGTTTGTTTTCTTGTAAATTTCTTTAAGTTCCTTGTAGACTCTGGATATTAGACCTTTGTCAAATACATAGTTTGCAAAAATTTTCTCCCATTCTGTAGGTTGGGATAATTTGTCAAATACACAGTTTGCAAAAATTTTCTCCCATTCTGTAGGTTGGCTGTCATTGTGACGATGGTTTCTTTGACTGTGCAGAGATCTTTAGTTTAATTAAATCCCATTTGTCAATTTTTGCTTTTGTTGCAATTGCTTTTGATGTTTTCATCATAAAATCTTTGCCTGTGCCTATGTCCTAAATGGTATTGCTAGATTTTCTTCTAGAGTTTTTATAGTTTTGGGGTATTACATTGAGGGCTTTAATCCATCTTGAATCAATTTTTGTATAAGGTATAAGGAAGGGAGTCCAGTTTCAATCTTCTGCATATGGTTAGCCAGTTCTCCCACCACCATTTATTAAATAAGGAATTCTTTCCCCGTTGCTTGTTTTGTTGAAGATCAGATGGTTGTGTGTGTTTGGTCTTATTTCTGAGTTATCTGTTCTGCTCTTCTCGTCTATATGTCTGTTTTTGTACCGGTACCATGCTGTTTTGGTTACTGTAGCCTTGCAGTACAGTTTAACGTCAAGTAGGGTGATGGCTCTACTTTGTTGTTTTTGCTTAGGATTGTTTGGGCTATAAGGGCTCTTTTTTGGTTCCATATGAATTTTAAAATAGTTTTTTCTAATTCTGTGAAGAATGTCAGTGGTAGTTTAATGGGAATAGCATTGAATCTATAAATTACTTTGGGCAGTATGGCAATTTTCATGATATTGATTCTTTCTATCCATGAGCATGGAACGTTTTTCCATTTGTTTGTGTCCTCTCTGATTTCCTTGAACAGTGATTTGTAGTTCTTCTTGCAAAGGTCCTTTATTTCCCTTGTTAGCTGTATTTCTAGGTATTTTATTCTCTTTGTAGCAATTGTGAATGGGAATTCATTCATGATTTGACTCTCTGCTTGTCTGTTGTTGGTGTATAGGAATGCTTGTGATTTTTGCACATTGATTTTGTATCCTGAGACTACTGAAGTTGCTTATCAGCTTAAGAATATTTTGGGCTGAGACTGGGGTTTTATAGAAATAGGTTCATGTAATCTGCAAACAGGCAATTTGACTTCCTCTATTCCTGTTTGAATACCCTTTATTTCTTTCTCTCGCTTGATTGCCCTGGCCAGAACTTCTAATACCATGTTGAACAGGAGTGGTGAGAGAGGGGCATCCTTGTCTTATGCCAGTTTTCAAGGGGAATGCTTCCAGCTTTTGTCTCTTCAGTATGATGTTGGCTGTGGGTTTTTCATAAGTGCTTCTTATTATTTTGAGATATGTTTCATCAATACGTAGTTTACTGAGAGTGTTTAACATGAAGGGATGTTGAATTTTATTCAACATAGGAAGACCTTTTCTGCATCTATTGAGATAATCATGTGGTTTTTGTGTTTAGTTCTGTTTATGTGATGAACTATGTTTATTGATTTGCATATGTTGAACCAGCCTTGAATCCTGGGGATGAAACCAACTTGATCGTGGTGAATAAACTTTTTGATATGCTTCTGAATTTGGTTTGCCAGTATTTTATTGAAGATTTTTGCATCAATGTTCATTAGGGAGATTGACCTGAAGTTTTCTTTTTTGTTGTATCTCTACCAGGTTTTGGTATGAGGATGAAGCTGGCCTCATAAAATGAGTTAGGGAGGAGTTCCTCCTTTTCAGTTGTTTGGAATAGTTTCAGAAAAATGGTACCACCTCTTATTTGCACCACTGGTAAAATTCAGCTGTAAATCCATCTGGTCTTGAGCTGTTTTGGGTTAGTAGGCTATTTATTACTGCCTTAATTGCAGAACTTGTTATTGGTCTATACAGGGATTCAACTTCATCCTGGTTCAGTCTTGGGATGGTGGATGTCAGACTGGGTAATTTATAAAGAACAAAAATATATTTCTCACAATTCTGGAGGCTGGAAGCTCAAGATCAAGGCACCAGCATGTTCATTGGTCTGCAGAAGCTTCACTCCCTGCTTCCAAGATGGTGTCTAGAATGCTGAGTCCTCTAATGGGGAGGGACGCTGTGTCCTTGCATGAAAGCAGGCAGAAAGGTGAGACGAGATGGACTCCCTTTATCAAGTCCTAACTCAACTGACATGGGAGGATCCCTCATAGCCAAATCACCTCTTAAAGGTCTCGCCTCTTCACAACACCATATTGGCAACACCTGGATTTTGGAGGGGGCACATTTAAACCATATTATTGACAAACAGTTATTAAAGATGGGAAAATATAGACCTGAGTAATCTTTAACATGTATCAGTTTGTTACCAGGTGCCAGGCACACAGCAGTGCACACGCATTATTACGTCTAATCCCCATGATTCTGGGGCAGGACCGTATCACCCCACGTTATGCAGAAGAACAAACTGAGTCTCAAAATTCCTAATTAACTTGCCTAAACTCACAAAAAAATCGTATATGATGGAACCGAGATTCAAGCTCAAGTCTGCATCTTTAAAGTTCTGCTGATAGTTCTTTTTTACTAGTTTGTAGAAAAACAAAAAGTTAAATGCAATTAGCAAAAGCCAGTAATGTGCATATCTCAGGTAATGTTGGCTGTAGCTGATTCTGTCATCCACATTGTAAATAGTTACCTGAGGGTTCAGGAATCTGGGTCTTTGTCTAGCCCCTAAATTAGACAATTCTGCAGAGAAGTCATGATTTAAAGGCTTCATTTAGAGACTTAATTTTATTTTATTTATTTTTTTCATAGCACCCCTTTGCCCATTTCCAGGACCAGTGTTTTGTCATCTTTCGAAAAACCTGTGGGATCACCTCCTCCCAGTGTGCACTGTCTGGTGGGGCTGTCATTAAGATGCCCTCCCCTCCCCTAGCAAGGACTGGGTGAGGCCCTCAGATGCTGAATGGATTGACACAAGGACAAGAGGTAATGCTCATGCAATTGTAAATGAGCCGTGAGGAGATGGCCAAGTGTTGGCACCTGCCACTTACACCCCTGGCACTGCCCTGTGTTCTGCCAGGGTGGATTCCCAGATTGTAGCTCATTCTATGAGGTATCTCTGATATTTTTGGCACACACCTATTTTGTAATAATTAACCAGAGTAGATGACTATAGTCTACAAACAAAGAATTAATCAACAAGACCCTGCACCTGCTTGACTTAACTTTAGTCAGCATCCTCTAAGCGCTGCAGGCTTCTATCATGGTGTCAGGACTGAGTCGCTCAGTTACAACAGAAATCTTGCCAAGTCAATGAGGCGAGAACCCCCCCACCCTCCATATCTCATCAGCTTCCTCATCCTCCTCCTCCCCCAAGTGATGTCTGGTGACCCCAGTCTGTCCTCAGCAAGAACCCTGTTAGATCTTTTTAGAGAATAGAATTCTTCCTACCCCTGCTGTTTCCTCTTAGTAATTTTTCATCCCCCGACCCCTCCATCCTGCTTCTTAGCTATAAATTCTCACTTCTCCTTGTATTTGGAATTAAGCCCAGTTTTGCACTGAGGTGTCTTTTCCTCTACTGCAGTAGTTCCTGAATAATTCTTTCTCACCACTTTACTGTCTAGCTCTGGTTTTTCTTTAGCAAAATGTAGTGGCATGTTGGTTGCTCCAAATGAGGACATAAGGATACTGTGGACTCTTCTCTCCTTTCTTTTATTAGAGTGAAGCTTGGCTTCCCATCCTCATGCCCAGGGAATATATTTCCTTATGTTCTTTTATTTTCCTCCTGCCCTGTTAGAAAATAAGAAGCTCTGTCCACCAACCGCCACCCCATCATTTAACATTTTCCTTCCACGTAGGTGTTTATCAAAACAATTTGAGATTAAACTAAGATGCTTTTAGAATCAAATTATCCTTTGGAAAATCAAAAGTCCAAGCTACACACCCTCATGCCTGAGGCAAACTGTGTTGCTGTAACATCAAACAGGTTTTTGGCTATTTTAAGTGTGTTCCTGTCTGGGTCTTCACTCTTTTGCTTTGTTTCTAATCTGAGAGCAATTTAACATCACCCTGATTTAGAAAGAGAACCAACTAAAGTTAGAAAATACCTGACAACATCTACCAAAAGCCATTCCTGGTGTTAAGCCTGTGAAGAGAACTTTTGTAAATGACGAGATTATAGTTAGCTATCTGACTTTAAAAAGATCGGCTCTTTAAAAAGATGATGAGCCAGGCACGATTAACTCTTAACTCAGTAGGCAAGAAATATCCTCTTCTTTCGATCACTTAAATCAGCTTATATTCTGATGCCAAGTCCCGGCAGCCTCATGAGAAGATTCTATGCCCATAACAATTGGAATCTGTCCCCACTGCCTCTCCCAGAAGACACATGAGATCCTGGAGGCTTCCTTGGTCCCTGCAAATGAAGAGAGAAGTCTTCAGTCCTCCAGTCTATCCTGGTTGCTACTGGCATCAGCACTGCAAAAACCTTGTGTGGTCAGTTAAATCCCAGAAGTGTGTGTGTGTGTGTGTGTATGTGCGTGTGTGTGTGATATTTGGACACCGACAGCTCAGCGACGCTGCGGGCTAACCCAAAACCATCCATGGCATGGAGAGACTACCTCTAGATGCCTACTTGATTCAAGGACAACACACCATTTCTCCACCCAGTCTGGCTGGAAATAGGTTTTGTTGCTTTTCGTAATCTTTCACGAGCCAGGGAATCCCACTCTGAGTGCTCTGACCCCTGTAAAACCATCACAACAGCAGCATCTTCTCTGAGCGCTAACCTCTACCAAGAGAAGCAGAAGTCATCGCAAGTGCTGTTGATGCTGGACTTCCCCAGGCCCCTCTCTGCTTCTTGACTCCTAGCTCCAGAGCTCCGCCTTTCCCATCTAGAGGTCCTTGTATGTATGATCTCCTCTGGAGCTGAACCTTATGGCCAACGTAGGCTTCCAAAGGCTGTTGTGCTCTCTTCCAGACCAAAGTTCTTAAGGCAACAAGTGACAAAGTCTGGCACCTCTGGAAACATGATGTTAATATTGGGGAAAATCAGAATGGATATTTATAGCAAATTTGATGTCTCCAGTTTCTCAGCATATGTTCGGACATGCATATAGCAGACAAATCAGCTTTTGTGAATGGAAAACACATACTTCTTCTTGGTCCAGCTTCCATGTGTGACCACAGGATATTTGCTCAACTGAGACTGAGAATATGGTAGCCTCCGCTTTACAACCCGAGGGCATCCCAGAGGCTTTAGCTGTTCCAAACAGTGTTAGTGAAATTTAGTGAAGGCAAGCAGATGCACCATGTTACTCTAGAGTTCCAGGCAGGTAGAGTCTGTGTGCAGGCGGGGCACACTTGAGGCCAGGCGCTGCCCCAGATAGAGAGGAAAGCTGCAAGGTGGGTGTCAGGATTAGTAAGATAAGGGTGCTTGCTTGGTTGTGTTAAGGAGTTTGGTGAATGTTGTGAAAGCTGGGTCTACGGGACAGTGTTGTATGTGCATCAGTGTCGTGGAAGTCAGCAGCCTATTTTTCAAAGAAGCTACAAAGTCCTCTGATGCATTCAACACCTTTTCAAGGTTTGTTTTGTACCAATGGACTTTGCAAGGCCCCAAACATCACTACTTATATGGAGAAGGCACAGCTCTGAACCAGATTCTTTGATGCTGGAGAGCCTGAAGAGAAGTTTGTCGGACATAATTTTCATTGACTTGTGGAAGCATAACACCTTGTCTGCTTTGGAAATGCAAGGAGAAGATCAACACTCTGCTATCCATTCTCCTTATCAGACACTCAGCAGATGAAGAAGCCAAAGATGCCACTAAGATCATCAGCTGCTCAAGTGCTTCTGAGCCTCTCTTTTGATCTTCTTAGGATGCTCGGCGGAATGTCAACTGCTTGACCGCCCCAGCCTCTCGTCTTATGGTCCCCACTGGAGCTGTGTGATAAATAAGGAAGACAGAGAACCCTGACTTGCAGATTCAAAACTGTCTTTGAAGGGCTCTTGGATGAATGTTTATTCAGAAGTGTTGAATTAGATGTCTTGTAGTTTGTGAGCATGCTCCTTAGTATAAGTATGCACATTTGAAAGAAACAGACTGCAAGTCACCATAAATCAGCTCTTTTTCCTTTCTAAAATTCCATTTTATGCCCAGAAGCTGTGGAGCTGAATAGTGTACCCAAAGCCATCAGGGCATGCCACTGATTCACACAGTGGATCCCTATGTGGATTCAGTGTTTGTGAATTCCACTGAAGCCACACAATCACTAAACCCCAGGGCAGTGGGAAGCAACATGGCAGGTTTGCTCTGCCCCATCCCACCCAGAGTGTGTCTTCCCAGAAGGACTGTGAGAAGCCAGATGTGAATCTGCCACTTACACCTGTCAGTTCCCATGCATCTTACAGGATTTCAGCATAAACTTCCCTGTTGTATGTGAATAGAGGATTTGAAGATATACGATTTTCTTTCCACATGGCTCCTAAAAACATATGCACTGACTGCTGATATTCAAGGGGGAAAAATGATCTGCTCAAACACAGGAAGGAGGAAGCCAGCTTTGCAGACCAGAGAGAGCTTATCTCAACCTATGATCCACCCTTTTCCCAAGGAGCGAATCACCCTCCTGGTCACTTAAATTCTACACCTTTTCCCTTGTGCAACCTCTAAAGCAGAGCTCCAGGAAGATATGATCTCACTCTAGGTAGAAATTGTTATTAAGTTTTGCAGCTAATGCAATTCTGTTTTGGAATTTACATAAACACATATGTTCAGGTACACAACCCTACCTGAGCATGCACACACACATCTCATTCTTTTTTTTTTTTTTTTTTTTTTTGAGATGGAGTATAGTGGCATGATCTTGGCTCACGGCAACCTCCACTTCCTGGGTTCAAGAAATTCTCCTGCCTCAGCCTCCCGAGTAGCTGGGATTACAGGTGCATGCCACCATGCACAGCTAAGTTTTGTATTTTTAGAAGTGATGGGGTTTCACCATGTTGGCCAGGCTGGTCTCGAACTCCTGACCTCAGGTGATCCACCCACCTCAGTCTCCCAAAGTGCTGGGATTACAGAGGTGAGCTACCTTGCCCAGCCGCTACCTCTTTTGTCTTAGAGGCTACTCTATAGGTCCAGGGCAGATTGGGCCATCCTTCCCCAACCCAGTTTCCTTCTAGAAGCAATTCTGTTTTGTGTCTTTATATAGACAGATTCCACCTTGTAAGAATTTAAGTGATCTCGTCTAAAGGGAAGAGCATTCATTTGCTTTAAATGTTATAAAAATCAAGCAATATAACCCACCAAGAAACACTGACAGGCCCCGTGGAATGACTAAGGTAGTGACACAGAAACTCACATCATGACAATAATGCCCACGTTATGAGAAAATCTCACTCTGGTTCTCCTCTTCTGTACAGGATTGTCAGGCCTTTCACCAGGTGTCTGCAAATGTGTTCTCTCCAGGAATCAGCAAGCTACCCTCTGGCATTTTTCGTCTCTGATTTGTAATGTGTTAAATTCCTCTCACTTAATTATCACCGAAAAGTGGCTCTCCTGCAAATACGTTGCATGTCACCTCACGTTCTCGCAGCTGTGTTAATTAATTTGACTATAGTTGAGCTGCACTGGTGATGGTATTTGAATCTTCTTTCTTGCCCCAAGTCATATCAATGCCAACATGGTACAGGCTGTGTTGCTGTCTCAGGTCAGAAATGCATAAAGCTTTTATTGAGAACATTCCCAAGTGATCTATGAATCATAGCAGCAGCTCTGTGACCCTGGCCTGGAGGACATAATTATCTTTATGACTTTGTGACTGAGCATCTGTCTCTTTTTTGTTAAACACATGTCCATTGTCTGTGAGACGGAAAGTTCCCCTCCCACCCGTTGGCCTTGTACACAGCACAGGCAGATGACAGAAGGGTTCTTTAGCAATAAAACTTGTAGCGAAAGAGATACATTATTTTGCACAAAAAGGAACAAAAGAGATTAAACAGTGTTTAATTTGAGAAGTGTAAAAAGGTTGGCTGTGTCTGAAATAATCCACTTTGAGGCCAGTGCTCAGGGGTCTTGCCTCCCCTGAAGATCCTGAGCTCTGTGCTGGGTTATGTTGAGGGGAGATGTGAGCTTTTCATCTAGGATAGGACTCCTGAGTGCAAGACTACCTGCTAGAGGACCAAAGAAGGGTTTCTAGAGATGAGTCAAGGAATATTTAGATGCAGGATGTCTACACAGTTAAGAGAAGCAACAATGTTCCCAGAAGAGAAATAATGAGGCTTAGATTTTCCCTTAGTGCTGGACTGAGGTTGTGAAAAGGATCAAGAAGAGATGTACACTCCATGCGAGAACCACTGGATACAGTGGATATTAGAGAAGGTGTTTTTACAGTTGAGGGAGATGTTTGTTTAACGGGTCAATTTCCATGAGATCCCATGAGCAAGTAGGAGGGGAGGGGAGCCCCAGGGAGCAGCTTATAATCCCACAGTGACCTATGAAAACGGGTTTAGAGAATGTGGTGTTGAAAGAGAAGATCCATGGTAGGCCATACCCTGGAAGAGCTGGCAGACGGATTCAGGCAGATATTGGATTCAACGGTGGCTTCTCAAAAACCATGGCCCGAGGACCTGCATCGGCAATAAGTCCGGGGAGGCAGCCTTTGCTGAATGCTGTCAAGCACCGAAGGCCTGAGAGGGTTATGTGAGTTCCACTGGGGTACTTGAAGTTGGGAGCTGAGCCCAGAATAGACGGAGAAGGTCAGAGGCTGAGGAGCAAGGCAGAATGCCTCAGAACTGCCTGGGACGTAGGTTGAAAGTCAGGAAGGAAGCACCTGCGTGATGCATGATGGTTCTTATTTCTAGGGTAAGACTTGGTGAGGGCACAGGATGTCCAAAAAGTGTTTGCTGAATCCTTAGCCACCTGATAGCTACAGGCCATGGCAGTGGAGAACACCACTCACAATCTCTGATTATGTTCCCAGCTTATTTTGCCTGGGGGTGATTTCTCACCCAGCTTTCTTGGCCAGCATCAGGCTTCATGCTATCTCCTTTAGAAACCTCGGAATTTTTCCAGCCTTTGTGACTGAGGGAAAGAGGAGAAAACCAGTGGTGCTAAAATTGTATACATGTCCTGTGCAGCTGGGCTGCCATCTGCCACTGTGGTGGGCAGTGCAGGGTCACCAGAGAGCCATGGTGAGAAGCAGGAGCATGCTCTCAGACAGGGGACACTGAATTTCCCCAAGTCCCCACCCTCTCCAGTGGATAAGCCAGGTGCTCTCTACTAACTCACACTTCTGTCCTCAGTGGCATAATTCCTCCTGGATAAAAATTCAGATGTGCTGGGACCTGCCAGGGAAAGGGTTTGGGGCTTCAGACAGGAGAGCTTGCCCCCAACTGACTTGGGCTTAACGCTGTCCAGGCATGACCCCCAACCCCAATGGTCATGAGCAGCTCCCAGCTTTCTCGATACCAGGATTGGTGAGGCCCCAGGGACACACGCCAGCTATGATTAAGGAGGAACCTCCCCCCAGGATGCCAAAAACTGGAACCTCCTATCATTGCCAATTTTCAGTCAGTCTGTGGGGCAACTTGTGATCCTCACCCTCTGCCAACTCACAAGGGGTCACCGTGTGGCTCTGGTACAGAGTTACCATGTTGGAGTGCCTTGAGATAACCCTGCAATGTCTGAAGAAGCTGGAGCCCCCACTCTAGTGGTGTTTCTGGACCTTGCTGCCCATCCAGAGCGAGGACCTTTTGGGGATCTCCCTCTTGGGCTTGCTGGGGGTAACACTGGCCCTTTCCTAGTGACACAGGCATCCATGTGAGTGCACCCATCAGAAGGAGGCCTGCTCACCCCGTGGGCTGTTCATGACTCTTCAGTGAAGGGTATCTGGAGGGAGAAGTCATCAGAAGTTTCATGCTCCCTGAAGTCTGAGAAATGAAAGGAGAGATGAAAAGAAAACTACATATGACGACCCGAGGGTTCTTCCTTCATGAGCAGTGCTTTAAGGAGCCTCCCAGGAAGTCTGCTGTCAGAAATAGACACATCAAACAATCACATCAAAAAACTCCAACCACATCTCATTGAGGGGCCTGCGGCAAGAAACATTAACAAGTGTGATGAGTGTGGAGTGTCAGGCTGTGAACCAACCGTACATAGCACACCAATGCCCTGCGTCCTTAGTCTATCCTAGACTTTCGGATAGGAATCATTCATTAATCCATGCCGTCATTTTGCAGAGTAAACACAGCAGACAGGAAAACCTGCTACCGATACATTGAAGGGCAGCTTGTTGATTAATAGAACAATTCTTCAGGCATCTGCGGCTTGGCCTCTGATGAACTGGGGTCTTGAGGAGAGCTGATCCCACCAGCCCTGACTGCATCTGGGGAAAGGTCAGAGCAAGCCAGGGAGTTGGCATCACAGGAAATTGTTTTCACAGCTACAGAGCTGACACATGACTCCAGTTCTTCAGGTACAAAGTGATAGATGGAAAGTCTGTGGGCACCGAGTGGTTCAGTGATTCTCATACCTCATAGTGTGGCAGCGTCATCTGTAAGCCTTGTGAAAACATACTTGCTGAGGCCCACCTGAAGAGTTTCTGACTCAGAAGGCCTGAGGAGGGCCCAAGTGATTGCTTTTCTAACTAGCTCCAGGTGACGTGGATGTCGCTGGTCTGGGGACCATACTTGGAGAATCACTGACGTGTGTCATAAGAATGCATAAGAGCAAAAGCCCAGGGCCACTTGGGGGCCTAACAGAGAGGCCCAATGCTTCTCTCTCATAAAGTAGATATAAGCACTGAAAATGTCTCAGATAAGAGAAGAGTCGTGTAAGGTGGCAAGCTCCCCGTGCACGTCCCCCTGAAGGCCGGCATGGATATTGCTGAGCAATGAGAGGGGCCACCTTGACCCAGGGCAATTCCAGAGCCTGGGACCTCCCCAGAGGCTCTTCAGATTCTGGCCTTGGATCCATCACACTGAGCCCATTGCTGCTGCCATGGACCAGATGTGGGATAGACAGACAGGTCTTAAAGAGGGTGGAGCCAGACTACCTCCCCAGTCATTAAGCGTCTGCCCAGAGAAAACTCTGATAATAAGGGAATGCTATGGGGATTACTGCAACACTTGCTCTGGAAACAGTGGATGCTGCGTGAGAAATACCACCACGCAGTGCTAATTAATTTAGAAAATAGAAAGGACTGATTTTAAAGATAAATGGGATATAGTTCTTTAGGGATAGAAGCTTGATAGAAAAGAAAACAAACTTGACCCCCTGCACCTTCTGTATTTGGTGGAAAGTGTTTCTCACAAAATCCACCCATGCCAAGTTGATTCAGACTAGAAAATCCAGAAAAAATAACGCCTATTGTCATTTGTCTGTGAAGCTTGACTTGAAAGTAACAAAATGTATTTGCTGCAATGATTACTGTACATGTGCCGAAAAAAGCCTTCCAGCCTAGCACAGATTGCAGGAAAATCATTCTAGGGGTTTGTATTCCTCACCTAGATCTATTCAGACCCAGAGGAAGATCTGGGGAGACAGTCATGGTGAAATGAGATGCATTTGGTGGAAGGCCATACATACACATGTGTGTGTATATATATGCATACATATATACATATGAAAAACAATTATATATAATGGTGTCATAATTTAATATAATATAATAAATAATACCTTATTAATGTGAGATTTTGATTGATTGTAAGATTTTCCTGGCCTGTTACTCTGAAAATCATTTATTATCTCATCAAAATTTTTACTTTTACAACTTGTTTATGATTGATATAACTGAAAGCAATGCCAGTCACTGTTGGAAAATACAAGGTTGCAAATAATTTTTAATCACAGCTTAAAGTGAGAAGGACCTTTATGCTAATGAAAATGTTAGTGAGGCTGTTAAGTGTGTTTATGGAAATTGTGGACATTTTCTATAAAATGTTGGGATAAATTTCTTATAACCGATTTCAACATATTAATTTTAGGCCATCTGGAGTTGATGAATCCTACAGAATGAATTTTCTAAATTGGTTTAACTCTTGACACAAACAGGTTTCATGCAATTCTGAATTTAACTTCACACGTAAACACAATAGCAACGTAACCTGATAGCTTGTGGAGGGTGTACAAGAAGTGCTAAGTGACTTTGTGATCTGTATATAACTCAAAGGCCTGTTTTGCAAGCTATCCTTGCATCTTCAATTACAGGGAAAAATTAATTCCAACATTGTTCTCTTCTTTGTAATGGATTCATCAGAAGCCCCTTATGGAAATGTGGCTTTTTCTGTTCAATGTGATAAACTTTAAATGTAATTTTTATTTCTAATACTATGAGTATTTGCTTTGCAATGTTGCAGCAATTTTTAAAACTATGGATGCTAAATTCTCACAAGGAACCTCATAACTTTCTGATATGCATTATTGCAAATGCCCATATGTGCACTTTTTGGTAATAATTTGCGACAAAATTGACAGCACGAGCCTCGGAGGTTCCTGCTCTGAGTCCATTGCTGCCCATGAAGAATTCTTCCTTTGTCTACTGCCACAGTCCCCACCAGCAGTGTGGACCCAGATACCAGCCAGGCCTGTGCTTTTGAGGCCCCACCATTCCCCAGACTGCCCCAGGTGTGCCCAGAGCAACTGCTTGGCGCACATGCGGCAGTCACGTTCCTAAGCCTGAGCCTGTGTGTGGAAGCACTGTCCCCAAGCAGAGGTTTTCACTCATGTGCGTTCTCCAATGTCCACGCCTCACTTAAAAAACATGAGTTTAAAGGTAAAAGTTTAAGTTAGTTCCAAAGAATCTCAGCAAATCATTAAACCAACACGGGGACCCTCCCGAGAGCAGGACCCTATTGCAAGCCTCTGATGCTTGCACAACTTGTAAGTCCATGAAGCTGTCCCTGCCACCACTCAGCATGGATTTTTAGAGGTGCCGCCGTGCATTGGGACTATTTGGACATCTGTCTAAGATGCTGTGTGGATTCTTGCACAGCGCATGGATTTTTAGAGGTGCCGCCGTGCATTTGGACTATTTGGACATCTGTCTAAGATGCTGTGTGGATTCTTGCACAGCGCATGGATTTTTAGAGGTGCCACTGTGCATTTGGACTATTTGGACATCTACCTAAGATGCTGTGTGGATTCTTGCACAGCGCGCTGTTTGTACAACCACTCTTGGCTTGTGTGAAAAAGGGCTTATATAAAGGTTACTTTGAATTTCGCCACACTGTCTTCATGCAATTCTAGGCTTTCTCATACTTGGAGGATCATTACTAGTTTTCTCATTCCAGACACCTTGGTTCAAACATTGGCTAAGACGTGCTTACCATCAGTGCTCAGTCTAACTGCTATTCCTTTGCAGCTACTTTGCACATATTGTGCCTGAAACCACCTATAACGGGAACCTGGGTTTCTGACAGTAAATTTAAACCAGGAAATAGCCATTGAGATCATACGGATGGGTGAACAGGTCCTTTTCAGGGCAGCTATAGGCAAATTAGAGTTACAAACATATAAAGATGAATTATATTTGTGCATTTTACTGTCTACCTAATAATTATGCAAGCATCTTTGTTAATATATGCTCTGCTGCTAAAAAGTTTCACTCCGCTTAATGGTAAATGTGATACTGTTGTCCAATATAAACAAATCTATAAATTGGAGATAAAAATAGGCATTCCTTCAAATATATTTTTAGATATTTGCATGACTCTTTGGAATGTATCTTCCCTAAATCAAAACAATGCATCTGAACATGAAGACTCATGCTGAGAAACTTGTTTCAGTGAGGATAAATATAAGTCAGGGAAGAGAACAGAATTAAAACTGTAACTACCACAGCACTGTGGTGTAGACTGAACCCACTGCTGTAGACTAGTTTAGGATAATGTTCCTTTACAATACTATCTGGATTCTCTGCAGTAAGGACCTTGCCTTTGTTAGCATTTGATTGGATTTGGGGTAACATACAAATTCAGTATCTAAGTCAGAACTTTAAAGCAGAAATACCCTTTGTGATTATAGTCCTGCATTCCTAAGAAAAGAGATATTTCATATAGTGGGAAATGGTCATTGGACACGATTCTAACCAGTTCCTTTTTTTCCATCAGTTCATTTTTCAAGTGTTCAAACACAGAAAAGCTGAAGCCATGGCAGTGTGAACAAGAACATGACCAGGACTCAGAACCTACCATTCACATTACTACCCTTGCTTTGACTTACCTATTCAACCCTTCTTTCCTCTAGCCACCACCAGGCCACTTCATTTTTTAATACATTTTAAAGTAAGTTGCAGATGTCAGTCCCCTTCATCCTAAATGCTTTGGGGTACATATCATTGACTTGAGTTCAACATGTACCTATTCTATGTTTTTTTCTAGTTACAGTTACAGAGAGGGAAATGCACAAAGCTCAAGGGGACCATTCAGTGGGTTTTGACAAATTTGGTATACACCTGTATAACCGAATTCCCATCAAGATATAGAACTTTGCCATCACTCCTGAAAGTTCGCTTAGGCCTTCCCCATCACTTCTAGCCACCCCCAATGACAGGGCCACTTTTCTGGCCTTCTTCATTATTAATTAGCGTTGCCCATGAATCAGTTCATTTTCATCTTCCTTGTGTAATTGAATACATAAGAGTTTACAGGTTTTGCTTTCAAACTAGTGAAACTTTAGTCTTTCATTGAATATTCATTTATTTTTTAAAATTTAAGGACAATTTCTAATGATGTGTTTGAGCAAACCACAGTCTCCTGGGGGAGGCAGGTTTTGGCAAAAGGGAGAGGATCTCTTGCTTCTCTCAAGGTAGCCTAGCTGTTTAGGATAAAGAAAATAGGCAAATTCATCTGCTGACTATCCCCTGCGGGAAAACCAGAACAACTCCGTCTTCTCATTTACCCAGGGCTTCACTGTGTTTTCTTTTCTCACATCACTGCAAGGCAGAACATTTTTCTCCCCACAGCTCTGCTTGAGGTCCTCTCTATCTTGTGTTCAGAAGGTGCTTGCCAGAGACAAGGGGGTTCTCTGCAGGCTGCACAAGTTAATCAGCAAGAGTGAGGTGTTCCAGGATCCAGTGGCTTCCGAGACCTTGCTTCCTGGAGAACACACAGGACTTACCTTCGATATTTCCAGCAGGCTGCTCTGGCAAGGCCAGAGATAGAAATGCAGTAAGCAAGCAGCAAAATATGAGGGCCCTCACCTCTCCTTCCTGTTTGTTTTGCTGGGCAGGTTGATTGAAACTGGAATATCAGGTCTGCCAAAACCCAAAGCTGTTGGCCTAGAGTGGAGCTCCTACAATTCCATCAATCCTGAACTGCCATTGTTTTGCCAAAAGGTACAAATATTAATTGACTTATTTACTCATTTATTTATTTATTCCAAATACTCATTGTCCCCTGGGGCCCCCAAATGATCTTAGCATTTTCCTTCTACCAGCGATGAAAGCCTAAAAGTAGCCCCTAATGCCTTCCTTCCTCACCGCAGCCAATCTACTGCTGACACCTGCCTGTTTGGCCTCTCTAATACCTCTAGAATATGCTTATTTGTCTCTATTTATTCATAAAATATAAATCAATGAGCATCTCTTGTGTCCCAGGGGTTTACTAGGCAGCAGGGACACAGTGATACAGGAAGAAGAACAGGCTTATGCTCCCTGGAGATTACATTCTAGGGAGGAGAAAAATATGAACTGACAGAAGCAAACATTTGAGTACAGTAAGTCCTCACTTAGTGTCATCACCTGCTTCTTGGAAACCGTGACTTTAAGCAAAATGATATATAACTAAACCAATTTTGCCATAAGCTAATTTATGTAAACAAGAGTTAAATTCCTATGACACATTTCTAGTCACAAAACCATCACCAAACTTCTACATAAAGACCCAAACATGGCCAGGTGCAGTGGCTCATGCCTGTAATCCTAGCCCTTTGGGAGGCCGAGGCAGGTGGATTGCTTGAGGTCAGGAGTTCGAAACCAGTCTGGCCAACATGGAGAAACCCTGTCTCTACTAAAAATACAAAAAAGTCAGCCAAGTATGGTGGTGGGCACCTATAATCGCAGGTGCTTGGGAGGCTGAGGCAGGAGAATTGTTTGAGCCTGGGAGGCGGAGGATGCAGTGAGCAGAGATCGTGCCACTGTACTCTAGCCTGGGTGACAGAGTGAGACTCTATCAAAAAAAAAAAGACCCAAACACTTGTAATATTAAACACCGAAATACATGTGAGCTATACATACATTTAAGAAACATGAATAAAAACAAGTAAGATAATTTTTTATTACATATTTGCTGAATCATCAAGGAACTGCAGTGGCAGTGGTGGTCGGTTAAATCAAGCAATAAGTGTTTGCAAGACAAAAATTGTCAGGAGTACCTCCTACTACCATGCAGTTCAAAAGCAAGCAAGAACCAATCTGGCGGGCCTGCTGAGCTTCTTGGCCCTTGGTACCTCACTGGCCCTTATCGCATATTTGCGTGATGATCATAGACCTTGCACTTTCTTATTTTACAATAATTTGTATTCATCCACTCATTCCTTTTTTCCAGCCCTCTTATTCCAATTTATGGTAGTGGATGGCCAAAGCCTGTCCTGGCAATGCAGAGTAAAAGTGGGACCCACGCTGGACAGGAAGCCATCCCATCATAGGGTGCACTCACACCCACCCACACCCGTTCACTCACGCTGGCATGTGTGGACACACCCATCCACCTAACCAACGCACCTTTGGGATGTGGGAGAAACCGGAGTACCCTGAGAAGAGCCGCTTTCTCTGCTTTCTCTGCTGGGAGGACTTGCAAACGCCACACTCCTGGAAATCAGGAGCCACTTGTTTTTCTCATCAATGTTATAATGGAACCATGTTGTTTTAGGACCTGCTGAATCAGCTCATGGCAAGGGCTGTGAATAAGAAATTCAAGACCAAAAGGTCTGGCAACACCATGAGAAGAAGAGGGAGCAACAATATATAGAGTGGTTAAAGGAGGTCTTTTTGAGGTGAATATACTGGAACTAAAATTGAATGATGAGAAAGAGACAGCCTTGTGATGATCTGGTTGGGAATTTTGGGTAGAGGGAATAGGCGCTGACACCTCACCTTTACCTACCATCGTTCCTTCCCTAGCCCTATTAGTGGGTCTACCAGGATGCATCATCACTCACATCCACAGTGTCCTTTGCACTGATGCTCTGAAATGCAAGCCTGATTCCATCAGTTTCCAGGTCCTCCTGCCGTGCCTGTCAAAACACCTGATGGCTCTATGCTGCTACAGCTCTTAAGGAAAAATGCCCTTACCCTGGCAGCATGTGACCCGCTGGTGCAGGCCCAGCCCGTTGCTTCTTCTCCAGCCATATGTTCACACCTTCTGGCCCCACATGCTGGGCAGCCTTCACAGCCATTGTACTTGCACACGTGCTGTTTTTCCTGTGGTCAGAGGCCCTTTTCACCTCGGTTTTCCTAGTAAATCCAGGCTCATCCTTTAGATTCCAGATTACTCCTCATTACCTCAGGAAAACCTTCCCTGAGGCATTTTTTTTTTTTTTTTTGGAATTAGATGACTCAACTGCATGTATTCAGGGCACAGTGGTCTCCCTTATATAGCACTGATCGCTCTGGAAATTTCCCATGCAATTTAGAATTATTTGATTAATGCCTGTCTGTAAGATTCTGTTGTGTGGGGGATGTGCGTGTGGTGTTTGTGTGTGTGGGAGTATGTGCGTTGTATGGGGGATACGGGGGGTGTGTGTGTGTTGTGTGCGTGCACTCTGGTGTGTAACTAGGAGAAAGAAGTGATGAGCATTACCAAATAATACTCAAGTCTCTGCAGTGTATATTTTATCAGCAGCTAGTAGAAGATGGTTTGGGTTGGGATTTTGTTTTTTGTTTTTTGCTTTTTTTTATTTTTATTTTTTAGGTTTTGCTATTACATTGTCCTAGCAGATTGTACATTTCTGCAAAAGTAATAAGCCACATTAAATAATCTCAGAAGAACTCTGACATAGAAATGAATAAAAATTAGGTAAGGTAGTATTTAATAAGGAGGGTATTTTTGTTTTTTGTTTTATTTAAGCCCAAAACATGAGGCACATATAAGAAGGCCCTTGGTAAATATTTTGAAAAGAAAAAAAAAAGGCTTATTTCCTGCAGAAATTAGTTTTGGTATTTATTGCAAAATCGAAAATCGAATTTTCTCAAAATTTTAGAACAATTTCCATGACACAGCAACGTGGTGTGCAGAGCAGTCCTGGATGCTCATAGTATTTCCCTGGCTCTGCCCCTGGCCTCTCTGAAGCAGTGATTGCCCGTTGATCGCTATGGAGTCCAGGGGTCATTTCCTGTGTACTGTCAGAGTCCCTGTGGCCACCTGCTGGCGTCCAAGGAAGACCTCACAGCGGGGCTGGCTTGCTGATGTCGGCAGCACCATCCCCGCCTCCCCTTCCCCACTGCTGGGTACAACCCTTCAAGGCTACAAGCGCCAGCCTTCCCATGGCCTTCTGCTCTCGGTATTCTGTGCAGGTTTTCATTAGGAGATATTTTGTTTTCAGTCACACTTGGGTTGGACTGGATTGAATTGGACTGGAAACAATTGAAGCATAAGTTATTTTTTATAGACTCCAAATGACACTTTCTAGCCCTTACTTGCCAGGTCAAATCACAATATAATTTTCTTGGAAATCAATTTTTTAAATAGTCGCCAAAGATCTTTCCAAAACAATTTTCCCCACATATCCGAGGCAAACAACTCCCATTTTGTCTCTTGTCCATGAACACAACATGAAATTGTGAAACTGGTTTCAGTTAGAGATGTGCTTCTGAAAGTAGCCCACGAGGTACATGTAGATCAGAAATCAGAAGTTTATGCAAACATCTTCAGTGTGTGCAGCTGCCTGCAGATGACACTGACAAAGGCCCTAAGACCTACTATCTTCTCCCTTACACCTTCAACAACTTCCCTTGTTATCCTCTTATTACAGTGTGTTTACCCACAAACATAAAACAAAGGCATACTAGGAATCTATCACAAAAGTTTGCATCTCTCTATATTTAAGCTGGCTTAAGTTACTATTAATTTATCTCTACTTGTTGATCCATTATTTTTTTGTAAGAGTCTATGAGATAATAGGCCTGTGTCTTTTTGGGTGAGGCTAAAACTCCCAAAGAAAGAGTAGGCAGGAAAGAAGAAAGAGAGAGGCAGGGAAAATGCTGTGTGTCAGCAATCATTTCTACAGATCACTGCAGAGCTATAATTATCTATAATACTGAAAGCTTCAGAAGGAGAAATTTCAGATCACTTCCACAAAACCTCTAGGACTAAAATTATCTACAACAACAACAACAAAAAAATTCAGACAAAAACCATGTTTTTCTTTCGGCGTAGCTAAGCCTGAAGCCTTGTGAATCTCAGTATGTATGTGTTGCTTCATTGCTATGAGGGAGAAAGTGAGGTCCAAAGACTCTGTCACATTTCAGCTTTCTGGGGAGCAGAGATGTCAATTCATATCAGCAAAAGACAAAGAGGTCACCCCTCAATCCAAGAGAACACCTCACCTTTCTGGGCACTCTGTAGATGTGGCTCCCAGGAGGGTTGTGTTTCGGTTCTGGAAGCATTATATCACAGCTACAGGAATTACATGTTGTGTTATTGCCTTTCATCATTAAAGGAAACCCATCATTTCCCTAATGGGAAACAATTGCCTCCGAGTGGGCTCCGACAACTTTATTGTGCTGAGGAATGTAGCTGTGCTCAACCTGTAATTACAGTGACACAATAAACCTTGGCAAACGCTAGAGCAACCTTTGTTATTGCCATGTGTGCCTTCTGTCTGTTCTACCAGTGCTCCTGGGGACATGCTTCCTCACATGCCTCAAACACCCCATAAACAGAGCAGCCAGAGTCCTTATTTAAGTAGATGGACCCAGGCCCACCCTGGACTTATTACATCAGAATCTCCAGGGAAGGGCTGGAGAATTCAAGGGGGACATTTTTACTATTCACCAGTTTGAGAAATGTTGAGGGATCCTTGAAGCCCCTTTCAGGTCTAATAGCGCATGAGAATCTCAGCTCATTGATCTCAATAAGATAAAACAAACAAACAAACAAACAAACAAAATAGGTAAATGAGAGCGATCCAAAAACACTTTTCAAAACACAGATTCCTTTTTCCTACAACCCTTGGTCATATTGAGTCTAAGGGCACTGGGTCTATTTGTACTTTGAAATGACGTCCAGATTTGAGACGGCCTGTGATGGCAGCTCATATCTGGTCATTTACGAGCACGGATCATTTATTTATTTGGAAAATTTTGAGTATTCTGTTCCCTACCCTCACATGTTTCCTATCCAATAAAACTACCATCACATAGTAGAGGTTTAAACTCCATAGAAAATAGAATAAGATAATACAAGTTTCTTGACCTCGTGACACTTATAATCTGGTTGGAAAAGCAAGAAAAATTCCTCAAAGTCAAGTAAAAGTCCATGTCTATCACATAAAAAATATTCCAAAGGAGCATGTGGTTGAGGATTAAATAGCAATATAATCAACAGATGCCTCAAAAAGGAGACTTTACTGTGTGAAGCTGCTCTCAGAAGAAAATGCATAAATTAATAAAAGCGTGATTCATTTATCCTGGAAAAGTTAAGCTATCCTATATTTGTCAAATGGAACACTTTGTTGTATTGCTTTTGAAATGAAATTTATGTATCCTTTGCAAATAAAGAAGTTGAATATACAATATTTTGCATGAATGTCAAGTCAAGACAATTCTAAGCAAAAAGAACAAAGCTGGAAGTGTCATGCCACCTGACTTCAAACTATACTACAAGACTACAGTAACCAAAACAGCATGGTACTGGTACCAAAACAGATGTATAGACCAATGGAACAGAACAGAAGCCTCAGAAATAATCCCACACATCTACAACTATCTGATCTTTGACAAACTTGACAAAAACAAGCACTGGGGAAAGGATTCCCTATTTAATAAATGGTGTTGGGAAAACTGGCTAGCCATATGCAGAAAACTGAAACTGGACCCCTTTCTTACATCTTATACAAAAGTTAACTCAAGATGGATTAAAGACTTAAATTTAAGACCTAAAACCACAAAAACCCTAGAGGAAAACTTAGGCAATACCATTCAGGACATAGGCATGGGAAAAGACTTCATGACTAAAATGCCAAAAGCAATAGCAACAAAAGTCAAAATTGACAAATGGGATCTAATTAAACTAAAGAACTTCTGCACAGCAAAAGAAACTAGCATCAGAGTGAACAGGCAACCTACAGAATGGGAGAATATTTTTGCAATCTACCCATCTGGCAAAGGGCTAATATCCAGAATCTACAAGGAACGTAAACAAACTTACAAGAAAAAACAAACAACCCCATCAAAAAGTGGGCAAAGGATATGAACAGACACTTCTCAAAAGAAGACATTTATGCAGCCAACAAATATATGAAAAAAAAAAAAGCTCATCATTACTGGTCATTAGAGAAACACAAATCAAAACCACAATGAGCTACCATCTCACGCCAGTTAGAATAGTGATCATTAAAAAGTCAGGAAACAACAGATGCTGGAGAGGATATGGAGAAATAGGAATGCATTTACACTGTTGGCGGGAGTGTAAATTAGTTCAACCATCGTGGAAGACCATCTTGCAATTCCTCAAGGATCTAGAACCAGAAATAACATTTGACCCAGCAATCCCATTACTGGGTATATACCCAAAGGATTATAAATCATTCTACTATAAAGACACATGCACACTTTATGTTTATTGCAGCACTGTTCACAATAGCAAAGACTTTGAACCAGCCCAAATGCCCATCAGTGATAGTCTGGATAAAGAAAATGTGACATATTCACAATGGAATACTATGCAGCCATAAAAAAGGATGAGTTCACATCTTTGCAGGGACATGGACAAAGCTGGAAACCATAATTCTCAGCAAACTAACACAGGAACAAACACCACATGTTCTCACTCATAAGTGGGAGTTGAACAATGAGAACACATGGACACAGACGGGGAGGGGAACATCCCACATTGGGGCCTGTCGGGGAGTGGGGGCTAGGGGAGGAAGAGCGTTAGGAGAAATACCTAACGTAAATGATGGGTTGATGAGTGCAGTAAACCACCATGGCACGTGTATACCAATGTAACAAACCTGCACGTTCTGCACATGTATTCCAGAATTTAAGTATAATAAAAAATATATTTCCTAAGTTAAAAGCAAAGAAAACCTATTTACTAGAACTATACAATAGGGTATGATTCTGTATTTAGACATATACACCTGATAAATATTTCAACCATGAATTTATACATGTGCACATACATTGATATTTTTGTAGGAAAGTATGAAAAATCCTCTTGAAAATGATCTAACAGAAAAGTTCTATTTCAGGATACTGCGGTTACAAAAAGTTTTCACTTTTTACATTTTTATTTGTTTTTCAAATGTGTGAATTTCTTCTGCAGTTAGACATGGATTGTGACTGAAAAACAAGTGACTTTTATATAGTTTCATAGTCAATATCATAGTCATTTATTTTAAAAAGCTGCCCAGGGCGTGTTAAGTCGCTGTCAAGATGAAGAACCAGGGGATCGGCATGTTCAGGCCAAAAGGTGCTGCTCAGGGAAGAGGTGAGAGGAGGCTGCAGGCACTGTGTGCTGACTTACCTGAGCTGGCACAGATGCAGCACACCGTTCACACACCACGCCTTATGGCGTTATCGCTGCCCAATCTGCCATTAGCGCATCCAATTAATCGTAATGGGTTAAATTTTATAGCTCCCTCCACCACCACAATCTGCAACCAAAACCATCCAGGCGGTACCCTATGCTCTCAAAAGGATCTTTATGGGGAAGAGATTTGTTGAGGGTCAAGAACTGAGCTCTATGCCTTTGAGGATGAGAATTCTGGGGTCCTGGGTGCCTTTTAAAGTGATCTGGGAGCGGGAGGCTCTGGGAGGGTATGTCCTGTTGGCAGCACCAACTCCCAGCACTGTGAGGAGTTGCAGAACCACAAGAAGGCCAGAGGAAAGACCTTGAAAGTGTGGGATCCCAAGCAGACGTCTCAGGTGTCCAAGTCCATGGGTGCTCTGGTAAGTCAGCTCTCCACAATAAATAAAAATAAAAAGCACTGATTTGAAGAATTTGCCAGTTTTCATGATGTAATTTCTCCCACTATGGCCAATTTCAAGCTACTAATGGTTTTTGTTTGTTTGTTTGTTTGTTTGTTTGTTTTTGAGAGAGTCTTGCTCTGTTGCCAACCTGGAGTGGGGGCGCCATCTTGGCTCACTGCAACCTCCGCCTCCTGGGTTCAAGCGATTCAATTCTCCTGCCTCAGCCTCCCGAGTACCTGGGACTACAGGCATGGGTCATTGCACTCAACTAATTTTTGTATTTTTAGTAGAAAGGGATGTTTTATTTATTTTTACTCGTTTATTTATTTGATACGGAGTCTCGCCCTGTCGCCCAGGCTGGAGTGCCATGGCGCTATCTCCTCTCCCTGAAACCTCTGCCTCCCGGGTTCAAGCGATTCCCCTGCCTCAGCCTCCCAAATAGCTGGGACTACAGGCGCGAGTCACCATGCCCGGCTAATTTTCTGTATCTTAGTAGAGATGGGAGTTTCACCGTGCTGGCCAGGATGGTCTCCATCTGTTGACCTTGTGATCCGCCCACCTCTGCCTCCCAAAGTGCTGGGATTACAGGTCTGAGCCACCGCGCCCGGGCTAAGCTACTAGCAGTTTTATGAGAAGAAGGTGAAACTCCTTAAACGTTAGCTTTAGCCAGCTGCTGCAACCTCACAGCGGCACACACTGCTGAGTCCAGCACTGGCACAGCCACTCTCACTTTGTTTATAGTCTGGCAACTCTAATACAAACTGAAAACATTGCAAATTGAATAAATGACTAGCATCCCCCTTAATCAGAGGCTAACAGGATTCTGATAAACATAAAATTCCTAAGCCTTTGCAACAAGTAATAGTTCACCCCTATTTTCCACCCTCAAAATAATCAACATTCATGTCTGTTTTGCAAATGGGTCTTGAGAAAGATCCCCTTTTCATACATGCATTATTCCAATCTTTGAATTCTAAATTCATCCTAAAATAAGTGGGATTGGTGACTAAAACAACATCCAATTCCAGTTCACTACCTGCCTGCAAACGTGTTGTTTTCATCAAAGCACAAAGGCACTGGAGTCTATTGTAAAATGGCATTGATATTATCTAATTCACAAGACTGTTGTAAAAATTCAGAAAGGTGATGCATGAATACAATTTGTAAAATATGAAATGCTCTTCAAATATTATTTAGAAATATTATTACATAGTTTGCAGATGCAATCAATGGCTCAGGGATTTCTGTCTAACAAAGACTTGGGGCAGTAGCGGACTGGGTGTGTGAACGAGGAGAATTCTTCTCTTGACATCATGTTTGCATAGCAGCTGCATTGTTTCCTCTTCATGATTTATTTGGAATGACTGGCAAGGTCTGATGGACACTGGTGGAGCTAACATTCCCTAAGGCATTCTGTTGTGCCATGCTATGTTCAGAGTCCTTCATTAAGAAAAAGCAAACCAAACAAGAATAACAAAACAAACGAAGCAGGAAACCCTTCTTATATAACAAATTATGCCTAAAAACCAAATATATATGTGTGTGGGGGTGGGTATACACATGAGCAAATAAACGCAGGCACATACATATACAAATATACATGTGCATGTATATGTTATACATATATCAAGGAGATGGCCCCTTAAAACAAATATGTTAGGGCAGAATCATAAATTATGCTCCTTTTGAACACCAGAATCTCAGGAATCGTTAACAATATTTTAAAGTACTGTTTTGTAAAAATATCAAAAATGATGAGAATGACTGGACTGAGCCTATATTTTTAAATGAGAACTTGTAAATGCATTTTACTAAAATGATAAAAGCAGCATTAACATGTATAAATCAAATCATATATCTTTTTTTTTTTGTTTTCCTGGGGTTAACATTGTCTGCCTAAGGACTGAGCATAAAAATGAAGCACTTGAGCTAAATGTGATCAGAGGAGACTTCCATCCCTATGCTACTCACATCCTCCGTGTTGAATGTCAGGAAGTGCCATGTTCATGTCCACGCGATTCTGCAGTGTGCAGGGCACTTCATGACATCAATGTTCTCATGCCTATTCTAAGGTAGTCTTGGTAACTCTACCTGTGATTCCTTAAGGTCCGTACTTGTTTAAATATAGTCCTCAAAGTATTATTCTTTCCAAATTGCATGTAAAACTAGCTCTCAAAGTCTTATTCTTTCCATAGAGTTGATTGTCCCTGGTTCACTACTGCACAAGTCCATTCAATCAAAACCACAGGAAATCTGACTTCCCAGTGTGCCCCGAAACACACTGCTTATGCTTATTTCCAGCCAGTGGTAGCTCAGTTCTGTTTATTCTCCCCCAACAGCTTTCTAGACTATTCACTATCAGATATTTGCTCCATGTGGCTTAAGGAGCTGTTTTGTGTTTGGAGAATCTCTCCTTTTGGTTTCCTTCCTTCGGCTTTCCTGCACACCTAAATTTAAAAAAACGGAGAGAGGGAGCATGGAGAGACTGGATCTGCTTCCAAGTAAGTGATCTGAAAGGACTTCCTCCTGGTACAGAGGTTATAGAACATAATGCTTCCTATATATGATTTGCAAGTATCCTTCCCAGTCTCAGAAATGCATTGCTTATGCTTTTGCAAGGTTCTCTGTGGGAGTCTTCAAACACCCTTTAGAGGACAGAAGACATTACATCTTTAGCAGACATTTATAATTTAGCCCAATTAGCCTATCAATTCTTCCCTTGTGATGGAGCATACTGAGCTAGGTGAGAAGACGCTGAGCCAAAAATTCGATCGCCAAGTCCAAAGCCACTTTTGCCATAATGCACACATGCCCTCCTAAAGTCACTAAGTGAAGGCTGCAGGGCAGATGGGAAAATGGGGTTATTGGTACAACACTCCACGACTGCCAGTGACACATAAAAAGACAGAAAGCTAATAACCATGGTAGCACAGTTTCTGCATGCTCTACAGTTAAGATATACAAAAGTGCTATAGTACCTATGGCACCTCACCTTGAAAAAGACCTAACTAAGCCTTGCTTGTGCCTTTGTTGCTCTTATGCCCTCTGTGCCAGATGAAGAAAACAAAAGAGAGAGCGAGAAAGAACAGAGGATGGATAGAACTGGGACAGGAGGAAAGAGGGAAAATTAGAGTGGGCAGAGGTATGGACTACAGCCTGGAGCCACCACGCAGTAACGGAGGGCTACTGGTGGCCCCGAACTGCAAGGCCAGAGGTGCACAGTGCCCAGGGAGTCAGGGTGTGTTGGAAATGCAGGCAGGAGCCTTGGATTCCTGTTCAGTGCCAGTCAGCTGGTGGCTGTTTCCGGCATCCGTCTTGTGAATCACATTTATAAGCAAATGCAAAGCCCACTTATACCCAGTTGTATACCTCATAGTTGCCTAACTGTTACCTAACATACCCAACTGTGTGTACCTCGTAGTCATGTTTTGGTCAAGGACAGACCATATAGATAACAGTGGTCCTATAAGATTATAATACTGTATTTTTACTGTATCTATCTTTAGATATATTTAGACACACAAATACTTCCCATCGTGTTACAGTTGCCTACAGCGTTTAGTACAGCAACATGCTTTGCAGGTTTGTAACCTGGAAGCAATAGTAAATACCATGTAGCCTATGTGTGCAGGCGGCTACACCATCTAGGTTTGTGTAAGTGCACTCTGCAATGATCGGGTAATGACAAAATCACCTAACGACACGTCTCAGAATGTGTCTACATCGTCAAGCGACACATGACTGTACATCAATCCCATTGGCACAAATTTGCACTTTCATGCAAGCACAGGTGACTTGGCAAAGACTCTCTCCTTTGACCAGAACTTGACTCAACCTCATGAGTTTTTTCCAAGAGACCTGACCTTGAGCTTCCCTCTCTGTCTTGTTGAATCCAGTTTGACCAAGAATCCTAAGTCAGTTCAGGGAAGACACCTCGCCCCTTGTATCTCACCACTGTTGGTATCTGATCACCCTGGCCTGACTTCAGCAAGAATCCCAGTGAGCCAATGTAGCCAGAAACTTCTTACTCTTGGTGTTTCCTCTACACTGCTTCCCACCCCCTGACCCCACCCTGCTGCTTGGCTAAAACCCCCGCTTGTCTTTGTTGGAGTTGGAGTTGAGTCCAATCTCTCCCCTACTGCACAAGCCTGTTGCTGTGTTCCCCATGGCTGTGGCCTGCTTGAATCAAGTCTCTCTTACCATCTCCAACAAGGGTTGGAAATAATTGTTTTTAATGGACCGTATTTGAGAGATGAGCCCAGGAAGGCCTGCAAGGTGGGCGGAGTCGGAAGCCCAGACCTGGTGTGCTAATGAGCAAGTTACATTTTAGGGCTATGGGGGCTGTGGAGCACCTGTAAGACTGATCCCAGCCAGGAGCGAGCAAGATAACAGTTCCTGCCCTGCACTGTTGGAGGGCATTTCCGGCTTGCTGTGGATGGGTTGGAGGCGGATCAGTCAGTAGAACAAAGCTCTCACTAGGAGCCCCAGGTGCTGAGAAAGGAAATCCCACAAGACAAGGACAGAGCACTTGAAGCCTGTTTTGGTCCCCAAAGGAGACCTGTGACCAATAAGGACACACTCCTCCCCCACTATGCAGTTTTGGGCTTATCTTGAGTTCCAACGACTGGACTTCTTCCCAGCCCACACCTGCTGAGTGCATTCAGCAACTAATCCTCCCAGGGCCTGTGACTAGTCCCTCCCCAAGGCCCACCCCATCACCCTTCCCCAAGCAGTGTGCTGATTATCCCGCCCTGATCAACACTGTGCAGTTACTCTGTAATGTGGCATTTGCTTAAACCTTATGCACATTTAGTTTAAACGTGAGCAGCTTCAGCAATCATTTGCAGGAATTGTGTTCCACTAAAATGGAGAGCCTGCTGGGGTTCCTTCCAAAAATTTGCATTAAATAATAAAAAGTACTTTAGAGCTCTACCAGCTGCTTCAATATTAAGAGGAATAATGGTAGGTTTAAAGACAAAACACCTAGTTTATATGAGATGGAACTTTTCTTACAAAAGTTACAAGAGTAGAGTTTGAAAGGAAGTGAGGGATTTTTTGACAAACTTCCTTCGTGGCCTTTTTTTTTTTTTGACAGAATCTTGCTCTGTCTCCCAGGCTGGAGTGCAGTGGCACCATTTCAGCTCACTGCAACCTCTGCCTCCTGGGTTCAAGTGATTCTCATGCCTCAGCCTCCTGAGTAGCTGGGATTACAGGCACCTGCCACCACACCCAGCTAATTTTTGTATTTTTAGTAGAGACGGGATTTCACCATGTTGGCCAGGCTGGTCTCGAACTCCTGACCTCAAATGATTCACTCACTTCGGCCTCCGTAAGTGCCATAATTACAGGTGTAAGCCACCACATCTGGCCTTCCCTGGCATTTTTAACTGCCCAAACCCTCCCTCCCGCTGCCTCCACCATCTTGAAACAAACTGCACATTCATTTTTGTCCACAAGTATATCCCTTATTAATAGAATCAAAGGCTGAGACCTTTAGCATTATTTACACATAAGAGATATGCTTAGAACAGTACTCAAAAAAATGTCATTTGAGGGAATTCAGGGCTACTATTTACCATTTGTATAACATTTTAAATCAACCACCAAAGGCTAAAGCAATTACATGAATTGAAGTCCTACTCAGTTGCGACCCTATGCTTCAGAAGTCCCCTGGGTCTCCCAGGCCATTGTTAATGGGGCACCGGGACGTGGTGAGCAGCAGAAAAGTCGGTCAGCAGCAGCTTCTCAATTCCAGTGGGATCTCGGGAAATGCTGAGTTCGCTGAATATTAGCCTGTACATCAAGTCTGGGAGGTTCAAAATCAGTTTGCACCATAATTCAATTTTGTAGAATCATTAATGGTGAAGTGCAAAAAAAAGCCCTTCATCTTACATTTTAAAAAATTTATCAAGGTTTGGGAATATTTTAATAATCGCTCAATATTACAGGGAAAGGACTAAAGAAATTTAACAGGGCCTTGAAAGCAAGCTTTCCCCCAAGAAAAAATACAAAGGTAAAATGCGGCCTGGGGCATCCCTGGTGGTTTATGCTCAGCCATCTGAAATTTACCAAGGCTAAGGAGCAGCAGCAGAACCTCGGAGGCTCCTATGTGCAGAGGGTTCGGTTTCAGGCAGCTCTGCACAGAATGGCTCACACTGTAGCCTGGGTACCTGCTTCCAGATCCTTTTAAAGATCCTCCATGGCTTCATTTGCCTTCACAGCTTCAGACCCTGGTTTCTAGATACAATGCATTTTTTTGTTTTTCCTGAAGCACGTTTGAACAATGAAGATTTCAGTACTGAGAGTGCCTGTGCTGAGAGAGCACTCCGGTAAGCTTCTGGGACAGACTGAAGTGAGGCTCTGTGGAAGACCAGGTATAAACAGGGACTGCAGCAAAGAGAAATAATAAAGGGAAGGTTAACATAGGATGGATTAGGAGTGCCTCCATAGAGCATTTGAAGCTATGATAGTCTTGCCTTTTAGAATTTAAATAGTCGTCTTTCTTTTTTTTTTCTTAAGCTAAAAATTTGTCAATTTTGTTGATCTTTGCAAAGAGCCAACCCTTGGTTTCACTTATTTTCTTTATTGTTTTCCTCTTCTCTGTTTTTTTTTTTGAGATGGAGTCTCATTTTGTCACACAGGCTGGAGTGCAGTGGCAGCGATCTTGGCTCAGTGCAAGCTCCACTTCTCGGTTCAAGTGATTCTCCTGCCTCAGCCTCCCAAGTAGTTGGGATTACAAGTACACACCACCGCGCCCAGCTAATATTTTTGTATTTTTAGTAGTTCTAGTCCAGCCTGGGCAACATAGAAACACCTCATCTTTACAAAAAAGTTTAATATGGTTTCACCATATTGGCCAGACTGGTCTTGAACTCCTAACCTCAAGTGATCCACCTGCCTCGGACTCCTAAAATGCTAGGATTACAGGTGTGAGCCACCGCATGCAGCCCCTATTAGTCATTCTTGTTCTAATTCCTTACATTGTAAAGTTGTTGATTTAACACCTTTTTAAAAATGTAAGCATTTATGTTATAAATTACCCCTTTAGTACTGCTTTTGCTGCAGTTCGTGAGTTTTGTCATGTTGTTTTTCATTTTTATTTATCTCAAGATACTTTCTAATTTCTCTTATGATTTCTCCTTTGACTCATTTGTTGTTTAAAAGCATGCTTTTTAATTTTTGCATACTGTGAATTTTCCCATTTTTCTTCTGTTTTTGGCTTTCTAGTTTTATTCCTCTCTGACTTTTTGAAAACAACTAGTAATCCAGGCAATATTTTTTTAAAATCAGAGACTTCTGTTCGAGACAAGATGGTATAGACTGGTTTCTCCCCCAGCTCCTTGCAATGCACAACCGTAGACCCTGGAAATGGCACCAGACAAGGAAGGCAGGACTCTGAAAGGGAGAAACAGGAGAGCAGACTGGTTGGGGACTCCAGGACTGGCCCAATAGCATAAGCATCTTCTAAAAGAAGGCCCTCCAGACCTGACATTTCCCAACTCCCACGTACAGCAGAGGCCATCTGAGCAGGCTCATTCGTACACCAATGGAAGAATACTCCATCAGACAATCATAGATAGGACCACACCACTGGCAAGCGGAATGGATTGGGGGCCCACCAGAAATACATGCCCAGTGGAGACATGTTCCTCCCAATCTGGGATTGAAACTCCCTTTTCTGAAGAAAGATAACTGGGACGGCAGGTGAAATCAGGAGAAGGGACGTGACCATAGCAAGGTGCGTGACTGGGGAAGCTGCTCTGTCCCCATTGGCCTTGAGACTTTCCTCCATTGCCCAGAGACAGCAGGTCTGCCTGTGGATAATGGCAGGGGTAATAGCACCATGTAATTCCTGGTTGTGACATATTCCTGCTTTGCAAAATGTCACCATTTGGGGAAACTGAGCAGACAGTACAATAAATTTCTCTGTTTCATTTCTTACAGCTACATATGGATTAACAATTTTCTCAAAAATTTCAACCAAAAGAATATAAAGAGGGGGAAGAGCAACCAGGCTCCAAAATCAAGGAAAGAACGCAAAGGATGGAAATAAGCCATTACATGAAATATTCATTCTAGGCCAGGTGGGGTGGCTCACACCTGTAGTCCCAGCACTTTGAGAAGCCTTAAGAAGGAGACAGAAAAGCTGTAAGCATTGGAACAACAAAAAAGGGAGGATCAGTTTACTCCAGGAGTCCCAGTCCAGCCTGGGCAACATAGAAACACCTCATCTTTACAAAAAAATTTAAAAATTAGCCAGCCATGGTGGTGCTCACATGTAGTCCCATCTACTCGAGAGGCTGAGATAGGAGGGTTGGTCGAGCCCAGGAGCTCAAGGCTTCAGTGAGCTATGATCACATCAATGCACTGCAGCCTGGGCGACAGAGCAAGACAAGAAGCAAGAGCAAGAAGAAAGTTTGGAAAATCAGTTAGGGCTGAGAACGTAAAAAGTAATTGCAAACAAACTCAGATAAAGTAAAAAGAATGGATTGTTAAAACAAGAGCAGAATATTATGAAATAAGAAAAAATACTTCATAGAGATGGACAAAGATGGCTCTTCAGAAGATTAAAAAAAAGAAAGAAAAGAATCACGCACACACACACAGAGAAAAGGATGTTAATTCTTGTTAAGTGTACATGAAATATTTGTCAAAACTGACTATATGATCTGCCATAAAATTTAACAGATTTCAAACTTCTGAAATTATACCAAGTATGATTCTATGATCACAATGAAGCTGGAAGCCAGTGATAAAAAGAAAACTGGAGAATCTCTAAATGTGAAAATATTAAGCAATGACACTGGATGTAGTCTATGAGTCAAAAGAATCACAATGGCTTCATAATAATGAAGATCCAACAGATCAAACATGAAATTTTTCTAAAGCTGTGTCTAGAGAAAAATGTGTCGCTTTAAACGTGCGTATTAGAAAAGAAGAAAGGTTGGAAAATCAGTAAGGACTGAGAAAGTAAAAAGTAACCGCAAATCAAACTTAAATAAAGTAAAAAGAACGAATTGTTAAAACAAGAGCAGAATATTATGAAATAAGAAAAAAATACTTAATATATTGAGACTGACAAAGATGGCTCTTCAGAAGATTAAAAAAATGATAAATGACTGGCAAATCTGATTACAACAAAGAAAGAATAAGTAAATACTTCAGACTGAAAGAGGGAACAAAGCTACAAATATAGACAGAAATGATAATCAGAGATCATTATAAAAAAATTCATGGCAATAATTTTAGACAAATTTCTAGAAAAACACAACTAACCCAAACATAAGCAACAAAAAGTCAAAAGTGCTAATAGTCCTGTAGCTATTAAAGAAACCCATTATTAAAATTATTTCCACAAAGAAAACTTCCACACCAGATGGCTTTAGCAGATAATTATTTTGAGACCCTGCCTCAAGGGGGGGGGAAAAAAACACTTAATGAAGAAATAACACAAATCTTACACATATACTTTCAGGGTATAGCAAGAGGGGGCTCTCCACTAAATAATGAGAACAATATAATCTGATTATCAAAATATGTATGTATCATTAAAAGAAAGGAAAATGTAGACTAATCATTCTCATGAACATAGATACAAATATTCTAAACAAAATGGTAGCAAACAAACAGATGCATAAAATGATACTAGATCATAACCAAGTTTTGTTTATTTCCATAGTACAATGTTGGTTTAATACTAGAAAATTAATCAATATAAATCACTATAGGCCAGGCACGGTGGCTCAGCCTGTAATCCCAGCACTTTGGGAGGCCGAGGCAGATGGATTACCTAAGGTCGGGAGTTCGAAACCGGCCTGAGCAACAAGGAGAAACCCTATCTCTACTTTAAAAAACTACAAAATTAGCCAGGCATGGTGGTGCATGCCTGTAATCCTAGCTACTTGGGAGCCTGAGACAGGAGACTCGCTTGAACCCGGGAGGTGGAGGTTGTGGTGAGCTGAGATCGTGCCATTGCACTCCAGCCTGGGCAACAAGAGCAAGACTCAGTTTCAAAAATAAATAAATAAATCAAATCACGATAGTAAGGAGAAAAAAATCACATAAACCTAAAAATGCTGGGAAATAATTAAAATCCAACCTATGAAAGGAAAATGAAATCTTGGGACTCCCAACTCACTGCACCAAAGGGAAAGTTAAGGTTGGGGACTGAGTCACACAAAAACTGCCTTCCTTTAGTTCCCAGAAAGATAGCTGTAACTTCACATGCTTACTTTATCTTATGTGATAAACAGCACGGGAGGAATGCATAGTAGACTGTTCCTCTACCCCAGGGATATCCAGTATTTCGGCTTCCTTGGGCCACATTGGAAAAAGAAGCATTGTCTTGGGCCACACATAAAATACACTAACACTAACAATAGCAGATGAGCTAAAAACAAAAACAAAAAAAAACAAAAATCACAAACAAATCTCACAAATGTTTTGGGAAAGTTTGCTAAGTTGTGTTGGACCGCATTCAAAGCTGTCCTGGGCCACATGCATCCCACAGGCCGTGGATTGGACAAGCTTGCTCTGCCCCCTCCTTCCATAAGTCAAATGTGGATTCAGTGAGTGCTAACAAAGGCCTAACAAGAATGTAACCACTTCCTCATTGCCTACACTCTTCCTCTCTTTTTGCCTTTTGTCTTTTCCCACCTGCTCACTCTTTCCCCCTTTAAATACTGAAGTCCTCAAAACCCTCTTTGGAAGAATCTCAAGTCACAAATCCACCTGTAACTTGTGTTTCTTTTTTCCTAAGTGTCTCCTCAACTTTTTCAAAATAAACCTCAAAACCAATTGAGACTTGGCCACACAGTCTTTTTTTGTTTTTTTTGGTTTACAAGCCCCTTACTATGATTAAAACTCTCAGCTCACATGTAACAAACAGATAGGAATGTCCTCACTCTGAGAAAGGATAACAGGATGACATGATTGTGGATGGAAAACATCCAAAAGAATCCACAAATAAATTTAGCATGTTAATCATTGAGATAAACAAAGTCTCTAGATACAAAGTTATACAAAACTTAACTGTATTGCTACATGCCAACAGGAGAAAATAAGAAAATGCTGTTTTAAAATTCTACTTGTTACAATAACAAATAAAATAAATCAAATACCTAAGCATAAAACACTCTCAAAATCACACGAATTTGAGACACAAAAAACTAAAAAATATTATTGAGAATAATTCAGCAAGGCGGACACCAACAGAAGAATATGTAGTGCTTAAGGGTTAAAAGACTCAACTCTGTGGCAACGTCAGCTCTCCCGGTACCGAGACTAAGGAATCAGTGCTTGTCCTGTGCAGATCTTCCCTGATTTGTTTTGTTTATGCTTTTGGGTTTTTTTTGCAAAAATTAGCAAGCTCGTTAAAAAAAACCCATATGGAAATACAAAGGGCCAGAAATAACCTAAACAATCTTACTAAGTGAAACAGAGTTTGAGGACTGGCACGATCTGCTATGCAACATTGTAAAGAATGTTACCTAGAATTCACGGGAAGCCGTTGTTTTGGACTGAACTGCGCTGGGCCCCAGCTGATCAGACCAAATCAGAATGGAGTCACAGGTCTAGGTGCCACATGATCAAACTGAACTTTGAAATGGGCCAGTTTTCCGAGAAACAGGAGATTCACCTGGCAAAAGGGCCCCAGTTTACCTGAGCCAGCATAATAAAGAAGTCCCCCTTGGTTAACCCTATAGAGAACGTAACTTGAAAAGACCAATCCCATCTTGTTTCCTGTTTCAGCTTTCTTCTTATTGCCAGTAAAGCCAGTCTCCTCTGCTCAGCTCATCTGAGCATTCATTTTGTTTGGTAAAATGAGATGTTGTCCCATTCTAGATTCACTAACAAAAGCCAGTTCGATTGTTAAACTAAATCTGTTGCATTTTGTCTTTTGACAAGACAGTGTAGTGTGGGGACAAGGATAGATAAAGAGTCCAATGGAACACAATAGAAAGTTTGTTAACAGACCCAAGCATAAAAAGACACTTGATTTTGGACAGCGGTAATACCATGGAACAGGGGAAAGTATGGTTCTTTTAAAAAAAACAGTACCAAGAAAACTGAATATAAATAGAGAAAAAAAATAAAAATGGTCACTCTGTTTCATAGGATAAAGAGAAATTAAGTCTTCATAGATTATAGGTCTAAATGTGAAAAATAAATTAACAATGTTTCAAAAAAAAAACATATGGTCTTATGATAAGATGATTTGTCAAACAAGATAAAAAATGGAAAAGATTGATCAATTAGAATCATTAAAATCAAGCATTATTTATCAAAATATCTTAAAAAAGGAATGGCTTGCTGCAGAGTAGAAGAAATTTGTGATACATATTAAATGTAGGCAGCAAAAGACTAATGCTCAGAATACATTTTTTAAATCATTAGGAAAAAGATAATTTAATTTTTAAGTAAATAAAAGTCAGAAACAGGTACTTTATAAAAGATAATATCCAAATAACCAATACACCTACGAAAATATGCTCAGCCTCAATCATCGGGTTAATAAAAATAAGCTGAACTGACCAGGTGTGGTGACTCATGCCTGTAATCCCAGCACTTTGGGAGACCAAGACGGGTGGATGACCTGAGGTCATGAGTTTGAGACCAGCCTGGCCAACATGGCGAAACCCTGCCTCTACTAAAAATACAAAAATCAGCTCGGTGTGATTGCGCCTGCCTGTAATCCCAGCTACTCGAGTGGCTGAAGCAGAAGAATCGCTTGAACCCGGGAGGCAGAGGTTGCAATGAGCTAAGATTGCTCCATTGCACTCCAGCCTGGGCAACAAGAGAAAAACTCCGTCTCAAAAAAAAAAAAAAAAAAAAAAAAGGCGAACCTAAATACCATTACACTTTCACTCAAATCGTAAAATTAGGAAGTGTGAAAATACCAAATATGAGTGGGAACATGGAACCCCTGTAACCCTTGTGCTGAGTGTGTAAATACATGCGACCACTTTGGGAAACACTTGGCAGCTGTGTACTCAGCAGAAGTTTTATCAATGTTCCCCAAAGACATATAAAAGAATGAGGCGGGAGAATCGCTTGAACCCCGGAGGCGGAGGTTGCAGTGAGCTGAGATCGTGCCACTGCACTCCAGCCTGGTGACAGAGCAAGACTCCGTCTAAAAAAAAAGCCATTACAAAACACATGACAAAAAAGCCATTTTCGAAAACAGTGTTGTTTGTAGTAGTATACAGTGTGATAGTAAACACTGCGACAAATGCAATCATTCCTGGATGGCAAAATGGAAACCGAAGTTGTGATTTGGGCCTCAATGCAGGGCCATGCTTCAGTGGGAACAAAATAAGCTGCTGCTCGGCACAGCAGCACCGATGAGTCTGACAAACATGAAGCTGAGCAAAACAAGCCACGTGAAAAACAATACACATTGCGTGATTCTCTCTTTTTTTTTTTTTCTTTTCTGAGACGGAGTCTCGCTCTGTCGCCCAGGCTGGAGTGCAGTGGCGCCATCTCAGCTCACTGCAAGCTCCGCCTCCTGGGTTCACGCCATTCTCCTGCCTCAGCCTCCCGAGCGGCTGGGACTACAGGCGCCGCCACCTCGCCCGGCTAGTTTTTTGTATTTTTAGCAGAGACCCGTGTTAGCCAGGATGGTCTCCATCTCCTGACCTCGTGATCCGCCCGTCTCGGCCTCCCAAAGTGCTGGGATTACAGGCTTGAGCCACCGCGCCAGGCCGCGTGACTCTCTTTAGATTAAGTTTAAAGATCAGCAAAACTGACCGGGCGCGGTGGCTCAAGCCTGTAATCCCAGCACTTTGGGAGGCCGAGACGGGCGGATCACGAGGTCAGGAGATCGAGACCATCCTGACTAACACGGTGAAACCCCGTCTCTACTAAAAAAAATACAAAAAAAAACTAGCCGGGCACGGCGGCGGGCACCTGTAGTCCCAGCTACTCGGGAGGCTGAGGCAGGAGAATGGCGTGAACCCGGGAGGCGGAGCTTGCAGTGAGCTGAGATCCGGCCACTGCACTCCAGCCTGGGCACAGAGCCAGACTCCGTCTCAAAAAAAAAAAAAAAAAAAAAAAAAGGAAGATCCTCCTGTAACAAACAGTTAATTTTTACAACTTCTTGCCATCCTTTGGAAAATATATTTTCTAGGGTATACACTATTGTTAGGACTTTTATCCTTCTGTACACTTGAGAACTCAACTGTTGAAGAATAAAATAAGCATCATCCAGAGAAGCCTTTGAGCCTCACAATGCAGTGGTCCTTTCATGGAACACATTCTAAATGATGTTTCTCTTTTTGACGCTATTGTTAAGTAATGGAAATACCAGTGAACCCAAGACTTTAAACATGGCAGGAGTTAGATGAATGTGGCTCACTTATTTCTGAAATAATGGGGCTAGAGCATATGCTCTTCAGACCGCTTCTAGCCCAAATAATCCAATATCTGAGCAATTCACCCACCCAGCTGTCTTTTGTATGTCTCAATATGTGCAGCATTTTAAAAAGTAATGAACTTTGAATCATTTTGAGATAATAGGGCACCTGGAGTGGAAAAAGCAAATGCCATCTCCAGCCATGTCTTGGACCTCTCTCCATTTCATTAAGTATATCTTCCCGAATTTCAGGGGAGTGTGTTGGATTGATGATTGTGTCTGTGTGACTTTGACCAAACAGAAGTGACACTGTGCAGGTTTCCAGTTCAAGGCCATAAGAGATTAGCAGCTTCCACCCCCTGTTCTGAGCCAGTCACTCTGGGAAAAGCCAGCTACAGGGTAAGAAGTAGGGCCCCGGAGGCTGCCATTCCTGGGCTGCCAAGGTGTGAACATTGGAGAGGCTGCATGGAGAGACAGATGTCTGACCAGACTCCAGCTTCCCTTGTCCTCCCAGCCCAACCACCCTCTTTAGTGAAGAATGCAGAAGCCAGTGAAAGCTGTCTCCAACATTCCAACTCCAGCAGGTGACATGTGGTGAGTACAAAAGAACCTACTCTTGTACCAGGCACATGGCCATGGCCAAGCATCCCAGCCCTGTCTAGACATTAGTGTTGCCCTATATGAAGCTCAGGAGACCAGCCAATCCCACCGTGACCTGTGTGAATGCCCCACGCAGAACATCATGAGGAAAAATAAAATGGTTATTTTACACAACTGAGCTTTGGGGGGATTGTTATGCAGCACTAGAAAACTGGAGGCAAAAGCCTGTGGGAAAGGGTGGAGAAGATGCAGGGGGTGGGCAGAAGCAGCCCAGCCATCCTTCTCATTCGTACTGAAGCTGAAGACCAAGCTGCTACCTGCGTGGCACCCAGTTCCTAATAAAATGACCCAAGTAAGAAAAATCAACAAAGAGGAAGCAAACTGCCGCAGCAAATACATACAGAAAGGGGGAAAAAACATGTCATTGTTTAATGTAATAATGTAGAATATTGTGGCATGCCTTGCTATCAATCTTACCCCAGACTCTGTCTCCCCACACCTCAGGTGCACAGGTGTACATTGAGGTAGACACAAAACCCCCAAAATCCTTATCCATCCCTCAATTCTGGAAAGAAGGTAGATTTTTTGGTTGGAGTTCAGGGTAGTGGATATGATTGTTATGAAAGGTTCTGATTTTAGGGAGTGTGCAAAGTCCAAGGATCCATTTCATGGCCCTAGGAAACCCATTGTGGTGGTTTCTGTAAACTCTGGTCCAGGACGTTTAACAACATTTCACTAGAAAGGAGAGGAGAGCCCAGGTCTCCTGAGGTACCTCTCACCCGCACTCTCCTCTGATTCCCTCCGGCCACTCGAAAGTCTCTACAACTTGCAGTATCTGGTCTTGACACTGAAAGGTGGAGGGAAAAGAATTACACGAGTTAGCGGTCACCGGCCAGACCCATAGTATTCACCTTGAACAGAGCTGCTCCAGCCTCCATCTGATGAAAAAGAGCCAGCATGACTGCAAAACAGAAGCAGCACAGCCATAAATGCAGGTGAGAGAAAGAGCATAAAAATGCAAAAATGTAAAGTGGTTCCTAGGAGCTTGGTTTGGAAATGTGAAATGAAAATATCTTGGGCCCCCAAAATCATACTGATAAAAGGAGATTTCAAGCTGGAAACTGCTCAGTGCAAACCTGCCTCCTGCTCTCTTCAAAGTCATCCCCCTGCTCACCGAGATAGATGCTTATTCTGCTTGCCTCCTTTGGAAAGGTTTACCAGAAACTCCAAAGAGTGCAACCATTTGTCTGTCACCTACCTGTGACCTGGAAGCCCCCCTCCCTGCTGCAAGTTGTTCCCACCTTTCTTGACGGAACCAGTGTAGTTCTTACACACATTGATTGATGTCTCATGTCTCCCTAAAATTTATAAAACCAAGCTGGCCCCCAACTACCTTGGGTACATGTTGTCAGGACTTCCTGAGGCTGTGTCACAGGTGTGTGTCCTCAACCTTGGCAAAATGAATTTTCTAAATTAACTGAGACCTGTCTCAAATTTCCTGGGTTTACAGAAGAAAATCTAACCTAAGGAACATAAATGAATTCCTGATAATATTTCAATCCAGAAAACACTTCAATGAGAATGAACACATATTTTTTTAAAGGAGTACTCAAAGGCCAAACAATTAACAAAACAGCATTCAAGGGGCAATAAAGAGCTAAGAAAACAAACTGAAACCAAAATTAAAAACTGCAAAGAGCAAACTAAACAATCCTGAAAACTGAATCAATGACATACAGAGAGGCCTATTATGATGATAGAAAAAGAAAAGGACAGAAATTTAACTAACTAGAAGAAACTGAAAAGAAAGAACCCCAAAACACCAACATTGATCCGATGTTAGGATAATTCAAGTCCATGAAACAAACAACCAAAACTAACAGAGAAGAAAAAATTTTCCAACATAAAAAGCAAGAAAATTTCCTTGAGTTGAATTAGAAGAATCAAATCTTTCGGTAACAGGAAAATTAACAATGTAACATAATATAGCTAACTTATCGCAATTCAAGATTGACAAAACAAAAATTTCTACTCCTTGAACAAATCATCTAAAGGGAAAAAAATCAGGCTGCTCTCACAACTCATCACATTAATATTTACTTAATGCTAGATGACAATGGAGAGATATCTACAGTGTTCTGAGGAAAAGGCTATGGGACCACAAAAACATGACCCCACTAGTCATCTGCAATTGGTGATGCCAAAAAGAAAAGAAACAACCAATAAATCTTTGAAAAACAAAACAAAGCTCAGAAAAATCACAAGCAAAAGAAGAAATAATTATAAAAGCCTACTCATTACAAGTAGCTAACATTTGCTCAAGGCTTCTTGTATGACAGGTCCTGATTGTATTATATTTATTGTCCCAGGAGCCTTGAGAAGTAAGCACACTGTCTATTGTCACTTAACTGAACATGGTGGTACACAGAATAGTGTGTTTAACAGTAATTCAGGATTTCTCTTTGATAGAGACAGGAGACAGTAAAGGGCCCCCTGCGAAACCCTGCCTTCAAGTCTAAAACAGCCTGAAGGTTGAAAAACCGGACTCCTGGTCCTGGATGAAGCCCACTCTTCCCGACTTATTTATTTTTTATTTTTATTTTTTGTGAGATGGAGTCTCACTCTCCCAGGTTGGAGTACACTGGCATGATCTCAGCTCACTACAACCTCTGCCTCCCCGGTTCAAGCGATTCTCCTGTCTCAGCCGCCCGAGCTGCTGGGATTACAGGTGCACACCACCACGCTCAGCTAATGATGGTATTTTCAATAGAGACAGGGTTTCACCATATTGGTCAGGCTGGTCTCGAACTCCTGACCTAAAGTGATCCACCTGCCTCGGCCTCCCAAAGTGTTGGGATTACAGGCACAAGCCACGAGGCCTGACCACCCAACTGATTCTTTCTGAATAATGCCCACCCACGACCTGGGAGGAGGGGGTGGAGCGGCAGGAAATTCATGCCCTTTGCAGCGGGGAGGAGCCTGGGCTCTCCTGTTCCTGTGTGGTGACCTGGGATTCAACCTGTGAGGTGGGAAACCTGCTAGCAGGACTCTCTCTCGTTTTGCTGAGAATTACACTTCCTTTTTCCTTTTCACCCAGTAAATTCCACTTTCCTCACCCTCCTATGTGTCTGCAAGCCTAATCCTTCCTGGTTGTGTGACAAGAGCCCAGTTCTAGCTGAACTAAGGAAAAAGTTCCGCAACATCTTGGTGATGAAAACAGCACATTAAGACATCAATCAAAATAACCAAGTAAGAAAGAGAGTAAGATGGGAGGACTGCTGGAGGCCAGGAGTTAGAAACCAGCCTGGGCAATAATGCAACCCCTGGGACTACTAAAAATAAAAATAGTAAATAATTTTAAAAAGAAACAAAGAAGCTGTAGTTTAAAATAAACAAACACACATCTAGAACTATTTATATCCATTTTATATTTTATAAAAACAAGTCATAAACCCTTGGTTAAAAGTTCTTTAAGACTTAGAGAAACTCAGTGGAAATGAATCCAACCGGATAGTTTTACTGCCCAAAAGTTAGCCTGGAATTCAGAGTTAGGGTTTATCATCCAAAGATAGTGCCTGAATAGAAAAGTTGAAAAATCTCAAGTTATAATACCTGATTGGACTGTTTTTATTTCTCCTTATAAATTATATTCCCAGACCTCAAAAATCTAGGATTGCTAGTCAAACGTGTCTGTTATTTATACATACCCTGTATAAGGCAATTCATTTCTACTATGGGTACTCTCAGGTTGAAAGGTGGTACTTCTCAGAACCCTGTGAAATCCTTGTATAGATTGGCCGTTTCTCTAGGACCACTGTCAATAGAACAATAATGCTTCTAAATGATTGCCCTACAGCATTCAGATAAAAGTACTTTAAACCATCAAAACATGTCTGGAACACCAAGTTCTGTAACCTGAAGTTCTGCATGACACTAATAGTTTTTTGTCTATGTTGCAAACACGTAACATGATAAAATCGTAATAACTATATAAATATCTATGCTGAACATTCAGAGTGCCAAAACAGCCACAAATTTTGAATGAGAAATTACAGTTCAAATTATTATCTGTTAATGTACTCCAGAGACTGTGCTTTTCTATCTTATCAGAAGAGAAAGCTCAATTGTTATACATGACTTTTTCACGGCAAAGCTCCATGTAATTATTTTGAGAAACTTGTGTGAATTGACCGTTATATTTCACATGATGCAAGGATATAGCTTCAAATAGGTATATGTGAATCAAATTATGTAAACTGGAATATTTTCTAGTTCACTTAGTTTAATACCTTGTTTTGTCCTAAATTATATTTCAATGGGTAGCGTCTCTTAATATTTTAGTTGATCTTTCTTTATTCCTCCTACTTCTAATCTCCCTAAAACACACACATGCACACATGCACACACGCACACACTATTAATGCCTTTTCTCAAATTCCCTGAAAGAGCATTTCTTAAAGCATTTATGAAATATGAATAATGAGTTCTAATTTATGTTCTGAGGAAATTGAATTTTTTGTATTGGTGCTGTCAAACTGTTATGAAACAGTGATATCTGCATAGAGTTTTGAGGCTAAAGGGAACCTAATCAATCAATTAATCAGCTAATCAAACTCATCAAGTCTTCTTATTTCATAAATAAGAAAACCGGGCATCAGCATCATGGGATTGCCAGAATTAAAAGGGAATCTCCCTTCTAGCACCTTGCATAGTACCAGAGAAGGCAATTTCATTTAGGGACAGCTGTAGCTTAGATCTTTCATGATTCCTATTCAATATAAGGCTGGTAATTAGGGAGAACTTAGGTCCTACAGGTTTGGCAGATGTAGGAAGGATGATGTACAGTGTTTAAAAATACTGTGAGGGCAGGCTATGCTCCCTGACCTCCTGTCCTTCATGCCCACATAGCTAAATGCCTTCCCTTTCCATCAGTTTCACGGTAACTTCTTGAGAGCCTGATCTCTGCTTCATCTTCTAACCTTGTAACCAGCTACTACTTTCTACATAGCAATCTGACTCCAGTCAACTTCTGCATCAAAGCAGCTCTCCCATAAGGTCACTGTCCTAGCCCATTCAGGCTGCTACAGCAAAATACCATAGACTGGTGGCTTAGAAACAGCAGAAGCGTGTTGCTCACCGTTCTGGAGGCTGGGAAGTGTAAGATCAAGGTACCAGCAGATTCGTTGTCTAGCGAGGGGCTGCTTTCTGGTTCACAGATTATTCTTTCTTGCTGTGCCCTCACATGGTAGAAGGGGCCAATGACCTTTCTGGAGTCTCGTTAATAGACAGGGCACCAAACCCATTCATGAGGGCTCCACCCTCATGACTCATTCACCTCCCATAGACCCCACTTTCTTTGTTTTTTTTGAAATGGAGTCTCGCTCTGTCACCCAGGCTGCAATGCAGTGGCGTGACATTGGGTCACTGCAAGTTCCGCCTCCCAGGTTCAAGCGATTCTCCTGCCTCAGTCTCCTGAGGAGCTGGGACTACAAGCATGCACCACCATGCCCAGCTAATTTTTGTATTTTTAGTAGAGGTGGGGTTTCACTATGTTGGCCAGGCTGGTCTCGATCTCTTGACCTCGTGGTCTGCCCACCTCGGCCTCCCATATTGCTGGGATTTACAGGCGTGAGCCACTGCGTCCAGCCAGACCCCACTTTCTAATAACATCACCTAAGGGGTTAGCATTTCAACATATAAACTTTGGGGGGACACAAACATTGAGACTATAGCAGTCACCAAAGACCTCTTTTGGGTAAATAGATATTTGTCAGCCTATTTCTTATTTAACCTCCAGGAAGCATTGGGCCATGCTGACAGCTCTTTCTAGAAGTACTTTCATGAACTACTTCTCGTGAGGTAATCTCAGGGTTCTCTCCTCACTCTGCGGCCCTTTATAGCCTTCTTTGCATAGACTTCTTCCTCTGTGTGCCACACATGATAAAGTTAGCTAAAGCCTGCCCAGTTCCTTCTCTTTTCTCACACATCGTCCTCTCCCTGGGAGGTGTTTCATCTAGTCCAATACCTTCATTGCCATCTCCCAATAAATGGCTCCATTCCAGGGTTCCCTCTGATGCCCACGTCCTGGAGGCAATTACAAATGGAACAAAGCCAACAGGATGCCTCGCCAGACCATCAAATACAATCAGCCTCTGCCTAAATGTTCAGTTTCTCACCACAAGCTCCCTCCTGACTTAGATGGTATTTCAAAAGTGGTATTTCCTCTGCTAAATACATTGAATTTATTTTTCGGGTCTCCACTTAATATTGTGTATTCCCTGTGGTCCACCCTGACCACTCAGGTGCATTTCCCTTTGTAGTGCTTCCCCTTGGCCCCCATCACCTCCCCATCATGACACTGGTCACAGGTTTCATAAAGGACTTATTTAATTTTTTTCTTCAACCAAATCGTGGGCAAATAGCACTGATAATTCGCTACCCTGACTTTCGCAGCTTAATTTTTTATTGTACTTCATAGCACTTAACCACCCTCTGATATATTACTTATTTGCACGTTCAATTGACTTTATCATCTTGCCAGAGCATAAGATCAATGAACCCATGAGTAGGCTTTTCCGTTCTGTTTTTGCTATATTGATCCCCAATGTCTGGTGGATAGCAGATACATAATTTATAATTTTAGATGAAAGAATTAACAGAACAGTTAATTAATAATATCTCAAAAATAAAGTTATCATACATGCTGGGCATGGTGGCTCGCACCTATAATCCCAGCACTTTGGGAGACTGAGGCAGGTGGATCACCTGAGGTCAGGAATTCGAGACCAGCCTGGCCAACAGGGTGAAACTCCCATCTCTACTAAAAATACAAAAATTGGCCAGACGTGGTGGCAGGCACCTGTAATCCCAGCTACCCCAGATGCTGAGGCAGAAGAATCGCTGGTACCCAGGAGGTGGAGGTTGCAGTGAGCTGAGGTTGTGCCATTGCACTCCAGCCTGGGTGACAAGAGTGAGACCTAGTCTCAAAACAAACAAACAAACAACAAACATTATCACACATTAGTTGGCTACTCACCATTTTCCCAAGATTATTTCATGAGATGGATTGAGATAATTACTGAATTGCAGGAAGTGTTAGAGCACTATATTTGCAACCCATGTATATTTTCTTTGGATTTATTAAAATCGGCAGTGTGACTATACCTCTTTCTGTATATTTCATATAACCTCTATTTTCTGATACAGAAGTGTTCTCCCAGACTCTGACCACTGTTCCTACTTAGCAGGGATCCTCCTGGAATGGTGTGTATCCTAGCTCAGATATAAGTCAATGACAAACATCCATGCCATCAACACAAATGTGTGTGCATTTATTTTCAGTTTTTCACAGCAGTGTATGTAATATTAGACCATTAAGATATAAATAATATGAACTGAGTGTTTGAGCTTGTCAATAAAGGACTGTCCTTGCATTACTATTTACTTTGATGCTAGCATGGTATTAAAATACATATTTGCCGTAAAAGCAATGAGTGGGATCTGTATTAAGCTCATCCTGATTTTTCCATGGCAAGTTACTATCTACTGGGTCAAAGTCTAACAATTGTCTGATAACAGGTTCACACAGTTTTGTCCTCTTCTTGAGAGATTTCTCAAAAGAGTATTCAATTATTCAAAAGGAAATTAATGATCCAGAAATCCACCATTTCTTCCAGAAAAATACAGAAGTGGGAACCCCAGACAGACCTGGAAATTGTTGAGAAGAAAGACAGAAAAGAGTTGCAAGACAATACATAGGTTGTTTCGCTGTTTCTGGCTTTGTTTTTTGTGAGCAGTTGTTGGGTAGCAGTGGATTGCATGCTTGTATCAACACAGTCCCTATACTTTCAGAGATGTTATTGGTGTCCCCTAGATCGGGACTGTAATGTCAATAGTTATTATTCATTAGTTAATATGATAAATTACTCGCCAACATTCCACCCATGGAATAAATGCATCTAAAGTGTTTGTGGCCAGCATGGTGAAACAAAGACAGGTAACAGAAAATTTCAGCTGTTCGTTGAGGACAAGGTGAGATAAAAAGACGCTGAGGAGCAATGTCCTAAGTGGATGTGGCCCAAGTAAAGTGTCATCATAGCAACAAGGGCAGGACAGTTAATTGGTGACATTGGTGGAGGAAAGTGAGATATTATTTCAACTGACTCTTCAAGGAATAGGAGTTTACCAAGCAATTAAAGAGAGAGTGAGTGACATTCAGGCAAAGGAACTCCTTGAAAATCACCTCTTATTTCTCCATAATTGGTTCAGGGTCATAGACATACGGGGAAGAAGCAATGGTGAGACTGAAGATGGTGTCAGATAATAAGATGCCCAGGATTGTGAAGCACTTGGTGTATGTAGCTAAAGATTTAAAATTTTATCAATTACAAAATGTATTCTTTTAAATTGTTACTTGTTACCATATATAACTTTTAATTATTAAGATTTATTGGCCTGTCACGGTGGCTCATGCCTGTAATCCCAGCACTTTGGGAGGCCGAAGCAGGCGATCACGAGGTCAGGAGTTCGGGACCAGCCTGACCGATCTGGTAAAACCCCGTCTATACTAAAAAATACAAAAATTAGCCAGGTGTGGTGTCACGTGCCTGTAGTCCTAGCTGCTTGGGAGGCTGAGGCAGAAGAATCACTTGAACCCGGGAAGTGGAGGTTACAGTGAGCCGAGATTACCCTACTGCACTCCAGCCTGGGTGACAGAGTAAGACTCCGTCTCAAAAAAAAAAAAAAAAAAAAAAGATTTATCTAAGAAACTTGAATTATAAACCCATCAGGTTTTAGCTCTTTTAAAATTTAATCAATATAATGATGATTGTGATGTATTGGATAAGCCAGAGTGAGAAGAAGATGGTGATAAAGAGATCAGTTAAGAGCCTACTAGAATAACATAAGCAAGAAATAATAACAGTTGGACAGCTCAAGCATTGCATTACTGCCAAGTTTTAGAAGATGCAGTGAAGACGATCTGGTAAATAACTACTGGAATCCAGTGGGGGCTCAAGGGAAAAGGTGGGGATGACACCGGGATTTCTAACATGGGAGAGAGAGAGAAGTTCTGCTAAATGATGTCAAGAATCAGACAGCAGAAAAAATGAGGAAGCAGAGAACATACTATAGCTCTGGCCACACTGACTGTGAAGACCTGCAGAACACCCAGGCATGTGTACTCAGGCTGAAGAGAGGCTGCTCCCACAGATATAACCTTGAGTTTTAGGACATGGCAAATCAGAGATCCTCCAGACCCGCTGTGTATAGCAGAAGGAGAACACCGGTGTAGGTTGTTCAGAAAATGCTCTAATACTTTAATTCAATGGCTAATTCTTAGCCTTTTTCTCAACAGTCACCTCACGTGCACCTGACCCGGTTGATCACTTTCTCGGGAACAGTTGTCCACTGGGCTCCTAGGCCATTGTCTGGATTCCGTCCTACGCCCAGAGCGCTGCTCCATCTTCTCCAGATCCACCTCCTATTCCCAGTCTCTAAATGTTGGGATGTTTTAGGAATGTTTTAAATAAAAACTTATTTAAGAATAAGTCCTTGGCCTTATTCTTTTTGCTATTTATACTTACTACCTAGTGTAACTTTCATCTGGTCCCATGGCTTTAAACACTGTACATTTATTCATTCATTTAGCAGATATTTGAGTGCCTATTTCAGACCTAACCCTTATTAGCCTCACATGGGTATGAATAAAACAGACTCTGTTCTCATGAAATTTACCGTCTTATTAGAGGGAAATAGAAAATAAAAATAAAAATGTATAGGTATGCAAAGAAAAATAAAGGACATTAAGGAGCTGGAGGACAGACCACAGCTCCTGTAACAATAAACAGGATTTCTCTCTGAACTTCTCCTGCCCTCCTTTCACCTGCCTGAGTCGGGACTCTGTGGGTCATGAGATCCTAATTCCAGAGAGGGTCCTGCCCCACAGCCTGGAGGAAGGCAGGCTGCACGGAGGGGCCAAGTCAAGTCTGAACTCACAGGGCTCCCTGGATTTAGATCATACCCTTTTGTCCAATCACATTTTGACATAGTTGTCCATTCTTCAGTCATGCCTGTGTAAGGAAGGCTCCATCAAACCCCAAAAGGGCAGAGTTGAGGGAGCTTATGCAGAGCTGAACCCTTGGAGGTTCCTGGAGGATGGAGCTGGGGAGGGCATAGAAGCTCTGTGCCCCTTTCCCCTATACCTCATCCTCTGCATCGCCTCATCTGTATCCTTTGTAACAACCTGCATAGTAAATGGGTAAATGGAAGTGGTTCCCTGAGCTCTGTGAGCTGCTTCAGCAAATTAATCAAACCCAAAGAGGGGGTGGTGGGAACCCCAATTTGAAGTCTGTTGGTCAGATCTGGAGGCCTGGAATCGCAACTGCTGTCTGAAGGGAGGCAGTCTTGGCGACTGAGTCCTCAATCTGTGGAATCTGCCACTGTCAGAACTGAACTGGATGACACCCAGCTGGTGTCTGCTACTTGTTGGCGGGGAACGCCCTGCCCACGATAGTCACAGAAGTATTCTGTGTTGATTTTTTGTTGTGTTGGTGTGAGGGCAGAGGAATAGCATGGTTTGAGAAGTTTCCAAAAACAAATGTATACTCATTCATTCGTTCATTCAGCAGATATTGATTGGGTAGCTATTTTATACCTAATGCTCCTATAAGTCTCTCATGGCTGTGATTAAAACAGACTTTGTTCTTATAGAATTTACCCTCTATTAGAGGGAAATCGAAAATAAGAACATATAGTTTGTAGGTGCCTAAACAAAAATAAAGGAGGGTAAGGGGATGGAGGACAGAAAAGCACTTGTCAAAATGTCCCATGTGAGCAGGAACACGACACGGAGCTGTCTCGGGGCAGGATACTTCCGTGGGAGGAAACAGTAAGAGGAGGGCCGCAGGTTCCTGTCCAAAGCCAGCGAGCCGGAGGCAGGGAAGGGGGAGATGGCACCAGAGAGGAATCCAGGCCCGGGGTAGCGGGAAGCCAGCGAGCAGGAAGCAAGGAGGGGGAAGATGGCATCAGAGAGGAATCCAGGCCCAGGTCAGCAGGAAGGTCCTTATGGATCATGGCTCAGGTTTGAACATCATTCTGAGAAAAAGAAACACTTCCACAGTCGGAAGAAGAGTGACCTAACCAGGCTTACGTTTCTAAATATCACTCCCTCGGGTCAGAAGAAGCAACCCAAATCTTAGTTGCATACACTTGGGAGTATATTTTGAAGATCGAGCCAGCATGTTTTGTGAATGAACTCGAAGTGGGGTGGAGGAGAAAAGAGGAGTCAATGACAGCTGCAAGGTTCGGATGCCAGGAGGTGAGATGAGGAGCAACAGCTGTAGAGGAGGAAGGTGATGGGTGGTGGGGGTGGAAGGAGTGGTGCAGAAAAACAACTTTTAGTTTGAGTCACCCTTTGAATTTCCTGGTGGAGATGGTGAATAGCGAGTAGGAGTGTGAGTTGACAGGAGAGATCAGAATGGGAGGTACATGTGTGGAAGTCATCAGTGTCTGCTGCTACAAGATACTTCCAGTGCGTCCTAAATCCAACCCCTTCGTACCCCTCCCACTGCTACCAGCCTGCACTGAGCAACCCTTCTGCCTTACATGGCTTTCTGTAATAGATTTATACCAGGTCTCTTTGCTTCTAAATTTGCCTCTCTACATTCCATTTCCATAAAACAGCCAGAATCATATATATTCTCTTATTCACAGTCCTCACTTAGCTTCCTATCATCCCTCAAATTCGTATGGAACCACAAAATACCCTAAACAGCCAAACCAACCTTGAGAAAGAAGAACAAAGCTGGAGGTCTCACACTTCCTGATTTCAGAATATATTATAATATTCAGTAATTTAAACATTATAGTACTGGCATAAAGACATACATATAGACCAATGGAACAGAATTAAAAGCCTAGAAATAAACCAATGTATATACAATCAGTTAAACTTGAAGGAGGGGGCCAAGAACACACAATGGGGAAAGCACAGTCTCTTCAATACATGGCACTGGGAAAATTGAGTATCCACATGCAGAAGAATGAAATTAAACCATTATCTCATACCACACACAAAATTCTATTCAAACTGGATGAAAGGCTTCAATGTAAGATTTAAAACTATAAGACTTCTACAGGAAAACGCAGTGGAAAATTTCTTGATATTGTTCTAAACAATGAGTTCTTGCGTATTCCTCACTATGGCCAACAGGCCCTAATGAGCTCTGGCCCAGACTACTCTCCACATTCATTTCCAATTCTCTGCTACTCATTTGTTCAGTTCCAATTTAGTGAACTCGTAACTTTGAATTGAAAACATCTATAAAAATCTAATCTAGGGATGAGAATGTGGAGAAATTAGAACCCTTACACATTGTTGATGAAGATATAAAATTATGCAGCCACTGGGAAAAACAACTTTGTTATTTCCCAAAAGTTAAACATAAATTACCATCTGATTTTGGTATAAATCGAGGAGCAATTCCACTCCTTGATATATACCAAAAAGAACTGAAAACGAGAACTTGAGTAAGTACATGTACCCACATGTTCACAGCACATGATTTACAATAGCCAAAAGGTGAAACAATGCAAATGTCCATCAATAAATGAATACGTAAACAAATTATAGTATATACATACAATGGAATATTATTTAGCCATAAAAAAGGACTGACAAACTGATACGTGCTACAGTGTGGATGAACCTCCAAAAAACATTGTGCTAAATTAGAGGAGCCAAACACAAAAAGTGTATATTACATGATTCAATTTAAGGAAATATCCAGAATAGATATATCCATAGAGACAGAAAGCAGATTGGTGGTTGCCAGTGGCTGGGGGTAGTGGAGAAAATCTGTGTAATGGGCAAGAGGTTTTACTTGGAATGACGAAAATTATTTGGAATTAGACAGAGGTGGTGGTGACATAATACTGTGAATTTAATAAATGACAGTGAATTTTTCCTTTAAAATGATTACTTTTGGCTGGGTGTGGTGGCTCACGCCTGTATTCCCAGCACTTGGGAGGCCAAGGCGGGCAGATCACAAGGTCAGGAGTTCAAGACCAGCCTCGCCAATATGGTGAAACCCCATCTCCATTAAATATAAAAAAATTAGCTGGGTGTGGTGGCACAGCTGTAGTCCCAGCTACTCAGGAGGCTGAGGCAGGAGAATCACTTGAACCTGGGAGGCAGAGGTTGCAGTGAACCGAGATCCTACCACTGGACTCCAGCCTAGGCAACAGAGCAAGACTCCATCCAAAAAAAAAAAAAATACTTTTATGTTATGTGAATTTTACCTCAATAAATTATGATTAATGTAATCTTGAGACATTTTCATTTGCTGTTTCTTCTACCTGGGCCACTCTTACTCTGCCAGCCTAATGGCCTGTTGTCTCACTGTATTGAGCTTTCAGCCTAGGTGTCATCTGCCTAGAGGACTTTTCAATATAGCATCCCTTTTCGCTGTCTTTCTTTTTACTTTACTTTATTTTTCCAAATTATAATTCAATATTATATGTATGCATATGTTAATGTATGTGTGTATGTGTACATATATGCTTTATCATAGATTTATATCTTTATTCTGCAACTATTTACTATGCGGCTATGTGACCTCAGGTCAGTCACTTGAACTTCTTTAATCCTCAATTAATGCAAATGGAGATATTAAAATCATCCATGTAGTTTGTTCAGAATTAAGTGAAATAAGGCATATAAAATGATTGACAGAGTGTCTGGGACTATAGTAGGTGCTCAATAAATTAGGTTATTAGCTTCAGCTTTTATAGAGTAGACCTATGAGCAGCGGCAGTGAAAGGAAGAGAGAAGGTGCCTGAGCGAGTTAACAGTCATGTTCTTTACTGAGCCTGAGAGCAGAATGATTCTGTGGACTCTTAACGGAGGAAAATGTGTAGAGAACAGTGACCTCATGTCTGTTTCTAGTCAGTGGGAAAGTGAATGTGAGCTACTGTCTCAGTTCATTTGTGCTGCTATAACAAAATACAAGAGTCTACGTAATTTATAAACAATAAAAATTTATTTCTCACAGTTTCAGAGGCTAGAAGTCCAAGGTCAAGGTGCTGGCAGATTGGGTGTGTGGTAAGGACTGTTCTTTGCTTCCAATATGGCAACTCATTGCTGTGTCCTCACATGGAGGGAGGTGGGAGGGAAGAAACACGTTTCTTCAAATTTTTTTTTTTTTTTGAGACAGAGTCTTGCTTTGTCCCCCAGCCTGGAGCGCAGCGGCGCTATCTCGGCTCACTGCAAGCTTTGCCTCCCGGGTTCACGCCATTCTTCTGCCTCAGCCTCCTGAGTAGCTGGGACTACAGGCACCCGCCACCATGCCTGGCTAATTTTTTTTTTTTTTTTTTTTTTTTTTGTATTTTAGTAGATACAGGGTTTCACCGTGTTAGCCAGGATGGTCTTGATCTCCTGACCTCGTGATCCACCCGTCTCGGCCTCCCAAAGTGCTGGGATTACAGGCGTGAGCCACTGCGCCCGGCCTCTTCAAACTTTTTAATAAACTCCCTATTCTATTTCTGAAGGCTCTTCCCTCACAGCTTAATCATCTCCTAAAGGTCCCACCTCTTAATACTATCACGTTGGCCATTAAGCTTCAACATATGAATTTGGGAGGGATACATTCAGACTATAGCAGCCGCAGAGCAAACATTATTGATGGCAACAGACAATATAGAAGGACTACAAGCTTGACTGGAAGCAAGTCAAGGAAAGAACTGTTGGTTAATCCGGTGTTGGTTTTGGATGGAGACTTTAACGTGCTCGAATATACAAAGTAAAGAGGAACATCAAAGGTACCGAAGAGACCAATGGAGCAAATTTCCAGAAAAGGCAGAGGTGACGAGACCATAAGGTAACCTTTGACTCTCAGAGAAACCAGCATTGCCCATAACCTTAGACGTATTTATAAGTTCTACCTTATGGAGCTTATTATGCTCCATGAACCATTTCCAGCACATTAGATTTGAATTAAAATTGAAGTTGCTTATATGCTCTCTTTCACCAGGCAACCTCCCTCTGGTTAGGGAGAGAAGGAAGTAAATTCATGATAATGAGCACGTGCTGTGATTTATGTATATAGATTAGGGGATTGAGGGGACAGGGGAAAGATCCAACAGCTCATCTGGGGATGTTTGGGACAAACAAGTTTCTTTTTTAAATGGGAATTAGAGTAATGGTATTTTTTCAGGATCATTTCAAAACCTATATTTGTGACATGGTAGAAATTTTCAAACATACAAGTCCAGACCTAACAGTAATCTAGATTCTGCTGCACTTGTTCCATTTATCTCTGTTTTAACTGTTGTTGTTGAAGTACTTTAAAAGCAAATCCAAGACTTCCTGCATTTCACTTCCATACTTCACCATATTATAATTCAAAATAAAAATCATCTTTTTTTAGCGTAGTCTCAATGCCTTTGCAACACTTAACAAGATTAGTAATAATTTCTCAGTAACATAACAATAACACCCTATTAAAATACCTCTAATCATATCAAAAAAGTGTTTTGTGTTTGGTTTTTTCACATGTGGACCAAATAATATTCCGCAAACTTTCTTTGCTTTATCCCATTGATCCTTTTTAATTCAGCGTATTTCCTATTCTTTTTTGAAGAAATTGATTTGTTAAAGAAACTGAGTCAAGTAGCGGGTTATATCACACTTTTCTAGGGTGCACATCAGTTTAGGTTTTTTAAAGTCAATGATAAACAGAGTCCTTTATTATATTATAAATCAAAGAACAACCCAGCTTTTCTGAATCTAACAGTGACAAATTAGACACATACTTGACTGCTAAAGCTAAATCAGTCATTTCTCAGATAATGCTAAAAAGTAAACTTAGTTGGATCCAATGGCTTTTACTGTAGTTTTAGGGTGTTACACTAGTTAACTAACATGTTTTCAATAGCAGTAGCAAAACAAATAATTTAATATATCATTATCAGTGATTTAATAATATCAAATATTATTATCTGGGAATCACAAGCCTATTTTCAAAAGGAACAATATATCTGAAGGGAATGTGAACTGTGTGACACTAACGGCTTCTCTTTTATTTCGTCTCTATATTTTCTCTCTCTCCCTCCTTCCCTCCCTCCTTTCCTTCCTCTTGTTCCTTTCTCCCTTTTCTCCTCTTCCTCCACCTCCTCCTTTTTCTCTTCCTTCTCTCTCACATCATCTTCTTTTCTCTCTTAACTAGCTTTCTTTTTCTCCTGTTGAGTTAGGGGAAAATAAAAGTGGTTGGGACTGTCTCATTGCCCTGGTTTACTTAAACACATAGATGTCTTATTAGAGAAACCTTTGACTCTCCCAAAGGTTCATTTCCTTAGGCTTACTCTGGGCTTTCTGCAGGTGGATTCCAATTCACTGACTTCACACACCTGTGCACACAGATGCACACATATCAGCATAGGAACATTAAGATTCAGTTGCACTAATTTAAGAGGAAACATTTCTGCTTAAGGCAAATCTATTGACATGCTAAGGAGTGGTGTCACTTGTCATAAAACATGCTTTTTGTTTCCCTCACAGTCATGTTGATTACTTATATGCTCTAGGAAGAAGCAGTAGGAACTATAAACATAGGTTTATAGATACATTTATCTTCTAGCTATCTTCATCCTCAGAGAGACGATTCCCAAAGTCTGGACCAAAGTATGGACCAAAACTATGGTGGGGCTATAGAGTACCTAACAGCTGTCCTCACAACCACGTATGCACCAGCCATTATTGATACACGAAATAATGCTGCCTACCACATATATATAAGATTGAAGTATATCATATTGCTAATATTCCATTCCTGTCCTATGTAAATAGCAGTTTCATATGGTTTATCCTAACTCTAATGACACACTTATACATATGCATTTATATAAATACATTATTTTTCAAATATATGAAAAAGCTATTGTGATTACATAAATGTATGTAACATTTCATTGAATTTATTGTTGCTTTTAAAAAATCTTTACTGCTGGAGTAATTGAGTTAAAAGGGGTCTAGTCAAAGAGGGGTGATGGGATGTTTTAGCTTCCTATTGGTGCTGTAACAAATTATCACAAACTCAGTGACTTAAAATGAAATAAATTGATTATATTTCTTATTGGTCAAGGTGTCAGCAGGGCTTTTGGAGATTCTAGTGCAGAAATGATTTTCACGCCTTTTCCTACTTCTGGGGGCCTCCTGTATTCCTGGGCTTGGGCCTCTTCCATATTCAAAGCCTCTCAAGTTCAAGTCTTACTTTGGTTTCATTTTGCTTTATCGACATGGTAAAACCTTGGTCTCTACAACCCTTTATCTTAACCCAGACATTCCTTTCTATTGAGTCCAGGTCTTTAGATGAACTTTTTCAGCCAATTGCCAACAGAAAATTTTTTAATCGACCTATGATCTGGAAACCCCTCTCCCCACTTCAAGTTATCTTGCCTTTCTGAGCAGAATCAATGTACATCTCACCTGTATTGATTGATGTCTTACATCTCGCTAAAATGTATAAAACCAGGCTGGAGCCCAAGTACCTTGGGTGCATGTTCTCATGATTTCCTAGAGCTATGTCACAGGCTATTGGTCCCTTATATCTGGCTTGGTAGAATTCTTTTCAAATATTTTTCAGAGTTTGACCTTTTTCATCTACAGTCTTAAAAGGCAGGCCGGGCGCGGTGGCTCAAGCCTGTAATCCCAGCACTTTGGGAGGCCGAGACGGGCGGATCATGAGGTCAGGAGATCGAGACCATCCTGGCTGACACGGTGAAACCCCGTCTCTACTAAAAAATACAAAAAACTAGCCGGGCGAGGTGGCGGGCGCCTGTAGTCCCAGATACGCGGGAGGCTGAGGCAGGAGAATGGCGTGAACCCGGGATGTGGAGCTTGCAGTGAGCCGAGATCTGGCCACTGCACTCCAGCCTGGGTGGCAGAGCGAGACTCCGTCTCAAAAAAAAAAAAAAAAGGCAAGCATTAGTGGCCGGGCAGAGATGAGAAGATGACCCAGCAAGGCTCCCCATGCACCAGGAGTTAGACACTCTGAATGGCTTTAGACGAGTCACCCAAGCACTGGGTCACAGCACACTTTCCTCGGGTACACATCAGCTCAGGTGTAAATAGAGCAATGCAGATAGCGAGAGTGGTATGAAGCTGCCAATTTGCAAATGAGACTCTGAAGACAGACATGGGGATACCTCGGCATCTGTGCCTCGGAGATAAATGAAAAGCTGAAGGTCTGAAATCCCCCTGCATTTGGGAACACTGGCACCGGGAAGGGGCGGGAGGTTGAACCACGGAAGACTGTGTTGTCAGTGTGGTCCTGGGTAGGCTTCTCACAATTTCTAGGTTGTGGTCTTGGAAATAGCTGAAGTGACAAGGACGTAAGGACATAAAAGTGATTCATGTCATCAGATTTGAGGCTGAGCTTCCACTGGAGTATCTGTTAAATAGGAACAAAAATGCATACATGCACAATTGTGATGAGTACTAAATGAGAAGACTGAGGTGAGGCAGGGTCTCATACTAACAACTTGCAGGACAAATGCAGCCTGCACAGTGGATTTGGCTTGGAACGTGAACACCCATGAGATAAGCACTCATTTTCAAGAAACACTATGGTCCCCAGGAGGTAGTGCCCCACCGAGGACCCTCAGTTTTGTTTGTTGGATATGCCTAAACATTCTAGTTTAAGAACGCTGATGAATGGACAGACTCATTCAGCAAGTCATGACCATGGTGTGAAGGGAGATAATGAGAGGGTGTTAAATGAAGAAATAACAGGGAAGACTTTTTTTTTTTTTTTGAGACGGAGTCTCACTTTGTCACCCAGGCTGGAGTGCAATGGTGCTATCCCAGGTCACTGCAACCTCTGCCTCCCAGGTTCAAGCGATCCTACTGCTTCAGCCACCTGAGTAGCTCGGATTACAGGCACCCATCACCATGCCCAGCTAATTTTTGTATTTTTAGTAGAGACAGGGTTTCGCCATGTTGGCCAGGCTGGTCTCGAACTCCTGACCTCATGTGATCCATCCACCTCGGCCTCTCAAAGTGCTGGGATTAAAGGCATAAGCCACCATTCCTGGCCCAAGGAAGACTATTTCTTGCTAAAAACAATGTTCAATTTTTGTTTCCAATCCAAATAGTTGTTACATGCTTTATATTTTGTCCATATTAGCCTATTATTAGGAAAGATGATCAGTTTAACTCTCAACTTAGGAACCTCTGCCTTTCTGAATCAGTAGTTTCTCCCCCTTAAACCTAAATCTAAAAATATTGGTCACTGTGTATGAGCCAACTAATACACAGGAAAAGTTGAGACAGACAAGCACCTAGATTTTTCTTTAAATAAAACCATCATGCTTTGAGTTAGCCATGAGTTGATAACTGTTGAAGCTGGGTGATGTGTACATGGCAGCTCATTACACTCCGCTTTTGTGTCTGTGATTTCCATAATAAAATAATGGGTCCTTTACTCTGCAAGGTGGTGCACCTGGCACAATGAAGACTGCACACCTACAACTGAGACTTCAACATCAGACTGGCTTTTCTGGAAGCAAAGTCTATCTCTGAACTGGAACCTAAACCACATTTCAGAACTGCCACTGCTGGTGACTTTGAGAAGTCACATGAACACAAAGTCATTGCCTCCAAAATAACTCTCTTCCATCTTTGGTGGTAATATTTGTCTTTCTGTGAACTGTTCATTTCAGAGACTGTTATCTCTTCTACATTGAGGAAGTCATAAATGATGCCTGTCCCTTCCCTTGTTGAAAAGACAGTTGACGAGAATGTGTGCAGGCACCTGGTTCTTGGATGCTCATTAAGAGATAACTACTTGACTCCAATCTATACTACAAGGCTACAGTAACCAAAACAGCCTGGTACTGGTACAAAAACAGACACGTAGACAAAAGGAACAGAATAGAGAACTCAGAAATAAGACTGCACACCTACAACCATCTGATCTTCAACAACCTGACAAAAACAAGCAATGGGGAAAGGATTCCCTATTTAATAAATGGTGCTGGGAGAACTGGCTAGCCATATGCAGAAAACTGAAACTGGACCCCTTCCTTATACCTTATACAACACTTAACTCAAGATGGATTAAAGACTTAAATGTAAAACTCAAAATTATAAGAACTCTAGAAGAAAATCTAGACAATACCATTCAGGACATAGGCACAGGCAAAGATTTTCTGACAAAATACCAAAAGCAGTTGCGGCAAAAGCAAAAATTGACAAATGGTATCTAACTAAACCAAAGACCTTCTGCACAGCAAAAGAAATGATCATCAGAGTGAATAGACAACCTACAGAATGGGAGAACATTTTTGCAATCTATCCATCTGACAAAGGCCTAATATCCAGAGCCTACAAGGAACTTAAACAAATTTACAAGAAAAAAAACCAAACAACCTCATTAAAAAGTGGGCAAAGGACATAAACAGACACTTCTCAAAATAAGACATTCATGCAGCCAACAAACATATGAAAAAAAGCTCAACATCACTGATCATTAGAGAAATGCAAATCAAAACCACAATCAGATGCCATCTCATGCCGGTAAGAATGCTGATTATTAAAAGTTCAAGAAACAACAGACGCTGGCAAGGTTACAGAGAAAAAGGAACACATCTACACTGTTGGTGGGAATGAAAGTTAATTCAACCATTGTGGAAGACAGTGTAGCAATTACTCAAAGATCTAGAAGCAGAAATACCATTTGATACAACAATCCCATTATTTAATTTATACCCAAAGGAATATAAATCATTCTATTGTAAAGATACATGCATGTGTATGTTCATTGCAGCACTCTTCACAATATCAAAGCCATGGAATCAACCCAAATGCCCATCAACAGTAGACTGGATAAAGAAAATGTGGTACATATACACCATGGAATGCTATGCAGCCATAAAAAGGAGGAAGATTATATCCTTTGCAGGGACTTGGGTGGTACTGGAAGCCATTATCCTCAGCAAACTAATGCAGGAACAGAACACCAAACAGCACATGTTCTCACTCATAAGTGAGAGCTGAACTATGAGAACACATGGACACAGGGAGGGGAATAACACCCAGTGAGGCCTGTCACAGGATTGGGGAGAGGGAGAGCATTAGGAAGAACAGTGAATGCATGCTGGGCTTAACACATGGGCAATAGGTTGATCTGTGCAGCAAATCACCATGGCACATATTTACCTACGAACAAAGCTTTATGTCCTGCACATGTTCCCCAGAATTTGAAATAAAAGTTGATAAAACAAAAAAACAAAAAAGAAACCTGCACATGTACCCCTGAATCTAAAATAAAAGTTGAAAAAAAAGAAAAAAGAAAATCCCATTCCAACTATAAGACTGAAAGTCAATTGCACACATGAGAACAAAACTCAGCAAAATTCTCTATCAGACTATTCTATTTCCTCAATAATTTGTTCTTTTGGCCAATTCATTAAAATATTGTAACACCCTTGAAAACAATATTTTATTATAAACTTATTGGCAATTTTATAAAGAGAGATGACTACCAGTTCTAGAGTTTTTATCATAACATAGGCACTTGCGCCTGGCCAGCCTTCAAGTCACAATCATTTTGTGATGTTATTCTACTTCAGGCTGTTTTTCTGTCAATTTTCAAGACATTCTCTTGCCTGCCAGCTTCTAATCACATTGACAATATATGACAGCTGCTTGGAAGCCTATTTCTGATTAAATGTCCTTTAAAATTCACTGGATTTGGCAACAACTTTAAACCATTGGTTATCTGATGTCCTGGACATAGCTAGAGAAGCAGATGGTGTGGGACCCAGAAGGGAGTGGATTTATTTTTCCAAGAAATACCTTAGAACTCAATGACTTAGAGTCAGTCTTTATTTCAAACTTTATTTTTACACAGTTCATCTTTCTTATAAAAAAATGGATTTCAGAATGTGTAGATACAAGGATATTCCAGACAGAAATGATGAAGCTTTCAAGGCAATGTAAATTATTGATTCAAAAGTGGAAGTCATGTTCTTTCCAGTGATTTTCTCATCGTCCAGAATCCTGGCTTTTAAAGTCAGACTTACTGGTGTTCATTTTTGGATTTTGAATTCCACTAGTTTTGTGACCTGAAGCAAATCACATCTTAAGTGATTAAGATCTCTGAGCATCAGTTTTCTTTCAGATAAGATAATTCATATCTTTCTTGCTATTATATTATTATGCTATTATATATTCCTTTCTATCCTGAGAGTTAAATAATCATCCTATACATGGGCCTGGTTAATGTTAACAAGGCTAGTATCTTCTTTCTTTCCCTGCTGGAATTGTCTTTCGTGCTTTATTGATGTCCTTTGATTTGTCAGTATCATTCAAACTTTTCTCTACAAGTCCTTCCACTTGCAAGATATCTCCTTGTAGGTTCATACTCACTCTCTTATTTTCCTTGTAACAAGTTTTCTGATCGAATGTGGATAACAATTTCTGCTAGGCCGGGCGCGGTGGCTCAAGCCTGTAATCCCAGCACTTTGGGAGGCCGAGACGGGCGGATCACGAGGTCAGGAGATCGAGACCATCCTGGCTAACACGGTGAAACCCCGTCTCTACTAAAAAATACAAAAAAACTAGCCGGGCGAGGTGGCGGGCGCCTGTAGTCCCAGCTACTCGGGAGGCTGAAGCAGGAGAATGGCGTAAACCCGGGAGGTGGGGCTTGCGGTGAGCTGAGATCCGGCCACTGTACTCCAGCCTGGGCGACACAGCGAGACTCCGTCTCAAAAAAAAAAAAAAAAAAAAAAAAAAAAAAAAAATTTCTGCTGTTTTTGAAGTTGCATTGAATTTTCAGGGAGAATATGCCAAAACCTATGAATAATTCAACATTATCAGAAAAGGTCATCTTTCTGCCCCTCTGCCACAATTTTCTACAAGTTTTCTTTTTCTTTCTTTTTCTTTTTTTGTTTTGTTTTGTTTTGTTTTTGAGACAGAGTTTCACTCTTGTTGCCCAGGCTAGAGTGCAATGGCCCAATCTTGGCTGACTGCAACCTCCGCCTCCCGCGTTCAAGTGATTCTCCTGCCTCAGCCTCCAGAGCAGCTGGGATTACAGCCATACGCCACCATGCCCGGCTACTAGTTTTTGTATTTTTAGTAGACACAGGGTTTCTCCGTGTTGGTCAGGCTGGTCTCAAACTCTAATCTCAAGTGACTCACCAGCCTCAGCCTCCCAAAGTGCTGGGATTACAGGCGTGAGCCACCACACCCAGCCCCAAGTTTTTCTTAATGCATTTCTTTGTCTTTCTCAAATGCATGCTTTAGCTGTGCAGCTTCTTTCTCTGTCAACCTTTGATGGTCTTGTACATGAGGAATAAATTTGATTGAGTTGAATCCATGAGGAATCTCTGGAAATGGAGACTTGGAGACATTTCCTTGGCTTCTGTAGTTCTAATCCCTTCCTAACTAGCTAGCATTAGCTTCTCAACTGTTCAAGAATACAATAATACTGCCGTCCTCAGTCTATCCTCACTCAAGCTCTTCTAGGCTATGCCCTTCAGCTATGTTTTCATATTTCCATTTGAAATTCTTCCAAACTAAGTCTTCTGAAGTTCAGAATCTGGCACAGCATTTTAGTGCACATGGAACACACTGGAATCTGAAAGACCTGGCACTGCAAGCATTTTAGTGCATTGACCTCTGCAGTGTGCAAGAGGGAGAATTTAGCTCATTGCCAAAGGCTGCACGTTAATCTCCCGCAGCTCATGTAGCAAAGCACCACAAATTTGATGACTTCCACAACAAAAATGGATTCTCTTACAATTTTGCAGGCCAGAGGTCTGAAGGCAAGGTGTCCGAAGTGTTGGTTCCTTGTGAGGCTATGAGGGAGAACCTGTTCCAGGCCTCTCTCCCAGCTTCTGGTGTTTTGCTGGCCACCTTTGGTGTTCCTTGGCTTGCAAACTTCTGTCCTCGTCTGCACATCTCCTGTTTGCATGTCTATCTCTGCGTCCAAGTTCCCTTTTTATAAGAATACTGGTCATACTGGATTAGGACCCACCCATAGGACCTCAGCTTGACTTGATCATCCGAAAAGACCATTTCTCAATAAGGTCACATTCACAGGTGCTGGAGGTGAGAACTTTAATATGTTTTGGGATGACAAAATTCATCCCATACTAGACCACTCCATTTTTGTTCTTTGTGGTCAAGATAGCTGAATTTTCTTTTTTCATTGACTAAGAAGAATGTCAGTAGGTGAGGTCTACAGGACTGAAACCCAAGTGCCACCTTCTCTCATCAGCACAGAGACGGGAACAGCTGAAGTTCACTTTCACAGGTCCCTGTAAATGACTCATTTATCAGGTACCAGGTCTCCTGCTCTCTCTAGCTGGAAATTTGGTCAGAGGAAAGGGCTGCAATTTGCTAAAATAATTACCAAAGCTGTGGATGGATAATTCAAGTTTAGATCATACCATTTGAAAACGTTAATGTATCCTTTACATTTTGACTACCATTTATCTTCCAGCATTATTCTGAAATATACATTAAAATATTTTCTGCTGACCGTATTTATTGCAATCGTTCCTCTTCAGTTGTCTCACATCTGGAAAATATGTGTGAGAATTATTTCTTCAGGGATTCATGTATTTTTTAAAACTGTAGATGATGTAAATCTACACAGAGTTCATGAATAAGCAACCATTTAGGAGGTGCTGGGCACGGACACCCCACAGAGATTCTCAGGAATTCACAGCTCAACCCTGCAATGTGGATACGATGGTGCCTCCTTGTAGTCTCAGAGAAACTGTGATGGGCTCATTCCCATGAAGCTGAAGGCTTGCCATGCTGGGTCTTTCAGATTCCAGTGTGTTCCATGTGCTAAGAGCTGTGACTTTTCTATGAATGTAGCCCAGAGTGAGGTTGTCTCTGAAGTCAGCCTGCCTAGGCTTGGATCCAGACCCCCACACTAGCTAAGTGAACCTAGACAAGTGATGTAATCACTCAGTGACTCAGTGTCTCCCAACCAAATACATGGTGTTTATTTGTAGGGCTGTTGTGGAAATGACATTAAATTGTGCTGATAAAACATCTAATATAGGACCTGGCACATAAGAAATATATGATACATAGTAGCATCATGTATGTAATTATCAACAAAAAGTCAATCTCTGTAAAATATTTGAAGAGGTTTATTCTGAGCTAAATATGAGTGCCCAATGCCTGTGATTCTGCCCTCGGGAGATCCTGAGAGCAAGTGCCCTAGGCGGTCAGGGCACAACCTAGTTTTATACATTTTAGGGAGACATGAGACGTCAATCAACACATGTAAGATATACATTGGCTTGGTCTGGAAAGGCAGGAAAACTTGAAGTATTGTCTGGGGAGGGCTTCTAGGTCACAGGTATAGTTAAAAGTGTCCTGATTGGCAATTGGTTGAAAGAGTTATTCTCAATAGAAAGGAATAAATGCCAGAATTACATACAATAAGGGGTTGTAGAGACCCAAGTTTTATCATGCAGATGAAGCCTCCAAGTAGCAGGCTTCAGAGAGACTAGATTAGGTTGTATATGTTGCTTATCAGACTTAACGTGTGTGTTGATGTTAAATGGTGGTTGGCTTTTCCTGAATTCCAAAAGGGAGGAGAGTATAATGAGGCATGTCTAACCCCCACTTCCCGTTATGACCTTAACCAGTTTTTCAGGTTAACTTTGGAATATTCTGGCTGAAAGGAGAGGTCCATTTAGATGGTTGGCTTTCGGATTTTATTTTTGGTTCACGTAACGAAGTGATAAGGTGGTAGAAAATAAAAATGTTATAACTTACTACAAAATAACGGCAACTTAAGGAAGGAGAAGCCACGGTCTGTTGGAACCAAAGTCTCATGCTTTTAATTATCTTGCTGTGTTTTCTGTTCTTCTACAGGCAGGAAAGCTGCCCTCTTGCTTGGGAAGCCAACGACATCCCAATTCACTTACCTGGCCACACGTTTTTGCACCTCCTGTGATGACACAAACCCACTCACAGTTGTGGGAAGAGGTGGTGGTCCTTGGCAGAATGCGTCCTTGGCACAGTGGATTTGAGCTCAGATATGCCCTGGTCATGCTGAGGTCCATCCAGTACGGCCATGCCAGTTTTGCTCAAACTCAATTTTTCCACAATCAGGTGACCCTGAAAGGATGCAAAAATACTTGCTTTTGTTAAAAGTGCATTCTAAAAATCTAAAAGTGACACTTCAAAGCTCTTGCTGCTTCTCCAGGGATGGCTAGAAATAAACATGCTCACTATCAGCTTTTTGAATGTACCTTTGGGCCACATAGAGGAGCAGAACTGTTGTGTGGATTTTAACTTCGGTATTTCAATTGCCATCCGGCCTTGCAGCCTGAGGAATTCCGGGAAGCATTGTGTGATTTCACACTTAAATTGGTAAAGTGAGGTTGCACATGAAAGCCTTCCTATCCTAGAACCTCACAACATGAACAGAGAATGAGTTATAATGGAAATGAGAGGAAAAAAGAGGCAGCGAAAGAAGGCAAGAGAAAGGACACCAGCACACATTTAAAATGAATTGTTTGATGGCTAGGTGGCTCACCATTAAGCACAACAATGAATTATCTAAAAATATTCAAAACACAGCATGGTGCAGCTCCACATAGCTCTTCTCTTTGTGCTCCTGGCAGTGCTTGGAAAGAGCTAACAGGGGTCCTGACCAGCTCATGTGATGCCTGGACTGGGAGAAGTAACAGGAGAGGGGTGCGTGTGACCCTTTCCACACTCCTCATTCTGTAGGAACAACAACCACAAAACCAAAACAAACCCTCAGGGAGTCTATACTGGTGACTTCCTCAAGGGAGAAAACGGGGAAAAAAGGAACAAAAAGGCCTACTTATCTTGAGTAATAAATTAAAAATTAGAGGAACAGATTGTAGGTAAGAAATACACACCCAGAGAACATCTCAGGAAGGCCTTGTGGAGTCCTCTCACAGCGGCCCAATCACCTTCCATCAAAGCCATTTCTGCTTCCAGGAGGGGCAACAGGTGTGGGGGTGGAACAGTCAGGTGAGGGCGAGGATCAGTCCTTTTAGCAGGAGGGAGGCTGCAGGTCCAAGTTCCTACCCAGGAAGGAGGACATAACCCAAAGAAGGTAAAATGTCAAATCAGGTTGGGCCGGGTGCGGTGGCTCATGCCTGTAATCCCAGCTCTTTGGGAGGCTCAGGCAGGTGGATCACCTGAGGTTGTGAGTACAAGACCAGTCTGAGCAACATGGAGAAACCCTGTTAATACAAAATTAGCCGGGCGTGGTGGCACCTGCCTTTAATCCCAGCTACTCGGGAGGCTGAGGCAGGTGAATTGCTTGAACCCGAGAGGCGGAAGTTGCCGTGAGCCGAGATCGTGCCATTGCGCTCCAGCCTGAGCAACAAAAGCAAAACTCCATCTGGAAAAAAAAAAAAAAAAGTCAAATCAGCTTAATGTTGACTGCTCGATTCTAGGACATCTTGCAACAGGATATGCTCCCTTGACTTAAAGATACTCAAGAGAAGTGCAGAGGACAGGGCAGAGTCTGGGACTAACTATGTGGCTGCTCATTGTCCTCTCTGAGCCTATACCTCCCCACCCGGAACATCAGACCTGAGCACACAATGACCACATCACTGTACAGGGACGTGGAGCAGGTCCGTGCAGCCTGAGAAGGAAGCTCTTACAGCCAGAGGGGCTCTTCTTGCCTCTTGCCCCAAAAGAACCAATGGGAAGCAATATCACAGCAAAGAAAGAATTTAATAACCACAGGGCCAGCCAAGAGTAGGAGAGCAGGGAGAAACTTCTCCAACTCATCTCTCCAGTAATTCAGAGTCTAGGGTTTTTAGAGGGTACTTTGGTGGGCAGGGGGCTGGGGAACTGGAACAACTGATAAAAATCACAGGAGCATCTAAAGCTGTCTTCTTTCAGCTGAGTCAATCCTGTGAGGGGGGTCTCAGGACCAGGTGGCATCTCTTAGTCTGCCTGAATGCCAAACCTGAAAAACATCTCAAAGACCAGTTCTTTTTTTTTTTTTTTTTTGAGATGGAGTCTCACTCTGTCACCCAGGCTTCAGTGCAGTGGCCGGATCTCAGCTCACTGCAAGCTCCGCCTCCCGGGTTCACGCCATTCTCCTGCCTCAGCTTCCCGAGTAGCTGGGACTACAGGTGCCCGCCACCTCGCCCGGCTAGTTTTTTGTATTTTTTAGTAGAGACGGGGTTTCACCGTGTTAGCCAGGATGGTCTCGATCTCCTGACTTGGTGATCCGCCCGTCTCGGCCTCCCAAAGTGCTGGGATTACAGGCTTGAGCCACCGTGCCCGGCCAAAGACCAGTTCTTTAGGTGTATTGATAGTTATGTTATCTCTAGGAGTGGTTGGGGAAGTTATAAATCTTGCAAACCCCCCCCGCCCCCCGTTACATGACTCTGGGGCAGTCAGCAACTTTTAGGAAAACGTGCTCCACAATGGCAGATCATTGATTAATTCTGCCTATTCTTTAGCAAAGTTCAGGCCTTACCATAATTCTAACCTCTCTTAAGAATGTAGCTTCGATCTCCTGGCAAGGAGGGGGTCAGTTTCCCTTGCCTCTAAGTTGAACTGTAAACTAAATTTCTCTCATGGTCATCTTGGCCTCTGGGCTAGAATAAGAAAAAAAAAAAAATCGCCCATGATTAGATGCAAGATGGAGTCAGTCATGTGAGATTTCTCTCATTACTTATAATTCTGCAAATGTGGTTTTTAAATCTAGGAGAATCAATCCACATCATATTAGTACAAAGAGAAGTTTTTAGGCTGGGTGCAGTGGCTCATGCCTGTAATCTCAGCACTTTGGGAGGCCAAGACAGGAGGCTTACTTGAGCCCAAGAGTTGGAGACCAGCCTGGGCAACAAAGTGAAACCTCATCTTTACAAAATTAAAATATTAACCAGGCATGGTGCTGCATGAGATGGGAGCGTAACTTGAGCCTGGGAGGTGGAGGCTGCAGTGAGTCATGATCGTGCCACTGCATTCAGCCTGGGTGACAGAGTGAGACCCTGTCTCAAAAAATTAAATAAATAAATAAAAATAAAAAGTAAATAAATAAAATAGAAGTTTTAGACAGAGTTATCCACTTTCAAATCACGGTATTTATGCAGCAATCAATACCTGAAGAAGAAGAGAGAGAAAGAGAGGGACTGGAAGGTGGGAGAGTGAAAAAAGGAAAGAAAGGAAGCGAAAGATGAAGGAGGCCGGGTGTGGTGGCTCACGCCTGTAATCCCAGCACTTTGGGAGGCTGAAGTAGGCGGATCACTTGAGGTCAGGAGTTTGAGACCAGCCTGACCAACATGGTGAAACCCCGTCTCTACTAAAAATACAAAAATCAGCCAGGCGTGGTGGCAGGTGCCTGTAATCCCACCTACTCAGGAAGCTGAGGCAGGAGAATCACTTGAACCCAGGAGATGGAGGCTGCAGTGAGCTGAGATTGCACCACTGCAATGCAGCCTGGGCAACAGAGTGAGACTCTGTAAAAAAAATTTAAAAAAAAACAAAACAAACAAATAAAAAAAGATGAATGGGAAATAAAAAGTCACTAATATTTTACTCTATGCAGAAGAATGTGTAAATAATGATTTACGTTTAAATAAACTCAAACATAGGGTATTAAATGTAGCTAAAGACAGAGATTGTGGTGATTACAAAATTCCAAATAAAATTTATATATTACTGAAGAAAGGGAAGAAATAGAAATAGCAAAGGAAAAAGTCAGAACAGCTTAAAACTAAATTACACATATAGAAAAATGGTTTTAAATAAGCACCATGAATGCTGAGTAAAAAACAACTTTATTAAAACAATTAAAGGAAAGATAATACATTATGGAGAAAAAATAGGTAATCTAACACTAAGATAATACATGCCTTTGTAATAAATAACTCTTAAAAGGAAAGCAAAATTTTTATTCAAAGTTTTAATGAAATGGAATTTTCCAGAAGTAAAGAAAGAACTGCTTGTGTGGGTCACAAAGGCATACTTAGTTCCAGAAAAATTGATATAAAATGCCCAGCATTGAAACATATTCCATTTGTTAGTGAATTTTAATGAAAAAGGGAATTGTTCAGATCACCAGCAGACAAAGCAAGTTACTTAAAAAGAGGAAAAATAAATTGGCCTCAGATTTCTCCAGAGCAGCATCTGATACCAGGAAGACAGTCCTGAGGGAAAGTGGAGTGCAAGATGTCCGTCCTCACATTGTCACTCAAGGGTCAAGAGAGAGGACGGACCACAAATACGAAGAACCTCAGCAAGCATGATACCCAAAAACACTTTTAGAAAAAGAACCAGACAACAGAATTTAGCCAAGCAACAATTCAACTTGGAAGCGTGAAAAAATGTTCTGGTGTAAGTGTTAAACACTTGTACATGTAGAAGAATGACTAAACTGGGGGAAACATGATTCAAAAGGTAAATGTTCTAATTCTCAACATTGTGTCACAGGATCTTTTTTTGGAAAAGGAAAAGGATGACTATGATACAAATATAAAGTGAACATATGTCAAATATTTTATTTAACTTAAAAAATTAATAAGACTACTTATAAAATGTTATAACCAGTTCAAAAGAGAATTCAAAAAACGACCAATGGGCCAGGCACATTGGCTCTTGTAATCTTAGCACTTTAGGAGGCCAAGGTGTGAGGATTGCTTGAGCCCAGGAGTTTACACCAGCCTGGACAACATAGTGAGACCCTGTCTCTACCAAAAAAAAAAAAAAATTACCTGGGCGTGGTGGCACGTGCCTGCGGTCCCAGCTACATGGGAGGCCAAAGTTGGAGGATTGCTTGAGCCCAGGAGTTCAAGCCTGCGGTAAGCTATGATCACCCCACTGCACTCCAGCCTGGGTGACAGAGCAGGAATTTGTCTCAAACAAACAAACAAACAAACAAACAAAAAACACAAAACAAACAAAAATAAAACTAACAACATATAGAACATAAAGAACTCTGAAGTCTATTTACAAATAGATGTAAAGCAGCTCTATCCACAGGACAATAAGCAACCTAGAATTAATTTGCATTTCTATGGATGAGATGTTTGCATTATCATCAGTTTTCTACTACCTACCAAGTTGCAAAATAGCTCAAAGACCATGAAAGGCAGTGATAACCCAGATAGATGAGCTGGATAGGAAATCAACTACACTTTTCAACTACATTTTAGTCTTTCATAGCTTTTATTGACAATTGTAAAAGTTATAATATATGAATCAAAAGCACAATAAAATGGAAGAAATTATATATGTGTTATTTTTCTTACTTTAAGGATGCTGGATAACTTCTTAGGTATATAAATCAAAGAAAATATATTTATATTTATTCTGTAAAGGCACTGCAAGAGTCTCCAGAAAAAAAAAACTAAGATTAATTTGATAGTTAATTGTCTATGTCAGCTTGAGTGGGCCATGGGGTTCCCAGATTAAACATGTTTCTCGGGGTGTCTGTGAGGGTGATTCCAGGTGAAATTAGCATTTGAATCAGTGAACTGAGTAAAGCAGCATGCCCTCTCCAAAGTGGTTGAGCATCATCCAACTCATTGAGGGCCTAAAAAGAATAAAAGTTGATGCCCTAGTTTGGATATTTGACCCTCCAAATCTCATGTTGAATTTTAATCTCCAGTAATGGAGGCAGGGCCCGGTGGGAAATGATAGGGGTGGACCCCTCATGAATGGGTTAATGCCCTTCCTTGCAGTTGAGTGAGTTCTGGCTCTGTTAGCTACCACAAGAGCTGGTTGATACAAAGAACCTGGCACCTCCCTGCACTCTCATGCTTCCTCTCTTGCCGTGTGATCTCTGCACATACAGTCTCCCCATTCCCTTCTGCCATGAGTAGAGGCAACTTGAGGTCCTCACCAAAAGGAGATGCAGGTGCCATGCTTCTTATACAGAGTGCAGAACTATGAGCCAAATAAACTGCTTTTCTTTATAAATTACCCCACCTCAGGGTATATTCCCTTATAGCAACAGAGACTAAGATAGGTAAAGAAAGGAGAAATTTGCTCCTTTTTCCTATGTGACTACTTGAGATGATGCATCTCATCTCATTTTCTCTTGTCCTCAGATTGGGATGTACATCATCAGTTTCTCTGGTTCTCAGGCCTTCAAACTCAGACTGAATTACATCATTGACTTTCTTGGTTCTGTAGCTTGCAGACAGGAGTTTAAGGGACTTCTCAGCTTCCTAACTATGTGAAGCAACTCCTCATAATAAATCCCTCTCACCCACACAAAGCAATATGCACATACATATATTGCTGCTTTGAATGGTTGAACACTTTTTTCCCTTTCCAAACTCATGTGTTGGAAACTCAATCCCCAATGCGACAGTGTTGGGAGGTAGATCCTAACGGGAGTTGATTAGGCCATGGGAGGTCCACCCTCAATAAGGGATTAATGCTGCTATAAAAAGGGCTTGTGGGAATTAGTGCTTTCTCCTTTGCTCTTCTGCCATGTGAGGACATATTGTTTGTCCTCTCCAGAGGACATAGCATTCAAGGCACCATTATGGAAGCAAAGAGACTAGACCTAACCTGCCTTGATCTTGGACTTTCAAGCCTCCAGAATTGTAAGAGAATAAATTTCTGTTATTTATAAATTACCCACTCTGTGGCATTCTATTATAGCAGCATAAAAGAGAGTAGGCACACACACACACATACACACATTTTATATATATATAATTGGTTCTTTGTATTTGGAGAACAATGACTAATGCAATTAAAAATATAGGTAACCAAATTGAAAGGATTCAACAAAGGATTTCCATGTGAGAATAGATTGCTAATTTTTATGTAATTTGTAGTAGAGTCAATTATTATTCACAGTATGTTAAAGACAAATCATTCTGACATTTTACAAAATGGTAAGAAATATTTTATTCAAGACTATTACGGCTGGGCGGGAGAGAGTTGCAATAGGAGAGAGGTTACACTCAACTCCAAATACAATGAGGGCCAGTGGGGATCCATAGACAGTAGGCAGTAAGCAGAAGGAAAGGATGGAAAGTTACTGAGAGGAATGCAGTTGAGTAGAAAAGGTGATAAAAGTAGGGGAGCTTGAGTGGACGTCAACAGTGGCATGGTGCTTCTGGATAAACTGGCTTAGGAGGATTCTTTGCTAAAGCTGGACTGAGCAGGCCATGGAAAGGGCTAAGGATGAGGCCTGGTTGAAAAGAGGACTCAGAGGAGCCAGACTGAAATTTGATTAAGCAGAGAGTCCCTGTCAAGTAGTAAGTTAGTAAATCCCAAAGAAGAGGTATAGTGTTTAAAGTTATGTTGAAGAAAAAAGGCAATGAAGAGAATTGCAACAAAATCAAAAAAGCAGAAAAATTAAGGATAATATTTTATACTGAAATATATTTAAACACCAATACTAAAATTCAGGGCAAAAATAAAAATAAAAATTGCATTTGAAAATGTAATGTATTAATATTTAGTTAATCTATATTGGTAACAAATTAACAAGGACCTTTCTGTCCTATTGAAACCTTAATTTTCCCCTCTGTTTCTTTGTCATTTTAATTTTCAGAGGCTCTCCATGCCCACAGAACGCCTGTGAATGCATTGACTCTCAGAGCACAGATGAATATAGGTCCTCTACATGATGACTGGGCTGTCTTTCTTTTCCTCCAAAGAATTTTGATCCTTACGCATCTTGTGTTCAATTCCAGCTTCCATCTTTCCATTCAGATCTTGGTCAAAGCTGTGGTAACTACTTTTTTGATGATTTGAAGGTATTTCTGCAACCTTGATTATAGTGTGGTACACAATATTGTTCTTAGCATCAAACAATGTGCCTGTTCTACAGTAAAAGCGCTTAACAAGATAATAAATTAAATCATAGCTTTGTAAGAGTCTTGTACAATGATGTTTCTAGGCAAAAATAATGATTATTTAAAAATTTTAAGTAGCCATTAAACAGTACTGGAATAAATATTTTTTAAAAATAAAAATGTATCAACCAATGATTTTCTTTCCTTTCTCTTTTTCATTCCTCTCCTTCTTTCCTTTGTTCTTTTTATCTTTATTTTTCTTTTTTTTAATATTATTTACTTTATTTATTTTAGAGCTGTGTAATCTTATTTCATGTTATTTCCATCACACAAATGTTTTTAGAAAAAGTTGTCATTTTATTATCTTTTATTTTATTATTATTTTTAATAGACACAGGATCTCACTTTGTTGCCCAGGCTGGTCTCAAACTCCTGGGCTCAAGCGATCTTCCCACAGTACTGAGATTACAGGCATGAGCCACTGCTCCTGGCCATAAAGTTGCCATTTTAGAAAAGCAATCTGTCACAATATTAATTTAATTTTATGAATACTGAGGATATTTCTACATTTTTGTTTTTCTAGAAAATGTCAGAATTCAAAAGTATTTTTAGAAACTATTTTTGCATGTCTTATTTATAGAAAATCAAACATACCGAAAGCTGATGTTATGGTATAATAACCCCCTTGCATCCATTAACCATCTCCAACAATTATCAGCTCTCAATGGTTTTGTTTCACTCATCTCCCCAATTCTATTTGATGACGTTGTAAAATATTTCAGAGAAAATCCTAGACATCATGCCATTTCAACTGTGAATATTTCATCATGTACTGCCAACAGATGCTGCTTTTACATATTTACCGTGCCATCCATTATCATACCAAAATTAAAATATTCCAGCCAGGCGCGATGGCTCACGCTTGTAATCCCAGTACTTTGGGAGGCTGAGGTGGGGAGATCACCTGATGTGGGAAGTTGGAAACCAGTCTGGTCAACATGGTGAAACACCGTTTTCATTGCAAATACAAAAAATTAGCCAGGCATGATGGCGGGCGCCTGTAATCCCAGCTACTCAGCAGGCTGAGGCAGGAGAATCGCTTGAACCCGGGAGGCGGGGGTTGCAGTGAGCCGAGATCACTCCAAGGCGCCCCAGCTGGAAGATCAAAAGCGAAACTCCGTCTCAAAATAAAATAAAATAAAAATAAAAATAAAAATACTCCTTCATATCACTTAACACATAGGTGATACTCAAATTTCCCCGATTATTGTCTTCATGTATTTCACAGTGTTTAAATTGTTTAAATTAGAATTCAAGCAATACCCATAAATCGTATTTGTTCTTTCTGTTTAGTTGTTTTCTGCTTCCTTTTTTTTGGGAGATCGGAGGAGAATTTGAATCATTCATGTTGTTCATTCCTCGCATGTGCATTTGGTTCAGTGCTTTTTTGTGGCACTGTTTTACATGTTCCTCTTTCTTGATGTGTGTCCTATGAATTCTTTAACTCAGAGTTAAAGTTCATTTAAGTCAGTATTTTTCAACAACACGTCACAAATTATGAGAATTTTAAATTTGTATTGTATCACTTCTAATGATGCTAACATTAAATAGAACATTTAGATGGTATCAGCCTGATATTTCCAATATACATTTTTACATCAACCAGTCTTTGCAAAGTGTGGCTTTCTAATTCCATTATTTCTTCTGTATTTATTACTTGGAATTTTGAATAAAGAGAACCTTTTGTTATGTTACAGTTAGCTACTCAGAAAGATAAAATAAATGTTTAATTATTTCTAATTATTTTTAAATGCTTAGAGGAACAAGTTAGTATCTTAAATGAATGGTAATCAAGATTTTGTAAATATTATTTTTGATGATAAATTTTTAAAATATACTTTTTGTTTTACAATAGTTTGGGATTTACAGAAAAGTTATGAAGATAGTGTACCAGTCAGGCTTCTTCAGAAAAACAGAATCAGTATTATTTATCTATCTACCTATTTATATCTGTCTATCAGCTATCATCATCTGTCTGTCTACCTATAAAGAGATTTATTTGAAGTCATTGCTCACCTGATTATGGGGACTGGCAAGTCCAAAATCTGTACTGCAGATAAGTAGGCTGGATGCTCCCAGGCATGAGTTTATGCTGCAGTGTCAATGCAAATATTTTCAGGAAAATATAAGCGTTGCTGTTAAGGCCTTCCAATTGATTGAATAAGGACTACCCACATAATAGGAAATAATTTTCTTTGCTTAAAGTCAACAGATTGTAGATGTTGACCACATTTACAAAATACCTTCACAGAAGAACCAGGTTAGGGTTTAACTGAATAATTTGACCATCACTGATAGTAAATACCCCATGCCCAGTTTGCTGTTATCTTCCATTAGAAAGGTCTCTTTCTCACAATGAATGAAATGATGCTGATTCATGATTATTAACTAAAGTTTATACTATATTCAGCTTTCTTTACTTTTTCATCTAATTCACCTTTTCTGTTCCAGAATTCCATTCAGAAATTCCATGTTATGGCCAGGTACAGTGGCTCATGCCTGTAATCCCAGAACTTTGGGAGACCAAGGAGGGCGAATCACAAGGTCAGGAGTTCGAGACAAGCCTGGCCAACATGGTAAAACCCCGTCTCTACTAAAAATACAAAAAATTAGCTGGATATGGTTGTGGGTGCCTGTAATCCCAGCTACTTGGGAGGCTGAAGCAGGAGAATCGCTCGAACCTAGGAGGCAGAGTTTGCAGTGAGCTGGGATCGCGCTACTGCACTCCAGCCCAGGTGACAGTACAACACTCCGTCTCAAAAAAAAAAAAAAATTCCATGTTACACGCAGTTGTCCTGTCTCCTTAGGCCCTGCTTGGCCATGATAATTTCTTAGACTTTCTTTGTTTTTGATAACCTTGACACTTTTGAGGAATACTGGTCAGATATTTTGAAAAATGTCTCCCAATTGTAATTAATCTCTTTTTAAAAATAATTAGACTAGGGTTATGAAGTTTTTAAAGGAAAACCACGGAGGTAAATTGCTATTCTTAACACCTCGTATCAAGAATACATGCTATCAACGTGACTTGTACTGTTGATATTGACCTGGCCAACAAAGTGTTTGTCAGATTTCTCCACTGTAATGCTACTTTTCCCCACTTTCCATACTCCATGGTCAGTTTGGGTTGGTTAGGTTGTCTTCTCAGTATAGCAAGGCCTTTAGAGAAGGTCCTGTATAGGTAAGGCTTCTGATGGCGGTGCAGGGTGACTGCTAAGATCTGCACAACAGTCACTATGAGTCCTTGCCTCTTTCCCCATTTCTAGCTAACCCCACGCTCTAGACATGTCAGTTCTCCCAGTGTTTCACATGAGGCAAGTCAGAGGTGGGCCTCTTAGTTAGTGCCCCCAAATACTAGGAGAATTGAACATAGGCCTTAGTCTCTCTTTCTCCCACTTGATAAATCAAGGGTCAAGGGACTCCTTCTCAGTGTGTGGATGTGTCATCTTGGGGGAGAGGCAACACAGACAAAGTAAATCTGCTTATCTTACCCTACTTGGTGCAGTTTTGGGGCTCCACTGGCATGCTACTGCCTCTCTAGTGGCCTCCTGGATTCTCACAAAGGCATTCCCATCTATGGGTAGTTGCTAAGTTGGTGTTTCTGTGAGGGGACTAGGCGTGGGGACCTCCTCTTCCACCAGATTGCTGATGGCACTCTCTCTTTCACTTCTGAAAAAAAAATTACTTTTGGAATATAGAATCTAGAATATAGAATTCTAGGATATAGAATTTTAGGCTGCTGAAAAAAAGATTTCAAACCTTTGTGTAGTTCATTCTACTCTATTCTTGCTTGCATGGACCTTGATGAGAACTCTGCTGTAATTCTTATTCTTGTTTCACTATATTTAAAATGTATTTTTCCTTCAAGATTTTGTCTTTGGTTTTCTGCAGTTTGACTAAAATAGGCCTAGATATGTTGTTTTTATTTATCCTGCTTGGTGTTTACATTTTGGGGCCCATATCCTTCAATGAGTAACAGGAAATACAGGACAGAAAAATAGTTAAACAAGAGTATATGGAAAGACGGTGGGAAAGACATGGAGGACAAGTCAGAGAAGGACTAACAAGTAGCACAACTTTTAACCTAATCCAGTTCTTACTTTTCAAAACATGTATTTGTTATTGTTGTGCTATACAACTGTGTGTATCTGTATTACATATACATGATAGAAATAATGTGAAAACTTTAAAGCAAGCGGCATTGATGGAATTCACTGGTATTCCTAGGTTTCATGTGTTTCCAGTAGCTTGGTGACATTTGACTCTCCATTTGTTAAAGGAAGTCTCATCTTCTCTCAGCTCTTGCAATTGGTTCCATCACTTTTTTTTTAGTAACCACCCTACTGCACTGAAACCATCTTTAGCAAAATACAGAGTTGGAAATAGGGCTAAGTAAGTAATATAGCTTCTTTCCAAATGAGTAGGTGTGAAGATCTTAAATGCAAAATCTTTTCTAACTATACTAGTTGAAAGATATTTTGGTCTCAAAGTCACTTATTTAACTTCCTGTAAATCATTAACATGTTCTTTGTCCATTTTAAATGAATTAATAATCAGGTCTAGTATATTAACCTAATAGAAATATTTAAATCAATCATTATACATTTTAAGTAATATTATAACCAAAATATTTCCAAATAAAACCATTAAGTGTATCCTCATGCAATTCTCAGTGAACAAGGTTATGTGCAATACACATATTTATAGTCCCCTTTGAATTACCTAATTTCCTTAGAACTTGGGAAGATCTATTCAAGATTTTAAATATGCCTGAGAAATATGTCGCATATTTTCTCAATAATTCAGCTTCAACATATAATTTTTAAACAAATTTAAAAGTTATTCAACAGCAACAAAAAGTGAATAAGATCTTTTTTTTTTTTTAAATGGAGTCTCCCTCTACATGCAGCCAGGCTGGAGTGCAATGGTGCTTTTTCGACTCACTGCCACCTCTGCCTCCCCGGTTCAAGCGATTCTCCTGCCTCAGCCTCCTGAGTGGCTAGAACTACAGGTGCCCGCCACAACGCCTGGCTAGTTTTTGTGTTTTTAGTTGAGATGTTGGCCAGGATGGTTTCGATCTCTTGACCTTGTGATCCACTCATCTCGGCCTCCCAAAGTGCTGGGAATACAGGCATGAGCCACCGCGCCCGGCCAAGATCCATTTTTTTTTAAAATTTATTTATTATTATTATCCTTTAAGTTGTAGGGTACATGTGCATAACGTGATTTTTTAAACATTCTCCTTAGCAGAGCTACTTCCTTTGCTATACAGAATAAGACATCCAAATACGTTTTCATTGTCACTGCAAGTTCATAAAATAATCTTGTCATTCAGAGGTGCACTTTCCATGCTACTGGGAGCACTAGCAACCCTGGAGATTCCTGGGGTCTTTCACTAGGTTTCTTGATACCTACGTGTTGATGAGCATAAGATAAGCAATGGCTAGAACACCTGGTGCAGTTTTTTACAGTCCTCCTGCCATCCACTCACCTCATTCACCATGGCTGCTGTTCCATCTGCAGCAGAGGCGATGATTCTGAGAAATGCACTGTTTTAATGAATTTTAAGAGTTTCAGGCAATGGAAATGTGTTTATATTCATTGTCAGTAATTTTGAAAGTAACATTTCCTGTGTGGCTTTTCATCCCTTACAAATTTAACATATGCAAGCAGTAAACCTTCATTACCACCTGAGGTGTTTCTTTTTCTTCAGTGCAAATTTACTAAACTGCAGTGCATTATAAAGTTGTATCTAAACCTTTCCCCACCTCAAAATTTTTGAAGCATGAAAGTTACTTGTTGAAAAAGAAAACAATTATCTCCTTGGAATTTATTTCCATTTTAGTATTAATGATTATTCACACAGTTAATATGATAACTTTCCTCTAGTATTAGTTTGCCGTATTTTACATTAATTTGTTAAGTTCGTTTTACCTGAGAAGCAATTAAACATTTTCTTTCTGATCCAAAAATGCCTTCGGTATTTTAGTTACATTATTACTTTTGTCAAATTGTTACAGGAAAGGGGTCCTGGTCCAGACCCTAAGAGAGGGTTTCTGGGTCTCACACAAGAAAGAATTCAGGGCAAGTTCATACAGCAAAGTGAAAGCAACTTTATTAGGAAAGTAAAAAAATAAAAGAATGAAGACTCCCTAGAAAGAGCCGCCCCGAGGACTGCCTTGCCCATTTTTATGGTTATTTCTTGATTATATCCTAAACAGGGGATGGATTATTCATGACCCCCTTTACAGACCATGTAGGGTAACTTCCTGGCGTTGCCATGGCATTTGTAAACTGTCATGGTGCTAGTGGGAATGTAGCAATGAGGACAACCAGAGCTCACTTTCATCACCATCTTGGTTTTGGTGGGGTTTAGCTGGCTTCTTTACTGCAACCTGTTTCATCAGCAAGGTCTTTACGACCTATATCTTGTGCTCCTATCCTATCCTGTAACTTAGAAAGCCTTAACTGTCTGGGAATGCAGCCCAGTAGGTCTCAGCCTTATTTTACCCAGCTCCTATTCAAGATAGAGTTGCTCTCGTTCAAATGTCTCTGACAAAATCATGTCTTCATATCTTGTAAGGCCAATGGATATCTGACATCTCTCTTTATCGACATATTTTTTGAAAATGTTTTGCCTAATATTTGGTTTTATTCTGTTTTTTTTTTCAAAATAAATTTTGAAACAAAATCACTACTAAGAATCTAAATGTTACTTAGTAATTTATTCCTATATTTAACATTTTAAATAAAATCTAAACTTGCGTATTTTCCCATATAGGTAGATCACTGTAATCAGGAGAGTTACACATGCAAATTGACAAAGTATGCTTTATCAGAAAGTCAAATATACCAGAAATAAAATTCTGGATGACAGCATGCTTCTCCAAAATAATGGACAATTCTCAGTAAAGTGCCAAATAAAGCAATATGTAATTTTCCCTTAATTTATATGGTAGATCCATTTGTGCCAAGTTCAACACACATCACAATTGTGTGAAAGCATCACACTTACAGGTAAAATAGGGCTCCATCATTTTTTCAGCTTCATCATTTTCACTGAAACATTCAAAGTAAACTGGAACACAGCATGGTTTTCTAGGGTACAGAAAGGTATGTCTAGATTTTGGAGAATTCTAGATGTGGACTAACTAAAGTCCCAGTCCTCATTCTCTAAATGCTCAGAAAATTTCCAAAATTCCCTGAAGAGTAGGTATTACCTCCTATGGGAACCACTGATATCTCACAACCACTGATATCTTTGCAACCTCAGAGTAACAGTGCTCCAGTTCACAGAAAGAAAACTGAGCTTCAGAATGGGGGGGGAAATGTCCTGTTATGGTTACACAACTAATATATAGTAGAGATGGAATTAAAATTCAGGTCTGAGTACTTCAGAGCCAAGCCTTTTCCACTAGAATGCGCTGGTGCCAATCTCTTTTGACTAAATAAATAGGTGAATCAAAAATTAATAAATGGGCCGGGCGCGGTGGCTCAAGCCTGTAATCCCAGCACTTTGGGAGGCCGAGACGGGCGGATCACGAGGTCAGGAGATCGAGACCATCCTGGCTAACACGGTGAAACCCCGTCTCTACTAAAAAATACAAAAAACTAGCCGGGCGAGGTGGCGGCGCCTGTAGTCCCAGCTACTCGGGAGGCTGAGGCAGGAGAATGGTGGGAACCCGGGAGGCGGAGCTTGCAGTGAGCTGAGATCCGGCCACAGCACTCCAGCCTGGGCGACAGAGCGAGACTCCGCCTCAAAAAAAAAAAAAAAAAAAAAATTAATAAATGGACTCATCATTTGGCCTTAAACATCTTTTGCCATCCCAACTGCTCCTTGAAGGGAAGGAAATTGAGGCCTACATAGACTATTGCACTTTCTAATATCGGAAGTCTTGTCCACACTACAGTGACCATATTTCACAAACCCAGCATGTTCTCTTGGATGGACTTAAAGCCACTGGATACAAAAATCACTACTATTTTCATTGCATGACTCTTTATTGCTTCCTTGTATTTTGTGAACTGATAATGAGTCACAGTGATATTGCAGAATTGTGATTTTATTATTATTATTATTATTTTTTGGCTGTGAGCTTTGAAAAATTAAACAGGTTGAGGTTGAACTAATTTGCTAATGTGACCTTTTAATGTTTAAAAACTGCATAATTGCCCTCAGAAACAAGTTCCTCTTGCTTTTACTAGGAAAATGATACTGATAAAATATAAATTAAATCAGTTTGATAGACAGATTGGGCAACGCAACCCGCAACACCTAATTAATTCCACAGTGATAAAATTGCCAACAATGAAGTTTCATGAGAAATATGATAAAATGATATATCACTGCATTTGAAACAAGATAATTTCCAGAGAAAGATTTTAAAAGCAGTTTCTAACTGATAATGTGTGAAAAGTTAATTAAATGTAATCACTAATTATCTTTATTGCCCCATTTAGAAGAAAGCACCAAGCACAAGGGTGTTTTTTATATCTGCCTCATTTAATCCTTATGAAGCATATGTTACTTTTTCAGTTGTACATATGAGATAAGTGAGGCTGAGAAAGTTAAAAGGAATTGTAGGATCCAGGATCACAAAGCCAGTAGTGTCAGACATGATAATCCAGTCCTGGTATGTTTTGCTCCAAAGGCTACATCTCAAACTTACAATGTGCTGTTTATTTATGGACAGTGTAACCCCAATGTGTGTGTTAAATGTGAGCTAAGGAGGTTATAAAAAGTGTTATGCATTTATGTGGCTCAAATGTCCTTGTGTTAACCAAGCTATGGCTATAAAACAAAGCTATGCTTTTTTCTTATTAGTTTGAATTTTATTGAAGCAACCAGGCACACAATTTAAAAAAAAAAAAAAACTAATAAAACTTGAATGGGAATTTTCTTACCTCTGCTGTGCTGAGGCACGAAGACAGTAGATGCGTCATTTTAAAGCAAGGCCAAGATGAAAAATTGGTTTTTTTCATCTTTGCAAAATTGGTGTGCTAGGAACCATGCATTTCTCTCCTTAGCTTACCACTTCCTCCTATGCAAGAGACTGGTCATGCTGCAAAAGGAAAGAATTCAGAGAAGAAGAATTTTAGAGCAGGGCTGGGGTTTCCCTTCCTTCCAGTTCGGATATGGAGTGGGGGCTTGCCTTTTCCTTCTGGCTTAACAATGTTTTGCAGTTGGTGTCTGACTCCAGCCTGGAAAATCTAAAGAGGTAGAGAAGGTCTGCAGAATAGCCAATGGATGAGCCAAGGGGAAGTGCTTGTGTCAGAGGCATTTGAACCTGAGCGACTCCATCTTGAGTAGGGGCTTGGTAAAATGAGGCTGAGACCTACTGGGTTGCATTCCCACATGGTTAAGGCATTCTAAGTCACAGGATGAAATAGGAGGTCAGCACAAGACACAGGTCATAAAGGCTTTGCTGATAAAACAGGTTGGAGTAAAGAAGCCAATTAAAACCCACCAAAACCAAGATGGCCACTAGAGTGACCTTTGGTCATCCTCACTGCTACACTCCCACCAGCGCCATGATAGTTTACAAACGCCGTGGCAATGCCAGGAGGCTACCCTATATGGTCTAAAAAGAGGAGGCATGAATAATCCACCCCTTGTTTAGCATATAATCAACAAATAACCATCAAAAATGGGCAACCAGCAGTCCTCGGTGCTGCTCTGTCTATGGAGTAGCCATTCTTTTATTCTTTTACTTTCCTAGTAAACTTGCTTTCACTTTACTATGGACTCGCCCTGAATTCTTTCTCGCACAAGATCTAAGTACCCTCTCTTCGGGTCTGGATCAAGACCCCTTTCCTGTAATAGTTGCATCGGGAAAACTGCCAGGTAAAAATTGTATGAATGTTTCCTCTGGACTCATGTTCTGTCCAGATGGAAGAGAGCACCAGCTCGGGTCATCATAGGTCCTGCTCACGAGGGTCAGAGGAAAGGGGAGTCAGATTTCAGCAGAGAGATACTGCAGGATGTCTAGAGCCTGAGGCAGGAGCAAGGGAAGAGTGGTAGGAGTGTGCATCTCTCAAACAGAGACCTGAGATTGAGTACCTGTGATCTGGCAAATACAGATTGACCCCAATCCATGCCACATGAGCTGAGGGGTCATCATGGTGTGTACTGCCCAAATTCCTGGCCACAAACTATGATATATAATAAAATTGTGGTTATTTTAAGCAATTATATTCTGGGATGTTTTGTTACATATCAAACAAGTCACTTCGAAAAACCATTAAAAGCACTCATTAGAGATGAAGTCAATTTCAAACATCTGCCAGACACAGGGCCTGAGCCCAGATAGTAACAAGACCAATTAGGTGAAAATTTCTCTTACTCTTTCCCATCTCCACAGAGAAGTAGAAGCTCTAAATTGTCACAGAGAGAATGAACCTGACCTCATTCCCAGAAAGACTGGATTGCCCTATCAGCAGGAGGCGTTCACTGCTTTAGTTACATGTTACTGACAACGTTAATTATTGATCAGAGGATTTCATGTTACCCAAGAAAGAACAAATTTGTGGGCTGCTCAAGTTTTCATCAAAGGCTGGAGAAAAACTTGTTCCAGAAAATAAATTTTAAAAGGAGAGATATTTTATAATTGCATACCATAAGTTATGCTATTTCAACATATCAAAGAGCTAGAGCAAACCCTTTCAACTTCTTTCGTTGTGTCTTCCTATATTCAAATATGTTTCTTCTAAATACTGCAACTGCATGAGAGATTCCAAGGCAGAGCAGTCCAGCTGAAGTCAACCCAAAGAAGTAGGAAGGTAAATCATTGTGTTAAACCATTTTTTTTTCTTTTTAAAAGTTTGTTTGCAATATTGGTATTTACAGCTCTAATCTTGAGCCTAGATCAAGATTGTTGGCAAAGCCAACAATCAACTTGACAAATGTGGAATAGCTCTCAAACTTTAGAGGTTGAATTTTAAAAACCCTTGACAATTGTTAACACAGTTGTAGTCAAGATAATGCATACATTGGAAGTCACTTATCCCAGTGACTAATACATTGTTGTGCTCAGTCTTAGACCGTAGCTGTGAAAATCTTGCACAATTTATGAGGAGTCATGGGACAACCCTGAAGATCTTTGCATGTGCAGAGGAAATCTGAATTCAGCCACCAGCTTTTGCAGTGGTTGTCATGCAGAAATAGATAACAGGTACAACTCTGTATATCAAGATTATAAGAGGAAAACTGGAAGACTGGCAAAAAATCAGAAATTATATTATTCAGCAACTGAACTGACCCATGTCACAAAAGCCTCTCTCTAAATTTTTATTATATGAAGAAAAATAAACCCATGTTTGTGTTAGTCTCTGTGAATGTGTTTTCTGGAACTTGCAGATAAACACACTTCTAAGTAGCACTGTTATTTATTCATCCCACTGGTCAAGTGGACATCAAGTGCTCTTTTTATGGTGGTCATTCCAGTACAGGAACTATATGGCGAGCAAGACAGTGCCTGCCCCAAGAAGGTAATCTTATGTGAGAAGAAAGAGATAAACAGATGAAGAAGTACCATCATTTCAGATTGTAAAAAGTTCCATGAAAACAGAAAAACAGGTAAATGGGGAAAAAGAAGAAACAAGGGGCTCTCTTAGCTGCAGTAGTCAGGAATGACTTCTTGAGGTGAAGCATTTCATCCCACATGCAATGACAGAATCAGTTCTATGGGTTCTACTTTGTTAGTAACAAAACAACAAAATAATAAATGCAATGGTGCCTCAGGTTGCAGGTCATATAAGCTGAGCATGCTCGTATAAACCAAGTGTGCCCAATTCGTGGCCCCAGAGCCAGCAGGAACGAAAAGGTCAACCACAGGCCAAACCATACTGCTCAGATCAAGAAATGTGAAAAAAAATCAGGAAATGAGTGGTACCCTGTTTTGTTGCATTACAGACTCATGACCCAGCCACGGACTTGGCATCACCTCCTTGCATGAGCCAATCGGATCATGCCTTATTGCATTTCCCTGTCTCCTGCATAGCAACCCTCTGACTATAAAACCTGTCACCAGACCCCAGCTCAAGGAGAGATTTGAGCACTGCCTCCTATCTCCTTACCAGGTGACTAGCAATAAAGTCCTTTCTTTTCTCAAAAGTCAGTGCCATAGTACTGGCTTCTATGCATATTGGGCAGCAAGTCCATTGCTCAGTGACAACACCTGAAGAATAAAGTTGTAGACCATGAGAAGATCCCAGTCAGAGCATCACAGGGAGAGGAAGTCTCAACCCAAAGTCCTGTGGCAGAAAGCAGCTTGCAGGAACAGCACAGAGGAGGAAGAGAAGCAGGCTTGGGGATAGGAACAGGTGAGTGAGATTCAGGGCAGGAGGAGCTGGAGTCAGAGGAGCAGGGCCAGATCATCATAGGAGGAGTTTGGAGTTTACTTCAAGCATGATAGGAAGGTCCTATTTTTCTCCACCATTTGGTCATAAGCTCTGGGAAATGCGCGCTGCTTATTTCCAGAATCCAGCACAATCTCATACATACGACGAGCTCAATAAATAGTTTTAAGCTAAAGATGTAATGTCTGGTTGCAGGGAAAGAGAGACGTAATATTCAACAATCATTGATTCACTGATGCTCAGCAGAAATAGAAGAGTTACATTTGGCATATTTGAAAGGCATGGAGAAAATGCTGGGTTTGCTGTCTAAGAAATTACATGGAAGTCATGAAATTCTCTAAGTGCACCACCGGGCAGGATCTCCCAAGGGTCACAGAGCCAACGACTCAGAGATCAAATTGCAGTACTCAAACCCCGTGGCTGTCCAGTCCACTGAAAACATACAGTGAGATGCCAGGGGCGAGTGACAGGGAGTTTAACACCACGGATGGAATGCAAGGAGTGGGGAACGGCCGTGCTTTCTCAATCCTGGGTTATGCAATAACCATATGCTCCCTCTCCTCTTTTTCTCTTTCCCTCTTTTACTCTCTCCCTTTCTCTCCAAAGCATCAGCCTTCTCATCAAATGATGTTTTTACAAGGTCCAAAGTTGAGATTTGAAGCAAGGGGCAAACAGATGGGGATGACTGGAGCCAATACACACACCCGCTCCACCAGAGAGAGGCAGGGCAAGAACTCCTGGCCAGAGCAGAGCTGTAGCTACCATTTAATCCAACAAGCAACTCTGGATTTTATTTGCACTCCTTTCCAAGAACACCTGAGGATGCAGTAGGTGTCACCAAGGAGTGGCTGGTTTAAGAACTCATGAATATTCAGTGCGGCATGCACTGCCTATATTTAGTGTACCATGAATATGTACTGCCTGGGGTCCTGCCACCTCTGTGCTCACAGCCATGCATGCTCTCCTCTAGCATTGTCAGATGTGCCTCACAGATGACTCACTCATTTGTCCAGGCTTTGCTCAGGGTACAGGTCGACCATCTCACTGGCCACTTGTCTTTCATTGCAGAAGTGGATTTTGCAAACAACACAGCAAATACACTCTGAGAGTTTGTTTGAAAATCAAACATGTTTGGTCATTAGGCTAAGTCCTTTGTAAATAAACCTTCTATGTAAGTATATTTTATTACAGAAAGAAAGCAACTCATCTACGAACATTTTCAAAAGATAACTTGGTAATTTGCTGGGAAGGAGAGGTCCAGGTCTATTGGCATCTGTATGATTATGATGACCTGTTGTTATCCAACATTGGAGCCTGAAGAAAAATTCATGGAGACAATCTGTAAAGAATTTGGGAGAAACATCCAGGCACTATCGTAAAATCACAGTTTTGTTTTTGTTTTCATTTTGAGACAGGATCTCACTCTGTGCCCCAAGCTGGAGTATGGTGGCGTGACCTTGACTCACTGCCGCCTCAATCTCCTGGGCTCAAGGGATCCTCGCACCTCAGTCTCTCAAGTAGCTGGGACTACAGACATGTACTACTATGCCTGGCTAATGTTTTTTAGTTTTTGTAGAGATGAAGGCCTCACTGTGCTGCCCAGGCTGATCTTGAACTCCTGGACTCAAGCAATCCTCCTGTCTTAGCTTTCCAAAATGCTGGATTACAGACGTGAACCACCACACCCGGCTGATAACTGTTTTGGGAGTCAGACTGTCCTACGTTTGAATAGTGCCTCTGCTACTTATTAGCTATATTCTTCATCAACCCAAAATTTTAATTAAAGGATCAAATCAGTGATAGACCCAGCTAGGTATTAGAGGCACCCCAGTACATAGTGGCTGGTGACTGGCACAGAGTGAAGGAATGAACTTACTATGCTTCAGCCTCAGTTGCCCTGTGTGCAATGAGGGTCACAACTCCTCATCTTCTGGTTGAAGATAAGCATTTAAAAAAATGATTAAGGTGTGATATGGTTTGGGTCTGTGTCCCTGCACAAATCTCGAATTGTAATCCCCAATGTTAGAAGAGGGGCCTTGTTGCAGGTGATCGGATCATGGGGGTGGATTCCCCCCTTGCTGTTCTCATAATAGTGAGTTTTCATGAGTTCTGGTTATTTATAAAAGTGTGTAGCACCTTTCCCTTTGTTCTCTTCTTCCTTCTCCGGCCATGTAAGACGTGCCAGCTTTCCCTTCACCTTTCTCCATGATTATAAGTTTCCTGAGGCTTCTCCAGCCATGTTCTGTACAGCCTGTACAATTGTTAGTCAATTACACCTCTTTTCCTTACAGATTACTCAGTCTCAGGTAGTGTTTTTTGTTGTTGTTGTTGTTGACAGGATCTGGCTCTGTTGCCTAGGCTGGAGTGCAGTGGTGTGATCTCAGCTCCCTGCAACTTCTGCCTCCCAGGTTCAAACAATCCTCCCACGTCAGCCTCCCAGGTAGCTGGGACTACAGGTATGTGCCACTATGCTTGGCTAATCAGGTAGTTCTTTATAGCAATGTGAGAACAAACTAACACAATGTGTCAAACAGGCCCAGTATTCACACCTAGTAAAAGATAATAGCTATATCGTTGTGTTTTGTTTGCAGAAGATAAAACCAACCTGGTGAACCAAAGGGGTTTCCAGGTTTAAAGAAATTTTTCCTTAAAGAAAATTCTCTCTTCTCTTCTCCCTCTAGGCCCATTTTTTTCCTTTTATATTTTAAATTTTATTTGCACATCTGTTAATTCCTTTGGTGAATGTCTATGTGGGAATCTCTGTGGACAAGGAACTACTTGGTCCATATTACCAGCCTCCTTGGTGACATGACAAGTGAAGCCTTCACCACCAGGGAGAGGCTAGAGTCAGAAGCTTCTCAGTGTGTCATTTTCAAAACCTCCACTTATCCGCAATAGCGTTTGCAAAACAAAGGGGAAGCAACACCTCTTCCCAGGAGCAGCTGAAAAATTAGTTGTTGATATTAAATCAATTAATAAATATAAAGCCTAAGAAAATAATTTATGGATAAAAAGTGATTTTTCCAATAAATTTGTGGTTAAAATGCATGTGTATAATACATGATCTTATCATCTAGCTAGTTATACAAGAAATGTTGAGAGATATATTGTCAAAACTATCAACCACATGATTGTGGGAGCCTTACCCAGGGCATGAAGTTGGCTCATTAACCTTAACCCACACTGGTGATTAGAAATGAGTTTGTTTACAATGAATGCTTTTAGGGGCAGCATGTGCACTGAAATTTATTGCACTTCCCTACCCCTACTTTTTGCCTTGTACCTGGTCACTTACAAGTGTCAGTTGGTCTACTGACCCTTCCAGGCATTTGGGTTGGTGACCCCTTGGTCTTCTGCAGCATTGTATCTGGAATCTGCACTATATTGTCTATTCTTTTAAAAAGTTATTTAACCGTATTCAATTCCTTTAAAACTACATAATTTAAGAATTTTGATTTTTTTGACAATTTAACAACAGCACAGGTTGTAATAAGAGAGCATAACGTGTGAGTAATAAACCTGTTCAATGGTGTCTCTAAAATTGCATGTGCTTTGAGAGGTGCCTGTTGGGTTGCGTTTTCTGCTAAATCCCCTCAGTATAAAGTCCCATAATGGAGACACAGGGAGAGTTGCAATCTCGAGATGCCTAACGTCATGGGGGAGAATGTCCTCTTGTGACTCTCCAAAAGCCAAATTTAGGGACTTCGAGTTTAAGATGATGGAATGACGTGAGAAATCTAAATCTACCTCTCACAAAACCTAAAACAAAGAATGGCAAATAAGAAAACTTAGAAGCCAGTCCCAACAATAGCAACTCAACAAAAGAAAGGGCATGTGTCCCACCATATAAAAAGGCAGAAATTTTGAGGCATTCACTCAGGTTAGTTTAATGTCTTACCACAGTCTCAACTCTGCATTTGAAGGGACCACTACAAAGGAGAGGTTAGAAGCAAAATTCTGGGGAGTGGAAAATCGTAAGTAACCCCCAACTTGGAGAAATGTCATGTAGGTGTGGCTCAGGCAGGACTGAGAACTCACTAGAAAATGTCCACACAGGGCAAACTTCCCCAACCCTTGTGATTTCCCATCAGAGCAGAGGAGTACAAGCAGAAAGACCACAAAAACAGAGATAATTATCTCCCAAAATTAAATAGCAATTAGTTAGAGAGAAAATGTACAGGAAAATTCTCTGTCAGCAGGAAATAGGAGAATAGAACCAGGAAAGAAGCAAGTAAAACCCCTGCAGGCTTTGTGGGCCTATTGCTGGAGCCCCAGTCTGTTTCCATCAGCCTTTCCAGTCTTCTGCTCCAAGTAGATCTGAGGTCGTGCTGGAGAGAGGTGAGAGAAGCTAGGCAGAGAAACACACCCAGCAACCTTGCTCTCCCTAAAGACAACTGGGGTTGGATAGAAAGAACCATCAAAAGCTGAAGGTATCCTGTACCAGAAAAGAGGTGCTGATGGTGTTTCTGACCCCCACAGGCTGCAGGAAGCTGGATGCCAGACAGTAAAGGAAGCCTCAGGAAAGCTAGCACGGCCCAGACACCCACCCCTGCGCCCTCCTGATGCAGAACCCAAAGCCACCCCAGCCCGTCCATCCACACCGGCACTTGCCTGATGCAGAGACCTCAGAAAACCCAGAAAGCCCAGGGAAATCTCAGAGAAACCCTAGAATTCAAAGAGGAAGACAGCTAGGTCTCAGAGAGGGTAGAGAAGGCACCTGGGAAAACCCACCTACACTGAATCGGGACGGAAAAAATTACCGAGACAGAACTACCCACGTTAAGCATGAGCAATATGGAAAAAATAATGGTATTTACACAGTTATAGTGCAACGTAAATAGATGAATGGTTAAATGATTAAAAGAAGGAAAAAAAGTGATGCGAAGAAAATAATATAAAATTGCATACGTAAAGATCTATTCCAGAAGGAAAGAGGCAGCTGAGATAAAAATTTTGAATCAAAACATCCCCAATTCATGCTTGATTAATGAAATAGTAAGGAGTATAATAGGCTTGCTGCAAAGCCAAGTCATTTATGAACAGGAAAGATATGAGGCTTTCCCCATGAAAGCAGAAGGAAAAAGCCAAGTTGACAAATGCAATTGGAGAGAAGCTAACATGAATGGAGAGCTGGCACATCCAATACAAAGGTCATTGTTGTCCACGCATTGGGACCCTGTGTAGGGAACACGAGTATGTTCAAAGATACAATGGAAAAAGTTTCTCCTGGATCTGAGGAAAAACAGAGTCTGCAAATCTGAACAGCAAACCATAACCCTCCCAAATCAGCACAGAATTATCTACAAAAGCACAAGGACTAGTTAAGTTTTCAAATGTAATTTTTAAAATACAACAATTCAGACCTCTTGGTAGGACAAAACCAAATAACTGGCAAGAGCAGGGACAAAACAACAGTCTCTCCAAGAAAAGAATGCAGCAGCTTCTTTCACATGCTGCAGCGGGGAAGCTGAGATCCGGGGTGCCACATGCAGGCAGTTTGTGATTTAAGGATAGGTCAAACAACGTGGCTCAGCTCACACAGGAGGTAATTCCTGTCTTAGGAATTATGACTGTCTTAGTCTGTTCAGGCTGTGGTCACAAAATACCGCAGGCTGGGTGGCTTTTAAACAACAGAAATTAATTTCTCACAATTCTGGAGGCTGGGAAGTCCAAGGTCAAGGCACTGGCCTATTTGCTGTCATGAGGGTGCCTTGTATGTGTCCTCACATGGTGGAGGGGTAAACAGGCTCCCTCAGGCCTCTTTTTTAAAGGCACTAATTCCATTCATGAGGACTTGGCCCTCATGACCTAATCACCTCCCAAAGGTCCCATCTCCCAGTACCATTACCTTGGAGGTGAGGTTTCAACATATGAATTTTGGAAGACACATAAACATTCAGACCATAGCAACTACCATTGTGCATTGTTTGTAAAAACAAAAGCTTGATTCTGGATATTCAGTAACAGAAGAAGTGCCAGTAAAACGAGTGGTAGCAAACAGAAAAACATTGAAACAGAAAATCACGACAAAATTTCCAAAGGCAGTTTGGTTCCAGGAGGTAACACTTTATGAACCTCAAGAAAGTAAAACCCACTATTAAACAAACCAGAGTCAAGGGAGGAAGAAGCCATGTGAGGGCTGTGATTTTCTCATCTGTCACGGGGCAAGCGGGAAAGCCAAGAACCGAGCCTTGTGAGCACTACTTGGAGCTGTAAAGGGAACCACCAGAAGAACTAAAATAAGAAGGAAACCAAGAAAAGTCTGGAGGTGGAGGGGGAAGAGAGAGGAAGTACAAGAGCAGTAATTTTCTCTTAGTCATAACAGAGTTAACAGATGCTCTGTAAGAGTGCTAAATTCAGAAACAGAGGGTTAAGTATAATATAAAGGATTATAAAAAGAATGACTACAAAAAACAGAAAACAAAATATATGACTTCCAAATTACCAAGAGGCAGACACACATGTACACACATTCATACACAAAACAACCCTAAAATAGTAAAGATAGGTCAACAGCAAAAGACAGAAATAAAAGGAAGCTTAGAATCAGGTGATAAATTAAGACCAAACATATGTTACATCAATATTGTAAAATAGGATAATCTCATCTATAAAATGAAAAAAAATTATAAAGTCAAATAGGAGAGACTAACCCTACATGAACCCAACTAAGAAAAAAAGAACATTAGCAAAAACTGTGCAAAATTAGGAATGATAGGTAATAAGGTAATAGTCTTTACCTTAAATAAGCGGGGAGACATGCAATGTGGTCAGTAGAGTTATAAATGAATTATTCTGCAGGCAACATTCTGTAATCAATCTAAAAACTTGGAAGAAAGAGATGATTTTCTAGCAAAATATAAAACACTCAAATTGACCCAAGAGGAAGACCAATTTTCATGGAAGCAAAAAAAATGAGGACAACTCTTTACAAACAAATAAGGTCTATAGATTCCCTCTCATTTTTGTGGATATTTCCACAGATAAGACAGGGGAAAGGAAAGAAGGCCTCAGATTTATTTGACAAGGTTAGAATAATTCTAAGCCCAAAATATAAAGGTAATTACATGGGAAAAAATGAGCATAGATGTAAAACTTCTAAAGAATATATTGGCACTGAGAATAGAAAAAAAAAAACTTATTAAATATGATAATGCCAAATATTAAAAATCAAAGGTAAATAGTATACCTAAATAATGGAAAAATAACTGACGTATAAGGTCACTCTATCTATTAGTTTACAACATTGTCTGGTCAGTTTTAATGAATCCAACAAAAATTATATACCTATTGGAATATAGGAGGTAAAACTATTTCTCTTTGCTGATGATATGAGAGTATCCTATATAAGCCAAGACACTCCGGGTAAGAATTTGGTGAATTAGCTGGACGTAAATGAAAATTAGTAAGTGCTTACTTGCTTACTACTCGACCACTACGATCCATCTCTATCCACAGAACACTTCTGATATCAAATGTGTGGGTTTTCCACTTGCTGCACAATTCTCCAGTCCTCTGTAGATACCAACTGTTATTCACACCTGTAATCTCAGGACTGTCAATTCCATTCTGACACTACCCAGAGTCAGCAGACCCCATGGGTTAAGGGCTGAGTCTTACACTGCCCCCACTTCAGACACCAGTCAAAATTAGTAGGTCCTCAGGTTACCCCCAACTTCTGTCCAACTTGACTACACATTGGGGGTTCTCACAACCCACTCGTCATGTTCTATAACTTGTTAAATTAACCTACAGAACTCAGGGAAACACTATACTTACATTTATGGTTTATTATAAAGGATATTATGAAGGATACAGATGAAGCTAGATAAGGTGGAACACAGGGTGAGGTTCAGAGGGATCCCAAGCGCAGGAGCTTCTGTCCTTGTGGAGATGGGGTGTGCCACCCTGCCAGCATATGGATGTGTGCACCAGCCTGGAAGCTCCCTGAACCCCATTGTTTAGGGATTTTATGGAGGCTCTGTTACTTAGGCGTGATTGATAAATGGCCATTGGAGATTGTCTCAATCTCCAGCCCCTCTCCCATTCCCAGAGGTCCACGTTGGGGCTGAAAGGTCCAACCCTCTAATCCCTGGCTGGTTCTTCTGGGAACCAGCCCCATTCTAAAGCTATCCAGGGGCCTGCAAGAGCCACCTTGTTAGCATAAACCCAGGCATGGTTGAAAGGGGCTTATGAAAAACAAAAGACACTGCTCTTACCCCATTACTCAGGAAATCCCAAGGCTTTCAGGAGCTCTGTGTCAGGAACACAGAACAAAGACCAAATATATATTTCTTATTATAGCACAAGATCACAGTGCTTTTTTCTAATAAGCAACTAGAAAAGAAGATGTGAATATACAGTACATTCCCAAGAAAAAGAAAATCTTTTTAAAATGTGTAAGATTACATTTAAGAAGAATGCTGCAAGGCCTATATATCTTTTTGAAACTATATCATATTATGGAAGGGCACAAAATAAGAAATGAGCAAGTGGAAGACAAAAAGACTTTTTGAAAACAAACAAAATTTGTTTTCATAAAATTTTCATTTTATGCTAGTTTTACAAAATTAACATAAAATGATTTAAATTCCAAAATCGAGCACCTGGTTTCCAGTAATGGTAGACTAAATTATTTAGAACACCCTTCAACTAAAGCCAATTTTTAAAAGTGGATATGATTTTCTTTGAATTGTCTTAAAAGCATTGACATTCCCTGAACTTAAGAAATTGAAGAGGAACAGCTGAAGGGACATGGAGTTCAGAAGTGTGAACGCACAGATACCTGAGGTACTGGTCTGCACAAGTTGTATGGGTTCTAAGGCAGATACACATGTTGAGATGGTTATGGAGAGAGTCGAGGACACAGATGTAGACACAGACATGGATACTGATAAATGCACATATGATATTTGTGTGTGTATAGCATGGGAAAAGTCTGGAACATAAATATCGGGTTGCATCATGGGTTCTCTGCATAAGAAAAGGGACCTAATTTGGGGAGCTGTGGTGGCTCAGGCCGGTTGTCCTGGTGCATGAGGAGGCGAGGCTAGGTGTTCGAGGCCAACCTGGGCAACATAAAAACCTCTCATCCATTAAAATAATAATAATTAATTAATTAATTAAGGTCAGATACAGTGGCTCACACCTGTAATTCCAGCACTTTGGGAAGCCGAGGCAGGCGAATCACGAGGTCAGGAGATTGAGACCATCCTGGCCAACATGGTGAAACCCATCTCTACTAAAACTACAAAAATTAGCAGGGCGTGGTGGCACACATCTGTAATCCCAGCTACTCTGGAGGCTGAGGCAGGAGAATTGCTTGAACCCGCGAGGCAGAGGTTGCAGTGAGCTGAGATCACACCACTGCACTCTAGCCTGGGCAACAGAGTGAGACTCTGTCTCAAAAAAAAAAGAAAAAGAAAAAAAGGAAAGAAAGAAGAAAAGGACCTGATTTAGACAGAAGAAAAAAAGTAGGGAAAAGAGAGAACCATACTAAAAATAAGAAGTTGGGAAGAGACTAATAAGCAACAGTGGTTTATAAAATTTATGCCAGCATGTAAAATCACATATGTGTGTGTCTATGTAAGTAAAAGTGAGCCCAGTTAAAACTGCAGATGAAAAAAAAAATGAATACTCAACAGTGAGTTCTTTCTAATAGACAGTTTTAATAATATTTATAACTAAACGGATCTACAAAGAAATACAAGATAAATTCCAACCAAAAAGAAATAGGGTTCACAATAAAAAAACACCTGATAAGCTTGAACTAAAGGCAAAGGTTGTTAAACAAGACAAAGAAGAGAAAAGGATCATGATAAAGGTTGCACTTGAAAATAAAAATCAGACACAAGAGATTCATGGGGTAATGGACAGAAACACAATAGTAGATAGAGACCGGAACTCACCTTTGTCAGCCCACATCAGATAGACACAGACAAGAAGCCGGACATTGGAACACAATACTGTGTGTGTTTCAATCATCTACGAAATAGTCAAAAAACTCTCAATAAAGTATAACAACAACAACAAAAATTTTAAACTATACAAATGACATTCTCTAATCATAGTATGAGACAATTAAAAAGTAATCACAAGGGGCTGAGTGGGGTGGCTCATGCCTGTAATCCCAGCACTTTGGGAGGTCGAGGCTGGCAGATCACTTGAGGTAAGGAGTTTGAGACCAGCCTTTCCAACATGACAAAACCCCATCTCTACTAAAAATAGAAAAATCAGCCGGGCGTGGTGGCAGGCACCTGTAATCCCAGTTACTTGGGAGGTTGAGGCAGGAGAATGGCTTGAACCCGGGAGGTGGAGGTTGTGGTGAGCCGAGATCATGCCATTGCACTCCAGCCTGGGCAACAAGAGCAAAACTCTGTCTCAAAAACAAAAACAAAAACAAAAACAAACAAAAACCCCCCCAAAAAACGTAATCACAAAAGAACGATTAAAAAATATTTAGAATTTTTAAAAATATGTAAATAACAGGTCAAGGAAGAAATCAAAATCTAGAAAACATTTATGAAAAGGACATGTTAAATTGTTGTATAAGATGTGCTAAAACTGTGACAAGAAGAAAATTTTTAAAACCACTTCCATGACTAACTGCTTCCTCAAGAAATGAGAGAGATGAATACAATTAAACCTTCAGTAGAATTCAAAATTTTAGAAGTCAGTAATAAGAACAAAAGCAAAAATACATTTTAAAAGAGCAAAATACGTCAAGCACAAGGCAAGGCCAAGCTCAATAGATTCTCACCATAAAGAAATGCGAGCCCTTTTCAGATGCAGGTAGTTCATTACTTATGAGACAGTAAAAGCCACAGTGCCAGCTCCCTGTGCCTTACACAGGATAACATGGAAACAAGGCTACATGAATGATAGGACAGTTTACCAGTCACCAGTTACTCTGTCGCACCCTGTTACATGACACTACCAACCCCACGCTTTGCTACGCAGTTTGATAGCCTGCGTCTGTACCCTAAGGTGGGCAAGGCAGAAAGCCTGATGTCTTATCAGAACCACATCAGCTGACAATAAGGAACTGTTTTATGTCAGCCTCCTTGTTAGGTAGGAAAACAAGTGAGAAATCGTCTTGTAGGGGCAACTTACAAGCCTCTCATGCTCTTATGTTCTCTAGGATCACAAAATGTTCCAACCAGACTTGCAACAGTTGCAGTAAAAGCCTTGCCAACGTGGCCTGTGAATCAGGGAAATGCATGGAGGATTTCCCCTTACGGTGAAATTGGTCACTTACACCAAAACTTATGTCTTGAGAGTAATCATTTTAAAAAAATAATCACAGTTTACCTAATTAAAGAGGAGACGAAAATCCCCCAAATTAGAATTTATAAAATTAAAGAACAACCTTAGGGACAGGTAAAATTAAAGAATCAGCATAATTTAATTAATAAATCTTGATGTAAACACTTTTTAAAAATCTGGATAAATTGATAATTTTCTAGGGAAAAAATGTTAACACAATCGTCCCCAGAAGACATAAAATCTCAAAAGACAAAACAATAATTTAAGGCTTGAAGATAATCATCAGAGATACTTCATGATAAAAAATAAAAGGAGGTACCAGACCCAGATAATTTTTACCGAAGTCTTTCAAATTTTCAAGATATAGATACTTGTACTAGTGTCATTGTATAAAATATTTTTACAATACTAAAATAAGAAAATGCACAAAAGCAAAGAAAATAGAAAAAATATAAAATAAGTATAAACTTTAAAAGAAATAATCTAAAAAGTATAATGATTACATCGTTTTAATTATTCTTGGTCTTTGCATTGCCATGTAAATTTTAGAATTAGCTTGTAAATTTCCATGTATGCAGGTATGTACACTCACATACACTCACCCACTTCGGAATTTTATTAGAATTGAACTTAATTTATTAATTTGGGAGAATAGACATGTTTACAGTTTAAGCCTTTATATCCATCAACATGGTACTTTCTTCCATATGTATGTTTTCTTTAATTTCTTTCAACAATATTTTAAAGTTTTCATTGTATTGAAATTACAGGCCCTTTGTTAGATTTATTCCTATGTATTTGATGAATTTTTTAATCACCATACTGAAACTGGCATACTGAAATATATTTTTAATTTTGTTTTTCATTTGTTGATTGCTGATGTAAAACAAAACAATTTTATATTTAACCTTGCTGAAGTCACTGATTAATTATAAATTTGCCTAGAGATTCTGCTGCATTTCTACTTAAAGAAAAACAATACATGCTATTGTTGTGCTATAGTTACTCAAGATCCTTTATAAAGCAAATTAAATATTATGAAGTTTAAGTAAGTAATAAGAGTGTGGTATTAGTGCAAGGATTCACAAGCTGATGAAAAGGACAGAATGGAATCCAGGAACAGACTTGCATTTATGGCACATATGGTGTGGAGAAGAATGACCTTTTTAATAAATGGTGCTGGGCCATTTAGATAGCCATATGAAAACTTTACATCTTGACCCCATCCTCACACCATAAAGAAAAACCAATTCCAGATGGATTGCTGATCTCAATTCATATGATAATCCATATGACAGGCCAAAAAAAATCACTTTTTTCTTAATAAAGATACAAAAAATATTAACCATAAAGGAAAGAATTGGTAAATTGGACTAAGCTCGAAGATCATGTCAAAAAAAAAAATGCTACAACAACAGTGAAAAGAAAGGCCATGGAGTAGAAGATATTTACAATGCATACATCTGACAAACGACTGTGAGAGAAGAGAAGAGAAGAGGATGCCTGATGTGATGATAAAATTCTACAAATCTATCTGGAACTGTTTGCATAGATGTATTCTTTTCATGAAAATTTGTTGAGCTGATTTGTGGTTGCCAAAGGCTGGAGGGAAGAAGGAATGAGGGGTAACTGCTTAATGGTTGTCAGGTTTCCATTGTGGGTGATGAAAATATTCTACAACTAGGTCATAGTTGGTTGCACAACATCGTGAATACACTTAATGCCACAGACTGTTCAACCATAAAATGTTTACAATGGTAGACTTTATACTCTGCACATGTTCCAATAATAAGAAAAAAGAATGTGGGGAAACTAGGCCCTCTCAGTTACTTTCAGTGAGAGCTCAGTTTCTTTAAAAGAGAGTAGATGATACTATTATATTTTTATTTATACACATACTTTCAGACATCAATTTCACAGACATAAATTTAGTAGAACTTTAAGGATATGTTTCAAAAGTATATGTTCATTTTTTTTAAAAAAATAAATCTTTAATTCAGGCTGAGCATATTGGCTCATTCCTGTAATCCCAGCATTTTGGGAAGCTAAAATAGGAAGATCACGTGAGCTCAGGAGTTCAAGACCAACCTGGGTAACAAAGGGAGACCTTGTATCTACAAAAAAATTTAAAAGCTTAGCCTAGCATAATTAGCGAGCATGGTGGCGCACGCCTGTAATCCCAGCTACTGAGGAGGCTGAGGCAGGAGAATTGATTGAACCTGGGAGGCAGAGCTTGCAGTGAGCCGAGACGGTGCCACTGCACTCCAGCCTGGGAGACAAGAGCAAAACCCCATCTCAAAAAAAAACCAAAAAACAAAACAACAATAACAACAACAAAAAGCCTAGTGTGATGGTACATGCCTGTGATCCCAGCTACACAGGAGGCTGTGGTGGGAGGATCACTGGAGCCTAGGAGGTCAAGGCTGCAGTGAGCTGTAATCATGCCACTGCACCCCAGCCTAAGTGACAGAATAAGATCCTGTCGCACACACACAAAAATTATTACTTCAGCATTAAAAAGAAATTGGAGACAAATTAGCAAAATGAAACTGGTTTGAAAAAATAGGGTACAATTGTATAATGCTGCATTATTATAATATTCCATGCTGTTATATTACAGTATTATATTAATTACAGTATTATAATACTCCATGCTGCATTAAAAATTATATCATAAATCTATGCTGATATAAGAAAACTTTTAAGATATAATATTAAAGAAAAATAAAGTACAGATATATGGTAGAGTCATTTGTGTATATAAAATATTAAATATATTTTTTAAATTTATTACACAATACTCACTGCACACTTACAGTATAACAGGTATCATTCTAGGCTCTGCACACTCAGTGGTATAAACCACCTACATGGCTGGTCTTCTGGGGATCTTAGATTTCACAGGCAGAAGTGGGGCAGAAACTTACAGCCAGTTCTCAATGCCATCCGGACCCCTTGCATGGGCCTCCCTAGGGCCAGGGGCTAGGGATCCAGATGTAATTACCCAATGGGTTTTTCTTGCCCACTGCCCAGAAAAACTAATGCACTGGGGACAGCAGGTATTGCACCAAAGAAAGAGTTTAATAATCACAGGGTCAGCCAAATGACTAGACAGGAGTTATTGCTCAAATCCACCTCTCCAGGTATTCAAAGGCTAGGATTTTTCAAATATAGTTTGGTGGACGGGGGCTAGGGAATGGGGAGTGCTGATTGGTTGGGTTGTGGATGAAATCACAGGGTGTTCAAGCTTCCTTCTTGCACTGAGTCAGTTCCTGGGTGAGGGTCACCAGTCCCGGTGGCGTCAATTGTTTCACTAGAATGCAAGGCCTGAAAGACACCTCAAACAGTGGTGTTAGGTTTTGCAACAGTAATGTTTTCTAGAGGGACAATTAGGGAAATTACAAATCTTGTGACCTCCCCTACATGACTCCTGAGCAGTAAACAATGACTAATTATCATTGACACATAGGTCTTAGCAGAATTCAGGCCCCTCACATAATGTTCACCTTGTGGCCTTTCAAAAGTTTTACACAGGCTGGAGGGGGGCAGTTTGGGGAAGGGGCTATTACCATCCTTGCTTTAAGGTAAAAGTAGAAACTTAATTCCTCCCATAGTTAGCTTGGCCTATGCCCAGGAAAAAGCAAAGACAGCTCATGAGGTTAGAAAGTAGATGGATTCAGCTATGTGAGGTTTCTCTCACTGTTATAACTTTTGCTGAGGCAGTCTCTTACATAGCTCACTCCCCAGATTCCCTTGCAGCTAGGCTCTGCACTGTGCAAGATGTGAGATGTGCAATGCACATTGGAAGCCAGGGCCTTGTGTTTTTCAAGAAAAACAAGCCTGGAGGTTTTTGTTTTTCATTGCTGTGGCTCTAGTGGAAAACCACGACTCCAGCCTCTGGTTTTTCTGTCTGGCACCAACAGGAGGATTTTCACTCCGACAGGTTCACGCTGAGCAGCCTTCTATGTAGATTTCCTCTGGTTGTGTAACAACCAAACTTGGTTTCCTAGAACTCTGATATTATGTAAGCCAAATCACACAATGTAAAAAAACAAAGACAAAACTCTTTTGCTGCTTGAAAATGACAAACTGTACTGTGTTATCTACAACTGAACCCTCACCAGTGCAGCAAATATCTAAAGAATACAATTTCAGATTGTTATCAGTGCAAAAAAGAAAATAAAGTATGAGGCTGGGCGCAGTGGCTCACACCTGTAATCCCAGCACTTTGGGAGGCTGAGGTGGGCGGATCATGAGGTCAGGAGATCGAGACCATCCTGGCTAACAAGGTGAAACCCTGTCTCTACTAAAAATACAAAAAAAAATTAGCCAGGCGTGGTGGTGGGTGCCTGCAGTCCCAGCTACTTGGGTGGCTGAGGCAGGAAAATGGCGGGAACTCGGGAGGTGGAGCTGGCAGTGAGCCAAGATCGCCACTGCACTCTGGCCTGGGCGACAAGGTGAGACTCCATCTCAAAAAAAAAAAAAAAAGAAAAGAAAAGAAAGTATAATATGGGGACAAAGTGTAGTTGTTTGGGGGCAAAATCCCCAATATCTTGATATTAGGTGATAATATCAAGAAGAAGAAGGTAATATTAGAGTTAAGACCTGAATGAAAAGAAGAAAGCAGTGCAGGGAAGAAGGGGATGTAGCTTCAGGTCAGAGGAAATGCAAGCCACTAATGGGGTGCATATTCTAGCAAGGAAAGGTTACTGGTTGGAGCTTGAGGAAGGGAGGTAAGTTGAGAGAGGAAAAAGAGAGACTGGGGGCAAAGTAGGGGAGAGAAAGAGAAGGGGAGATGAGAGAAGGGAGTCTGGGAGGGGAAAAGAAAGAGAAACACAAAGAGAGGGAGAGAGAGAGAGACGGAGGAGCAATGGTATCAAACAACCATATTATTGCCTCAACAGGAACCCAACAGCACACTCAATGGAGTAACTGGTGACTTTTTAGACACTATTTACAAAGTTGTGAACCAACAAGAAAAGCCATGTAGCGGGATTGAACAATAGCAGGAAGCCATCTTGAATCCCAGGCCTGGGGGCTTAGGCAGTAGCTTGAAGATAAGGCCCTTGGTGTCATGAACAGAGACCCTCCTTAACCAAGGTTTGGTTGGGCTCCCCAGGCCCTCTTCCCAACTAGGCGTTGACCTTGGGCTTGCATGCCTATCCTTGCAGAGTCCAGTGTTAACAAGAATCCTGCTAAGTCAATTTAGAGAATCCTCTCACCACCCTTGGTATCTGATCACCTCCTTCCCGTCCAAATCCATTGAATTCCTCATCCCCCACCATCCTGCAGGTGATATTTGAAAATCCTGGTAGGTCAATTTAACAAGAATCTGCAAACTTTATTCCATTCCTTAGCTATAAATCTCTAGCAGTCTTTGCTGCCTTTGGCATTGAGCCCAATTTCTCTCTGCTACTGGCGTAGCCTGGATACCTATTGATATAGTACTGAACAAAATCGTTCTTACCATCTTAACAAGAGCTCAAAGAGTTTTTTCTTTTACAGCATCTCTGCAGAGACAGTTCTCAGGGAATCAATACCTGACTTCTCTCTCCTTCTGCCTCCTAGTCTCCCATCGGCCCTTCCCACTAGGCAAACATACATGGGAGCCAGAGCGGGAGCCTGCTGATGAGGTCCCCTCATAAAATCAGCTCCTGTGACAGGGAGCGGGATGGAGAAGTGTGGTGGAGAGTGGACTGAGGGGCAACTGGACAAATGTCCACCTTCTCCTCCTGCGCCTCCACTCTTGGATACTGTCGGGACCAAGCAGGGAGCACATGAACGTCCTCGGCTAACATGACCACTGATAGGAAAGGTCTACTGGACACCTTCTCACCAAATGCCTGGACACTCGGCCGTCATGAGGATCCTCCAGGCACTTGAGGAGGAGATGACACGGATGCTATCATTCCTGTCTGACACTGGACCTGAGGTGTAAATCAATAGCCCGGTCCTCTTCTTCCGTCTCATCCTATATACCTCTCATTGACGAAAGAAGATGTGAAGACTAAAAACAGGTAAACTGCTCCATGATGTTCCCAGTGGTTCTTCTCCGGAGGGTTAGTGAACAGAGGCGGGCAAGTGGAACCGTGGGTGCTACTGGGATTTGGTTAGGCTCTGATTTTTCCTTTGAAATTTTATACATTAAATGTAAACTAGCGAATATACCATTAAAAAATTTTAAATGTCTGTAGTTAAGGTGCATTAATAAGGCTAAAAATACTCAAAATTATATTAAATATTTTAAAAATGACTTGATCTTCCAATGACTAGTAATGTTGGCAGTCAGTTAAAGACCAGTACTTTACAGAAATGAAAAGCCTCAATGATTGAATTTAGTGAGCTATTTTGCACGTCATTCTATTTCATTCAATTTCACAAAACTTAAACGAAGGTTGCATTTGCATCTTTGCCTAGGCAGAAGCAATTTCTTCTTCCAGGACTCTGACTGGAGAGATTTCACACTTAAGACCATAATTTATCTCAGAAAAACAGAGCCCTGAATCTTAATGAACATTTTAATTCTAATGTAAGACAAAATATTTGTGTCATCTAACATAAATATAGAAATGATATGCCTTATAATCCCCTTGCTCTTCTTAAAAACAACTGGAAAATGTATTTTTGAACGTTTAATTGAATGCTCTGTTATATGTATCTATCTTTATCTCAACATCAAAACTATGAACAAAGTACTCAGCCTACCTCACGCTATCTGTTCCCTTAGTTCAATAGTTACATTAATATTTCTCTGTTTACATTCTGTAGACAAACACCCATTACATCAAGATTTTTATTCAGGAGATTTTTTTCCCCTCTTCCTAGGACTGTAAGAGGGAATTATTTTTCTCTGCCAATCCCACAAATGTTTTGGAAAGATTAAAATGTCAAAGGCAGAGGGAACAAGAATCACTGGAAACAAACACAGTCTCATTCAATACTCTCCATGATGTAAGAGTTACATATGTGTATTTAGGATAAGTGAAAAAGAAACGTATTAGTAATGCTGTCCTTTTAAAGGTACGGCATTCAATTATATACCATCAAAACCTTGAATGCACGTTAAAATTCTCTATAAACTTTCCGATAATACAAAACTATTTCATAACAACTTATTATAGTATCTATTCAGAGACCTAGGTCTGTCCTAACATATCTAAGTAAATATTCACGTATGTGTATTTGATATATTTTAAATAGATGCTGCTTGAAATAATTAATTAGAAAAATAAGAAGAACAAAATTAAACATTAGAATAACAAAGTACAAAATGTGTACTCTCTTTCAAGACTAAAGCATCACAAAGTCAGAAACTTGAGTTCTGGAGACTTTTCTTGAGCTGCCTGAGGAGCTGATCTTCCCACAGTTCACCAGTAGCATAAATATCCTGTTCCTGATCACAAGCAATCAGGTGGGCCGCAAGACCTTCAAATTAGCTGAGTGAACCCCAAAATGCATTCCTGGGAGATGTCATGATCACAGTTGTGTTTAATGAATTTTCAAAAACATATATTATTTCATATGTCAGTGTTGCTAGTGACTATTAACTAAGGTTTTTGGTGTGTAGTATGCAGTAAATTTAATTATATAGTTCAGAATTAAGATATAAAATGTTATAATGCAATAACTTCATCTGCCAAGGGAATCTTTATAAAGAGCAAAGCTGATAGCATAATTTTATTGCATAGATATATCTCAATGCTTCCCATTGCCTTTAAGAATCATTCTAAAATCTGAAATCTTTCTCTTGGCACTACCCTTACAAACTCCATACCTTCCAGCTGTGCCTGTCTTCTTTTTGCATCATGCTAACATCCCAAGGGGCTTCATGAACAAGCTATTTTAAGCACATAGCTTATCTTATCTCCTTTACCTCTCTAACAGCCACATACAGCATTAGAGCCCCATTTTGCAGGTGAGGAACCTGAGTCAGAAAGAGATTAAATAACTTACCCAGGATTTCACAACTAGAAAATCCTACAGCCAGGATTTAAACCTAGGCAGTGTCAACATAGGGAAAGTCTTTGTTCTTAAAGTTCTTTGCTCTATTTTACAAAATGAACTTAATGGCAAAAGAAGTGAATGAAACAGAAAATACACAAAATCTCGGAAAGTTTTAAAAGAATATTTGAAATTATATAATTCATTAAATAATATTTCTTGGTATGAAAGATTCAAACACTTAGAAATGCATAGGGACGTTTCAGTACTGTCCCCCAATCTCATACCCTCCCCCCAAGGATGGCTGACATCAGGTGACAGGTGCACCTTACCATTCTTCCATAATCGCCACTCACTCTGAACACCACGACCTTCATGTTTGCAATATGACCATGTATGTGTGTGTCTATCTGAATTCTCTATTCAGTTCTCCAAATTATTTATTTACTCTTATCATCCATATATTTTTAGTACTATTTATTTATGTGTTTCATGATATGTCGTGATATTTTCTGGGGTTGGTACCCCTCATTCTTCTCTTCCCATCATTTATTTAGCTAATCTTCTATACTTTCTCCGTAACATGAAACTTTAAAATGAACTTGTCAAGTTCTGTAAAAATATTCTTGGAATTTTGATTAGGATTACATTAAATGTAACAGTTTGAGAATTGACAGTTTTGAATGGACCTTTCAGAAATAAGATCCTTATTTTCCTGTCTTTGTATTTTTTGTGTCATTAAAAGATACATCACTTTTTTTTTTTTTTTTACATAATATGGATTTATTATCATTTTGGGGCAAACTTAGTCAGCTGAGTCGATTTATTTTTTTTCTCCATACTATAGAACAGCTTCATGATATCGGATGCCATTCTTTCTTAAAAAAGTCGTAGCACTCACCTGTTCAGCTGCACCTGGTGCATTTGCAGAGCTCCTGGACTACTTTTATAATTTCTATTAAAATTCTCTATCCCTTGAGTTAATTTTGGTTCCATCATTTTCTGAAAAATATGACTCCATCTCGATCTTTGAATTCATTTCCGTAAGTCATTCCTTTTCTGAGTTCTCTCAAAGACCCTTCTGGCCACCATGCCATGCCAGGCCCCCTGAGTCTTCTAGACATGGCATGACTTCCAGGTCCTTAGTGCTGGGAGCTGCAAACTATTTGCTTATTTTTATTTTTATATTATTTATTTACTTACTTTTTTAGAGAGACCAGGTGTTGCTCTGCCTCCAAGGCTGGAATGCAGTGGCACAGTCATGGCTCACTGCAGCCTCGAACTCTGGGGCTCAAGTGATCCTTCCACCTCAGCCTCCCAACACACTGGGATTACAGGTGTGACCCACTGCTCTTGGCCAAAACTATTTGTTGATGTTGTAGAAAGAGTTGGCAATACAATGTCTCAGATGAGTTCCAACTGTCCACACTGCTTGGATAACTTTATAGACAATTCATGCAGCCCTCCCTAGGAGCAGGTACGTCCCACCTCGGAGACCTCCTCCTACTCCCTTCTCTGAACTAGCTCTCAGTTCTCTTCCTAGGACCTAAGCTCAAAGCTCTGTTCTTGTGTTCTTTTCCAGCTGTCTATCTCCCTGAAAGCCACAGCTTCTCACCGTTTAGCTGGTGGGGCAAGGTGTCCATAGGCCGTCACTGATCCTCCAACACAAGGTCTGTAAGCCTAAACCAAGGAAGCTAATAATAGAATAGCAACAGTGGCTTTTGTGTATTTTACTAATGTGCCAGACACCTGTTATTGCATGTTTGATGTCACTCTTTAATCCTCACAACAACCACGCAATGTGAATACTCGTTATTTTCTCCATTTCATGGATAGAGAAACAAAAGCTCAGAAAAATTACAGAAATTTGCTAAAGCCATGCAGTAGAGCCAGTAGCCTGTCTAGCAAAACAAATTTCTGAATTATGGACTACAAACAAAGCACCCAGAGATCTCAAAAGGAAAATCTCATATCATTTCAATTAATAACAGTCATGCCCCAGGCTTCTCATTCCTCCTTCTCGGGAAGTGGGAGATAGTGTGAATGTTAGTAATGTCGTAAATATCACTGTGCACATAGCGTCCGTGGGTGTTTGAGAAATCACTTCTTTATGTCAATTCCCAGAAATATTGAGCATACAGGAAACTATAAACTTATCATTCTGCAAAGCAATAAATATTCAGTTTTCTAAGAAAAATCTGTAGTTGGTCCTCAAAAAATTGAATTTTATTTTTTTCTAGGTATAACATAAGAAAAGATTTCAAATTACATTCTGTGAACAAGAAAGCCATGGAGATAAGTCAGAGGCCACCCACCCTGACGGTGGTTTCGTCTCAATGAAATCAGAGAACACGGAGCACAAGATGAATAAGGAATGCTGCATGACCTTCTGCTCTCCTTTTGGGGGATTCCTCGCTATCCCAGCCTACAGTTGAGATTTCCAGGCTTACTCAGTGGGGAAATTAGAAACAGACTCTAGCACCTGATCCCCTGGGTTTGAGTCAGGCTTAGCCACCTCCTGGTAGCATGCCTTGGGTAACTTCATCTCTAAAAAGGGAATGAATTAAATGTAAGAATTAAATGTGACGATGCCTGTAAAATACTTAGCACAGTGACTCCTGGTGACCTAAAGGAAGATGCTGGGGCACAAAATACGCTTTTAAAGAGTTCACTTGAGTCAAAGTGAGGAGACAGCTGCCTGGGACACACTTGCAAGTTGCTTTGGGGTGCGCTCCCTGTGGCCTTTGTTCCATGCAGGTTTTTAAAGGTAAAAAGGGACAAGGAGTGGGGTGATTGACACAGAGTTGTTTGACAAGGATTCCTTTCAATTTACAAGGATAACATTCATTCATGATAGGCTGTGCATCATTGAACTGTGAGTTACGGCATCCAGCATACAGCCATTCATGGCAATTGGCTTAGAGTCTAGAGCCCACATAGCAAGTAGCTTCAAGAGCTAATGCCCCAGCTCAAGGGAGAGTGATGTAACTGCTGTCACATTGCAGTCCCTCACTGTGCCTGATCATTTAAAGGGGATCGCATTCCTCAGGCAAAAATTTTCTTTTCTTTCTCATGCCAGTATAGCAAGTATTCAACCAATGTCAGCGACGATCTATTTCTAATAGTTATTAAGCAGGTGGGGATAGGAACTAGAAAGGTGGACTCCCACAAAGACTTAGTAGGGAGTTTTCATCTGCAAACCCCTGAAAGGCACTGGGTTTTCAGGCTGAACAGGGCAGCATGTAGAACACCCACTTATAATATTCTTAAATAAAAAGAAGGGATCAGCACCTGATAGAATGGTACTTTTAGACGGGGAATTTCTGCCTTACCCACAATGGTAAACCGTCCGAGCCCAGCCTCTTTCTTCTGTTCCATCCGAGCCTCTTCCCTGGTTAACGTCGTGTCTCCTTCAGGAAGGACCATGAGTGGGCAGCCCTCAGCTCACCGCATCTCAGGTTTGAAAGCAGAGGATAAACATGCTTCCTCCCTCCCCACTGCAGCTGGAAAAGCCCTGGCTAAGGTCACAGGGCCTTGATGGGTCTCACAGCCATGTCTGGGGATGAATCCAGTTACCAGGGGAAGGAAAAATGGAATGGACACAACACACAAACAATAGACACCTTCAAACACTCTGGGTGGAAAACATGGATCAATGTGGCTTATTACTATAGTATGTGTCTGACTTTACTTGTGGCTTATTACTAGAGTATGTGTCTGAGTTTACAAGCAACCAGGGAAAGAATTTCAATAATTATAACCATAAATTTAGCTATCCAGGGAGCCTGAGAAGACTGCCGTGTCAGCTCCCTCAGTCATTATTCTCATGAGCAGCAATCTGATATTTGAGAAAGTCAAAACAAATAAAAATAAAGAATGTGTGAGATGACATTGAATAAAAATAGATTTATGAAGATAACTCAATAGATGGGTTTTCACTGCTTCTAATTCATGTTGCTTGATAATTCACCTCATAGGGGTTTTTTTGGTAAAATTTTATATTCAGCTGAGGACTCATCATGCCAAGATTAGCTTAGGTGAAGTTCTCACCGCACATAAAATTGACTTCCACTCCTACAGAGAAACTGTTGATGAGTTCTTCTCTATAATGCCATAAAATATTACAAGCAGGAGAGCCATGCTGGGGCTGGGTCATAAACAATGTTTTTCTGGAAGTCCCTGCAGGGCTTGGCGAGGTCTGGTGAGCACCTCAGGCAGGAAGCCCTGCTCAGGAGACACTAATTAACAGTGACAGCAATGCTGGCAGATTTTCTTTCCCCCAAAATCTATTTGGAGACACAAAAGGGAACCCAGCACTTGGAGGAGAAGAATACTCGTAATGACTTTGAAGAGGTAATTTAGTGAGGGTGTTAGGAGACATTGCATTTTAGCATTTTGTTATTAAGAGGTGCCATTGATGATTTTGCGTTTTCTCATTTCCACTCAGGCAACAAAATCAGCTTTCATGCCAGAGTAATTCACTTAGAGTCAAGCAGACAAGTTAATGATATCGGCAGCCATGGCTCCTGGAGCAGTTGGAGTTGGAAGACTTTTAAAATTTTCGACATTTTAAGGAAGTTCGTGTCTAGTGGTCATGAGCTATTTTGTGATTTTTAAAATATACTGCATTTTGAACTTCATAAAAACAAACTTGATATCTATTATACTACCTATCTAATACTAGATACGAGTTGTTTAGAAACCCCTGTTTTGGTTATGTTTTAATGGAGGTTTGAGCTCATTATTTAATAATGAAGTAACTCAGGATGACTCTCTGTTAGTTCATCTAATACTTACTTGCTTTCTTTTGTTCGAATACTGCCATCCCTCTCTGAACATCATACACTTGTCATGAGAAGAGTCTGCACTTCCAGGGCCTGGCACTGAAGGTCTTGAAATGTTTCTCCTCAGTTCCATTTACTGGCTTCATGACATCTTATATTCTGCCTTCATCAACTGGTTCCTTTATTAATGACGATGCCAAAATACTAATATGGCACTCAAATACAACTAAACAGCAATTTGTCTTTACTCCAGAGACAAAAGAAGAAAGATTTTTTTAAATCCTAGTATTTGGGAAGTATCTTCCATGTCTACTGTCTTCATAGCCAGATTCTAATTTCTCAGTCTTACGGGTAGTGCTAGCTGCTGGACGAGAAGTCAAAGGCACCATAACTTTCTGGATTCCCAGTTTTGCTGATTCATCACGTGTAGGAGGCAATGCTTCCTCCCCCCAGTTGAGTTGTGAATGGGAGTTCAGGGAAGCTGTATTTTTATGCAGGGTTAATAATATAACTAACATAACTGTGCATGGGAATTGTAAAGATGTGAGAGTTGGTGGGTTGGTGTCATGGGAATAGCAGGTAGAATCGTGAATATCAGGTTGTGAGATAATTTTATTGGTCTGAAGGTCAATTTGAGAAGACTCAGAGGTTGGATGTGCAGCTCAATATTTATCTCAGAGCTTAAGAAAGAACTAAAAAGAATGATGAGTGATAGAGAGGAATAGTCCCTGAGGAGACCTGGCTAGAGAGCAAATTTGCAATTATAACAACAAGGCAAAGGCCTTGGTATGTTGTTCTCAGATGGTTAGATGCTTTCCAAAAGGAACTTTCCTTTGATGCCTTTTAATTCTTGAAATTAAAAAATCCAGATAAAAAAATTTTTCAGAGCCTAAGAATTCAAAATATTTTAATACTGGGAACTAATGTGATTGACTTTTCAAAAATCTGAATTAACTCATGTCTTAACCCACTGTTGTTTTGGCCTCAAAATGACAACTGCTAATCATCTAGAAAAATGTGATTTATAAACATCTTTATTTAAGAACCTCATTCTAAAGTGGAAAAAAAGCAGTTGAAAGAATATATAGTGACCAAAAAAACTACTTTGATTTCACTACGACATTAATTAGGATGTGCTACTATTTCTAAAAATATAGGGCCTGAAGTGTAAAACATGTCATTTAAATACTCTGCAGACAATGTTTACTTCAATTTCATGTAGACTCATGAACATTTAAAAAATTTTTCTGAGGATCCCAGGGCTTTCTGGGTCATACTACTGAGATCTTTCTCTTGGGCTCTTGTTCCCAGGAAACAACATGTGACGGTTTCATGTATATGCCTCACAATTTGGCTTTCAGCACATTGCTTAAGAATAAATAGCAGTCAGCATTCAGTTTTATACAAGGGACAGTTTGCACATTTTCCTCAGTATAAGCTAAAAAAGAAGGAGAAAATGAGAAAGGAAAAAAGAAAAAGAAAAAGAAAGAAAGAGAAATCCCCTCTTACTATCCTAGCTCTTCATAGATGTGATAGAGACTGTTTACCAGCCTTACTTTCTCTCTGATAATATAGTTAGACTGTATTTTCATTTTTCCTTTGCAATTAGATGTGGCCACTGGGCTGTGTCCCAGCAAAGGAATGTGAATACAAGTGGTATGTACTCCTGCTAGCCTGGCACTTTAAAGCTTGTCAGGCATGACTCTCCAAGCTGTTTTCCTTTCCAGCTGACTGGCATAGAGACAACATGGAATATAACCTTGGAAGCTGTGTTCTGAAAAATGGCAGAGCTACAGGTGGAAGGAGCCTGGGTCCCTGAATGACCACTTGGAGGAGAAGCACCTGCCAAATCAAGAGTACCACTTTGGAAATTATGTGAGTGAAAAATAGATTGATACTTTGCTTGAGCCATTCTATATTTGTATAATTGTGTCCTTAACTTTTGCACTATGTAATTATTATTAAATTACTTTTTACCACTAGAGATGACTCTATTGTTGTCATGATTCTGTGAGGTGAACTAGGAATGGAGGGTAGAACCTAACTTCTCACGCACATCTTCTGTGTAAAACTTGCGCATTCTCTATGCATCATTTATGTATCTGCTTTGTGACGTGTAACAGGCATGCCTTTTACGTGTATCAGCTCATGCACTTTTTAATAATTTTATCAAGGGAGCATTTAGGTGTAGGGAAATGGACAGGACATAAGTGCACAATTCAATGTTTCTGTTAAATTCAGTGTTCTATTGGATCTGTTATGGTATTCCTTCTTTCATTCCAGATATTAATAATTTGTATTATGTTGGGCTTTCAAAATCATAGTTTTTTGCTGTATATTTATGTATCTTTCTTTTTATTACTTTGAAATAATTCTTTGAGATCATTTACTCTAATTTTTCTAATAATTTCAACTTTTATTTTAGATTCGAGGGATACACGTGCAGGTTTGTTACCTGAATATATTGCATGATTCTGAAGTTTGGGATACAATTGATCCCATCACCCAGGTACTGATCATACTACCCAGAATTAGTTTTTCAGTCTTTTTCTCTCCTCCTTCTCTCCCTACTCTAGAAGTCCCCAGTGTCTGTTGTTGCCATCTTTATGTCCATGACTACCCAATGTTTAGCTTCTACTTAGAAGTGAGGACACGTGCTATTTGGTTTTCTGTTCCTGTATTAGTTCACTTAGGATCATAGCCTCCAGCTGAATCCATGTTGCTACAAAGGACATGATTTTGTTCCTTCTTATGACTGTATAGTATCCCATGTATATGTGCCACATTTTCTTTATTCAGTCTACCATTGATGAACACCAAGGTTGATTCCACAACTTTGTTATTGCTAATAGTGCAGTGGTGAACATATAAGTCCAGGCATCCTTTTGATAGATGATATATGATAGAATGATAGGCTGATTTATTTTCTTTCACATATATACTCAGTAGTGGGATTGTTGGATCTAGTGGTAGCTCTGTTTTAAGATCTTTGAAAACTATTCAGACTGCTTTCCACAGTGGCTGAACTAATTTACATTCCCACCAACAGTGTATAAGTGTTCCATTTTCTCCACAGCCTCACTAGCATCTCACCACCATTTCTGGCTTTTTAATAATAGCCATTCTGACTGGCATGAGATGGTGTCTCATTGTGATTTCGATTTGCATTTTTCTGATTTTTAGAAAAGGCATACTAACAGGAAAAGAAGAAGTCAAAATACTTCACTCCACAAATATGATTCTATACCTACAAAACACTAAAGACTCTGCCAAAAGGCTCTTAGAACTGACAAACAGCTTGATTAAAGTTTTGGAATTACAAGATCAATGTGCCAAAATCAGTAGTATTTCTATACACCAATAATGTTTGAGCTGAGAGCCAAATTAAGAACACAATCCAATTTACAATGGGTGCAAAAAACAAAAAAAAAAAAACAAAAAAAAACCTAGGAATACACCTAACCAAGGAGGTAAAAGTTCTCTATAAGGAGAACTACAAAACACACTGAAACAAATTATAGATGACATGAACAAATAGACAAAACATTCCATGCTCATGGAATGGAAGAATTAATAACGTTAAAATGGCCATACTGCCCAAAGCAATCTACAGATTCAATGCCATTCCTATCTAACTACCAATGTCATTATGTCATTTATCACATAACTGAAAAAAAAAAAACTCTTCTAAAATTTATATGGAACCTACAAAGAGCTCCAACAGTCAAAGCAATCCTAAGCAAAAGAACAAAGCTGGAGGTATCACATCACCCAACTTCAAACTATGCTATAAGACCGCAATAAACAAAACAGCATGCTACTGAAACAAAAACAGACACATAGACCAATGGAACAGAATTGAGAACCCAGAAATAAAGCCATACACCTACAACTATCTGATCTCCAACACAGTTGAAAAAAATAAGCAACAGGAGAAAGACTCCTTATTCAATAAATGATGCTGGGATAGCTGGCTAGCCATAAGCAAAAGAATGAAATTAGACCCCTACATTTCACCATAAACAAAAGTTAACTCAAGATGAATTAAATATTTAAATGTAAGACCTCAAACTATAGGGATCCTGCAAGAAAATGTAGGAAACGTAATTCTGGACATCAGCCTTGGGAATTTATGACTAAGTCCCCGAAAGCCATTGCAACAAAAACAAAAATTGCTAAGTGGAACCTAATTAAACTAATGAGCTTCTGCACAGCAAAAGAAACTATCAGCAGAGTAAAAAGGCAACCTACAGAATGGGAGAACATATTCACAACTATGTATCCAACAAAGGTCTAATATCCAGAATCTATAAGGAAGTTAAACAATTGAATAAACAAAACTCAAATAAGCCTATTAAAAAATGGGCAAAGACGTGAACAGACTCTTGTATTAAGTTAGAAACTTAGGTTATTAATTTTAAGTTTTTCTGCTTTCTAACACAGGCTTTTAAAGTTGTGCATTTTCTTCTAAGTATTGATTGAATTGTATCTCAAAAGTTTTTTTTATATGTTTTGTTTTCATTTTCATTCACTTCAGTGCATTTTCTAATTTACCTTGGGATTTCTTATTTAATTTGTTCTTTATAAGTGTTTTACTGAATTTCCAAATGTTGTATAATATTCTGGATATCTCGTTGCCACTGACTTTTAATTTAATATGACTGCAGTCAGATAATATATTTAACAATATAATCAATCTTGAGATATAATAACACTTTATGACCCAGCATATAGCCGATCTGGTGAATATAACATGTGCTTTTGAAAAGAATGTATATTCACTACTCTTGGGTAAAATATTTCACGAATGTCAATTAGGTCTAGTTTGTTCATTGTGTGGGTTACATGATATAAACTTTACTCTTTTTATTTTTTTCAAATTGATTCGCCTATTACTGACAAAAGTGTATTGAAATCTCTATTTCTTAATATGGATTTTCTATTTCTTCTTTAGTTCTACCAAGATTACTTCATGTATTTAGAAGCTAAATGCATATAAACATTTAAGATTTTATATCTTCATGATAAATTGACACCTTTTCATCACTGGTCATATTGCTTGTCTTGAAATTTATATCTGGTTTTAATAAGATCACAGCAGCAATTTTACACTTACCATTGCATAAAATTTTTTCCATCATTTGTTATCTATGTCTTTATAGTTAAAATGCATCTCCTATAGACAGCACAAAATTAGCTATCATTTTTTCCCATCTATTCTTTATTATGATGCTAATTTTTATAAATTTGTTTAGTGTCTATGATTACAACTTATAAAAACAAAAACTTCTATTGAGTGCAGGTTTTTAGATTCGTGGCTTTATATATATATATGACTTCTTATTTGGAGGGTTTAACTTATATTACTATAATGTTATTATTGATGTAGTTGGGATTATACCCAATTTCTCGCTATTGTTTTCCTTCCATTGTTGTTCCTCCTCTTCCTCCTTCTTTTTGTTTAATTGAATATTATTATTTGACATAATTTAATATTCCATTTAATATTTATCTAAATTTAATATTTCTTTTTTTTTTTTTTTTGAGACTGAGTTTTGCTCTTATTGCTCAGGCTGGAAGCACAGTGATGCGATCTTGGCTCACTGCAACCTCCGCCTCCCCAATTCAAGCGATTCTCCTACCTCAGCCTCCCAAGTAGCTGGGATTACAGGCACCCACCACCACGCCCAGCTAATTTTTGTATTTTTGGTAGAGACGGGGATTTCACCATGTTGGCTAGGCTGGTCTCTCGAACTCTCAACCTCAGGTGATCTGCCGCCTCAGCCTCCCAAAGTGCTAAGATTACAGGCCTGAGCCACCGCGCCTGGCCTCAAGAACTTTTTGGTTTTTTTGAGACGGGGTCTCGCTCTGTCCCCAGGCTGGAGTGCAGTGGCCCAGTCTCGGCCCACTGCAACCTCTGACTCCGTGGTTCAAGTAATTCTTCTGCTTCAGTCTCCTGAGGAGCTGAGATTACAGGCATGCGCCACCAAGTCCAGCTAATTTTTGTATTTTTGGTACAGATGGGGTTTCACCATGTTGGCCAGGATGGTCTCGATCTCCTGACATTGTGATCTGCCTGCCTCAGCCTCCCAAAGTGCTAGGATTACAGGCGTGAAATAACTTAATCTGAGGACTCATGTAAGGGCTTCTAAACAGCTCCTTCTCCACTTCCCTGTGCTACTATTGCCAGCTACCTCAGCCATTCCAAATTTCAATCTTTACCTCCTCAGTTAAGCAAGACCACCATTTGCCGTTTGGGCTCCATCTTCTCCCACAGTCTCATGGTGCCTCCAAGAAGTGAGCAGGAATCTCACCTTCTGTGTCTCTTTTCCATGATCCATTCTGGATCTCACATTTTGTGTCTCTTTTCCATTATCCATTCTGAAAAGGCATTGCTTCATATATTTCATCTGGTTTCATGGTTACTTCTTGACTGAAAGCTGAACTCCCATGCTGTCAATGTTTTCTAACTCAAACAAATGTTTGGCAAAAATGCATGACTCCCTAATGCCACCTACATTTCCCTGGGTCACGTTTCCATTGCTGTCTTCTCCAGTTTGAGACTCTTTGGGAAACTGGATTAGATTACTGCCTCAACCATAGTCATTTGATAGAAAATGCTATTAGGTTTATTATTCTGTTAGGAATATGAATGTGAATTTTAATATGTCTGATTAACATTGGCAACAGCTTAGGGAATGTTATCAGGAGATCAGTGAAAAACCCATTACTCCAAATGAATTTGTTTGTTTTTAGCAATAACAGGCTACTATGGATTTAGTCATTTAAACTGTTCCAGAGAAGTAAATTGTCATTTTACTTGGTTTGGCTTTTGACCTTGAAAAATATCTGGATAAGTCTTCTGGAGTCTTGTAACAAGTTCACCTAAAATTTTATCCAGTGTCTCCTACTACAGTTTCAGAAACAGATATTCTATTGTCATAGGCCATCTGAAAATAGGATAACAACTATTTTCCACATACAAATCATATCAAAACTAGTATTGTTTAGTACTTCACTTCAACCTTTGCCTGTTTATCTGCAGATTAAACAATCTTTAATGGATCAAGATTTCTAAATTTAATATAGTTCAATTTCTCACACTTCCCTTACAGTGAGTGATTTTCTTGTTTTATTGAAATCCTTTTGTGTTCAACATATCAATTTTTATAGGTAGTTAATTTTGTGTTTTGTTTTTAAAATACTTATCTACCTAATATTGAGAAGATATTATCCTATATTATCTTCAAATATCTCAATTTTTTCCTTTAATATTTTTATCTACATACAACTTGGTTTTGGTTTTGTGTATAAGAAGAATCAGCACCACTACTAAAAGGTCATTCTTGTCCCATGGCTCTGCAGCACCAACTGTGCCATAAATTACATATCCATGTTACATATTATCTATTTCTAGAATCCATTCGGTTTGTCCATATATGCACTAATATCACACTTCATTACTGGAACTTTATTCTTAGTTTTGATACCTAGTAACATGGGCTCTCTTGCTTTCTTCTTTGAAGTTCTGATGACTCTAGCCTTTGAATATTCATATACATTTTAAAATAAATTTATCCATGTTCTTTAAGTTTTACAGTGATTCTGAGTAAGACTGCATCAAGCAATAGATCAATTTTAAGAGAACTGACACTGACACCATATCCATGACTGTGATCTGTTTTCCATTCACTTACTTCTACTTTAATAACTATCACTATCAGCAATGGTGGCAATCATGTGCATATTTCATTAAATGTATCCCTAGGCATCTTTGATGCCATTTCAAATATATTCTTTTGGACAAATTTACTGAGGTATAATTAACATGCAATAGACTACACTTATTTAAAGTGCACACTTTGATACATTTTTACATATGACACATGTATACATCTATAAAAAATGACTAGAGGAAGCTCTCTCTCTAAACAGAAGAAAAATAATAAAAGAAGAAATATTGAAACATTAGTAGGAAGAAAAAGCAATGGAAGGAGTAAAAGTATCAGTGAATACAATGTATTTTCTTTAAACTCCTCTTGGGCTTTCTAAACTATGTTTGATGATGAAGGAAAAAATTATAACATATTTATATGATCCTAAATGTGTGTGAAGAAATTATGTATGACAATTATAAGTGGGAGAGGGTAAAAGGACATAAAGAAGGGTAGAGTTTCTGCTCTTCGTATGAACTGCTACAATGTTGACACTAGTAAACCATGATCAGTAGTATATATTTCATACAATACTAGAGCAAACCATGTTCATGAATTGGAAGACTCAGTACAGTAAAGATGTCACTTCTTCCTAAATTGTTATCCAATTTTAAGGCAGTTCATATCAAATTCCTGCAAGAGTTATTGTAGGTATAACCAAGATTATTGTAAAACTCATATGAAAAGGCAAAGGGATAAGAATAGCTAAAACAATTTTGACAAAGAAGGATAAAATAAAAGAAACCCACCCACCAAATTTCAAGACTTACAGCTACAGTAATCAAGTGGTATTGACAGAGGCATTGACACATAGATCCATAAAACAGAGCCAAGAAATTGACTCACATGAATATGCCCAAAAGTTGAAAGGCAATTCAATGGAAGTAGGATAGCTTTTTCAGCAAATGGTGTAGCAATTGGACAATCATAGTAAAAACAACCACCAAAACAAGTCTTAACCTAAACCTTACGCCTTACAGCAATATTAACTCAAATTGGATAATGGACTTAACTGTAAAACATAAAAGTATAAAACTTTTAGAAAAAATGAAACACAGGGAAAGATCTTAAAGATCTGGAGCTAGGCAAATAATTCTTAGATTTGACATAATAAGCACAATCCATAAAAGAAAAAATTGAAATATTGAACTTCATCAAAATTAGAAACTTTTGCTGTATGAAAGACTGGGTATAGAGGATAAAAAGGCAAGCTGCAAACTGGGAGAAAATATTCCTAAACCAGAGAGTTATTATCTAGAATATATAAAGAACAATTATCTAGAATATGTAAAGAGCTCTCAAAATGTAGTATTAAAAAAGAAAACTGCCGGGTGCGGTGGCTCAAGCCTGTAATCCCAGCACTTTGGGAGGCCGAGGCAGGCGGATCATGAGGTCAGGAGATTGAGACCATCCTGGCTAACACGGTGAAACCCTGTCTCTACCAAAAATACAAAAAACAAAAATTAGTCGGGCATGGTGGCAGGCGCCTATAGTCCCTGCTACCGGGAGGCTGAGGCAGGAGAATGGCTTGAACCCGGGAGGTGGAGCTTGCGGTGAGCCGAGATCGTGCCACTGGACTCCAGCCTGGAAGACAGAGTGATACTCCGTCTCAAACATAAATAAATAAATAAATAAATAAATAAATAAATAAATAAATAAAAATAAAATAAAATAGAAAACTAACAGCCCAGTTATAAAATGGGCAAAAGGCATGAACAACATTTCAATGAAGGAATGTACAGATAGCAAATAAGCGCACAAAAATATGCTCAAGCCATCAGAGAAGTACAAATTAAAATCAAAGTTAGATATCATTATCTAACAGAAGAACGGCTAAAATAAAATGAATGACAACATCAAATGTTGGTGAGGATGCAGAGAAACTGGATTCCTCATACATTGTCAGTGGAAATGTAAAATGGTATGGTCACTCTAGAAAATCGTTTGCCAATTTCTTACAAAACAAAAATTGCAAATACCATATGGCCCTGCAATTAGTTTCTTAGGTATTTATCCCAGAGAAATTAAAACAGGATTTTTAATTTTTCCCAGGCTTATATTTTATTTTTTACTCGGCTTATATTCTTTATCTTTTTTTTATAACATATGCTCCCACAAGAAAGATACCAAGGTCTTTGAATTCTGAAACCATGTTGTTCTCCATGAATTTTGATTTAACTAAGGCCATGCAATATAATAAGGTAATTTAGGTACTCATTTTACTACCCCTACTTTGAAATGCTTGGGGTTTTCTATATAACTAGATCAAAGGTATCAGAGCAAATGTCAATAATCTTATTTAAGATGATGCCCGCCATTAAATAGTCTATATTCTTGAGTACTTTTATTGTTGTCATTATAGGTATCTTATTTAAATTTCACAAATATTGACGAAGCTCTTCCTATATGCCTTGCTTTATGCTCTGTCCAAATGGTCACGGCCCAACAAAGAAGTCACATCAAATGAAAAACTGCAATGTAATAGAGGGTATGGAGAGGTCTAAGCAGTGTAGAGGATGACGTGATCTCCTACGGAGTAGGGGTGCATAACAATGGGAGTCAGTGAGTTTGCCAAAGCAATGGCCACTAAGCTAGATGTTCATCACTGAGCATCATTGGTTCATGAAATCCACATGTTGAACAAAGGGCAAGGAAACCTGGACAGTGCCATAAACATCTTCACAGGGAATCTAGTTTGAGGTGTTTTCCTTATTACCGAAGGATACAAGTAAAAGTGAACATGATTGAAATAAAAAGAATGGGTTAAGCAGACCTAGCTTAGCTGGGTTGTTCATAAAACATACTAGGTTATCATCTCTTTAAATCCATATTCCTTCCCTAATGTTCAATGGCTATGACCATGTACTTTCTAATTTTGCTCAATTCTATGTTCTGCCTTACAGAAGGACCCCAAACTGTTATTCTTCATTAAACTGCATTTTCCTATGGCTTTGTTCAGAAATGTACGTGTTGCTTAGAGTTTGACATGAAATGATAACACAGGTTAGTTAAAATACTAATTTAAAATTTTTAGAGCATAGCATGTATTCTAAATTGCAGAATAGGAAAAAAGAAATGAGAATATCTGAGAGAAAAGACCAGAATATATTAATAGAACAGCATGTTTAAGATGATTAATTTAAGTACCTAAAGCACTTATTGACTGATATTTTGCTTTAATCAAATTTATTAAATACTCTCTATGGAACAGAAATTGTGTTAGGTGCTCTAATATGTCTATCTTATTACTTTTGAGAAATAATATCCTGTGGTTATATCCCCTTTACAGGAGTGAGAAAATTACACATTTTACAGTTCATTTCTGCTGACATGTCTTCTGACTCCATAAATCTATCAGGATCCTGGAAAGAAAGAGCTGATGATACTCAAGTTGGGTGGAAGGATAGTGCTGTAACCCAAAGCTCGTAACTGGAGGGAGTTATTCCTGCCTAAATGGTCAAGGTGCAGAGCAGTTACTAAAACCTGCCTGAAAGGAGCTGTTGACTTTCATCAAGATACTAACCTGCCAGTGGTGTCCCTACAGAAGGAAATAAATCCCCCAATCTTACTTTTGATTTAACTAAGGCTGTATGGTCTAGTAAGGTAATTTAGGTATTCATTTGTCTATCCTTACTTTGAAATGCTTGGGGTTGTCCTATATCACTAGATCAAAGCTATTGAGCAAAGTAGCTTTCATATCATTTGCTCTGTTATGTTTTCTTCTCGTCTTTTGCTGAACTTCACTGACTAAACTCAACTGGAAGCCCAAGGGGCACAGGAAAAAGGAGGAGAAGGAAATATCTGGAGGAAGACATAAAAGATGCCCAGCTCACTTTCTGAGCTTCTCGGTAGACAGGAGGTCAGAGCAGGGTCTCCGCTGCACAGGCACTCTCAGCTGCTGCATGATGTTGAGCAATATCCCTAACCTAACTAAGCAATCATTTTTCCCGTATACAACTGGGAATGAAAAAGTGCGGTTGTCTCATGAGTTTGTACTGAGTGTATGCGTAGTGCCTGTTACATACTTTGTTCTCAATAAAAGGTATTTACCTTTATTATGATTTTACTAAATTTTTACAAATTTGTTTAGTGTCTATGATTACAACTTATATAAACAAAAACATCTATCGAGTGCAGGTTTTTAGATTCCTGGCTTTATATACATGAATAAGGAAAATAAAAATAATATTCCTTTTTTTTTTCTTTTTTGAGGCAGAGTCTCGCTCTGTGGTCCAGGCTGGGGTGCAGTGACGTGATTTTGGCTCACTGCAACTGCCACTTCCTGGGTTCAAGCGATTCTCCTGCCTCAGCCTCCCAAGTAGCTGGGACTACAGGTGCATGCCACCACACCCAGCTAAATTTTTGTATTTTCAGTAGAGGCGGGATTTCACCATGTTGGCCAGGCTGGTCTCGAACTCCTGACCTCAGGTGGTCCGCCCACCTCGGCCTCTCAAAGTACCAGGATTACAGGCATGAGCCCCTGCTCCCAGCCATAAAAATCATATTCCGAGTGCTTTCCCATAGAAAGAAGCAACTATGGATCTATATTTTTATATTATCTTAAACATGGAAAATATATATCTCTCTCTGATTCACACTATTTTACAACAAAACCTCAATTATTCAAGGTTCTTGTAAATCATAATTTTCATTTCTTACCTATGTATGAAGTTATGAAGGTGCATGGGACTTTACAAAAGACAATTTAAAAAAAGTCTGACATCTATCTGGAATTTCACAGCTTATAGCTTTTAAAGTGTTTTTCTGTAAATTATCTCTTCAACGTAGTTTCAACATTAGGCAACTTCCAGCTGGCTCTAGAACTCAAAAGAATCAATCCAGGGTGAGTAAGAAATTCCAGAGATGAGGACTGAGCCCAGAAGCTGCTGTGTCAATAGTCCTTAAAGTTTTACTGCAAAACTGGAGGTTTACAATATAAAAATAAAATTCAAGTTTCTTTAGGAACTCTAATCTAACATGATGTATTTAGTGATAGATATAATGTTTCTAGATGTGTTGGCATCTTTCTGATGGCTAGCAGGTGATAGTTGCTTGTTCTGCTGGATAATGAGGCATATAATAATTAAAATACGAAGAGTCTGATAAGTTACCTCCCAGAATGGAAAACTAAGCAGGCAGTGCACTGTGTCTCTCATGAATGTGCTTGTTTCTATGAATAGAAGGCACTTAGGATGAAGGATAGAGTTGGATGAGCGTGCATCTTCACGTTAAGGTCCCCAAAGTGAATCTTTGCCCTGTTTCATTTTATTCTAAAAAAAAGTCAACTGAACACCTCTCTGTGAGCCAGACACTGTGTTTTTCAGAATAGCTGACTGAATAAACAAATGCAAACATAAATCGTGCCTAAAGAAAACACAACAGAGAAGTTGTTCCAAAGAAGTCTGTGAAATAAAATATCATTATCTTAAAGACTGAACATTTAAAAATAGTTGTGAATTACATAATTATGATCTAAAAAGGAATCCATTACAAAATTAAACTCAGTGATTTTGATCATAAATTATATATCTGAATTTTTCCTAGGCTATAGCCTGCATGAAAAAGAAAAATAAATCATATTGCTTCAAGGGACTTCAGTCTTACAGAGTGTGCACGCATGAAACAGACACAAGAAAAGTCAGGACCACTAAAGATGCAGACACCATGGGTCAGGTAAAGCCAGGAAATAAAGCAACAAGAACAGGAAGCACCAGATGAAGGCGGAGAAGTACTCAGCATGGATCCAATTCCAGGAGTAGACATTAAGGGAGAGAGTGTCTGTGTGTAGCTCGATACAGAAACAAGAATGTCATAGTGTGAACATGCAGGAAGGCCCCAATCTGAAGTCAATAAGTCACTTTAAAAGAGGTAAAGTAAAGGTGATAAAATGTGACAGGTAAAGAGAGACTTTACTGTGTCCTGAATACCAAGGTAAGCTCATTTTTAACTTTATCAGGTAGGTTGTTTGTAAACAAAAGCTAAGAAGCACAGTAAGAACAAATGTTTATTTATCACTAAATATATGTGAGATGCTGTGTTTCAAGCCATCCCATAAATTATCATGTTTGATCCTGAAACACATATATTAACTATTCAGTAAGTCTCAGCCATTATTATTATTATCAATTTTTATTTCTAGATTTTCTCTTAATGACACTTGGATTACAGATGGGTAAAAGCAAGATTGGTGTTTTTTAGGAAAGGAGAATTTCTTTTATTTTACAAAGTGCATCTCTCAATTTATGTCATCTTTAATTTTTTTCAACAAAATTTTATGGTATTCAATGTAAAGATATTTCACATCTTCTGTGGGGGTTTTTTAATCTCTGACTGTGTTTGTGGGTTTGTCTATTTCTCTTTGCAGTTCTATCAGTTCTTACTTCATGCATTTAGAAGCACTGTTACTACATTGGTAAATATTTAGGGTGGTGATATGGTTTGGCTGTGTCCCAACCCAAAATCTCATCTTAAACTGTAATCCTCATCATCCTCATGTGTCAAGGGCAGGACCAGGTGGAGGTAATTGGATCATGGGGGCAGTTTTCCCCATGCTGTTCTCATGAAAATGAAAGTCTCACGAGACCCGATGATTTTATGAACATCTGGCATTTCTCCTACCTGCACTCACTCCATCCTGTGAAGAAAGTGCCTGCTTCTCCTTTGCCTTCCGCCATGATTATAAGTTTCCTGAGACCTCCCCAGCCACGCGGAACTGTGAATCAATTAAACCTCTTTCCTTTATAAATTACCCAGTCTCAGGTCTTCCTTCAGAGCAGTGTAAGAATGAACTAATACAGATGGTTATGTGTTTTAATGAATTGGCTCCTTTATCACCGTGAAATGACTTTCTTTATTCCTGGTCTATTCCTTACTTTGAAATCTACCTTGATAGTAATACAGCCCCAGCTCTAGAAGAGAATTTAAGACCAGAAAACAGGAAAGGGCCCAAAGCACTCACTCTGGATTTAGGCACTGGGCTCAGTCAATTTCTGTTGCAGTCATGAGGGAAATCTTCTGTAAATGTCAGCTCAGCCAGGAAAATGTAATTTTTGCTCTCAGCAAAAAATCTTGTTGATTTCAGGAGCTTTGAATGTCTATGGTTTTTCCAAAGTAAAACAATCTTGACCTGAGGCTCTGATCCATTTAGTTACCTGTCATATACAAAGTCTATACACGTATTGGGGAAATATTTCTTATTGCTTACAACATCCAAATAAAATGTGCATTCACTCTTATATGAAAGAAAAATGAATTTAAGAGTGTCTTCTTTCTCTTTATCATTTGTTATCTTTCTACCACTTTCCCCAGGCAAGGAGATTATTCTTTCATTGTACTTTATGTTCTGCACATAGCTTCTGTGTGTGGAACAAAAGTGGAAAGAAGCAATACTAGTACCATCTCATCAAAGAATAAACATGCCCTCAAACAATCAGGTCTTTATAATTGTAAAACATTTCCCATCTGTGAAAATTGAACAAAGTCACTAAATCAATAAGTCCCAGTTGTTGTCCCACAAAACATAGTACCCTACAAACAGAACTTTTCTCATAAGCCCTGAACTAATAAATTAAAATAGGGACCAAATTCCCTTTTAAAGAGTTGCCTTTGTGTGACAAGAGGAAGTAGGAATGGCAGGACTGGTAAATGTGAGGTGACCCACTTCAGCAATGCTGTCGGAAGCCAAGAACAGTGCCTTTCCTTCACAGTGGCTTTGTTGAGTGTTTAGGAAAATGTTGCCAAAATGTTCATTACCAGATGGCATTAAAAAATGTATTTCTCATGTCAATGAGTCACTCTGGGGAAAAAATACTGACAAATATGGTAATACCACATCAGTTTATTTGCCTTCAGTATTTTGCATGAAAAAGGTCTATAAGTCCAATTAGAGGTTGGTATGCAAAACTGTCCTTTATGTTTTGTTTTAAATATAAAACTCAGTTTCATAATTCTAACCCTCTTTCTAATAATCCCTGGAGATGCAATATATCATGTATATCATAACAATCAGCAAAAAAAAATATGCAGGATTCTGTTCCAATCAAAGGCACTCTTTATAAGTTGATATTCTATACCCTTGTTCGATAATGATTTGAAGGTTCCAAGGAATGCCTCACCTGACTACCAGGACCAGGTGATACCCCTAGTGCCTACTAATCTGTTTGCAGCTCAGAGCAAGTGTTGAATTGTTCTTCTGGGTTTAGATCATAAGCACAGACCACAAGTCTTAACCAACGCACACACAGGGGCATCACCGTTCAGAGTAAACGGTGTTTAGAAAAATGCTGCAAAGGATCATAGAAAATAAAGGTAAAATTTCATGATTTATGCTGTAATCTCCGGGATTTCTTGGCAAATTTATGAACAGTTCTGTAAATGTTTGATTGGAGTAATGAACAACTGATGCCTCAGGGATTTGCAGCTTCCTTGGTGGACAGTTCCAGCCCAGAGAGTTTCATTATAATATGGTACTGGAAGTCAAAAAATGCTGAATGTTCTGAAGACTTAAACAATGGATAATGCCTTTTTACTGCAGACAATGATGTAGTGTAGTAATGGTTGGCTTTGTGAAATGAGAATATGATAGAAAATTACTGGATCAAGGAGGACTAGAATATCTTACTCTCTAGGAGTAGGGGTCTCATAGTTGTCTGTATCTTATTGAGAAATAGTAAGACTAAATAAATGAGAAGATATAAAAAGTTCATGGATTGGATTACTCTGTATTTTAAATACATCAATTTTCCCCAAATTGCACTGCCAATGAAAATCTCTATTTTTTGTATGTGGGATTTCATAAGCTGATTCTGAAATTTATGAAATAAGAACACGAAAGGCCAAGAACAGTCAAAATATGCTTAACAAAAACAAGCTGAGAGGACTTGTTCTAACACATATCAAAACTTATGTTTAAGTTGCAGTAGTTAGGAGTGTATGGTATTTTTGCAGGGGGAGTCGAACAGACCAATCAGAATAAATGTCATAGAAACAGACCTCATGTATAACGGCATGTCATTTTGATGTGTTGGAGCCAAAACTCTTCAATAAATGGTACTGGGACAACTATGTATCCATAGGGAAATAAATAAAATGATTCCTATCTCAAAGCACACATAAAACTAACTCCAAATAGATTAAAAGCACAAAGAATAAAATCTACAAAACTGTCAAGCTTGTAGAATATAGGATATCTTCGTGACCTTAAGGTAGGTATAGCTTCCTTCAATAAGACAAAAAAAAAAAAAAAAAAAAAAAACCAGCACTGGCACTGTATTTCTGTGTATGTGTGAATACGTGTGTGAAAATTAACTAAATGCACATGATCCCTTGGGTGGAAAATTAACAGAGACCTTATGAAATGCTTACAACTCAATGACAATAAGGACGTGATGCATCAAGAGCAGTGAAGTTTGCTAAGGTAATAGTAAAAGAAAACTTTCAACTCAGAAGAGCAGAAATGTTGAGTACCAAAAATTCTACTCAAAAAGTTGGAAAAAAAAAAAAACCCAGGTAAATACCATAAAATGAGAAAATATAGAAAAAGAAAGAAATCAATGGATTAAAGAACAACCATGTAATCAAAATATTACTAGAACCTGAAACTGTTTCTTTGAAAATATCAGCAACACAAATCCCTAACAATACTAATCAATTAAAAAGAAAGTACATTATCTTTAATTGATGTTAAAAATTCAAACAAACATATTAGAAACAACCAAACATACTATAAAATGAAAGAGGAGAGAGCAGATATACAATTGTTTTAATGTTGTGCATAAGTATCCATTAAACCTTGAAGGAATTGATAATTTTCTGGGAAAATGTAAAATTAGACAAAATTGTCACAGAATGAAATTTAGTAGAACTAATATAGGCCAATAGCATTTAAAGAAATTGAGATTAATTCAAGATATTCCAAGGCCCAGGTCCTGGAAGCTCACAGAGGAGTTCTGTCAGGCCTCAAAGAAATAGGTAATTCCTCTCATGTACAGGTTGTTCCAGGAAAGAGAAAGAGGATGAGCTGCTCAAGTAATTTTATGACACCAGGATAACTAGATAAGCTCATTGGTTAAAAAAAAAAACAAAAGTGACAATCAGGCCAAATTCTTTGATTCTGCACGAGAGACTTAAAGTTATAGTTGTAATCATAAGCCATGCATTTAATGGAAAGCCTTTCAGTAATGTGAAGACTGATGGCACAGAGGTTTTGAAAATATAATTTGTCAAATTGGATATTAAAGTTCTTTACCTTGAACACACTAATAATACAATAGTAAGCAAATGTAGGGTGGAGGTCCTTTCTTGTCATATTCATTCTTATTCTGTGTCATGTAATATGAATTTTGTTCATTTATTCTAGTCATCCTAAGACATCCTATTTTTTTAATATGAAAGGTCCATTGTTAATTTATATGACTCATCTGTGTTTCTGTTTATTGGCAGTTACATTTACTTATTTTATTTATCATGAAATTAAAGATTGCCAACCTAATTTTTACTATGCACCCCAGAACTATGATGATATGCTAAGATCTCTTGACTTCATCTAATAACATCACCTTCATATTAGTGGATTGGTTTAACTATGTAGTCAAAGTATTAATAATATTAAGTAGGTGGAATAAATCACCAGTTCTCAGTGAAGACCTAGGGATTTCCAGAGACCCTTTCCGAAAGCTCATGGTGTCGAAACTATTTTCATAGTAGTGTGAGGGTATTAGGTGCTCTTCTCACTGCACTGATATTTGCAACAGTGGTGTGATGCAGAGTGGGGTAAAAATGCTAAGTCAAGTTTTACTTCACTTGATTTACTAAATCAAGCAGTGGCACCAAACTGTATGAGTGGTGATTACATTCACCATGACCATGTACTCACATTGAAATAAGTGCCAGTGTTGCTTAAGAACGACCTTAATAGGCCAGGCACAGTGGTTCATGCCTATAATCCCAGCACTTTGGGAGGCTGAGGCGGACAGATTGCCTGAGCTCAGGAATTCAAGACCAACCTGGGCAACACGGTGAAACCCCGTCTCTAATAAAACACAAAAAATTAGCCAGGCGTGGCGGCGGGCACCTGTAGTCCCACCTACTTGGGAGGCTGATGCGGGAGAATCGCTTGAACCCTGGAGGTGGAGGTTGCAGTGAGCCAAGACTGCACCATTGCAAGATTGCACCATTGCAGTCCAGCCTGGGCAACAGAGCGAAACTCCATCTCCAAAAAAAAAAAAAAAAAAAAAAGAATGGCCTTAATAAAAGGAAATGTCCTTAATAAAAGGAAAAGGTGATAATTTTTTACAATCTTGGATGATATATAGGTACACATCTCTTTAATATTGTGTCTGTTGTGTCTGACGAAATGAGAAGTGCTCATAGAACTGGTCTGCTGCACACTGTGGCTTGAGAGCTGTCTCCAGGAAATCACCTGCACAGTAATTTGAGTTGTGAGGTGAAAGACATAACCACAGTTTTCTTGGAATGCTATTTGTATGCTTGCTAGAACAACTGAAAGACAAGTTATGGTTATTCAGGCTTAGACTTTTGCAGACATGTTCTCAAAAATTAACAATGTAAGCCTGTCAATTCAGGGAAAATAACTGAAATAAAATGAAAATTAGGATTTTTGAATACTTATATCTGCCATTGTGAGCTTGACAGCTTCCCCAAACTTAAAGTCTTTTCTGATGAGCTTTGTAGTGAAATATCAATGGACATAATTTTTGATATTATAGAATTAAATGTGTCATCATTTGGAAGATCTGCATTAGTCAGTGAACCAGTGTTTAGTTAAGTGACCAATGTCTGATGTTACAATATCACATTTTGATAAATGATCCATTCAAAGCCCAAGATGGACCAATGGATTTTGATATAAATAAGTATAGAAGGTTGATGACATGGTTTCAGATTCCATATTGCAATTAACCTTTAAGAAACTACTACTGCCAAGCTTTGTTAGAATATTCACAATTAGCTGACAAGGCTATTAGAATACTCATCTTTTGTCCAGTTATATAGCTAATTGAGGCCAGAATTTCTCCATATTCTTCAAATAAGACAACATATTGCAACAAATTGAATGCAGAAATATATGTGAGAATCCAAGTGTCTTGTATTAAGCCCAACATTAAAGAGATTTGCAAAAATGAAAAAGAATGCTACTCTTCTAAGTTTTTTTAAAAAATATCTTTAAATATATATATTATACATTATTAAATATATGTGTTAATGTGTAGTGGATTTATTATTGTCATTTCAAGTAAGTTAATATTTTTTAAGTTCTCAATTTTAATTGAGAATGTGATAACTATGGATAGATGTAATACAGCAGTAAAAGAAAAGCAGCTCTTTGGAATCCTCAATAGTTTTAAAGAGAATATTAAAAATTTTAAGAAACCAAATAGTTTGAGACCTCTTGAACCAAATATGCATTTAATACAAAATATATTTCAAACAAAAAAAAAGTAAAAAGTTACCAACTAGGAAAAAATTGTAAATGCATATGTTATCAAAGTAATATATTGTATAAAGTGTATGCAATTCAATGATAAATATCAAACATATTAGACCGGTGCCTACCAAAGAGATTAAGAAAAAAAGAAATGAAGAACACTGAACACTTGTGGTCATTTTAGGAGGACATCAAATTAATCTGTATCATTAGCTTAATGAAGAAAGCATAGGGGATAAAAAACTATATCAAGCATTCATTTTCCTTTTTAGGAATGATCAATCCTTGATAAATTCCCTTTTTCTAGAATCCATAAAAGTTAGGGTCATTAGATTCAATTCACCTTATAAGCTTTACATAAGAGCCTTTCTAAATTTCCCAGGCAGTCTACGGCAGTTTAAACACCGTGTTCCTGCAATTGCATCTCTCTTCTTTGATGCACATACCCAGCAACCAACCTCAATGCTTTATCCTCTCTTATTACAAGATAAGATACATTCCCTGGGGCCATTAAGATACAACTCAATCGCTAAATAAACTAGATGATTCAGAGAGTCCTTGACTGTCTTGAACTATATTCTAAATGGAAAAGTAAAATTCAATGCCTCAAATTCTAAAATACCTCCATAAAATAAAATAACATAATTCCATTACAAAAAAAATCTTCTGTATTATTTTGTATAGTGAACTCTGAATTTCTATAGCCAGTCCTGATAAATTTGCATATGTATTCAATAAGATAAGTCAATTAAGCTTTTAACAAGGGTAGGTTTTTGAAAGGGTTCGATAAATAGTTGTCTTTCCACCTGAGCACTGCCTTTCATAAAAACTAAAAGAGCAAAGTCGAATGACCTCCATATTACTGATTAATCTGGGTAGCAGGGCACCTCAGCTTAAGACCAATGGGCTGGCTAGTAGTCTCTCCAAGGTGGATCTTGGAACAGTCTCCCAGAAGGAGAACGCTCCAGGCAATAGAAGAGACACAGCTACTATGCTTCTTCCTCCCACCATTAGATGAGAAAGCCACCAACTCAGTACTGTTGGCAGATAAGCTCCATCTAAGTGAGAAACTGGGAACAACAGCTGTTTTCTCCATCTGTATCTCAATCCAATGTCAAGGGGAGAGTTAAGACATGGGTCAGGAGATTTCATATTCAGTGGAAATCGCTCCTCAGGGTACCCAGAGAAATGTAGGCATTCTAACCCTTGAGGAACTGTGGTACTTAATAACAGTGAAAATGACAAATATTCATTTTATGATTTTTATGTCAGAAACTAACAAGTATACTAACATATTTTCATGTAAAGTTCACATTTCAATCTTACTACTATAATTTGTTTCTTTTTCACATATGAGAGAACCAAGCCAGAAGAGGTTGAATAATATTTTGAAGTTCTCGGAGCTGTTAGGTGAAGGATGCAACCATTAAATCCTCTACTTTTTTAATTTTGTATTTTGATTTTTTGTGGATACTGAGTAGGTATATATATAGTAGGTATATATATTTATAGTAGACATATATATAGTAGGTATTATATATATAGTAGGTATATATATAGAGTAGGTGTATATATAGTAGGTATATACATAGTGGGTCTATATATTTATGGGACACATGAAATGTTTTGATACAGACATGCAATGTGTAATAATCACATCAGGGAGAATGGGCATCCATTCCCTCAAGTATTTATCATTTGTGTTACAAAAAATCCAATTATAGTTTTAGTTATTTTTAAGTGTACAATTAAATTATCATTGACTATAGTCACCATGTTGTGCTATCAAATACCAGGTCTTATTCATTATAACTATTTTTTTTGTACCCGTTAACCATCCCACTATCCTTCCCAGCCCCTAGTAACCATCCTTCAGCCCTAAATCCTAACTTTAAATTAAATGCACATCTTCTCTGAGCTGATAAGGATACTTTAGAAAACATATCTTTCAAACATAGCTAGGGAATCAAAGTACCCTTGAAATTTATCAATAATACATTTTTCGTTCTTTTTGCAATTGCTGTAATGGCTGAAACATGGCACAGAACATAAATCATGCACATTTGTTTTAATTTTATCATCAAGAACATAGTATTAACCATGCATCAGTAGCTGTACCACAATTATCATGTTGTCTCCATAATATTAAAATCAGATTTTTTGTTTTGTTGCAGATTGCATTTTAGCAAAACAGATTACCCATGCTTTTATGGAGAGAAGCCATTTTTAATAAGGCAACTCCACACTGTCCATTTTCCCCTCCTAACTGGCAGCTCAAATGATAACAAAAGAGCCTAAAAGGCAATCCTTGGCCAGATGCACATTCTTCCCCTTTGGAGATGATGAAGTCAAGCAGAGAAAACGCAGTGAGTCACCGTGCTTCTTGCCCACACGGTCATCACCATGGCAACGACAGTTGCCAGGTGGAGAATTCTATCATACATCGTAATTGCTATGTCCACTTTAAGCAGATTAGGAAGGAAAAGATCTGCAATTTTGGCCTGAATTAAAATACTCTGAAGTAAATAAGAGAGTACTGACATCATAACCAATAAACTGTAATTATATGATATGCACTGCTATAAAAACTGTATGTATTTAGACATAAGAATACTGGTAACTACAAATAATACCTCTCACTACATATTTGATATCTTGAAGTATTACCACAGTTAATGGTAACTGTCACCTATGTTGTAATTCCAAATAAAGGAAGTTTATGATGAGTACTACACATACAAAAAATGATGCTTATAAGATTCTAATATCCTTCAAATAAGAAGAGAAGCCACTGCAATTTTTAGAGTTTCCCTAGAGCAATAATACAGAAAAGATATTATTGAATCCACTGGAGAAGATATTGAATAAGAAGTATGTCCATTTGTTAATATGTCTAACACTTGCTAAGAATAACAAACTCAGAAACAGATACTAGAGAAGTAAATAATAATCCACTTCACTTCTCAATAACATTAAAGGGCATTACAATGTACATTGCCTTCCTATTGAAAGTCAGAGCTATTTCAAATGATTTTTTTTCAAGCTGTATTGTCTACATATTTTTCCATCTACATATGTAATTGTATAAGATTGGAAAAATATACAAGGGTGTACAAACTTTAATTTCACAATGTTTTGATGCCAAATAGTCATATATTACACTCCTGTAATCCCAGCACTTTGGGAGACTGAGGTGAGCGGATCATAAGGTCATGAGTTCGAGACCAGCCTGACTAACATGGTAGAAATATCTCTAGTCAATGAGATTCACATTCCCATTGCTTCCCTTGAGGCTTTCAGAAACCTACAAGTAAGGCTTAAGTACAGCAAACAAGCCAGTGTTGGTCTCCTGGTGCCATTATCTCGAGTCTCCCTCTAGGGGACTCATTTTTCTGTTTTAATGTTAGAGAATATCTAATTTTCATTTTTTGAAAATAAGGTATGTGTTGAAAATAATTTATTTAAAAGTGGAAAAGAATCCAGACTAGAAGGAAAATATCCTGCCAATGTTAATCTGATTCTGTGTGAGAAATATGGGATTCAAAAACACCCTTAGAAGTTAAAGTGACTCACCTAACTTTGGAGCGATTTTTAAGTGAAAAGGAAAAACTGAGTGAGAAATGTTATCTGATAGAAAAAAAATATTCAAAAGACTTTAACAAATACTTCGCAAATAACGAAGTCTGGTGGCAATTCCAGGAAACATGGAATAACCACAATCTACCCTGTCTGTCTCATGTAGAGTTTTCAGATAGCTGTCCTATACATTCTATCCAGGATTTAAAACATGCATTCTGTCCAGGATGTATCACTTCCATCCTGGACAGAATGCACAAGACAGCTATTTGAAAACTCTGAAAAATAAATGGTCACGGGTTAATTGAGGAAGGAGAATGAGGTTAAAAACATCACCAAACTGGGGGGTATTTTTATCCTTTTATTTTCTTCCAAGATAACATGATCTGGACTCAGAGACAGACAGAATGCCAATAGTATGGATTGGATGTGGGCAGAGGAGCTCCATAAGAAGCCCCTCTCTTTTTTGTCTAAGGAGTGGGAGAGGGAACACCTAATGGTCAGAGAGTGAAAAAATCCCTGAGTTTTTTTTGCCTTTGTTCCTTTCTCTTCTGCCTTCCAGTCCCACTCTCAGACAATACCATAGCTGCTGTAGCAGCATGACAACAGCAAGGGTAGCCAGGCATGTCCCTAAAACTTTAAGGAAGGATAAACTTTTCCTGCAACTGGAGCATTAAGACCTCAAGAGTATGGGACAAGGCCCTGTTGCTCATTTTTCTCTCTTGGTCCTCTAATTGCTTGACCCAGAGTATAGACAGTCACAGCAATTGTATGGAAGAATGAGAAAAATAAAACCCAAAACTTCTGGTGAGAAAACAGGGAAAGAAGGTTCCCAGAAACAGGAAACTGTCAGATAGGTCACAGAGAGAAGGGAGATTGAGAGAGTGATCTCATAATACCACATATAAAATCTTGGTCTCATCCCTGAGTTTGAGAACTGAGCTACAAGGTACAATGCCGCTCCTGACTGTCAACTAGCTGGGTGGTCCAAGAGTGGGACTTATCCCAACAACACAGCAAACATGTGAAAACTGAACTTCAAAACAACTGTTATAAATATGCTTCAAGGTATAAGGGCAAATACTACTGAAATGAATAGAAAGTTAGAAAATAACAGGAAAAATATAAAATATAATTTTAAAAATGAAAATTTTAAAGTTGAAAAATAATATCAAAATTAAAAATTTACTAGACAGGCTCAACAGCAGCAGATGGCAGAGGAAAGAGTCAATGCACGTGAAGATATAAATTAACCAATTGTGCAAAAGAAAGAGAAAAGATTTAAAGACAGAACTAAACAGAGTCTTGGATATCTATGTGGAAATACCAAGAGGTTTAACATTCATGTCAAGCTGTATTGCCTCCAAGTTCTCCCACCTACCTCTGTGTGTGTGTGTGTGTGTGTGTGTGTGTGTGTGTGTGTGTGTATGATTGAAAAAAGTATATAAGGCTGTACAACCTTTAATTTTGCAATGTTTTTGATGCAAAGTATTTTGATAGAACTGTCGAAATATTTCTAGACAATGAGATTCACATTCCCATTGCTTCTTTTGAGGTTATCAGAAACCTAAAAATAAGACTTAAGTGTAAGAAACAAGCCAGGGCAAAGGAGAGGAGAAGGAGTGTAACAGCAGATGAGAAAATGCAATGTAGAAAATTAAATTTTGAAGAAGTAGTAATTGAACTCCCCCCCAAAAAATTTGTCAAAAGTGTCAAATAAAAGCAAGCTGGACGTACAAAAGGAGAGGCTTTAATTAGAAAGTAAGGCTAGTTCAATAGGAAGAACACTCCAAGCTCAAAAATCTGTGATATCTCAAAATCCTGTGGGAAATAATTTCTTCTTCCATGGGTAAAGGAGTATGTGGGTAGAGATATGCAGCATCTTTGTAGGAAAGTTGGGTCTGACAGGAGAAGGGACTTACTACAGTCAGCTGATTCCTAAGAGAAACTAATGGGGTGGGGGTGTCACACCACACTTTTTTGTGCTTGCTCAGGTTTGAGTGCAAGAAGAGTTCCTGGGCCTGTAGGAAAGAAAAATGCCTTACTAAAGCTTGGTCAAGACAATGCACAGGTTAAGAAACGAGCAATAGTGAGCACTTGGCTAAAAGACATACACTTAAGGAATTCAGCTGAGCAAATTTGAAATACTTCCATTTTAGACACATTATGTTCAAACTGCTGGAAACTAAAGACAAGAAAAAACTTGGATGCAGACAAAAAGCAATACATTGCCTATGGTTAAACATATGACATTGTGGGAAAGACAAAATTATACTGACAGAAGATAAATCAGTGGTCGCCAGTGGTTAGAAGTGAGGGGAAGATTTGACCCCAAAGGGGTAATATGACTGGCTATTTTGGCATCATGGGACTAGTTATAAAGGGGGTTGCACAAGCTGATACACACATTAGAAACAAAAGTCCATTGTATTGGATGTCAGTTTCAAAAGTAAAATAAAAAATTTAAAAATAAGGTACTTGAAAGATATTTAAACTCATTAGTCATTAGGGAATTGCAAATTAAAATCACAGTAAGATACAACTATATACACAGAAAATGGGTAAAACTTTAAAAACTAATAATGCTAGGTTTTGGTATAGGTTTTGGTAAAGAGGTGAAACAACTGGAACTCTTGTACACTACTTACTGGTGGGAGTTTCAATTGTAACAATTACTTTGGGGAAACTCTCCAAATTATCTAGAAATATTGAAAATACACACATCTGAAGACCCTGTCATTCCACCTTTACATAGGTACCCCACAGAAATGGAGCACATAAGGTCCAAAAGATACATTCAAGTGCATCTATATATATATGCATCATCCTTAATAGTTCTGAGGTGGAAACAGCACAAATGGACGTCAGCATTAGAATGAATAGCTATCTTGTCATATGTGTTTACCATGAAGGACTCTCCAGCAATAAAAACTAACGCCTTTACAGCATTCACTGCACAGCTGCCTGGATGAATCTTGAGTAAAAGCAACCAAATTTTTCAAAAAAAAAAAAAAAAGAAGAAGAAGAAGAAGAAGAAGAATGCATATGATTTGATTCTACTTATATGAAGTCCAAACACAAGCAAAAGTAAACTCTGGAGCTTAGCAGTACTTAGATGAAAAGTCTAAAAATAAAAGCACAAAAGTGACTGATACAAAAGAGAGGACAGTGGCTATCTTTGAAGGCAGAAAGAAGGATGTGTGATTAACAATGCCAGTGCTGAGGCTTGGCGCGGTGGCTCATGCCTGTAATCCTGGCACTTTGGGAGGCTGAGGCAGGTGGATCACGAGGTCAGGAGTTCGAGACCAGCCTGACCAACATGGTGAAACCCCATTTCTACTAAAGATACAAAAAATTAGCCCAGCACTGTAGCAGGTGCCTGTAATCCCAGCTACTCTGGAGGCTGAGGCAGGAGAATCGCTTAAATCCGGGAGGTGGAGGTTGCAGTGAGCTGAGATGGCGCCACTGCACTCCAGCCTGGGCGACATAATGAGACTCCCTCTCAAAAAATAAAGCAAAACAAAAAAACAAAAAACAATGTCAGTGCTTCCAGTAAGGGCTTCGCAATTTTTTCTTCCTTGACCTAGGTTGAAGTAACAAGGTTATTAATTTTATTAAAATGCTCTTTATGGATTTTGCATTTTTCTATTAGTGTGTGATTTCAAAATTTTTAAAATGTATACTTTAAAAAGAAAGGAAAAAAAGCAAAAAGCTGTGGTTATACTCAAGAAAAGACTAATAAATTCTAGTAATGAAAGTTAAACAATAAATCTGGGCATAAGTTAACTAGAAATAGACACAAAGTGTATCATCAAATGAACTAAATCCTCCCGTTTAGGAAGTAAGTCCTTCTAAAATTCATTAATTGACTCCCAGAACAGAGGAGCAAGCATGTCATCATGGGACCACACTAAGCCTGGCCATCCTTAAGTCAGATGATAGCGTCTATCCACATGTATGCTCTACAGCCAGGGTGGAGGTCGGGGGCAGATGGACAGACAGGTAGATAGATAATGAATAGATTAGATAGATAGATGCACAGATACATAGATAGATAGAGAGATAATAGATAATGGATAGACGAGATGGATCATGAATAAATAAATAACGGATAGACCAGGTAGATGATGAATAGATAGATAATGGATTAAATAGATGGATGGATAGATAATAGATTAGATAGATAACAGATAGATAAATAGATAGATAATAGGTAAGTAGGTAGATAGATGATAGATTTGATAGACATAGATAAACGATAGATGGTAGGGAGATAGTCTCTCATACACATACACATTGAGAGATAGTTCAAAACCCAGCCACAGCCAAGATTCATGAATTAGAAAAGAATGCCTTATTTCCTATAGCTGAGATAATTATACAGCAACTTAATACTATTCAAACATAAATTGTGCTATGAAGGATTCATGCAAAATACAAGGAAAATGCCCCAGTAGGGAACTCTACAAGACACTCTGGGTTTCTGTGTGCCTGCAAAGAAATGTATATTATTGAGTTCTCTATTTGATCTGAAGAACTGACCATGTCCCTCCTGAGGGCTGGAACTAGACAAGGTGTTCTCCTGAGGATTTCCCTGGTGTTGGATCCTCTCCTAGGGTCTGTGATGAAGACTGGACTATATAGGCATGTTAGTTCAACAAGAAGGCCCAAATGATTTTGAAGGCAACTTCTTTTAAAACGCCCCGTCTTCTCACCCTAGACGAGTTATAGGAACTGAGAATTTTTTCTGAAAGTTGTCAGAATAAAAGGGGAATTTAGTTTTCAATACACACACATTAGAAGCAGTATCTCCTTGTGGGAAAAGTATCAACCATGTGTTTTCTGTTGTGAAAGGAAATGAAAGCACAGGAGAACGGTGCTAGTGGCTGAGGAAAAGGCTTCATATCTGCAGCTGGGGCCAGGCAGCAGCTCAGAATTTCCGGGCCTAAGCTGTTGCTCAGGCCTGAGGTCAGCTCAGCCTGAAGACGTTCTCAGCCACAGCTCCTGTGGGAGCTCCACAAGGCCACTCTGTCAAGCATCGCTGTGGGCTGAATTAGGCACCCTTTGAGGTTTGTCATCTTATTAGTGAGTTTCGTTGCCTGGACTTCTAGTTCTATGCCTGGTAGTATTCAGTATGGTAGCAAGGATTGATTTCACACAGGGAAGTGAAGAGTTTGGGATTAAGCCTAAGGACACTCACCTAAGATGGGGAGAAGCCAAGTCCCAGATCCCTAGAGGGCTACAAAATCTCTGCATTGTGAATTCCCATCCCCTTGGATGAAGGATTTTAATGATAAACGTAAGTCTTTGAAGCTTAATGCTAGTCTTGGATGTCCTGAATACTATCTGCTATTGGATACAATTCATATTTTGGGGAGGAGAACCTCTATTGTTTCCCTGGTCTATTAGCTTCCTATGACCGTTGCAACAAACAAAATCAGCTTTGAACAACCAAATCTGTTCTCCTACAGACCTGTAAACCAGAAGTCTCACTGTGCTAAAATAAAAAGCGTTCAGGACTGGCTCATCTCATTCTATGGGGGAATGGTTTCCTTGCCTTTTTCAGCCCCTGGAAGCCATTTGTATTCCTCTGCTGGTGGCCCGTTCTTTGCCTCGCTCCAACCTCTTGCTCATCTCTTACTTCTGCAGGCAAAGCTCCCTTTGCCTCTCTCTGATGAGGACACTCTTGATTACATTTAGGTTCCACCAGGATAATCTCCCCAGCATGTTTTCAAAATCCTTAATTTCATCACATCTGCAAATTTCTTTTTGCCATATAAGGTAAGGTTCATAGGTTCCAGGGATTAGGACCTGGACGTCTTTAGGAGCTTATTATTCAGCTTACCACACTGGGTTTGACAACTCACAGAGGGTGCACCTGGTCTGGGCTCCCACACACATGGTCTCCCTCCCCTTTCCTGCTCATGGAGTTGACCAGACAACTCTTGACAATAAACAGGTAAATATATACATGGATTTATACATGCATACCTATAAACTATCTACTGATTTATGGCTATAAATTGGGAAAATATAGTTTTCTTTTTTTCAGAAAAGCAGGTCTTAATTTTTAATTTGAAGGCTAGAAAGGTTTTTCTTCCTATACCTAATCATTCCTCCTAATTAAACCAAGCATTTGCTGGTGAGCATCAGAACTGGCTGAGCACAGTGGAGAACCATTTTCTGTAACCTTATGTGTTCAAGAATCATCGTTTTTGGCCAGGCGTGGGGGCTCACACCTATAATCCCAGCACTTTGGGAGGCTGAGGTGGGTGGATCATCTGAGGTCAGGAGTTCAAGACCAGTCTGGCCAACATGGTGAAACCCTGTCTTTACTAAAAATACAAAAAAAGTTAACTGGGAGTGGTGACGCATGCCTGTAATTCCAGCTATTCAGGAGGCAGAGACAGGAGAATTGCTTGAACCCTGGAGGCGGAGGTTGTAGTGAGCTGAGATCGCACACTGCACTCCAGCCTGGGTGACAGAGTCTCACTGTGTCACACACACACACACAAAGAATCGTTATTTTTATGTAGCAGCTTTGTGGGAGTTCTGCCCGTGTTAGATGACAACGTTGTTTTTGAGTTGTCATTTGCTTTTCCCAGGTGTTGCTCATCAGCTCCTCTGAACTGAGTGGAAGTTTGGTTGAGAATTGCTATTGGTATTTTGAAGAAATAAAGACAACGTGACTCGCTGGAGCCCTTGTCCCTGTTGCTCTCTAAGTCAGGGGCCTGTTTATTTCACCTTCTTGTTCAACACACCCCTTGATTAGAGAACTGGCATGTCCCTTAAGAAAGTAATGGAGATGGTGTCTATGCCTTCCATTTGTCCCAGTCCGATGCTGAACCCTAATTGCAGTAATAAGTTGTTGTTTCTTTCCTTGTAGTGAAGCTCCTGCCTATCTGTGGTAATGAATAGCTTTGTACTGTGCTGGCAACAAATGCTACCAGTTACTATTCAAGTAGATGAGTTGCTTACCTCTTCTTTCTACTAACCCACTTCCTCCAGAGCTAAGGTCTGGCTTTCCAAACATGTAAATTCTCTCCCTGAAATCCAGACTGTACACGCAGATTTCCATTACCTGCTCATTATGTCTCCCTCACTTTTCCCACACCAGGGACTGTCGCAACCACTTGCTTTGTCTCTGAAACCACGTTCAACTTCTACGTTCTGGAAATCTCCAAACTGGCCCGCCCTGTCCCAGCCCGAGCCCCACTTTGTTTTGTACCACAAGCAGGTTATCAACGAAAGCTTTTTTTCTTCCTTCAATGTTGGGTTCTCCCTATTTGATGAATGACTGAAATAGAAGCCCCATGCTTTGGGCACTGGGGCATTCTGCCCTCAAGGAGGAAAGGACAGTGTCTGGAATGGACTCTGTATGGCATCAAGCATAGGCCATGGTGGCAGGACAGGGAGCTGAGGCAAAGAAATACCACGCTGAAGGAAGCAAACGCGGGGCCTGCTGGCATGAGCACATGGTCCACCAGACCTTTGTTTCCACTTGAACCACTAAGAGTGAGTATTTAATAAATGCCAGTGGAGGATGACCCTCTACTCTGGTCACACAAGCTGCTCACAGTGTCTGAGGAACACATTAAACACGAACTATTGTGTAAGAAATGTTATCTTCTGTATTTTCTTTCATTATTTTCCCACAAGTATTGAAAAATTGAATTCTTATTATGAAAGAGCATGGCAGGAGGCCAGGGTTGACGTCCATCACTTCATGCCTTCATTCCCTAAGTGCACCAGGAGGCATCATTATTTATCTTCTTTTGTCACGGAGGGGTAAGGGTTATGGTAATATTTGTCAACTCACTGTGAAATGTGAACTGCAACACAAATGAGCCGCCATCAAACTAAACGGGAGTGTGGAGAGATTTCCCAGGCATGGCCATGGCCCAGTGAACACAGCGTGGCTGGAACTCATGGACCGAGGTTCCTTGGGAGTTTGTCAAACAATGAAGTACAACCTCATTGGACAGTCATTTGTCAACATTCGTGACAGTTCAATATCCACACATACTTTGACCAAGTAGTTTCCCTCCAGGGAATTTAACCAACTGAAATATTTGCTCAACTGTGCAATAATAAATGTATAAAGATGTTTGCTTTGTTACAGGGAAAACTTTTAAATATATGACCAGAAGTAAATCACTAAATAAATATAGTACGCTTGATTCTTACTATCTGCAATAGTTGTGTTCTATAAAACTTCCATGGACACCGAGTTAGCAAATTCTGAACCAACACAGAAACATCCAAAATAGTGTTTGATGAAAATGTCTGGGCACTGCTGCCCAGCCAAGTTGACAACATAAAATTAATCATTACACCTGGGAACTAGGATTGGGTGGAAGGAAAATTTTAACATTTGAACATATATAGCTCTAGACACTCAAACTAAAGCAACATTAACAAAAGCTAACAACCACTGAGACCACCCATTCGAGGGCAGAGCATCACAGTAGGCTGATTCTGAGACTTCACCCTTGGCACCTCACCATCTCCATGTCCACAACTGAACTCAGAGTGTGTCAGCCACCCAATCTCTGAACTCCAGCTTCTTCCTCACTGCCACACCCTCCACACCACTAGTCAATCACGAAATCCTATGAATCGTACTTCCAAAGGCTTCTTGAAGCTGTCTCTTCCTTTTCTATCTACTGTGCTAGTCCAAACCCTTGCCAAGATCTCTGAATCCGGTCTTGCCCAGCCTAAAAGCCTCTCCTCTTTGCCTAAGGAGTAACCAATCTAAAATTCAACTGTCAATATTGCTTAAAATCCGTTAATAGCTAAAGCCCATACTGTGTCAACTAAGGCTCTATTATTGGTCCTGGCTTCTGACGGCATATATGCTCCATAGTCTCACTGTCTTACGTGTCTATGAAAATAGTGTGTTTCCATGAATTATTGCCATGTTTCACATCTCTAGAAGACGGACGATGTAGGTCCTTCTTTCTGGAACACCAACCCTAAAGCCAGTGTTGCATCTGGCTGCATTTCAGCTAGACTCAGGTATCAGCCCTTCGAACAGTCACCATCCAACCTCCACACCTTCCCTCTGCACTTCTGGAAGATTTTACTTGGCCTAACAAACCCATCTACCTGGTAAAGGCAGCCACCGTCTTCACCCATCCACTGTGTCTAGAGAGGGGCAGAAAGAGCACGGGTCTTGGACATAGGCCTTAGCACGTACTGGGTAACCTATAACTATTCACTGAATTGAACATTCCTTTATACTTCCTTTTTTTTCTAGCATTAAAAATGAATATTTTTTTTACCATGAAAAAATTTAACATTGCTAACATAAAACTCAATCAATTTGAGAAATTTTTTTCCAGCCATATGAATTAAAAGGAGATGTTTTCACAGAAATCAGGAAAAAATAATTTTGTGAAATAAAATCCTAATGTCAAATTGCGTAACCTTTCTGTGGGTCTCTACATTTCTTTCGTACAGTCGTTGTGTTGTTTTACTGCTACAATGAATATGATCTATGCACAACATTGTGAGTTATGCAGAGTACACAGGGGTCTAGGTATTCAGGGACACTTCGTCAATGCTACAGGAAGGAGCTACAGGAAGCACTGTTAAGGCTAAATGCACCAAAAGCATAGGTAAAGCAAACCTGTCTTCTCTCCTTGAACAAACATGGATAGCAGATAAAAATTATGTTTCTAGCATGTCATTTTTGCCACCTTGGTCCATTATGAACTGGTTCACAGTGAAGCCGCCTTACGAGTTAAAGACGGTTTGCCATCTTTGACATAGAGTTGCCTAATACTCTAAGGGAATAGAAAATTTTTATGAATTCATGAAGAAGATGGGGGAAAGGAGTTCAATTTATTGAAAGTCTGCTATGTGCCAGGGATGATTCTAGATTGATTCAGAGAGGTTAATTAACTTTCCCAAGGTCATGAGACGATTAATCAGCAAAGATGGGACTGTTTGCCTAGCTCATTGTGGTACTAAAATTGTTTTAGGCATAGTTCAGCAAGGGCTTCTTTTAGAATCTCTCCATACCATTCCATTGTTGGTTACTCTAATGAGTAAACCACATTTTCTAAATAAACATGACAGATAGAGCAACTAACTATTTTATCGTGCTCGAGATCATCAATTTAATGTTCCTAAACCTTCACAATAATTATGTCACATTATTTTCCCAACTACCTCTAATGCCTTTCCATTTTCACAGAAAGAAAAAGCCTAGGTTCTGTAAAATTACTCCAATCAAATGTTCCAGCTTTCACTTTACAGCACAAATTCTCTACTCCAGCCTGCTCGTCTTTGCGTCATTCTAACCTTAATAAAGGTAATTGACTTTACCTCTTTCTCATGACAGGATTTAGAAGTTCCAATACAAATTTCAGCACAGTTTTCAAACACATGACTTCGACAGAGATCTCATTTTTATTTTGTAAACCTTCGGTGACACAAATAAGCTTATAATGTGGAATAATAATTGCTAAAAAAAATCATCTAGGTATTAAAGATATTCTGTTGGAAGTCACACATCTTTATGGATGATACTGTATGATTGAGTGTCCTTTTACTTTTTTTATGTGACTGTGACTTGTGAATATATATATATATATATATATATATATATAGAGAGAGAGAGAGAGAGAGAGAGAGAGAGAGAGAGGAGAGAGAGAGAGAGATGGAAAGAGAAAGAACTACTGTATATCCATTTGGCAATAAAACTAGATGGACTAGAAATAAATTCTAAAAATTGTCACATGCATTTACTTTGCTGGGCAGAATGCAGTGCAGGGCCTGGATAGATTCTGGATATCTATTTGGTTCTAGCAAAGGGTTGTCATATATTGCAGAGAATATTTTATTTTGTAAGTAATTTAGAGTCATTTTATTAGTTAACATGAATAATAGTACCATGAATATAATTTCTTGTTACAGAGTTTTCTTATGAGATTTTCAGTTTTATTTTATTCTACTCTGGCAATAATTGCAGTATTTTGACAGAGGGGTGATAAAAAGCTGGCAAGATGGCAGAGTAAGTTAGTTTATTCCCTCCGGATGCACTCAATGCTGCAAGTTTCTCACTTCAAGATTTTAGCTAAGTTTGTTTAGCGTGGTTGAAACTCCTATCTCTCCCCAACTAATTTTGGATTCAGGAACACCCTAGATCAACATCAGAAGAGAGAGATGGGGGCGGCAAAGATGAAACTGCAGACTCTTTCATCACTTTGATAGTTTTCAGAGAAAATTTTTAAAATGTTATGAATTTGAACATGCTCTGCTGCATTCTGGTTATAAATCCCAGCCAGGGGAGTGTGGCCATCCTGACCGGGTGGGAAGAGGAAAGGAGGAATGGCTGTGAAATCCGAAGGGGAAGCATGTGGATGATTGTGATGGGTTGTGCATGACTCTGAAAGAAAAGAGCATAGGAAAACCATGGATGTGCATGGACTCCCAGGTCCCCTGACTGGGCATGGTCCGGGGGTGGGCTGTGGGAGGGCCAGGCTTAAGGAACTGTGAGTGAAGAGGGTGGCTGGAGGTCAGGGGGCTGCCCTTGCCCACAGGAGACTGGCTGGAGCTGGAAGGAGGGCTCCTGGAATGGAAAATCTCAGCTAGCCTAGGTGAGCCGGCCTTCTCCACCATTTCAGTGAGTGAATCTGCCGGTGGTGGTGGGGTAGGGCCCTCGGCCAACCCTGTGCATGTCAGCACTAGCCAGAATACCGCTTCCCCGGCCACCTCCCCTACAGTGCTGCACACAGCGGGGATCTCTGCCCACCAAGGCCTGGCCTGCATTCTTACTGGACCAGGAGCCCCCTCCCCCATGGCCCTGCCCTGCTGAACATGCCCTTTAGTTGGGAGGTCCACAAGGCAGAGAAGACAAACGCTGGGTAATGGAGTGAAAGCATGGAAGTATATTTCTCTCAGAGAGCATTTTAGTGAAAAGAAAAGAAAGCAGTCGAATAGAGAATCAGGATGGAGAGCTGTTAAGATGAGAGGTGACGCCTCACCAGGAGTCCTAAGTGTTGAGAAATAGGACTGAGAAATGCGAAGGTAAAGCTGAACTCAGGCTTCACTGCTAGAGCTCAGGCATGGACTTCAGGGAGGTGGTCAGAGGCCCCACCCAGAGCAGAGATGGGCAGAACTGTTCATCCAGCATATCTTCTCTATTGATGCTGTTAACAGGTTACCATGAACTTAGTGCTTAAAACCACACACGTTTATTATCTTACAGTTTTGTAGATTAGGCGTCTGTCAAGGCTCCCACTGGGCTAAAATCAAAGTTCAGCAGGTCTTAGTACTTTCCCAAGGCTCTAGGGGAGAATCCATTTCCGCAGCCAGAGGCCCCGGAATTCCTTGGCTCATGGCCTGCTCCTTTGTCTTCAAAGCCAGCAATGTTACATCTCCCTCACTGTTCTTTCATAGTCACATCTCTTTCTGATCACAGCCAGGAGATGTTCTCCTCTTTTAAGGACACTTATAATTGGATTGGGCCCACCTGGATAAGCCAGGATCCTCTCCCTTTCTCCAGGCTCCTAACTTAATCACATCTGCAAAGTCCTTTACCACACAAGGTCACATATTCACAGCTTCCAGGAATGATGATTTGGATATCTTTAGGGGTCATTATCTGCCTATTGCACTTCCCAAATGAGTAAGAATTCAGATTGTTAGGATTGTGATTTTGGTAAAAAATCTAAAAGAAATTGCATCAAAAATGTATTTCCTAGCAAAGGCATAAAATGATATAATGGACTTTAGGGACTCGGGGAAAAGGGTAGGAAATGAGTGAGGGATAAAAGACTACACATTGGGTACAGGTCACACTGCTCACATGGTGGGTGCACCAAAATCTCAGAAATCACAGTAAAGAACTTATCCATGCAACCAACCACCACCTGTTCCCCCAAAACTATTGCAATAAAAATAAAATAAAGTAATGGTGGGTCTTTTCTTAAAAAAATTTCTTTCTGATATGGCTCTGCTTTTTCAGAGGGTCGAAAGGGACCAAGAGAAAGAATCTCAATGTGTCTCCAGAAAGGGAAAAAGGGCTGCACGTGTCCACATCTGTCTCTGCATGTGTGCACCCCAGGATGGTCAGTGTGTCCCCTTTTGCCACTTTGTCTCCATGCTTGGCTTGTGGTTGGGTCTCCAGCATGCTTACCTTTTCTTTTCATTGAGGATAAGATGACATGTGCACTTGGACATGGAGACATTTTCTACTTAGAAAAAGAGGAAAGGGTGCAAGTTGTCACACGAGGCTCTGTCTTCACAGGCAAATGTGCACCCCACTCCTCAGTGTTGATGGCAGAAAATAACCAGCGAGTAGGGACATAGCCTCATAGCCTCCGTTTTCTTCAATTTGATGCCAAGTGCTGGCTTCAAGAAACTATCTTATATAATGTGATCTGTTTCACCTGAAGGTTAGATTCAACTCTCAACAGGTGGCATTCATGACAACAGCTATTTATTGATCTTACATACACTGTGGTCAGGGTACTAGGAGTTCATGGGTTTATTTATTTAAGTCTTTGTGCGGCATGTTTTACACAGACTCCACAAACATTTCATTAGGTCCTTTTGACCTGTCAAAAGAAGTGTTAACAAATATAAATGTCATCTCTATTTCGCAGATGAAAAACTGGTGGCTAATTGAAGGTAAGGGTCACTCAGGTAAAGGTTACACACTGATTACAGTGTAATCAGTGGTATAGTCAGGCATAAAATGCACGTCTTGTAGTGCCGAATCCCAAGCAAAATAATTGTTTCCAAAGGCATACTCATCCTAATTTTTAGCACCTGGTAATATGTTAGCTTACATGGTAGAAGAAAATTTTACAGATGGAGATAAGAACCTTGAGGTCGGGAGAGTATTAATGTCATCACAGACGTACTTATAGGAAAGAAGTAAGAGGGTCAGAGTGACTGGAGAAGGACACGTGGCAATAGAATTCGAGACACAGTGATGGGATACCATGAGCCAAGGCACATGGATACCCTCTAGAAGCTGGGAAAAGCAAGGAAATGGATTGTCGCCTCAAGCTTCCAGAAGGAACCCAATCTTGCTAACGTGTTGATTTTAGCCCAGTGAAACCCATTTTGGACTTCCACCTCCAGAACTGCAAGAGAACAAGCCACTAATTTTGTGGTAATTTTTAACAGCAGTAATAGGAAATGAACCCACTATACCTAACCCTGACGTACCTCTAGCCCAGATCTTACCACAAAGCCCTAGATCCACAGACCAAACTGTCCAGTCCATCATGGAAGACTTCAAGGGGATCCCACCCAACACACCTAAAACCTAAGTCCTTTCATCCTTCCCCCTCCAAACCTACCGCCTTACCTGTATTCCCCTTCACTGTGAAGGCTACCCACCTGTGTGTTCACCAGATCAATTAGCTCATCCAAACTCTCCTTTTACTCACCCTCCACATGAATATATTATATATACATAATACATTTTCTACTTCTTTACAAATAATACTTGCTCAATGATGATTCTCATCTCTTAATTTCAAGGCCTCACAGCTTTCCCATTTATATCATATATTCTTCTTTCATATCGTATATTGTCTCAGGTTTAGGATGCCGTGGCCAGCTGATCAATCCTCCATACTGCTTGCAAAATGATATTTCAGATGCATTACTTTCAGGTAAAGATCAAACCAGTTTCCCTGTTTAGCACATGGATCCAGCATCTGCTTCTCCAACCATCTGTGCGGCTCCTTTCAGAGTTTGCCGCATCTAATTAAAGCATTATTAATCAAAGCTTATTCTTGCTCGGACTGGATTTGCCATTCTCTGCCTAACGAATATTTCCAAATATTTGGTCACAGCAGCACATGACTGGTCAACTGCCAGAGGTGAAGGATCATGACGATGGGACATTGAGGCCACACCTAAAGGACCTGACATTTTCAGTGGGGGCAGGTGGCTGTACCATCCGTAATGAGTGGGTATCACTGCTTTCAGTGCACAAGAGAGTGTTCAAGCAAGGCCTCCAGAGCCTGCTGTCAGTCACACTGCCCTCAACCCCATCCAGTCCTCCCTCCCTCTTTAATTTTGCAGCAGCTGCTCCTTTCTACATAAGGCCCATCTTTCTCTGTCCCTCTCCTTCCTCTCCTCCTTCTTCTCTCAGTCCCTTCTCAACTATCGTTTTATCATTGTCTTGTTTCTAATATTTGCAATATATTTTCCCAAAATTTTAAAATAGCTTTTAAATGAATATTCATGTTGAATTTTTAGACAACAAGCATCTAGAATAAAATCCCTTGATTCTTCTTTTCTGCCAGCCTACCCTCTCTTTCCCTTTGCACCAAATTTCTCCTGAGCATTCATACTCAGTGCCTCCAGCTCCTCCCGTCATGTGCACTCCTCCGCCATCTGCAGTCTCACTTGCTTCCACCAGGCCAATGAAACCACACTGGTAAGCCTCACTTTCCTTGTTTCAAAGGTCATCTTCTTTGTGCTTTTACAAAATAGCAGCACAGTTGACCACGTCCTCCTTTGAGTAAGCCTCTCTTATTTTGACATCTGTGATTTATGCTACCCTGGTTTTCCTCCTGACACTCTGGACATATCTTCCCAGGCTCATTATCTACCTACCCATCTACTAAATAGTGGATTTTCCCAATAATAGGCCCATGAATCTCTTGGCTTCTCATCCTACTCTACTGTCTTGGTCAATCATATTCACACTCATAACTGCAGTTTTCATCTTAATGTAAATGAACCACAATGCTATATTTAAATTCAGATAATCTACAAGCTCAAAATCCAGGGGTCAGCCAATTAGCTATCATTCTCTGCCAACTTGGATAGCTAAAATTTACCCCAAACCAAACTCTTGATAACCATCCTCCATTGCTACTAAAACCCTGTTCTCTAGTGTTCTACATCCTAACAAATATTACCACCAATTATCCAGCCATGCAAACCAGCAATCTCTTCATCTCCCTTCATGCCCCTTCACAGCAAATCCATTACCTATTCCAACTATTTTATTTTTGTAGTCCTATATCCAGACCACCCTTATTTCCGTCTCCAACCACCTATGGGGGACAGATAGGACGAACTATGCCCACTCAGCCTTATCTGAATTCCTGACCCACAGAATGCATGGACATAAGAAAATTGTTGCTGCTTTATGCTATCAGAGAGTTGAGGGCTTTATGATGCAACTCGCCCACAGGCATTGATTGTCCCTTTTCAAATGCATTATCCACATTGCTGTCAGAGGTATTTCTGAAATGCAAATCTGGCCAAGTCACTCCCTGCTCCCACCTCTGTGTAACCACCTACCCAATAGGTTCTTTCTGTCCATTGCACAAACCAAATCAACTCACCAAGACCATGGCATTGCAGTAAAGAAAGTTTAACTGATGCAAGTCCAGCCATGCCACACAGGAGACAGAGTTATTCCTCAAATTGATCTTTCTGCAGGCTTGGAGATTAGGGGTTTTTCGAAGACAGTTTGGAGGGCAGGGGCTAAGGTAGGAGGCATGCTGAATTGTTAGGTCAGAGATGAACTTATAGGGAATTGAAGCTGTCCTCTTGTGCTGAGTCAGTTCCTGGGTGGAGATGACAGGACTGGTTGGTGGGTCCAGGTGGGGTCATCTGATTGTCAGAAATGCAAAAACCTGAAAAGACATCTCAAAAGGCCAATCTTAGGTTCTATAATAGTAACGTCTATCTGCAAGAGTGATTGGAGGAGTTGCAAATGTTATTACCCTGGAAAAATGGCTGGTAATTACTTAGAACTCAAGACCCTCTCATCCTCCTTACTTGATGGTCTTTCATTAGTTTTACAAGAGCAGTTTAGGTTTGGGGAAGAGCTATCATCATTTAAACCATAAACTAAGCTTTTCCCAAAGTGAGCTTGGCCCACGCCCAGAAATGCGCAAAGACAGCCAGCCTGTGAGGTTAGAGGCAAGATGGAGTCAGCTACATCAGATTTATCTTTCTGTTATACTTTTCCAAAGGTTGTTTAATCTGCAATGGAATTTAAAAACTCAGATAAACCTATATCCCATACTGTAAGCCACAAGACCTCAAATTGCATGCCCCCTCCAAGTCTCAGGCCCCTTCTATTTAATTATTTTCTTCTCTGTGTCATTGTTACATGCCATCATTTTTTCCGTGTCATACAACTATCTCAGGGCCTTTGCACGTGCTCCATTCGCCCAACTCCCCTCACTTCAAGCTCTTAGGGATGCTGTGGCTCTCTCCTGTCTAACACAGCATACAGTGGTAGTTTTACATTTAATCATTTAATTTGGGGTTTAATTAATTTCCATCTTTCACATTATACCTTTAGTTCTCACAAGAAAGTGTCCATATCAGGGTTTTTTTGTTCTGTTTTGTTTTTGTTTTTGTTTTTGTTTTGACAACTAGAGCTTCACACAGTATGTGCACAATACAGGTGCTCAAAATATTTTTTGGAAAAAACAGTTCTTTACAATGGCAAGAAACAGCAAAGGTCTGAATTAGGGTCAAAGTAAACCTCTGTGTTCCACGGAGACTTGCTGGAGCATCGTTTTACTCTGCATGAATAATCCTTTAGTACTATGACCATGGGTAAACTTCCAGGCGTGAGGCCCTCTGATTATATACTAAAAGTTAAACTTTAACCAGCATTTCACTTATTGTTTAGCTTTCTTAGTATGGTGATACTCCCTCCTCCTTCTCCCCTTCCCCACTCCACTGAATCCCTTTGTATCAGATATGGTATATTAATTCTCTATTGGGACAAAACAAATTACCTAGCACTCAGCAAAGTCATAATGAATGGTTCTTCATTATCTGTCTGCTTCATAAGTCAGGAATCTGGCCATGGCCTAGCTGGATGCCTCTGGCCCAGGGTTTCTCATAAGGGTGCGGTGCAGCTGTCAGACAGAGCCGTCTCTTGGCTGACTTGCATCCAGTAGTCCAGCCTCAGTCCTGAGCCACATGGGCCTCTTTCAGGGCAGCCTCATGACATCGCAGCTGGCTTCCCCAGAAAGAACCACAGACAGAGCCGGTCTTTTATACTCTAATCTCAAAGTGACATCCCGTCACTACTGTCCATCACAATCAAGTCACCAAGGCCAACTCACATTATACAGGATTATACAGGATGCGAATACCAGGAGGTGAGGACCACTGAGGGCCAGTTCAGAAGCTACCTACCACAGGTGCAATTTAAGAATAAGAATCTAATAAAATAAATAAATAAATAAATAAAAATAAATAAATAAATAAAATAAAATAAATTTTAAAAATTGTAAAAATAAAATTAAAAATAAATCTAAAAATAAAAAAAGAGAATAAGAATCGAGTTCAGGTTGGTATCACTCATCCAAGATGGGTCAAAAAGAATGGGTAGGAGTGCATACTTTTTTCCCATAATTTGAATTAAGCTGAAGAAAACTAAAACATGTCATGACATAATAATGTCAGAGTTTGCTTGAGCCCAGGAGTTGGAGACCAGCCTGGGCAACATAGTGAGACCCCATCTCTACAAAAATTTTTAAAAAGTTAACTGAATGTGGTGGTCCGTGTCTGTAGCCCCAGCTATTTAGGAGGCCAAGGTGGGAGGATCACTTGAGTCAGGGAAGTCAAGGCTGCAGTGAGCTATGATTGCAACACTACACTCCAGCCTGGGCAATAGAGTGAGACCCTGTCTCAAATAATAATAATAATTCTAATGTCAGAGTTTCCTAAGAGAACGTGATGGTACTTCCTTTTATCACAAGAAGCAAGTTCAAAGTTATATAAACAAGAAAATGTTTTCCCCATATACAACTAAGCTGTGTTTTCCCTGGGAAAAAGTAATGCCCACTTAGAAAAACTGCTTGCTTCTTAGGTAATTAATAAAGAAGTCAGTGGTCAGAAGGTGCTGCTTATAGGGAAACTGAGAGCAGAACCCATCTCCCCTCCCCCATTATCACCCCCAGACCTCTCCCACCCAAAGAGCAGCCTCATTCTCATGCTAGCAACCCTGAAATCCTGTGTTTATAAGGCTGAAGAGTTTGCACTTAGATGCAACCATGTGGTTGAGCTTCTGCAAACTGAACATGAGCAGGTGATGTGCACGCCTTTCAGGCATGGCTCCTAAAGAGCCATCTATCAAGCTCGGACCTTCAGCAACATGTTTGGAAGTGTCATGCAGACTGAATACATTAACTTTTATTTTCCGCATTTAGCAAGTTACAATGAGGAAGAAATGAATTTGGGAAAGGATTATTCAGTTTGCAATAGAAAGAATCCAGAAAGCTAGGTCCTTGAAACATAGGGAGAATAAACTATTTTTTCAACTCAAATTTCAAAAGGTAGACTGTAAAATGCACTGAACAAAACAGGCCCATTATGATTCTTCCGTTATATAAAGCAATTCCACTTTGTGACAAAGACCCAGTGAAGAGCCTCTCATCCTACTCAAGCTCATTGTTTTGGACGTCCTCCAGGTAGCTGCTGTTAGTTTGGAAAGAAAGGATGTAGGGCTGAGGAAACAGAAAAATAAAAGAGACCTGAGAATCATGCTTAGGAAACCTATTGATATGTATGATATATAATTCTGCCCCAAAAAAACATAGCTCAAAGGCCTATTTGGTTCTAGAGGAAATTAAATTTTGAAAAAGGAGCCAAAATGTAAAAAGCATTTGACTGTTGAAGTCTTTGATCATTCAAGCTTTAAAACATCTCTTAGGCTTCTCAAATTGTACGAGCCAGAATCAGGCTGCAAACCTGAAATTAAAGCAGAAAGGGGCTGTCGGCCCTTGACTTTGGAGAGGGGCGAGTGTGTGTATGTGTGGAGGAAGACTGGAAGCCACAGCTGTAGTTGAACCTGATCTGCTCAACTGCATCTCTTACCACTTTACCGAGTTCACGTTGCACTTCCCTTGGTATCAGGAGAAGCCCTATGAACGTGAACAGAGGTTCATGCTTTCCAAGCCCCCATGTGTGAGATGCCATACTTCTTCTTCAGTGACCTGAAAGGACATGTGCTTAGGATCATAGCTCAGTAAAGCATAGGAACCTGGGTCTCTGAATCCCTGTGTGGAGCAGAGCCTCCCCAGAAACAGGCATATTAATTCTGAGCAAAATATAAATGTGTATTGTCTAACTTCTTGTTACAAGAAAATTATTTATTTTTGCATTGCATTTATTTTTGTCGCAGCAGCTGGTGTTACTTTAATTAAATCAAGTGTCTTCCCCATTGGCCTCAAGCCAACACCACCTTTTCCTCAACTTCCCCTCATAATTCATTGAGGAAAGAGAAGCAGGAACCAACAAGTCAACCCCTTCGCCTCACCAAATATGAACGTATGTTTTAGGGCTAACCACTTGTGAAGTGATGAAAGTGTCCCTCCTCCCATCAGAGCGAACTCCCACCAGTTGCGTTGTGGGTCCTATCTCTAACTGTTGGAATACTTTTAACTGTAGATGGCCTTTCTGCCTGCATTGTCATCTCTCCCCCTTTATTGTATCATTTCTCTCAGCAAAGAAATGTTATCTATTTGTTATTTCCCTGATGAAAAATTGTCTGTTCCCAATTTACAGCAACATTTCTAAAAGGAATTTTCTGCCTCCCTTGTATCCACTCTTTATTGTTTCACTTTAAGAAAAAAAAAAAAATATATATATATATATATATACACACACACACACACATATTACTAGTGAGCATGATAGCTGGTACAACAATGTTGAAAATAACTGACACCAAACATATGCACACCCGATAATCCAGAAATTCTGTTTTTAAGCACATATCTAAGAGAAATGTATACATGTGTGCACCAAAAGATGTATACAAAAATTTTCCCAGTAGCCAAAATCTGGAAGCAGCATCTGCCTTTGAGAATAAGTGAATGAATAGGTTGTGAAATATTTATGTAAAGAAATACTACTCAGCACTGAAAATTAATGAATACTGTTATGAGGAATAGCAGGGATGAGTCTCACAGCCATAATGTTAAGTGACAGAAGCTCGATGTAAAAGCCTATACATCCTGACTCTATTTCCATTTATACATTGTTCAAAATTAGGCAAATCAAATTTCTGGCATTGCAGAGCAGGAGGAAGGGGTCATGATTAGAACGAGTAAGATGAAGGCTTCTGGAGTCTAAAAATGTTCTATTTCTTGATCTGGTTGTAACCAGTTGGGTTAATTTTGTGATAATCCATTGAGCAATACATTTAATGAATTGTATCTGTGTTATAGAGATGTTGTACTTCCACATATCTGACATTTTTTAAGGTAATAAAATATGATAAATAATGCTGTTGTATCCTTTGAGAATTCTTCCCAGATCCATCTCCCTCACTCCACACAGACAAGTGCAAATATGAGTTTATTATGCATCCTCCTAATCTATTATAGTATTATTATGTCTGCATATATATGTAGATATGTATGTTTTTGTCATAAAATAATAGACATAACTAACACTGTTCTGCAACTTGCTTTTTTATGGATCATGGCATTTGAATTCTATGTATTTATCCTTATGCATTTGTATAATTTATTCCTTTTAACTCCTCTATCCTATCACATCATAGGAGTACAGCACATTGTATCTACCCATTCCACTATTGATGGGCATCAATCCTCTTTCACGCTTTCCCTGCCATGAAAGTAGTTTGACAGTGAGCACACTCCTTTCCATCTCTCAGTGCTCACAGGAAAGAGGTCAGCTGACACAGCCAGGTGGGATGAATGAAGAAGGACCAGACTTACAAGCGTGATTCAAATCAAAGAGTTTGATGTGGGGAGGCTATCCTGGATTATGCAGCTGGGCCTGATGTACTCACAAGAGTCCTTGTAGAAACAACACCTGGGATCAGAGTGATTCCTAGGAAATGCGACAACAGAAGAAAAAGCTGTTGTGATGAGAGGAAGGGGTCTCAAGCCAAGGAACGCAGGTGGCCTCTTGCAGCTGAAAGAGGCAGGGAAACGGATTCTTCCCTCATGGCCTGCAGAATGCACCAGCCTTGCCGATTTCAGCCCAGTGAAGCTCATTTTGGACTTCTGATCTCCAGAACAGTACAAGAATAAGTTTATATTGTTTTAAGCTACTAAGTTTGTGGCAATTTGTTACAGCAACAATAGAAAACAAATACAGAAGGAGAGAGGAGAATCCAGGTCACCCACACTTCAATCATTAGAATTTCTGCCTCATGATGATAATGAGGTCATGTTACATTTAACTTCACGAGTTTCCGCTACAACTTCAAACAAAATGTGCCCCTTGGCTAATATTTAGAAAGCTGTGTAAACGTTGCCCTGGCTTCTCATAAACACACACATACATATCAATGATCCTGTTGGGTCATCAGGTCAGGTCACAGGCCACACCACCTCTGTGTCCCTGCTCTACGTTCCTCTGTGAGGTGTGCTGAAGGCTAGGGAGGTGAGTGTCACCATTCTCAGCTGCTTCCACTCCGGGGTTGATGCTGTTGTTGCTTTGTTGGTTTAAATGGTGTCCATTTTCTGCCCTGTGTCATTGAAATACATGATTCCTTGATCTTATGTTAGAGAGAGGAGAAGAGTCTCTTATGAACTATGTGAAGCTTTCCTCAGGCAAAGCTGCCAGGAGTAATCTGTGGCCTTATTTTTTCAGTTTCTTATCCTAACATGACCTCCTTGCTCTATTGCTCACATTACTACTTCGAAAGTGATTCTCCAAATATTATATTAACTTGCACTGAACCAGTGCTTTTTAAATTTTATTTATTTTTCGGAAAACAATTTGAAAGTGTTTCTTGTAATATCTATTATTAATCTTTTGAAATACAGCTATTATTTCATTAGGTAGATACTGGAACAAGATATGCACATAAATAAGGAGGAAGGGAGGAAGAGAGGAGAGAGAGAGCAAACACCACTCGCTAGAAATAGTCTTTCTGAGAAAATCAAACCCGAATCTGGTCTAGCCTCCATACTCAATTACCTAATACAGGAAATGCATAGGACAGAGAAACATATTAAATGATATCCCGGACAATCAGGAAACAATCCAGATTCTCTCATACAGAAATATCAAAAGATACAGTAAATAAAAACTGGAGGAGGAAGCCGCAATGGACATTATTTGGATCCCATTTCAAAGAATCAAACTGTAAGAGAACCACATTTATAAGACAATTTACAATTTGAACACTGGGTGGATGGATGCACAGATACAGATAACAGGAGATGGATAGATAGATAGATGATAGATAGATAGATAGATAGATAGATAGATAGATAGACAAATAGAAGAGAGAAATAGACAATTAGAGTCCCACACCTCCCAACCTTCACCCTACTCATTCATAAGTAGACTATAAAGCAGAGCTTGTCAAGCTTTAATGTGCTTACGAATCAATGAGGGGTTCCGTTAAAAATCAGATTCTGAGTGAGTAGGTCTAGGGCAGGCCCGAGGTTCTGCATTTCCAACGGGCTCCCAGGTGGTGCTGACACTGCTGGTCTGTGGCCCACACTTTGTACAAGTAACAAGAGTATACAGAGTAAAAGTTGAGCCAGACTAGGTGATATTGGGCAAATTTTTAAACTCCCGAGAATGTTTCCATAATACTAAGTTATAGAGCTGTTGTAAGACCTGAACTCAATCTGGTGCTCAAAGTTCTCGGCCATTAGTTTTGTTGTAATTACCTTCTAACTGTCTCTTTTTTCTCTGTTGAGCTGGATTCACTGGCTATCTTAAAGCGATTACGTAAGTTTATATATTATGTATATCTTTTTCATTTAAATAGTATGAGCATTTTCCCACACAGTTAAAAATTCCTGATAAAAGTATTATTGTCGTTATTATTAAAAATAGTAGTAGTAACATCTGCATATGTTTTTAAAAACACATATGTTAAAAAAGGACCCGAATAAAAAGCAGTAGCCTCTTTCCTGCCATCCACAGCCTCTGTCTCCAGAGACAACCACTATCGACATTTTTAATCTTCAGTTTTTTGGTGTTGATCCCTATAACTTGATAAAATACAATATACACATTCTGTTATTTCTCGCTTAAACTTCAGACAGGGCTATTATGAAGGATAAGACATGTGGCATATAAATAAATCAAGTCACTATTTTGAAAACTGGTAAATAAAGGGGAAAAATTCTGCATTTCCTACATGGAGTCTACCACTGACTAGCCAAAGAGTAGATGAGTTAGAGTTTCTCCTTATGTGTATATTCCAGTTAATAAGTGAGAAGGGAAGAATAAATTAGAATGGCGCCATTTAATAATCCTAATAATTATTTAGACATTAAACATCAGAGCAGCCAATATCACAAAAGAAGACAATCAGAGAGTATGTGCCTTCTGATGGAAAAGTCCATCAGCAACTGTAAAGTAGACTGTCAAAATAGATAATCTGAATCTTTTGGAGTCTCTAGATCTAACTACAATTTATAAGTAGAGAGGACCAAAAAAAATATTAAATTTGACACCACCTGAAGACAATAATCAGAATCCAGAATGTGGGAAGGTATTGAACAAATGAGCAGATTTGTTCAACAACAAATTAGAAGGGGGAGAAAATGAGAACGAGATGAAAGCCAAAAAATATGTAAGGGGCCTATTATCAAGACCAATGGGTACATTTTATTTGGATCCTGACTCAAACACGGTGAGAAAAATCTAGATAATGACATTTATGAAAGAATAGAAAATGTGAACACTAATTGAATTTTAATCATATTAATAAATTATTGTTCATTTTTTGTTGTGATCATATTATTTTCACTGTGTTTTTAGTCGTCCTTATCTTTAAATTTATGTTCTGAAGTAGTTATAGATGCAATGACATGATACCTTGAATTTGCTTCGAAATAATACAGGGTAGGAGAAATGGGTGGGAATATGGATGAAGTAAGATTGGCCATGAATTGATAATTTTTGAAGATGGGTGATGGGTATATTAAGGCTTTCTCTTTTATATGTTTAAATTTTTCTGTAATAAGAATTTTTAAAGTTTTAAAGAAAGTATATCTAAATGTTAACAATTTTTAAATCTAAGTGGTAGGTAATAGTGTTTATCAAATTTTTTTTTTGTATTTTCCTTTTGGAAATATATATAATTAATAATAAGCAATAAAATAATAAAACAAAAGAAATAATAACTAACCAAAAAGAAATTTAGCTTATCTACTACTTCATCCTTTCTGTTCTTCCCAGACATCCTCAATTTTTGTATGGTAATATTATTCTTATTTTTAGTGTTTCTTCTGAGTGGATTTATGAATTTAAAATTTTATTCAATTAATCCTGGAGTAGAATACAGAATCTGACTCCCCAAAATCTAAGTCTATCACAAATGTGTGAGGAAATGTCACTGAAGGGGAATGGGGGAAATGTGTTAACCTAAGTAACTTTGGGGGGGGAAAATGGAGTCTGTAAGACTAAAGGTAAAAAAAAAACCACTGTGCATTACTGTGGCTGATAAAGTTTTTTCTCACTGGGGTACAGATTATCAGTGCTGATACTACTATACATGTGTGCTGGAATGGGACAATTAAGTAAATGGATGGAAGACAGTTGGAGCCAGGTTGCTCACAATTTGGGGCCATAAGTTACAGATAAGTAAGGGAAGGAGGCTAAAATGATGTTTCATTGATAATGGATTAGAGTTGTGGACATAGCATAAATTCATGTTCTACCTGACGTAAATACAGATGGTTACACATAGAAATATTCACAGATGTGTATATAGAGATTGGGTCATACACACACATGTATCTCCTTGCTTTGTCAGCTGAGAGAGCATAGAAGCAACAAACCACAGTAGCAGTGAATACATATAGTGCCCAGATCTTGGTTTCTAATACCATCCTCAATAAAAGACACCAGGGATCCTTGGAGAAGTGGCTGATCCTAGGACTAGGACAGAAAATATGCAAGACAAGCCTGGAGCATCTTGTAGTGCCAACAAGTAAGAAAGTGCTCAAAAACAAAACAAAATGACAGGAGTATGTCCATGAATATTTCAGTCAACTGAAAGCTCCCAGTGGCCAAAACTGGAACAATTTGAGCAAAAATAAGTAAATAAGTGATGTTGGCTTATAGCAAAATGTAAAAAATAAATATCCACATGTCCTTTCTAATATGAATAAATGATAGGATAATAAATAAATAAATGCAGAATAGATAAATATTCCATGCAGAAGAATTCCAAATAATGTATCTAGATAAGCCACCTCCAGGGTCAGAAAGCATTACTCTGCATTTCAGTGCGGGTAGCATACAGTGACCCCCTTCCAAAGGGTACAATATGGAAAACGGAGGAAAAAAAACACATAACTTTAGAGTGGAGAAACCTCACAAACACTACTCAGCCAAGTGTCCAAAGTTAATATCAATAGTAATGCCGTGTTTATAATACGTACCCTTGAGATGATGCTTATTAAAATTTTTATTTAAAAATTGTATGTATATAGATACACATATACATTATGTATAGCTATATTTACTGACTTATTCGCTTTCTAATGTGATTAAATCATTTTCTTCTAGCATATTGGACTCTTGCTTCCTTTTCTCTCTCCTGCCATCCTAATTTTTGTTGGTTTTATTGTTTACTATGTTTTAAAATTTCCAACGTGTACATTCCATTTTGAAACTATACTTATTTCTTTAAAACTTTGGTTTGCTATAGATTGGTTATAAGAATGAAAAACTAAAACATGGCAACCACAATATTAACACTCTAGAAATATTTATGTAGAACTACATAGTATGGTTTGAGGGATATGAAACAATGTTTTGTCTCTTTCCTAATTAAAATAAATCCTTTTAAAAAATTCTTTTTAGCTTTATTTCACTTCTTCCTTAACTGAATCTTCTACATTGTTATATTGTTTATATCGTCTCTCTTTTTTTTACCTTAATGCTGTCTTAACAATTTTTAATTTTTAATTCATACAAGGTTCACAGTATTTCATACTTCCCTGAGTAGACACAGACCTGTGGGAAACCTGCGCATCGTAAGGCATTTTCTCCTTCACAGAGTTGCGTCCTGTTTTCTCACACTGTAACACTTTAATGTCCAGGCAATTGTTGGTAATTTTCACTTCAATTAAAAATGAATTAGAAAGTAAGCTTAGCTCTAGCACATATAACCAATGCAAATACGACCAGGCAAGGAAGTGAGTGCTCCCTCAGGTACTGACCCAACTCACAAGCAATGTCACCTTGTCACATTCTTGACACCGAAAATCTGCCCGTGAATCTCAGTCCAGCTGTTTATTAGCTACCAAACACCAAGTGAAAACACAGAAGCAAAAACAAAAAGAATAAACTATAGAGACACCACTCGATAAGTTAAAAACACGTCCACTAATCTTAGGACTGGTTAGGAAATAGGAGAGTGAAGCAGGGCATAGGGAATACAGAAAGACCAAGTCATGCTCATCGTTAAAAACAGTTTGGACACTAGGAGACAAAAAGGTGAAAATAACACCTGTGTGTGTTGGTAATAAACTCTGGATCTTATCAACTGCATTACACTGATTTCAGGACTGTACCAATCAATGTATGTTAACCTAGAAAGTATGCATTTCAATGAAAAACGTAAAGGATTTGAAGTCACTATAAGTCTTATCCTATTTCATTTACTATGCATTTTTTAAAAAAATTTGTACTTTCCATAACTTGAAATAAAAGAGTTTGGTTAAAGCCTTGTATTTCCTAGAAATACCACATGTAATGTCAGGTGATGGGGCCGGAGAGTGAATGTGAGGTATCTTCATGAATACTCAGATGTGATGAGGACGCAGAGAGATTGTGACACCTGCCCTTCTGCACTGGATGGATAATTGTACTTTAATTAGAACATATTTTTTTGTATTCCCAGAAGGAACATACACTCTGTAGGAAACAAATTGAATAGTAAGTAATAAAGTTGTAATTAAATTGATAATTGGTGATACCCCACTGTGAGCATTGGACACGATGCTTAGGTTTTCTACGATATTTTCTGTAGAGCCCTCATGGGGTCCAGGGGACTTTTTGCAACATACGAGGCAGTTATTATCATGAAAAGCAAGTCACTTAAGATTCCAGAACATTCTCACATGATGTACCCTTTCGTTTGTTAATTGGACTTTTGCTGTCAGAAGCAATTGTGTGTTTTAAGGGAAAGGCTCACTTAGCAGTGTTAAGCTGATTCAAGAAGTTGGTCATGGATTCTGAAGTTCAAGACCCCAGCACAAAATGAAAAATCATTTTGTCTAGACACACAGCTAAGGTGACCCCCTAAACAATAGCCCTGCCAAACCCAGCAGCCCAAGCCTGAGACAATTCTGAAGAGAAGCCAGTTTTCTTTAAGGTGATTTTCTTTACTCAACTCTCCTGCCCTTCTTTTCTGCCTCTTTCCTAGAATCTAGAGCATCCACAGAGTCTCCTTCTACCACATTGAGTCTCACAAATTTTCCTCTATCAATCATTTTTAGCTTGGAGTAATTTAAATTGTTTGCATTCTAGGGATAGTGGTTTTAGGCTCTATTTTTTAAAACCAGAGGGCAGAGGGCCTTTCCTGCCACTTTGGTGACTACACCACATGGCCTTTAACTACATTAGCCTGGACTGGGGCAACCAGAACTAAAAGTTCTCTGAATTACAGAGATAAATGACAGGCCTGTCTTTTCAAAGTTAATAATTGTATACTGAACATCTCAAGTGGTAAAGCACAAAGAGAAGCTTTTGCATCTGTACCATTTTCCCCATGTCAAAAATACTGTCAGACCCAAATTGGACTTTCTTTTTTGACAATAAAGAAAAGAAAAAACTGTACTGTTTGGAGAAAACACATGTGAACTAAAGATAGATCTACACATTGTAGAATATCCAATCAGTGGACAATTAGCCAGTATCTAATTATCTGTTGCTACATAACCAAGTTCTCCAAAATTGAGTAGATTAAAATATTTATTATCTCCCAGTTTCTATGGGTCCAAAACCCAACCATGACTCGCTCTGGCTCTGGGCTTCTTGGGAAGCTGCAGCCAAGGTGTTGGTTGGGGCTGTGGCCATCTCAAGTTCTGTTTCTAAAGTCTCTGGCCTGGTTGTTTACAGGATTAATGCCTTTCAGGCTGTTGGATTAATGGCCTTGGTTTCTCACTTGCTGTTGGCTAGAAGCATCCCTCAGTTCCTTGCCACATGGTCCTCTCTTCAGGACAGTCACCCCAGCAGTCTGGGCTCATCAGTGTGGGCAAGAGAAGAGAGCCATGGAGAGCATCTGAGAAAGACAGAGGTTAGAGTCTCCTGCTGCTGCTGTCAGAAATGGCTTCCTATCATTTTGGCCATATTCTATCAGTCAGAAGCAAGTCACATGATCCAGTCCTCACTCAGGGGTGAGGATCACACAGAGTGTGAGTACTGGGAAGTGGAGATCACTGGGAGCCATTTTAGAGGCTGCCAACTAGAGTTTAACATAATGAAAAACAGGCACATTATGAAGAAATAAAATTCTTAGGCTGGGTGTGGTGGCTCACACCTTTAATCCCAGTGCTTTGGGCGGCGAAGGTGAGATGATCACATGAGGCCAGGAATTAGAGACCATCCTGGGCTACATAGTGGAACCCTATCTCCACACACAAAAAAATTAAAAATTAGCCAGGCATGGTGGCACATGCCTAGGAGGCTGAGGTGGGGGGATCCCTTGACCCCAGGAATATGATGCTGTAGTGAGCTACTATCATACCATTGCACTCCAGCCTGGGTGACAGAGCAACACTCTGTCTCTATAAAGGAAAAAAGAAATAAAATTCTCAAATTGGGTGCCTTAGTTTGTTTTTGCTGCACTAACAAAATGCCTGAGACTGGGTAATTTATAATAAATAGAAATGTATTGACTCATAGTTTTGGAAGTTGGGAAGTTCAAGATTGAGGGGTTGGCATCTGGCAAGGGCCTTCATGCTATGTCATCTCATTGCTGAGGCAAGAAAGGCCTGAATGCACCCATTTACAATGGCATTAATCCTACATGTGGGGCTGCACCCCTCTTGACCTAATCACCTTTTAAGGGAATCATCTCTTAATACTATTACAATAGCAATTAAATTTCAACATGAGTTTTGGAGGGAACAAACATTCAAGCCATAGCATTGAGTAAAAACTTCTTGAAGTTCCTTATGTCAGTGTCCTCCTTACAGACCATCGTCATCCTCAGACTCAATCAAATACAGCAAAACTGACTTCTTTCTTTTCTGTTTCTAATGAAAACTAACAGTGAAGTACTGTTTAAAAGAAGTCACTCAATGACAAAAGTCAATCATAAACACAGAGAGAACATCTTAATACTATGACTCAAAATAACAATACTGATAAAACACTTAACTTTTCAGAATAACAACTTACATCATAAAATGAAATATACCAGCTGACCAAATATCTCATTAAATTAGAGAAAGGCAAATGGAGTTTTAATGAATTACTGTTTTTATTTTTCTTCTGTAACTATGAAGAAAAATAGTGAGAATACATATAAATATTTTTTAAGTTTAAAAGAATATACACCAAATTGTAAAGAATTGAAGAATGGGACTGGAGAAGATTGGAGATGACATAATCTGTACTATTATAATTTGTAATGGGGTGTATTACTTTTATCATTTGAATACACTTTTACTAAAAAGGCATTTAATACAAGGACATGTAGCTCATAAACCTGTTTATTCATATCTAGTTATTTAACTACGAATTCAATGAGCCTGTAGCATTCCAGTGTGTGCCATGGTACTAAAGGTATTGTGTTAGATGCTCAGTGAAACCAGGACGTCTGCCCCAGGGGGTGTTCACACAGGAGAACGCTCTGGTCTATTGTACTTGGCTGTGTTTGTATGGGCTGCATCTCTAAAGACTCATAGACACCAAAAAAGTGAAAGATGGAGGCCCTGGGTGGCCGGGTGTGGATCCAGGGGGCTCCTGGGCCAGAGCAGGCAGCACCCAGAGGCCGCAGGCCGTCTGCCTGCGTCAGGCCCGTATGCTGCAGCTCCCCACCCTGATTCCTGTCCCCCACAGTGCCAGAGAGGCTGCCGCCTCTGCCCGGTGGTACTGCATGGGACGGGAAGCTGTGAAGTGGGTCCTGGGGAAGAGCTCGCCTGCTCCTGAGGGAAGTGGCAACAAGATGGCGCTTTCAGGTGGAGCCGGAGGCCGTTGGGTCGCCGCCTTTCTAAGGCCACCTCCTGCTGGCACCACTCCAGGCCTACTGCCCACACGGACTGCGGGTCAGAGGGAATGGGATGCTAGCCGGTGTGCCTGGCTCTTTGGAAAGAGCAGGAAGGAGCACAATTCCCAGGCAGCTGCTCATTCCAACAGCTTTATACTTTGGTTGTGATTGTTTTTACACCTATGACAAATGACATGGCCAGACACACCATAATGTCTGAACAAACTATAGACGAGCAGGACCCTGTGGACAAGCTGTGGCCCAGACAGTGGCTGCCAAGCAGATGGAGCCTGCACCAATGAAAATATGACCAGGCAAGGAAGTGAGTGCTCCCTCAGGCACTGACCCAACCCACAAGCACCCACTCCATTTGGCCAAAGAAGCCCCCATACTCTCCAGGAAACAGATTTCCAGAAGCTGTTGTGCCAATAACGAAGACTCAAAACCAAACAAAAATAACAAACCAAACCCACACAGAACCACCAACACTGAAAATCATTCTGAGTCTGATTTGCAAACTATGAGTTACAAGGGTCTGAGTCTGCAGAGGCATTCCAGTGACAAGATACCACCTTCATAGCCAGATCCTTAGGTCTCAGCCATCATGCCAGGGAAATGCTCCATTCCCCGTGCCTCAGCTTCTGGTTCTGGTTTCAGAGTTCTCTCTGTATTGCAGAGGTTTTAGACCTAGAGGGGACTTCACCCACTTACTTCTATTCACAGATCTGTATATGGAGTCCCAGAGGGGAAAGTGACAAGTCCCAAGTCAGAGTAGATTCAACAAAACAAGGCAAACAACGACTGACCCCCTAGTATATACCGGGCCTTGGTGAGCTACTGGGGCTATGGAGGTGAAGAGAACAGACCCTTCTTCAAGGAGCTCCATCTAGAAAGGGAGACAAACTCTTTGCAGGCAGGACCAGGCTTCCCTGCTGCAGAAGGAAACTTAAAATTGGGGTAATGAGGCCCACCAGGGATGGGCCACCATGCTGCCCTGAGAGGATGGTGTGTGGACTTAGGGCTAGACATGGCTCTGCTTTGATCCCTCAGCTGTGCTGTAGGGCCAGGTGGGACCTGGAATGACCTGAGCTAGGGGCTGCCAGGAGCTCTTTTCACTCCCCTAAGACCCTGCAAAAGTAATGCCACTTTCAGTTTGCACAGCGAAATCAGGGACAGAGTTTTCTAACACACGAGATGCCTTCCCTTCCCCCAGCTCAACGGATGATCTACCCTGCTGGTGGGCCCTTATTTCTGTTAGGCATGGAACACTCCGCAGGGTTCCAAGTGGTCAGTTGTGGCCCACAGGCCACTAGCAAGTGGAGGCAGTGCTGCGGAGCCCTGGGGAGCCACGGAGGGCCGGCTGCCCACCACAATGCCTGCTCAGCTGCTGCTGGCCCCTCTGTGGACTACAGTGATAGTGATGTACAGAATCCTGGGACTAGTGCCAGCGACTCTGTGGATACCCTGGGTGGTCCGGGCATGCACTGCTGTGGTGGCCTTTGTGGTCAGGAGAGGACACTCAGTGAGAAGAAGGGAGGAGCCAGCACAAAGGGATTCAGCCCAGGGTGAGGTCCATGAAGAGACCAGAGCCAAGATGCAGCCAGCACCCCAGGCCGGTGCTGGCCTCATGTCACCCAGACTAGAAGCCAGTCCTTGATCACCCCAAACCCTCTGCTTGAGGGTTCTAAAGGAAATAAGCAGGTCTTCCCATCCCAATAAGATGGTCTTCCCATCTAGGTGAGCTTCTGAAAAGAGCATGAAAAAGCAGTCCTCCTGAACTGCCATATGTGACTGATGCAAGGAGTATCCTACACCCTTCACCACACGGTGGAGAAGATCTTTAGGAGCAAACAATAAATGATCTGAATGACCGCACTGACTGTCAGCAACCTGCAGAGCTGCTCAACCAAGAAACAGTGAGACTGAAGCAACGCTTGCAGTCAAAGAAGGAGAAGACGGAAAGGCCAGAGCAGGGCAAGGCAGGAATCAAACAGGCCACAAATGTTGCAGTGAGGTAACTACTGACTTCCCTGGCCCACACCCAGATGAGGGTCCTGCATCTGCTCCGGGGCAGTAGAGACCACGTGGAGGATGAAGACTTAGCAGTGGAGGGGAACAGGAAAGCAGAACATGCTGGTTCCCCAGCGTCCCAGTCACAAGTCTCTCTGAAGAGTGTGGATGACGATGGTGACTTAGGTGCATCCTTCAAATGTCCCGAGGGGGACATTGGAACAGCAGACATGCAATTGTGGGAAGAATTTCCAAGGAGTAAAGAATGTGTAACACAAGCCCAAAGTCTGACCAGAGCAGGACTCTCTGCAGGACAAGGGCACAGCCAGGGAGGGAACTCTTGAAGCTGCAGCTGAGGCTTCCCACTCTGCCTGAACTGCACTGAGAATGCATGATGGGGCCTCAGTGGGAGGACGCCTCCTGCCTGGGCCTCAAGAAAAGACTTCCCAAGGTGCATGGGTACTTGAACTGTTTGTGTCAAGACTCACAACTGCTACAAGAAGATAGCCCAAAACCCGGCCCAGGTAATCAAAGAAAGACACTTGTAGTTTTCAGAAGGTGATCCTCTTCCATGAGAGAAGGGCCCAGGAAGGATGGATGGCAGTCGCATCCCCTCAAGAGCACTCCAGGTGCTCTAGAAAGAAAATTACCCCAACAGGCAGAAGCTGTGAGGCCAAGTTCCAACCTTTCCTGAAAGGTCCTTTGGCTCCCGAAGCTCTGCCCACAGCTGGCAGGGGCCCAGAAGTGCCAAGGGCACCATGGGCTGCCGGGGGCCCCAGGAGCGAGGCAGGTCATGATGGGAGGGCTTGAGTGCAGAGCACCTGCCCGTTTGATTCTCTTTTCCCTGTAGCCAGGTCCGGAACGCCCAGAGACACCGCAGAACATTAGCTGGTGCTGCCCCCTTTAAAGCACTTTTGATTGACCTATTGTCAGTTTAGCTACTGTCCTTTAGTTGATGCTGAAATTGCTCTTACTGAAGTTTGATAGATAGCATTAGAATTGTACTATTTTAGACACTATTTTTCAAATAAAGATTGTTGAATATTAAAAAATAAAGCGAAAGGGCCCTTGTGGTGCTGGAAATCTGATTCCTAAATGTCAAAGTCCTCATTTGTTGCCTCATCACCATGTCCATTTCCCTTTCATTTTTTATCTTTTTTTTTCTCTTTTCACTGTCTTTCTAGTCTACAAAGATAGTTTTATCTACTTTCCACAATCAATATGGCTCAGCATTTACTAAAATGGGTTTCTGAAGGACTAGAGTATTCATTAAATGTTAAAAGTACTCAGTGGTCACACATTTGAGCATCACTAGCAAGCAAATGTCACCAGTGGCTCCATAAGAGAACCTGTAGGAGCAAGATGCTGAGTAGCACTAAGGATCTTTCAAGAGCATGCAGGCCATATCTCCAGGCCTCTGGTCCACAGAAGGCTTCTCTTAGGGACACAGCACTCTATGAAACTCAAGTGGAAAATGCAACTATAGTCAATAATTGCCAGTGATTTATACTAAATACTGCCTCAATTCTTCTCACAATTCATATTTTTCATCTCATAGAATATTTTTTTTTCTTTTCCTAGTCTACACAGTAAGTCCCCACTTTGATGTTCAGTTCAAGTTTTTGTAAAGCCATAAAAACAGCCCCACGAAGTAACAAACCAAAGCACAGATGAGAGAGGACGGAGGATAGCATTGAGAGGGATGTCCCTGTTTGGCCTGGCATCCACACACCTCTGACAGATGTACATGTGTACATCTCAGCAGGATGGCAGAACATCAGTAGTGTCCCATCACTCTCAGATCTTAGATGACTACAGAGGCCCAGGACTGCCCCATACTGATCCAGGATGCAAGATGTTGCTTGCTAGTATTGAAACCAACAACTTTCCTCTTCGTGTTCCTGTATCATTTCAGATCAAACATATTTTCTTGTGCTAAACATTTCTAGTACAAAGATACTTTCTCATTTCTGTGCTAAATAATACTGGGATCAGGCAAAAATAACATGGCTACTTGCTGTACAAAATAGTTGCTTGACTGATGAAATAGTTAACTATCAATACCAGCCTCTTATAATATCAATACTTTCTTCTGGACCCTTGCCTGGCTATGCACACCAATCAAAGTTATTGGCCATAACCTCTGTCCAACCCCAACCAGTTCCTCTTCTGAAATACTGCCTTTAAGTCACCCAGCCCAGTCTGTAAAACTTGATAAAACTCTTTCCCTTACTTCCCCCATCAGAGACATTGTGACTCTCGAGTTGGTGGTTTCCCATACTGCAATAAATCTAACAAAATTAGCTTTGCTTGATCAACAGGAATTTTGAGAGTGATCTGTTTTGGGGAATGGACAGCTGACATTTGAGGACTGTAAACCCTACCATTAATGTGACAGCACACAAATATGTCAATACTCACTTTGGTTTAATGGACTGATATATTAAAATGATCTTGAAATTGGTCATTAATATGACATTAGAGGGACCATGAATTCTATATGCCCTATGTTTTTCAAGACCCTCTCAAGACATGGCAGTCTTAGTCCCTAATTGAGCAAGATTTGGGAAAGAGAGAGTCAAGTACACTGGGCTCTAGATGAGTATGCAAAGACTAGTGACATGAACCACCACCTAGCCCTGCCCAGCCCACCCTCAGCAGGCCATTTTGCACCATCCTTTTAAAATCATCTACAGGAGAAGTGACGATGGGCAGAGGACCCAGGACATTCCACGCAGCCTCCTCAGTTTTAGCAGAATGCTCTTCTCAGTAAAAGGCTCAAGTGGAGAATTAACTTTTATAGCAGCATCTTCCATAAGGAAAAGCAAAAGGCTATTTCTAGTGACCTTAGTTAAGGTGTGAAGGTCTGTGTGTGTGCATGGGTTTGTGTGTCTAGTGACCTTAGTTAAGGTGTGAATGTCCGTGCGTGTGCTTGGGTTTGTCTGTCTAGTGCACAACCACATACACATGGGGAGCAGATGTCAACAATCTCAACTCATTAAAGTTTTCTGAAGTCACCACAGTGGAGAGGAGACAATTTAATGACCACTGAAGTGATATAGTACTGTGATTACAGCAAGACTGTGCCTGGCGTTAACCACAGTGTAATTTTCTTTATTGAAACCATAAATTTGCTGATCTTTCTCACATAATGGAACATGAATGTATGAGCTTGGAAGCCTTCTAATCATAAAAGAGAATAATTTAAAACAGCCATAATTAATTGATAGTCTGCTATGTGCCATGACACTTGCAAACATTATCTCAAGTCCTCTAAAACTAGTGCTTCTCAGACTTATTGTGCTTGAGAATCCCCTGGGGATCCTGTTAAGGTGCAGATTCTGGCAAAGTAGGTCCAGAGTGGGGCCTGGGAGATTTTGTGGGGATGGAACTATTCTGTGTCCCAATCGTTATGGGGATTACAGGAATCTATGCATGTGTTCAAATTCATAGAACTGTATGCCAAAAAATAAGTCACTACATGATACATTTTGAAAAATAAAATGTAAAGTCACATACATATAAAAAGTATCAATCCCTCCTGAAGTAAGGCCCTGAAAAGTTTGTAATATCATTATGTAATAAACCTTCCAAAAAATGTTGAGCATGAATCTAATCATAAGGAAACAGCCCAAATTGCAAGACATTCTACAAAACAACCCGTCCAGACTCTGCAAAATTGTCAATACTATTGGAGGGAAATAAACAGAAAGGCTGAGAACTGCTCCGATTTAGGAGACTAAATATGGAGACATGACACTGCATGCAACGTGGGATGCTTAATGGGTCTTGTATTGGGGGAAAAGTCCGGCAATAAGAGACATTGTTGGCATAAAAGGGGAAACGTGGACATGAACTCTGTATTAGGTAAAGTATACACCAACTTTAAATCACCTGAATGTCATCAGTTTACTGTTTATAAAGGAGAGGTGATTGTTCTTCAATTCATGCTGAAATAGTCAGGGTCAACATGGTGATGTCTACAACTCATGTCCAAATGATCCACAGAGCACACACATGTAGGGAGGGGTTCAAACCCAGCAGGACGTTAATGCAGGGGAAGGGCCCATGGGTGTGCATTATACTATTCTTGCAGCTAATCAGGAGACTTGACATTTTTCAAAATAAAAGTTGGTATATTCATTTCCTATGACTACTGTAACACACTACCACAAACTAAGTGGCTTAAAACAACACATTATCTTATAGTTCTGGAGATCAGAAGTTCAAAATGGGTTTTATGGGCTAAGACTAAGGTGTTGGCCGAGCTGCCCTCCTTCTGGAGGTTCAAGGAGAGATCCATCGTCTCGCAGTTTCCTGCTTCTCCTTGCTTGTCACCGCTTCCTCATCACATATTCTGTGTGTCTGTCTCTTCTAACAACCCTGTGTTTACCCTGGGCCCGACTGGATTATCCAGGATAACCTCTGCATCTTAAGCACAACTGCAAATTCCCTTTTACAATGTAAACTAACATTCACAGATTCCAGGGATTAGGATGTGGACATCTTTGGGGGCCATTATTCAGTCTACCGTGATTGCCAAGTGAGTTTTCCAGTCCTTGTGAAAATGTTTAAAGGGAGAAATAAGATAATATTTTGAATAAAATGAATGTGAAAATACAACATCAAAATTTGTGAGATGTAGCAAGAGCAGTGTTTAGAAAGACATTTATAAACATAAGGCTTACATTACAAAAGAAGAAAGGCATCAAGTCAATAATAAGCTTCCACCTTATGAAATAGAAAAGTAAGAGAGAAATAAACCCAAATACCCCAGTGAAGAAGGAAGGAAGGAATTAATAAAGCTCAAAGCAGAAATCAATGAAAATCAAAACCAGTTATAGGGAAAATTAATTGAACCAAACAGTGATCTTTGCAACTCTAAAACTGGTCAATCTCTGGAAGAGATGATGAGAAAGAGAGAGAGAAGACAAAAATTACCAACACAAAAAGGAATGAGTGGATATCACTACAGACCCCACAGACATTAAAAGAATGATAACAACATCAACAACCCTACAGATGTAAATTAAACTTAGTCAAAATTGAACAATTCCTCAAAAACACAACTACCAAAAACTTACCCAATATGAAATAAAGTTTTGCCCACTGTGATGTGCAAAGTAGAATGAAGGAAGGAAAATATTTGGCACAAAGAGGCACTGGTAGTAAGAGAATAATGACGTGGCAGGAGGCTGAGTTACAGTGAGAAGGGAATGACGGTGCAGAAGCTCATGTGCACAGTGTGGCACATCAAGATATCAACCAATAAATATTCATGAACATGGATTCAAAGTGTGGTCCTAAGACAAAAAGAAAATTTTTATCTAAACATAGAGTCTCTTGTGCCTTTTCCTGATTTGTTCCAGCTTTCTAAATTGCCTATATCATGTTAGAGGCATAATTCTTAATTTAGTGAATTCCACCATTCTGGAAAGTAACAGTTTTTAATGCTAAAATAGAGTAGGTCATTTGGGAACCTGTTCAGAATACAGAACAAATTTTAACTTCTTTCTGAGACAAGCATATCAATAAAATTCTGTTATATAATGAAAGCATATCATTTTAATTAGTTAAATATATTAATTTCCATTAAAGATGTCAAATATTCAAGACTGTAAAAATAGAATGTAAAAAAGAATTTGCCATTTTCCAAAGTCAAATACAAATTATTGTATTTCCTCCTTTCTGTTCTTCAACACTAAAGATAAATAGTAATGTTTTATCTTTGCAGGAATAATACTTTTATTCTCATTTCTCTTTTGTATCTGGGATATATGGTGGTTTTTGGGAAATTTTGCTTCTGTCTCTAGCATTCTTAAAAAGTTATTGAACTCATTTCTCTCTCTTCAGCAGATTAACACCCATTTCATGGAGATACACTGTGCTGTGGTATTGAATGAGATGGTACCAACATCCTCAGAAAAACCTTAAACATGAAACTGCACCTGCCTCTCTTGCCCCCCGCAACACAGTCTGCATTTTTGAACCAAGCTGTATTGTCAAGTTCACCGGAGTGTTATGACTAACGTTCTTAAAGTATTAAGGTTAGAAACATTTCAAAAGGTTTACAATACATCACATCATGTCCTAAAGTATTTGTAATTATTTGAATCATAGACGTTCTTATTTTAATGTACACTGGGCACAATTTTTATTTCATTTTGAAGCTGAGTCTGTTGGCCAAGGGCTAGTGGTTCACCAATAGTTTCAATAATAGTGATTGTTTAACATTTGAATATCTGTTAAATTTTCTATTGTAACTTTTAATGTTATTTACATGTGATAGCTGTATTCACGTGGTGTTCTAAAATATTATCCATATTATATTTTAAAAGGACAGGAATTTGAGGCTCCTCAGACATCTTAATGGAAAAATAGCACCAAATGAGCAGCAGCAATTGAATTAGTTATCTTCATACTGCCTTTAACGTTTTTAAAAAACATAATTATACATACAAGGGAAGTTGCAAAGAAATATGCCAAGACATTCTGAACACTCTTCACCCAGGCTCCCCCATCTTTTGCAATTATAATACAATACTAAAGCCAAGAAGTTGACATTGGTACAATCCTTAGCATTTACTCAGATTTCACAAAGTATACATGCACCCCACACATGAGTCTGGGTGTATGTGTAGCTTTGTACAATGTTATCAACATGTGTAGATTAATGTAACTACCACCACAAACAACGTACTCAATCTGATAGCCACACCAACCCCTACTCCCCATCTCTAATATCGGGCTGCCACTAATCTATTCTCAATGTCCATGGTTACATTATGAACGTCACCTAAAAGGAATCACCTCTGTATAACCTTTTGAGATTGACTTTTATCACTCAGCATAATTTCCTTGAGGTCCATCTCAGCTGTTGTATCATTCACCTGTTTCTTTCTATTGCAGGCTAGTATTTCATGGTATGGATGTACTAGGTTGGTGCAAAGGTAATTGCAATTTTTGCCATCGCAAGTCATGAAAACAGCCATTACTTTTGCAGCAACTCAGTAGCACATTTTATTTAACCATTTATCCCCTGAAGGACGTTTGAGTCATTTTTGGTGTGGGGCTATTACAAATAGGGCTGTTTTGTATGTTTGTGTACAAGTGTCTGCATAAAAGTAAGTTTTCCATTCTTTCAATTCTCTGTGATAAATTCCCAAAAGTGCAATTGCTGAGTCTTAGGGGAAGTCTATTTCATATTCTTTTGCATATAAAAATTTCATATATGTTGCTGGTACCATGTCTTCACAAGGTAAACTCAAAAAGATGCAATAAAGAAATATCTTTGTTTTGGGATGCAAGTTGGCGCTTCCACATAAGGTCTGAGGTTTTTGTTCACATCATAGACTTTACAGAGACGGTCTTCCCCTCCCTTCTAACAAGTCGTCTGTTAGCGGGAGGACAGGGAAAGAAACAAAGAGGGATGAATTTTCTCCTTGTTGAAATGGGGATTGTTGCATATGTGCTTTCAGAAATAAGGCTGAAGAGCCCATCAGTCTCAGCTTGACCCACAGAAGATGCTCTCCTATTTGGTGAGACTGTAACCCTTCTTTCCTACAGGCGGCTTCAGGTCTGTAGAGGATCCCATTACTCAGTGCATCCTGACTCCATCAGGTCCAAGCTGATGGGTTTCCCCTGGGGAAATAAATGAGAATCATCTTTTTGCTCTTATTTTTTTTTTAAATGGCTGGAAACAAAGTCTGGATGGCACCTGTCTTTTTAAGCTGGGCTTCCCCAGTGCTCATGGGGGGACCCTGTTTATAGGACCAGAAACTATGGTAATTCTTAGCCTTTACACCCTGGTTAGGTCTCAGTGCCACCATCTACCCCAGCACCCTCTTTCATCCCCTCTGACCACAGGAGCCCAGACTCAGTCTTCTATTTTTTATTTATTTATTTTTTTGAGAGAGGGTCTCACTTTGTCACCCAGACTGTAGTGCAGTGGCATGAACACAGCTCACTGCAGCCTCGCCTCCCTGGCTCAAGCGATCCTCCCACCTCAGCCTCCTGAGTAGCTGGGACTATAGGCATGCATCACCATGCCCAGCTAAGTTTTGCAATTTTTGAAGAGATGGAGTGTCACTATATTGCCCAGACTTATCTCAAACTCCTGAGCTCAAGCTCTCCACCTACCTCTGCCTCTCACAGTGTTGGGATTACAGGGATGAGTCGCCATGCCCAACCAAGACTCAATCTTCTCGCCTTTCATTCATAACACAGGCATCATCCACTCTAACCCTGGGAGTTCCTCCACCTAAACTGTGTGTAGAATGGGACAGATGCCCATAGGCTTCCCATTTCTTAACTAGATCCACAGAATTTGGAGAAGCGAAGATTCCAAGTTCACAAACAACTCCTCTCTATTTTCTCTAGGTTCCTCTGTTGCCTACCTGTTGTTGTTCCTTTTATTATTATTATTTGTATTTACTACTAACTTCTTAGAAATAGAAAGTGAAGATACTCATTTTGAGTGATGTAAGAAGAAAAATTCCTTTTCTAGAAAACTTAAAGGTGGTTTTCGCTTGCCATTGAAACTTCCTAACTACTATAGCCGAAGCTTGCTTTTCAGCTTTGTGGCCATATCATACTTCTCAAGGAGCTCACCAATTCCTATCACATTTGTTGACTACATTCCATTAGAAACTAATATTAGTAGGGTATTTCCAGTTAGATATTCATGGTGCTATCAGTCCACCATGTTATTAATATCTTTCAAACTGGGCGGATTATTTTGGTATTTTGGTGCACCTGTCTACCCGTTTTTTCCACCTGGGTAGAACTTGCATTTGTGAAGAAGTGTGGGTACCATTGCCATGGCTGAGCATGTTTTTGCAGCTTGCAGAGGATGATTGTATGCAATTCAGTGTACCACTAGCACCATTCTCTTTTTAAATCAAGTTTCTTTTTCTCTGTACTTGATTTCTGACTGGTTTCCAGTTCCCACTTTTTATTTTTTTGTTTGTTTGTTTTGGAGGTTGCAAGAGGTCGAAATACAAGTATTGTCAAATTTTGTCAGGGTTTCCATGGCTGCTAACTGCCTTCATGTTTTTTCTTGATACTGCATAATAAAGTAGATATGATGTACATAATTTCAAATGCCATCTAATCAAGTTTCCCCATAGAATTAGACAATGTGGAGGTTAAGTGCGTCTCTTTTCATTCAGATGATCTAGAATTCCTTTTCTTAAAAATGGTCCCACCTTCCTCCAACCAATCACCATGGCAACAAGTTCCAATATCTAGAATTCACTCTCCGCCTGGATGCTGCTCCAGCCTTGGATGCACCCTGGGACCTCATTAAAACCACCTACCCTCGCCTCACCTTTCCCACCTTAGCTGGTGCTTTTATTAACAGGAAATTAAAATATCTTTCCTCTATCTACCTCATATAGGGATATTTCTGCCTCCAAAATCTTATGCAGTGGGACTTCCTTCAGCAAGCTCTTCTGATGAGACTTTGATTATGATCTTATCTAAATACACAGCCAGTTGGATGTTGCATGAAATTGAACATAATTGAACAAAATAACTGGTGAATGTAGACCAAAATGGCAGGGGTGATTGGTTATGCAGACAGCATCTTCTCCAAATGGTACATGGTCTCATTTTCTACTCTCAGTAGAGAGATTTTTTGTCCTCCTTTGAAAGCACATATTCTCAGTAAAAACTATGAATTTTATGAGGATAGAATCCACCAATAGAAGGATTAATTCCAGTTTCCCATTTTATTTTCACTGCCTTTCAATGGAGACCCTGCACCCAGCTAGAATGCTGGATTGACGGGTGATCATTAGTGCTATTTCCTTCTTCACTGGCTTCCTCCCTCTAGGAACATGGTGGGACTGTATTTTCTGGCTCCTTTGAGCTTGGGCAAAGACATATGACTAATTCTGGCCAATTACTTATGGACAGAAACAATGTGTGTCATTTCATTCCAGAGAATAAAGGCTACATTAACATCGTAGATCCTGTTGGAGGAGTGCCCCAGCTAAGGAACAGAGGAAAAGCAGCAGGACAAGAAATGAAACTTTGTTGTTTTTAGGCACTGATATTTGGGGCTGTTTGTTATCACCATATAACATAGCCTATGCTGACTGGTATGATTAGGAAGTTCAGTTCTTCAGAACTATTTTCAGACTTACTTCCAGAATCATTGTCTGACACTAAGCAGAGTTAGTTACGTTTAATGAGCAGAGGAGAGGCCAGGAGAAGAAATTCATGCAAGTCACATTCAAAGGCAAGAGCAACTCCACATTACAGGGACATGAAGTGGGACAGCCAAGGCCTAAACCATGCCTGTGGCTCATGGCACTCGTGGGTCCAGTCATCCTCAGCTAAGGTCTCATTTCTTCCTGGAGGATGAGAGAAGGTTGATTCCTATCAGAATTTGAATGGAATATATTCAATTTGACCAAAAAATGGCACAGATACTTCTGAAACAATACCTACTACATTTCCCCCACCTTCCCCTGTTGCTGCTTAATGGAGACTGTCAACCTAGATAGAATGCTGGGATGCTGTCTGATCATCATTTTTTCCACTTGAGTCAATAAATTCTGGTGTTAAATTATATAGCAAAATAGTAAAAATGTACTTCTACTAAGAGACTGAGAAGTTCCTTACTGCCATACATAGGATCAGATTTTCCAGCATGCTAAACTCTCCTAAACTCTCCTGAGACTTTGCTCTAGATAAGTGAATAGGCTTTTATTTCCTTCTCAGATCACTTATGCCACGCTTTGCTCATACTTCATATACAATTATGATGAATTAGTTAGGGTTTATAGAGAGACAGAACTAATGGAATATATATATATATATATATATGTATATAAAGGGGAGTTTATTAAGTATTAAGTCACATGATCTCAAGGTCCCACACGATGCCATCTGCAGGCTGAAGAGCAAGGAGAGCCAGTCTAAGTTCCAAAACCGAAGAACTTGAAGTCCAATGTTTGAGAGCAGGAAGCACCTAGCATGGAGAAAGATGTAGGCTGGGAGGCTAGGCCAGTCTCTCTTTTCACGTTTTTCTGCCCACTTATATTCTAGCCTCGCTGGCAGCTGATTAGATGGTGCCTACCCAGATTAAGGGTGGATCTGCCTTTCCCAACCCACTGACTCAAATGTTAATCTCTTTTGGCAACACCCTCACAGACACACCCAGGATCAATACTTTGTATCTTTCAATCCAATCAAGTTGACACTCAGTATTAACCATCACAGATGATAAATTAACATCCAAGGCCCAAGGCACTGGGATACCCCGATTGAGTTGTTTTATTCTCAAAAATATGAGTGACATGTAGTTGCTAATCTCTAAGGCCTCCACCACCCCTCTACTTCCCTACTTCATCCCCATTCTTGGTAGATGATGGGCTTAACTGAGAGCCTAATCAAAGCAAGAGTTTTAAATTTTCCCAGATTTTCATGTTCTTAGGAAGTTTGTAATGTCAGATAGTGCCTAAGGGAAATTTTGTTGTGGAGATGGAGGGAAGACAGAAGGCGTTGACCACAATTGGCCAGGACTGGAGGATCACCTAATGTGGCATCCCACCTTGAAGCTTCCTTGTATCTATGATACCCTTGGAACCAAGGAAAACTAACTCTCTTTATCATGAGTGAGAAAGGGATGGGGCCCAAATGGCCTCTGATACACTTTGCAATAATGCTTTTTGCAGTGACTTGCAGACAGCAATACGCTGGAATAATTGAGCTAGCACATAGCACAATCTGCTGTAGCCACTGCACAATTGCAGAATCAGACCCATCGGTGCTGTATTTGACGAAGAGCAGACTTGGAAGGAAAAAAATCTATTTCCCACTAGACTAATGATGCTAATTTGATATGAATTGATTGGATGGTTTTACTTGAAGCTTATGTGGAATTTTGTTTTTGTGTTAAAGTTGCATTAAAACTATCAGCTTAAGTTCAGCAAGCACTGCATTTGGACTTATTAAGTAACATTAAGTACACATAGTATAGATCTCCACCCAAGGTTCACAATCTTTTTTTTTTTTTTTTTCTGCAAAGTTACCAGTTCATTATTCAAAATAGAGAAGTGCTGTTTGGGAGGAAATATTTAAGATACTGGGCAGCCGCTGAGGGTAAGGGAATAAGGGGGTGAAGTCCAGAGGCAAGCCCCCTTCTGTGGATGGGGTGGGGCTTCATGAAGAGTTGATGGAGACATTCTGACAAAGGCAGCAACCCAGCCAGGCTAGGAAATGAGGACGCTTTCTATGAAACAATCTCCTTTAGTTGCCCTAGCTATTCAATAATGTCTGATATGGAATCAAAACACACAGTTGTGTCAGGGATGATGTCAACAATGAAGGGACAAGGCAGTGGTGGCCTCTTCCCCTTTCCTACCAGAATACCAATTTCACAAGGTGTCGCAATGTGCCTAGCTCACTGCTGACCCTCTCCCTTCCCATTCCTCTACTAATTAAGGCTACAAAGAGCATCTCTGCATATAAGATTATTTACAGTCTTATAAATAGACCAGTAGGTGGGTGGCCCTGTGAGACAGTGCTGGGCAGTGAAGGATGAGTGGAGGTTGTTAGGTGGGGCTTCCAGAAAGCTCCAGAAAGCAGAGGAGTTTGACTTGGCTGGCAGGATCTCTTTTCCCCTTTGCCTTTCCTCCCACTGGCCATATAGAATATGGCATAGCAATTGGTGCTGCTGCAGCCATTTGCCAAGTAACCAGGATGGAGAAGCCTAGAGAAATCCCAAGGACCCCTGGATGCTTCCTGAAGACTCCCTTATGACTTAAGAGGAAAACTGTGCTCAAGCCACTGTCATTGGGGGTTTCTTTCAGATGCTACTGAGCACAAGCCTTCAGAAGAAGGGCACCCCTCCTTGTCACGCATCACACTCATCAGGTGCTGTGTCATGGGGAGGACAGGGCCTCTCATAAGGACCTTGGCCCGCAGCAAGGTGACCACGAGCCCCTGGCCAGTACCGCAGCGGAGGAGGAAGAAGGTCTGTTGACCTCAGGAGGGGCCACCTGGGTCTCCATCAGGAAGAGTGAGCAGGAGCCCACCACAAACCTCTTTTCAAAGAACTCAGAAGGAAAGGGAACCTTAAAGGAAGGGGTCAAAATAGCTATTTCAAATTACCTATATTTAGCACCAGTTTGAGTTCTGGGTGAAAGAAAGTAACAGCAGATTTTAAAACAGAATGTGAACAGAAAGAGTGAAAACGTAACCTAAAGAAGAAAAACTATAGCAAAGTCATTCTAAACTACATTATTTCAATTCTCATTGACTATTAGAAATCATGATGTTACAATCAGAAAAATAAATAAAGACATAAAGAAATAGTGCGCGGGTTAGAATCACGTAAGGTGCTGGATACTATCTTGTGCATCCTGCCTGGGAACAGCTCTCACTGAGTGAATATAATCATGTCTGTTACACCTGAGTGTTTACAATTGACAACACTGTGCCAAGTCTTTTACCTGTGTGTGGTTTCACTTAACCTTAAGAGATATTACCACAATTCCCAGTTACAGTTGAGGAAACTGGGGTGTGGATCTGCCCCCAATCATAGCTCTCGATGAATTTGACATTGCTATTTTCTATCTACCTAAAAAAGCTACGTCGCCTGCAGCAGAAACAAACAGCCCTACTCTAAAGACACTACAAGGCTTTTTGTTTTAAATGTGATTGTAAAAAATCTCAATTAGAGGAGTCTTCAATTAATTGAGTGTTCCAAGTAATCTAATTTCCTGGCTTAATTGAGCACTAACCGGAAAAAAAATTTCCCATTAAAACACATTGTTTTAAAGTGTATAAAACACACTTTCTTGACTTAGTGAACCCGATTTAAACTTTTTTGATAATTAAGTCACTGACGGTGCCTCAGGGTGGCTATACTGACAGTCACTTCTCCCCACTCCGTGCTGTATCCAACTGTTAGTTTTTTTCCATTCTTCTACTAATTAAGGCTACAAAGAGCATCCCTGAGTATAAGATTATTTCTTTTATATTTCACATTAGTTTCAGATATGCCTAAAGTGGATGCCGGGCCAACAGGGTTATATATATTTTTTTAATGCTTCCAAAAATCTTCCCAAAATGCTGCACAAATTTTTACCACACTGCTTCCAGGTTATAGTTCTTCAAAACTCTTCAAATGTAATTCCTAAGTGTGAATTTAACAATCAACTGGTAACTGACAAGCTGGGAGATTTGGGGAAAGTTCTGGTGAGAGGATGATGAAGATGGAGAGCACTGAACCAGGAGAGGAAGGATATGAAGAGTGACGACATCTCAAAGGGGAGAAGTTACAAGCTTTGTGCATTGCAAGTAACGGTGTGCCAGTAAAAGCTTAACAACCAGTTCTCCAGAGAAGAAAGGGGAAACCCTGATTTGTAGCGTTTTGCCAAGGTGGAAATATTCCTGCTACAGCCCATTTCAAGTTACTGGATGCATTTGAAAAACTGGACACATTTGGTTTTGTGAGCCAATAGGAACTATCCTCTAGAACACACTGACTGCAAGGGACCAGGGGACCACTGGGAGGGACAGTGAAATGAGCATCCTTGGATGTGGTGTGCTACCATCCTCCACTCATACATGCAACAGTCTGGACACTTAAAGGGCCCCTGAGCAGAGGTCTGGGGACCTGGATGCCCTATGTGGTCTCTCAACCATGGGACAATTGAACAGACCCCACGGGAGAATGTCATATGCTTGGGGGAAGCAGTGTCCCCAGGCACTAGCAAGTGCTCTCATCTCTTCATAAGGTTGTCACATCTCATTGCCTAGTCACAGTGTTTTATTGGTCATATTAATATATGCCTACCAAATTAGAAACTCATAAGTCAGAGGAATAATGGCTCATTATGAGTGACAGTCAGTGGTTGATTATTTTGGCAGGCAGTTCTGGGCACTATGATTAAAAATGGACCCAGGAAGGGGGAAAGATTTCTCAGTGGACCCTATTTTCAGTGTTTTACCTAATGGTAGCCAAAGAGCATGACATACCCAAAAGCCAGAGGTTAAAATTTCAATGAAAAGGTGGCTACAAATGGATTCTTTCTCTAGTCACTTATTTCATTTGGCTTTATAAAGTGTCTCCTCATGCTCTTTTTTCAGCATTTGGATATGCTCTCAAATTATTCATAATATGGCATTGCTTTATTTCTCTAAAATATTTGGAAAAATCATAACATATCAGGGAAATGCTGATGATTGAACCATTTCACCTTCTCATGAAATCTTGATGTCCTATCCAAGACAGAGACTGGCGATTTATTCATCATCCTTTTTTATTTTCTGTATTTCTGATGCTTTGATATCTGGATGACCCTGGAGGCATCCTATCCAGATTAGCCAACTTTTAAAAGCAGTAAATGACTCCCTACGAGCACACCTCGTGTATGCAAACCAACCAACCCAGCGCTCACCTCCTCTCCAACCTTCTTCCTCAGGTTCTCACCATCTAGGCCACCATCTTCCTTCCCTAATCACTCCAGAGCCAGGCACCGGATGTCAAGAGATAGCCCTCCTGTCCCAGAGCCTGCTGAAATTATCCAAGCTAGCCAATCCTAAACCTGCTTACCCTGCCTTGCCTTGTCTTTCCGGCAGAAGCCACATGAGAAAGGCTCTTGTGCAGGTTTCACCCCTCCTCTCTCAGCCTCCTCACTGACCCTGGTACTTCCCCATGTAGCCCCACTTGGCATTGCATGCCCCCTCCTCTTAGGAACTGTGAGTAACTGCTGACTTTTCAAAGGAAGCCTTCTCCTGATCTGTTGGTTTCACCATACCTGAATAGTAATAAAACCTACATTTAGAAACAGCCAGTTCCTCTCAATACCCATGTTTCTCTTTTTAACAAAAAATCCCCAACTTCTAGATAAGCATATGGCCTCCAAGATTTAAAAAAAAAAAAAAAAAAAAAGACTGAGCCTTTGCTGATTCTCCCTGGCTATTAGCAGCGGCCACATGCATCAGGTCAGCTCCTTGCTTACGGTGCTCTCCGAAGTGTTGTGGAGGATGCATGCTTTCTTCTGAGTGCCTCCTCCAGCTGCAGAGGATTTGATGGCTGGGGTTCCAGCAGTCATCATGGGCCGTTAGGATGCAGCCCACACTCACATCCTAGAATCATCTAGGATGGGGAAGATGATTTATCTAAATAATCTGAATAGCTCATGATTTCGTGGATCCATGGACTCCTTTTGTGGAACAAATAATCAAAATCTGTTTTTTAAGTAACTATTATTTGAGGTTTTTCTGTTGCACTCAGCTAGACTTCATCACAGATAATGCACTATCCTTAATGGAAGAAAAACCATAACATCTGTCTGTCAAGGTACTGACTGCGTCTCAAAAGTATGTCATTTGATCATGCTACTGATATTATCAATATCAAAAAGAAAACAGTTTTACCCATCTGTAATGTCAAAACCATGGTAAGCGCCTTCCCCTTCAAGGGTCACCATGCTCAGTGCTGAAAATCAGGGTGCTCAATCAATCCTCTGTCCCTCACCCCGTTTTCCTAAACATAGCAGACCACAACATGCCGGTGGACATGATTTAATTATGTTCACAACTTTCACTATTTCCTTGAACAAGAAATAATACATCAAGAGCAGGAGACATATTGTGAACCACTAATTTTTCTGCAAAATAAAGCAGCATGTGATTTGGCATTTAAGTAAAATCTTCCCTTTTCATGCCAGTCATCTTGAGTCCCCGCTGGTCCTGACCCCAGTGTACTTTCTTCAGCCCATATCCTCTATTAAACAATAATTACTAATTAAACAAATAACAATAACAGAACATCTTATATGGCATGGATTCTCTATTGACCACTCACATGTTCCACCAGCATATGACGAGCTGAGCCAAGTATGAAACAGAATCAGCTAACAGCCTATTGCTGTGTTCTTCCACATCGTGTGCTTTTAATGTTACGTGATATCTAACAATAAGTAAAGAAATTTTAACCAAAGACCAATTGTTCTTTCTCTCTGAGAAATTTTGCAAAAAACTTTTGGTTTGGTTTTATAGGTCTCTGTTATGTTACTTATGTCTCTTTCTGCTATAAAATATATAACTTTGGGTTATTTTTCTCTTTTAAAAACTTATTTATTTCACACTGCTACAAAATATATAATTTGGGTTCTTTATCGTCTTTTAAAAACTCATTTATTTCAAATTTTGCACAGGATTACTTTGCATTCGTTCTGTTAAAAAATAAGATCTTGATTGGTGTACCAGTGGTGGCAGAAGTTTAATGAATTGATAAACTTTCATAAAGATCAATGCATTGTCATGAGGAATCCAGACCTAAAATATCACGTCTTCAGATATTTTTGTCTTATCTCCTATACACACCATTTTTGGTATGGGAGACATTTAAAACTTTTTTTAATTTTTATTTCACTAGGTTTTGGGGGAACAGATGGTGTTTGGTTAGATGAATAAGTTCTTTAGTGGTAATTTCTGAAATTCTGGTATACCCATCACCCTAAACAGTATACACTGTACCCAATGTGTAGTCTTTTATCCCTTAACCTCCTTCCACCCTTTCCCCTGAGTTCCCTAAGTCTACTTTGTCATTCTTATGCTTTTGGGTCCTTACAGCTTAGCTCCCACTTATCAGTGAGAACATACAATGTCTGGTTTTCCATTCTTAAGTTACTTCACGTAGCATAATGGTCTCGAATTCCATCCAAGTTGCTGCAAATGCCATTATTTCGTTCCTTTTTATGACTGAGTAGTATTTCATGGTATATATATACACACACACACATACACATACCACATTTTCTTTATCGACTAATTGATTGATATGCATTTGGGCAATCGCAATTGTGCTGCTATAAACATGCATGTGCAGGTATCTTTTTTGTAAAATGTCTTCTTTTCCTCTGGGTGGATACCCAGGAGTGGGATTGCTAGATCAAATGGTAGATCTACTTTTAGTTCTTTAGGGAATCTCCACACTGTTTTCCACTGTGGTCGTACTAGTTTACATTTTTTGACTTGGAAAATTATCATACTCACAGACTGACAAATTGACTGTAGGCACAGAAAGCTTCAAGGTGCTTTATGACATTATAAGTTGAGTATTTTGCTCTTATTTTATCTCGACCTTTGTGCTTCACTGAACCATGAGTTAGGAATGTAACGGGAAAATGCAATTTAACAAACATAAGAAAGTACATGCAACAAACATGAAAATACACTAGCTGTCATGTCAAATCCCTGTTCACTTCAGTAGGGATGGCACCAGGTTCAAGAGACCAAAGAGACCTAGAGCCAGCAAATGAGACATAGGGTTTTATTTGGGGAATTTTAAATACAGGGACAGTCCAATGGTGGAGGGCTGAACGGGAGAACCACAACCACCGGCAAAAAGCATGCAGTTGATTCAGCACCCTCACTGAGCACCTTCCCTCAGCAACCTCCATATGACAACCTTCATTTCTCAAATTCTTGGTGTCAGGTTGGACGTGGTGGCTCATGCCTATAATTCCAGCAATTTGGGAGACTGAGGCCAGTGGATTATTTGAGGTCAGGAGTTCGAGACCAGCCTGGTCAACATGGTGAAACCCCGTCTCTACTAAAAATGCAAAAATTGGCCAGGCCTAGTGGCACACGCCTGTAATCCCAGCTACTCGGGAGGCTGAGGCAGGAGAATCTCTTGAACCTGGGAGACGGAGGCTGCAGGAAGCTGAGATTATACCACTGCACTCCAACCTGAGCAACAGAGTGAGACTCTGTCTCAAAAAAAAAAAAAAAATTCTTGCTCTCAGGTGAGCCTACCGTATACTAGCCAAGATGAAACGCACAATGTTACTAGAATATCTGCCTCAATGTCATGACAAAGGTCCCACTGTCTCTGCAACTGCTGTTGACAACACCACTGTTAGGAATTCAATGGAATTTTGATAAATGTCAATTAGTTTTATATTTCACATCTTTAAATTTACAAGAAGAAAAAAAACTCACTACATTTTCTTTGGAAACTATGCAAAACCTTACAGACTACTCAATTGCCGACTATCTTGAACAATACTGACTTACCAGGCAAAGATAAAAAAGTGTAGAATACCTGAGTACTTTTTATCAGGTTGACTCTGTTGCATAATTTCTGTAGTCTAATTTATTTCTTGCTAACACTAGTCAGCCTACATTTGACAATATTCTTTTTTATAACCTGCTAAAAGGATTGGGGAAAAAAACACTTTATGAGTTTCTGGCATTTCTTAAATTTCTTGAGAACTTCAACCTCTATTGTGCTATATTTATTTACATTGTACAGATTTTAGCAACTTCTCATTTGAATCTTGGAAGGAAAAGGGTGACAAGAAGGAAATGCTAATCTCTGAGACTATAAAAAGAGGTAACACATTAGTCAAGATGGGTTGGGTTATGCCCCAGTAACAAACAACTCCAAAATCTTGAAGGCTTAAAACAACAAAGGTTTATTTCTCCCATAGACTTTAAATCTATCACAGGTCAACAGGGACCTCTGCTCCCATCTCAGCCTTGCCCTCACTCTGAAAAGCAAGTCAGGAGAGCAACCCCTCTCTGGAACACTGCCTGTTCTTTGGGGAGAGGGCAATGAAATGCTCCAGCCTAAAATCAGGGTCCTCCTTCACTCACAACTGCATAGCAGAAATGGTCGGATCTCACCAACAAGAGGGCCAGAAGTGCAATCTTACTCTGTGCCCAGAAGGGGGAAGAATGGGAAGACCCAGAGAACTGCACGGGTGATTCCCATGGAGAGCAGCCAGGCAGGTTTTGCTGCTCTGTCTAGCAAATGTGCATGGGATACTTATTGGTCCAAAGCATAGTTCAGGTTGTCGAGAGGGTTCAATAATGGACTTGGGTTAAACTTCAAACAAGTCAGAATTATAAAGAAATCACTTCTGTATAGCAAAATGTCCTACAAGCCAGAAAGGTCAAGAAAGCAAGAATCAAGAAACATTTCAAAGAGAGAGAAAATCCCTTTTTTTTTCTTTTTGACTTAAATGAATGGAAAAAGCATAGAGGGGGCCATCTGAGGGCAGCCTTAGTATAGGAAAGATGTTCATATGCTGGGATGGACATGGAGACCGAAAGAAGGGATTTCCAAGCAGAGGAAATAACATAATCAAAGCAGTACGTTTTGACACATCCACTCTGTAAGTGTGTGTTTCCAGTTTCATAGTGACAATGATATATTAAAGCCCATTCTCCAGCCCACTCTGAGTTCCTGATTCTTATGCTAAGATTGCAATGGGGATATTTGAGATATTTTGTAGTATCTAACTGTGGGGGCTGCTTTATTTTTGTTGGGGTGTGTGCATGTCATGTGTGTGTGCGTGTGTGTGCACATGAACACTTGGAGAGGTACTTCTTGAAAGCTAATGTGTACTTTTTATTAAAAGGACTGCAAAAGATATAGTCTTGATTTTTGGCAAGGGCAAATAACACATTTCACATCTACGGTGTCGCTCCCTAACAAAGAAACTGCGTAACTTTCATCTTACGTTCATGGCGAACAGTTCTATCTCCACTAGGTTTTTTTTCTGAGCTCCCCATCTTTCCTTATAGAAGTAAAGTTGAAGTATGGTGGTTTCCTCTGTTTTCCTATATCTAAGCTAACTCCGTGTTGTTTGAGGCAGACTGTGAGGAGTTAGAAGAGCAAACAAATAATAGCAACAATAATGATAATTATTATCATTGTGACAATAGAATTTATGTTAAAATGTCTCAGGCAGATGCCTGCCTCTTTGGGCCCCTCAGTGACTTGTGATAGACTAGGATAGGCAAAGACCCCTTGTAGTGAAGAAAGGTAAATGGAAATTGAAAAGTGAATGAGGACAATTCAGAGATGTGAAAAGATGAAGGCATGAGAGTTCCTGCCCAGATCTGAAGCAGTAACCTTGGCAGGGCAGAGCCAGTGCTGTGGGTTAAAGGAATCCTGTGGATGTGGCCACAGCAGCAGCCACTGGGTGCTGAATGCAAGAAACTGTGGCCACGGACCCCATATTTACAGTATCTGGGGCAACCGCAAGTCAGCAAAGCCAAGGCAGAATTGATGGGGGCATAACCTCCTGACAGGTTCATCTTGCCCTCTGCCCAGGGACAGCCAATTTATCAAGAGAGGGCGGTCGCAACAGAGAAAGAGCTTAATACACACAGAGATGGCTAAGCGGTAGACTGGAGGGTTTATTATTCCTCAAATGAGTGTCCCTGAAAATTCAGAGGCTATGGTTTTTAAAAGGTAGTTTGGTGGACAGGGTGCTGGAGAATGGGAAGTGCTCACGGTTGGGTTAGGAACGGCATTATAGGGAGTCAAGGCTGTCATCCCCTTGTGCTGTGTCAGTTTCTGGGTGGGGGCCACAAGACCAGATGTGCCAGTTTACCAGTCTGGGTGGTACTAGCTGGTCCATGAGAATGCAGGGTCTGAAAAATACCTTGAACATCAATCTTAGATCACAGTAGAATTGTTATATATAGGAAAAATTGGAGAGGTTAGAAATCTTGTGGGTTTTGGCTGCATGGTTTCTGAGCCATAATAATTTCTAATCTTCCGGCGCTTTGGGAGGCTGAGGTGGGTGGATCACCTGAGGTCAGGAGTTCGAGACCGGGCTGGCCAACATAGTGAAACCCTGTCTCTACTAAAAATACGATAATTATCCGGGTGTGGTGGTGCATGCCTATAATCCCAGCTAATCAGTAGGCTGAGTGAGGAGAATTGCTTGAACCTGGGAATCAGAGGTTGCAGTGAGCCAAGATCGTGCCATTGCACTCCAGCCTGGGCAATAGAGAGAGACTCTGTCTCAAATAATAATAATAATAATTTCTAATCTTGTGGCTAATTTGTTAGTTTTGCTAAAGAGTCTGGTCTCCAGGCAAAGAGAAGTTTGCTCAAGCAGGAGCCATTATTATCTATGTTTCAAAGTTAAACTATAAATTCATCCCAAAGTTAGTTCGGCCTAAGCCCAGGAATAAATAAGGGCAGCTTGGAGGTTAGAAGAAAGATGGAGTCTCTTAGGTCAGATTTCTTTCACTCTTAATTTTCCTGTGTCAGATTTTTCTCACTGTCATAATTTTTGCAAAGATGGTTTTAGGGGCACCTGTCTTCAGTATTTGCAGACACTGAAGAAGCTTGAGGAGTTGTTAAGAATAGAGAGTGTGCCATGCTTAGATCAGGAGGGCAAGGAGGGGTGGTCCAGATGGTTGCTGGGGCTCAGACCCACAACCAGGGACATCACTGCCCACGTAGCCCTGATGGAACTCCCCAGGGTGGGGCAGGTGGGCAGGTGCTCTATACCTGAATTACAATTTTCTCTCAATGCTAACCTTGGAAAATACTGTACATAGAGAAAGCTGAGACCCTCAATACCACTGACTGAAAAAAGTCACTAAAGGAAAACTTGATTTAACAAAGCCTGCTCGCATCTCCATCCCACCCCAAGACTTAGGGAGCTGGCAGGCATTCCCAATTAAACTTGGCTAACAGCAGTGATTCTTATATTCGATTCCATATCAAAATTACCTACTAATACACAGTTTCTGCAAGGGGTAGGCGGTCTGGGTATCAATAGTTTGCAAAACTCTTTTACCAAGTGATTCTTATGTGCAACAAAACTAAAGAGCAAATAGATTATAGCCTTGCATGTCAAAGTGTGGTCTCGGACCAGAAGCAAGGACATCACCTAGTAGTTGATAGAAATGCAGAGTCCCAGGCCCCACTCAGCCCTGCTGCCTCAGAGGCTACAGAATCACAAGACCCTGAAGTGCTTCATTTGCACATTAAAGTTTGATAAGCACCAGAATACGCTTTAATGGTGCCTAATGGGGTCTGCTGATTGTCATTATCTCCATAAATGGGAGCCCTGACTAATGTTGCAATAATGACCTGAAGCTGGGCGGAGGGTTGGAGTCGGGAGGGGCATGCAGACAGCAAGACCAGGAAAGCTGTTGATAAAGAGGCTGGAAGAAGCGGAAGTTTCTGGTGGTTTTTATACTTGGATAGTTTGATTTTCACATTGCCGCCAACCTTCCTGATAGAATGCTACACAGTCAGCAGATTTTTATATGTTTCCACTGAAAGCTCAATACATGACCAGCCAGCTCTGTGCTTTGTGCTTATCATGAAATTAATCCTCAAGGCCGCCACCCTGCAGACGTCAATCATTCCCATTTTGCAGAAGCACTAAGAGGGCAAGAACCTACCCAGTGTCACTCAGCCATTCCGTCGCAGAGTGACGACTTTGCTTTTAGTGTTTGATGGATTTTTCCTGCATCATCAAAATTAAGCTTCATTTTACAACCAGTGTGGAAAAAGACAAATAAAGACAAAACTGAAGCAGTACTCAGCAACAATGCTAGGGCAGAAACTGTCCCCACAGGGTTGACAAGAACAGTATGCCAAGTTCTGTACAGAAATATAGTCATAATTAAGCATTAATCAGGCTGCACTTTGGCCCACTTCCTTGTTGCTAAAAGTCACATAGCACTAGATCCTGACCATTTGTATCTCTTTGTTCCTGTAGATAAGATGTCTGGCATTAAGGTTATAAGATGGTTTAAGAGTTGATTTGCATCCCTGTTGTTCCCATAGACAGGCCCTCTGACATTAGAATCATAAGGCTTTTGTTTAAGGATCGGTTAAGATTTTTTTCAGGCCCCAAATTCCAGCACCCAATTTGAAGACCCCACAGAAGGATGGGATCAGCATGAGACTGCAGTTTCTTCATCCTCATCCCACAACTTCACCCCTCACTCTTTGACCAATCAATGATTTCCACACTTCATGCTGTGGCCCACTCCAAAACCCTTAAAATCACTAGCCCCACAGTCCTCTGGGAGATGGATTTGAGGTTTCCTCCTGTCTCCTCATAGGGGGACCCTACAATTAAACCTCTTGCTCTACTGCAACCCCATGTCTCAGGCATTGACTTGTCCCAGGCTTAACGCCATCATTTTGTCAATGAAAAGAACACTCTATATAAAATTTCCAAAGACATTTATTCTGAGCCTAAGAGGAGTGGCTAATGACCCTAGAGACAACCCCAGGAGATCCTGAGAACATGTACCCAAGGTGATCTGGCTACAGCTTCGTTTTATACATTTTAGCAAGATGTAAGACATCAATCCCTACGTGTAAGATGTACATTGGTTTGGTCCAGAAAGGTGGGATAACTCAAAATGGGGGCTTCCAGGTCATAGGTAGATTCCAGAATTTTCTAATTGGCAATTGGTTGAAAGAGTTAGATTATTATCTAAAGACTGGAATCAATAGAAGGGAATGTCTGGATTAAGATAGGGCTTATGGAAACCAAGGTTTCTATTATGCAGAAACAATCAATAGAAGGAAATGCCTCTTACCAGACCCGAACAGTCTATCATTCTTCAGATGTTTTAATGTTAATGCTGGTCAGTTGTGCCTGAATTTCAAGAGGAGGAGGAGGATATAATGAGGCATGTCTGATCCCTACTTCCCATAATGGCCTGAATTAGTTTTTGAGTTAACTTTGGAATGCCCTTGGCCAAGGGGAGCATCCATCAATCAGTTGGGGGGCTTAGAATTTTATTTTTGGTTTACAGTTTAATAGCCTGGGGTTGTGGAGGAAGGCAGGATTAAAAAAAAGAGAAGGGAGTTTGTCTTCACTTCTATTTTGACACAAGTAGGGCCCTGCCCTACTCCTTCCCTCTCACCTTAACCTGTCTGGAGCTTCTGCTTCATTTCCACCCAATGACAGGGAGCATGGGAAAGGTTCACAGGACACCCCAGGGTGAGCTACTATTGCCTATACTAGTTCTGTGCAGAGCCTGATATCCTTCTATTGTGGTCGTAAGCACATAACAACTGCTGAGGGGTCACCAAGTCAAGGTCATCCTAGACCAGCTAACCCCATAAGACACAGCACCACTTTCCAGCCAGGGTGTCATAACTGTAACTTTATTGTAATATGTCCCATTATTTCCAGAACATCACTGGCAACTAGAAACTTGTATGCAAGGGTGATTTTTATAACCGCAGAGTAAATAAAATATAATAGAGAATAGACTTGTAACAATAAATACACTTTAAATATAAATATACACATCGATATCCCACACATATAAAAGTCATGCTCTGCAAATATTTTGTATACACACTGTCCTTGTGGGGTACTGAATTCCAGGATGTGTCTTCAAGGATTTACATGTGTCCTATTAGTTGTAGATATTTCCAGAGAACTTATGTAGAAGCAACACATTACAAATTTAGGGGAAAAAAATTAAGTATCACAGAGCAATTTTTAAAATATTTAATACATTTTTGTTCTACAAAGAATGAGCATTTCTTAAATATTACAAACAGTGAAACAAGTATACTAGCTTACAGATATGTACAATTTATGACTTTATACTTCAAAAATGCAGGAAGATAAATTATATGTTTTATATACATGTAATTTTAGATAGAATGAACAATTCAATATTGCTCTTGTGTTGGTCTTGCTGCATTGTGTGCATGCCCATGGCTTGTCGCTGGATGGAGGAGGGGCTCGTGGGGACAGAAGGGAAGTCATGGAGCCCCATGCTCATGCCCAGAGCGCCATCCTCAAAGCAATATTTAATTAAATATTAACTGATTCTGGCTGGGTCAAAAACTGCTGTGCCCATATGCAATGTAGGATGTGTTTTCAAGAACCACAGCTACATATTTGGGAATGGAAACATACAAATGCTTTAAAAAAATTTGATTCTGTGATACTAACTCCTCAAACCCTGAGTCAATTGGGGAGCTCCTAAAAGATGATTTTGCGATAATCATCGATATCCTCAGTTCGGCTCATAGAAAATGATCTCAAAATGAAGACCCATAATTGAAGCTTCAATAGCCTTCCTAGCCTATAAATTCACAGGCAAAATATGAAGGAAAAAACGTGTCCTGAATGAAATCAGATTTTCAGTAATTATAAACTTCTCATGCTGATGAAGCCCTAAACACTTATGTAGAAACCGATTTGAAAGGGATAAAAGAAATTCTGACTTACAATCAGTAGAAATGGGATGGTTTGTAGGAATGTCTCACATTAAAAGTTTTATTAACACTATAGTCGGTGGTAAATATCACATTCTACCGTTAGCAAAGAACCCACTCAAAATCTATACACCCCATTTTGGCCATGAAGTTCTGTTTCTTCTTCCATTTAACCTATACCCAAATTAAAACTTGATCATCTCTCTCTCAGAATAGAAACAGAAAAAAATGTCGGGACAAGTTGAAAAACAAATGTTCCAGAAAATCCGCCAACTAAAGATCTCATTGCGAATGCTGTGCAACAGCTTTCTAGAACAGAACAATCCTGCTTGAGGAATTTGAAGCGGGGCACAGGACTGGCCCAAATGCTCTGCACCCCCAGCTGGCTCCCAGGCCACTTCTCTGCTTTCTCAGCTCAGCATAAGTGCTCCCCCTGCAAAGTCAGGGCGGTTTTGTTCTAGGAGACCATGGAGTCAAGCAGTTCTCAAAGGCACCTCCCACGTACTAAACACATCCCAAGGGTGAGTTATTGGGAGACCAGAGAGGATGAGATCAGGACAAGGGAACTGAACCAGAAAAGGCTAAAGAAAACTAGGACATATTGAGAGAGCAAGTGCGCTTTGGGGGATGGAGATGGCCACATTGCTGCTGCTGCTAACCCTGCACAGGAGGGACAGGAGAAACAGCAGTTGCAGGAGGTGGCACAGTTAAACATCCCCAACTTAAGCCCTGCCTGTGCTGGCACTGCCACCCAACAGCCAGGCAGCCCCCACCCCCCAGGCAGGCCCACGTGGGACTGCAGCTTCTTCTGCCTGCCAGGCGGGTGACAAGAAGATTGCTGAGAGGATGATGCCACAGTTGGGGCCAGTAAATGTTCTGCCAACTGAAACAAACAGGAGATCTAACAGGCACTATCAGTGGGAGTTTTCAGGAAGCCAAGTCCAACCAGGCTCTACGATGGCAGAGCAATTAAGCTGAGTGGGCTCTTCCCAGGGCAGAGCAGCCTGCCTGTCTCCAGCTACCATCCTATCCCCAAGCTAACACAGGAAACCTGAAATGGCTGTAATTTGGCTTGAAAGATTAAAGATGCACACAAAATCATTAGGAGAAAAAGATAATTGTTTCTAGAGTGAATACTGTATCGAACCGCTCTTAGAAGACATGTATAATGGAACATGCAGGAGAATTTACTATTACTTAAATGCATTTTCCAGGAATATATTTCCAATATAGATAGATCATCAAAAACACAGTGAATAACTTCTGTTTCAAAGTATTTCATTAAGGTGCAAAGTGTGGCATATACATGTTTGTGACACTACAAAAATGGATGTGCTTCAGGTTGTCTGATGGCCTTTGCTGGCTGCTACCCAGCTGGGTACCGATTGAGTTATTTAAGAGAAGAAAACCACCTTGGAGGAAAAAAACGTCTAAAAATACCGAGTCTATTTGCTTATATTTAAAATCTGAGGGCTGAAAGAAGTTATACTCCTCACAGATCAAAAGAAGAAAATCACATTTCTAAAACCCTCGATGTATAACACACAGGAACATTATTGCGATGTTTTAATACTGTCACGATATCCTCACTTAAAAACTGAAGAACTTCTGACAGAGCAGCACACTATTAGTGCACTTATCCCTGCACATGAAGATAAATACTCTAATAGGTTAAAATGATACTTCCTAACTAGGTCTACGTGAGGTGAACACATGCCCTCAGGGTAGCAAGGCTCCTAACAGGCCAGGTGGGAATTAAGAATGAACACCCTTTGGGGGAGAGGCTGTGGTTTTTAATCCCCTTTAAAAATGTGTAAAATGGACCAACTGTGGTCCACTTTGGACCATCTGATCTTCTCACCTCTTCCTGCCCCTCCCCTCCCCCAAAGATGTGATTGGCTTCTGTCTGGGGTTGGTGCGGGTAGCTCTGGGTTAACAGGCTCTCACATGCACGTAGATGACATTTAGTCCTCTCGGTACATGTTGCTTTGTGGGTACCAGTCCTCCCTCCCACCTTCGGGTGTTCATCGCCATCTTCAGAAATTGCTGGCAGCTCTCAGTTCCCGGGGATGCTGAGCGTTTTGGTTTTCACTTGAACCGCCTGGCAGATTGTGTGACTCCAGAGGGGGTGGCTTACTGTTGGTGGTGTGGAACGCCCTCTTAAGGACTATAGGGCGCATCTCGATTAAATGCAATGTTTAACACGTGGGCATTGTACATGCTACCCTGACGACGGTGGGTGTCACTTGGGGGGAGTGAGGTGCCGGGGACACACAGCTGCTCCTCCCGCAGGAAGGGCCTTCACATGATCACGCACTTGCCTTTGAGCTTCTCTTTCCTCTTCTGCTGCTTGCTCTTTTTCCCGTCGATCTGGAGACTCACGGTCCTGCGCTTCTCCAGGTTGAGCAGCTCCTGGAAAAGCTCCTTCACGTTATGGTTGAGCTTGGCTGAGGTCTCCATGAAGGCGCACTTCCATGTGCGGGCCAAGGCCTCCGCCTCGCTGCTCTGCACCTCGCGGCTGGGGCTCTCGTCACACTTGTTCCCCACCAGCATGATGGGGATGCTCTCCACGTCCCCTTTGATCTCGCAGATTTGTTCGTAGATGGGCTTGAGCTCCTCCAAGGACTGCCGGCTGGTGATGGAGTACACCAGGATGAAGGCGTGCCCCTTGGAGATGGACAGCCGCTGCATGGCCGGGAACTGGTGGCTCCCCGTCGTGTCGGTGATCTGCAACGTGCATATGCTCTTGTCGCAGCTGATCACTTGCCGGTAGGTGTCTTCCACCGTCGGGATGTAGCTCTCCCGGAATGTGCCTTTCACAAACCTCAACACCAGGGAGCTCTTGCCGACACCGCCAGCCCCAAACACGGCCACCCGGTAATCGTTGCTCTGCTCAGGCATGTTGCTGGAGGGCTCCAACTATCAGCCAGGACACACCTAGCAAAGGAACCAGATGTTTAAGAGAATTAATAATTAAAATATAAAAACGTTAATAAGGATGGCTCTACCCTCTTTTGATAGCTTAAAAATGGGAGGTCATGACATTTATAATAGCTACAATTCTAAATCCAATAAATTTGGTCAATCTGCCGTTTTCAAAAGAACAGACAATCTACTCGGGCTCGCTGAAGCCCATCTATTCCTCTTTATTGGACCATGACAATGAGCATCTTTGCTCCCACATAGGCCCTAAGCCCAGGGAAAACATGCAAAGTGAGCCCGAGAGGCAGCACCAAGGAAGGGCAATGAGAAGAGAAATTAACCACCCCCAAAAAACACAGACACACATATGCACACACACATCACCATCATCATCAGCAGCATATCTTTGCTGTTTTACCTGAAGTACTGAGTACCCAATATACTGGTCATCATTGTGTGTGTGTGTGTGTGTGTGTGTGTGTGTGTGTGTGTGTGTGTGTGTGTTAACAAACAATGGGAGAGGGAGATGAGTGAGGGAAAAGGATGTTCTGAATATTAATTCAGTGTTTATATTAACTCATGAAATCCTTACCACTCTGCAGAAGTTGGTGCCATTAGCTCTGTTGTACAATGATGAAACTGGAAACGAGGAAGAGATGGGGAATGGAATGTCTCTGATGTTACACAGCCAGTAAGAGGGAAGGCTAGGATACAACCAAAGCATTGTGGATGTCAATGCCCATCCCATAGGCTGTCTGTAGACAGAGCTGGTCACAGTGACTTAGGCATTACTTGGGCCAGAGTATAGATTGTCTCCATTAAGCATGAAGAGCTAACTAATAAGCGTGAATAGTCATTTCATTCATCAAAATTAAGATGATTATATAAGCTTTATTTTTAAGAAACATAGGAATTGGGTATTACCAGGATAGTAGCATAAACTACTTATTAAGGGTCATTAAAAATGAAGAGAATGCAGCAACTCTCCATCATAAACTTCACCCCTACTCTAATAGTTATTTTTATTCAGGGACGTGTAGATGTGCCCTCTTAATTTACACCCTATCATATTTTTTTCATTCTGTATCTTCTTTGGTAAGGAAGGGCATATAACACCAAATAAAATAGAGAATTACACAAATTTGGATAAATTTTTAAAACTAACATGTTAATGTGAAGCGTGGAATTCATTCTTTTCTGCAAGCAGGCATTGTGCTGACTTTTTGCTTTTCTAGTTTTAGGGCAACTGTGGAAAAACAATAAAAAGCTTTACGGAAGAAAATCCGTTTTAGAGTCCAGTAAAAGTATTAAACAGAACTAACAATGGAAGGAAATGCATTTGTGCAGTGAATATGTTCTCGTGACAGACAGAACATCAGATCAAAGTCTCGGACTGAGGCATCGCACCTTCTCAATTTGCCTTGTGCGTCTGCCTACAGATCTGCTCAGTTCAATACTCCGCTGCTCTTGCATGCACTTTGGAATCCCAAACCCTCCAAGAAACTAAGGAAACATCAGTGCTAACAGAGAATATAAAAGACTGTTAGGAAGCTCATTAACACCAAAAGATGGCAGAAGAGTCTGCTTAGGAGTTTGATGAAGTTTAATAAATGCTTATAAGATCATTATGATTAATTCAAGGGTGGAGCATTGTGATAAATTGTTCTACAATTTTAAAAAAAAAAACCTCAATGGTGTCTTAGTTGGTTTTCTGTCACTATAACAGAATACCACAGACAAAATAATTTTAAAAGCAATCTATTTCTTACAGTTCTGGAGGATGGTAAGTCCAATATGAAGAAGCTGGATCTGGTGAGAGCCTTCTGCTGTGGCATAACATAGTGGAGAGCATGGCATGATGAGAGAGAGCAAGCATGTCAGCTAGGGTCTCTCTCCTCGTCTTAGAAAGCCACTGATGCCATGACAGGCATTGCCCAGCCTCCTCATGACCTCATCTATTCCTAATTACCTCCCCAAAGGCCCCGCTTCCAAATACCATGAACATACACATTAGAGGATTACATTTCTAACACACGCACTTTTTTTTGGTTTTTTGAGACAGAGTCTCGCTCTGTCGCTGAGGCTGGAGCACAGTGGCGTGATCTTAGCTCACTGCAAGCTCCGCCTCCCGGGTTCACACCATTCTTCTGCCTCAGCTTCCCGAGTAGCTGGGACTACAGGCGTCTGCCACCATGCCCAGCTAATTTTTTTGTGTTTTTAGTAGAGACGGGTTTTCACCATGTTAGCCAGGATGGTCTCGATCTCCTGACCTCGTGATCCGCCCGCCTCAACCTCCCAAAGTGCTGGGATTATAGGCATGAGCCAATGTGCCTGGCCAACACATGCACTTTTGGGGGACACATTTAAACCATAGAAAATGGCCAAAGGAATCTAATCTTAAGCTTCTTTCTACATCCTCAGAATGAAGCTCTTTTTTTTTTTTTTTGCTTAGAAGGGAGTTTCCTCACTCTGCTTTGCCTTGTATTATGGTTATTTAGCTCCAGACTAGAGCATAAGCATCTAGCTGGAAGAGAACATGTCTTAACAAGTTCTGCATCCCAAATTATCTCAACGATCTCTTGGTTCACAGCACACACACATTCTTTATGAGTTTGCTGAATATGTGGTCAGCTATGTTAAGGTGTCTCCATTATTAAACTGGCAACCAACACACAGGAAGTAAATGCTAAACATAAAATAAAATATTCATGGCTACAATTATTCAATTGCCCAGAGAAATATCCATCGAGCTTCCACTAAACTAGGCTGTAGACAAAGGGCCAGGAAACAACTAAGGAGAAGGACGGACTTAAGGAAGGATCTCTATTCTCATGGAACTCAGAACCAAGTAAAGCAGACATCAATCCAAAAGATAACTTCACAAATGTGTGATAAATTATATCATAGCAAGTGCTGCAAAAGAGAGGTCTGAAGGAACTTCATGAAATTTGAGATATCAGGAAGAATTTAGGAGGTGGCATGGAAGCATGAATCTGAAAGTTGAACAGGAGTCAGAAAGTTGAAGGGCTATGAAGTTCAATGTGCATTTATGAGATAGGCCTGGGGCAATAACTCCATAGTGATCAACTCACTAACAAAAACCCAAACTGTAGAGAATCACTTGGACCTAGGAGGTGGAGGTGGCAGTGAACTGAGATCGTACCACTGCACTCCAGCCTGGGTGACAGAGTAAGACTCCACCTCAAAAAAAAAAAACAAAAAAACTTGTAAACTATTTTCTTCCATGTCAGAAACATTCATTTATTTCATAAGCATTTATAAAATGTCTTCTAGATACTGTGCAAACTCAATGCTTACCCAATAGCACTCATAGCATTGGGGGTAGGGACAAGCATAGGAAAATATACATTATACCGCACTTGGCAGATGCTGTGATCTAGTTATCAACAAAGGCAGGACAAGAACCTAGTGGGGAATCCAGCTCTGCCTGGGGCCCTCAGGAAACATTTCATAGAGGGCTGGAACTTGCCAGATGGCAAAGTGATGAAAGGCATGTTAGTCAGAAGAAAGAACCTCATAAGAAGGAATAAATGAAGGAAATAGAGCTAGTGCTTGTGCCATGGTAGAACAGCTTGTGTAAACTGGCATCCAGGAGTGAATCTGGGGGAGGGAGTGGTGGCACTCACCGTGAATCAAGATAAAAGGCGGAAGAGAGAAGCAGCTTTAGAGAAATGGCAGTAAACAACAAGGAGAAAGGAGCTGTGATTGGGTCAGGTTTATGGGACGAATAGGGGGAGATACTTGGTAGGTGATTGGGGTTTAGTGTGAAAGCTCAGAAGAGAGGTTTCATCTACTGATAAATATCTGGATACCATTCATATACAAACAGCAGTATAATAAAGAAAAATTCTCCAGGGAGAGAGCATGTAGAATGAAAGGAGAATACCACACGCCCAATCTGTTATATGCTATTGGGAGAACTTGGCAAGTTACTTAAACTTTCTGCGTTTGAGTTTTCTCAGCCAGGAAATGGATATAATAATGCCACATTGTTTATGAGACTAATGTGGGGAGTGAGTAACACAACGCAATCAAGCACTTGAACAGCTCTCAGCACATGGGTTTTTGGTTACATTCAAGAAGGACTATGCAGATAAGGGGTTCATAAAGGAGCAGTATGATGGACAGGGAGAAAAACTCGCAAGAGGGCAACTAGCTATTAAACTCATTCAACAAGATTTCAGAATACAACATTCATATAAAGAACCAACTGTATTTCTATACACTTGCAATGAACAATCTGAAAATGAAATTTAAGAAAATAACTCAATTTACAATAACATCAAAAAGAGTAAGATACTTAGGAATAAATTTAACAAAAGATGCAAAACATATCTGGAAATTACAAACATGGTTGAAAGAAATTGAAGACACAAATAAATGGAAAAACACCCCATGTCATGTATCAGGGGACTTATACTGCTAAGATAGCAATATTTCCAGGAATCACCTACAGATTCAATGCAATTCTTAAAAGCATCCCACTAACTACTCTGCAGAAACTGACAAACTGATCCCAAAATTTATATAAAAATTCAAGAGACCCAGAATAGTCAAAACAATGTTGAAAAAATAAAAATGAAAAACCCGGCAGACCCATACTTGCTGATTTCAAACTCACGTCAAGGATATAATACATCAAGAAATTGTGGTACAGACACAGGATACAAAGATAGATGAACAGAATAGAATTCAGAGTCCAGAAAAAAAACCCTCATATTTACAGTCAATTGTTTTTGGACAAGTGTGCCAAGAAAATTCAGTTCAAAAGGGAGAAGAAATAGTTTTTCAACAAATGATGCTGAAACAGGTAAAAGAATAAGGGGAGCACCTGTCCCTCACACCATACACAAAATTGACTCAAAATAGATCAAATACCTAAATATAAGAGCTAAAACTATAAAACTCTTAGAAGAAAACATAGTTATAAACTTTGATGAACTTGGAGTAAACAGTGTTTTCTTAGATGTGATACCAAAAGTATAAGAAACAAGATTAAAACTAAGTAAATCTGATTTCATCAAAACTGAAGGACACAATCAAGAAAGAAGTAACCCACAGAATAAGTGAGTATTGTTATAAATCATATATCTGATAAGGGACTAGTTTCAGTATATATAAAGAACTTCTACAATTCAACAACAACAAAACAACTCAATTAGAAATGGGCAAAAGACTTACAAGGACATTTCTTGAAAGAAGATATATGAATATATTGACTATATTTAGTAGTCAATAAGAAGATATACAAATAGTCAATAATAAGTCAATAACATGAAAAGATACTCAACATAATAGTCACCAGGAAAATGTAAATCAAAACTGTAACAAGCCTGTAATCCCAGCACTTGGGAGGCTGAGGCAGGTGGATCACAAGGTCAAGAGATCAAGACCATCCTGGCCAAAATGGTGAAACCTCGTCTCTAAAAATACAAAAATTAGCTGGGCATGGTGGCGCATGCTTGTAGTCCCAGCTACTTGGGAGGCTGAGGCAAGAGAATCACTTGAACATGGGAGGGAGAGGTTACAGTGAGCCAAGATCGTGCCACTGCACTCCAGCCTAGTGACAGAGTGAGACGCCGACTCCGTCTCAAAAAACAAAACAAAGGCTGGGGGCAGTGGCCCATGCCTGTAATCCCAGCACGTTCGGAGGTCAAGGCGGGTGGATCACTTAATATCAGGAGTTCAAGACCAGCCTAGCCAACATGGTGAAACCCTCTCTCTACTGAAAATACAAAAAAAAAAAAAATTATCCAGGTGTGGCGGCGGGTGCCTGTAATCCCAGCTACTAGGGAGACTGAGGCAGGAGAATTGCTTGAACCCGGGAGGCGGAGGTTGCAGTGAGCCAATATCACGCCATTGCACTCTAGCCTGGGCGACAAGAGTGAAATTCCGTCTCAAAAACAAACAAAACAAAAAACTATAAAGTACTACTTCATATCCACTTGGATGGTTACAATCAACAACAACAACAACAAAAAAAAAACCCAAAAAATAACAAATAAATGTAGGCAAGGATGTAGGAACATTTGAACCCTTGTGCATTGTGCATTGCTGGCCAAAATGTAAAATTATACTGCTGTTTTGGAAAAAATTCTAGCAGTTCCTCAAAAGGTTAAACAGAATTATAATATGACCCAGCGATTCCCCTCCTTTGTATATACCCATGATAAATAAAAACACAAAAATTTATACAAAGATACTCATAGCAATATTAAGCGTAATAGCAAAAAAGTGGATATAGCACAAACGTTTGCAACTAATGAACGGATAAGTAAAATGTGATCTATCCATTCAATGAAATATTATTCATCAAGAAAAAGGAACTGGTACACACTACAACATGGATGAATCCTGAATATATTATGGTAAGTAAAAGAAGCCAGTAATAAAAGACCACACATAATGTATGGTTCCATTACATTAAACATTCAGAATTGCAAATATACAGAAAGGGTATTTGTGGTTGCCTAGGGATGGGGTGGGGTAGGCACTGCGGGGAAGCAAGAAATAACTGATAATAGGTACAAGGTTTCTTGAGGGGCAGTGAAGTATCCTAGAACAGTGGTAATGGCTGTGCTGTAAAACCCTGTGAATGTACTAGAAACTGCTGAAATATATACTTTAATAGGGGGAACTATATCTCAATAAAGCTTTTACTTAAACACAGACATCAGGAGGGCCAGTAGTCCACTGTATATAATCCATTATCTACTGAAAATGATTCACACATAAAGAACATCAGGTCGCAGACTCCGGTATGATAAATAACCTGTTAAAGGTAACAGACCTCAGCTTTATTCCTACTAGGCAAATAATCGAAATATCCCAAATATTCACGGAAGATGAACAAACCCTGAAATATTCATACCATGAAAAACAGTACCCTAAATGAACATATTAATACCTTAAGAAAAAGCAGTACAGGCTGGGCACGGTGGCTCATGCCTGTAATCCCAACACTTTGGGAGGCTGAGGCAGGTGGATCACTTGAGACCAGGAGTTCAAGACCAGCCTTCTCAACATGGTGAAACCCATCTCTAGTAAAAATACAAAAAATTACCCAGGCCTGGTGGTGTGTGCCTGTAATCCCAGTTATTCGGGTGACTGAGGCACAAGAATTGCTTGAACCCAGGAGCAGAGATCACGCCACTGCACTCCAGCCTCCGCGACAGAGTGAGACTCCACCGTCTCAAAAAAAAAAAAAAAAAAGAAAAAGAAAAGAAGGAAAAATAAGAGAAAACACTACAAAAAATGATACATGCAACAACCTCTTTAAACCTGACGGTGGCCTGCTGGGTGTTGGAAATGTTACATATCTTAATGTAGGTGGTGGTTACACAGATGTTAACACTGTTGTTATATGGCCAATATCTAGATTATCCTATCTTATTCATTTAAAATTATCATGAAAATAAAATTTCAAATTTAAAAAATCTGAAAACTCAAAAATCTAATAGGATACATTTTCAGATCCCAGTTAGAGGAATAGGAGTGTTGAGATATCAAGTACGATAGAAATAGAAAGTAAATCTTTGATTTCACAAAGCAGGGGTTAAATAATTTTAATTGAGAACATAGCTGGAAATCTTAAATACTGATGCATACTTTATTTTTCTTATAACAAAAATCAGGATAGTGGAGGAAGGAATGCCCTTGTATTAATTTTGTAGATATATATGGTCCAAAGTCAGTAAGTCAAGATGTGAAGATCTGTTATTCAAACAATAAGTGCCTGATTTAAAATTATAATCGTGGACATCAGAAGATGCTGACTGAGAAAATTTTAGTTAAGTGACGTTGGGAGGTGTGAAGGGAATAGAAGTTATGTTGCAATAGGACTGGGAATGATGGAAATGGAAGAGATGGCTAGAAAGACAAGAAATGTAGATTTCTCTTGAAATAAATGTGGAGATGAAGGAAAGGAGAAAGAATGACTAGTATAAGGTAATGCAGGGTTAGAGCGGTAGGAAAGATTCTGTATAGATCTGGTGATGGATAACTGATGGAGCAAATCTTCAAGGAAGTAGGAGTCACTGGGGTCTAGGATGCACACGGCAGGTCCGTCTTCAAGGAGGGGAGGAAGGAGAGGAGAAAGGGCAGGTGTTAGTTCAGAAGCTCAAGTTAAAGCCGCCCAGACCAAGTCAAATCACTCAGCTCACAAAGAGAGCAGGAGAAAGCCTGGTTGCATTTTAATAATTTTTTTATAAAAGTAGACTTTAAAACAAAAAAATGGGCACAATGCATGTGTGGTTAAAAAAATAAGGTGATTATAAAATGTTCTTTTATGCATAGCCAGTCCCCTTCATTCAGGAGCGACCCCCACCCCACCCAGTTTCCCTTTTCAGAAATAACAGCTATTTAAAAGAATGAGAACTTAGTCATCATCTTCTGATGTCCACGATTATAATTTTAAATCAGGCACTTATTGTTTGAATAACAGATCTTTGTGTCTTGACTTACTGACCTTGGACCATATCTATCTACAAAATTAACACAATGACATTCCTTCCTCCACTACCCTGATTTTTGTTATAAGAAAAATAAAGTAGACATCAGTATTTAAGATTTCCAGCTATGTTATTTATAGTTTGTTCTAAAATATATAAGTGTTCTGTGCCTTGTCCACAGCCTGTTTCTAAATCCTACCAAAAAGCCGGGTGCAGTGGCTCATGCCTACAATTTCAGCATTTAGGAGGCTGAGACAGGAGGATTGCTTGAGGTCAGGAGTTCGAGATCAGCCTGGGAAACATAGCAAGACACTGTATGTACAAAAAATACAAAAATAAGCTAGGCGTGATAGCACACACCTGTGATAGTTGCTACTCAGGAGGCTGAGGCAGGAAGATCTCTTCAGCCTAGGAGTGTGAGGTTGCAGTGAGCTGTGATCACACCACTACACTCTAGCCTGGGCAGCAGAGCAAGACGGTGTCTCAAATAAATAAACGCATATATACCCTATCAATAAAGAACATTAATAGGATTCTGTAACTATTTTTCACTGCAGGAGTAAGTAATAGGACTGGACCCACTAAGAGAGAAGGATAATCTTCTTTCATCAAACTTTGCTAATTGAAGAATCATTTTCTGCCAGTAACATTTGGATCTTACTTTTTTTTTCTGGAGTTTTTTTTTTCCTCTAATTCTTAGTTGCCAATTTTGGTATTTCAATTTGTCTCCTTTCAACCATTTCATGTGCTGGTACAAACAAGACTAATACATTATTTTAGATGACATTAAAATTTCTGAATTCATGGTCTCTCACTTGATTGACAGAGTCCTGAATGCAGTCCAAGTTCAAATTCTTCCTTCTTCAGACGTTATTTCATTTTTAAGTTTAGCATCCAGGCTTGTTAATGTAAAATCCAAAGCCAGTATGATTATCTTTCCTTTGTAAGAAATTTGTGTTTTTTCCCTACTTTTTGGAAGAGTTAGAGTTTTCTCTTTAACCTTGGAGTTCTGAAGATTCACAGGGATCCATTCAGAATTGCTTTTTGAGGGCTGGAGGGGGATAGAAGGGATAAAAACCCAATTTTTCCCACAGCCTGGGGACATTTTCTTCTATTTTTAAAAATTACAACATTCCAATCCCTATATCTTTTCTCTTTCTGAAGCTTCTATTAGATGAGGGATTGATTGTACCTATTCTCGATTTCTCCAGCATCTTCTATTTTTAATAACCTTTCTTGTACTCTGATTTTCCCTTTTTCACAGAAGTAGTTTCTTATCTTGGGAAATATGCTACCATGCAGAATTACAATGAGAATGCCCATTGTCATTGGTTGTGGCTGTTCTCCTCGCTTATCTGAGCTATCTCTGTCTGTTTGTTCATGTTAATCCTTCTTTTTCATCTGCTCGTTTCCCCACATGTCTGCTGGTCTCTGGTTTTCCATTTGATTTATGAAAGAATCATCACATCGGCTGGGAGAGGTAGCTGGAGTGTGCGTACTCTTGAAGATGTGCAATTCTGTTTATCCACAGCCCATCCCCTGAATGGGAAGGCTGGGATGACTTGATACACACCCCTGTTATTTTCCTTTTCTTGAACTTGGTTGAACTAAACTGCCTCAACACTCCCTTATACTCTGAAAAAGCTTATACATAGACAGATAGAGGAAGGAAAGGATTAAGAAAAGAAAAAAAAATCCATCCCAAAGTGCATAAAATATAAAAATATATGTCAAGAATTCAAAATGAGACCTCCTAGGCAGTGAAAATCATTATTAGGCCTATAGGGCCTAGATTGAGGGAAAATGCATTTTGATTTACTGAGTGACACAAGTTTCCCATTCAAGAATATTTTAGAAGAAACTTGAATACATGTAAATGAGATAGAAGCATGATCTCAGGCAAAAGAAACCCACAGCCTTTATCTGTATTTTACTCTAAATTAATTCTGCTTCAAAACAGTCATGGAGCTGGGCATGTTGAAACACACCTGTAACTCCAGCTACTTGGGAGGCTGAGGCAGGAGGAGCAGGAGGATCGCTTGAACCCAGGTGTTCAAGACCAACTTGGGTGATGCAATGAGACCCTGTCTAAACAAACAGCCAAAACTAGAGGGAAAATCATAGATTGGAAGAATTCAGATCTTTGAGAGTAAATGTTTGAAAAAGGTTGATAATTTAGTGTACTATTCTGCCCTAAATGTTCTATCTACAGCCTAAGCTAAAAGGTTTATGAAGCTAAAAGGTTTATACAGATTGTCTCTGCTCCGTTACTGACTTGGTTTCCACAAAATGTTATTAGCTTTAAACAAACCCTATATTTGACATTTGTACGAGAGCCCCTTAAAACTCTTAATAATACAGCGTGAATAATGGTCATTAAGAAACAAAAATCAACAAAATGTAAATTCTTTAAGTAGAAAAGTGTACTTTCATATATTTTTAGAATCTTGATTTAAATAAATGTTTATATCCCTTCTTAGCTGAATCTAAAAAATGATAGATTTGTTAGTGGGAAATGTTGGATCATAAAAGAGACTTAAACACCCATGGCTCGACTTTATCCAAAAAAGCAGAATGCTTTTCCAGGAATCTTGTGTTGTAGTGTTATAAAGACATCGTCCCTGGCAGTGGGGCAGATATGGAAGCAAGAGACACATCCGGAGGGTCTCAGCTGCTCATTTCAAGATGCATACTATCTGCAAGAATGAAGTCAGTGGATATAAATGGGACACTTCTTGGAACAGTGGGGATAGCAAAAATTATTTTTAAGGTTTCATATCCAAGAGGCCAATAAGCCCACAGCTTAAGTATACAAATAAGATTCACTTATATTTGTCTAGAACAATTTCATTTGGGGAATATATGATGGCAAAAAATTCCAAAGAGCCAAATAAAACATACTTAATGGCACTTTTTTTTTTTTTTGGAAATGGAGTCTCACTCTGTTGCCAGGCTGGAGTGCAATGGCACAATCTAGGCTCTCTGCAACCTCCTCCGCCTCCCAGGTTCAAGCGAATCTCCTGCCTCAGTCTCCCAAGTAGCTGGGACTATAGGCACGCACCACCACCTGCCTCGGCCTCCCAAAGTGTTGGGATTATAGGCATGAGCCACCACACCCAGCCGCTTAATGACACTTTTAAGACTGCCCAAAGCCTAACTACATTTTGGGCATCTTCTGATTTGTTCATTTTCTATGTGAGTAAGGAAAACAAAAAGGAAAATCATGTGAATAACAAACAAGATTGTTGTCTTGGTCAGAGGACTGATGACCAATGACCAATGCAGCAAGCTAACCTCTGCAGGGAAACAGTTACCCAAAGATAAAGTCAACTGGAGCACACAAATCTGCATGAATGGAAAATGAAGTATTTGATGCCAGTTACGAGGGCTTGATGCACTACCGTGTGCAGCTCAGATTATTTAATTCACTGTCAGCCCGTGGGCTACCCGTGTATTCTTGGTTACGTGAATTTCTAGTGTTAGCCATGTAAACATTTACAAACTTGGCAAGGTACAAAAAAATGATTCTTTCAAACAATAATGAATTATTTTGTTGCTCATGCTTTTGGTGTCAATTGAGAATCCATTACCGAATCCAAGGTCATGAAGATTTACTCCTATGTCTCTCCTAACAGTTTTATGGTTTTAGTTCTTATATTTAGGTCACTGATCTATTTGAGTTAATTCTTATATATGGTGTGAGGTAGGTGTCCAGCTTCATTATTTTACATGTAGATATCCACTTATCCCACTACCATTTGTTGAAGAGATAATTCGTCCTCCACTGAATGGTCTCAGCCCCCTTGTCAAAAATCAATCAACTATAAAAGTGACTTTATTTCTGGACTCTCAATTCCATCCCATTGCTCTATATGTCTGTGCATATGCCAGCACCACCCAATTTTGTTTACTGTAACTTTGTAGTAGATTTTGAAATTGGGAAGTATGAGTCTTCAACTTTGTACTTCTTTTTTAAGAAATTTTTATCTATGTAAGGCCCCTTGTAACTCATATAAATAGGTAAATTAGGCTTCATCTAAGTTTTAAAAATTTGTACAACTAAGGTCATTACCAAGAAAATTAAAAGAGATCCTTCTTGGTCGGGTGTGGTGGCTCACGCCTGTAATCCCAGCACTTTGGGAGGCCAAGGCGGGCGGATGACAAGGTCAGGAGATCAAGACCATCCTGGCTACTAACACAGTGAAACCCCGTCTCACTAAAACTACAAGAAATTAGCCAGGCGTGGTGGCACGCGCCTGTAATCCCAGCTACTCAGGAGGCTGAGGCAGGAGAATTGCTTAAACTCGGGAGGCAGAGATCGCAGTGAGCTGAGATTGTGCCACTGCACTCCAGCCTGGACGACAGCTTGAGACTGTCTCAAAAAAAAAAAAAGAAAAAAGAAAAAGAGATCCTACGAAATTGGAGAAAACATATCTGAAAACAATATAGTATACAGAATATATAAAGAAACTCTTACAATTGAACCACAAAAACACAAACAAGTCAACTAAAAAATGAACAAAGAAGCTGGGTGCAGCAGCACATGCCTATAGTCCAAACTACCAGAGAGGCTGAGGCAGGAAGATGGTTTGGCCCAGGAGTTCGTGTCCAGCCTGGGCACCATAGCAAGACCCTGTTTCTTTAAAAAAAAAAAAAAAAAAAAAAAGGACAAGGAACTTGAATAGATATTTCTCTACAGAATACATACAAATGGCCAACAAGCACATAAAAAGATATCAACATCATTAGTCATTAGGGAGATGTAAATTAATGAAGTATCACAATGAAGTACCACTCACACCCACTAGAATGGCTATTTTTAAAAAACAGAAAATAAAAAATGTTAGCAAAGATGGAGAGAAACCAAAACCCTTGTGCATTGCTGATGGTAATCTAAAATGGTCCAAAATCTGTGGAAGATATCAAAGATAGAATTACTGTATGATCCAGCAATTCCACTTTTGGTGGAAAAGAAACGAAAGCGGGGACTCTAATAGATCTTTGCGTGCCCGTGTTCACACAGTGGTACTACTCACAATAGCCCGAAGGTGGAAGCAATCAAAATGTCCACAGAAAAGATGAATGAATAAACAAAATGCAGTGTACACAGACAGGTGATATAGTTTGGATATTTGTCCCTGCCCACATTTTGTGTTGAATTGTAATCCCCAATGCTGGAGGTGGGGCCTCGTGGGAGGTGTCTGGATCATGGGCGCAGATTCCTTATGGCTTGGTGCTGTCTGCAAAAGTGAGTAAGTTCTTGCAAGATCTGGTCCTTTAAAAGTATGTGGCATTCCTCTTCTCCACACCCCCAACTTGCAACTCTCTATTCCTTTTGCTTTTGCCATGTGAAGTGCCTGCTCCCGTTTTGTCTTCTGCCATGATTGTACGCCTCCTGAGGCCTCCCCAGAAGCAGACACTGCTATGGTTTCTGTACAGCCTGCAGAACCATGAGCCAATTAAGCCTCTTTTCTTATAAATTATGAAGTCTCAGGCAATTCTTTACAGCAATGCAAAACTGGACTAGGACAACAGAAATATTATTCAGCCTTAAATGGGAAGGAAACTCTAACACATGCTACAACATGGATGAACCTTGAGGACATTATGCTAAATGAAATAAGCCAGTCAAAAAAGACAAATACTGTACGACTCCACTTATAGCGGGTACATATAGTAGTCAAATTCACAGACAGAAATAAGAATGGGAGTTGCCAGGGGCTAAGGGAATGGAAGAAGGAGAGTTGTTGTTTTATGAGTATGGCGTTTGGATTTTGTGAGATGAAAAGATTCTTAGAGTTGGATGGTGGTGATGATTGCATGACAATGTGAGTTTACTTACTGTCACTGAATTAATTACATGCTTGAAAATGATTTAAATGGAAAATTGTACGTTATATATATATATTTTACCATAAAAATAGATATGACTGTATATATAAACATTTTTAGCAATAACTGAACCATGAATTAAAGATAATGTCTGTAACGAACATAATTGGCAGCATTAGCTAGGCAGACAGCTCCTCCTTATTCATCCACACTATAGTGAAAACAGCAAGAGTCAGGGGTTGTGGGACAAGGGGAATGAGAGCATTAGGACAAATACCTAATGCATGCCAGGCTTTACACCTAGATGGCAGGTTGATAGGTGCAGCAAACCACCATGGCATGTGTATACCTATGTAACAAACTTGCATGTTCTGCATAAAAAAGAAAAGAAAAAAAAAACAGCAACCATCTCATCTAATCTGACAAGATGAACAAAACAAAACTAATATATTGAGAAGACCAATTAAAATGCACATCTTCATGCTGGCCTTAAGTCCCTACTGTATCACTGACTGTGTGAAGCCATCACTATTAGCCATGGCATCTAACACTCAGCCCCTAGACCTGTGCTGCCCACACAATGCCACTGGCCCCTTGAAATGCAGCTAGCTGAACTGAAATGTGCTGCCCTGGATTTTGAAAACTTAGAATAAAAAAAATTTTTTAACTTCATTCATAAATTCTGATATTGATTACAAGTTGAAATGATCATCTTTCATAGATTTGTGAGTATATCGTACTTTCTGTCAGCCACAGCTGTGACTGTCTTGCCATTTCAGATTGGAAAGACTAGGTGGCCATTGTCATTGCTGATCCTGTGAGAATGTAAAACTGGATAATATATGAAATGCAAAATAAAACAAAATTTAAAAAATATATATACACACACACACACACACACACACACACACACATACATACACACACACATATGTATATTTTTTTGAGACAAGGTCTCACTCTGTTGCCTAGGCTGGAGTGCAGTGTCTCAATCATGGCTCACTATAGCCTCAATCTCCCGGGCTCAGGTGATCCTCCCACCTTAGCATCCCCAGTAGCTGCGACTACAGGCTCAGGCCACCACACCTGGCTAATTTTTTGTATTTTTGGTAGAGACAGAGTTTCATCATGTTGCCCAGGCTGGTCTCGAGCTCCTGGGCTCAAGTCATCCACTTCCCTCGGCCTCCCAAAGTGGTGGGATTACAAGTGTGAGCCACCTTGCCCAGCCTAAAAATCTATTACTTCAAATTAATTTCATCTTTTTACTTTTTAAAATGTGGTTACTACAAATACAAAATCATATGTGGTTCACACCGTCTGCACTGCTGGAGAACATAAAAACAAATCTCTATACACAGTTTAATAACACACAATACTTAATCCAACATGTTACAAAATTTAAATAAGCTTGATTTTTAAAAAATGCTTAGAATCCTCTTTTGAGGTTTTCTATTAATAGTGAAAGGCAAAAAGCCACGAGCCACTGGAAAAAAATTTATTTTCCCGCTCTGGCAAAATACACACAATAATCCACCAGAATGTATGGCACAAACTAAAATTCACTTCTTTCTCAAAATCCTACGGGAAGACATATAGAAAAAAAAAAACTGCTGACGGTGTGAAAAACCAATGCAGTTGTTCCTTTGTATCTGAGGGGGATAGTTTCCAGGACACCTGTGAATACCAAACTTTGTGACACCCAAGTCTCGTATGCATAATGGAGTAGTACTTGCCTATATACGTACACCCTCTTGGATACTTTAAATCATTTCTAGGTTACTTATCATATCTAATACAACTTAAATGCTATATAGATAGCTGTTATGCTGCATCATTTAGGAAATAATGACATGAGAAAGAAAGTCTACATGTTCAATACGGGCACAACCATCTTCTTTTTCCCCAATTTTTTTTTCAGTTGGTTGAACCTGCAGATGTGGATGCCACAGATACAGAGGGGCGCCACCCTATTAGAAGGTACAGAGAGAGAGAGCTTTGCAAAACAGTTGGGTAAAAGTACAAATGTTCTCAATACACCTCAGCTCATTTATTATTTGCTAGAATGATTCTCTTTCAACAATAAGATACTTTGGCACATATATTCTTCTTTCAGTGTTTATTTATGCATTTATTTCTGTTCTTTTTTTCTCTCTCTCTCCTAATCCCTACTTGAATATCAATATCTTTGTCTCAGTCAATAGCAACAGGAAGGCAGGGACTTTTGGTTCATTCTCCAGCACATCCATGCTTCTAGCCCAATGTCAGGTACATCAGAAACACTCAGTACATATTGATTATTTGCTGTGGAAATACATTTTGTGTGTGTGTGTGTGGTCCAACAAAGGAAAGCTGTAGCAGCAAAGAGAATTGAACTATAAAAAAGTAAATAAAGTTTTTTGAAAATCTCTACTTAAAACCACTCAAAGGTTGGCAATGCCAATTGAAATAAAAACTTACACAAAGATATGTGATAACATGATAGAAACAGAACGAGAGGTGAGTTTAACACATCATTCATCACTACACTATTGCAGAAAAGATCTTGAAGCCAAAAGTAGGCGGGAGCTACTAGATAGCAAGCACTTGGATATGTTATTTTTCATTTATAAAAATCAGACTTTTAAAATACAATAGAATCTTTCTAATACTTTACATGGAGATGTGCAGCAACCATGAAAATATTTTCTATCACACAATGGCTTGCTAGTTACTCTGTAGCTAATAATAATAATAATAATAATGAGTTGCAGAACTAATATCAAGGTGTGTATTTTTCTTTTATACAAAAAGCACTGTTCTAAATTTATTGATGTTTTCTACTTGATAGGTCTTCAGTAGCAAGCCATAGAGCAGGTATTTTCCAAAAATATGCATACTTTCTTCATCCCTGTAATTTAAAGGTGAGAGACACAGTACCTGCTTTGGAAACCTAATCATCCTATAGAGACAGCATTTTGAAAAGAGACATATAAAAATGATTCCACCCTTACATGATATTGCTCAAAGCAATGTAAATGTGTCCTTAAAATTAACTCTCCAATCGGCACAATTAAGAACCTGAAAATCAAATTTAAAAATTAATTTTAAAGGTTGTCCATATGCAGGATTTCCTTGAGTGTGGAACCATTTGACAAAAATACATGAATACAAAATATTTTTATTAGATATAAAAATATGTAGTGAGCATCAAAGATGATGAGAGACCAGGGAAGGGTTCCCTAAAAAGTTGATATGTTAGCAAAAGTTGGAGAGAGGTAACGGCATGAACTCTGTAGAAACCTGTGTGTGGATGGAGGGTTTCTTCTGGCAGAGAGAACAGTAGGTGCAAACACAGATGTTTGTCCAACGTGCTTAAGACATGTGGATAAATTCTTGAACGGAGAGAGAAAAGCACATGAGGTCAGCAAAGTAAAGAGGCCAGGACAGGCAGGTCATGTAGAGATTTGTAAGCACAGGGAAAAGGTCAGCTTTTATTCTAAGACAAACAGGAGACAGCTGGAGGGTTTTGAGCAGAGAAGTGATAGGGTGGGACCTCCATTGTAAAAGTACCCCTTTGAGGGCCTGCGGGCCAAGGGTCTGGAGTGGAGGCAGGATTCCAGTCAGAAGTCTCCAGCAACAATCCTGATACACGCCGACGGTGGCTTGTACCAGGGTAGAGGCAGCAGGAGAGGTAGGCAGCACCATCACTGCAACTAGCTCGCCTGTGAGACAGCCCACACCCTATCTTTGCTACTCTTCCTTTGCCGCTACTCTACTCATTCAGTCAGTGGGGGCATCTGATATGCATACCATTCGTATACCAGCACCCCCAACTGCACACCCACTGCCAGGACCTCTCCCTAAAACTGCTGGCTCATATACCGCTCTCCTGCCTCAACATCTCCACCTGGGTGCCATGCACACACCCCAGAAAGAACATGTACAAGTCTAAACACCATGTAACACCCCAAAACTGCTCCCCTATCGTTTTCTTTGTCTCAGTCAGTAGCAACATTAACCCTCCAGTCACCCACTGGGTGCAAAGCAATGCAAGTCACTGGTGAACCCAGCAAGAGGTGCTTCAATGGCACCGCAGGGTAGAATAAGATTGCAGTGGATTGAGAAGTGAACATAAAATGTAGAAATTGAGATAAGCAGCTCAGAAACACTTGCTGAGACTTTGGTTGTGAATCAGAGGAAAGACTGTGAATTGGTTTGGCTACATGGTACACAGTTTTGATTTGTTACATTTTTAAAAATTAATTTTCAAGTACAGATATATAGACATGTATACATTTTAAAGAGAAGGTAATAGCTGAATTCACCAGCAAGATTAAATTTAAGTTCCTGCTGAGGGTCAAAAGGAAGTGCTATGGTCAGAGTGGGGAGGCTCCCTCTGGTCCCCTAGAAATGCAAGATTTTCCAGTCCTGAAAAGGTCCTCCTGTGCCTGTGGAGCATAAGAAGAGTGATGGAGAAAGAGTGAAGTGACCTTGGATGATATCTGAACATGAGGTCAGGAGGAAGACAATGGACCAGGAGCCAACACCTTTGGTGAATGAAGAACAATTTCCAGGAGGTCAGAAGAGAGCAAGGGCATATAGTAAGGATCTAGGAGCCATTATCAATGAAAATTTATTTGTGTCTGCTCCACGGTGACCAGGCAGGTTAGCGATACTGCTAAAAGGGGGAATAGCTACCAATGTGTCTAGAATCCAATGATCAATAACCTCATACAGTCCCTATACCTGAGGAGCCCTTGACAGGCTTCCAGTCAAGGCCAGGATGCCCAGGATCTTTACACAGATGAACAGCTCAAGGCTAGAAAAACAAGAATATCAACCAAGGCATGTTCTTTCATATTCAAAACCATACGAATTTAGTTAGAGTCAGGAACTCCTATGGGGAGATGAGTCCAGTCAACAGAGGAAAGGAACATTGGCAAAAGGAGGAAAGTGGATTTAACCAGATGAAAAATAGAGTCCCAGTTGGTCCAATGAAAACAGAAAGATATATAGGAAAAAAGCAAACGTTTTAACATTCATTTGAGAGTGTGAGCTCTGGTAAATGAGAAAGGGCTGAAGCTGAAGCCAGAATTCCATCCAGAAATAAAGTACAAACTCTAAGACAATGGGCTTCATGCCAAGTTGTAAAAGAGAGGAATAAACCTGAGACACTGAGAAAGAGGAACCACTCAAATATTCATCAGATAGCAGCCACCCAAACAGCCTGAGTCCTTATTACCTAGCTAGAATCCAGAGGTTCTAGGCAAGCTTCATCTTCAAAACATCTTTTGACTTACTTAGCTCTTAGTAGCCCCATTTTACAGATGAGAGAACTGAGGCTCTGGATGGTTAAAGTCACAGCTAGTGACAGAATCCACATTTGAACTCAAGTTTAAGTAAGTCCAAACACACATGGAAGAAGAGCAGTCAATCACAAGAGCCTAGAGGGCCAGAAACATGGTCTAGAAACAAGGAAGCTATGGACGTACATTTCACGCCATGCAGGTATCTGGGGACAGAATCTTCACTAACGTTTTAGTGCACCTAGACATAGTAATCATAGCTAATCTGGGAAGGCACTCAAACTAATCCAAATTAGTAACAACCAAACGAAGAGCGCTGGATTCTACAGAAGGAAGCCTTTCAGACTAACCTATAATATTGCCAAGCAACTTTGAAACTTATATAATATTCATTTTAAAAATGCAACGATGATGTTAGGCAGCTTATAATGGATAACTGTGTATGTTCTCTGACACATCAAAAATGTTATACATGCTTCATATAAGGTCCACACCAAAAGCTGAACTCTGAACAACTACATGAAGAGGTCAAGAAAACACATGTTTAGAGGAAAACATGGGTTATACTTACATCATGGGATATTCAATTCATGATTTGAATGTAGCCTTAACACTAGGGGCAAAAGTGTCCTCATAAGCCTGACCAGAGAAGGCCCAGGCCATGGGAGACTAGAGTCAGAACAGGGAGTCTCATGTGTTGATCTTTGCCAGTCTTAAGAGAAGGTAATGGAAGATAAGATGATAATTAGTATTTACATATCTTTCAATGCTGGGGTAAAAGATTCACAGTTTCTAGTTAGTATAAGTTTCCTATTGAGTACAAGTCCTACAACCAAGAGGTCTGGGTTCCATCTGCAGTTTTAGGGTTGCAGGGCAAGACTCTTCTGCCCCAAACATAGCTTCTGTTTCCATAATGGAAGTGGAACAACATCAGTGGAATCTGGAATTGTCCTAAAGGATAGAGAATACAACTGAACATTCTTTTTTTTTTTTGAGACAGAGTCTCGCTCTGTCGCTCAGGCTGGAGTGCAGTGGCACAATCTAGGCTCATTGCAAGCTCTGCCTCCAGGGTTCACGCCATTCTCCTGCCTCAACCTTCCGAGTAGCTGAGACTACAGGCGCCCACCACCATGCCCGGCTAATTTTTTGTATGTTTTAGTAGAGACGGGGTTTCACCGTGTTAGCAAGGATGGTCTCAATCTCCTGACCTTGTGATCTGCCCACTTCAGCCTCCCAAAGTGCTGGGATTACAGGCGTGAGCCACTGCGCCCGGCCCTGAATATTCTTACAGAACACCTCTATAAGAATAAACATGTCACCAAAAAGTTACCAGTGCAAAAATCAACAATATTTTGTTTGAAATGCAACAAAACAGACAAAGTTGAATATTTCTACAATGTTTTGACTTAACTGGCTCATTGTTTCACATTAACTGCCAATGGCAACTTACTCAACATGATTTTTTTCTCAATCGCCAGAAATGGTCTCTTGTCAAAAGCATACATTGAATGTGAAGAGGGGTTGGTAGTGGAACATTTAGCATGTGACTAAACGGTTTGAGTGGTCGTTGGTAACGGAGCAGCAGTGTGATCTGGTGTTAACAAAATGGTACATAGTCAAAGAGAGACAGACATCAACTGATAGCTATTTAGTCAGAGAGATAGACAAACACATGGAAGTATGGTATCCACAGTGTGTCATGTACAGTTGTTCCTCAACTTACCATGTGGCTACGTCCTGATAAACCCCTCATAAATTGACAATATCATGTCAAAAATGCATTTAGTACAACTAACCTACTGTACACCATAGCTTAGCCTTGCCTACCTTAAATGTGCACAGAACACCTTCATTAGCCTACAGCTGGGCAAAATCTTCTGGCAACACAGTCAATTATAGAGTATCAGTTGTTTCCCTTGGTGATCATGGGGATAACTAAGAGCTATGGCTCACTGCCACTGCCCAGCATCGTGAGAGAGTATCATACAATATATCACTGCATATCACCAGCCCAGGAAAATATCAAAAATTGAAGTACAGTTTCTACTGAATGTATATAGTATTTCCACCATTGTAAAGTCAAAACATCATACATTGGAGCATTGCAAGTTGGGAGCCATCTACAGATTTGTTCATATTAGTATATATAGAGTCAGATGTATGTAAGACTCTGCTGAGGAATAAGCTATCATTTATTAACCACTTTCTATTTTCAGTCTTTTGCTCAATGAATAGCCTTATACATAAATATTTCATGTTTCTGAGCCTATCTGTAGAGAAAACTCTTATAAATGGAACTGCACAATTGAAGGGAAGGCACCTTCAAATTTGGTAGAGATTGCCTGTTGCTGTTGAAAATTACTACCCAGTTCTCCATCTCCTGTCCCATGGTGCTGTATGAGTGCTATTTCCCCAGACCTTGCACAATATGGTGTATTATCAAACTCTTTGATCCCTTCCATTGAAACAAGATGTCTGTTTCTCATTACTGAATTAATTGCATTTACTTAATTTGGCTGACATTGAGCATCTTTTCTGTTCCAAGTAATTGGTATTTGTATCTTTGAAACCGGCGCGTTCTTGTTCTTTGCTCAGTTTTCAGTCGTTTGCCAGGATGGTGTTATCTTAGATTAAGGCCATGGCTCTCCAGCTGTGCTGGAAAGAGCAGCACTATCCCCTTCACCAGGACCTTCTTAGAAACGCCTGGTCCCCTTTGAGTCAGATCAGCTGAATCAGAGACACATGGGTTTGAAGTCAGCAATCTCAGGCTTAGCAAGGCCATCAGGTGATTCTGATGTTTACAAAATTTGAGAAGCACTGTATTTTAAAAAATTAGGCCTCATCTAAAATATGTTGCAAATATCTTTCCTTTGATGTTGTTTATTTTTAACTGTCTTCTGGACAGAAATTTAAAATTTCTGTGTATTCCAATTTAACAAACTTGTCCTTTTTAGTATTTCAGTTTGAGTTTATCCTTAAAAAGTCCCTCCCCTACTAAGAATTCTCCCATATTCACCTTTTCGTTTTTTATGTTTAAATATTTATTACAACAACTTGATTTGTTTCTGCATCTTGAAACTCTTGTGTATGTGGAGGAATTTAAACTAGCATTTAAAGAATGGAAGAACAAAAAAGAGGTGCACAAAGCATTATATGTAAATCTGGCAAAATTTTTTAAAAAATAGATAAGCACATGATTTTCATGATATTCAGAGAAATTCAGGTTCTTTTCAAAATCTGGGTTACCCAGCCATTTCTATTATCCAGTAGTTCTATCTTTTCTTGGCTTACAAACATTTACACAGACCTTACTAAAAACCTAATGTCAGTTTTACATTTTGTGGTCTGCTCCCATTCATTCTGTAAGTAAGAACCCAGTGAAAGCCAAAGAAGTCCCAAGAGAGAAGCACAAAGGTAAAGAGAAGGAAGCAAAAGGCTTAGTCAATCCTTTTTTAAGTGTCAGATGACTGTTTTATAGGCAAGGAGGCAGTGAAATGCTCCATTGATCGTGTGTGTGTGTGTGTATGTGTGTAATTGGGGTGGTAGGTAGCTGGGTAATAAGGCTGGGGAGATGAGTCTAAGTTTGCACAAAAATGGCATTAAGCTGGATTTTTTTAAAGCAAATAGAGAGCTGAGTGGACTCCACCTGGATTTGCCCTCAATGCAGAAACCTGGATTCTGATCACTTTTCCTTTTTGTCCAGCATCTTCTAGAGAGAAACTCCCAAACTCAAAAGGCACAAAGTGCTCCAATAAAACAATCAGAAAGTAAGGCTGACAGAGGAAGGAAAGCTTCCTCCTCCAAAGGCTCCTTTGTCTGAGCTCCGATGAGTATCTAAAGATGGTAAAGGAGGGAAGGGCGTCTGTGTGTTTATTATGCGAAGGCCTAATGGAAAGTTCTTGCGTTCTTATTTTCTCAGAAAAATAATCACTTTGCAGACGTTAATTAGCTTTAGAAAAATATTGCCCCAAATCCTTTCATACAAAACACTGCCCTCTTTAAATCTCCTGTCATAATTTCTGAGACAGAGAACCATGTGATGGAAATGGTACCCACCCCACGAGCACTCACTGATCATGGAGGTATTCAGGGACTAGATAAAGAAATTGACATGTTTTCATTAAGGTCATTAATTTCTGTGTTTCAAGAATCTGGTATTCATGGGTCAATTACAAAGCATTAGATTTCACCCTAAACTTCATATAATGGTGTCAGATAGACACAAACACATACCAGTAAAGAATAATAATACTAAAAGATCTGCGAAATATATTTTATTGCATAGTAAAGAATAGCCCACTAGTTGTTCATTAGTTTTATAATGGGTTTGCTACTGCTTGTTCAGTAAAAGAAATTATATGAAAATTGAATGATCCATAATGGGACTTGCGGACTAAGTTGCTGACCTCTGTAATCAAGAATAATGCTGAAGCAACCCCAGGGGGGCAGTACTTCTTAGGATAGAAGTTCGTAGTGGTGCAAAATGATGACACCCATTAAGGCATACCTGTTTCCTTTGTTTCTGCCACAATAAACCTCTAGGCTGTTTGCAGGTTGGATCCCCCATATCTACTCACTGGTTATTTTTCATAGAATCACAGGAATTATTTGATCTAATCCTTTTGTCTTTCTGATAAAGAACTAATAGGTTCAAGACAGCATCACAGTTAATGGCAGGAAGGAGAAGGACACATATCTCACAGCAATCTGAGATCACTTGTATGTTTATTTTTGATAGTGCTTAGTTGGTGATGGTGCCGAACATCTTAGCTTTTAAATTACCATCAATTGAGTAATGATCTACAGCTGTGCCGGACAATACAGTAGCCATCAGCTGCATGGGCTACTGAGCACTGGAAGCACGGCTAATCCAAATTGAGATGTCTTGTAAGTACTCAGCAGGTATTTAAAAAGGTAAAATATCTTATTAGTATTTTGTATGGATTATACCCAAATGATCATTTTTATATGCTGGCTTAAATATATTATTAAAATTAATTTCAGCTGTTTCTCTTTACTTTTCCATTATGACCATTAGGACATTTTAAATTGTGCACGTGACTCACACATTTCAATTCTATTGTACAGTACTGATTTCTAAGAAAACACTTCACTGCATTTAGAAGACAGCTATAAGGAATCTCTTTCCTAAATTTGCCAGTGGTTGAGAGCAAAGAAGGAGAGCATGAGGGGGCATTTGTTTTTAGTACTTCAAAGAGTCCCTCCCCATCAGTGAGGAGAGACTTGTGAGCCATGCAATATAATGAAAACTAAAGATTTATTTGACACCAGCTAAATAATTTTAAGTTCATGTTTAATATGTATGCATGAAGTAGTAAATTTAACTCTTAAAAAGCCATCAGCAATTTTGACAACATAACAACCATCGTATTCCCTTTCGGTTGAGCAGCTGTTTTCCTGGAAAAATCAAAACCAAAATCAATTAGTGTCCTACAAATCAGTTCTGCTCTTAAAGAGACATCTGTCCACTGTTAATACTCATACCAGGTAGATAGAATGATGAAAAAATAGAGCCAATCCACCCTATGAGTGAGAATTGGAGATGGTTGTTATCTGAATTGAAAGTTACAGATCAACACCAAGCACTTTTCTTACTTAAAACAGCTGGCAGGCAACCACTCCATCTCAGACAACAGAATGGTCCTCTCACAAAGAAATTCTCTGGTAGAAAAATGTAAGGCATTTGTCATAGCGAAATGATGATTTTGCTTAAATCAATAGGTTAATTTTGAACATATCAACTCTGGTCTCCAAATTAGAAGAAGAATGAACGATACTTTTTATTATCACAGATACACTCTCTTTTTGACAAAAGCACCCTAGTTGTTTCTTAAAAGGTTTTAATTTTTCAGTAAGATATGCAGTATTTACCACTGAAATAATACATTTCCAATACAGTAAAAGTCATGTGTGGTGTATAGGATACGAACAACATACAATAAATAATCTCTTAAAAAAAAAAGTCTCCTCCACTCTTCTCGTGAGGAAACTGCTTTGCTGAGAACGGTGGGTTGTTAGACACAAGCTGAAAAGTGACTTCCACAACTTGGCATTCAATCTGTATGTTTTCTGAGTCGCCTCTTAGGAACAACTCTATTGAAGCTGTAACAAAGAAAGATTCTGGAGGTTTCTACAATAACCATGAATACATACTTCCCATTTGCAGGGATCACTGAAGTGTGAGCAGCAGTTCTGTGCCTTGGAATAGACAGCAATTCCCCCTTCTTTCCCCTTCCTTTCCCTGTGCTTGCCTGGGACTATTACCAAATTAAATGCCATCTGTTAAATGGGATGAAAATGTTTCCTTGCCACTGTATCTTTTATTTCTATAAAATGAACTATGTGTCTTCCTGTCCCCGGCCCACAAAGCCTCCTGCATTTCCAGAGATAGATAAAGTTGTGGACAATTTGCAATTTCAGGCAATAACCAAGAAGAAAAAAAAGTATGATTTCCCCTACAAATTTGTTAAATTTATTCTAATTTTATCCTCCCCTTTTCTCTCCCTCCCACTCCACCTCCTCAAATCCAAATGCCACTGGAAATGGAGCGCATTGTGACTGATTTGGAATGTAAAATGCTCCAGACTTTTAGCGTTACCTAGAAAATCTTCCTTAAAAATAATATTTTTGAAAATTTTTAGTTTGAAGCAGGAAAGTTCTGACATGCTAGACTAGCTTCTCACATCCTAAGGGATCTATTTAAAAGATAACAAGGGCAAATATGTAAAATAAGTTCCCAGGGAAGGCAAGCTGTGTCTCTGCACAGTAGGAAGAAACTGAATTCCACCACAATGTTGTATTCCAACATTCAATAGATGTAACACATGATTCACAGAGCTTTTAGTTTAAAAGTCTCCCAAACCCACATAGAAGGTGAATTGGAGTTTGGAAGAGGAAAAACAGCATTTTTCAAGAGAGGACGAAAGAGGCAGGTTCCCACACCGCCGGAAGCCAGCACTGCTTTGCAGGCGAGCGTGGGAGCTGTCAGCAGTCATTGTCATCTGATGGGAAACCAGTCTTACAACTGAGGACTGGATGCAGCCCCTTGCCCATCTTCTGCTCTTACAACAAGGAAGCGGAAAGAAACCCACGTAGATATCATGAAACACGTTCTTTAAGAAGACAGACAAAAGATTTAGACAGGTCTCAGCCAAGCGCATGAAGTGAAGCAGTCGAGGATGAAAGCACGCCGAACCAAACGGCCGTCTCTAGCGTGCTTGGCATTTTTCTCACTTTAGATCACATCTTCTTACTCTTTTCCTAAATCCATTAAACTTCCACATTAACAGAAACACCTGCACCGTAGAATTTTCTAAAACGGTAAATCCTGTTTTGGAAGGAATCCCTAATAATATGTAAGATACAGATTTTTTAAAAAGAACATGTTTTAGACAAGGGTCGCATGATGCTCACCCTCCCTAACAAGGATACAAAAATGCAGGTTTCTTCCCCCTTTACCAACTCCAGTACACGCTGACTAGCCCTCCCAGAGAGCGGTAATCCCTTTCCAGGGGCTGCAAACAATCATGCCAAAGCCACCCGTGCCCAATGCGGACACAGCGAAGCCACGGCAGAAGGGGGAAATCGGTTACCTGGGGAAGAACACAACTCCGCTCAGAGCTTCTTCAGAGCTCCGCTCGCGCAGGACAGGGCAGCGCAGGGTGTGTGGATGCGGCTCCTCCCGGAGGCAGGCGCAGCGCGCTCCCTCCCGCCGCCGTGACGATGCTGTCAGCTGCTCGCCCGCCGTGCGCCCTGCACCGCCCGCCGGCCGTGCGCCCTGCGCCCTGCGCTCTGCGCTCTCGCGCTCCACCCGCCCGCAGCCCCTGCACCTGCGCTGGCCTGAGCCGCGCCGGCCTGGCACTGTCACCGCCGCTGCACGCTCCTCCTACTCTCTTCAATCTCTGCCTTCTCAGATGTGCCAACTGCTGCAGAGGCTGCTGTTCCTGCTTAAATGGCGCCTGCTCGCCTCCAAAGAGCTTTTAGGTGCCACCTACTGCATGCTCCTGGAATAGATGGCGAGGACTGGAATTTTCTGATAATTTAATGAATTAAAATAATTCCGTTGAAAGGGAACCAGATTCTTTTGTTCGCATTTCCAACTATAATTACTACTAACCATATAGACTTTTTTTTCCATTTCCAGATTTTAACTTTTAAAAACCAACTCATTTAAGGGCAGACGAAATGCCCTGACCCATACCATAGCCAACCACACAGCGTAGATTAATATATGCTAATTTAATAGAATCCTATGACAACACCGCTATTGGCAAGCTTGGATTAGAATTGCCTTTTCACTGAGTGGTTTCACATTAGCATTTCAAGGAAATAACCACGTTTATTTCCTGACATTGATAAACAATTTTGTCAAAGACGCATTGATTAAAAACAGGTGAATCAGCAAGAAAAAAGATTAATGGCTAACAATTCTGTGCAGGCATTTTTAAAAGTGCTTTAGTGTAACATTGATCCATGTTAAATTTAAACTACAGACTGAAGGAAGATTCCTTCTCTTGGTTATATTACTCATTCTTTTGTAACACCAAATATGCTAAAAGACTTAAGCAAAATTAATATTCTGTAGTTCTTTACATTTGATTGGTGTTGTAGAATCCTATTTATCGGTTTTAATCCCGTCTTCACTTTCTAAATAATTAAAACATGTTAACCTTTGAAGTTCATTTCCAAAGTAAAATTCTGCCCTGCTATTCACAGGAAATATGTGTTTTAAAAATCATACTTCAAAACTATACATTTTACAACTTGTAGTCGAGAAAACTTATTTTATTCCCCAGTTCGTCCTAATTATGGCCTTGATCCTATGGCCATTGGAATACAAAAATAAAAATATACTGTTTTTACTAAAGCCATTTAAGGCTACTGTCAATAAACCTGCCCCTACACTAATGATGTCTGAAAGCAGAGTGATCACCCTGTCCTCCACGGTCTCCTCTTCATTACAAACGAATGTATCCCACTCAGAAACCCATCCCAGAGGAGGCTCCAAATACGATGACAGTGGATTCTGGGCACCGTCTGATGCAGTTTCTGGGTCCTGAGACAACCATCCAGCTTTACAAGTCAGGATGTTGTTTTCCATGACAACCAAAATGTAGGTTATCAGGTTAAATGACAAAATGGAATTTAAGAACTCAACAAAGGAGGGTAAAAAGATTAAAGAAGTCAAAATGCTGAAGGCAAAAATCCAGTGCTAGCGTGGAATCAGGGAGAGCAAATCAGGAGCTAATAAAGAGAGCCAGTTCTAGGCTGAATATCCCACAATGCAGAAGAATCCTGCCTTTTGCCACATGCCATCATTATTTGTTCTGAGAATGTGAAGCAGAGGCCCAGAGGCCTCATTTAAACAAGGAGCAACTCACTTAAAACAATGTCTCCAGCCTCTTTGGCACTCCCTACGATCCCTAACCTTTCATCAGCCAGAAGGAGCAGATTGCTTCCAAATTCCTCCTTTTACTTCCCCTTAACTTATATCCTTTTAAGAGCCTGTCCCATTTGCTTCTAGGCTAGGGGATCCTGACATCTGCCTGCACATTAGAATCAGCAGGGGAGCTATAAATACATTTTAAAACCAGGTCCAATTTCCAGCCCAACTCGTGCCACAACTGGCACAGGACCTCTGTGGATGAGACCCAAACATCCATATATTTCAATGTGTTTATGTGAAGTTGCTGTTCGTGTCCTCAAAAAATTCATATGATGACATTCTAGTTACCAATGTGAGGAGGTGGGACCTCTACGCAGAGCTCTCATGAATGGGATTAGTGTCCTTATAAAAGAGGGCCCAGAGAGCTAAGGCATCGTCTATGAACCAGGAAGCAGACCCTCATCAGACACCAAATCTGCCTTGATCTTGGGCTTTCCAGTCTCCAGAACTGTAAGCTATAAATTTTGGTTGTTTATAGGCTACCCAGTCTATGTTTTTTTTTTTTAATAACAGCCAAGAGTAAAACAGAAGTCAAAGTCAAGAACCATTAATCTAGTATAAACCTTTGTTACTCAACGTGAATTCACGGATCTGCAGCATCCACATTACCTGGCAACTTATTAAGAATACAGACTTTTAATCCACACTCCAGAACTTCAGTCTCAGAATCTGACTTTAATAAAATATCCAGGAGATTCCCAAGTTTGGTAGAAGTGGAGAAGCTCCAAGCCAGAGTATCTCAAATACCGCAATATATCAGAATCACCTTGGAGGAGGGGGCTTGTTAAAACACTTCCAGCTGGGCCACACCCTGGTTTTCTGATTCTGTAGGTCCGGAGTGGGGTCCCTGGTAATGCTGATGCTGCTTAGAGCAGGAATCCAGATGAGCTATGCCACTCAGGTCATGCAGAGACCAGTAGCAAATGGTGGTGGGCTGTTCAATGCTCAGGTGGAAGAAACATAACAGTCCTCCATTTTCAACAGTAACTCTATCCAGTGTCACTCCTTTTGGGGAAGCCCCATCCTTCTCCACAGTCTCACAGGTGCACTTTCCCCAGGGTCTTTGGGTGGCTGTAAAAAGAGCCTCTTCAGCCAAGTTCCTGCTTTGTTCTCACAGCTTAGGACTCTGCAAGCTCACACTTGGCCCTTGTGCAAATGAGAAGATGGCCCCTCTCTGTGTGGACACAACCCTTCCCTCTGCCCAGACAGTGCGTGGCTTGAGGGGCAGAAGACCCTTTGTACAAAGAACTTTCTGGACAGGTGCAGGCACTCTGGGTACCCATCTGGGTGAAGGATGCACCTGCTGAGCCCCAGGCCACTCTCACCCTCTGCTGGTCACCTTGTACATTATACAAACTGCACATCCCTCAAGGTACACATCAGCTCTGCTCCCCTACCAGGCCAGCATGGTCTGTGTGATGGCTCGTAGCTCCATTTATGACCTTGGTCCACAGAGTGCCAGACACTGCCGACAAAGAGGAAGGGCCAAATTTTGACACTGGGGACACAAACTAAGGGAGAAGGCAGTAAATGCACTGATCAGGTGCTAAGCAAGCAAGCATGCAGTGAATGAAAACACATGCCTTTGGACTATGTTCTCCATGGGTCTCTTTGTCTTACTTTTATCCTGTTCTCTCTAAGACAGTGGTTCTGGGGACCAGCAGTATCAGCAACCCTGGGAAGTTGTTATAAATACACATGTCCGCTCCACCCTGGACCTATTGATTCAGAAACTCTGAAGGTGGAGCCCAGCTATCTGCTTTTTAGCAAACATTCCAGGTGATTCTGGTGCACAGCAGAGTTTGAAACTCATCGCACTACAATTTTTTTTTAATTATACATTTAGCAAATGCCCTGTCAACATATCTCCTCTAAAATTCTTGAAAAGTTACCATGCTGGTAGAATGTGCTCCGGGGAACAATGCACCCCATCCTCTGTGATGTTTCGGTAATGAAGACTTAGCAGATTTTCCTGACATCACAACATTGGTTTCTTCCCAGCTGTCCCTTCTCAAGTTCTACCATACAAGGGTGGGGCACAGGCCTCTGCTGCCCAGAGGACACTCCATTTCCCAGCAGTCTTGTCACCAGCCAGGATGCCCACCTCCAGGACTGGCCCAGGTCTCTCTGTACCTCAAGCCCCAGTCACCATGCCCTCCTCAACAGGGTCACTCCATCCTAATCTCTGGAGGAGCCAAATCCTGGAAACTAAGGTCACAGCCCTGAAGTGCAAAATGCTCTGCAGATCTTGGAGAAAGGAAGCACATAAAGGCTTGCCCCCAGAATGGAAGAAGAAAATAAAATTTTCCTTTCATTCTTGTCCATGAGTTAACTGGTCCAAACATAAGAGCTCTGAAGTTGGGGTGGCCCTTCAAAGACAGCCCATATTGAGGCAAGAAAGCCACCCTGGATCAGTCATTGTCTGTGTGCCGTCTCTCCTCACTCCTCAGGAATATAATTTTGGGCAAGTTGGCTGTCTTCAGCAGAAGGTAATGTCAAGGAAGGGAGTCAGCTGAGAGCCTTCTGCCGTGATACTCCAAAATTATAGATATGTGATATTTAAAAACTAGTTTTAGCTCAATGAGCTTCAAACCCTTCTGTGCATCAGAATCACCTGGATTGTTTGCTAAAAAGCAGATTGCTGAGCTGCACCTTCAGAGTTTCTGAATCAGTAGGTCCAGAGTGGGACTGAAATGTGTATTTCTATTGTATTGCCACTGGTGCAATAAGAGCTTCAGTCCTGCGTGATGGATAAGGTTGTGCCCAATGGCATCCCCCACAGTCCCCAAGGGTGACTTTTAGAGGATGGTGCCATTTTGTTGCAAATAGAATCTCAGAAGTAGGTCTTCTTTGCAGCAGATAAAGCTATAGTGTTATTCCATTGGCTTCAATCCTGATTCTCTATTTTTAATCATCCCTTCAGGCTGTACCACCCAACTGTACTAGATGCTCTTAAGTTTAACAAGGTTTCACCGTTCTTCTTCCTTCCTTCCTTTGATACCACGTGTGCCCCATTAATCTTTTCAGCTTACCCGAGCTACACAGATGCTAAAGCTGACATCTGTTCTCCGTAATCTCAGAGAGTTTCTCATCCCTGCCTTATGTGAGGTTGACCTAGTTTTCTCGGTCTACTCAAAATATTAGTGAACATGAACAGATGATTATATGCATAAAATGTAACTCTGCGCACTAACATTGCTGGATCCAACCCATCACACTCCTCTCCTTCCCTCCTCCCCAAACCTTCCACTACATCCTCTGGAATGCTTGTGTCCTATTCATAAACTTCTTTGTGGAAGGACTGTTCTCCAGGTCCCTGCTTCTGGTCACATCTCAAGCAGAAGTTCTCCTTCCTCTGGTCTCATGGTCTTTTCTGGGCCATATCTTCTACTCCCAGCGGCAAAATCTTGCCTCTTTTTGGATGATGTCATTCTCTTTTCTTCATCCTGTCATCATCTGCCATCCTTTTGGCCTGGTGGTCTTCCTCTCTACCTGGTTGCCTGAAAGATTCACCACACCTCTGGCCTCTATTGTCATGGTTCTCCCTTTCCCCGTTGACATTTCCTGCACCACACTCCAGCTGTCCTGCAGATAGTCATATCCTGCTCCCCAGCATCACAATAGAATATGGGTTTCAAGCATCCTAATTCCAGGCCAGTCACATAGCTATGCCTCTTCAGCAGGCCTATGTCTCCCCTATGCTCAGGATCTCTTCTTTCTAAGTATCTGTCTCTTCCACACCCTCACTTCTCCCTGTCTGTTAGATCTTCTCCATTTGTATAAGTGGTAGGCAAAAACATTTTCTGTCCCTCTCACTCATTTGTCCCCTCTGAAAAATCAACAAGACTGAAGGAATTACCAGGTGAGTATCAGCTTCCTAAGTGGTCTCCCCGACCTATGTGATCTCCAGTCTGTTCCTGTAGCAGCCAGGATGAGCAGAGCAGGATATTCTAGAGCTTTGAGAATCAAGCCCAAACCTTCATCTGGCTTACAAAGCTCTCACGATCCAGCTGCTTGCTACATCTCCAGTTTTATCTCAGGTCATCTTCCCTACTCACAGATGCCAATGGGCCTGGCTTTCTTTCAATTCTCAAAATTCACCCTGCCCCTCCTCCCACTGGGGCGGCTGCACATACCATTACTTGGCTCTGTGTGCTTTTATGGCCATGGCTGTTTCACCGGATTCCTTGCCTCCAATATACCCCTAAAAATCTTATCCACAGAGAGGCATTCTTTGATCACCTTGTTTAAAGTCTCATCACCTTCTGCTTTGGATTGAATTGTGTCCTCCAAAAAAAGATATGTACAATACTAACCCCTGGTAACTCAAAATGTGATGTTATTTGGAAATGGGGCTGTTACAGATAGAATAGGTTAAGAAGAGGTTATACTGGAGTAGGATGGGCCCCTACGGGGAACACCCCTTATAGAACACATGACTGGTGTCCTTGTAAGAAGAGAGAAAGAGACACACAGAGAGAAAAACATCATGTGACAGTGGAGGTAAAGGCTGGAGCGATGCATCTACAAGCCAAAGCATGCCAAAGATTGCCAGCAAACACCAGGAGCTGGGAGAAGTGAGGAAGGATTGTTCCCCAAGGTTTTAAAAGGAACAAGGTTGAAACATGGGTTTTGGACTTCAACCTTCTAGAACTGTGAGACAATACGTCTATCTTTTTTAAACCATCCAGTTTTGATACTTTGTTACAGATGCCCTAGCAAACTAATATACTTCCTGATATGACTAAATATTTGTAACCCTCCCCCAAATTCATATATTTGAAGCCTAAATGCCCAATGTGATAGTATTTAGAGATAGGGACTTTGGAAGGGAATTAGATAATGATGGGGGAGCCTCATATGAGGAGAGACACCAGCACACTCTCTCTCCATGACGTGTGGACACAGCAGTAAGGTGGCTATGTGCATACCTAGAAGACAGCCCTCACCAGACACCAGATTTTGTGGCACATTGATCTTGGAGTTTCATGCGTCCAGAAGTGTGAGAATTAAATTTCTATTGTTTAATCCATGGTCTGTAGTATTCTGTTATAGTAGCCTGGACTGCCCAGGACACTTTCCATCATCCAGCCCCTAGTTTTTGCTTCCTTTATGGTCTAGATTATGATATCTTTATTCTTGTATATCAGTCATTTATATGCTTCTTTTTGTCTTCCCCTTTATTCTATAAGCTCTATGAAGTTAGACACCATGAGTCTTTCTCATCATTTCTTCAGCATGTCAGGTTGAAAAAAAAAATTGAAGGAGGATGTACATAATTGCTACCTCCCTCACTACCTAGATTCTAAAACAATAAAGAACATACCTAAGAATATACAGGAATCAAAATATTTGAGCAAGATGGCAAACTAGGAACTCCAGGTTCTTGTTCCCTGTAGAAATATCAAGCAATAACAGACTGAGTGAATAGCTCAGTGAAAGTTCTAGAAGCCGACCAAGGATCTGTAGCAACCAAGTGAATGCCCAATCAAGAAAAAACAAGCTCTTAATAGTAGAAAATGGCATTGTGTTTGTGCTCACCTTGCCCCATTCCCTCCCTAGCAGAGTGCCAAAGGAAGCCACTTAATTCCTGGTATCTTTCTTGGGAAAAAAGTAAAAGAATAGGACTTGTTTGCAATGTTGTAGCTTGTCTGGGGACCACCCAAGGAATGGGTTTCTGTCTTTCCTGACTCAGCAATCACACAAGAATGATGGCAGTTTGGATAGTAGGTCAGGGGATATTGAAAGCAGTGGTGGGTATTGGAATGCCTGAAAACTACAGGGGAACTTCAGACCCATAGATATCTGGAAGGAAGATATTATAGGCAGAGAACCACAATAGAACATCTAAGGCCAGGGAAGAAGAAGGGGTGAAACCCCTAGGAAAATTAAGACATGTAAAAACAGTCATGTATATAAGGGTACTGGGAAAATGGCACATACACAGTCCTAGGGAATATGCATCCCCAAAAGAGTCACAGAAGACCTTAAACCTCCATGCCAAGCTGATTAATAAGGATCTATCCTGCATGGAGGCAGTCTGCAAAGTCTGCAGTGTGGTTATTTTTATTTAAATGCCCAATTTTCAACAAAAGTTCACAAAGGATACAATGAAACAGGAAAATATGGCCCATTCACAGGAACAAAATAAATCTGTAAAAACGGATTCTAAAGAAACACTGGCTTTGAACTTACTACACAAAAACTTGCTAAACAAAGACTGTTCTATACATGCTCAAAGAGCCAAAGAAAACATGGACAAAGAACTAAAGGAAATCAGAAAAAAATGACATATGAACAAAATTAGAATATCAGTAAAGAACCAAAACAAAACTTGGGAGCTAAAAAATACAATTACTGAATTAAAAATTTTATCAGAAGGCTTCAACAGATTTTAGCAAGTGGAAAAAAGATTCAGCAAACTTGAAGACAGATCATTTTAAGATATCAAGCCTCAGGAACAAAAAGAAAAAAAAAATGAAGAAGTGAATAGAGCCTAAGGGATTTATGAGGCACCATCAAGCAGACCAATATATACATTAGAGAAACTTCAGAAGAAAAAAGGAGGCAAAAAAAAAGTCCTAACTTCCCAAATTTGAAGAAAGACATGGATATATAAATGCAAGAATGACAATGAGCTCCAAGTAGACTAAATCCAAAGACGTGAAACTGTTAAAAGTCGAAGACAAAGAATGTTGAAAGTAGCAAGAGAAAAGCAACATGTCATGTACAATGGACCCCCAATAAGATTATCAGCAGATTTCTCAGCAGAAATTTTTCAGGCCAGGAGGCAGTAGGATGATGTATTTAAAGTCCTAAACATAAAACAACTATCAACAAAAACTCTGTATCTCCCAAAACTGTCTTTCAAAAATGAGGCAAAATTAAGACATTCCAAGGTAAACAAAAACTGAGCGAGTCTATTATCACTAGACCTACCCCAAAAGAAATCCTAAAGGAAATTCTTCAAGTTGAAATTTTGTAATTACTATTATGTAATTTTGGTTCTTCACTCCACTTACTATTTTATATAATTTAAAATACAAAAGCATAAAATAATTATAAGTCTATATTAATGAGTACTGTATACAATGGATATAAAATACATAAAGATGTAATTCGGCCGGGCGCGGTGGCTCAAGCCTGTAATCCCAGCACTTTGGGAGGCCGAGACGGGCGGATCACGAGGTCAGGAGATCGAGACCATCCTGGCTAACACGGTGAAACCCCGTCTCTACTAAAAAAATACAAAAAACTAGCCGGGCGAGGTGGCGGGTGCCTGTAGTCCCAGCTACTCGGGAGGCTGAGGCAGGAGAATGGTGTAAACCCGGGAGGCAGAGCTTGCAGTGAGCCGAGATCCGGCCACTGCACTCCAGCCTGGGCGACAGAGCGAGACTCCATCTCAAAAAAAAAAAAAAAAAAAAAATGTAATTCATGACATTTAATAATATAAAGGGAGGGCAGAGCTGTAAATGACTAGAGGGCTTTTTTTGTTAGACGCAATTGAAGTTAAGTTGTTACACATTTGATATAGATTTTTATAACTTTAGGATGTTATATGTAATCCCCTGGTAAGCACAAAGAAAATATCTGTAAAATATGCACAAAAGAAAATGAGAAAAAAATGAAAATATTCTGCTACAAAAAAATCAACTGAAAACAAAGGAGGGCAGTAGGAAGAAAATGAGGGCCCCCCAAAAACCTATCATACACATAGAAAAAAATAAAGGGGTAATAGCAAGTTTTATATCATCAATAATTACTTTAAACTCTCCAATCAAAAAGCATAGATTGACAGAATATGCAGAAAAATAAGACACAACTATATGCTATCTACAAAATATTCACTTCAGGCCTAAGAACATGCACAAGTTCAAAGTGAAATAAGGAAAAAAGATGTTCCATGAAAATAGTAACCAAGAGAGCAGAGGGGGCTATACTAAAATTAGAAAAATGGACTTCAAGTCAAAGAATGTTATAAGAGATAAATATATGATATAATGATAAAATTCAATTTATTAAGAAAATATAACAATTATAAAAATATATGCACCAAACATCAGAGCTCCAAAATATAAAAAACAAACATTAACATTAAGGGAAAAGTAGACAACTCTACAGCAATACTAGGAGATATCAATATTCCATTTTAAATAAAAAAATAAAACAACTAAATGAAAGATTAATAAAAAAGCAGAGAGTGAATACACTGTAAAACAACTGGAACTAACAAACACATATATAGCACTCCACCGAACATGAGCAGAATTTAAAGTATACATGCAAATTTCTCTGCTAGATTACATATTAGGTCACAAAATTAATCTCAATATTTTTTAAAATGTTGATTGAAATCCATAAAAGTATCTTTTATGTTCACAAAGGAATGAAACTAGAAATCAATGGCAGAAGGAAAACTGGAAAATCCCCAAAACAAAAACCAGTTGATCAAAGAAAAAAATCACAAGAGAAATTATAAAATAGCTAACATAAATGAAAATAAAATTACAACATCTCAAAAGTTATGAGCTGCAATAAAAACAGTGCTAAGGGAAATTTATAGCTGTAAATGCTTACATTAAAAGTGAAAAAAATATCTCAAATTAACAACCTAAACTTTATGCCTTGTATTAATGTGTTCTCACACTGCTAATAAAGACATGCCAAAAACCCGGTAATTTATAAAGAAAAGGGGTTTAATTGACTCACAGTTCCACATGGCTGGGGAGGCCTCACAATCATGGCCGAAGGCAAATGAGGAGCAAAGTCACATTTTACATGTGGCAGCAAGAGAGTGTTTGCAGGGGAACTCCCCTTTATAAAACCATCAGATCTCGTGAGACTTATTCACTATCACAAGAACAGCACCTGCCCCATGATTCAATTACCTCCACCAGGTCCCTCCCACAACAGGTGGGACTTATGGTAGCTACAATTCAAGATGAGATTTGGGTGGGGACACAGCCAAACCATATCAGCCTTAAAGAACTAGAAAAAGAAGAATACACTAAACCCAAAGCTAGCAGAATGAAGGGAATAATAAAAATTAGAGCAGAGATCAACCAAATAGAGAAGAGAGAACCCATAGAAAGTTAACGAAACCAAGAACTGACTTTCTGAAAAGATAAACAAAACTAACAAACCTTTAACTAGATTGATACCTTTTAAAAATAAGAAGACTCAAATTACTAAATTCAGAAATGAAAGAAAATACGTTACTATTAATATTATAGAAATACAAAGGATTATAAAAATGTACTATAAACAACTGTATGCCAAGAAGTCAGATAACCAAGATAAATTAATGAATTCCTAGAAACACAGATAAGACAGAAACATGAAGAAATAGGAAATCTATATATACCTATGACCAATGGGGAGATTTGATCAGTAAGCAAAAACTTAACAAATACTTAACAGACAATTCCTCTCAGTCATGTAAAAAATTGTATGAGGCCAGCACTACCCTGATACCAAAGTCAGTTAAAGACACTGTAAGAAAAGAAGTCTACCGACCAATATTCTATATGAATATTGATGCAAAAATATCAACAAAGTACTAGCAAATACAATTCACCAATACATAAAAAGTTATACATCATGTCAAAGTAGGATGTATTTCTGCAATGCAAGGATGATTCAACATATGAAAATCAACCAATCAATGTAATCCACCACATAACTAGAATGAAGAAGGAAAAACACATGTAATCAACACAATTGATGCAAAAAAAAATGCATGTGACGAAATTTAACACCCTTTCATGATAAAAATAGTCAACAAGCTAGGAATAGAAAAAAAGAAGCTACCCTAACACAATAAAGGCCATATGTGAAAAACTCACAACTAATATGATAATCATGAAGGACTAAAAGCTTTTTCTCTAAGATTGGGAGCAAAACAAGGATTCTCTCTTTTGCCACTTGTATTCAACACAGTACTGGAAGTCCTAGCTAGAATAATTAGGCAAGAAAAGGAAATCAAATCCAAATTTGAGAGGAAGAAGTAAAATTATTTCCATTAACAGGCACCATGATCTTAGTTGTAGAAAAGCCTACAGATTCCACACACACGCACAGAGAAAACTGTTAGGCTAATAAATGAATTCAACAGAGTTGCAAGAAAGAAAATAACATGTAAGAATGAGTTGTATTTTTATACATTAACAATGAGCAATCTGGCAAGGAAGTTAAGAAACAATTCCATTTACAATGACATTAAAGGAATAAAAATACTTAGAAATAAACTTAACTGATAATGTCAAAGGTTTTTTTGTTTTTTGTTTTTTGTTTTTTTGTGGAGATGAAGCCTCGCACTGTCACCCAGGCTGGAGTGGAGTGCAATGGCACAATCTCGGCTGACTGCAACCTCTGCCTCCCAGGTTCAAGGGATTCTCCAGCCTCAGCATCCTGAGTAGCTGGGATTACAGGTGCCCACCACCACGCCTGGCTAATTTTTTGTATTTTCAGTAGAGACGGAGTTTCACCATGTTGGCCAGACTGGTCTCAAACTCCTGACCTCAAATGATTCACCCAGCTCGGCCTCCCAGAATGCTGGGATTACAGGCGTGAGCCACTGCACCCAGCCAATGCCAAAGTTTCATACACTGAAAACTATTCAACATTGCTAAAAGAAATAAAATACAAATAAATGGAAAGATATCTCATGTTAATAGATTAGAATACTTAACATCATTAAGATGTTAATATTATCCAAAGCCATCTATAGATTTAATGTAATTTCTATCAAAATCCAAACATTTTTGAAAAAACAGAAGAATTCATATTAAAAATTTGTATGGAATTTTAATGGAATCTAAATATCCAAGATAATCTTAAAAAATAGAAGAACAAAGTTAGAGAACTCACATTTCTTGATTTCAAAACTTACTGCAAAGGTATAGCCTCCAAAAACAGTGTACTACTAGCATAAAGACAGACATCTAGACCAATGGAATAGATAGCCCAGAAACAAACCTTCTATATGAGGTTAAGTGATTTTTGTCAAAAATGTGAAGACCATGCAATGCAAAGGGTAAAGAACCATCTTTTCAACAAATGATGCTGGGAAAACTAGATATCCACATGCAAAAGTATGATGTTTGAACCTTACCTTATACCATGTACAAAAATTATATGAATCAAAGGTCCAAACCATAAGAACTAAAAGTATAAAACTCTTAGAAGAAAACAGAAAAAGAAATTCCAGTTTTTAGTTCAGCATGTAAGGAGCTTCAAAGTTATTACTCCTTCCATCCTAAAAACAAGTAAAAAACCTGAAGAGACTGAAAAGTCAACAACTCTTCTTGGATCTGAAAGAGAGGAGAGGACAAAGAACAAACCACTGCCCCCAAGACTGTAAAGATAGGCAGAAAAATACAAAGAGTCACAGCTTACCAGCAGAGACTCAAGAGGGAACACCACCATGGGACTCAGTGCTGGCGTAGAAAAACCTGAACTGTAATTGACAAACTGCCAGAGAGTGAGTACATAACTCTGAGAGTTAAAAACTTCAGGGGGATTCATCATAAGGCCTCCACAATATTGTGAGATTTACCCCCAGGAAATCAGCCAGATTCCCACATAAATATCAGAGAAAAATCTTCTTGTACTTGCAGCAGGGAGAAGAAAAAAAGAAGCATTTTGAAATACACCAGTGTATTCTGTTCCTCTGAACAAGTCCTGCCCTCAGAAGAAACTAATTGACCAGAGTCTAACTTGCTGGGGTATTATTAGAGCCTAAGTGACACAGGTGAAAGGAAATACCCAACTCGAGTTTCCTCTGGTCTTCCACATTGGGAAGGGAAATACCCAACTCTCGCCCGCTCTAGCCATCCTGTGGCCCTGCTAAGAAGGGAAAATAAAACTGAGAAATACATGTGAAGTTCACAGACTATAGCCACATACTCACTAGAAGATCTAAATAGAGGTCTACTGAACACTTTCTCTCTCCTACACCTCATCACCACATTATGAAGACTTATTAACAGGAATTTCTTTTGCAAAGTACATCGTATTGGACTATTTTTAAAAATTACAAGGCACACTAGAAAGAAAAAAAATAAAAAACAACATGATCTGAAGACATAGAGCAAATATCTGAACCAAACAGTGGCAAGGAGGTTGGAATTATTAGACGGAATTTAAAACAACTGGAATTAATATGCTAATGGTTCTAATGGGCAAAGTAGACAACATGCAAAAGCAGATAGGCAGTATAAGCAGAGAGATGAAAATCCTAAGGAATAACTAAAAAAAATATATATATATAGGAGGTTAAAAAAAGAACTGTAACAGAAACAAAGAGTACTCTTCATGAGTTCATTAGTAGAAAGGACACAGTTGAGGACAGAATACCAGAGCTTGAAGACATGACAATAGAAGCTTCCAAAACCGACAAGTGAAGAAAACAAAGCTTGAAATAAACAAAACTGAATAGCCAAGGACGGTAGGATGGCACAAAAAGTATACTCTACGCATAATGGGAATACCAGAAGAAGAAAGAGAGACAGGAACAGAAGAAATATTTGAAAAAATTAGAAAAAAGTGTTATGACATTAAATTTAGCAATGACACCAAAATATATCACATCAACAGAACAGGCAACAAAATGAAAAATGGAGAGATGGATTGCATCATAATTAAAATCTCCATGCATCAGGACACAATCAACAGAGTAAAAAGCCAACACACAGAATGGGAGAGAATATTTGCAAATTATACATCTGATAAGGGGTTAATATCCAAAATCTAAAGAACTTCCACACCTGAACAATAACAACAAATGATGGAGAAATGTGCAAAGAACTTGAATAGACATTTCTCCAAGGAAGACATACAAATGGCCAATAAGCATATGAAAAGATGCTCAATATCACTCATCATTAAGGAAATGCAAGTCAAAATGAAATGAAAATACCTTTACATCCATTAGGATGGCTAATTTAAAAAAAACAAACAAAAAAACAGAGGGTCACAAGTGGCTCACACCTGTAATCCCAACACTTTGGGAGGCCGAGGCAGGCAGATCACCTGAGGTAAGGAGTTCAAGATCAGGCTAGCCAACATGGTGAAACCCTGTCTCTATTAAAAATACAAAAATTCACTGGGCGTGGTGGCGGGCGCCTATAATCCCAGCAATTCGGGAGGCTGAGGCAGGAGAATAGCTAGAACCCGGGAGGCAGAGGTTGCAGTGAGCCGAGATCATGCCACTGCACTGCAGCCTGGGTGACAGAGCAAGACTCTGTCTCAATAAATAAATAAATAAATAAATAACAGAAAATAACAACAGTTGGTGAGAATGTGGGGAACCATTGCTGGAAATGTAAAATGATGCAGCCACTCTGGAAAACAGTATGATGGTTCCTCAGAAACTCCCACATAGATTTCCCATGTGATCTTGCAATTCCACTTCTGGATACATACTCAAAACATTGAAAGCAGCAGCTCAAGCATATATTTGATATATTTGTACACCAATGTCCACAGCAGCATTATTCACAATAGCCAAAATGGGGATAAATTCAAATGTCCATTGACAGATGAATGGATAAACAAAATGTGGTATAGATATATAATAAACTATTATTAATCTTCCCAAAAAGAGGAAATTCTGCCACATGCTACAACATGGATGAGCCTTGAGAACATTAAGGTAAGTGAAACAAGCCAATCACAAAAGCCAATCGCACGAATACTGTGTGACTCCACTTGCATGAAGGGTCTAGAATAGTCAAATTCATAAAGACAGAAAATAGAATCGTGGTCGCCAGGGGTTGGGCGAAGGGGGAGCAAAAAGTTATAGTTTGATGGGGACAGAGTGTCAGTTTTGCAAGATGACGAGTTCTAGAAACGAATGGTGGCAATAGCTGTGCAACAATATTAATGTACTTAATGCCACTGAACTGTACATTCAAACATGGTTAAAGTGGTGAATTTTATGTTACGTGTATCTTACAATTTTTTGAAAGCATATACAGAAGTGAAGGTGAGAACAAAATAGCGCTATCATCATTTAAGGCTGATATTACCAAATATGTCATATCTTCAGACAAGTGAGCTTAATGTTATACTACTGAACTCTTGAGTTTAGAGATTTGCCTGCCCAATCACAGGCTGCATGGAACTCCTGTTAGCTGTGTCCCGCTAGGGGCCTGGCGCTGTAAAACTCTCAGTGGGGAGGAGCAGAACAGAAAACATATGCTTCCCACAGTCCAAGGGACATCAAGGTGAATTTGGACCCAAAGCAAAGGGAGACTAGAAATTGAGGAGAGTGCCATTTGATGTCTTCTTGCATTTGGTATAATTTAATTTGTCACTGTTTTGCACCATGACCTCATTAATACTGTCCCTCCCCACCTGCTTCCACCCCACCCAGATATTCTAATTGTGTTGGCCCTTTTATCCCATCTCTCTCTTTGCAAAAAGAAACATTTCTTTAACATATCTTTTCCATCTTTTTACTCGTTCTTGTTACGGAAATATATATATTTTTTCAAAGATCTCTTTTTGGAAGGCTGCTGGCAACTTGATCTAATTTCTACTGATTGTTTTCTGGGCTTGCTGTAACTCTGAAGTGGATTAGGAAGGGAAGAGACTAGAGACAGAGAGACAAGTCAGGTGAGACATCAGGAACCGCAGAGGGGAGAGATGAAGGGCTGAACTGAGGCAGCAACAGGGCACAGAAGTTAGGGAGAATTGATACTTAAGGAAGTAGACAGTCCAAGGTTTGACGGCCAGAGATGGGAGAGCACAAATGTATTCTCAAGTTCATGCCTTGCTGCAGAGATCCTGGTACGACTAAAACTAGCTGGAAGGATTTGGATACTCTAGATGTTCACTCTCCTGTAAAATTTTTTAACATTAAGGAATTTTCTTTAAAAAAAAAGAAACCGTAATTACTGTAATCCTAGCACTTTGTGAAGCAGAAGCAGGCCGATTTCTTCAGTCCAGGAGTTTAAGACCAGCCTGGGCAACATGGTGAGACTCTACCTCTACAAAAAAAAATACAAAAAATTAGCTGGGCATGATGGCACATGCCTGTAGCCCCAGCTGCTTGGGATGTTGAGGTGGAAGGACCTCTTGAACCCAGGAGGCAGATGTTGCAGTGAGCCAGGATCACACCACTGCACTCTAGCCGGGGTGACAGACCAAGACACTGTTTCAAAAACAAACAAACAAAAACAAAACCCTAAGTAAGCAGTTAAAATGATGAAATGTAGTCGGAGAAAAAAAAGTAAGTGTAATCATAAACAAAGAGGATGCTGGAAGTAAAAATTTCAATTCCGACGGGTAGGCAAGGAGGGCATGGAAGAACTGCCCCGAATGCATCTGTTCTCAAGGAGGCAGCCTTCGTGAGATGGGATGGCACCAGTGTGACAGCAAGATTAAGGAGTTAGTTTATGAAGGCTACTTGAATCAAATAAGAAATGCACTAAGGGAAATTAGTTTTCCTACTAAATGCACTGGCTATATATTTCTTGAATATTATTCTAGAAATTGTGATGAGGCATCTGTTATTTTGACAACGTTCAAAAAGAGAATGTATTAAATTTAGCATGAACTTTAAAAAATATTTTGATTGTGGTAAAACATATATAATATAAAATCTACTATTTTAACTATTTTCAAGTGTACGATTAAGTTGAATTAGGTACACTCTCATTGTTTCGAAACCATTACCACTATCCATCTCCAGACCTTTATTATTATCCCAAACTGAAACTCTGTACCCATTAAATAATAACTCCATATTTCCCCTTTCCCCATCCCCTTTTCTATTTTCTGTCTCTATGAACCTGACTATTCTAAATACCTCATATAAGTGCAACCATAGTTTTTTCTGTGTCTGGATTATTTCACTTTACGTTTTTAAGGTTTATCCATATTATAGTATGAATAAGAATTACTTGGTCAGAGAGGTGGTTCACGCCTGCAATCCCAGCACTTTGGGAGGCTGAGGCGGGCGGATTGCCTGAGGTCAGGAATTCAAGACCAGTCCGGCCAACATGGTGAAATCCCATCTATACTAAAAATACAAAAAAATTAGCTGGGCATGGTGGCGTGCACCTGTAATCCCAACTACTCGGGAGGCTGAGGCAGGGGAATTGCTTGAACCAGGGAGGTGGAGGTTGCAGTGAGCCGAGATTGCGCCACTGCACTCCAGCCTGGGCAACAGAGCGACACTCCATCTCAAAATAAAAAACAAATAAAAATAAAAATAGAAACAAGAATGATTTACGTCTGAGTAATACTCCATCATATGCACAGAACCCATTCACTTATCCAGCTACCCGTCAATGAACATTTGGGTAGTTTCCACCTTTAGCTATCGTGTTCATAGGCATGCTTTTATGAACACTGATGTACAAGTATCTTTTTAAGTCCCTGCTTTCAATTCTTCTGCGTAGACATTCGAAAGTGGAATTGCTGGATTATATGGAAATTCTGTTTGATTTTTTGAGGAACTACCATATTATTTTCCGCAGTAGCTGCACCATTTGACATGCCCTACCAACAGTTCTCTACATTGTTGACATCGCTTATTATTTTCTGTTTTGTTTGTTATATTAGCTGTCCTAACAAATATGATTTGCAGTTTTGGTTTGTATTTCCCTAATTATTAGTGATGTCAAACATCTTTTCATGTGCTTAATGGCCATTTACACATCTTACTTGTAGAAGTGTCTGTTCAAGTTCTTTGCCCTTTTATAAACGATTTTCTTGTCATTGAGTTGTAGGATTTCTTTGTATAATCTGGTTATCATCCTTTATCAAATGCATGATTTGCAAATATTTTCTCATTCTGTGTGTTGCCTTTTTACTCCGTTGATACTGGCCTTTGATAAACAAAAGTTTTTCATTTTCATGAAATCCAATTTATCTACATTTTTGTTGCCTGCTCTGGTGTTGTACCCAAGAGATCATTGCCTAATTCAAGATTACAAGGATTTATTTAAATGTTTCCTCCTATGAGTTTTTTGTTTGTTGTTTGTTTGTTTGTTTTTAGAGGGCATTTTGCTCTTGTTGCCCAGGCTGGAGTGCAATGGTATGATCTTGGCTCACCGCAACCTCTGCATCCTGGGTTCAAGCAATTCTCCTGCCTCAGCCTCCTGAGTAGCTGGGATTACAGGCACAAGCCACCACGTACAGCTAATTTTGTATTTTTAGTAGAGACGGGGTTTCACCATGTTGGCCAGGCTGGTCTTGAACTCCTGAACTCTGTTTCAGCTCTAGGTAAGGTTAAATCATTCTCCTGTAATCTGAATTGTCAGATTCCCCAGGGCAGATACTGTTCAGAGGCAGACATTTCCCCCTCTCACACTTAGAGAATTCACAGTTTTTTGGCTGTCTCACAGAGTTTGCAGCAGGACACTGCTTCTTTCAAAGGATCTATGAATTGTTTTTTTTTGTTGTTGTTTGTTTGTTTTTTAATTTATTTATTATTATTATACTTTAAGTTGTAGGGTACATGTGCATAACGTGCAGGTTTGTTACATATGTATACTTGTGCCATGTTGCTGTGCTGCACCCATCAACTCGTCATTTACATCAGGTATAACTCCCAATGCAATCCCTCCCCCCTCCCCCCTCCCCATGATAGGCCCCGGTGTGTGATGTTCCCCTTCCTGAGTCCAAGTGATCTCATTGTTCAGTTCCCACCTATGAGTGAGAACATGCGGTGTTTGGTTTTCTGTTCTTGTGATAGTTTGCTAAGAATGATGGATTCCAGCTGCATCCAAGTCCCTACAAAGGACTCAAACTCATCCTTTTTTATGGCTGCATAGTATTCCATGGTGTATATGTGCCACATTTTCTTAATCCAATCTGTCACTGATGGACATTTGGGTTGATTCCAAGTCTTTGCTATTGTGAATAGTGCCGCAATAAACATACGTGTGCATGTGTCTTTATAGCAGCATAATTTATAATCCTTTGGGTATATACCCAGTAATGGGATGGCTGGGTCATATGGTACATCTAGTTCTAGATCCTTGAGGAATCGCCATACTGTTTTCCATAATGGTTGAACTAGTTTACAATCCCACCAACAGTGTAAAAGTGTTCCTATTTCTCCACATCCTCTCCAGCACCTGTTGTTTCCTGACTTTTTAATGATTGCCATTCTAACTGGTGTGAGATGGTATCTCATTGTGGTTTTGATTTGCATTTCTCTGATGGCCAGTGATGATGAGCATTTTTTCATGTGTCTGTTGGCTGTATGAATGTCTTCTTTTGAGAAATGTCTGTTCATATCCTTTGCCCACTTTTTGATGGGGTTGTTTGTTTTTTTCTTGTAAATTTGTTTGAGTTCTTTGTAGGTTCTGGATATTAGCCCTTTGTCAGATGAGTAGATTGCAAAAATTTTCTCCCATTCTGTAGGTTGCCTGTTCACTCTGATGGTAGTTTCTTTTGCCGTGCAAAAGCTCTTTAGTTTAATGAGATCCCATTTGTCAATTTTGGCTTTTGCTGCCGTTGCTTTTGGTGTTTTAGACATGAAGTCTTTGCCCATGCCTATGTCCTGAATGGTACTACCTAGGTTTTCCTCTAGGATTTTTATGGTATTAGGTCTAACATTTAAGTCTCTAATCCATCTTGAATTAATTTTCGTATAAGGAGTAAGGAAAGGATCCAGTTTCAGCTTTCTACTTATGGCTAGCCAATTTTCCCAGCACCATTTATTAAATAGGGAATCCTTTCCCCATTTCTTGTTTCTCTCAGGTTTGTCAAAGATCAGATGGCTGTAGATGTGTGGTATTATTTCTGAGGACTCTGTTCTGTTCCATTGGTCTATATCTCTGTTTTGGTACCAGTACCATGCTGTTTTGGTTACTGTAGCCTTGTAGTATAGTTTGAAGTCAGGTAGTGTGATGCCTCCAGCTTTGTTCTTTTGACTTAGGATTGTCTTGGAGATGCGGGCTCTTTTTTGGTTCCATATGAACTTTAAAGCAGTTTTTTCCAATTCTGTGAAGAAACTCATTGGTAGCTTGATGGGGATGGCATTGAATCTATAAATTACCTTGGGCAGTATGACCATTTTCACGATATTGATTCTTCCTATCCATGAGCATGGTATGTTCTTCCATTTGTTTGTGTCCTCTTTTATTTCACTGAGCAGTGGTTTGTAGTTCTCCTTGAAGAGGTCCTTCACATCCCTTGTAAGTTGGATTCCTAGGTATTTGATTCTCTTTGAAGCAATTGTGAATGGAAGTTCATTCCTGATTTGGCTCTCTGTTTGTCTGTTACTGGTGTATAAGAATGCTTGTGATTTTTGCACATTAATTTTGTATCCTGAGACTTTGCTGAAGTTGCTTATCAGCTTAAGGAGATTTTGGGCTGAGACAATGGGGTTTTCTAAATATACAATCATGTCATCTGCAAACAGGGACAATTTGACTTCTTCTTTTCCTAACTGAATACCCTTGATTTCTTTCTCTTGCCTGATTGCCCTAGCCAGAACTTCCAACACTATGTTGAATAGGAGTGGTGAGAGAGGGCATCCCTGTCTTGTGCCAGTTTTCAAAGGGAATTTTTCCAGTTTTTGCCCATTCAGTATGATATTGGCTGTGGGTTTGTCATAAATAGCTCTTATTATTTTGAGGTACGTTCCATCAATACCGAATTTATTGAGCGTTTTTAGCATGAAGGGCTGTTGAATTTTGTCAAAAGCCTTTTCTGCATCAATTGAGATAATCATGTGGTTCTTGTCTTTGGTTCTGTTTATATGCTGGATTATGTTTATTGATTTGCGAATGTTGAACCAGCCTTGCATCCCAGGGATGAAGCCCACTTGATCATGGTGGATAAGCTTTTTGATGTGTTGCTGAATCCGGTTTGCCAGTATTTTATTGAGGATTTTTGCATCGATGTTCATCAGGGATATTGGTTTAAAATTCTCTTTTTTTGTTGTGTCTCTGCCAGGCTTTGGTATCAGGATGATGTTGGCCTCATAAAATGAGTTAGGGAGGATTCCCTCTTTTCTATTGATTGGAATAGTTTCAGAAGGAATGGTACCAACTCCTCCTTGTACCTCTGGTAGAATTCAGCTGTGAATCCATCTGGTCCTGGACTTTTTTTGGTTGGTAGGCTATTAATTGTTGCCTCAATTTCAGAGCCTGCTATTTGGTCTATTCAGGGATTCAACTTCTTCCTGGGTTTAGTCTTGGAAGAGTGTAAGTGTCCAGGAAATTATCCATTTCTTCTAGATTTTCCAGTTTATTTGCGTAGAGGTGTTTATAGTATTCTCTGATGGTAGTTTGTATTTCTGTGGGGTCGGTGGTGATATCCCCTTTATCATTTTTAATTGCGTCGATTTGATTCTTCTCTCTTTTCTTCTTTATTAGTCTGGCTAGTGGTCTGTCAATTTTGTTGATCTTTTCAAAAAACCAACTCCTGGATTCATTGATTTTTTGGAGGGTTTTTTGTGTCTCTATCTCCTTCAGTTCTGCTCTGATCTTAGTTATTTCTTGCCTTCTGCTAGCTTTCGAATGTGTTTGCTCTTGCTTCTCTAGTTCTTTTAATTGCGATGTTAGAGTGTCAATTTTAGATCTTTCCTGCTTTCTCTTGTGGGCATTTAGTGCTATAAATTTCCCTCTACACACTGCTTTAAATGTGTCCCAGAGATTCTGGTATGTTGTATCTTTGTTCTCATTGGTTTCAAAGAACATCTTTATTTCTGCCTTCATTTCGTTATGTACCCAGTAGTCATTCAGGAGCAGGTTGTTCAGTTTCCATGTAGTTGAGCGGTTTTGATTGAGTTTCTTAGTCCTGAGTTCTAGTTTGATTGCACTGTGGTCTGAGAGACAGTTTGTTATAATTTCTGTTCTTGTACATTTGCTGAGGAGTGCTTTACTTCCAATTACGTGGTCAATTTTGGAGTAAGTATGATGTGGTGCTGAGAAGAATGTATATTCTGTTGATTTGGGGTGGAGAGTTCTATAGATAGATGTCTATTAGGTCTGCTTGCTGCAGAGATGAGTTCAATTCCTGGATATCCTTGTTAACTTTCTGTCTCGTTGATCTGTCTAATGTTGACAGTGGAGTGTTGAAGTCTCCCATTATTATTGTATGGGAGTCTAAGTCTCTTTGTAAGTCTCTAAGGACTTGCTTTATGAATCTGGGTGCTCCTGTATTGGGTGCATATATATTTAGGATAGTTAGCTCTTCCTGTTGAATTGATCCCTTTACCATTATGTAATGGCCTTCTTTGTCTCTTTTGATCTTTGATGGTTTAAAGTCTGTTTTATCAGAGACTAGTATTGCAACCCCTGCTTTTTTTTGTTCTCCATTTGCTTGGTAAATCTTCCTCCATCCCTTTATTTTGAGCTTATGTATGTCTCTGCGTGTGAGATGGGTCTCCTGAATACAGCAGACTGATGGGTCTTGACTCTTTATCCAGTTTGCCAGTCTGTGTCTTTTAATTGGAGCATTTAGTCCATTTACATTTAAGGTTAATATTGTTATGTGTGAACTTGATCCTGCCATTATGATATTAACTGGTTATTTTGCTTGTTAGTTGATGCAGTTTCTTCCTAGCCTCGATGGTCTTTACATTTTGGCATGTTTTTGCAATGGCTGGTACCAGTTGTTCCTTTCCATGTTTAGTGCTTCCTTCAGGGTCTCTTGTAAGGCAGGCCTAGTGGTGACAAAACCTCTAAGCATTTGCTTATCTGTAAAGGATTTTATTTCTCCTTCACTTATGAAACTTAGTTTGGCTGGATATGAAATTCTGGGTTTAAAATTCTTTTCTTTAAGAATGTTGAATATTGGCCCCCACTCTCTTCTGGCTTGTAGAGTTTCTGCTGAGAGATCTGCTGTTAGTCTGATGGGCTTCCCTTTGTGGGTAACCCGACCTTTCTCTCTGGCTGCCCTTAAGATTTTTTCCTTCATTTCAACTTTGGTGAATCTGGCAATTATGTGTCTTGGAGTTGCTCTTCTCGAGGAGTATCTTTGTGGCGTTCTCTGTATTTCCTGGATTTGAATGTTGGCCTGCCCTACTAGGTTGGGGAAGTTCTCCTGGATGATATCCTGAAGAGTGTTTTCCAACTTGGTTCCATTTTCCCCCTCACTTTCAGGCACCCCAATCAGACGTAGATTGGTCTTTTTACATAATCCCATACTTCTTGCAGGCTTTGTTCATTTCTTTTTCTTCTTTTTTCTTTTGGTTTCTCTTCTCGCTTCATTTCATTCATTTGATCCTCAATCACTGATACTCTTTCTTCCAGTTGATCGAGTCGGTTACTGAAGCTTGTGCATTTGTCACGTATTTCTCGTGTCATGGTTTTCATCTCTTTCGTTTCGTTTATGACCTTCTCTGCATTAATTACTCTAGCCATCAATTCTTCCACTTTTTTTTCAAGATTTTTAGTTTCTTTGCGCTGGGTATGTAATTCCTCCTTTAGCTCTGAGAAATTTGATGGACTGAAGCCTTCTTCTCTCATCTCGTCAAGGTCATTCTCCGTCCAGCTTTGATCCGTTGCTGGCGATGAGCTGCGCTCCTTTGCCGGGGGAGATGCGCTCTTATTTTTTGAATTTCCAGCTTTTCTGCCCTGCTTTTTCCCCATCTTTGTGGTTTTATCTGCCTCTGGTCTTTGATGATGGTGATGTACTGATGGGGTTTTGGTGTAGGTGTCCTTAGGTCCGCCTGGGCCCAGCCGGGGCCTCCCACGTGGGCGCTGTGTCAGGATCTATGAATTGTTATAGCCTTCCTGGTATGTTCCCATGATGGTTCTTGGAGCAAAAGTTTACAGTGTGAGTCTCCACATGCTGTCTGTCTGTCCAAGTGGAAGCTAAATGTTAGTCCTGTCTTCTAGCTACCATTTTATTCCCTAATCCCCTCTAATGTACCTTTCGATTTCTTCTTTGATCCAATTTAAGAGTGTGTAGTTCTTACAAATTCATGGATTTTTCAGTTTTACTTCTATTATTCTTTTACAGTTTCACTCCATTTTTATCAGAAAAGATACTTTGTATACTTACAATTTTTTTAATTAATAAGGCTTGTTTTGTGACCTAACACATGGTCTATCCTAGGGCATATTTTATATTTGCGCTTGAGACAACTTAATTCTACCATTTTGTTATTTGATTTTAATATGTCTTACAGTCCATTTGTCTGTCATTCTCTTCATTACTGCCTTCATTAGTGTTTACTCTTTGTAGTGATACATTTTACTTCATTTTTTTTCTTTTTGTGTATTTTCTTTTTTTAACTTTTAAGTTCAGGTCTACATGTGCAGGTTTGGGACATAGGTAAATTTGTGCCTTGGGGGTTTGTTGTATAGATTATTTCATCACCCAGGTATTAAGCCTAGTGCCCATTAGTTATTTTAGTTACTTTTCCTGACCCTTTCCCTCCTCCCACTTTCCAACCTCTGATAGGCCCCAGTGTCTGTTGTTCTCCTCTATGTGTCCATGTGTTCTCATCATTTAGCTCTCACTTATAAGTGACAATATGTGGTATTTGGTGTTCTGTTCTTGTGTTAGTTTGCTAAAAATAATGGCTTCAAAATCCTTCCATGTGTCTGCAAAGGACATGATCTAATTCTTTTTATGGCTGCATAGCATTCCATGATGCATATGTACCACATTTTCTTTATCCAGTCAATCACTGATGGGCATTTGGTTGAGTCCATGTCTTTGCTATTGTGAATAGTGTTGCCATGAACATACATGTGCATGAGTCTTTGTAATAGAACAAGTTACATTCCTTTGGGTATATACCCAGTAATGGGATTGCCAGATTGAATGGTATTTCTGTCTTTAGGTCTTTGAGGAATTGCCACAGTCTTCCATAATGGCTGAACTTATTTTCATTCCCACTGACAGTGTATAAGCATTCTTTCTCTTCACAACCTGTCCAGCATCTGTTATTTTTTGTCTTTTTAATAATAGCCATTCTGACTCATTCTGACTCACTGAGATGTTATCTCATTGTGGTTTTGATTTGCATTTCTATAATGCTCAGTGATATTGAGCTTCTTTCATATATTTATTGGCCACATGTACATCTTCTTTTGAGAAGTGTCTATTCATGTCCTTTGCCTACTTTTTAATGGAGTTGTTAATTTTTTTGTAAATTTGTGTAAGTTCTTTATAGGTGCTGGATATTAGACATTTGTTGGATGCATAGCTTGCAAAAATTTTCTCCCATTCTGTAGGTTGCCTGTTTACTCTCTGTTGATAGTTTCTTTTTCTGTGCAGAAGCTCTCTGGTTTAATTAGATCCCAGTTGTCAATTTTTGCTTTTGTTGAAATTGCTTTTGGCGTCTTCATTATGAAATCTTTGTGCCTGTGTCCTGAATGGTATTGCCTTGGTTGTTTTTCAGGGTTTCTATAGTTTTGGATTTTGCATTTAAGTCTTTAATCTATCTTGAGTTAATTTATGTATAAGGCATAAGGAAGTGGTCTATTTTTAATCTTCTACATATGGCTAGCTAGTTATCTCAGCATCATTTATTAAACAGGGAATCGTTTCCCTATTGCTTGTTTTGGTCAGGTTTGTCAAAGATCAGATAGTTATAGCTTTGTGGTCAGATTTCTTTGTTCTCTATGCTGTTCCGGTGGTCTATGTGTTTGTTTCTGTACCAGTATCATGCTGTTTTGGATACTGTAGTCCTGTAGTATAGTTTGAAATCCAGTAACATGATGCCTCCAGCTTTGTTCTTTTTGCTTAGGATTGTCCTGGCTATTTGGCCTTCTTTTGGTTCCATGTGAATTTTAAAATAGTTTTTTTCTAGTTCTGTGAAGAATGTCAACAGTAGTTTAATAGGCATAGCATTGAATCCATAAATTGCTTTGGGAAGTATGGCCATTTTAATGATATTGATTCTCCCTGTCCATGATCATGGAATGTTTTCCAATTTACATCATCTCTGATTTCTTTGAGAAGTGGTTTGTAGTTCTTATTGTAGGGATCTTTCCCCTCCCTTGTTAGCTGTATTTCTAGATATTTTATTCTTTTTGTGACAATTGTGAATGTGAGTTCGTTCCTAATTTGGCTCTTGGCTTGACTGTTGTTGGTGTATAGGAATGCTAGGAAGTTTTGCACATTGATTTTGTATCCTGAGACTTTGCTGAAGTTGTCTATCAGCTTAAGAAGCTTTTTGGGCTGAAACAATAGGATTTTCTAGATATAGGATTATGTCATCTGCAAACAGGGATAGTTTGACTTCTTAACTTTTTGTTTGGATTCCCTTTATTTATTTCTCTTGCCTGATTGCCCTGGCCAGAACTTCCAACACTATGTTGAACAGGAGTGATGAGAGAGGGCATCCTTGTCTCATGCTGGTTTTTAAGGGAAATTGTTCCAGCTTTTGCCTATTCTGTATGATGTTGGCTGTGGGTTTGTAATAGATGACTCGTATTATTTTGAGGTATGTTTCTTCAAAACCTAGTTTATTGAGAGTTTTTAACATGATTGGATGTTGAATTTATCAACAACCTTCTCAACATCTATTGAGATAATCATGTGGGTTTTGTCTTTAGTTCTGTTTATGTGATAAATTACATTTATTGATTTGTGTATGTTGAACCAAACTTGCATCCCAGAGATAAAGCCTATTCGATTGTGGTGGATAAGCTTTTTGATGTGCTGTTGAATTTGATTTGCCAGTGTTTTGTTAAGAATTTCTGCATCAATGTTCATCATGGATATTGGCCTGAAGTTTTCTTTTGTTGTTGTTGTTGTTGTATCTCTGCCCGGTTTTAGTATGAGGATGATGCTGGCCTCATAAAATGAGTTATAGAAAGTCCCGCCTCCTCAATATTGTAGAATAGTTTCAGTAGGAATGATACCAATTCTTCTTTGTACATCTGGTAGAATTCAGTTGTGAATCATCTGGTTCTGTGCTTTTTTTGGTTGGTAGGCTATTTACTACTGCCTCAATTTCAGAGCTCATTATTGGTCTGTTCAGTGATTCAGTTCCTTCCTGGTTCAGTCTTGGGAGGGTGTATTTGTCCAGGAACTTATCCATTTCTTCTATATTTTCTAGTTTATGTACATAAAGGTGTTTATAGTATTACCTGATAGTTGTTTGTATTTCTGTGGGGTCACTGGTAATATCCCTCTTGTCATTTCTGGTTGTGTTTATTTGAATCTTCTCTATTTTCTTCTCTATTAGTCTAGCTAGTGGTCTGTCTCTTTTAGTAATTTGTTTCAAAAAAAATGGCTCCTGGAATTGTTGATTTTTTGAATGATTTTTCATGTCTCTATTTCCTTCACTTCAGCTCTGACTTTGGTTATTTCTTGTCTTCTGACAGCTTTGAGCCTTGTTTGCTCTTGGTTCTATAGTTCTTTTAGTTGTGATGTTAGGGTGTTAACTTGAGATCTTTCTAACATTTTAATGTGGGCATTTAGTGCTATAAATTTCCCTCTTAACACTGCCTTAGCTGTGTCCCAGAGCTTCTGGTACATTGTATCTTTGTTCTCATTAGTTGCAAATAACTTCTTGATTTCTGCTTAATTTCATTATTTACCAAAAAGTCATTCAGGAGCAGGCTATTCAATTTCCATGTAATTTTATACTTTTCAGTGAATTTCTTAGTCTTGATTCTAATTTGATTGTGCTGTGGACTGAGAGACTGTTTGTTATTATTTCTGTTATTTTGCATTTACCGAGGAGTGTTTCACTTCTGATTATGTGATCAATTTTAGAGTATGTGCCATGTGGTGATGAGAAGAATGTATATTCTGTTGTTTTTGCAGAAAGAATTCTGTATATATCTATTAGGTCCATGTAGATCCAGTGCTTAGTTCAGGTCCTAAATATCTTTGCTAATTTTCCGTCTTGATGATCTGTCTAATATTGTCAGTGGGGTGTTAAAGTCTCCAACTAGTACTGTGTGGGAGTCTAACTCTCTTTGAAGGTTTCTGAGAACCTGCTTTATGAATCTGGGTGCTCCTGAATACATATACATTTAGGGTAGTTAGATTTTCTTATTGAATTGAACCCTTTACCATTATGTAATGCCCTTTTTTTGTCTTTTTTGATCTTTGTTGGTTTAAAGTGTGTTTTGTCAGAAACTGGGAATGCAACCTTTGCTTTCTCTGTTTTCCATTTGTTTGGTAGATTTCTCTCCATCCATTTATTTTGAGCCTATATGTGTCATTGCACGTGAGACAGGTCTTTTGAAGACAGCATACAAATGTGTCTTGTTTCTTTATCCAGCTTGCCACCCTGTGCCTTTTAGTGGAGGCATAGCCCATTTATATTTAAGGTCAGTATTGATATATGTGGATTTGATCCTGTTATGATGTTAACTGGTTGGTTATTTCTCAGACCTATTTATGTGGTTGCTTTATAGTGTCGCTGGTCTGTGTACTTCCGTGTGTTTTTGTAGTGGCTGTTAATGGTCTTTCCTTTCCGTATTTAGTGCTTCCTTTGGAAGCTCTTTTAAGGCAGGTCTGGTGGTAACAAATTCCTTTAGCATGTGCTTGTCTGAAAAGGATCTCATTTCTCCTTCATTTATGAAGCTTAGTTCGACTGGATATGCAATTCTGGGTTGGAATTTCATTTCTTTTAGAACGTTGAATATTGACCCCCCAATCTCTTCTGGTTTGTAGGGTTGAAAGGTCTGCTGTTAGTCTGATGGGCTTCCCTTTGTAAGTAACCTGACCTTTCTCACTAGCTGCTTTTAACATTTTTTCTTTTATTTCAGCCTTGGAGAATCTGATGATTATGTGTCTTGAGGATGATCTTATTATAAAGTATCTTACTGGGGTTCTCTGCATTTCCTTAATTTGAATATCGGCCTCTCTAGCTAAGTTGGGGAAATTTTCATGGTTGATATCCTGAAATATGTTTTCCAAGTTAGTTCTATTCTCCCCATCTCTTTCAGGTACACCAGTCAGTTGTAGATTTGGTCTCTTTACATAATCCCATAATTCTTGGAGGTTTTATTTATTCCTTTTCGTTCTTTTCTTTTCTATTCTTGTCTGCCTGTCTTATTTCAGAAAGGCAGTCTCCAAGCCTGAGACTCTTTTCTCCACTTGGTCTATTCTGCTATTAATACTTGTGATTACATTATGAAATTCTTATAGTGTGCTTTTCAGCTCTATCAGGTCAGTTATGTTCTTCTTTATACTGGCTATTTTGTCTGTCAGATCCTGCAATATTTCATCATAATTTTTAGTGTCCTTGAATTAGGTTATAATATACTCTTGTAGTTCAGTGAACTCTGTTTCTATCCATAGTCTGAATTCTACTTCTGTCATTTCAGCCATCTCGGCCTCAGCCCAGTTTGAAAACCTTGCTGGAGAGGTGATGCAGTCATTTGGAGGAAAGAAGGTGCTCTGGCTTTTTGAGTTTTCAGTGTTATTGCACGTATTCTTTCTCATTTTTGTGTGCTTATCTACCTTCAATCTTTGAGGCTGTTGACCTTTGAATCGTTGTTTTTTTTGTTTTTTTTTTTTTTTTTGACTTTTCTCCTATTTGGTGACCTTGAGGGTTAGATTGTGGTATAAGGTAGATTCAGTCAACTGGCTTCATTTCTGGAGGATTTTAAGGAGACAGTGTTCAGCTCCTAACTTCTGGACTACATGTTCTAACTCCGGGGACTTTGTATTGGGCCCTAACTTTGTTCTCTTGCTCCTTGAGGTTTAGACCTACTGTACTGAGGAGACCAAAGTGTGGCAGCTGCAGCCGAGTGCTCACAAATGCAGGAGTGCTTGCCACCATGCAGTCATCACCACAGTGACAGAGGCAAGACAGTTGCAGGGAGAACAGGGGGCCCCTGCTGGAGGAGACTGTGCTGTTGCACTGGAGGTGGTATTGATTTGGGGTGGGGTGCTGGCTAGTGCAGGTCTGGGTGCCTTCTCTGTGTTCCACAAGCAAGATTAATTACTCAGGGCCTGGGAGGGTTCCTTGTTTTCTGCACAGCATGAGCACAAGAGCTGGGTGCTGGCAGAGACAGGTCTTGCTGGCTCTGTGCCCACCAAGGCTCCATCCGCAATGGTGGTTGGTGGGGTTTGTGGGGCACAGTGCACTCCTGCATGCTGATGGGGCAAGTAAAGCAAAACCCGCCCATGCAGACACATGTTAGCAAAGTGATGTGAAAGTTGTTGTGGGCTCAGGGGAAGCTGCTATAACATATTATATTATGTATGGGGAGGGAATGTGGAGGGAAAGACTCTAAGTGCCTTATTCACACCTCCAAAAAGGTGCAGTTGACCCAGGGAGAAGACACTAGTCTGTTTCCCAAGGGTCTCACACACACCCCACTGCTCATCACCAGACAGGCAACTCCTGGCTTGGGCCCACAGCACAGACCCTGCATCCTGGGCTGATTGTATTCAGTGAGTGCTGGTGATGAGGAACGGGATTAGCGACCTGCTTATAAAAGCAGCCTGGCCATGTTTTTATAGGGCAGCTGTGCTGTGCTGGGGTAATGCTTCCAGTAGTCCAAAGCCCAAAGGCTGGAATGCCTAAGTCACCCAAACAGCAAAGATTGCAGCCTCCCCCTTCCTCTGGGAGCTCCATCCCAGGGAGGTCTGAATCCTCTGTCAGCTGAAGAACACTGGTGGGAGTAGCCAGAGACCCTGATTGGAAGGCTCCACCTGGTGAAAAGACCCTAAGTGCCTTATCCACACCTCCAACAAGCTACAGTAAGCCCAAGGAGAGGAGGTCAGTCTGTCTCCCATGGGTCCAACACACCCCCCACTGCTCATCACCACACAGGGAACCCCTGGCTTGGACCCACAGCACGGACCCTGCATCCTGGGCTGACTGAACTGAGCAATGGCTGGTGATGAAGAACGGGATCAGGAACCCACTTATAAAAGCAGTCTGGACATGTTTTCACAGGGCAGCTGTGCTGTGCTAGGATATCACTTCCACCCCTGGTTGGTTTGGGCTCTCCAAAGCCTGAAGGCTGGATGGCTAAGTCACCCTAACAGCCAAGATGTTGACCTGCCCCTCCCTCTGAAAGCTCTGTCCCAGGGAGTTTTCAAATCTCTGTTGGCCAGAGAACACTGGTGGGAGTGGCTGGAGGCCCCATTTGGGAGTTCCTGCCCAGTGAGGAGGAATACCGTTGGAGACCCACCTAAAGAAGCAGTCTGGCCATGTCTTAGAGGAGCAGCTGTGCTGTGCTGCAGGATCCCTTTTGGCCCTGGTCAGCTTGGACTCTCCAAAGCCTGAAGGATATAATAGCCAAGTGGCCAAACAGCAGAAGTGGCACCCCTTCCACCCCTCCCCACAGGAGCTCCATCCCAAGGAGGCACAATGCTGCTATCGGTTGCTGGCTGAAATTCCAAGCCACTAGGTTTTATCCTGTGAGGTATCGTGGAAGTGGTGCCCACAGACCATCACTGCTCAGTCTCCTGGATTCAGCCACTTTCTCAGGAGTATTATGGGGGTCTAACCTCCCACTTTTCCAGAGTTGCAGCTACTTTTGCTGAGATGCCTGAAATGCCAGAGTATCTAAAGCTCCTGGGTCTCTGTGCATGCCTGAGCAATTGCTCTGTGAGATTCCACATAACTCTGTGTATCAAACTGATAGTACGGGTGGAGTAGGTTCACAATGAGATCTCCTGACCCAAGGGTTGCAAAGATCTATGGAACAAGTGTGGGACCCTGGGGTTGCACATTCACTCACCACTTCTCTGGGTGAGGGAGCTTCCCTTGGCTCCATGTCACTCCTGGGTGGGCCATCGCCTTGCCTTGCTTTTCTCCCTTCTCTGTGGGTTGAGTTGTTTCCTCAATTAGTCCTAATGGGAGTCCCTGGATGTTTCAGTTAAAGGTGCTGTATTTACTTGCCCCTTCCTTTCCTCTTCATGACATCGATGCACATTAGCTGCTTCCAGTTGTCCGTCCATGCAATTCCCAATGTATTTTCCATAGATATTTTCTTTTGGTTGCCATGGGATTAAATAGAATATCCTAAATTTATAACAATCTAATTAATACTAACTTAACTTCAATCACATACAAAACTCTACTCCTCTACAGTTGCTTTTTCATCATGCTATTGCTACCATACATTATAAATGTATACATGGTGGACACACTGGTATATATTTATTCTTATTTTTATGCATTTGTCTTTTAATTCTGAAGAAAACACAAAGTTGAGTTACAAACCAAATTTACAACAAAACTGGTTATTATATTTCCCTAGGTAATTAACTTACTAGGGATCTTTACCTCTTCGAAAGGTTTTGCTTTACTGTCTAGTGTCCTTCCATTTTAACTTTGAGAACTCCCTTTAGACTGTCTGACAGGACAGATTCAGTGATAATCAATGCTGCCATTGATTTATCTGGGAATTTCTTAATAATGATCTCATTTGTGAAGGACAAGTTTGCTCAATACATAATTCTCAGTTGACAGATGCTTTTCTTTCAACACTTAATGTATCTTCCCAATTTTTTCTGGCCTACAGGGTTTCTGCTGAGAAATTTATTAATAATCCTATTGAGTATCACTTGAACATGACATTTAACTTTTCTCTTGCCATTATCAAGATTCTCTCTTTGTGGCTTTTGACAGATTGATTATAATTAGTCATAGCGTGGGTCTCATTAAATTTATTCTACATGAAGTTTATTAAGATACTTTGGTTTGTAGATTCACATATTTCATTAAATTTAGAAACTTTACAGTTAATATTTTTTGAAATAACTCTCTGCCATTTTTCTCTCTCCTCCTCTAAAACTCACCCAATGTGTACATTGGTCAGCTTGATGGTACACCACAAATCCCTTAGGCTCTGTTTACTTTTCTTCTATTTTTTGTTTGTTTCTGCTTCTCAGATTCAATAATTTCAATTTTCCTGTCTTCACATTTACTGATTCTTTCTCTTTTTCTTAATTTTTTTTTAAGCTGGAGTCTCTGTTGCCCAGGCTAGAGTGCAGTGGTGCAATCTCAGCTCAATGCAACCTCTGCCTCCAAGGTTCAAGCGATTCTCCTGCCTCAGCCTCCTGAGTAGCTGGGATTACAGGTGCCCAACACGATGCCTGGCTAATTTTTTGTATTTTTAGTAGAGATGGGATTTCACCATGTTGCCCAGGCTGGTCTTGAACTCCTGACCTCAAGTGATCCACCTGCCTCAGCCTCCCAAAGTGCTGGGATTATAGGTGTCAACCACTGCACCTGGCTCCCTGATTCTTTCTTATGCTTACTCAAATCTTTTGTTAAGTCACTCTAGTAAATTTTTAATTAAATAATTGTATTTTTAGCCTCAGAGTTTCTGTTTGGTTTCTTTTTATAATTCACATTTATTTGCTAATATTCTACTAGTTTGTATTTCATTTTCCTGATTTCCCTTAGTTCTTTTTACTCTTTTCAGCTCTTTGAGCATATTCAAGAGCAGTCGTTTTAAAGTCTTTTCTAGTAAGGTCAATATCTATGCTTCTTCATGGACAGTTCCTGTTAATTTATTTTCTTTCATTGAGTAGGCCATATTTTTCTATTACTTCATATGACTTGTGATATTTTATTAAAAATTGAACATTTGAAAAACAAAAACAAAAATCAGGCACTTCTCTAAGTCTTCACAGACTGACTCTTTGCTAGGGCAGTCCATGACTTCTTCACTGGTTGTGCTCTGAGCCTAAGGATTAGCCTGAATTGAAAGCTCAAGGTTTTCTCACATCTTTTTCTGAACATGCATTGTACATGGGCATATGTCTTGCTTTCTCCAGTATACATGGCTTTTGAAAATCCTAATATCCCAAAAATCTTATCCTAGCTTCTTTTAATTCTGAAGAAAATAAAAAGTTGAGTTACAAACCAAAATTATGACAAAACTGATATTTGTATTTTCCCTAGGTACTTAACTTACCAGAAATACTTGTATCTTGATAAGATCTTAAATGGTCTATTGTATATCTCTACTGTCATCGCCCACCCCAGGCATTTGGTAGTCTTTCTGAAGCTTTCACAAGCAGTTCTGTCTGCCTTCCTCATCTGAGATCTGAGTGAAACAATGCAGAGAACAGTTCTTTCCACAGCCCCCAGACAGTTTAGAACATTGCAAGTGAGGTCTGCTTTGCTCTCTCTGGTTTGAGTGATGGAATTGGGAACTGGGTCCTACCTCCTCCAGACCAAGACATTTCTGTGCTAAAAAAGGAAATGGGAAAAGCTTACATAAAAATGACACAAAGTTTTCTATCATTTTGAATGAGGCTCTTTCTTGTTTGGGTGTTTTCTTGGATACTACAGACCTTTTGCTGTTTTCCAGAGCTCTTATAAGGTTAGTTCAGCCCATTTCTCATTGTTTTTTGACGTTCCATGTAAGAATGACAGCTTGGAGCTTCCTAGTCTGCAATTTTGCTAATGTCACTCCTTTCAGTAGCATTTGTTTTTAAAACAGCTCTAAAAATTAAATGCTTACCTTCATAAATATGCTTGCAAAGATGGAAAAGTGGACCTAAACTGCCAGTTTTATGTTGCTTGACTCCAGCACCTATACTAGTTGCTGAAACCAATGCTTAGGCTCTTTCTGAGTATCCAGATATACAGGTCTTGTCTAGCATTTGATTGAACTGTGCTACCAAAGTTCATTTCTAAGTTGGTGAGACTGCCAGTTCAATTCACTAATATGTATCAGAGTAATGAGCCTAATAGTGAACATATTGTACATAATGTACTACCATTATAATAAATGGTGTTCATCAAGCTGTTTCTAAATTATAATGCGTTCAGAATTTCAATATAGCATCCCAGACAAACAATGATTTGAAAACCACGTGTGACTTAATATTTTGAATTTGTGGTATTATCGAAATTGTCTTTTACAACTTAGGCCCTGGGAGAAAAATAGAGGGTCTCCCTTCTGTTTCCTCCACAGTTACAATGAGTTTGAGGATACATTGGGATGTACTGGGGGGTACACATGGGAAAGTGAAGAGAGTGTTCACTTCTGCAAGATCAGCCCTCTCTTCACCTGAGACCTTCCCCTTCTAAATTTAATTTCTCCAGCCACTGATAGATCTTCCCTGGGCTATACTACAAGGATAAGAAGGAGTTCAGCAGCCATTGGCCCTGCTACTGCAGGAAGAAAGAATGAAGAGGAGAGAGGACACAATCATGAATGCAATTTGCAAAAAGAATTTATAAAAATCTTTGGGGCAGCTATGTGTTTTATCATATTTAGTCATTTTCCGTAGGTTTTATTTTTCTTACCACTGAATGCATGTCCACCAATAAATAGAGAAAAGTATATGTCTGGAAGATACACAATAGAATACTAACATAGGAATAATAAATATCCCTAGAAAAGTTGAACAGAAAATAACAAGTATTAAAGATGTAATTTTAAATTGCCCGAAACAATCTAAATCTACATATTTAAAGGGTACAATATGTCACAGCCAAGGTAGACACAGAATAATTAACCTGGAACATGAACTGTTAGTAGTAATAGCCTTTTAAATGTAAAGAAACAATTGAATTATCTGAATAATATACAAGCTTTCTCCCTCCTGCAAAGTCAAAGCTACCTGGGATGAAGGAACTCAGGCTTGCAGACTAGCTGCAGACTTTCTCCCAGCAAAATTCAAGAAATGAAATGAGAACACAGTACAGAGAAGTTTTAGGAAAATAACAGTTAGATCCAGAATGTTACCCTAGACTACCTATCTTTAATTCACAAAAATAAAATGACACTAACCAAAGTTTTACACAAAGAAAAAGCCAAATACTAGCTAACACAAATCCTTCTTGAGATGGGATGGGAACAAAAAAGAGCTTCAGAAAACCAAGAGGCCAACAGGAAATCTGTAAGAACATTGGGCAATAGAACTCAAGCTAAAATGTACGGGAACTACGGTTGCAAAACGACATGTAAATGTTATAAAATAATACAAATTACAAAAAAAAAATGCATTATTGCTATAGTTTGGATGTTGTCCCCTCAAAACCTCATGTTGAAATTTGGTCCTCAGTTTTGGAGGCGAGGCCTAATAAGAAGGGTTTGGGCCATGGGGACAGATTACTCATGAACAGACTAATGCCCTCCCTGTGGGCCAGCGAGTTCTTACTCCACTCATTCCAGTGAGAGCTAGTGGTTCAAAAGAGCCTGACACCTTCCTTTTTTCTCTCTTGCCTCCTCTCTCCCCATGTGAGCTGCACACTGGCTGGCTCCCTTTACCTGCCACCGTGAGTATGGAAATAGCCTGTGGCTGTCACCAGAAGCCAAGCAGATGCTGGCACCATGCTTCTTGTACAGCATGCAGAAGCATAAGACAAATAAAACATCTTTACTTTATAAATTACCCAGTCTCAGGTAGTCCTTTATAACAACACTGAATAAACTAAGACAATCATGTAATTAACTAAATTGCAGGTGTAATGGGGAGAAAAGATGAGAGTCTTTGGAATCTTTCCTCCTCTTGAATGGAATCAGGAGACATTGTCAGACCTATCTTAAGTTTAAGTTCAAACAGAGGCTTAATCAATTTTTTAACGATAATCAATTAACCAAGAGAAGGACTAAAGGTAGTATAGGATCTGTTAAAAGAAAACTTTAGGCAAATCAAATTTAACAGAGTTTAATTGAGAAAAAAAAAAAAAAAAAAAAACAGTTCATGAATCAGGAAGCCTCCAGAATCACAACAGATTCAGAGAGACTCCAGCGATACCCCGTGGTTAGAACAAATTTATAGATAAAAAGGGAAAATGACATACAGAAATCAGAAGTGAGGTACAGAAACAGCTGACTTTTGCAAACAGGTTGGCGTTTGCCTTATTTGAACACAGTCTGAACACTCAGCAGTACATAATTGGTTGAAGTGTGGCCGCTGGGATTGGCCAAGATTCAGCAATTGTTACAGATGCATTCTCCTAAGTTAGGTTTTCAGTCTTATCTACCAGTCCAATTAGGTTACGGTTCATCCACAAGGACTCAAATATAGAAGTACGGAGTCCTTCTCAGGCCATATTTAGTTCACTTTAACACTTCCTTCCTTTTGGTCACCCTCTCAATTTAGAGAGATTGGCCAAAACTTTAGGCATTGATGCCACTCTCTGTCACCATCATAAAGACTTATTTGGTCTCAGTGTGGAATTCACAGGTCTTCTTTAGTTTTAGTATGGTGCTTCACAGGTCTTCCTTGGTATCAATGTGGAATTCACAAGTCACACTTTATACCAGCCGAATGATTCTTTATGTACTTGCTGACCCAGTTGGGGTGAGCCCATTCAACTCTCAATGGATGACTGCATATAAAACTTTAGTTGTTATTATTATTATTATTATTATTATTATTATTATTATTATTTTGAGATGGAGTCTCACTCTGTCACCCGGGCTGGAGTGCAGTGGTGTGATCTCAGCTCACTGCAACCTCCGTCTCCTGGGTTCAAGCAATTATCCTGCCTCAGTCCCCTGAGTAGCTAGGATTACAAGTGCCCACCACCATGCCTGGCAAATGTTTGCATTTTTAGTAGAGACGGAGTTTCACCATGTTGGCCAGGCTGGTCTCGAACTCCTGACCTCAGGTGATCCGCCCGCCTTGGCTTCCCAAATCACGCAAGGATTACAGGCGTGAGCCACTGAGCCTGGCCACAAAACACCTAAGAATTGAGAGGATACAGTGTACCAGGGGGACTACGATTATGACTATCAAGAGGATAATATCAAAATGCCAAGGCATACTCTTTAATAATAGTTCTTATGAAATGAACCGAACCAAAGTAACCAAGTTCAGACAATATAGGCAGTTCCATAGTATTAGGGTCTAATTGGCCACAGTCCTCATTTGGAGTGTGATAGTTCACTGTAAGGTAGCCTGATTTAAAGAGGTATTCATTTTCATTCTAGTAGGTTTCCAAGTTATTACGACTGGGAAACCTAATAGGAGAAATATGAAGATTAGAGACCCTTGGAAAACCCAAGCTTGCCACCCACCCCTTAGGATGCCTACAAACCAACTGTTAGTTGCTCCTGTAAATACATCATGAGTTCCTTTCTCTTGAGAGGTTTCTTTAATCTATTTGGTGGCAGTGTCTAAGGAAACAGCAGTATCATCCACCTTTTAAATTAAGCTTTCTGTAGTAACAAAATAAGGGGAGAAGTAGATACAACATTCAGTTTTGTTTATCACCAAACACAGACCTCCACCTTGAGCAAAAAGAAGATCTAAGGCTGCATGATGTTTCATTAAGTGTTTTTGTTGAATATGTATGTTGTCATCTACCTTCTGAAGAGTAGCTTCTACCTGCCTGAAACCCTGGGAGGTCTGGTTGGCTACAAAATCCAATGTTTTTCCCAATTTATGAATTAGCTTTAAATTCCATACAAATGGTACCTCACTACCACCAAGAGTGAGCCCCCAGGAATCCCACTGGGATCTTTCCTCAGTGGAAACTAGCTTATCTTTGTCTATTTCAAGGCTAGTGCTAATTTCAGCTATGGATCGGCTGGGCCTCCAATTATAAGAGCTATCATGAGAATTTTCAGGGGAAGCTATTCAAAAGGCAGGAGCAATCCAGGCCAAATAACAAGATCCAAACCAACAATGAGGCAGAATGGAATATGCATGTTCTCCACAGACCAAATAGAGACCCTCAGGGACTGAGAAGAGGGTCACTAGTTGCATTTAAGCAGGGGTCAGTCAGGTTTGTTCATCCATAAATCTGCATAGCTCCTGAACAATGTCGAGTGAGAAATTTACTTTTTTGTGGCCTCTTTATAGCGTGTTGTAAGGGTGTACAAACACATCTAGTAAAAAAGGTCATACTGAATTTAATCCAGTTACATTATACAAGCAATTACTTGTACCAACATAAGTAGTTCCAAAATCTTGAGTGCATGATGCCTGGAAGCACAATATACCTTTTGCAGGAATCACTTGAATTGGCTTTTTATATTTGGTAATGAATGAGTTGTCAGTTGGAAAAGTTAGAGTGTTGTTTTTAGTGAGTGTAAGAAGGCAAGTAGCAGTGATATTTAGAATATCAAGAATAGCTTTCAGGCCGGGTGTGGTGGCTCACACCTATAATCCCAGCACTTTGGGAGGCTAAGGCAGGCTGATTGATTGAGGTCAGGAGTTTGAGACCAGCCTGGCCAACATGGCAAAACCCTGTCTACAATAAATACGAAAATTACCTGGCATGGTGGTGCATGCCCATAGTCACAGCTACTTGGAAGGCTGAGGCACAAGAATTGCTTGAGCCTGGGAGGCAGAGGTTGCAGTCAGCCAAGATTGTGCCATTGCATTCCAGCCTGGGTGACAGAGCAATACTCTGTCTCAAAAAAAAAAAAAAAAATAGCTTTTCATTCTTGCTTTGGAGTTTCAGGGTGACTCTCATTGGGAACACAAAGAGGGATTGGCATCAGTGAAAGAGTTTCTTGATTTTTTTTTGGAATTAGCCCACAAACCCAACAGTTACTCTGGTTTTGTTCTACAGCATACGCTCAAGCTAAAGCCATGGGTTTTCCTCTAGGAAAGGATTAGGGCAACAAAAAATGAGGAAAACAGAAAAATACATAAGGCTTTCATGATGGTAGCCAAGTCTTGATCCATGATCTTGGGAAAGCTGTCCACAACTAGGATGCTGTCTGCTTCTAGGGAGAGATTTCCCTGGTCAGCTTTACCTTAAAGTCTCCAACAGGTATACGTTCCAGGAGTTTGAAGGAGCCCTTTTGAGTTGTGAGACATCGACCTGTGAGTGAGGTTCAAGAGCAGTTTTCCTCTGATGTCAGTTTTAGAAGACTCAGTCTCCAGGTTCCAGATCATGGAATGTTTGATTATCCTCAGTTAGTGGATCTCGAAAAGCTTACTTTACCTGGTGGAAATATACTTTGGCATAATACATTAAAGCCTTGCAATATTTAGTCATATCAGAGTACAAGAGAGTAGGAGAAGCATGAGGTATTATTTAGGGACATAGGCCTTCCAGTGACTATTTCATAAGCGGTCAACTTATATTTTCCAATGAAAGTGAATCTAATTGCCATTAAAGCCAAAGGTAGTACCTTTGGCCAAGGCAACCCAATTGATTCAGTTAACTTTGCCAATAGGTTCTAATACACCATTTGTTCTTTCAACCTTTCCAGAAGACTGCCTTGTGGTAGGGAAAATGGTAGTGCCGCTGTGTTGGTAACACCTTATTTAACTGCTTTATAACTTGCCCAATAAAGTAAGTTCCTCCATCGCTGGAAATTTTTACAGGGAACCCCCGTAAAGGAAAAGCATTTTCATTTTTTTTAGACAGAGTCTCGCTCTGTTGCCCAGGCTGGAGTGCAATGGCTTGATCTCAGCTCACTGCAACCTCCGCCTCCTGGGCTCAAGTGATTCTCCTGCCTCAGCCTCCTGAGTAGCTGGGATTACAGATGCCTGCCACCAGGCTAAGCTAATTTTTTTTTTGTATTTTTAGTAGAGACGGGGTTTCACCATGTTGGTCAGGCTGGTCTTGAACTCCCGACCTCAGGTGATCCAGCTGGCTTGGCCTCCCAAAGTGCTGAGACTACAGGCGTGAACCACCACGCCCACTCAGGAAAAACATTTTCTAATAATTTCTTAGTTACTGTCACAGCATTAGCTTTCTTACTTGGGAAGGCCTCTATCCAACCAGAAAACATGCAAACTATTACGAGACCACACTGATACCCCATTGAAGGTGACAACTGAATGAAGCCCATCTGTAAATGCTCAACTGGTCTATCAGGTGGTAGACATATACCACCTGAAGTTTTTATTGTTTTTCCAGGATTATGAGTCCAAAATTGCTAAAATGGTTTATAACCAATGTTTGACTTATCAGACTCATAATCAGTATTTTTTCATAATTTGGACCATTTTATCTGTTCCACAATGAGTTGTGGAGTACAGAGCTTTCAACAACGGAAGCTTCAAAGACTCAGGGAGGACCGGGCAGCTTTCTGAGCCCTCTGTGAGTCTGTGCTTCACATTAAACTTACATCCTTTTAGATGCCATTTTTTTTTTTTTCCAAATCAGGTGCATTGCACTGTTTCTGAAATAAGTCATCATAAAGAAGTTGGCTTGGATTAATCTTCTGGAGTTCATTCAGATTGCATATCTTAACAATGTGAGTAGCTGATTTAGCATAAAAATCTACTAAAGCATTTCCCTGATATTTAGGTTTAGTTCTACAAGTATGAGTTTCCATTGTAATAACAGCAATCTGCAATGGTAACAGGATAGCAGAAGGAGTTCATCTACTTGGAGTCCATTTTTGATGGGGGTTCCACTAGAGGTGAGAAACCCTGGTAGTTTTCATATCATGCCAAAATAATGAACTACTCTCAAAGCATGTTTGCTACCTGTATAAATATTTACTGATTTGTCCTTAGCTATATGACAAGCTTGGGTGAGGGCAAAAAGTTCCACAGGTTGGGCTGCTTAAGTTGAGGAAGAGTTCCCTTCTCTATTATACTAATTTTGGGTGGTAACAGCATATTCTGCCTGATATTTTCCTTCTGAGTTTTTAGCACAGGGCCCATCCACAAAAAGTATCAATTTAGGATTATCCAGTGGAGTATCCTGTAAATCAATACGAGGGGCCACTATTTCTGACACTGCACTTACACAGCTGCGGTCTTGACCATCATCAGGCAGAGGTAACAGAGCAGCAGGGTTAAGTAGATTACAGCATTTTAGATCTAGATTAGAAGGAGAAAGGTTAAGTAATTCATAAGATGTTAGTCTACTTACTGAAAAATGCTGGGTTTGGTTGGAATTTAATAGACTTTCCACAGCTTGTGGGACTTGCAAATTAAGTGTATTTCCTAAAACCGAATCTGATGAAGATTCTACCAGCGTGGCCGCTGCTGCTACTGCTTTTAAACAACTAGGACGTGGCTTAGTGACTGGGTCTAACTGCAGGCTATAGTATGCAATGGGCCTATGTGTATCACCATGTTCTTGAGTAAGGACTCCGAATGCCTGATTGTGTTGCTCATGAACAAACAAGCAGAAAGGTTTAGTGTAATTTGGAAGTCCTAAAGCTGGGACTGTTCTAAGGCCAACTTTATTTAACTGAGAGCCTGCTCGTGACTGTCTTCCCAAGGTAAAGGCTCTGGTACAGCATTTTCAGTGAGTTCACACAATGGTGATATTGCAGAACCCAGGATCTGCAATATCCTGCAAGTCCTAGAAAGCCTCTTAATTGTCTTTTGGCTGCAAGTCAAGAAAAACTTTGGATAGTTTTTATCCTCTCAGGTAAGAGGAAAATCCCTTCAGCAGTCAAGTCATGTCCCTAATAGTAGACTTTTCCTCTGAAACTTTAAGTTTTCTGTTGAAGCCTTGTGACCTTTATATTTGAGTTGCTGTAAAAGGTAAACTGAGTCGATTTCAGAGCACTCAGTGGGAGAGCATAACAATAAGTCCTCTACTTACTGAATGAGAGTAGAATTTTGAGGAAACTGGTGTGTTATTAAGTCCTGATGCAATGCCTGAGAAAAATATGAAGAGGCTTCCATAAACTCCTGTGGCATTACAGTCCAGGTATACCGCTGATTTTCCCAAGTAAAGGCAAACCGGTATTGACTCCCTTTATGAACTGGAATGCTAAAGAAGGCTGAGCAGAGATCTATTACTGTGAACCACTTGGAATAAGTGGGTACATTAGATAATAAAGTATTAGGATTTGAGACTACAGGAAATCTTGGTATTACAATTCTGTTAGTTGCCTGTACATCTTGAACAAATCTCCAACCTCACTTATTTGGTTTTTTAACTGGTAAGATTGGAGTGGTACAAGGGCTAGTGCATGAGATTGAGTCCTTGTTTAATTAAATCTTCTACAATTGGTGAGAGCCCTTGAATTGCTTCAGGTTTTAGTAGATACTGGAATAATTTAGGCAAAGGATTAGAATAATCTATTTGGACTTTTATTGGTTCCATACTTTTAATTCTTTCTTTATTAGTTGGGGAAGAGGCTCATAAGCATCGGGGTATTACAGGCCTGAGTTTTTATCTTATTAACTTCTGCCTGTAGACAGCATAACAATTCTGGTTCAGGAGAATCAAGAAATGCTAAGATTAGCTCTCTCTCTGAGAAAAAATTTTGTGTGCCCTTTTAGCTTTGAAAGTAAACATCACCCTAACAAGTTCGCTGGAGCAGTAAAAGTGTGTTTTTCTGAAAAGAACCTCTAAGTTAATTGGATGGGTTCAGATACGAGAACCTTTTGAGCTTGATTTGAAACCCCCACCACAGAAATGATCTTTCTACTCTGTGGGATTTGTTGGTCTACTAAAGTGGGGTTTATGGTAGATAGAGTAGCTCCGGTATCCACTAGGACTGTACATGACTCCCCATTTATTTTAACCTGTTTCTACATGTTCATTCAAAGGTATTACAGGGAGCAATTTACTGGAGAATCCCTCAGAGCCTCGTCAGTGTTGATTATTATCAGAAGGACTAAGGTACCTTGGGCTTCCTCTGTGGTTAAACAGTTTGGCCTATAGGGAGGCTTATTTGTGGACTGATATAAAAGTGGACATCCCTTTTCCAGTGTCTGACTGTTTGCAATAAAGGCAGACATCTTGGGATAAAGAACTCTTGTTCTAGGACCTCTTGGTTGTGATTTAAAATGAAAATGAGAAGGTCCCTTTGGTCCCTTCGTAACTGCTATATCATAATTGAAGGGTCATAAGCATGTTAGCCTTTTGAGTTCTTTCTTGCTGTTGAGTCCTCTCAAAATGTTCAGCCAAGGCCACCAATGCAGTCATATCTGTAGCTTCTCATTCCAGCTTATGTTTTTTAATTAAACAGCTAAGTTCAGGACCAAGTCCATTTATAAACAGAGCACTTAATGCCATTTCAGTCCCTACAGGAAATACTCCTTGCTGTACTTTGAGCCCAGAATGTTTCACAAACAATGATCCTAAGCAAGTTCTGTAATCTGAAACTAGTTCATCCTTTTTTTGTTCACAAGATTGGATGCTGGACCAATCAATTTTTTTGTGGAAAAATGTTAGAAATTGAATTTAAGAGGTTTTCAGCAATTTTTCTAGCTGCTTTTGATCCTTCCCCTGAGGAACTTTTGGAGGGGTGTTTAATATCCTCTTCAGGTCTATCCCATTCTCCTGCTGCCATCCATCTCCAAGTTTCACCAACCCCAGTATCATGTGAACAAATTGGTAAATGTCAGGAAGTCCTAGATAGTAAGCTCCTAGGAGGGTTCTAAATTCCTCAGTAAATTTTTGAGGATTTTCCTTGGGTCAGGAAAGTCCTTCACAATGGCTCTAAGCTGTTTTAGACCATGCAGTGAAAGTAGTTACTGCAGACAGGCCTGACTGATCAGAAGGCATCTGCCTAAATTCCCTTTTTTCCATCATCTTCAGGGTGAAAAAAAGTAATTTAAATAAAAGGTTAGTGGACTCCAAGTATGTAGGTAGAGATGGATAAAGTGAAGGAACAGTTGAGATTAGTTCAGTTAGAGTAGTTTTATCATGTCTTTAGTCTGTGGCTTAAGCTTTTCATTTGTTTCTTACAAAGAATCTTTTAAGGAGGCAAATTTTGATTCATTTAGTCTTTTAGAGGCCTCTGCATACCCATGAATATGACTATGTAAGAATATGTCCCACTGTTTGTGGGGTTTTTGATCCCCCCCTTTTCTAATATGCCTCACAAACAAATAAATTTATCCAAATTAAAACTTCCCCATTGTGGCCATCTTAATTCTAAGCTTTTTTTTTTTTTTCTCTTTTTTTTTAAGTGAGGTTAACCCATTTTTCTAAAAATGTACACATTCCAGGCCCATAATTTTTATACATGATACTAGCTACCATCTCAGAAAGTGGAGTCCCAGACTTCTTGGACTGAGATGAACCCACTTTAAAAATAAGGTACCTACCTGAGGTCCAAAGCCTCTAACTGAATCCAATCCAGTTAATTATCAAATCCAATTCTGTAAAGTCCTGCCTGAAAACTGCCATTTATGGCTTCGAATCATTGTGTCCCATTATCTAGACTCTAGTCACCTTCACTTCTCCTGAGGTTTTATTAAAACCTCAGTTATGGAATCATTTCTTAAATTTTGTACAGAAATTTCCATTTGGGATAGGAAGCTGTGGCTAAGAGAAAATGTGTTAAAGCTATGATGTGGATAAAGAAATCCTTGTGCTTGTAGGCAGGCCCTCCTCTGGTGACTGTGGAAATGAGTCCCGGCATTCACACAGCTGAGTGGGCAGGCAGGACAGCCTGCATGACACAAGCTTAGGAGTGCAAAAGGGACTCAGGATCTAGCTAGTTCTGAATTTACAAATAAGAAAACTGAGGCCTGGAGGAAAAGAAATGTTTTGCCCAAAACCACCGCATCATTATGCTGGAGCAGGTACTGGGGATCAGGTTTGAAAGGAGCCACATGCAGAAATCTCTGGTATAAAAGCACAATTACAAGAGGACACACACACACACACACACACACACACACACACACACCTGCTGCAAGGGCATATAAATGGTTATGTGCAAATGTGCAAAGCAAATTGCTTTTGCCTCATTTATTATTAATGGCCCATGACACACATACCCATTTCCTTCACAGTTTCTTTACAGAGAATACACACAGCAATTGTGTTGCTATATGAACCAATAATGACACCTTGGAGTTATAAAGCAATTTCCACAAAACAGCTAAAATAAATTTAAATAATATCTCATTTGTTACAAGGAAACTCATCTCAGTGGATAAGCAGCAATTATGGTAATCTTTGCTACTGCTTTAAGATCACAGGTCTGAAACCAAGGAATGCCAAATGGAGAGCAAGCTGGGTCCCAGGTCCTGGCCCTGGGTGCAGCAGCAATTTTCTGGCTCCAAGTATGTTAAGTATGTGAGCTGGCTCTTCTTTGCTTGCTGGTATTGTGTCCATCTGCAGCCTGCTTGGCTGCCCTATGTCCCCTGCCTCATAAGCCTCATCCTCTGTTTAATTTTTCTTTTACAGTTTTGTCAATAGTTTTGCATAAGTAAAGATTTTTAAGGAGTGCTTCATCGCCATCCTCATAATAGCCCAGATTTAACACTTTTTAAAACTCTGCTTGGAAAAACAACATTTTTTGAAAAGCTGATTAGTATTCATAATCTGAATTAATAAAATGACTTGAATTGCAGAACCCAATAGACTGCATGCTTTTCAGTCCCAGAGGTGTGTTGGTTGGTCACTTTAGCAGAAAAATGTGTTGTTGGCTAATAACACCAGTGTGCGTTCCCAAGACCTGGAAAGATGGTCAGAAGCTGAGCTTTCATATTTTTGTTTTTATGTGATTCTCTTATGAATACAAGCATTTGGCATTTGCCTGCAGTTAACATTTTATGTTCTGAAGCTTTTTATATCTCAGTATGTCTCCTTTCTAAATAGGCAGCTTTGAGAGTCCTGGCTCATATAAGTGAGTGCAAAAACCTTGACGTTGTGATGATGCCTTTAGCAAGTGTTGACTTGGAAGAGATGAAGGTGTGGGAGGGTTGCAGAGCAGGCTGGCTCCCCGTCCCCCAGCACCTCGCTGGCATCTGTCTGCCTTGTGTTTGATTGCATACAAGATTTGGGTATCAGTACATTGCACCATGGACAGTAAATGAGGATCCCAGAGTCAGGGCTCATGCTAATTGTTGCCACTTCAGAAAATCTTTCTTGGCACTATAAGAGTGAAACAAACAGAAAAAAGCTCATCGTACTAACTTCTGCTTTGCAGAGGCATTGCTCTAAGCATTTGTATTATCTTGTTTAAATTCCACGACGGCTCTATGAAGAAGCTATCATTGTCCTTTCATTTTAATAATGTGGAAACCAGGTACAGAGAGGTTAAGTAACTTGTCCAAAATCACCCAGCTCAAAAGATGTAGAGCTTTACTACTGCACTAAAAACACATTTGACCTTATTTTGGCACAACCAGCATTCAAAAACATCAATTTCTCTAATCCCCTCTGTCACCCAGTGAGCTCCAAGGCAGATGAGCAGACCTGGGCAATGTGTGTAGTGAAAAGCATCAGGAAACAGAATTGAGGATATTATGGAGGCTTAACAAGAGGTTTTAGAAATATCTAGAAGACTGTAGAAATATAGGGGTATAGAATCCAGTTCTCCATTTTCATGACTATCTTGGAACCATCTCCCCCAGGCATGGGTTTAGAAAGAAACACAACATTCTAGAACAGTCACCTGTGTGAAGCATAAGCTATTTTTGTTCATTAATCAGTCGCATTCTTTTCTCTTTAAAAGAAAGTCTCCTAGACAAGCCACAAATAATGTTAAAATGTTCCTAACATTGTAAAGCTCAGGTCATGATGCCCATTTATGTTTCCCTAGCTTTACAAAGCAAATTGAGCAGCTAGGAAAGAGGACGATTTTTATTTTTGAAAATGAAAATGTTACTTGATGTTAAAAGCACATTTTCAACCATCAAGCACAAACTCCAATGTGCCTTAAGCCTAAGATGGAGTCAGCAACGCCCTTCAGTCATGCCAGCTGGAACTCAGGACCAGGCAAGAGCAATCACTTATCCTAATTGGGACTGCAGGCTGGTGAGGCATGCAGATCACCTCCTGGTTTCTCCTGTTCTTCTTGCAACCAGGAAAATGCAATTAAAAAATAAAGATATTATACGTCATAGACACTTTTGACTAAGAATGAGGGGAGACCAATCTCAGGTTTAAAACCATTGTTGGAATCCAAGTAGGTTATCAAATTCTGCTTAAGTATACATCATGCTTAAGCTTAAGAAAAATGTTTTTTTCCTGAGTTAAAAATAAATATATTTGGCATATTGAAAAACAAAAGTTTCTTTCACACACTCAAACTAAAAGCTGTAATTTTTACCAGCTTCCAAACTACCAGTAAAATTGGTCAGTTTTCACACTAAATCAAGCTAATTTGGTGAAAGTAAGACTCAAATCAAATAAATTTATGTACTTGGACTAATCCCATATGCAAATGGTGATGTTAAAAAAAAAAGTCACCTGGGGTATGATTATCATTTTTCTCAAGCTTTATTGAAGTATAATTGACAAAAGTTGTGTATATTTAAGGTGTGCAATGTGATGGTTTGATACATTTTGAAATGATTACTGCAATTAAGCTAATTAACCTATCACCTTACAGAGTTTCCGTGTGTGTGTGTGTGTGTGAGACAGAGAGAGAGAGACAGAAAGAGAGATGAGAATACTTAAGATCTGCTCTCAGTAAATTTCAAGTGTACAATACATTATTATTAACTATAGGCACCATGCTGCACAAGAGATCTCCATAGGGTGGGATTATCATTTTGTTAAAGACATTTTTATATATGTGTTTTATTCTACCAGAATTTTACACATGTGCACACATACATACACATTGCATGAATGTGTGGTTTTTAAAAAAGCAATAAAAAACACTTTTCATATCTCCTTTTATGACTGTTTAAAATCACCAGTAAATTATTTTATCTGTGTAATATAAAATTCTCTTCTAAACAACGATCTACGCCCTTCAGTTACACTGTTACACTGCTACACTAAGAATTATCATCCAGCTCAATTTAAATATGGATTATATTAAATTAATCAACTTATTTTTATTGGCTATAGTTCTTTAAATAAGAGAAAATTCTTCCTTCTATTCTGGGAGATATGACAGGGTTGAAAAACCTTAGTCATCTGGGCAGAAAAGCGTCATCTAAAGTTTGTAGCCCATGGTATTTTCAGAATAATTAGACGGCAACCTCCAATCAAGTGTCTTTTGTGAAGAAAGCAAAGTTCATCAATTTATTCAGAGCACATTCTCAAACCAGAGCAGAGCTTCAGCACATCAATTAGGGTGTATGAAGAATTCCCTCAACTCTCAAGACCCAGTTACTGTATAAGGCAACACTTATGGCAAGGGCGATACGAGAATGTGTATTTTTCTCCTCACAAAATGGGTTCTGAGATTTGTAACTAAACATAATTAATAAAAAGTATACGTAAGCTACACACGCAAAGTATCTGTGTATGTACGGGTGGTGTGTGGGGGTTAAGTGCATGTGTGTGAGCACAGGTATATGTGTTTGATCTGTGAATGTGAGTATATGTGTGTGTGAATGTGAGTGTTGTGAGTATATGTGTGTGAATCTGTGTGGATGTATGTGTGTGAATGTGAGTGTGTGTATGTGTGAATGTGAGTGTGTGAATATGTGACTGTAAATGTGTGGGGGTGTGTGTGAATGCATATGCGTGTGTTGAATCTGTGTGGGTGTATGTGTGTGAATGTGAGTGTGTGTATGTGTGAATGTGAGTGTGTATATGTGACTGTAAATGTGTGGGGGTGTGTGTGAATGCATATGCGTGTGTTGAATCTGTGTGGGTGTATGTGTGTGAATGTGAGTGTATGTGTGAATGTGAATGTGTGAGTGTATGTGTGACTGTAAATGTGTAGGTGTGTGTGTATGTGTGTGAACGTGTATGAGTGTGTGTGAATGTGTGTGAATGTGAGTGTGTGGGCATATGTGTGTGAATGTGAGTGTGTGGGTGTATGTGTGACTGTAAATGTGTGGGTGTATGTGTGTGAATGTGTGTGTGTGTCTGAATGTGTGTGAGTGTATATGTGTGAAGTGCCTGTGAGTGCATATGTGTGAATGTGACTGTGTGAGTGTATGTGTGTGAATATGTGTGTGTGGGTGTTTGTATCTGTGAATATGACTGAGTGCATGGGTATGTGTATGTGTGTGTATGTGTGTTTGTGTGTGGATGTGTGTGTGCAGTATATGTGTGTGTGGATGTGTGTTTGTGTGGATGTGTGTGTATGGTATATGCGTGTGTGTGTGTGTGTGTGGCACCCCTGTAAACCCAGAGGCGGATGGAGAAAGGTAGACAGGCAATTAGTAAAGGATTCCCCACAAGAGAGTCAGAGCAAAAGGGAAAACAGAATTGCTGAACACTAGAGGAGTTCTAGGACTTTCCAAGGACAGTTCACATGCATGGAGTCCAAGGTGTTGTTCTAACATGCATGAGAGTGCTGGGTAGGAACAGTGAGAGCTGAGGCCAACTCCCAGCTGGCCACCAGCACAGGACAGAGGGCAAGTTATTTGACTCTTAGTGCCCCGATTTGCTCAACCATAAAATGGGGTAATATTGGTGCATATAGTGAGGAGAAAACAGGCCAAAGCCCACTGGCTGGAAGGGGTTGCCCCGCACGGCAAGGCACTGTCAGGCCCTTTGAGAATTTGCTGGGTCAGAGAAAGGCAGATGGACCAACGGGTGCAGGTTCTGGAGGAGCCCGTCAGATCACCTCGCACGGTGCTGACCAGGGTCAGCTGCCTCTCACCACGAGTCAGGCTGCTGCAAAGTCTCCATGCTGCTAGTCCCTGGTCATGTCCCTAAGCCACTCTTTTTCTGGCCATAGGTACTTTGCCGGGCAGCTCTGCTCACTTCCTGGTGTCAGTCCTGCATGTGTCCTCTTCTGCCTCTACATTTTCTCCTGTGGTCTCAGTCACTCCTAAATCTGTGCTGATGTTCCCTGGGTCCACACTTTTTGTGGCTGTCACATACCTACAGAGAGGGTAGCATTTCCACGTGGACATTCCTCAAGCATCTCAGACTCGTCAAGTTCAAACCGGAGCACCTTGTCTTCCCTCCACAGCCTCCGTTCCCTGATCTCTGCCGTCACTGTCCTTCACCTACGGGCTCCACGCAGAGCATTGAAAGGCATCTGGATGCCTCTCCAATGCTGGGTCTACCACCGGGTGTATGCCCATCACACCCACTTCCCTCCTCCCCGTCACAGCCCTCATGTTCTCACCCCCAGTGATCTCCCGCTTGGCTCGCAAAACTTCCCGACTGGCCCCGTTTACCCCTCTCTTATCCGTTATTATCATTATCCATCATCATTATTATTATTATTGTTATTATTATCATCATCATCATCATTATTTTAAGACGGCGTTTCGCTCTTGTCACCCAGGCTGGAGTGCAATGGCGTGATCTCGGCTCATTGCCGCCTCTGCTTCCCGGGTTCAAGCGATTCTCCTGCCTCAGCCTCCCGAGTAGCTGGGATTACAGGTGTGCGCCACCATGTATTTTTAGTAGAGACAGGGTTTCACCATGTTGGCCAGGCTGGTCTTGAACTCCTGACCTCTAGTGATCCACCCACCTCAGCCTCCCAAAATGTTGGGATTACAGGCATGAGCCACTGCACCCAGCCTCTCATCCATTATTTACTCAGCAGCCAGAGTGACCTCTAACAAATGCACGTGGAAACCATTGCATGTGCTCCCTCAGGCTCTGCACCATCCCTGCATGGGACTAGTGGTTAATCACCTGCATTGCAGTATCCAGGAGAGAAAGCCCAGCTCCACCACAAGCCAGCTGTGTGACCTGGGAAATCTGCTTAACTTCTCAAGCCTTAGTCATCTCATCTGTAAAATGGGGATACAAATCGTAATGATTTTCTAGGAATTTTGTGAAGATAATATGGGTTAATCTAAGAAAAGACCCTGGTAAGAACTCAGAAACTAAAAACAGGGACTCTTCCTCCTCAGTCATACTTCCCAGCACCTCTGCCCCCAGTGCACCCAGCCCTTTCCTTCACAGTCCTGGCATTTGCACATGCTGTTACAACTCCCTGACCTCCTTCTGTTCCATTCAGAACCTAACAGTCCTCCTTCTCTTTCAGAGGTCACCTTTGCCTGTATGCCTGATGACTCTCCGATCTAAGCCAGAACAATCCCCCCAGCTCTGAGTTATGCCTCTTGTGATGTCCATGATTTTCTCTATATAGCAGTCATTTTTTAAGAGGCTGTCACGTTTTTAAAACATCTTAGTTGAACATCCTCACTTTGGGCTTAAGGCCTAAGCGCAACCAAGGCTGTCAGCCTGTTCTTCACATCCTCTGCTAACAGCAGAAACAGCACCTACCATGTGGGTCACAAAAGGTGCAGCGTGGCCAAATGGAGGGAAAAAGCCAACCAAAGGAGCCACTTGGAAATGCCAGCGATGTCTTACAAATACCTGTTCAGAGAGCCAACAGCCACTAGTTTCTAATCAATTTTCCAACAGAAACAGATTTTTAAAAAATCAAAAATAACACTTTCTTTATTTTCAGCCGAGGAAAAGTCCCAATGTTGCCTTTCATAAAGGCCAGGCTGTGACCTCTCCAGGGAGGTCGCCTCCGTCATAAGAAGCCCCTCCCACTGCTGGGTCATGAGGGACGGGGCTGCTCAGCAGAAATGTCTGGGCCCAAGAGCAAAATCCTCTACCTGGGCCATTTCCAGGGTGCCCTTTTGTTTCCTAAGATGCACGTTATATGCATCTGCTAATAGATCGCCCAAGTAGCGAACTAGCACCACCAAACAACTTCAGTTCCCACCCTGTTCCTTAATAATTGCATTTTGATGTCAGCAGTGCAGTGTTAATTGCTACAAACCAATGAGAAATGCACAGGATGACTGCATGCATAAATATGTTCAAGCAACACTATAGAAAGGGTTTTTGTTGTTGTTGTTGATGCTGTGGTAATTCAAAGCCAGAAGAGAGAGAACAAATTCATCGTGGAGCACACACTGGTATAAAGATGCCGAATTCGAAGGGACTTGCAGAAGGGACTTGCAGTACATGCGTGAGGGCCATGCTGACACTGGGAGCAGCAGTTGAGCTTTCTGCTACTGGATGGGGTATGGTCCCAAGAGCAGAGAGGAAGGGCTGGGGACCGCGTCGAGGAGCACGTCTGGTTGGGCATCCCGTGGAGGGCGGGTCTGTGTGCTCCCTGAGCATCATCAACACAGCAGCCTGCACCCTGTTTCTCAAAGTTCCTCTCTTTGTACCAGAGGCTGCCCACACACTGTTGCTTAGGAGGGGAACACAATTCCAGTTGCCATCAAATGTATTAATTGCTTACCATCTTTTCTCTAATCACCTGCATCACAAAATCAGCATGCATGCCATTAAGACGTCATCCTATTTATCAGTTCACAAGCATTTATGGAGGTCCCTCGCCCCTTAGGAGCTGAGAGCAGATTACAGCTGACAATTATGACAGTTGTAATCATTGGCTTTCCAAGACCGCAACCCTCAAACTGGTTCTGAGGTCACCAGCTTCACCAGTTTCCGGTTCACATGATAGAACTATATATTCATCATTTTGTAAAAAGAACTAAATGATGAGAACACATGGACACATAGAGAGCAACAACACACACTGGGGCCTTTCAGAAGGTGGAGGGTGGAGGGCGGAGGGATGGAGAAGATCAGGAAAAATAACTAATAGGTACTAGGCTTGATACCTGGGTAATGAAATATAATCTGTAAAACAGACTCCCATGACACACATTTACCTACATAACAAACCTGTACTTGTACCCCTGAACTTAAAGGTTAAAAAGAGAACTTTTGCAAAATATCCTTTGTCACCAACATATGAGTCCCTACTGTTAAAGCTTCTCTTTGTGGAATCAGTGGCTAATTTTCATCCATAAAGGTGGCATTTTCCTTTCTACTCCAGCACATCTGACATCAGTTCAGTGCAAGTTTTTAAAAGATATGCATTCTATATTTAGTTCCAGAAAAGATTCAAGCTGAGTCAAACGAATGTATGCAACACAGTAAGAAAATGTAAAATTAAAGTAATGAGAGAGATAAGAGAGAATGAGGGTACCAAGTAAAGAATGAAGTTGGAAGTTTGTGAGAGGGGGGTGCTTTTTTTCACTGCAATGAAACTCACATAATATAACATTCACCAACTTAACTATTTTTAGTGTACCATTGAGTACTATTCAGAACATTCATAGTGTTGTGCGACTGTCACTACCATCTATTTCCACAACTTCTTCCTCTTGCAAAATTGAAACTCTGTACCCATTAAACGCTGACTCCCTATTCTCCACCTCTTAGTCCCTGGCGGCCATCATCGTACTTTCTGTCTCTAAGAATTTGACTACTCTAGTCACCTCATTTAAGTGGAGTCATAATTTTTGTTCTTTCATGACTGGCTTATTTCACTTAGCATAATGGCCTCAGGGCTCATCTGGGTTGTAGTAGGTCAGAATTGCATCCCTTTTTAAGGCTGGAAAGCATTCCATCATAGGAATATACCAGAGATATATTAATGTATGTGTTTTACGTGACACACTTTAACCTAAGTGTTTATATAAGTTTCACAAAACACGATCTATGTAATCGTGGAACGTCCAAAATCATGGCTAGGGTAGGAGGTCGTGATAGTTGCAAATAGAATTATTGTAAATCTTTTCACAAATAACTGAACTCAACTCACTGATTGTTTTGCTGTGCCCATACCTGCTGCACACACACACTTTTATTTTTTCCTTTCCAATTTTAAATTATTCTTGTTTCTCACAATCTAAAAGCTTGGTGTCCCTTCTGAGTTGAGAGTGCTATTATAATTGTTGCTTTTCTGCTGCAGCCGTCTCTTAAAAGATTTAAATTAAATAAAAATACTTCTGACAGCTTATAAAATGTGAAACTCAATATAGAGCTCTGATTACGCTTTCTGACAGTGAAGCTTTTGTGGAACGTTATCCATTTAACAGCTATCTAGTGAGCACCTTGTCCACGTCAGGCACTGTTCTTGGGGTTGGGGATTCAGCAAGGAACAAAGAGTCTGCCTCAGCCCTTCCAGGCCTACATGCATTTGTATTCCAGAGGTGAAGACTGACAATAAAATACCAGTAAACAAATGGAATAATTGCAAGTTATAGTATGTGTTAGAAAGAAACAATGCAGGACTGATGTAGGAAGTCTCCACAGTGAGTGGTGTGCTGAAGTGGTCAGGAAAGGGCACTCCAAAGATACACAGGACATTGAAACTGAGATGGAAAGCTATCGAAGAAGCTGGTCATGCAGCGAGATCCACATAGATGGAGGAGCATGTGTGAGGTCCCTGAGCCAGCAAAGAGCGTATGATGTTCAAGGAGCTACGAGCCAACATTGTATCTGGAGAATGATTATCTAGGAGGAAGGTAGCACAGAGGCTCTGGGGAGGGAGAGCTGCAGAGATCATAATAAAAAGTGAAATGTATTCCACGTTTGCTGAGAAGGACTCAGGAGTGTTTTAAGCAGAAGGATGTCACCTGAATTGTATTTGAAAAGGAGCTTTCTTGCAGCTTGGTGGAGCTTGGATTGAAGAGTGGCAAGTGTGGAATGTGGGCACTAATGAGCGGGCGGGAGCTTAGCACAGGTGCTGCTGATGCAGGCTCAGCTAGTGGCCCTAGAGCCAGAAGACACAGCTGATTCAATCTTCTATGGGAAATGCACTTGAAGGTCCTTATTCACCTGTTTGGGATCGGTATTAATACCAGGTGTTTGGCTTGAGAACGGAGAGGATGGTGGTACCCTTTGCTGAGATTCCTCATCTCAGCATGAGACAAGGGCATTTGGGGGTGAAACTCAAGGGTTCTGTGTTGAAGAGTTAGACGTGAGCTATCTGCAAAAACCTAATGGAGGTATAAAGCTTGTTTGTACTCTACGCGAGTGTGGCTTCCAGTGGAGAGCTCAGAGCTACAGGTACAATTTTAGAGTCATTAACATAAGGGTGGTATTTGAATTCATGAAGATTACCACAGAATAGAGAACAGAGAAGATGGAACTCCCGCTCTGAGGAGCTTCACCACGGAGAGGTCAGGTAGAGAAGAAAATAGGGCGTTGCAGACAGGGAGCCCAGGGTTGGGAGCTGACCTATGAACCCGGGGAAGGCCAGTTCCACGGCAGTGGGGAAAAGCCACATTAAACCTTCTGATCAGTGAATAGAGGCAAGAGAGTGGAGATGGTGGGAATGGGCAGGGTTTTGGGAATTCTGGTTTTAAAGAAGGTTGGAGCTATAAGGTAGTAGCTGGAAGAGGAAAGTAGATGCAGGACTTTCTTTTTGATTGAGAGGTAATACAGCATGTTGATAAACAGTGCACTGATGAGAATGTTTACTGAAAGTGGTCACTTTTGTGTTAGGATGTTTGCAACACAGTTATCCTCTTTGCAAAAATCAACCAGCACAGCCAACGGCCTCTTCTGGCAGTAGTAGATCCAAAACATTAAAATACACCATCTGCACAGAAAAGATGGTAGATCAATAAAACTTGAGAGATTAATTCATGATATTTAATAAGAATTCACTAGGTAATAGGCACTAATTTAGAACTTGGCTTAACTTTTGGAATGATACAGAGCAGGAGCTTGTATTCTTTTGTGGGAAGACAATAAACAGTAAGAGGAAAGGTAAATTCTGGAGTATATTGGAGGGTGATTATGGTGATGGGAAAGTGCAGTAGGAATCCACAAGAAGGTGTTTAGGGAGGAAGCTTGCAATTTTAAATAGGAGGTGGGTTGGGTCTCACTGAAGTAACATTTGAGCCAAGACTTGGAGAAGGTGAAGGCTCTAGCCACGCATATCTAGGGGAAGAGTATTCTAAGGAAAGGGATGAGAGATAGATGATAACTAAACAGACGGGCAGACAGTGGAGCATAACTTCCAATTCTGAAGTCAATTCTATCTACCCCAAATTATTCCAAAGACTTTGAATACTGACATCAATGTTATAAAATTATTGGAAAACCAAAAAATCAACATGAACTCTCCCTCTGTCTAGATATTTCAGTATCATTTGTTTAGTATATAGCATGTGCACTTTATGCAAAAGCATATCACCAGATTAACACTTCCAAGTATGGAGTTTGTTCCTGTGTAAAAGTGAATCAGCTAGATATGGTGTGAGCTACAAAGGGAAGGGAGGTATGAAACTGAGTCAGTGATATAACTAGAGATGGCTAGAAACCTCTCTAACATCTGGACACAAGAACCACTATCTGAAATCAATTTTAAGGAGTGGATTCCTCATATATGACCCGACTGTGTTAAAGAATTATTTGTTACCTGGAAGCAAAGGTGACAGCCATCCTAACTTGTCCTTTCTGAGCTTGTGCCTGACAACTAGTGCAGCACCCACCATTGCCTTTGTCAGTATTAAGCATGTACGTGATGGGCCAACCCCCTTTCTTTGTGTCTGTCTTCCTGCCATGGGGAGTCTTCTCAGATCTCCTGCCAGAATTGTTTTCTAAGGGAATTGTATCCATACCTTGGTTAAAGTACATTTCACCACCCATCCTGCCTCATAGCTGTATACCATTTTATCAACGGTAGAATGACAAGGTTCATACATTTGGAAAGGAGAGCATTATTTCCCACAAAGGGTTGCAGCCTGCAGGCCATTGTGACATGCTGAGAAGCACAGCCTCCAACCAGAAGCCAGAAACAGGAACTTAGAAGGTGGAAAAAAATGAAAGGGATTTATGCTGAACTGGGTGACCAAACATACATATTCAACAGGTTATAGGAGGAGATATGAATATTCATGAAGGGGGACCATGGACAGGCTACAGTAGGCTAGCATGCAGGCAACATGCATCCTAAGTTCATTTCTGGGTGGAGAGTTAACATTTAAATATATTACAATTAGGCCCTATGCATCAAAAGGTGAAACAGAAGGTCTTCTGCACACAGCCTCTGTAGACCGGCAAGGACCACTCCATGGTTTGTGGTCTCTTATCAACAAAGAATGCTGTTCAGTTGTTGTGTCAAACCTGCAAAAGGGAGAAGCAGTGTCAGGTGGTTGGTTGAAATCAGTAATGGAGCAAGTCTTTCAAAAGGGCTAGTTTCTGTCTAACTCTGAGGAAAGAAGTCCTAACGCCCGGAAGTGAGGAAGTGAGGGGGTATGACAAGGTGTGTCCAACCTCCCATCCCACCATGGCCAGGAACTCAGTTTTCAAGGTTTCTCCGAGGTGCTCTTGACCAAGAGTGAATCTGTTCAGTCAGTGGGGGGACTTAGGATTTCATTTTCATTGCCTAACTTGTGCCCATCTTTCTAAAGTGTAAAGTTCTTGAGGACAGGAACTATTTCTTTCCTGAGGCAAAGAGGGAGCAGAAAATTTTTTTACTGTGGTAAAATGTATAAAACGTAAAATTTACCATTTTAACCATTTTTCAGTATACAGCTCCGTGGCAATAAGTATATTCACATTGTTTTCCAGCCCTCATTACCATTTAGCTCCAGAACAACTTTTATCTTCCCAAACAGAAATGCCATACCCACTACACAACAGCTCCTCGTTTTTCTTCCCCCAGACAACAGGTACGATTTCTTGTAAACATTAGGTGTTCAATACCTCAATACAGTGGAATGCCTTGCAGCAATTAAGGAGAATGAGGCTTCTTCTTTTTTTTTTTTTTGAGACGGAGTCTCACACTGTCGCCTGAGCTGGAATGCAATGGCATGATCTCGGCTCACTGCAACCTCCGCCTGCAGGTTCATGCAACTCCCCTGCCTCAGCCTCCCAAGTAGCTGGGATTACAGGTGCACACCACCACACCTAGCTAATTTTTGTATTTTTAGGATACATGGGGTTTCACTATGTTGGCCAGACTGGTCTTGAACTCCTGACCTCAGATGATATACCTGCCTCGGCCTCCAAAGTGCTGGGATTACAGGTGTGAGTCACCACACCTGGCTGAATGAGGCTGCTTTAAATGTGCTGATATGGACATTTCCGTGTGATATACTGTCACGTTCAGTTACTGTGATGAGAAGAGGTAATAGAGAATGTTTTGTGTGAATGTTCAGCCCAAACTGAACTGGGGTCCACTCATCCAGCACAGTAAAGCCAGACACTGACGCTGAGATTTGCAGCAGGAGAAAGGGGCATTTATTGCATGGTGCCAAGCAGGGAGTATGGGCAGCCCTCACTTATGACTCAAATTCCTTAATGTTTTTAAAGAGTTTTTAAAGGCAAGAGTACATTTCAGGAAAACAGAAATTGCAGGCAAAATCGTAAACCAATATATGGAGGCCATGCACATATGTGAGTGTGACTCTCTCCAGGTCTGGCAAAAAGAAATGTAGAACAAAAACTGGAGGTCCGAGTTCAGCCTTCTGTTCCCCCTTTTCTGAGGTCTATGTGATAGTGGTCAACATTTTCCACCTGCTGGAGATTCTGAGAAATAAGTCCATCACACACATCAAGATGTTATTATTTAGTTTCTATAGGGAACCAAAACACCTTGTGACTCTGGCTTGCTTGGGTGACTATTATTACTATCTTCTTGCTTATCAAGCTGCTCATTTGCTTTCCAAGGCTAGTTAGATGCCTAGAATTTCCCTTGAAGGGAGTCAATATTTTTCCTTTATTTCCATGCTTGGGGGACCCAACAGGGTCCTTAGAGGTGTCCCTGCTCCATCTCATGACCAAAGGACTCACTCCAGCAGTATAACCTCAAACCCCCAAATGTCTAAGCTGGAGGGACCATTGGGGTCATGTAATTCAAGCTCCTCATCTTACAAATAAAAAACATTCACACTTCAGGAGTGGGGCTTAATTTTTTTAAGTAGCAAAATTTTTAACAGGGTTTTCTTTAATCCCCCAGAGTGAATCCAGTGGCCAGCAACAGATGAAGTAGGCATATGAGTCATCGCTCTGGGTTTTTGGAGTTGTGCTTCTGTATCCCTTCTGCTGAAATTGCAGGAAGGTTTCTTGTGATGAGGCCTTATATGCTGTTGCTGGGAGTGTAAATTAGTACAACCACTGTGGAAGATAGTGTGGCGATTCCTCAAAGACCCAAAACCAGAACTACCATTTGACCCAGCAATCCCATTACTGAGTATTTACCCAAATAAATGTAAATCATTCTATTGTAAACACACATGAACGTGTATGTTCATTGCAGCACTATTCACAACAGCAAAGACACGGAATCAATCTAAATGCTCATCAATGATGGGCTGGATAAAGAATATGTGGGACATATACACCATGAAATACTATGCAGCCATAAAAAGAATGAGATTATCTCCTTTGCAGGAACATGGATGGAGCTGGAGGCCATTATTCACAGAAAACTAACACAGGAGCAGAACACCAAATACCACATGTTCTCACTTATAAGTGGAAGCTAAATGATGAGAACACATGGACACATAGAAGGGAACAAAAGACACGGGGGCCTATCAGAGGGTGGGAACTGGGAGAAGAGAAAGGATCAGGAAAAATAACCAATGGGTACTAGGCTTAATACCTGGGTGATGAAATAATCTGTACAACAAACCCCCATGACACAAGTTTACCTGTATTACAAACCTGCACATGTACTGCTAAACTTAAAAGTTAAATTGAAAAAAAAAGAATGGAGCACATTTTAACCTGAGGAAGAGTGAATACCCAATTACCAGATGTCAAAAGTGTTATTATTTTCTTGTTGCTCTGTTTAAAATTGACAGGACATAAATTGTGCAAGGTTTCTGGAAGGGGAGAATATGCACCTTTGGCTTGGTACAGGCCCCTGTCATATTGGTCAGCTTTTAAGCTAATCATCCAATGTGTTACCAAATCCTTAAGTCTTTGCATCTTCCTGGCAGACTCAATACTGCAGCCTCCACAAAAAAACTGACTTAAAATTTTAAATGGATTTTCCCCCCACCTATTATGTGCACATGGAATATTATGTGCATCCTTGGATATAAGTATACATGTCTGCAATGCCAGTTTTGCTTGCAAGTTACACATCACTATCTTGATTGTGCTGACGGTTGCACCAGTACACATGTGTCAACATTTATTAAATTCTACATTTTGAATATGTCCACTTTGTTGCATATGAATTATACATCAACAAAAAATTATAAAAGCTTGGAAAAATAAATAATCACAGGAGGAGAAAAGGAATTGCATCTCACTTTCCTGGACTCCCAGCCCCCTCTGGGGCCATGGCTGTGGGCTGCCTGTGGTGGCTCGTGACCTCTAGGGAGCGTCATCACTTCCTTTCTTGGCAGAGCAACTTGTTAAAAAAGGATGCAGCAGAACCATCTCTCTACTGACTCAACCATCTAAGACTCAAGAAAACCAACTTTTGAAACTGCAGGTATACCCTATTTCTAAGGACAAGGCAACCCCAGGGAGGCTATGGTTTAGGGGAAAGCATAATGTCAACAGGTATAAAATCCAGCTGTGCAAGATAAACAAGGTCTAAAGACTTGCTGTGCAACGGTGTGCCTATCAATAATAAGAGTGCGTTGTTCACGTACATACCTGTTAAGAGAGTAGGTTTTGTGTTGTATGTTCTTACCACAATGAAAAACAATTAAAAGAAAATTCTGGCTGACTTAGATGGTTCCTCACTTTCAATAAGGGCAGGCCTCTCAAGAAGGGGGTGTCATCTGAATGCTTCCCCCTTAAGTTTCCTCATGGTGCAAGCAAACCCCTCATTCACGTCTCCTGTCCTGTAGCCCTGGTTTGCCCATTCTCCAAATATCTCCACCTGGAGAAAATGGGCTAGACCCAGGCCATGGTTTTCTAAATCTCTAGCTCTGCTCAGGCTCTTGCTGTTCTTAGATCACCTGACTAATGATGACTAACATAGTTGTTTGGAAAACAACAAGTAGTGGGGGTGCGTGCTGGACAGAAAGGAGCATTATTTATCATGTGGGACTCCTACTTAATGACAGGTTTTCCAGGAAAATCAAAGAGTTGAGTGGGAAAGGAAAAATATGCATGCTGATGAGGAGGTTACATTGTGACCAGTGTTTCCCTGGCGGTAAGGTGGTGCCCACTGGATATGGTGGCCTGTGTTGGGAAGAAGGCCAGTGTGCAGCACAGGAGGAAGGAGGAAACAGAGGCAGAACCCCAGCTTTTCATAGTGGGAGGAAATTAAATCATGAAGTGGCAAAGCAGGTGCAATGTTTAGAGATAAGGGGATAAAGACCAAAATCATCAGTTAAAAGAATTAGAAAGGCCAGGTGTGGTGACTCACGCCTGTAATTCCAACACTTTGGGAGGCCGAGGCAGGCTAATCACCTGAGCTTGGGAGTTCAAGACCAGCCTAGGCAACATGGTGAAACTCTGTTTCTACTAAAGACACACAAAAATTAGCTTGGCGTGGTTGTACACGTCTGTAATCCCAGCTACTCGGGAGGCTGAAGCAGGAGAATCGCTTGAATTGGGCAGGTGGAGTTTGCAGCAAGCCAGGATGGCGCCACTGCACTCTAGCCTGGGCGACAGAGTGAGACTCCATCTCAAAAACAAAAAATAAAAATAAAAAAGAGAGACAGAGAATTAGAAGGGTTAGCCTCCAAAGAAAGGCACATGAAGAGAAAAACCTACCATGCATTTATAACAAATCTATTAGAACTATTTGACTCCTTAAGCTGTGTACATGTTGAGGTTTAATTTTTTTAAATTGAAGCAGGACATACAATCCCACTCCTTTTAGCTAATAGACCCCAAACCATCACATCACCTTTGGATGCTCCCTAAACCATCTTCCACACACATCCACCCATCCCAAACCAAGCCCACCCATCCTGGGACAGCTCAAAAGTTCTCAAACCCCAGGTCACTTGCAACCTCCCTTTTCCCACAGAAAGAATCAAAAGTTTGTGGCTGATATGGTTTGGATCTGTGTCCACACCAAGTATCAGATTAAATTGTAATCTCCCGTGTTGGACGTGGGGCCTCGTGGGAGGTGATTGTATGATGGGGGTGAATTTCTCATGAATGGTTTAGTATCAGCCCTCTTGGTTCTATCCTCATGATAGTGAGTTATCCTGAGATCTGGTCATTTAGAAGTGTGTGGCACCTCCCCCTCACTCTCTCTCACTCCTCTTCCCACAGTGTAAGATGTCTTCTCCCTCTTTGCCTTCTCTCATGACTGGAAGCTTCCTGAGGCCTCCTTGGAAGCTGAGCAGATGTCGACATCATGCTTCCAGCACAGCCTGTGGAACCGTGAGCCAATTAAACCTCTTTCCTTTGTAAATTACCCAGTCTCAGTTATTTCTTTATAGCAATGTGAGAACAGACTAATACAGCGGCCAAGGCCTTGAATTTGATGTTAGCAAACTGAATGTGTATCCTTTCAGAAAGATCTGCAAAGGAACCGTCAGAGAAGCTGGGCACCCACAAAAGTGCATGGCCACACAGTGCTGTTCACTGAGCCTCAGTGGCCACCGGGGGCCTGTGCTCAGGAAGGGAGGTGCTCATCTTCTCCACTTTAATCTGTAGTGCACGTGGAAACAACAGAATCCTCCCTGCCCAGGTGCTAACTGTGTGACTGGGGTGTCCATCAGCCACTGTCCAGTTGGCCAAAGTCCTTGCTACCTCAGGCTCACAAATTTACTGCATCATCAGCTTTATTATGCGGTGTCAGTATCTCCTGGCCCTGTGTGTCAATGTCTTGTAAAAGTCTTTGCCCCAGCCCAAAGCAAGGCCTATGGCTGTTGCAGGAGGAAACTAAAAACATCACAACCCTGCAGGCAGCCAGATCCGAGTTCCAATGCCTCCTTAAACACTTACAAGTGCTGAGATTTGCATGTAGTCTTCACCTACCAGAGCCTCAGACTCTTTCTCTTTTTACTTTTTAGGTGCAAACAACATTATAATCACTCAAGGTTTTTGTGAAGAATAAATGAATCAACATATGCAAAGCACTCTAGACCTGAGTGTCTCCTGTTCGTTTATCAGGCAGACATTAAAGGATGTAGATTCCCTAATCAGTCAAGGCTATCCTAGTAGACGAGGACTCAGTAGCCTCAAAAACAGAACTTCCCCACATCATGAAGAAGACCACTGCCTCTATTTTAAGATTCACACATGCTCAAGAGATAAGCTAAGCTTAGACTAAAAACACACTTTTATTTCTGTCTTTGTGGCCTTAAATAGTCTTTTCAAGTAATGTAGCTCTCCCATCCTCAATTCCTATTTGCACAGAGCACAGTCTCTAAGCAGGACTCCAGCAGCCACCCTCCTAAGTGTCTCCAAACAAGGCATGTCTTCAGAGAAGGAGATTGCATTGAATTAAAAGCTCCTAGGGAAAGAGAGAACCTATATGAAGAAGTGCTCCACAGGGTGGCTGCCCGTGGCCCCTTCTCTGAAGCTGTAGCATTCAGTGAGTCTCTATTAGAGAGAAGTTTCAACCAAAACACTGCAAGGCCCTCCAAAGAGGCTTCAGATTTGGAATGGATAATAATCTTGACAAAAAACGTAAGCTTCCCTTCCTTTTGAATGCTTTCAAAAGGCAGAGGGATCAACCAGCCTGTGATGGTGAAACAATAGGAGAACAAAGGGGACAGTCAGGACTCTCTAGCCCATGAATAACATTTTCAAACTTTTTTATCTCTTCCACCTCCTTCTTTGACTATTTTCATGAGAGACAATTTTGCATCTTTCTCAGTTTACAAGTCAAAATAAGCATATGTGTGTGTGTGTGTGTGTGTGTGTGTGTGTGTAAAATAGTGAAAGGGGAAAACATACTTTCTATATAACTACTTTTTGGTAACACAGTAATGTTTACTTTTTATTAAAATAGGCAATCGTATATCTGAAATCAGCCTAAAACATAAATACTTAATATCAAAATTTAAAACACCTTTTTAATTCACAATTATAATTTATATTCATACATATATACATATACATATGTATATATCTCCTTGTGAGAAAGATATGCCATGTTAACAGTAATTAAAGCAAAGTTGGAGTGACTATATTAATACCAAGGTAAATTGGAAACCAAAAATATCACCGTGGATAAAAGGGTCATGTTTCATGATGATAAAAAAAGGCAATTCTTCAAAAGGGCATAACAATTCTAAACATTTATCCATCTAATGTCAGAGCTTCCAAATATATGAACAAGAACTGATAGAACTACAGGGGAAAATAGACAAATCTATCATTGTAGTCGGAGGTTTCAACACCTGTCCCTCAGTAACTGATAGAACAAGTAGACCAAAAATCAATAAGCATATAAAAGGCTAACAACACTATGAACCAACTAATTAATTGAATTCCTAGAATCCTCTAATCAACATATTCTTATCAAGCAGACACAGAATGTTTAGCTAGATGAACTATAATCTGGACCATAAAAATAATCTCAACTTTAAAATAATTCAAAATATACATATTAATGTTATCCCAATACAACGAAATTAAAATAAAAATCAATAAAAGCAAGATATTTGGAAAATTCCCAAATATTTCTTAAAAAAAAAAAAATCCATGGATCAAAACAGAAATCAGGTCAGGCATGTTGGCTCACACCTCTAATCCTAGCACTTTGGAAGGCCAAGGTGGGAGGATCACTTGAGCCCAAGAGTTTGAGATCAGCCTAGGCAACATAGTTGGGGAACCCTGTCTTTAGACACACACACATAAACAAAAAAGGAGACAAGCATGGTGGCACATGCCTGTGGTCCCCACTACTAGAGTGGCTGACGTGGAAGAATCTCTTGGACCCGGGATGTCAAGGCTGCAGTGAGCTACAATCACACCACTGCACACCAGCCTGGGCAAAAGAGGAGATCCTCTCTTTAAAAAAAAAAAAAAAAAAAAAAAAAAAGTAAGAAATTGAAATGGAAGTTACAAAACATTTCTAATTAACTGAAATTAAAAATACTTTTTTTTTTTTTTGAGATAGAGTCTTGCTCTGTCACCCAGGCTAGAGTGCAGTGGTACAATCTTGGCTCACTGCAACCTCTGCCTCCCGGGTTCAAGTGATTCTCCTGCCTCAGCCTCCTAAGTAGCTGGGACTATAGGCACATGCCCCAATGCCCAGCTAATTTTTGTGTTTTTAGTATAGGTGGGGTTTCACCATGTTGGCCAGGATGGTCTTGATCCCTTGACGTTGTGATCCACCCATCTCGGCCTCCCAAAGTGCTGGGATTACAGGTGTGAGCCACCACACCTGGCCATAAAAATGCATTTTTAACATGTGTGGAATGCCACTGATGCAGAGAAATTTATAATGCTAAATCCTATATTAGACAAAAAGATGTCTCAAACCAGTGATCTCAGCTTCTACCTTAAGAAATGAAAAAAGAGATCAATTCAGAGTCAAAGCAAGCAGAAGAAAGGTAGGTGTCATGGTAAATTTTATGTTTCAACTCGACTAGGCCATGGGATGCCCAGACATTTGGTCACACATTATTCTGGGTGTGTCTGTGAGGGTGGTTTGGATGAGATTGACATCTGAATCAGTGGACTGAGGAAAGCAGATGGCCCTCCCCAGTGTGAATGGGTCCCATCCCATCAGCTGAAGGCCATTCATTCTGCCTTGCTTCTTTTGAACTAGGACGTCAGCTGTTTCCTGCCTTCACACTCAAACAGAACACCAGTTTTTCCTGACTCTCAAACCTGCCAGTCTTCAGGCTGGAACTGCACGATTGGCTCTCGTGGGCCTCCAGCTTGCCAATCCACCTTGCAGATATTGGGACTTGTCAGCCTTCATAATCATCTGAGCTAGTTTCTCATAATACATAAAAAAATAGAACCCTGACACATACCGTAGGATTTTTGAAGAAAAATGGATAGGTAAATGCAGTCTACCCTTTCATGTTTAACTAAAAGGGAGTCTTGTGCTTTACATCTTTACATCATCCAAAAGTCCTGTATTTGGAACTAAAAGAGAACACAGAACTCATAATGTAGAACTCCCTCAGAATGTTAAGCCCTAGAGAAAGTTAATGGCAAATTCAACTGGCAAAGTAGGGCATGCTTGACATCATTTGCTTCTTAGAGCCCAGCAGCATCCTCACTATATGGAATGACTTCTCCAGATCCTTAAGACATCTTTCCCTCAGCCACCAGCAAGCCTAAGAGGATACTGTTAAGAGCAAAGATGAATGATGACCAAACTCAATTCTAAGAATCCTTCCTTCCAGCAACAGTTTCCTCAGGAGAATATTAGAAAGCAAGCTTGGCATAAGAATGATACAGTGGGCCAGGCACGGTGGCTCACACCTGTAATCCCAGCACTTTGGGAGGCCGAGGGGGGCGGATCACCTGAGGTCGGGAGTCTGAGACCAGCCTGACCACCATGCAGAACCCGTCTCTACTAAAAACACAAAAATTAGCCGGGCATGGTGGTGCATGCCTGTAATTCCAGCTAGCTGGGAGGCTGAGGCAGGAGAATCACTTGAACTCAGGAGGCAGAGGTTGTGATGAGCCAAGATAGCGCCATTGCACTCCAGCCTGGGCAACAAGAGCAAAACTCCATCTCAAAAAAAGAAAGAAAAAAAAAAGAATGATACAGTGGACTTTGGGGACTCAGGGGGGAAGGTTGGGAGGGGGTGAGGGATAAAAGACTACACATTGGATTCAGTGTACACTGCTTGGGTGATGGGTGCACTAACATCTCAGAAATCACCACTGAAGAACTTATCCATGTAACCAAAAACCACCTGTTCTCCTAAAATTATTGAAACAAAATTTTTTTAAAAAAACAAAGTAAGCCTGGGATCCCTTTGATAAGCCTGTGGCTTGTCAGCCTCCTGCTGCAGAATCCATCTGATGCCACAGCCCCTTCAGACATGAAGCCACTGTGGGCTAGAGCTGCTATCAGAATGGCAGAGCCCAGGTATCCCTGAGAAAGGCAGAGGAAGCTTCTTTTTGCTGGGGATCTGAAGAATGCCTCCCCTGTTTGTCACTCTGACCTTGCTGGAACCACAGCCTGTTCAAATACCACCATTATCACAGTGGGTGGGCAGGGAGCCCACCTCACCCAGATGGCATCCTCATGCCAGGCATGTTATTCCTTTGAGAATAACAGACACTCAAGAGTTCCTGAATTGAATTACAATTGGTGTCTTCTTTAAGTAGGTACAAATGAGTGTAGTGTACCATCTGTTTTTTATTCCAACAGCTAAGGGTAAATGTGGGTAAATATGGTCTGTGAAAATGAAGTCCAAGGAGAAGTTATTGCCCTTGAATAATTAATTGCTTCATCTTCTTTCGCAAAAAAAATTGGTTTATTATCTCAGATGGAACTCCTTCAATTCTCATTACCCAATGCATAAGTGACATTTAAATAAATGTCTTCTGGCATCCTGTATTGCTTCTTTGTTCCTTAGAAGCTTCTCCTGCATGCAAGATTGAGAAACTTGTTGAGACCATGCTTTTGAAAGAGCACAACTTCACAGTAATAGTCATTCATCATTCCTTTGTTCTGTTATTACTTTTTAATGGCAGCCTGAACTTAGTTATTTCAGCAAAAATGATTGGCGAACTAAAGATTTCTTTCCCTATTGTTTGCCGTGTCAATCAAGTCTGAATTTTTCACAGCTAGATGAGAATAAAACCGCAGTAAACGAGGGCGGAGCATCAATTCTGTGTGGGCCCCTCTTGATGTATTCTTGATGCTCAGGATTTTGAAATACAGCTACTTTTGTAAGTTGTGGACTATGTGGCATTAAATCTCACATGGTATTAATTACCATCAATAGTTTAAAAATAATATAGAATGTTAGAATAAGCAGTATGTCTCCCTTGAAGTAAAGACCATGGAGTTTTAAAAATACAGAATTGTTGAAGCTCGGTAATTTCCGGGAAAAACATACAGAATTAACCTCAAAAAGAGGAAAAAAAATGCCATGTTTACAAACTGGTCTATTTTGGAAAAAAAAAAAAAAAAAAAAACAAAAGGAAAGAAATCTATATCTGATGGACAGTCCCATATGAGTAAAATAGGTGGCAATTGCCAAGGTGTGCAAACGTAAAACACTGAAAACCTCAGGGATGTCTTTCATCGCTTTTCTAAAAGGTCTTTGTCTTTGCTGCCCCGCAAGGCAATCTCTGTGGGCTGCCTTTCTGAACGCTGCTTTCTGCCAAATACTCTTCCCAAATGACTTGCATAAGCTTGACAGAGTGAGAATTGTATGTAAAACTGTCTGAGCTAGAAAGCTATGATTTAAGGCAAGTGGATGAGTGTCTTTCAAAGCCAGGGGCCACAGTGCACATCTGGCTCCAGGGCTGCTGCTGATTCCTGAGACCAGACCTTCCTGACTTCTCTACGTGATGCACACAGGGGATTTCAAAGCAGGGCCTGGGTTCCACAAACTGTCAGAAAGCAATAAAGGGAGAAAAAAATCACAACAAATCCTGAGAAAACTGTGCTCAAGGGAAAATGTGTAATCTTATATGCTTTCGTTACTTAAAAAAAAAGACAAAAAATAAAAGAACTCGGTACTTAGCTAAAGAATAGAGAAATGAACAATAAAGAGAAAAAAATAAAAGTAAGAAGGATTTCAAAAAGCTGAAATTGATAAACTTGAAATTAAAAAGCTATTTGAAAATTTAAAATAAATTCAAAACTTTGTTGTGTGTTTGTTTGTTTTTGTTTTTGAGACAGAGTTTTGCTCTTTCTTCCAGGCTGGAGTGAAGCGGTGCCATCTCGGTTCACTGCAACCTCCGCCTCCCAGGTTCAAGCGATTCTGCTGCCTCAGCCTCCCAAGTAGCTGGGATTACAGGCATCCACCACCATGCCTGGCTAATTTTTGTATTTTTAGTGGAGATGGGGTTTTGCCATGTTGGCCAGGCTGGCCTCCAACTCCTGACCTCAGGTGATCCACCCGCCTCAGCCTCCCAAAGTGCTGGGATTATAGGTGTGAGCCACCAGGACTGACCAAAACTTTGTTTTTGAAAATACCAACAAAATAGATAAACGTCCCCTGATACAACGAATGAAAAGAGGAAGGGATAAATATGACACAAGTTAAGACATGAAAAGAGAGACATTGTCATAAATACAGTTGTTGAAGAATTGTAAGAGAATGCCACATACAACTCGATGGCAGCACAACATACAACATCCTATCAAAATGTACACTGGAAGAAGAAAATACAATTTTCATAAAAGATTGGAAATGTAATTGAAGCATGCCATTTCCTAAAAAGACACTATAGATATATTGTTTCACAACTGAATTCTATCTAATGTTTAAACAACTGACTATTCCGGTGATATTTACCACATTCAAGACCATAAAAGAAAAGACATTGTAAAGTCCCTCAAGGTACTTGAGAAGCCATTATTATGTCGTTATAATAAATTTTAAAAGAAAACATGCCAATCTCGATTATGAATAAAGTTCAAAAATAGAATCTAGCAGTCTTTAAAAGTAATTCAAAATAACTACAAGAATAATCAATTGTATAAAGTTGGTTAGATAATACTAAACTGTTAGCATACTTCATTACAGAATCAAATTAAGACAGAAAAATCATGTCATTATGTTAATAGATGCTGTAAACCAAAAAGTACCTGAGACAGGTCTCAATCCATTAAGAAAGTTTATTTTGCCAAGGTTGAGGATGCATGCCCAGGAGGTAGATCTGTGTCTTTCTCCAAAGATGGTTTTGAGGACGTCAGTATTTTAAAGGGGAAAGGGTGGGTATTGGGGGGAAAGGAAGAAATTTTTAAAAGTTGGGGGTACATAAGAGACAAATGGTTGAATTCTTTTGAGTCTTTGATCAACTTTTCATGGAATACATAATTTACATGTGAGAGGTGGGTAGAGTAATAGTCACCTATGCCTTTGTCTGGCCCAGCGAATCTGCATTTCTATATCAGAGGAAGCAATCAGATACACATTTGTCTCAGGCAAGCAGAAGAATGAAAAGTTCAAGGCAGGGCAAGTGTGAAGTGTAGAAACATGATTATCCTGTCACAGATTAACATGCACCTTGTTAGACTCAAAAGCAGGACCAGAAACCAGTTTACTTGGAAGTTTCCACAAAACTTATACCTTTATGTATCTACCTGTTTATATATATAAAGTCAAAGTTAGTACTATGTATGTAAAAGGCATCGCTCTCTGACCCAGAAATGAGCCGAGCTAATATTTGGTGGACTTCTTTGTATTTAACTCCTATTATATACACAGTTCTGGTTCTTCCAATTGTACAATTACTAAAGCAATCTCCACAGGATTATAAGCCTTCTCATAAGTACCGTTTTTATGGTTCCATAGCACACAACTGCTCCTTGTGGATGACACATCACTGAGACAACTGCCTGTGAGTGCACATTTGGGAGTGTGATGGGTAAGTTTAGGTGTCAGTTTGACTGGGCTAAGGATTCCCACATCACAGGTAAACCATTATTTCTGGGTGTGCCTGTGACGGCATCTCTGGAAAGGACCAGCATTTCAGTCAGTGGACTCAGTGGAGCTAACCGCCTTTCCCAGTGCTGGTGGGCATCCTCCAATCAACTGGGTTCCTGAAGAGAACAAAAAGGCAGATTCTGTCCTGCTTAAGCCAGGACATCCACCTTCTGCCCTTGGACATCAGCTCTTCCAGTTCTGCAGCCTTCGGGCTCAGAATGGGACTTACGCTGTCAGCTTCCCTGCTTCTCAGGCTCTGGCCTTGCCAAGATGACCATGGTGGAGGATGTGATGGGAACCTTTGCAGGGCAGCAATGGGGACCCAAACTCAGTGACGGGAGGTCAGGGAGAAAAGAGGGGATGAGAAATCCTGGCAGCAAGTGGAGACACCAACACCACTTTGGAGAGGATTTGCTATGAGTGGAGCAAAGGTGTGGGGTGAGAGTCACGGGGAACAAAGTTATTGTTCTATGCATAGAGCTCGGGGAGGATTGCGGTCAGTGCATGTCTTCTCCTCCAGCCCTCCCAAGAAATCCTGCTGGATGCTTCCTTAACTTTTTTTTTTTCTTTCTTATTTGCCTGTGGCCTTTAGGACAGTCAGGTTTCCTCCAGCTGTGACAAACCAGGAAGTGGTGGACGGCAGTTGTTTCTGCTGCGCAGAACTGGTTCGGGGAGAGCCTGCAGTTCCTCCCTGTTGAGGAGGGGGCTCCTCCTACTAGGTTCACGCTATAACTATGACGGGGCCACAGGAATGAAAGGAAGGCCGCTAGAGGAACATTCGACAGGGACAGGAAGGCTCCTGCAGGGACACACACAGAGCAGGTGGGCCACCCTCTTGTGCTGTGGGGCCTCCCCACGTAAGGATGGAGAATAATTTTATTTGCAGGCCTTGAGAGAGGCCCATCCCCTCCACCGCCTCCGACTACCCAGCTGTCTCCTGACATCAGAAAGAAGAAAGCCCTTGCTTCCGTCCTGTAGACAGAAGGAGGATTTGGGGCTCTGGGCTCCCTGCAGGCAGCACCAGCACGCCCGCCCTGCTGTTGCATTGCTTCATAAAAAAGTGGGCATGTGGAAAATGGAGCAGGAACTGGCGCTTAGGCGGCAGTATTTTCCAGAATTCCCCAGAGCAGTCTTCCCACAACTCATTAATCTTTTGAATTTGCATTCATATTTGCTAAACAGCAATGAATCTGCAAAAGGTACCCAGAAAGGAGCCCTCTTTCAGAGCTGCTTTCTTCCCTGCTCTTGGCCGTGGTCACCTGCTCCACACCATGTACCCTTCTCCGCGGCCACACAGCATCAAGGCCCCAGAGGCTTGTGAATTTTCCCAGAGCGACACACTGCAACCCGAGGGTGAGGAGCCACAACCTCAAACCCTCCAATAGGATTTCCCCATATTCCACAACCCTGCACAGAACCTCACACAGTCACGAAGCCATCTGGCTGCTCCCACCCTAGTTCTCTCTCCTCCCCACCCCATGCGCTCCACCTGCCAACTTCCTCGTCTTCCTCTCACCTCTCTCATCCAGAGTGTCTCTGTGCTGCTTCTTGTAGCATGAAGAGCTCCCTTACGTCATATCCTGAGTTCTTTCCTTCTCAGGCTTAAAATAAACTCTACTCCCAGGCCTGCAAACTCAGCTTTCAAGATGTAAAGTTAGCTTTTACAGTTAGAACTCCCTCTCTGTTTTTCCAGGTAACCACCCATTCATTCCTTAGAGGGACGATCCTTCTGATTGCATAGATTGGAATCAAAAGCCTACAGTGTTTTAAAAATTAATTATTTGAAAAATACCTCAAAAATGTTTGTTTCCTCCATGGCACAAACAATAGGGTTCACCCTATACTACACGTTACAGGCCCTGCAGTCTAATAGTGTGTTAACCAATAGGTAGCTTTAGTTTTAATAATTTTTTCACACTGATCAACATTAACTGGAACACTGGAAAAAAAAACTGACCACGAAGTGAGGCCTTAACCACCAGGGACGGCCTTGTCACACCAGGTGAGACCACCAGGTGAGAGCCCTGTCACCCCAGGCGAGCGCGTTTGACCACCAGGGACAAGTCCTGTCACCCCAGGTGAGAGCCCATTGCACTAGGTGAGACTCCCTAATCTGCAAAAGATTTTGTGTCAGTGATGAAGTAATTAAACACCCTCGCCTGAGCGATGGTAACAGACTCCGTGGAGGTTGATCATCTCCTTTGAAACGAAGCTGTCCTACCATCTGCACCGTGCTTATAGAATTCAATTCCAAAGTATTTCACCACAGGGTGTCTTCTGTTTATTTTTACTGCCGTTTTATTTTTACTGCCATTTATTTCACTGCCATTTTATTTAATGGCTGCAATCTCCAAACATCCACTTAGGAAACACTGGTCCTCTCAGAAAGACATAGCTGACAGCCTGAAGAGTGGTTTGTCTGAAGCCCTAAAAGTGAGCCATCCAAATACGCATGTGTATGTTTCTGTAAAAATGGTGACTAGCTAAAATTGAAAAGTATTTAGAGCCCCAAAACCTGTGTATATGTGTATGATGGATGTCTGTATATACGTGTATGTGTATCATTATGTGTGTATATGTGTGTGCATGTGTATCATTATGTATGTATATGTGTATATCTCATTATATATGTATGTGTATAACCATGTATGCATATCGTTATGTACATATGCGTATGTATTAGATGTATACATGTCATTATGTACATATGATACCTGAACATATAATGTGCATATGTGCATAATTAAGTATGTATATGTGTATGTGTATGTGTATATCATTAGGTAGATACGTGTGTATATCATTATGTATATGTGTGTATGTATATCATGTATATATGTATACATATCATTATGTGTGTGTATCATTATGTATATATATGTGTGTATACACATATATAATGAATCCAGGAATTGCCTTTCTGATATAGATGCACTGAAAGTTTTATGCATGTTAAAGCAATTGGAAATTGAATCAGGACTTTTATCTGATTACCAATATAGGAAATGATTATTGCTCATTTATGTTTTCTCATGAGGTTCCTGTTTACAGGATACGATTCACTGGAAAATAATGCCAAGGGTTATAAAAGCAATTCACCGTGGAGTGTTGTTTTTTGTCTGTGCACAGAATGTGTAGCTCTTGCATACTGTTTTCAGGGTCAGAAGGAAACAGGAAGCCTTTAATGGAGAGCATTGATCACTCATCAGGGAAAGTCCTGCCGCACTGGGAGAAGGTGAGTCACTGCGCTGCCTTCAGCTGGCTGCATGACTACATATTTAAGGTGAGCATTAACTATATTGACACACTGGGCATAACTGTAAAATTATTTTTAGACCCCTTCCCAAAGTTAGCGGCCTTCCTTGGTAGACTTGGGTAGCTTGGGTTTTATTGCTGTACCCAGACAACAAAGTGGGAGATTGTCACAACACATCTCAGGCTTGTTGAAACGTGCAGGGACCCAGTGCTAGGACAAGATGAGACTTTGGGAATCTTGGGCAGGGATGCGAGTCATTGGGGTCAGAATGTAGCAGGTGGTAGATTGTTGCCTTGATGGCCCCCAGTGAATCTCATCTCCATACCTCTTTGCAAGGAGACTTGGCTGCTGCTTTCTTCAAGAGGGGGAGGCTCTGTCCACATCCTCTGAACTTGTGCTAGCCTTACCTGTTGCTATCAGCAATAGCATCTGATGGAAGGGGCTGGGTGCAGTGTCTGAGGCCAGGTACCAAGACCAGGAACAAGGTAAGGATGTCCACTCTCACACTGTTTTTCAACAGTTGTTAGTTCTGGAAGTTCTAGGCTGTGCACTAAGGACAGAAAAGGAAATAAAATACATAGAGATAAGAAAGGAAAAAATAAAACTTTCTTTACTTGTAGATGACATAATTTTCTATTTATAAAATCCAAGAACCTACCAAAAAATGACTAGAAATAGTAAGTAAAGTCAGTAAGGTCACATAAACACACAACAATCAATTGTATTTCCCTATACTAACAATGAACAGCGCCATTTATAATTGCTTTAAAGAACTAAACTAAACTAAACTAAATACTGTTGTAGGACTTTTTCCTTAGGGTCCTTGTCATACAACCAGGGAAGATTAGGCTTGCAGACACTTTGAAGGGTGAGAAAAATGGGATTTATTGGGCCAAAAGGAAACAGGGACTCTCAGGAAAGCGAGAGTCCTGCTAGCCAGTTTCCCACCTCAGACTGAATCTCAGGTACCACCCCGAACAGGAGAGGCCAGGCTCCTCCCCGCTGCAAAGGGCGCCGACTTCCCACAGCTGTACCCCATTCTTCCAGTCCGCGGGCCAGTCCAAGGTTCTTCAGAGACCCCTTTATACTTGGCTGTCTCAACACTAAAGTATAACTCTAGCAAAACTTGTATAGAACATAGAGCTTTTAAGCGAAAAACTATGCAACACTGAAGAAAGAAAAACAACACATAAATAAATAAAGAGGCATACTGTGTTCATGGATTGGAAAACTCAACATAGTAAAGATGTCATTTCTCCCCAAATTGATTCATAGGCTTAATGCAATTTCTATCAAAATCCCAACCGCATTCATTATAGAGACATGATTATTTTAAATTGTATGTGAAAAATACAAAGAAAAATAACTAAAACAATTTTGAAAATGAAGACTAACATGAGAGAATTATGAGTCGCTTTATGGCCACACTAATCAAGGCTATATAGATTTGGCAGAGAGATCAACACAGATAGATCAATGTGCTAGAATACCTAACCCACAAATAAAACCACGTAAATATGTCCAACTGATTTTTTACACCCAAGTGTGAAAATGACTAAGGCCAGGCCTGGTGGCTCATGCCTGTAATCCCAGCACTTTGGGAGGCCGAGGCAGGTGGATCACCTGAGTTCAGGAGTTTGAGCCTGGCCAACATGGTGAAACCATGTCTCTAAAAATAAAAATTAAAAAAAAAAATTAGCTGGGCATGGTGGCACATGCCTGTAATCCTAGCTACTCTGGAGGCTGAGGCAGGAGAATCGCTTAAACCCAGGAGGTGGAGGTTGTGGTGAGGGGAGATCGCACCATTGAACTCCAACCTGGGCGACAGAGTGAAACTCTGTCTGAAAAAAAAAAAAGAACTAAGTTTCATACGTAATGTAAAATTTAACTTAAAATGAATCTAAGACTTAAATTATAAAATGTAAAACTGTAAAATTATTCCAAAAAAAGTAGGAGAAAATCAGAAAATCTTTAAGATCTATTGCTGGGCAAGGAGTTCCTCAAGTTAAGACCAAAAGTATGATCCATAAAAAAAAAAATTGGTAAACTGGAGTTCGTCAAAATTAAAAACTTGTACTCTGCCATAGACCTCATTAGAGAGGATGAAAGGCAAGCTACAAGTAGGAAGAAATATTTAAAAGCCACATATTCAGCAAAAAGTTAGTATTTTGAATGTATAAAAACTCTCAAAACTCCATAGTTAAAAAATGCAAACATTACAACCAGAAAATGGGCAACTGATAAACAGACATTTTACTGAGGAGCATACACAGATTACAAATAAGCATGTTAAAAAATTAGCATAATCAGCCATTAAGGAAATTAAAACCACAATGAGATGTTACTACATACCCATCAGAATGGCTAAAATGAGATGTAGTGGCAACACCAAATGCTGTCAAAGATGTAGAGAAACTGGATCTTTCACACATTGCTGGTAGGAATGTAAAGCGGTCTAGACACATTGAAAACCAGTTTGGCATTTTCTTTTAAAACTAAGCATGCACAGGCCAGGCACGGTGGCTCAAGCCTGTCATCCCAGCACCTTGGGAGGCCGAAGTGGGTGGATTGTCTGAGCTCAGGAGTTTGAAACCAGCCTGGGCAACACGGTGAAATCCCCTCTCTACTAAAATACAAAAAATTGGTTTGGCATGGTGGCATGCACCTGCAATCCCAGCTATGTGGGAGGCTGAGGCAGGAGAATTCCTTGAACCCAGGAGGCAGAGGTTGCAGTAAACCGAGATCATGCCACTGCACTCCAGCCTGGGAGATAGAGTGAGACTCCACATCAAAAAAAAAAAAAAAAAAAAAACCTAAGCATGCACTACCATGTGATCGAGAAGCTTTACTCCTGGCCATCTATCTCAGAGAAGTAAAACTTATTTCCACACAAAAACCTGCATATGTATGTATGTTCATAGCAGTTTTATGTATAATAGTCCCAAATTGGAAAGGACCCGGATGTCCTCCAATAGGCGAATGATTTAAAAACTGTGAAATAGCCATACCATGGAATATTACTCAGCCATAAAAAGAACTGTTGATACACATAACAACCTCAATGAATCTCCAGAGAATTATGCTGAGTGAGAAAAACCAATCCCAAAATGTTACACACTGTGTGATTCCATTTACATGTCATCCTGGTAATGACAAAATTATAGAAATGGAGCACATAGTAGTGGTTGCTGGGTGTCAAAGACTGGGGACAGGAGGAAAGTGGGTGTGGCTATAAAAGGTTAACGTGGGCCAGGTGCAGTGGCTCACGCCTGTAATCCTCGCACACTGGGAGGCCAAGGCAGGCAGATCACCTGAGGTCAGAGGTTTGGGACCAGCCTGGCCAATGTGGCAAAACCCTGTCTCTACTAAAAATACCAAAAAGTAGCTGGGTATGGTGGCGGGTGCATTTAGCTTTCCTCCCAAGGTGATGTTTTTAACTTCATGTCTCCCAGGAGTGTGGGTAAAACCTTCGTCTTTATGTACCTTATGCAACAGGCAAATTAAGGCACTCTACCTCTGAAAAAAAGTGGCCATATCTTAATTCCTGGAACCTGAGAATACGTTATATTGCATGGTAAAGCAGAATTAGGTTTGCTCATCAATCTGCCTTAAAATAGAGAGATTATCCTGAAATATCCAGGGAAGTCCAGTGTCCTCAGAAAGGAAAGAGGTCAGCAGGAGGGTCAGCGTTAGAGTGATCGGATGTGATAAGGATGCAGCACCATTGCTGGCTTTGAGGATGAAGAACGGGCAATGAGTCAATAAAAGCAGGCAGCCTCTAGAAGCTGGGGAGAGCAGGAAAATGAATTCTCCCCTAGAGACTCCGGAGAGGAATGCGTCCCTGCCAGCATCTTAATTTTAATCATGTGAGACTCTTGTCAGACTTCTGGCCTACAAAACCATAAGATAATAAATTCATCCTCTTTTAAGTCACTAACCATTTGTTTATTGCAGCAGCAATAAACAAATAATTTTTGCAGCTGCAATAGGCAACTATTAGATGTCAGTACCTGGAGGTGGAGTGCTACTGTAACAAATTCCTAAAAAATGTAGAAATCATTTTGGAATTGGGAAAGAGGCAGGAAGAATTTTGAGGAATGTAATAGGAAAAGTTAGACGGCCTTGTACAGACCTATATAAATATAAACATTAATGACTCTGTTATGGATGACTCAGAAGGAAGTGAGGAGTAGGGTGGAGAAAATATACGTCATCTAGACGTATATCATCACCTACATCATCAGAAATAGATTGGTGGTAGAAATATGGATGTTAAGGGTGCTTCTGGGGATGGTGCACAAGGAAGTGAGGAATGTATTATTGGAAACCAGAGAAAAGGGGATTTTTGTGGTATGGTGACAGAAAGACCAGCTAAATTTTGTCCTATAATTATGCGGAAAGTGACACTTTAAGCAACAAACTTGCTTCCTTATCTGAGATGTTCAAAGTTTCGAAGACAAAGCCTGGTTACTTCTTGTTGCATAATGTAAAATATGAAAGAAAAGAAATAAATTGAGGGAAGAACTGTTTTAAAATGCAGGGAAGGGGAGCAGTCAGACCAGGTCATGACAATTGGTAAAATTTGCAACTTTTCAACATTTCGGATGATGCTAAAGTGAAGAAATTCTCTGTTAAAAAATAATGCTCTAGAGAAAAATTCAGGAATGTAGCCGCACAACCTTTTGCTACTATCAGAGAAAGATCAGGATGTCAGAATATTCAATCTCTGAGAAATTTAGGGTATGATTTATAGATTCCCCTTAGTTATCTCAGCAGATGCCAAAAATAGATATGGGATTACTTAGGAATGATCTGTGGAGGAGCCTGTGTTTAATGAAGTGAATCCTGGTGACACATACAAGAGGCCTACAAAGTTCCCGAGAATATAATGTCAGTAGAAATACAGCGATCATGAACCAAAAAAAAGTCAAAGAGAGCAGACTAAAAGAAGGCTGATGGACCTTCATGCTTCTCCAGACAGGAAATAGGGATCAGCTGCAAACTGCACAGCTGCAAGCATGTGCTACCTTTCGTGATTATAAAACAAAAAAACACCTCACAGAGGGAAGACCATCAAACTCAGAGAATGGAGCTGTGAGCTCAGGACAGAGCCAAGGACCACAGGTAATTAGTCAAAGGTCTTGAAGCCTATGGAGTTTGTCAGGTTGGATTTTGAAATTGCTTGGAAATAATAATTCATTTTATAATTCTCTCCCTTTTTAAGTGAGAATATCTTTATCTGCTATCCTATGCCTATGCCACCATTATGTTTTAGGAGCAGATAACTTTTTTCTTTAGTCCATGATTGTAGAGGAATTGTACCCCAGGATGGATTATAGGGTGATCCCCAAAATTGGGGTTTAGCTTGGGAGGCCACCTGGGTTTTTGGCTTCACACAGGAAGGAATTCAAGAACGAGCTGATAAAGTAAAAGAAAGTTTATTAAGAAAGTAAAGGAATAAAAGGGTGGTTACTCCTTAGGGATAGCAGCCCTGAAGGCTGCTGGTTCACTATTTTTATGGTTATTTTTTTAGTCACATGCTAAACAAGGGTCAGATTATTCTTGAGCTCTCAGGGAAGGGGGCGGGAAATTCCTGGAACTAAGGGTTCCTCCCCCTTTCAGACCACATAGAATAACTTCTGGACATTGTAGTTCCTTTGGTCAATTTCTCCCATTTGGAATGTGTGTATTTACCCAATGCCTGTACCCCCATTGTACCTACTGAATAACTAACTGACTTTTGATTTTATAGGATCACAGGCAGAAGGGACTTGTTTAGTCCCAGATGAGGCTATGGACTTGGACTTTTGGGTCAATGCTGAAATGAGTGAAGACTTTGGTAGACTCTTGGGAAGGCATAATTGTGTTTTGAAATGTGAGAAGGATGAGATCTGGGAGGGGCTGGGGCAGAACGATATGGCCTGGCTCTGTGTCCCCACTCAAATCTCATCTTGAACTGTAATCCAAATTGTAATCCCCAAGTGTTGGGGGAGGGACCTCGTGGGAGTTGATGAGATCATGAGGATGGTTACTCCATACTGTTCTCATGATAGTGAGTGAGTTTTCTTGAGATCTGATGGTGTTATAAAGGGCTTTTTGCCCCTTTGCTCTACACTTCTTCTTCCTGCTGGCATGTGAATAAGCAGCTTTTCTTCCCTTTTGCTTTCAGCCATGATTGTAAGTTTCCTGAGGCCTTCCCAGCCATGCCAAACTGTGAGACAATTAAATCTCTTTCTTTTATAAATTACCCAGTCTCAGGCAGTTCTTTAGAGCAGCGTGAGAATGGACTAATACATGTACATAATTAAAATGCTTTTTCCCCATTAATCTGCCTTATGTCAATGTATTAGGTTGCAATTACTTTTGCACATATCTTGAGTTATCTGGACATGAGCTCCCACAGCCTTGGGCATCTCCACCCCTGTCACTTTGCAGGGTGCAGCCCCCCTCCCAGCTGCTTTCATGGGCTGGTGTTGACTGCCTGAAGCTTTTCCAGGCACACAACGCAAGCTGTCAGTGGATCTACCACTCTGGGGTCTTGGGGACAGTGTCCATCTTCTCACAGCTCTACTAGGTAGTGCCCCAGTGGGGACTCTGTGTGGAGTCTCTGACTCCACATTTTCCTTCTACACTGCCCTAGCAGAGGTTCTCCATGAGGGCTCTGTCGCTGCAGCAAACTCCTGCCTGGACATCCAGGCATTTTCATACATCCTCTGAAATCTAGGTGGAGGTTCCCAAACTTGAATTCTTGACTTTTGTGTACCCACAGGCCCAACACCACACTAAGTCACCAAGGCTTGGGGCTTGCACCCTCTTATCAACAGCCTGAGCTGCATGTTGGCCCCTTTTAGCCATGGCTGAAGCTGAAGCAGCTGGGACACAGGACACCATGTTCCAAGGCTTCATAGAGAAAGGGGGCCCTGGGATGGGCCCACAATATCATTTTTCCCTCCTAGGTCTCCAGGCCTGTGATGGAAAGGGCTGCCATGAAGGTCTCTGACATGCCTTGGAGACATTTTCCCCATTGTCTCAGCAATTAACATTTTGTTCCTTGTTAGTTGTGCAAATTTCTCCAGCCAGCTTGAATTTCTCTCTAGAAAATAGTTTTTTTTGTTTTCTGTTGCATCATCAGGATGCAAATTTTCCAAAGTTTTATGCTCTGCTTCCTCTTGAACACTTTGCCACTTAGAAATTTCTTCCCCCAGATACCCTAAATCATGTCTCTCAAGTTCAAAGTTCCACAGATCTCTAGGGCAGGGGCAAAATGCCACCAGTCTCTTTGTTAAAGCATAGCAAGAGTTAATTTTATTCCATTTCCCAACAAGTTTCTCATCTCCATCTGAGATCACCTCAGTCTAAATGCCGTTGTCCATATCACTATCAGCATTTTGGTCAAAGATGTTCAACAAGTCACTAGGAAGTTTCAAACTTTCCCACATCTTTCTGTCTTCTCAGCCCTGCAAACTCTTCCACCTTCTGCCTGTTACCAAGTTCCAAAGTCACTTCCACATTTTGGAGTATCTTTATATCAGCACCCCACTCCTGGTGCTAATTTACTGTATTAGTTCATTCTCACGCTGCTATAAAGAACTGCCCAAGACTGGGTAATTTATAAAAGACATTTAATTGACTCACAGTTTCACATGGCTGGGAAAACCTCAGGAAACTTACAATCATGGTTAAGGCAAATGGGAAGAAGTGCACCTTCTTCACCTTCAGCAGGAAGGAGAAGTGCAGAGCAAAGGTGGGAAAAGCTTTTATAAAACCATAATCTCTCATGAGAATTCACTCACCATCATAAGAACAGCATGGAGGAAATGCCCCTGTGATCTAATCACCTCCACAAGATCCCTCTCCCAACATGTGGGGATTACAATTCAGATTACAATTCAAGATGAGATATGGGTGGGGACACAGAACCAAACCATATCTGTATATACACATGGGAGTTCCACCAAATATGGGACTCCATGGTTGATGTTTTTATAACATTCTGCACTACAAAAAGCGATAGGGGCTTAGGGTTTCTGGCAGGGGTGGGGGTGGTGTTAACACAAATCATGGAGGGTTATGGGAGGAATTGTATGGTGAGTCAAGGTTGTCTTGTTATGAAGATAAAAGCCTCTTAGGTAATAAAAGCAGCTGGCAGAAGAACATGTGATAGTCACTCTGGACATGGTGGTTCATCTTCCCTGGAGAGTTCATCTGTGGTTGATAAGATTCCCAGGGAGGGAATTCAAGACAATTGAGATCTGTCTTTAAGCAGACAAGGGGAACTCAGGGAAAGCCCTTGTCTGCATTTGTTCTTCCCCATGAGCCCTCAGTTTGAAGTAATCAACATATGAAAGTGGCATGTGTTAGGGGTGGTATTTCCTGAAGTGCTTCATTGCTAGGGTTCTTAAAGTGAAGGAGGGAGACAGAGATTTCAACGTCAGAGTGATGTGAGGTAAGGAGGGTTTGACTAGCCATTACTGGCTTTGAAGATTATAAACCAACAATAAAATTCTAAGGCTTTCATCAACTGAATGGACCCCTCATCTTGGCCAAGGGCACTCTAAAGTAAACCTGAAACACCTGGTTCAGGCCATGGTGTGGATGGGTGGTCACATGAGCCTCATTATACCCACCTCCCTTTGGAATTCAGGCACAGCTGATCAGCCTTAACATTAAAACAGAGACCTTAAGACTGGCAGAACAGATTATTTGCAGCAATAAGAACCTTTATGACAGATAGCAGGCCCTGAACAAAATCAAAGTATTTTACCCCAAAATATATTTCTTTGACATGTTTTGAAATAGCCCCGTAAAGCTGTCTCTTGTGGGAAAAATCTACATTCTGTAGAGAATCTCCTTCCCTTTCCAGGTCTTTTGCCTGATCCAAGAGAGAATTAACTGAGAGTCTGGCACAATTTTTAGTCCAATAGGAAACATTTACAATCTATTCTCTCTAAAGCCTGCTACCTGGAGGCTTCATCTGCATAATAAGAACCTTGGTCTCCACAACCCCTTATCTTAACCCAAATGCTCCCTTCTATTGATGCCAAGTCTTTACATAAACTCAACCAATTGCCAGTCAGAAAATCTTTGAATCCACATGGAAACCTCCTACTTCAAGTTTTCCCACCTTTCAGGTCCCAACCAATGTACATCTTACATGTATTGATGGATGTCTTATGATATGGTTTGGCTCTGTCCCCAACCAAATCTCATTTTGAATTTTAGCTCCCACAACTCCCATATGTCATGGGAGGGACCCAGTGGGAGGTAATTGAATCATGGAGGCAGGTCTTTCTCATGCTGTTCTCATCATAGTGAATAAGTCTCACAAGATCTGATGGTTTTATAAAGAGGAGTTCCCCTGCACAAGCTCTCTCTTCCTTGCCATCATTTAAGATGTGATTTAAGGCTCCTCCTTGCCTTTCATCATGATTGTAAAACTTCCCCCGTCATGTGGAACTGTGAGTCAATTAAATCTCTTTTCTTTATAAATTACCCAGTCTCAGGTGTGTCTTTATTAGAAGTGTGAGAACGGACTAATATATCATATGTCTCCCTAAAATGCATAAAACTAAGCTGTAGCCCTACCACCTTAGGTGCATGTTCTCAGGACCTCCTGGAGCTCAGGCATGCGCCATGGTCACTGCTATGTGGTTCAGAGTCTCTTCAAATATTTTACAGAGTTGCCTCTTTTTGTCAACAAGATGGAGGAAAGGCCCACAAACTAAGAAATGCAAGCAGCCTCTACCAGCTAGGGAAACTGAGGAAATGGTTCTCCCTTAAGGACTCCAGAGAGGAATACAGCCACCAACATCCTGATTTCAGCCTTGTGAGACTCACGTCACACTTCTGGTTTGCAGAACTATAAGATAATACATTTGTGTTGTTTTAAGCCACTAAGTTTAGGATAATTTGTTGCAGCAGCAATAGAAAATAAATATACCTATCTTTGCATAATGAAGAGGCTACCTCTTTGGCCTCTTCATTATGCAAAGAGGGGCATATTCCTTCATTATACAAAGATAGACATATCCCCAAAACACTGTCTACCACTACCTCACCATAGAAGCAGCTGGCTAAAAATTTAGACCAAAGATGGGCCCCTTTGTCTATATTTGCAAGTAAAGTGACCATTTTTACCAATGACCATAGCCTGTGGTGCAGACCTTTTTCCATATGTGCACAGACCTGTTGATGCTGGGAGTAGGTGCAGCCCCTTTATAATTCAAGCATCAGAAAAAGAAAAGAAAGGCTTTTGAGGTTTATCTTACTGCCAGACGCAAAACTGAATTTTGTTTCAAGAGATCCCAGGCTCCTGTGGGACTTGTTTCCACTGAGACAGCTGCTAAGCCTCTTAGGGAAGGTGATAGTTTACGTCCAAAAATTTCTTCATAAGAAATCTTCAACCAAACCAATCAGAGCTGCATATTCTTTACATTCTGCGTCTTTGTTATTCAGATCAATCCACTAGGCAGAAAGGAAGTATTTACTCAGCTACAATGTATGAAATTTGCATAGCAAAGAGATGGCAGCCTTGTTATTACCATAATAATATAGAATTATTCTGCAAATATACATGGAATTGTGAATGTAGTCATATTCTCAGTCTGAAAGGGTCATTTTATAAATCCAAATAATATGGAAACTAATCAGGTTTCTGAGGAAAACTGTGAAGTTGCTTTTTACAAGAAATGTAGTTTACCAGAGAAATTAAGGAATTTTTTCCCAAAAGTTTTGAATATAAAAAACATAATTAATGATGAGCTCCTACCTAGGTTAGAAGGCGAAATGTGAGAAATATTAGGAAAAAGTTTGTTGCAATGGGCATCTCTACAAGTTCACACTTTGTTTCCATAATTTATTGAAATACTTATGAGCTACTTGTAAATAAACTTAAGTAAAAAGAGATCAGCTGTAAAGCCTGGAAATTCTCAGTGTTACTGAGTTGGTCAGTGTTCTGCCTGGTCATTTAAGAAGATGACCTAGAGGGACAAAAAATTTGAGAAGGGAGATAGAGGACAGATATTTCAGGGAGAAATAATCAAAGGGATATAATTTCAGAGAGAAATAGGAGATAAAATATCAAATAATGAATCAGGGCAAAAGAGGAAGAAGTGGAATGGAAAAGAAAGAGAAGATGCGATGTGACGTAGGAAAGGAGGAAGAACGCAGCAGCCACCTTCACTTCCAACCTGAAGACCCACCAGGATGGTGACTCTGTCTCCCTGCGAGTTCTCCTGTCCAGCAAGGCTGCAAAGGACTCTCCCCTAAACCTTGTTCTGCCAGTCTCTCGTTGTCTTGTTGTTTCCTCTTTAGGGAAAGGTCCAGGCCTTCACATCTCCCAAAGCTAGTCCAGTTTTCAGGGAGAGAAGACCTCAGAGTGTGACAGAGCTGGGACCCTTCTTAGGGGCCTACCAGGTACCCTGCCTCTAAACCAAGCATGGAACTAAAGGAAAATCCTGATTTTCTTTGAGGGAAATCCCAGGCACCTAGCTAGCCCTGAAAAGTAAATGAGAAACTTCATAAGCAAGAAAGTAATTAGGAGCTAAAAATAATAGCCAAGGAAGTAGAGTCAGAAGATGTTTGGTTCCCTACAGAAACTAAAGATAACATCTTAACACATGTATTTTAGTTATTTTTTAGAAACCTAGACCCCCACCCAGTGTGTCTACTGGCACAGACCTCCCTTCTATTGTATCTCCCTTTTGTTGACCTCACATCTGGGAGAGCTGAGGAATGAACTCTGACTGCCATTCTTCATTCTAAATTTCTACCTGAGGGGCCTGGAGGAGGTGATACCCATGAGTCAGAGCTAACATTCATTTCTGCTGTTTCCAAATTTTTCGACAAAGTTTCACTTGCTTAATCAATCATAAATCAGAAAATTTTTGAATCCACCCATGACCTGTGGGCCTCCCACCCCATTGAAAATTTCCCAACTTTCTGGGTCAAACCAATGTATTGCCTCCACGTATTGATTTGTAACTTTGCCTATAAACTTTGGCCCCTCGCCTTTAAAAATATTTACATGTAAGGGAAATAGGGTCTTGATACAGTTTGAATTTTGTGTCCCCACCCAAATCTCATGTTGAATTGTAATTCCCAGTGTTGGAGGTGGGGCCTGGTGGGAGGTGATTGGAACATGGTGGTGGTTTTTCATTGTTCCACACCATCCCCCTAGTGCTGTCTCATGCTAGCCTTCTCACACGATCTGGTTGTTTTAAAGTGTATGGCACCTTCCCCCTCTCTCCTCCTCCTACTGCCAGCATATAAGATGCACTTGCTTCCCCTTTGCCTTCCGCCATGATTGTAAGCTTGCTGAGGCTTCCCAGAAGCAGAAGCCACTACGCTTTCTGTACAGCCTGCAGAACCATGAGCCAATTAAACTTCTTCTCTTTATAAATTACCCAGTCTCAGGTAGTTCTTTAGAGCAGTGAGAGAACAGACTAATGTAGGTCTCAAGTATGAACTGCCCAATTCTCCTCACTGGTGCCATGCAATAAATGCCTCACTTTGTCTCGCTGCAATCCAGATGTCAGTGTTTGGCTTTGCCATGCCGGGAAGACCCCAGTTTGATTAGATAACAAGAGCCAGCACTTCCCTGGCGTTTGAATAAATGTTGATGGGAAAGAGTGTTGTCCATGCTCAATACCGGTTTACTTCTGTGTGAAGAGGCTGGACTGCCCTAGGCTGCTCATTATTCCACAAGCACTTGCACACTTTTCAGGAAAACACAAAGAGTTCCCAGGTCTCGGGTTGTCAAACAAGGGCAATGTGATCGCAGTGGTCCAAAAAAACACCATCCGTCCCTTGGAACATTTGGATATTTTGTTTACTTTTATACATTCTCCAACCCCCAAATATCTCTCCTGGTAGGCAGTAAGCCCTGTAAGGGAGATTTGATCTCTCCCCTTTGGAAGCCTCGGTCCTGAAGCACCAGGACTTGATCTTCAACAGGCCTGGGGATGTGTCCCATACCCACTGATTACTTATATGACATTTATCAATGTATCTAAACCTTAATTTTCAGGTTTTTCAGCTATAACATGGAAATCATGGTATACTAATTGTCAGGGTGGTTGAGAAAATGAAATGAGAGAACGTGCATAAGCCACCCTAAACATAATAGCAGCATAACCCATAGACAGAACACCAGAATTATGGTACTGTTTTAGTTTCCTACAGTTGTTGTCAACCAGTGGTTTACAGCAACACCAGTTTTGTTATCTTAGAATTCTGGAGGTCAGAAGTCTGACAAAATTCTCACCAGCCTACAACAAGGTGATGACAGGCTGCATTCCCTCTGGAGCCTCTAGGGAAAAATGTTCTTTTCACTCTTCCAGCTGCTAGAGGCCATCCACATTCCTTGGGTTCTGGTCCCAAATTCCTCCAACCTCAGCTTCCATCATCATCTCTTCTCTGCCTCTGACTCTTCTGCCTGCCTCTTTTCCCTCATAAGGATCTTTGTGATGGCCTCGGGCCCATGCAGATAATCCAGGATCATCTTCCCATCTCAAAGTCCCTAACTTAATTACATCTGTAATCTGTAAAGGCCCTTTTACCACATGAGGTCACATATTCTCAGGTTCAGGGAATTGAGGTGGACATGGCTGAGGCCACTATTCTGTCTGCCACAGATACCAAAACAAAATTCAAATGCTATAAGACTTGATAAAATAAAAGATATGACCAGAATTGAGAGGGAACTGTAGAAACTAGAACCCCTCCTCCCACATGAGATATGAGATGTGAGGGGCCACTGAAGATATGTCAAAATGGACCAAACAAGGAATAGAGTCTTGGGATGATGTTTGGAGTTACAAGATTACCAATGGAGAGACAAAAATAACTCATATCAAAAAATGGAAAGGAGACAAGGGCAAGATAAATAGAGGCAAAACGGTGATCCAAACATCTTTATTAATGTGTAGTCAATGTATGAAAGCTAAGGAAACAAAGTGAAGAACTAAAGAAATGGAAAAACATATTTAAAGCTATGGAAATAACCATTGGCAAATTAAAATACTTTTTTGTGTATTATGACACAATATACAAGTCTCTCTCTTTCTCTTTCTCTCTCTCTTTGTTTGTTTGTACTTTTATTTTGCTGGAGTAAAATAAAAGAGGAGATCCAAAGATGATCTCCTCCCTTACATCCAAGGGGAGGAGATCATCTTTTGGATTCCTGCTGGCTAAAATTTTCTTTGTTTTGCTCTCAGAGAACCTCTCTAGGCAGCTGATGATGCCTTCCTGATCCAGGACAGGTGAGCCCCCACAATTAGGGCTTAGCCCAAGAAGTTTCTTGGCTTCACTAAGGAACGAACTCAAGAGTGAGCCTGTAGGCCGGGCGCGGTGGCTCAAGCCTGTAATCCCAGCACTTTGGGAGGCCGAGACGGGCGGATCACGAGGTCAGGAGATCAAGACCATCCTGGCTAACCCGGTGAAACCCCGTCTCTAGTAAAAAATACAAAAAAATAGCCGAGCGAGGTGGCGAGCGTCTGTAGTCCCAGCTACTCGGGAGGCTGAGGCAAGAGAATGACGTAAACCCGGGAGGCGGAGCTTGCAGTGAGCTGAGATCCGGCCACTGCACTCCAGCCTGGGCGACAGAGCGAGACTCCCTCTCAAAAAAAAAAAAAAAGAGTGAGCCTGTAGTAGAAAACAGCTTAATTGAGGCAGCAGTGTTACAGCTCCATGACTGCTCCTGCAAAGCAGGGTTACCCCATAGGTTGTGTTTGGAGAGTAGCAGTTCAGAGGCAGTTTTGCAGTCATAGCCATACCTGCTTTTAATCACATGCAAATTAAGGGGTGGGTTATTCATAAATTTCTTTGGGCAGTCACTTCCAGGTGTTGCCATTGCAATGGTAAACCACCATGGCACTGGTGAGCATGTTTGATGAAGAGGTGCTTTCAGTGGCTGTTCCAGCCACTGTTCCAGTCAGTCTTTCACCTGGTCTGGATGAAAGACCAGATGTCTTTCATCTGGTCCTGCCTCTTACCTCATTCCCTGCTCAGAGATTAGATACTTCTCCTTGCAGAAGGGTGAAGGCCCATTTTCTGTAATTGCTTTCTGCTGATTTTAGGGGCATAGGCCCTGCCTAGCATCAGAGGAGTAAAAATGTCTGGATACCTTATCTAGGGGGCCAAGAGGCAGGAAGTTTTCATTCTCTGGATCAGTAAACAGAATGTGTTTGAAGCCTTGTGCCAGCATTGTCTTTACCTGGAACTGTTATAATCTAGAAGACATAAAGTTTACTAAGAGGTTAAAGTAGCAAGGGCCAAAGATTAGTAATAACAAGACAGCTATCAGAAGTCCTAGGATTGATAAAAAACAAGGTGAGACTTGGGATGGCACTTTTAATAGTGGACCAGATATAGTTGGGTTCAGTGCCCCACTTATATCTATGTAATCAGGTAACGTGCTCATAGATCTTTTGAATGTGAACCTTGACATGCCCAGAGTTGTTAATATATGTGCAGTAAGTTTTACTAATAACTGCATAGATTTCACTTTGTTTAGCTAGTAAATAATCCAATACTAGTCTGTAATCGAGAACTACATTTGCCAAAGAGTCTAGGGACTCTTGAATTCCCTTTACTGCCTGACCTGCATTGGTGGCTAAGGATTCTAGGATTTCAGTCAAACTCTTTAGGGTTGGCTCATGGTAGGCAAAGCTGCCCCCCTGGATGCCACTAGTCCTACTGCTGCCCTGATTCCTGCCAGAATTAATCCTCTTGCTTGCTTCTTTCTGGTATTCCTGGGTCTTATGGGGTTATAGACTGTGACCCCTGAAGAGGCAAGGGTGGTCAACATACATTCACCTCTGCTTCAAGCTTTTGATATACAAGGGAAAGCTACTCCTAAAAGAACAGGTGGCTCCTTGGAGAGTCAGGCATGGTTATGGGGTGTGACTTCTTCCCATTCATGGTCACAAACAAAAATGAGCCCTGTTGGGGCTCAAATAGAGGCCCTGCAGGGTATGAGACCTATCCTTTGCTGCCAAACTGAGTCTATGGAACTATTCCTCCCCTGTTCCAGTGGAGGTGGTTGAGCAATCTTTGTTTTCCAGAAGTGGGCAGCACTCCCACCTTCCCAGCTTAGGCGGTTGTTCTTCCCCTGCATGTTCTGATCTGGGAGAAGGCACCATATATGGTCTCCTTGCTCACAAGTGGAATTCCATTGATCTTGGTGCAGCCTTGGGAACTTGGCAACTAGAGTTGGACCAGAGCTTCACAGGGGAACTTCTGCTTTTGGGTCATTAACACAACAGCAGGCACAAAAGATAGAATCATTAGTGTATTGGAGATATAGATACACAACTTCCCAGGTGCAGGTGGTAGTGGTTGGGGAGGTTCAGGTGGAATCCATTAGGTGGGGGAGAGTTCCTCATAGCAAGTAGGGGTCTGGGAACTTTGGGATCATATGGTTAGTTAGGAGGTCTGAGAATATGGCTGCAAGATTTTCCAGATAGGCCAGAAGGTGGAATTCTCTATCCTGGGGATGTTGATGGAAAATCCAGCAACCACGAAGATGATTCCCTGATGCCATAATTTTTGAAGTATTTACCATAGAGTTATGTTCCCACCCACACTACATCAGGATCATTGAGAGAGCCAACAGAATCAACAGCGACAGCATGGTGTCCGGTTGGGCCTTAGAGTGGCTTCTACACCCAACAACCGCAAAAGAGGTGCTTCCCAGGAAGAGGTGGTTGGCCAAAGCAATGGAAAAGAAGCATTACAGTTAGGAAAAAGAGAAAAATTAACGTGCCTATTCCCATCCACAGCATCACATTACCACTTCTGGCTGAGTGTTGATTCTTTTAATTAAGTAGTGGAGGTCTTTTAAAGGTTCACAGATGTAATCGTGGTGTCCTCATTTTATGCCTGCAATGCATAAGAAATAGGTTTAATCCTGGACAGGTGTACCCGACTAGTTATTCCCTGGAGTTTAACATTAGTAGGGTACTCAGCAACACTTGACAAGCACCCTTCCATTTTGGTTGTAATCCCTTGGGGGATTTTTCTTTTTAAGTTTTTAGTAAGACTAAGTCTTCTGGGAGGAGGCAATACTTTATTTCTATATTCTTAAAGAGTCTTGTGAACCTGGCCTAAATTGTAAAGGGGGCATAGTGAGGTGTCTCCAATCCCGTTTTGTGTCATGGACTGAATTCGCTTTTTTAAGAATTTTTTTGTGTATGTGGAAGGGGGATTTCCTTTGGCCAACAGAATCAAAAGACTCATAGTGGATTAAACATTCTAGGCCAGATGGGAATGGAGGTAGGCAGGTACTCATTAGCCCTTAAAACCATTTTAAGCACTATGAGAGTCAAAAACTAAAAGCCAAAAATAAGGTTATAAAACTGACTTATCTATACATCCTGTGCATTGAGCTACTGTAATCTGACTTGTAGCAATTAGCTATACCAAACACAAGCATTTTGTTTAGGAGTCTGTGTGCCTTTTTTTAATTTGGAGGGGCTGAATTAATTTTATCCCTTAAAACCCAGCCCTTGCAATCTTGCATGCCCACTTATTCCACTATAGTTCCTGGGCCTGAAGGAATTAAATCATTTTAAATTCTAGATGTAAAACAAAACAGAGAATTAGCAATGTTTCAAGCAAAAAGGTCATACATGCTGCCTAGTTTTGAGAATGACAGCGACGGAAGCTCATGGGTAGCTAAACATTTAAATTATTTAGTATCAAGGCATAAAACAAGTTATATTAATTCAGCTAGAGGCAAAATTATTAAATGAATACAAGCTTTTCTCTGTGTCTCATGAAAGCAGTTTACTTTGATTGTTTCCTTTGCCCAGGTTTAAAGACAAGGCTTTGGTTAACTTGAGTTTGATGTTAGATACTGGCAGGAATTGGTGCCATCTCCAGATGAGCTATGCATACCCAGGAATCAAAGCCCTGTAATTTAACAGCACATGGATTAGTTAATAGCACCTGATAAGGAACTTGTCAGAGGGCTGGAGGTGGTGATGCTTGAGTTCATGACCTGACTGGAAGCTGTAAAAAGATTTTATAACCTTGTAGTGATTAATTTTTATAGCTTTGATAAACCCCAGCAACAAGCAAGAGATTTAAACTAGGATTCAATTCTGAGGGCATTTGTCAAAGGTGTTAAAGTCCCAAAATATTTGATCAGTGTGGAACTACAGGTTATTGTAAGCAATAGTTACTTATTTATCCAAAGTTAAATACTCTTGGCAGTGTGATTACCTCTCCATATGGGAACTCCACTTAAATAACCTGAAAGTTGAATTTGATGAAGAAAAACATAATACTTGAATTTAATCAGATGCAGGAAAAGTGTATTTAAGATTATGAGTGTAGCAGGGGAACTGAGAAAGTTTTCTGGTTAGTTACAATGAAAATTTAGAAATATCAAGAAAAACCAAGAGTATAGAATCAAGTTATATTGGAAAAAAATGCAGCTTTTATAGACCTCTAAGACAAAACACTTTAGTATCAGGCCACAATAACAGTTGGAATCAGAAGAGAAAATGTCACAGGAGCTGATGAAAAGGCTAAAGGAGACAGTTATACGACTCTGAGAAGCAAGAGGATTTTAAAAGAAATAGAATATAAAATCAAAAAGCAAAATTTTGGGTAATTTAGCAAATTAATACTGTAAGAAAATTTGGTTTGACATGGAGACTATTTTTAGAAAGTCTATTATACACAATTTTCTTTTCATTACAGCTAGCTTAATCACACACAAAATTCTTTTCATAAATTCCCCTTTATGAACCTTATCACAACTTACATATACCATCCACCACATGCTTGGACAATTTGACTTGTCCTATACTAACTCTTTCTTAAATAACCAGTCATTTTACTCTAGGATAAGAGTTTACTACAGAAGATCCTTTTTATACAAAATTACTCTTTCTTTATATCCTTCCTTGCAAAAAAATACATTTTTTATCTAGAGTTTTCTTTATATCTCTTTTTTTTCCACTCACTGGTCCCTTCATAAGTTGAACCTCACCTTCATTGACTTCTGAATTTGACAAAAATTACTCTTTTTCCCAATAAAGAATATGTTTTCCCTGGCACATTTTATATAAACCTAGGAGGCAAGAAATCCTGAACTTCCCAACAGACATTGGCATTCTGTAGATGAGAGCCATTTCACAATTTTAAGGTTTTCAACTATACAAAAAGCTTGCTATTTAAAGCCATTTTAACCAGTTCAAAACCTACAAACAAAAGTGGTTTACCTTAAAGTTAAATCATAAAAGACACAACATTCTTTTCAAACTAACAAGTTCAGACTAGACTTACATGTTTAATTTATTCTTGCTCTTTTATTTATAAGCCAATCTGATACCATGCTAGACACAGGACATGCCACAATACCTGTCTATACACATAAACAAACACATCAAACAAAGGGCCTATACAAGATAACAGGATCCAAATTATTTACAAAACTGGGACTTGTCTACCTGACCAAACCTTATTTGCCCCAACAGGTATGGAAGACATGAAGAGGCAGGGAAGGGGATCCTGTAGCAGCCAATAAGGAAGCAAGGGGCAAACTGTGTTACTGAAGGGGAGACCTGAGTCTCTGAGTTGCTAGAGAGCTCACCCAGCAGTGGGACACTAAAGAAAAATGTTCAGTCGGCCTCTAGTCTGCCACTGCAGGAAGCTGTCTGTCAGGTAAAGGATCCAAGATCCCTAATAAACTTACTTGAGCAAAGCAGCTCACTGGGGCTAGTGGAAGAAGGTTAGCTCTAGAATTGATGGGGAACTTTTTCTCTCTCTCATCAGGGACAGTCAGGACAGTCTCATTGTCAATGGCCCTTTTGTTTATAGTAGGCACATTGATTCTGGCCCAGGGGCCAATCAATTGGGGGCTCTCATATGGGCATTCCAGACACTGATCTTGTGACACTTTCTTGGGATGGGTAACCCTGAGGAGGAAGGGGGCTTAAAGCATATGCTAATAATTGCACTTTTTGGCTATTTCTTATGGTTTTGCCTCTTCTTCTCCTCTGTCACTGTTGTTGTAAACCCCAAAAGTCATGTTTAAGAGTTGGATTATGGGGGTGTGAGAACCCTTGCTGCTGCTTTTTGTAGCATTTTCCTGATGTCAGGGGAAGACCGAGTAATAAAATGCATACCCAGGAGAGTCTGCCCTTCTGGGGAGTCTGGATCTGTGTGAGTATATTTCTTGAGTGCCTCAACCAAACGACCCTGAAACAGAGTGGGACTTCCATAATTTCTCTGAGTTATTTCTCTAACCTTGTCATAATTGATTGGCTAAACCACACCCTTTTCCCACTGCATTTCTTCCACAGCACAGCAAGTAGATGATAATACTTGCAAGTCATGACAAGTTAAGTTGAAGAACATGGTCAACTTAAAAAACTCCTCTATGAACTTTTCTGGATTCTCTGAAAACTAGCCACATTTTCTTTGTTAAATAAAGCCAACTCAGACAGAAAATAGCACATGTACTCTAAGTGTTCCCCAATTTTCATCAGCTACTTCCTGCAATGGACACAGGTTTGACTTTTAGGAGCTGATATGGGGTCCACTTCTGGAGGTATTGGTTGGACCTACTCTTTTGAGCAGTAAGAGGTATAGGCTGGAGCTAGCTGGATAAGGGGGCGAGGTGCCTGATGACCTTGGGATGGAACCCTTTGTTAGAAAACCGGCAGGACCCTCCTCAGAACGGGGGCACTGAGGAGGCTCCAGGGAGGGCATAGACCTTCTGGGAGAGCAGCTAGGAATGCCCTTTGATGCAGGGCAAGCCAGCCCCAAAACTGGGGCTTAGCCTGGGAAAGTTCTTGGCTTCACTCAGGAAAGGATTCAAGAATCAGCTGGTGGTAGAAAAATAAATGGCTTTATTGAGGCAACAGTGTTACAGCTCTGTGACTGCCCCTGCAGAGTCAGGATACCTCAAAGGCAGTGTGTTTGTGTAGCAGCTCAGAGGCTGTTCTCCAGTTATATTTATACATACTTTTAATTACATGCAAGTTAAGGGGTGGGTTACTCAGAAATTTCTAGAACAGAAGTGGTAACTTCCAGGTATTGGCACAGCAATGGTAAACCATCACGGTGCTGGTGAGCATGCCTCTTCCCTGTTTCAACCAGTCTTCAGTCTGGCCCAAAGTGAAATCCCACCTGCTACCTCACTTCCAGTGGTGTCTGCAGTGACATTTTGTTCCCTCTTTCAAAATCATTTTCAGTGGGGTCTCTTGTGGGTGGGACGTTAAGCACAAGTGCTCAGCCAACTGCACTGAACCAGAAATTCTGCATCTGTGCTGACCTGAGACGCTTTCTGGCAAACCAAGCGTATAAACCATGCGGACCATGGGACAGATGCCACATCGCTCTCTCACACCTTCATGCACGTCCTTCAGTGTTGCACAGCAGCAGCCTCTAAGGGAACCAGCCCTGAGATGTATTTTTAAAACATTTTTACTATTTGATTTGATTTTTTACAACTATGAGGCACAGATGTTTTACTGGGGGAAAAATATGTAGAAGACATGGCTGGATGTGTGTTACGAGAAAGAGGTCAAGTGCAAATGAGGAAAAGAGGAACTCATGAACCTCTTCTGCCTTTTGGCGAGTGGCCAGTCATTTGAAACTGTGAAGCAGAAGGTAGCAAGGGACAGTCATTCCTATGGGTGCCACAGGAACCCACAAAGGGGAAACTTCCTCTTTGTCCTTGGAAGGGTCACCGAAAATCAACTGACAAGAGACAGACCAATTGGAAAAAAGGCACACATATTTATTAATGTGCATAGGAATCTTACGAAGATCTCCAAGAAATGGTAAGGTGGTTGACACATTTACACTATCTTTTTAAAGCCTTCTTTGATACAGGTCTCACTCTCTTGCCCAGGCTGTAGTACAATGGCAGGATCATGGTTTACTGTAGCCTCAAACTCCTGGGCTCAGGCAGTCCTTCAAGCAATCCCACCTCAGCCTCCTGAGTAGCTGGAACTATAGGTCTGTGCCCCCATGCCTGACTAATTATTTTCATTTTTTGTAGAGATGGGGGTCTCACTATGTTGCCTTGAACTTGAACTTCTGACCTCAAGTGATCCTCCTGCCTTGGCCTCCCAAAGTGCTGGGATTACAGGCAGGAGTCACCACATCCAGCCTATACACAGGTTAAGGTTACAAAAAAAATGTGGGCTTGGAGTACACCCAAAAACTGGTTGTGGCAGTAAATCAAGTTATGATGTCAAGGCAGGTTATGGCAGGAAAAGAAGAGGAGGTCTGGCTTGCAAATGTGGTCTTATTATACAGGTGAAAGCTTACAGGTAGCAGTCCTCAGAGAGAATAGATGGTAAATGTTTATTTCAGAAATTTAAGGTGTCAGACTCTGTTAATATTTTCTTGATCTGGACAAGGGTGAGCCTCAAAGAAAACCTGGCTGCACCATGCTGATTCTGTACAGACGCAAATCTCCCTGCAAAGGACAGCTTTGCACGGCTACCTCTGTTTGCAGGCCCTCTGAACAGCCACCTCAAAATATGTCGAAGAAGGATATTTGGAGGTGAAATATTTTGGTTTCGTCCATTACAAATCTGTATCTGCCACAAGATAGTATCATTTACTCACTGTATAGCTTTGGCCAAGTGGTTTGAATTCTCTGTCCCTTAGTTTATCTGTAAACTGAAGAAAATAATAGCACATACTTCACAGAGTTTTATGATAATTGAATTAATATAAGCAAAGAACTTCTAATAATGCCTGGCACATAGTAAATAACCAACCTGTCATTAGAAGACAGAATCCATGGATTTACTGTTAGTATAAATAATGTGCTCTCTGCTACACAGAAAAGCAGTCTTCAAGGGGAGCATCCATTTTCCACCTGGAATCCAAGCAGAGGCGGCCTCCCTGAGCCAGGAAGGTAGGCCACAAAGAAGAGAAGGTAGATCCATGTGTGCAGGGCAGGGCCATGACTGTAGCAGCAATGCCCATTCTTGGCCACAAGCACAGATGAAGGTGCTACCAGGATCCAGAACCAGGCACTGAAGAGGGAAGTGCACAAGCCATGTAAGTGATCACAAAGCACTCAGGTCACGAGAAGAGGTGACCCAGACCCCACTCCCTAAACCATCATGACAGGAAGGAAGCACCAACTCGCTGCCAAGGGGAGCTTTTTAATTAGTATGTTCATTAAACCGATGCCAGCTCTCATTTCAGAATGTAAATTCGGTCTTTCCCAAAAAATCCTTGGATATCTTCAGGAAGTCCCAAGTTACTTTTAAATGTGGACACTTGCATCCCTTCTACCTTTGCTTTTTCAGAAGCAGACGCAGATTTGAGATCCCAGTAGAAAGAATGTATTTGGCAGGTGCATGATACCCCAGCAAGGGAGTAGGGACATGGAACCAGGAGGGGAAGGTGAGACCAGGAAGGGAAGGCAGCCCAGTTATGAGCCACTGGAGCACAAGAAAACTGCAGAACCACCTGTGCATCTTCCTGAGGGACGAGGGAGCCGGGACATTCAGACACCAGCCTGTCAGTCATTGGTGGAGGGCTGCCAGGGCTATTAATTCCCCAGCACTCAAACCACCCCGGACGTGGGCAGAGAGACCTCCTGAGGCTTAGGAGAATGTCTTCAGGCAAAGAAGAAGTTGAAACTCAGATAGAATCCACAGACCACAGGGGTGTGAGTGAGTTACCAACAGTTCTGGTTACATTTACATTTAGGGAGAAGATTCTGGAACCCAACATAGATAGATCAAGGTAAAGAGCATCCCTCCCAGAAGGTTGCCAGGATGCTCTAGAGCTCATGAGATTTGCTCTTGGTGACACTGAGAAGCAGGAAGGAGTGGGAATGGAGAGTGCAGGCTTTGAAATCCACCCATCCGGGGCTGCCTCCCTGCTCTGCTCTCACAGCTCTGTGATCTTGCGCAAGTTCCATAGCACCTCTGGGTGAGATTTCCCATCTGTCAAATGTGGTTGACGATAATACCTATAGGGCTGTTGTGAGGACTTAACATGGTCATACAGATAAAGCACTTAAGAAGCACTCGCCCTTAAGCGCTCAAACGTTTGTATTCTACATCTTCTGTCAATTGTCTTTGTTTATAAATGCTCTGGCATGCTGGGTGCTCAAAAGGTGTTGACAATAATTTATTCACTACAATTCACCAAGAATTAAGTGAACTATTGCAAAGAAAATAAAAACTAGTGTTCACCACATCCTGCGCTGGGCCTCAGAGAACCAGGCGAGGGTATGTGGCCAATGAGCGACCAATGAAGTCACTGTCAGAGTGGCTTTGTCACCCAAGGAGCTCCTACTAGTTTATTAGGGCAATCCGACTTTCAGATTTTAATCCTAGCAGTGTACGGATATAAAAGATACCAAGTCTAAAAATAATAATTATAAAGATCTTAAAAACAACCCGTGATACTCACAAATCCTTTCGATTGGTAATTTTTGAGACATTGGACCATATCTAATACTTGGCAACACGGCACCACTGTGCTATCATGAAGCATCATCATCAGTTCCAGTGAAGGTGAAATGGTTTCTATTATAAGCATGTTAATAACTTCTATTAATAGAGATGAGAAAAAGCACAAAACCTTTATCATTTCTTTTCATGCATGGAATAAAATGAGAACTCTATATTACAAAGAAAAAAAAAAAAAAAGGTTCCCTTTCTAATGCCATCCAAGGAACAATATTCTAAGTGTGCCTACTGAGACAGGATTTCATCTGAATCTATTGCTATGTATTCTCCAACATCTTCTCCAAGATTAGGCCCTTTCCAGCTGAGACTGGTTTTTGCTAGCGGTGGTTAGATTTTCACAGTTCCCAGCCCAGGGGAAGGGAGGGCACCTCCCTGAGACTACATTGCCCTCTGCTGGCCATCTGAGGCCAAGTCAGCTAGGGAAGGCCTCTGGGGAATTAACTTTTTTCAAAAATAAAGTTTATGAAATTATACATGAGATTTGCATAAAAGGTGAAGTGAGGTTGTTACAGCTGCAAAGTCTCTCACTCTCCAGGGGCAAAAGTAAGAGGTCAGAAGTGCACTTGGAACTATCGGGATGGTGAAGGTCACACAGGCAGCCTGGGTTTGGAGTCAGGCTCAGGTTGGACCCTGCTCTGCTGGTACCAGCTGTGCCATCTTGGGCAAGTTGTGAACCCCTCTAAGCTTCAGTTTCTCATCTGTGAGATGTGATAATCCCCGGGGTCACTTATCCAAAGATTAAAGAACACAATGCACATAAAGTTGTAAGCAGCGTATGTGACACTTCGTGTTCTAACAAACGTTCGTTATTATTGTTCCAACTTCCTTCTTGCAGATGCAGAAACTGAAAACTCTCAGGGCTTGCCATAGGGACCCAAAGTCACCTGTCTGCCTAGGGATAAGGAGGGGAGTCATCCCAGGCCAAGCCTCCCACCCTCCCCAAGGCGTCTTGGGCTTTCATGAGCATCTTCAGCTCCATCCCCTAGTCACAACCCATCTCAGTGGACGTGTGTCCCGGACGCTAAGCCTGGCCTACCCCACCGCCCCACACAAGGAAATGTTCCCTGTGGGCTGAGCCTCACACTCTGCTCACATTTGCCCCCCACAGAGCAGTTCACCTGGAGGGTAGCGCAGGTGCTATTCCCGAAAGGCCATGTGAAGCCAGTGCAACTGTCAGAGTGAGGAGGAAATTCCATACAACACGAGCAGGTGGGCTGGGGCGGTAGGCTCGAGGGCAGGGGCTATTAATGACTGAACCATAGAAAAGTCCATTTGTCCATTTTTCTATTCATTCGCTCCCAAGTATTTTTTGAGCAGCACATGCTAAGCAAGTCTTCTCAGCACTCACATCGAAGAAAAGAAAAGAGGTGGCCCTGGTCTGCAACACCCTTGGGCACCTGGTGGGAGGCCTGGTTCCCCTTTTATGTGGTTTGTCACACTCTCAGGACTGTGACCAAAACCAAATGAGGGCATTCCCATTAGATCCCGCTGAGTGAGCTGTGCCTCCAGTAAACAAGCTTGAGCAGGTGCGGTTCATGTTAATTGAGAACCTCATGCCACCAAACAACACATGTGCTAGCAAGGGTTGCCCACACATTGCCTCAACACTAGCGTTTGTCCTTCCTGTGTCCTTCCTTCTGAATAGCCACACAGCACCAGGACCATTGCGCAAGAATCATTCAAATCGCCACCACTAATGGGTTTGGATTGGAATTCCAGAAATAACCCCAGCTTGACTACTTACTGTCTGTATTCCTTCAACGGAGTGATTAATCTTTCCTGTCTCCAAATTATCATTGGATCACGGCAGTGACAATACCTATTTTGCAAAATTTTCGTAAGACTTAAAGACAGTAAATATAAAGCCCCTGGTTGCCTACACAAAGTGGACACTGAGGAAATAGCAGCCATTGTTACTATTTCACACCTAAACAAAATACACATATGGACAGAATATATGTATACATTCACATACATATATTGACACATATAAAAATATGCATGCCAATTTTTGTTGCTGTATATAAGACATATAGTATTATACTGGAAAAGCACAAAGAATATACACTGTAGAGATTACAAAAACTAAATATGTTGATCTTGCCAAATAAAACATTTGAAAAGATACTGCTTTGGGTCATGAAGACAGTTGCTTTCTTATCTCTTGAGTTAAGGAAAATACATATTTTATGGAAAGCCATGGAGGTAGCTTCTAACTAAAAATAAAACTTAAACTTGTTTTGAGGAATAAAATCAGTATCCTCATTTTTTTAATATTCTGAGGAAATAAAAGAGAAATCACATGTATGAATATGTAGTTTAGGTCAACTTACATTTCTGCAATGCAGGCTGCTATAACTATGCTGTAGAAATGTACTCCTACTAAAACACTCAGCAGTCATCCCCTCTCCACCCCCAAAAGAAGGTGTTTTTCAGTAGCATCTGCTACTTTCAGATGGTCAAGTGATGGCAGAAGCGATTTACAGTAACCACAAGTGTAAGGTTATAGGAGCAGCCTAGCCTATGATCTCAGGAGCCAGACCGTCTGGCTGTGCCACTTTCTAGATGTCTGATCTTGAGAACCTTCTCTGCCAACCTGTGCCTCAGTTTCCTCTACCAGAAAATGTAAAGAACAGCACCCTGACCTTATTTCAGATTTAAATGAGTTGATGCTTAGAGAACAGAACATAATTAGCACTGTTTGTGAAATAATGCTTTTTGAATTTATTGGCATTTTAAAAATCCTTCAACTGAAAAGAGATCTCAAAGACTCTTGGAGAAATTATACTTAACAATAAGGAAATAGGACACTTTATCAACCCAATAAGGAGCATCTATAGAAAACTTATAGCTGGTGTCATACTGATGGTGACATGAACACTTTTCCCTAAGATGAGAAAGGAGGTAGGAATGTTCACATCCACCAGTTCTACTCAAGGTTGTACTGGAAGTTCTAGCCATTGCTATAAGGCAAAAAAATAAATAATTAAATAAAAAATATAAAGCTGGAAAAGGAAAAGAAACTTCCTCCATTTGCAGACGACATGACTCTTTACATAAAAAAACTAAGGAATTTACAAAGAAAGCACTATAACACACAAGTGAACTTACTAAAGTCTCAGGATATGAAGTAAATCTATAAATTTCAACTGCATACTTATATAATATCAATAAAAATGGTAAATGAAATTTACAAAAAGCCACATACCATTTTATAATAATATAAAATACTTAGAAATAAGTAAATAAGGTGTGTAAGATCTGTACACTGACAACTATAAAACATTGCTAAAAGAAATTAAAAAGGACCTAAATTAATGGAGAGTTATACTACGTTCATAGATTGAAAGAGTCACTATTGTTAAGGTATCATTTCTCCCCAAGTTTACCTATATATTCAATACAATACCAACAAAAATCCAAAGAGGGCTTGTTTGTAGAAATTAACAAGCTAATTTTTAAATATTTATATGGAAATGAAAAAGACCTACAATAACCCAAACAGTCTTAAAAAGTAAAATGGGGAAATAAATACCTAATTTTAAGTCTTAATGTAGTACAGTAATCAAGACAGTATGGTATTGGTATAAGGATAAATAGATCATTAAACAGAATAGGAAGTCCAGAAGTAGACCCACATGTATACAATTAAGAGATTTTTGACAGAAGCATCAAAGCAATGAAAAGGGAAAAGGAAAGTCCTTTCAAGAAATTGTGCCGAAACAACTGGACATTTGTGTAGAAAATTAATAACTCACTTCCTATTTTACACTATATACAAAAATTAGTTCAAGATGCATCAGAGTTCTATTACACATAAAAGCAATAAAATTTCTCAAAAGAATAAGAGAATATCTAATGTGGTAGGCAAAGTATTCCTAGGCTGGTAAAAAACAGCACTCATCTAAAAATAGGAAAATTGTTCAATTTCACTTAACCAAAATTAACTTATGCTTATCACAAGACAATGATAAGAAAATGAAAAAGGCAGCAATAGACTAGGAGAAAATATTTGCCAAATATGTATCTGGCAAAGGACTTCAATTCAGAATATATCTTTTACAGTTCTACAAATTAATAATCAAAAGACAATCTAATTTTTAATGGGCAAAATATTGGACAAACACTTTATAAAAAATAAGAGATAGTCAGATAACATCAAGTGTTGGCAAGGATGTGAAGCAACTGGAGCTATCATACACTGCACAAATCTCATACACAAAATGATACAACCCCTTTGGAACCTTCTTGGCATTTTCCCAGACAGCCATCTGCTCCATGACTCAGGAATTCTACTCTTAGATTGTAGGAACTTATCCAAGAGGAATTAAAATATAAGTCCACAAAAAAGACTCATACAAGAATATTCATAGCAGCCCTATTCAAAAAAGCAAAAAAAAAAAAAGAAAAAAAGAAACTAGACATAGCTCAAATATCCATCAACAGAAGAACAAACAAATAAATATATATCTCTGTATGATTACAGTAGAAAAAACAAGCAAACTGTTTTTCTCCTACTATACTCAATACAAAACACTTCTGGTCATCAAAGGACAGCAGGGTGTCCTTCCATTCAGTTCAAATCTGATACTATCTACCTGGAGATAGCATCAGATCACACAAGTTGAGGGCTTAGTCTCATAAAACTCTTCCCCCTTTAGATGCCAGACCCAAGCCCCACGTTACGACCTGCACTTAAGCCAACCAGTTATAAATCAGGATTCTCAGCCAGGTGCGGTGGCTCATGCCTGTAATCCCAGCACTGTAGGAGGCTAAGGCAGGCAGATCACGAGGTCAGGAGACGGAGACCATCCTGGCCAACATGGTGAAACCCTGTCTCTACTAAAATATACACACAAAAAAAATTAGCTGGGCGTGGTGGTGCGAGCCTGTACTCCCAGCTGCTTGGGAGGCTGTCGAAGGAGAATCTCTTGAACCCAAGAGGTGGAGGTTGCAGTGAGCCGAGATCACGCCACTGCACTCCAGCCTGGTAACAGAGCAAGACTCCATCTCATAAATCAATCCATCAATCAATCAGGATTCCCACAAACCCCTCCTCAGGTTTGATAATTTGCTAGGACAGCTGACGGAACTCAGGGGAACACTTTACTCACATTTACCCATTTATTATAGAGGATACTAGAAAGGATACAGATAAATAATCAGATGGAAGAGATGCATAGTGCAAGGTATGTGAGAAGAAGCACAGCACTTCCATGCCATTCCTGGGGCACCACCCTCCATGGTTCATCATTCAGAAACTCTCCAAGTCTTGACTTTTGGGGTTTTTGTGAATGTTTCATTACATAGGCATAATCGATTAATGTATGGGCCCTTGGTGATCAACTCAGCCTTCAGCCCCTCACTTCTCCCCAGAGATCCACTTGGGGCTGAGGGTGCCAAGCTGCTAATCACGTGATTGGTTCCCATGGCAACCAGCCCCATCCTGAGGCTATCTAGGAGCTCCCCCTCACCCATCAGTCATCTCCTTAGCATACAAAAAGGCACTTACCATTTTGGAGATTCCAAGGCAGATAGGAGCTGTATGCCAGAAAACAGGGACAAGACCAAATACAGTGTATTTCTTATCATAAGTCACAGTTACCACAATCTGCAAAAAATAAATAAACAACATGGTTGAATCTTGAAACTATGAGGTTGAGCAGATGAAACTGGACACACAAGAGTACACAAATGTGAATGACAGAGCCTTGGGAGATGTAAAAAAAAAAAGTACATAAATAAATGTAAGGATCTCATTTAAATAAAGTTCAAGAATAGAGAAAACCAATCTAAGATGATAGAAATCAATTTCTTTTTTTTTTTTTTTGAGACAGAGTCTCACTGTCAGCCAGACTGGAGTGCAATGGCGTGGTCTCGGTTCACTGCAACCTCTGCCTCCCGTTCAGGGGATTCTCCCACCTCAGCCTCCCAAGTAGCTGGGACTACAGGTGCATGCCACCACACTCGGCTAAGTTGTGTGTGTGTGTGTTTGTGTGTGTGTGTATTTTTTAATAGGCTCTAGAGGATTGGGGACTGGCTGTAAGGTGACAATTTCTTAGATAATGGGAATTCTCTATGTCTTGATCATGGTGATGGTTACCCAATGTAAACAAAAAGAGTCAAACTCTGTAAAATATTTAAATAGATTTATTCTGAGCTAAATATGGGCAACCAATGGCCCATGACACAGCCCTCAGGAGATCCTGAGAACTGTGCCCAAGGTGGTTTTATACATTTAGGGAGATCTAAGACATTAATCAATACGTTTAAGATGTACATTGGTTCAGTCTGGAAAGCAGGGACTTCCAGGTCATGAGCAGATCCAAAGATTTTCTGATTGGCAAATGGTTGAGGGAGTTAATATCTTAAGACCTGGAATCAATAGAAAGAAATCTGGGTTATGATAAGGGGTTGCAAATGCTAAAGTTTACCATGTAGATGAAGCCTCCAGGTAGCAGGCTTCAAAGAGAACAGATTGTAAGTATTTCTTCTCAGTCTCAAAGAGTCTACCAGTCTTCGGGTCTCTGTGTTGATGTTAATTCTGGTCAGCTGTGAGACAGGTTCGAAGCCCTCCTCCCACCAAACCCCCACTTCCATCATGGACTAAACTAGTTTTTCAGGTTAACTTTAGAATGCTCTTGGCTGAGAGAAGGGGTCCTGATTGGGGGCTTAGAATTTTGTATTTGTTTTACATTCTCCTCTTCTGGCCAAGATTTGCCAGAAGCAACATCAGTGGTCACCGAACTTTCACTGTGTCCCATAGCATAGTCAAAGCGGTATGGCTGCCTGCTCTGGGTCCCTCCTGTCCCTCAGTGGGACCCCTATGGCCAAGGGACTTAGGGCCAAAAGATGTATAGCCAATTTAAATGTTCTAGGCCAGACAGGGATGGATGTAGACAGGCATTCATTAGTCCTTAAAACATTTTTTTCGGTAATAAAGAGCCTACAAACTAAAAGCCAAAGGCAAGTTTACAAAATTGACTTATCTACCTTTCAATTCTACATGCTGAGCTACTGTGATCTTGGTTTTAGTTACAGACTTATTGCAATTAACTATACAAAATATAAGCACTGTTAAAGCTTTTTAAGCTAAGGAAGTTAGAGACTTTTGTTGTGCCTCAATGATTTTTGCAGTCTTTTACTAATTTGTCCCAAGGTGGCTCATAATAAACATTAAAAATATACATATATAGGCCGGCCACTCACGCCTGTAATCCCAGCACTTTAGGAGGCCGAGGCAGGCAGATCATGAGGTCAGGAGTTCAAGACCAGCCTGACCAACATGGTGAAACCTGGTCTCTACAAAAAATACAAAAATTAGCTGAGCATGGTGGCACATGCCTGTAATCCCAGCTACTTGGGAGGCTGAGGCAGAAAAATCACTTGAACCCGGGAGGCAGAGGTTGCAGTGAACAGAGATTGTGCCATTGCACTCCAGCCTGAGCGACAGAGCAAGACTCTGTCTCAAAAATAAATAAACAAATAAATAATATATATATATGCATAAATCTCATAACTGGCCATATTACACCCAGCAAGCTTTGTCACAAGGTGTCTTTATAACCTCTCAGTAATTTTCTTTTAATTCTATGGGAAGCAGGAAATTCTTTATGGTTGGGATGGATAAAAGGGTGTCACATACATAATAACCCAGGAGGCAAAGTCCCTTATTTTACTAGCTATTTAGGTATCTGTGATTTGGAGGGTCTAAACTAATTCTATCCCACAGAACTGGCCCTTGCAATCTCACACACTGACCTCTTACGTGATAGTCCCTGGGCCTAGAGGGAGGGTGCTTGTATAGTTATAGCAGCAGGGCATTTGCAATGAAAAACAGATGGGGCCCGGCAGGATTCCAAATGAGGGAGATTCACAGGCTTTGTCAAATCACCTCTAGTCTTATGGATATATGATTCTGATTTTCTCAGAAGTAAAACTACATGAGATAAATAACATTAATAACTTGCTAATCACAAGAGAATCTGTGTGTCAGAACAGAAAAAGGAACCTATTTCATTAGGGCACCAACTAAAAACATGAAAAAAATTATAAGCTGGTACTCTTTAGAGGATTATTGTAGGAAGAAATGTCATGATTTGATCTGCACTCTAAAACAAAAGTCAGGGCTGGAATTCAGTAACAGGTGTTACAGTTTTCCTTTGAAACAATTTTTCTCTGTTTCTCTAGCCCTCCTTTTCTACTAAAGAGAAATTACAGTAAGAGCAATTTGTGTGCAAAATAAGTTTTTGGCTTATTACACTTGACTTGATTATTCACATAAAGTGCAGCAGGAATTAGTTGTGTTTCAAATGCTTGTTCTTTGGTGCCATAAAGAAAAAGCACTTGAACATAAATTGAATTTATTTAGTAAGGTCATTTTTACTTCCTGCAGAAAGGGTACACTCACCAGCAGTTTTGCCACGAGAGTACACCGAACAAAGGAGACAGGGTCATTTATAACCAGACGCGTCCACCCTACTGCTGTGTGCAGTTTCCATTGACTGGAACGGGACCTCACATTCTGTATTTGTCCCTATTGGCTAGCAACTTAGAACTTTTTAAAAGAGGCAAAGGTAGAGGAGAACAAAGGAAGGAGGAATTAACTTGTGGAATGCTGAGAAAGGTAAAAACACTTTCAAATAATGAAGAGGAACAGGCTATAACCTAATGCTTGCTTGGACCAGTATAACCATGCCAGGACAAATATTTAGGCTAAATTGTGGGAGCTAAGAACATAAAGTATATTGATTTTTTTTATTACGGCTAGCAGATATTTAAGATTAGCACAGGACTTTGAATAAATTTTGCTTCTAAGAGAAGTTACTATTTATTCCAAATTGGTCTTACTGCTACTTCCTCTACTTTACTTTTTACACTTGGCCATAGAGACTCTTTTCAAGTTGACTTTGCTGGAGCTTCACCTAATAATGTTATTCTAGTCAAAGCCTCGGTATAAGAACCAGTAGCTGCGACTGTGTCCTGTTTCAAAAGAAAAGGCTCTTATTAAACATTCCTTTACATATCACATACTTATCATCAGTTAACTGTTAATTGCCTATCTGCCTGCTAAACTGTTTGCTTCTGCAAAATAGAGACCTTACCTGTCTTGCACCCCCAGGGCTTAGGCCTGCATAATGCTCAGTAGACATTGCATACATAATAGATGTTGGAAGAAGATGCAGTTGGCAGAGAGATGTAAGGACAATTTCCCATTGGTTTGTCCACATAAAGTATGTATGTTTTATACTGGAAAGCTGAGATCTTGAAAAAACTGTATACAAAAATCTTTGCAGGTATGTCTCTGTTTCTCCATATTGGGCTTCCACTTTTGATCATCATAGAAATGTGCTGTAGAATAGATTATACTGTGTTTTTTTGTTTGTTTGTTTGTTTGTTTGTTTGGAGATGGAGTTTCACTTTTGTTGTCCAGGCTGGAGTGCAATGGCTCAATCTTGGCTCACTGCAACCTCCACCTCCTGGGTTCAAGCAATTCTCCTGTCTTAGCCTCCCGAATAGCTGGGATTACAGGCATGCACTACCACACCCAGCTAATTTTGTATTTTTAGTAGAGACGGGATTTCTCCCTGTTGGTCGGGCTGGTCTCGAACTCTCGACCTCAGGTGATCCGCCTGCCTCAGCCTCCCAAAGTGCTGGGATTACAGGCGTGAGCCACCACACCCAGCCAATTACACAGCGTTTTAAAGATAAATAAATATGTGAATTTTGTATTAAAGTTCAGCGGCTCTTCACTTAAGAAATATTCATCAACTAAGAAGTATATGGCTTGGGTAACTGTCAACTGAAGAATCATGAGATTCATAAATTTGGAGAGGAGAGTATTATCTCTTACAAAGGCTTGCAGCCAGCAGGCTGCCCACTGTGCAGGCTGGGAAGCATAGCTTCTGGAAGAAACCAAAAGCAGGCACTTTAAGGGAGGGAAAGGTGAGACAGAAATTTGTGCTAAATGGGCTGGCTAAGTATACATATTCAATACTTATAGGAAGAGCTAGGAATAATTATGAAGGGGGTGCACACATTCATAGCAAGCAAACATCCATGTTACATACATCTTACATTCATTTGGGGTGGAGACATATATATATATATGTATTTTTTTTTTTTGAGATAAGAGTCTCACTTGCCCAGGCTGGCATGCAGTGGCACGATCTCAGTTCACTGCAATCCCCGCCTCATGGATTCAAGCAACTCTCTGCTTCAGCCTCCCGAGTAGCTGGGATTACAGGTGCCCGCCACAACATCTGGCTAAGTTTTTGTATTTTTCATATAGATGGGGTTTTACCATCTTGGCCAGGCTGGTCCTGAACTCCTGACCTCGTGATCCACCCGCCTCGGCCTCCCAAAGTGCTGGGATTACAGGCGTGAGCCACTGCGCCTGGCCGAGACTCACATTTAATTGCATTATAATTTCACTCTGTGTGTCATAAAGTGAAAGCAAGGACACAGAGGCATGTTGTGTACGGCCTGTGAATACCTGCCACAGCCAGTCTATGGCCGATGGTCTTTTATCAGGAAGGAATGCCTTTCAAGGTGAAGCGAGTCTTTCAAAAGAGCTGGTTTCTGTCTAACTCTTAGAGAAGGAAGATCGATGGCAGTGAGGGAGGTGGTATAACAAGGCGTGTCCCACCTGCATGTGCCCGGCGTGGCTGGGAACTCAGTTTTTAAGGCTTCTCTGGGGCTCCTTGGGCAAAGAGGGAGTCCATTCAGTTAATTAGGGGACTTAGAACTTTATTTTTATTTCTCAGAATTTATCTAGGAAAGTTAGATGGTAGATCGTCAGGTGCAGAATGTCGTGTTAATTTGGCTTGCTATCAAGATGTATCAGAGTAAAACAAAAACAGTGTTATCAGCTGTATACTAATAACATCCCTGGTCAGCAATATCTCAGACATTTTCCAAGGACAAAAGTATTAAATTACATAAAGAAGTAGCACGCTTTCAAATAACACTCCCAGGGCTTGACAAATATATAAGAAAATCTAATTCCCAGGCACATTTCCCAATAACGCCATGAAAATGGCTGAGGAATGTGAAATATACATGTCACTGTCATTCTAATTTGGTTATTTCTTTAACACCCACAAGAAGGATGATAACCTCTCTCCCCCTAGCTCCTATTCCACCACTCCAATATGCACCCTGGACCTCAAGGATCATTTCTCTTTCCTGTATCCAGATAAAAGAAGGTCACAATTCCTGGGGCCTGGTGTGCTCTGGACCAGAGTGTATTCCCAGAGGTAGTCACGACCCCTTTAATGGCAGACTCTGCCTGCAAACTGCTTCATCCTGTGAGGAGTGGCCTGCATAAGTGATCACAAGGAGGACTCAAGGCACCACAGTTTTCTCTTTTTGCTGAGATTACAATGACATTCTTCTTATTTGCCGAACTAATGCAAAGTTGTTAGTCTGTGTTTTGAGCTGTGAAAACACATCACCGAGTCTGAAAAAATTGTATGCTTACTCCTGGAAGTGGTTTTCCGGGTTGATATGTACTCACTTCAGGTCTCTGGAACTTTAAAGAACAAAACTAGCCACAGGGACTCTAGAAGCAGAGAGACCTTAGTTCAAATCTCAACTCTACAACTTCCAGCCTATGTGGCCTTGGGCGTACAACTTAATCTCCTCTTACTCAGTTTCTTCATCTATTAAATGGAGACAATAATAGTACCCACTTCACAGGCTGCGTTGAAGAAAGAATTAGATAATCTGTGTAAATAATTTAGCAAAATTTCTGTAATCTCAGCACTTCGGGAGGCCGAGGTGAGGGGATCACAAGGTCAGGAGATTGAGACCATCCTGGCTAACACGGTGAAACCCCGTCTCTATTAAAAATACAAAAAATTAGCCTGGTGTGGTCGTGGTCACCTGTAGTCCCAGGTACTCAGGAGGCTGAGGCAGGAGAATGGCGTGAACCCGAGAGGCGGAGCTTGCAGTGAGCTGAGATTGTGCCACTGTGCTCCAGCCTGGGTAGCAGAGTGAGACTCTGTCAAAAAAATTATAAAAATATAAGAATTTAGCAAAGTTCATGGAGCTTTCATACATGTTTATTTAGTATCTCTTATAAGCAAAAGTCTGTGATAGGTGCTCTTAAGTGCAATGAGAAGAGGGAAGGGCCTCATCTTGAGTAAAAGATGCTGTGGAAGTTGCTATGTATGTGGGGGAAAAAACCCTGAAATCTAGGGAGCTGGAAATAAAATATTCATTGATGTCAAGGATCTTGCACAAGTTATCTCTTTTAGTTTTCACGACAACACAATGTTGTAGCATATTTTCAGGCAATTTCCATTGCTAGAGATGAAACCCTGACCCAAAATAGCTTGCAACAAAAAGAAAAAAGAGACAGAAAAATGGAGAAAGGATGTGTTGACTTCTACAACTGGGACACCAAGCGGGAGATGGAGCTTTGGTTGGTTAATAACCTCATGTTTCATGCATTCAAGAGAATGATATACAGTCAATAAGAAGATAGTATGGAAGTATTTCCACAACATGCTATCTAATCCAACAGTCAGCTTACTAAATCACATATGTAACAACATTTACACTTACATTTCTGTATGTGCAGAGACAGACACTAAAATATTAATAAAAGTTGGAGCATATTTGCCTCTAAGATTGGGATTTGAGGTGTCTTATATTTTACCCCTTTTATTAATTTTTCTATTAGATATATATTATTTTTGAAACATCAGAGGGTTCTTTATCGAGTCTGTTCTACTTATAAATTCTGCACTCATTTATCCCCACCTGGCCTCAAAGTCCCCAGAGTTTCTTTGTAATCTATTTTGTCTTTGACACAAATCACAGAGCACCCCGTTTGGAGAGGAGTGAGCTGCATCTTGAGGACTCACACACCCAAAGGTGAAAGTATAGCCAACAGTTCAAAACTGTGGACAATTCTGGTCAATCAGTCATCTCTTCCATATCTACCTGGCAATCAAAATTTACAGCTATCTATGTTAATAATAACAAAATATACATTATTTAACAATCTTGTCATTTTGAATTTAGTTTCACGGTAGCAATCTCGACCCAGATCAAACTTGGAAATTGAAATCAATCAACTCTTTCAAACATTTTCCAATAAAACAGATGTTTACGGACAAGCAGGAAATGCCTATTCATACTAAACCATATTTGAGTCAGAAAATATAATCTCTGTTCCTTGTTTCTAGGCAGTTTTTTCCAAGTACCCTTAAAATAGATGATGATTCCCAGCATAGTAATATGTAACAGCATTTAACATCCACACATTTAATACTTTATATTTGAAGACTCTCCAAAATAATGTTACAATTTTTCTCTTTTTTTTTTTTTTTATGTTTAGCTAAATTTCCCCTGTGGATCACTCGTCATACCACGTATGAACTTAAATAAGCAAATCCATTTGAGTACCATCAAACTGAAAAAATAAGACTAGTTATTTGTCACATAGTGTCAGTTGTGTAAGCTTAATTTTCCACTGTCTGTAAACTTAAGCATACACTCCAAGGAGGGCATAAAGATTATTTGTCTGGGTCAGGCACGAGGAGGTTGCTACTAATACTTCAGCCCCAAGAAAATCTGACAGTAGGAGGCCTATGTCCTGGCGCTTGTTCCTCGGGTCCTTGGAATCCGGCCAGCCAAGGTGTTCCACCTGGTATTCTCCATGTCTTGTCCTGCCTGCCCAGAGAGGCACACACTGCTCTCCCCACCCCAACCCCCTCAATAAAAACCCTTTAACTTCGGTGCCTCAGGAAAAAAGAAGAGAAACAGTTCTTGAATGAGAGTGGATAGTTTAGTGGAAGCTCTCTCCAATGAAACAATTATTTGAGTGGCAAAAATTATAAAAAATAAAACATGTAAAAATCTCTGGGAATTGCCCTAAAGACACACAGCAAGTAGAAAACTATTTTTTAGAAAAATGGTAAGATCTCAGTAAGAACACAAGAGTCCGCATCATCTGAGCCATGACCCGCTCTCATCTCCTCCCCAATGTTCAGCATGACGCAAGCTCTACTCTGGGTGGAGGCCGCCAAGAAGATGGGTATGCTCTCCCCCTGCTCCAGTCTAGAGCTCCAGTTTTACCCCAGCAGGGCAGGCCATGGGCCTCTCCCATCCCCTCACCCCCATCTTCTAGTTGCAGAAACTGCATCCCAGGACACCCATCTGCTGGTTGCGGAAGCTCCATCCCAGGAAACTGCATCAAGAGAACTGGGGCTCCCTTTCCCCACCAAGCCGCTACTCGTAGAGTGGATGCTTTACCCCAGGGACTCTAATTGCCACTTCCCTAGCACCCTCATAAGACAGAAGTTTCACTCACAGAAGGCTACTGTCCCCACCCAGTGCCCTGCTAGTAGAGTCAGGGTGTCAGCCCAGGAGAAGCAGGCCACTGTCTCTACTCCCAGCTCCAGTGCAAGAGAGCGAGTTTCTTCCCAGTGGAAAGGCAGGTTGTAAGAGCAGAGAGCTCCCTAGCTCACCCTAAGGGGGCCGACTTTATTTGAAATAGAGGACAAAGTCCCAGCTAAGTATTCTCAAAAACAAGAAGGTCCTTAACAATTAAAAGGAGCAACAAGTAAAACATAGATGCCAGGAGCGACAATGATGCCAGGAGCAAGAAGCGAAACAGAGACCAGCTGGAATACTAACAGAGGAAAAGAGGCAGCTCAGAGGTCTCCCAGTGTGGGAGCAGGCCTCAAAGACTGGTAACAGCTGTCCTGCAAGCAGCACTGACTTTAATGGGATTTGACTGGAGGAATTTATACCTTAGGGCATCGTTGAGAACAACAGAGAAATCAGCAGGCCACTAGAACAGGCTAAGATCTGTTGTGACACCAAGAACAAACCAGACATAAGCTCAACAAGACCACAGTCATCCTGATGGTCAGAGAGACAGTTTCCACACCCAAGATGGCACTCATGGAAGAGCAACATCATAGGCTGCACGTTGCCAGGGAAATAGATTTCACTGGAGTCCAGCCAAGACCCTAAACATATGCTCAAGCAAGCAACACCAACAAGCCCTCAGAGGGCAATCAGTATGAGACGTGCTATAATATATTCTCAAAAATGTTGGCTTTTCTCTTCTTTTCTTTTTTCTTTTTTTCTTTATTTTTTTGAGACAGAGTCTCACTCTGTTGCCCAGGCTGGAGGGCAGTGGTGTGATCTAGGCTCACTGCAACCTCTGCCTCCCGGGTTCAAGCAATTCCTCTGCCTCAGCCTACCACATAGCTGGGACTACAGGTGTGTGCCACCATGCCTGGCTAAATTTTCTGTATTTTTAGTAGAGACAGGGTTTCATCGGTTGGCAAGGCTGGTCTTGAACTCCTGACCTCAAGTGATCTGCCTGCCTCAGCCTCCCAAAGTGCTGGGATTACAGGCGTGAGCTACCATGCCCAGCCTAAAATGTTGAGTTTTCAACAACAAAATAGTGAGACACTCATAGAATCAAGAACATATCACCTATACACTGGGACATTAAAAAAACAGGCAATGGAAACTGCCTTTGTAAGGACTCAAATGGTGCATTTAGCAGACTTCAAAGGAGTTATTATAAATATTATTGACAAAAAAAGTCAAACTCTATACAATATTTGGAGAGATTTATTCTGAGCCAAATATGAGCGATCAATGGCCTGTGACCACAGCCTTCAGGAGATCCTGAGAACATGTGCCCAAGGCGATTGGGCCACAATTCAGTTTTATACATTTTAGGGAGGCATAAGACATCAATCAATATGTGTAAGATGTGTATTGGTTTCGTCCAGAATGGTGGAACAACTAAAGTGGGAGTTTCCAGGTCATAGGTGCATTCAAAGCTTTAATGATGACAGTTGGTTGAGAGAGTTATTATCAATAGAAAGGAATGTCTGAGTTATGATAAGAGGTTATGGAGACCAAGGTTTTATCATGTACATGAAGCCTCCAAGTAGCAGGCTTCAGAGAGAATCAATTGTTAATGTTTCTTATCAGACTTAAAGAGTCTTTTCTATTAGTACTATTCCAAAAAGGAGGAGGGTATGATAAGGTATGTTCAGCACCCCCTTTCTATCATGTCTTGAATGGGTGTTTCAGGTTAACTTTGGAATGCCCTTGGCCAAGAGAAGGGGGTCCATTCAGATGGTTGGAGGAGGGGAGGCTTAGAATTTACTTTTGGTTTATAATACGTTCCAACAAGTAAAGAAAACCATGCTTTAAAAAATAAGCTAAAGAAGATCCACAAAAGGACCACATTCACTGATAAGAATATTTAATATTTACTCTCAAATTGATCCAGAGATTCAACACAAGCCCTATCAAAATCTCAGCTTTTGTTTTCACACAAATGGACAAGCTGATTCTAAAATTCATATGAAAATGCAAAGGAACCATAATAGCCAACACAATATTGAAAAGGAACAAAGTTGTAGGACTCAAACTTCTTAATTTCAAAGCTTATTACAAAGCTGCAGTACTAAAAACTCTTTCATACTTGTAAATGCCTGATGGGTTCGGCCTGCTTACTGCACAGGCAAAACCAATTTACTGAGACCACACCATCACAATAAAAAAAGAGTTTAATTGACACAAGGCTGGCCACACCACATGAGAGATGGAGTTACTACTCAAATCAATCTCAGAAAATTTGGAGGGTAGGATTTTTCAAAGATAGTATGACAGGCTAGGGAGTCTGTTTCTGGGTGGGGCTACATGACTGGCCAGTAGGGTTGGTGGGGTCAGGGAGGTCAGCAGGGTCAGTGGGGTCAGCAGGGTCAGCAGGGTTGGTGGATCCAGGTGAAGCCATTGGTCGTCAGAAATTCACAAACCTAAAAAGGTATCTCAAAAAGCCAATCTTAGTTTCTGCAATGGTGATGTTATTTGCAGGAGTAAGTGGGAGACTTGCAAAACCTGTGACCTTTAAATAATAGCTGGTAATCACGTATGCCTACACCTTAGCAGAATTCAGGCTCCTCACATCCTCCTAACCTGGTGGCCTTTCACAAGCTTTACAAAGGTGGTTTAGTTTGGGGAAAAGGCTATTGTCATTTAAACTATAAACTAAATGTCTCCCCAGGTTAGCTTAGCTCAGACTCAAGAATGATTAAGGGCAGTTTGGAGGCTCATGGCGAGATGAAATTTGGTTAGATCAGCTACTTTTCACTGTCATAATTTTCCCATGTTATAATTTTTGAAAAGGTGGTTTTATAAAGATAAATATACAGATCAATGAAATAGAATTGAAAGTCTAGAAATAAACCTTTACACTGATTTTCAAAAAGAGTGTCAGCTCAATTAATTGGGACAGAATAATTGTTTTAACAACTACTGTTGAGCTGGTACAACTGGAAACCTGCATGCAAAAAAAATGACATTGGATCTTGGCCTCACATTATGTCTAAAAATTAACTCAAAATGGATGTTGGGTATAAATGTAAGAGTTAAAACCACAAAATTCCTAGAGGAAATCATAGGAGTAAATCTTCATGACCTTAGGTAGTAGTTTCTTAGATATGTCACCAAAAGCATAAACAACAAAAGAAAAAAGTTGATAAATTGAACTTCATCAAAATTAAAACCTTTCATTCTGCGAATGATGCCATCACAAAAGGGAAAAGACAACTCTCAGAACAGGAGAAAATATTGGTAAATTCTATGTCTAATAAGGGACTTGTATTTGAAATATGTAAAGAACTCTTACAACTTAATGATACAAAGATAAGTGACTTAAGTGAAAAGTGGGCAAATGATCTGAAGAGACACTTCTCCAAAAATATACAAATGACAAAGAAGCACATGAAAAGATTCTCAGCATTGTTAGTCATAAATGAAATGAAAATGGAAATCATGAGATACCTCTTCACACCCACTAGGATGGCTATAGTCAAAATGACAGACAATATCAAGAGTTGGCAAAGATGTGGAAAAACTGGAACCCTCCTATTTTGCTGGTGGAAACCTGAAAATGGTGAAGCCACTTTTGAAAACAGTTATCAGTTCCTCAAAATGACAAACATAGATTTACTAGATGACTCAGCAATTCCACTTCTAGTTATATATTCAAGAATAAAGGAAAACACACACCCACACAAAAATTTGTATAGGAATGGTTAATGCAAAATTTTTTATAGTAGCCAAGAGCAGAAACTGATGAGTGGATAAATAAAATGTGGCATATCCATACAATGGAATATTACTTGGTACTAAAAAAGTAAAATACTAGTGTATGCTATAACATGAATGAAAACATTATGCTAAGTAAATAAGCCAGTCACAAAGAGCACATATTATATCATGCAATTTATATGAAATTTCCAGAATAGGCATGTCTACAGAGACAAAAAGTAGATGGGAGGTTTTCCTAGGGCCTTGGGTGGGAAGGAGGGAAAGGATTGTATGGGGTGGGAAGCATGAGAAGTGATATGGGTATGGGGTTTGGTTTTTGTGGTTTTAAAAAGTTGTGCCAGGTGCAGTGGCTCACGTCTGTAATCCTAGCACTTAAGGATGCAAAGGCAGGAGTGTAGTGTGAGCCCAGGAGTTTAAGACCTGCCTAGGCAATATAATGAGACTCCATTCTTCACAGAAAAGGAAAAAAGTGTTTAAAAATGTTCTAATATTGATGGTGATGATGGTTGTACAGCTTTGTAAATACACTTAAAACAATTTAATTGTAGACCTTCAACAAGTAAGCTGGATACTACGTGAATTCTATGTTTTGAAAACTTAAAAATGGAACTGCACTTTGAAAAATGTAAAAAAGAAAAAGAATGAAAAGATCTTGGTACAAGAAAAACCATCTAATTTTCATTACAGTGAAAAATAACAGCTGAACTACCTTCCAATTATATAATTATATTTTAAAAGAGTAATCTGTTAAGCAAATGATTAGCTACCCATTGAAATAGATGAAAGGGAGGAGTTATTTTTGAGCATAAGTTTTTTCCATCCTTTTGAATCTCCAGTGGCTTGGGTCATGTCTGCCAAGTAAAGGACCCTAATTCAATTATTGAATTGAATTGTTTGCTGCCTTGAATTTCACAAAAAAATAAGGAATCAGGTACACAGAGGAAACTTGACTTGCTCTGAGCTGCACATCTACAAAAGTAGCAGAGCTGAGACTACTATGGCCCGTGCTTCCTGACCCATGGCCAGTGCACCTACCGCTGGGTTTAAACACATGTGATCACACTTCAGACACTATCCTTGGTCTTTAAGTAACTTTTCTCTTTTGCTTGTTCAAAAGTGCACTGACAAAAGAAAAATGAGGAAGTTTACCATTTGTAAGTGAAAAGTCACTTTGATATCTGTTTGAATTGGCTAGGGAATACCAGCAGAAGGAAGTTGTTCCTCTGGCTACATCCTATGTCATTTCGGCAGCTGGATGAATGTGATCAGAAGGTGAAAATCACTGAGATAAGCCACTCACCTCCATCATGCTGGTCTATCAAAATTAACTTCCCTTCATAGGACACAATAGGGTTGTTACTTTTTGTTTAAAGGTATACCTACATATGAAAATAATGCATTTTATCTCAGTTTAATGTAATATGCATAAAAATACATTTGATGCTGTCCTAACTATGCAATATTCTCCTTTGTGTGTCAATACAAGTTTATTATTTCAATATGTGGAGTTAGTTATTCTTTTACTTGCAACCAAAAGCACCTTAACAGATATATCATGTGTAACTTGTGTAAATTTGGAAGAGACAAAAATGAGGAACTTACATCATAAATATCAAAATGTGCAATCACATGAGTCCAGGAATTTGAGACCAGCCTGGCAACGTGGTAAAACCCCATCTCTACTAAAAATACAAAAAGTCCCAGTTACTCAGGAGGCTGAGGTGGGGGAACCACTTGAGCTGGGGAAGCCAAGGCTGCAGTGAGCTGTGATTGCGCCACTGCACTCCAGTCTGAGTGACAGAGTAAGACCCTGTCAAAAAAAAAAAAGTACAATGTATATCATATAGTAAAAAACATGTGGGGCATTACATTCTGAAAGAACATAGTGAAACATTTACAGAATATCGAGGCCTCGCTATCTAGAAGAAAAGAATCCTTACTTTTCACATCTTTCTACCTCAAGAAAAAAGGGAAGGGGGAAGAAACAAAAACGCTACAGTTACAAGTAGTAACCAAACAAGAAAAGGAGAACCACTTAACAAAATGCACTTTGAAAAGCGCTTGCTCATATAAAAACCAGAAGTTGAAAAGTATCACAATGAGGCCACACTCCAACCTCCCAGAAACCATACCTTGTGCGTCTACAAAATCCTGACAATTCTCACTCAAATCTTGAGAGAAGAAGAAAGGGCCATTGTTTATCCTTAGTTTTTCTCATTTTTGACTGTGGGGTAGTGAAAATGGCTGCAGTGGAGATTAGTGCAAAAGGAAATGGCAGCAATGTGGCATGATTTTGTCAGAGTGTGAGGACTCCAAGGACCCACATTAATCGGGGGAATGAGCTGAAACTTACCCGCCCCGCGATGGACAAGGTATGCTCAGCCTTCTCCCTCCCTCAATGAAGTTTGAAGGCTGCATGTTCCTCACAGTCTCACATTGGAGGGAGGAGCCCAGTTTGTGCAACACGACTCCAGCTAAGCCCACCCCCACCATTCCCACACTCAAAGGCTATAGAAAATCAAGCTCAAAAGGAATATTAATCCATCAAAGGTAATCCAGAAAAGGGGTAAGAAAAGGATCTGACATGAGGATTTAGGAGCTGCCTTACACAAAGGGGCAGAGCACAGTGAAAATCTGAAGAAAGCTGCCAAGTGTGGACAAGATAAAATCAATGAGGCCGGGCGTGGTGGCTCAAGCCTGTAATCCTAGCACTTTGGGAGGCCGAGACGGGCGGATCACGAGGTCAGGAGATCGAGACCATCCTGGCTAACATGGTGAAACCCCGTCTCTACTAAAAAATACAAAAAACTAGCCGGGCGAGGTGGCGGGTGCCTGTAGTCCCAGCTACTCGGGAGGCTGAGACAGGAGAATGGCGTGAACCCGGGAGGCGGAGCTTGCAGTGAGCTGAGATCTGGCCACTGCACTCCAGCCTGGGCTACAGAGTGAGACTCCGTTTCAAAAAAAAAAAAAAAATCAATGAACTTGCAGCTATGCAAACCTTAAAAGACAATAGCATGCACAAGTTAAAAATAAAATCCAGTCTGAAAGAATTTTTAAGTTCACAGGCTACAAAATTTGATAAGAGCCTGAATTTAATTTTTTTAAAAACTCAAGAACCAATTGAATAACCAAGAGAAAATAACTAAAAAGAGCAAGATAGAGAGAACCAGAAATAAAGAAATAATTTGAGGACCAATAAACCTACCTACAGGTAAATTATAAATAACAAGAAATGAAGCAGACCCAGCTAAACGATTTAGTTACTGAAAAAAAAGAAAGGGAGAGAGAGAAAATCACTGTGAACCAGGAAGAAAAAAAAGAGATTACTACAATCAGAGAAAAGATAATAGACATAATGACAAAAAGTTAATTAATATCCTTGAAGAGAATAATCTAACAAATAAAAAGGTATTTAAAAATCACACAAGAAAAAATCATTTGAATGAAGATCTAAATCTGCCAGTTAAAGAGTGCATTGTGGTTAAGAAATAAAAGTTGACCAGGTGCGATGGCTCATGCCATCACTTTGGGAGGCCAAAGCAGGAGGATCACCTGAGGTCAGGAGTTCGCGACCAGCCTGGCCAACATGGAGAAACCTTGTTTCTACTAAAAATACAAAAAATAGCCAGGTGTGGTGGTGCATGCCTGTAATCCCAGTTACTCAGGAGGCTGAGGCAGGAGAATCACTTGAATCCGGGAGGTGGAGGTTGCAGTGAGCCAAGATCGTGCCATTGCACTCCAGCCTGGGCAACAAGAGTGAAACTCCATCTCAAAAAAAAAAGAAAAAGAGATAAAAGATGCCGGTTGATCTGTATCAATATATATCCTTGTCAAGTTTCTTAATATCTCAGTTTAAGAAAGGTTCCTTTAGCAACCTGGAAATAAGAGCAAGTCACACAAAGGACTGGCTGTTCTCACAGTTCTCCAAAACAACACTCAATGCCAAAAGGGCAAGGGAGGAAAATCTACCAAGTCTAGGCCAAAGGGAAGTAGGATGGAGACACACTGTGCTCACCTTGATGTCACTGCCATACAACAGCAACAGAATAACATCCTGAAACTGGAGAGCATTGATAGATGCAGTAGGTGGGATCATGTTTTCACAGAGTCCATCCAGCTAATCAATAAAGAAAGTAGAAATGAGATGTGGTGGTAGAAAGGTCTGGAGGCGCATATGGCATCCTTTTAAATGGAGAACTAAGAAGAGACCACTGAGGGTTTATGGTTACAAAAAAATCAAAATTTTTAAACTTAACTATGTAAAACTCACATAACTAGAAAAATGTGAGAGGTAAGCTGAGGTGAAGTGGAGTGAGAGAGGTAATCGGTTCATGTATCATAGCAGAGTTACTGATACTGTCTGAAATTAAAGCTCATGGTTTAGAAGAAATGACTAAAACTGCCTATTACTGTCATTTTTTTCCTTTAATCAAAGTGGGATCATTCCAGAAGTGATACATTTGTGGCAAAGAATCATTTCTATAAAATCAGCAATTCTTTAGATCCCATTTCAGAATTTTTTATTCTGTTAAATTTAAGTAGAATTAAGTATCATATTTAAAATGGATAAAATGTATAACATATGTATTATATTTAAAATGATGGCCATTTTTATATCTATTGCCGTGTATATATAGAAAGATAATTTTGTAATGGTCACCTAATGTTAATGATGTTTATGCCTGGAATTTGGGATGTTTCTATTTCCTTTGTACTTTTATTCATTTAAGGGACTGCCTATTAGGAATACTTGCCACTGTTACCAAAAAAAACTGTTTTTTAAATTAAACACTATTTTGTAGAACAGTTTTAGGTTCCCAGTAAAAATGAGAGACAGGTACAGAGGTTTCCCATATACCCACTAACCCCACACATGCACAGCCTTCCCCTTTATCAACAGCCCCCATCAGACTGGTACATTTGTTACAATTGATGAACCTACTTTGACACATCATAATCACCCAAAGCCCAAAGTTTACATTGAGGTTCCCTCTTGGTGTTGTATATTGTATGGCATTTAACAAATGAAAAATGCTGTGTGTCCACCATCATAATATCATACAGAGTACTTTCACAGCCCTAAGAAACCTATGTGCTCCTTCTATTCATCCTGCCCTCCCCACCAGCCCATGGCAGCCACTGATCTTTCTACTATCCAGATAGTTTTGCTCTTTCCAGAATATCAGCTGTTGAAATTATATAGTATGTAGCCTTTTCAGAGGGCTTCTTTCACTTAGTAATATGCATTTAGATTTCCTCCATTTATTTTCATAACTTGCTAGTGCATTTCATTTTAGTGTGGAATAATATTGCATTACACTGATGTACAACAGCTTATATATCCATTCACTTACTGAATGACATCTTGTTTGTGTCCAAGTTTTGGCAATAAACTTAGTAAATAAAGCTAGCGTAGACATTTGTGTGCAGGTTTTTGTGTTAACATAAGGTTTCAACTCCTTTGGGTAAATACTAAGAAGAACAATTACTGGGTACTACTTTGGGTACATACCAACTACTTTGGGTAAATACCAAGAAGCACAATCCTCTTACAATTACTCATGTTGTAAGAGGATGTTTAGTTTCATAAGAAACTGCCAAACTGTCTTCCACAGCGGCTGTACCATCTTGCATTCACAACAGTAATGAATATTTCTATTGCTTCACATCCTCACTAGTGTTCAGTGCGGTCAGTGTTCCGGATTTGGGCCACACTGATATCTTACTGTCTTCATTTGCATTTCCCTGATGATACATAATGTGAAGCATCTTTTAGGCTGGGCGCAGTGGCTCCCAGCACTTTGGGAGGCCAAGGCAGGCGGATCACGAGGTCAGGAGATCAAGACCATCCTGGCTAACATGGTGAAACCCCATCCCTACTAAAAATACAAAAAATTAGCTGGGTGTGGTGGCAGGTGCCTGTAGTCCCAGCTACTTGGAAGGCTGAGGCAGGAGAATGGCGTAAACCCGGGAGGCAGAGTTTGCAGTGAGCCCAGATCAGGCCAGTGCACTCCAGCCTGGGCGACAGAGCAAGACTCCATCTCAAAAAAAAAAAAAAAAAAAATTACTACATGATACTAACTAATGCAGAAGATGACTCAAAGGTGAAAGGGACCACAGCAGTGTAAAGGGAGGAGGTTGGACATGGATCTAGAACTTCCTCCTCATTTCCATTAGGCAAAAGCCTGAGAAAACTGCAATCTTTGTAGCAGGCTGGGTTTGCCTTGTACACACTGGTCCCCCAGTGCTCATCTCCAATAATATTGACAACTCTGAAAACCACCTACAGACATTCTGCAGCCTCCATCTCAGGAATAATGGCTATTTTGTCAGGTAGTTGAGGCAAAATTAAGTCCAATGATAAGCAAATATAACCATTATCAAAATCTTCCATTGAGGTTTGTGAAAGCAACCTAAGTATGACCTGAGAAGGACTCTGTATTCTATATTTGAGTCCTTGTGGATGAACTGTAACCTAGCTTAATAGGCAGACAAGATTGAAAACCTAATTTAGGAGTATGTGCCTGTAACAATAGTTGAGTCTTGGTCAATCCCAGTGGCCATACTTCAACCACTCATACACTGCTGAGTGTTCAAACTCTGTTCAAATAATGCAAAAGCCAACCTGTAACCAATCCAGTTGTTTCTCTATCTCACCTCCAATTTCTGTACGTCACTTCCCTTTTTTTGTCTATAAATATGTTCTAACCACGAGGCATCCCTGGAGTCTCTGAATCTGCTGTGATTCTAGGGGCTGCCCAATTCATGAATCATTCATTGCTTAATTAAACTGCCTTAAATTTAATTCGACTGAAGTTTTTCCTTTAACAGATGGTGTCAGAAGTAGGGCCCAAAGGAGAGCTTCTAAAAAGCTCCAGAAGCACTGAGTGAACAAGCAAGGTACCCACAGGAGCCACTTGTGTCCCTTGATCTCTCAGATCAGCTACGGGTCCTAGTAAATTCTTTCTCGAATGTTGGAGTGCCATAGATTTCTGTTTTGAGCTCTCCAAGTATCTTCAAGCAAATTTCTGTTCCAAACTGGGTTTGGAAATCGTGGCAGAACTGGACTGGATCTAGGATAGGATTTTATCTGGTAATTAACTGGCTTGGATCCAGTTAGAGGCCTCTTACATCAGACTGGGTCAAAAAGAAACAGATAGTAAATGGTAATATTGCTGGGGTTGTAAAATTTGGCTTTTGGAAATTCACAGGGATTTTTGTGTTCTACCCCTTTGCTTCATTTTTCTTGCATGCTTATGTAGGAAAAAAATCATTGGCTAAAGTAATCAAGGAAACCTGACAGCAAAGCCAATATTTTAGGTAAAAATGGGATCCTTAATTCCTGGAAAACTGAGTTCCTCCCAGCTTATATATTAGGTCCAGGAAAGAGTGAGTCTTACAAAAATGGCAAAATGTTGCTAAAGATAACTTATAGGGGAATGTTCCAAATGAATAACAGTGCACTGAAGTCCATTAAAAAAAGGAAAAAATATTTTCTTTTGTGTTGCAACTTGGCCCCCAGGTCTATGGTATGGCGAACTGGGTCACTAGGGCTGCTCACTAGGGAAAGGGAACCCAGAAACCTGGTATGTCAGCAAAAGGGTAAGAATTTCTTATCAGCAGACTTCTGGCCTGTCTCTCTCTGTCTCTCTCTCTCTCTCTCTCTCTCCCTCTCCCTCTCTCCCCCACCCCCCTCTCTGCAAACCATTTGAATGAATGGTAAAAAACAAAAAAAACAAAAACAAAACAAAGAAACAAACAAAAAAACCCACACTGTAAAGTTTTGATTAATGCAAAAGAGAATTCTGAGGCTAGTCTTAAGCTGTAGCAAATCTTGTGTACTTTGTGCCATGAATTTGTCTTTCTGTATCATTCTGTCATAAAGAGGGGTACCTTAAGACATAATGCAGGCCTAGGGAAACCTATGAGCCTGCTGTACAAGATTGCCCAGCAAACTGGTCAGTTATGTCTTTCAGAGCTTGATCTTGTAATCATGTGGCAGTACTTTCTCTTGGTCTCCACCTTCCAGGGAAAAGGTATTTTAGGGCTTGTGTCATAGTCAGCTTTAAAAATTATCTTGAGTGCTTAAAAGCCTTTGCTCAAAATTAACTACTCTAGACTCCTGGGAAGGGCAATGGAGACTGCCCAGTGCTGTAGCTCAGCAGCTAAAGTTTTGTCCTTTTACAGTGGCAGCTGGGCTTTCATTCCCAACTTAGGGAATGAGTCCTTTCTGGTTTGATGTCTGCATTACCTTTACTGTTTATTGATTCTATTCTCTTCCCCTCCACAAACTGCACTGAATTTTCCTTTCTCTGAGCACCTGGGAGGTTACTTTTGGTAAAGTTAAGAAGCCAAAAATATTGGCAGTTTGGTGTGGCTAAAGTCAAATAATAAGATATTTAAAAGGACTCCACCCTGGCTGCACACGGTGGCTCATGCCTGTAATCCCAGCACTTTGGGAGGCCAAGGTGGGCAGATCACAAGGTCAGGAGATCAAGACCATCCTGGCTAACACGGTGAAACCCTGTCTCTACTAAAAATACAAAAAATTAGCTGGGTGTGGTGGCAGGCACCCATAGTCCCAGCTATTCGGGAGGCTGAGGCAGGAGAATGGCAAGAACCCAGGAGGCAGAGCTTGCAGTGAGCCATGAACCCAGGAGGCAGAGCTTGCAGTGAGCTTGCAGCTATTCGGGAGGCTGAGGCAGAGCTTGCAAGTGGCAGCCAAGTGCAGCCACTGCACTCCAGGCTGATCGACAGAGCGAAACTCCATCTCAAAAAAAAAAAAAGAAAAGAAAAGAAAGGACTCCACCCTAACGCCAGTAATCCAATAAAGAAACTTAGAAACTGGTAAATAAAAAATATTGCAACTAATGGACCTTGTTCCATCTATGGGTGTAATCACATATGTGTTGTGTGTGTGATGTTTATATAAAAGAGCTCTAATTAATTGGCATAAAGAAAAATAAGCACTTAAATCAAATATTTTGAAAGAAAAATAAAAACTGTAATGTCTTTTAGTTCACATAACTTTAGTAATCTTTGGGAAATAAAAACAGCTTTAAAGATTATTGGAAAAATATAAACATATGGTCTAAATTATGCAGGTCAGATATTAGGTTTGCTAAATGCTTTAAGGTCATAACTGCTTCTTTGACTTTTGAAAATTGTTCAGTTTACCTATTTTGGAGCATCAGATTCTAGATAAGGCCTGGAGACATGTGGAATTAGCCATGTCCCCTAGCTATGCAAAGAAGGTTACAAAGAAAAGAGATTCTATAGAAGAAAGAATCTTGTATGGTAAATTATTGTTCTAAGGTAAAATAACTGGTTGCTTAAAAAGAGGGATGTTTAGGACAAGCCAGAAAATCTAAGCATGTCATAGATGGTCTGCGTAAGTCGTGAAAAGATTCGTGAAAGGGAATTTATGCACCAAAAGTAAAAGTTGCTAAGAGTTACCATTATCACATGTATTTGAGATTACTGAAAACAAAGTCCTTTCAGTAGTATGTGTAAGGAGAGTTAAATATGTCTTTGGTAAAAGATTATAAAAAGGCATAGGAATGTAAATTTTTGCCTAGTTTATCAGGTTAAAGGACTGTTTTAAATTAGGTAAGACAAAGCTAAAGGTTTGAACAAGTTGTGGAAGGTTCATGACAAATTAATCTTGTAAAAAGAAATTCTGTGGGGACATTGGCTAAAGTTAAAGGGGTATTAAGTTTTTCTGTAAATTGAACATTAGAATAAAAGCACAACAGGTTTTTCTTGGAGCACTAATCTGCTTACTTTCACAAAAATTATGAAGAGTTATAAAAGGTTCATGAGACCCTCACCTTGTAGTCAAACTGATTAAGATTGATAGACTTATCTATAAGGTTTTATTAAAAATTGGGCCTGAGTGTGGTGGCTCACGCCTGTAATCCCAGCACTTTGGAAGGCTGAGGCGGGTGGATTACCTGAGGTCAAGTGTTCAAGACCAGCTTGGCTAACATGGCAAAACCCCATCTCTACTAAATATACAAAAATTAGCCAGGTGTGGTGGCACACACCTGTGGTCTCAGCTACCCAGGAGGCTGAGGCAGGAGAATCAGTTGAACCCAGGAGGCAGAGGTTGCAGTGAGCTGAGATTATACCACTGTACTCTAGCCTGAGTGACAGACTGAGACTCTGTCTCAAAAACAAACAAAAAATTTGAGTTGACATTAATAGAACACTAATGCAAGGGTGAAATTTGACTTTCTCTCTTAAACATGATTTTCCTATAATATTAAAGGATAATGACAGATTTTTGTTTGTCTTTTGAATAAACTACTGAAAAAAAGAAGGGAAAGATAAGAGACAGATTGTTTGGAAACCTAAGTCTTCCCTCTATCAAACAGCAAAGGTTTTTGCCTTCTTAAAATTTTTGAGTCATCATTTTGGCTAAATGAATGACATGGTAACCTGGAATTCCATTTCACAATATCAAGTGTTTTAAACCTTTAACATATTTAATAGGCTTCCCAAAATCAAATTTCAGCTTCACAACTGTCTTTTCTGACCTGCAACTTTGGGAGGCTACAGAGGCTCCCTGAAGCATCCAAAAGAGGTAAACAGTCTGACATGTTCAGTCACATGGGAAGCATTGTCAAAATAAAGGATAATGTTTTACCTTCTTCAGGTTATATTTTACTGTGTCTGATCAATATGTTCCAAAATTGTATGGGATTTCTAAAATTCTTATATGTCTCAGTATATGCTACCAATCATAATTATAATTATTAATATGTTAAGTTATTGTAGACCACAGAAATGACCAAATTTCCTTGTCAACTGTGTCTTTAACTATGACTATTTAAAATCATTTCACAGTTAATTGCATAATGCTGATGCAGTTTCTGGAAACCTCACAAGTATGCAAAATCCTAGGATATGGTTTCTTTTAGGAAGTTCATGAAAGGATGGAAAGGACCCTGAAAATCACTCTTAAATACAAGTTTCTAATTACTTTAATATCATATAATGGGTAAGAATTCCACATGAATTCTCCAATTCCACAAGAATTGGACTGGGTAAGAATTCCTGAAACTTTAATAAAAGACTGATTGGTTTATAAAACTGCTAACCCAAGTAAAACAAAAATTAGTTAAATACCAAGAAAATACTTTGCCAGATTTTCATGCTAAATGAGTGAATACTAAAACTGTTTAGATATACAATTTGAATCAACTCCATGGTCTAAGTCAAATTACCTATGATAACCCATCAGTTACCAGTGCTATGCACATAAATTGGAGAAACAACCGGTATTCGAGAGGACATGAGTCCAATGTTAAGCATGGACTCATAGAGAACCAGGATGGCTGCCTTGTCCTTCCAGAGTCCTTATTGTTACTAAAAGTTCTGCATTCCATGACTCATCATGGAAAAGATAAAATAATTCCAATTAAATATATTGGTATGGTGACTTATAAAGTTTATAACCAATGTTTGGTGTGTTAAATCCATATTCCTGGGAAGACAATTAAAGCCTCAGGTATGTTTGGTTACCTGATGGGCCATTTAAACATTTTATAAAGGGATTTCTATTCAATTGTCATTTTCATTGCATGTTTTTTGGTTGTATAAAAGCTTTCCCATGCAAGAGGACTGATGTTATAACAGTAGATTATTATGCTACAGGGTATTTTCACCAGGTTAAAAAAAAAGCTTTTTATGGTTCACTGAGGACAGTTGATCCTTTCACAATCTAGACCTCAAAGATTGGATCTTCTGAGAACATCAGAGAAAGACTGTCCTTGCCATCCACACTACAGCAAAACTTCAGGAACTTTAACTTCAGGTTCATAATGTCACAGCTGAGAACAGTCCCTCCATGCTCTTGAAACCATACACCCACTGGAACCCTGAAGGTAAAGCTAACCAGGGAAATTTCTCCTGAGAAGAAGATGGCATCCTTGATGTGAGCAGCTTTCCCCAAGGTCATGGATCAAGGCTTCTACTATCATGAGACTCTTACCTTCAAATAGTTTTTCCTTGTTTATGCCTGTATGAATAATAGAAATGAAAAGGGGGTCTGTTGTGTGCACTTATGGGGTATACTTTTATTTGTGAAGGTTTTTTTCAGCCAGCCTTATACATGGATAACCTTATACTTTGATAGATAAAAGATGAAGGCCCCTCGCAGGTAAGAAACTTTAATGGCACATACATTGCCTCATAATCAGTCAGAAATAGAACATTGATTCACTTCTCTTAACCCACATCACGGGTCAAAGAGAACATTGGCAGAAGGCCTTCACTCTTCTAAAAGGCATCATTTGGCCGGGCACGATGGCTCATGCCTGTAATCCCAGCACTTTGGGAGGCAGAGGTGGGTGGATCACCTGAGGTCAGGAGTCTAAGACCAGCATGGCCAATATGGTGAAACCCCGTCTGTACTAAAAATACAAAAATTAGCCGGGCATGGTGGTGGGTGCCTGTAATCCCAGCTACTTAGGATGCTGAGGCAGGAGAATTGCTTGAACCCAGGAGGTGGAGTGCAGTGAATGGAGACCATACCACTGCACTCCAGCCTGGGTGACAGAGGAAGACTCTATCTCAAGATAAAAAGAAAAAAGAAAAAAGAAAAAAAAAAGCATCATTAGGTCCTTTTCCCATGGTTTGAAGTAAAAGAGGCAATGATTAGAAATGTATCACTCATGATAGGCCCTACAGCAGATTCTACTGTAAAGGCTATGGTTACACAACAGATTTTAAATTCTCTTGTGAAAGTTGTGCTAAATAGTAGAATTGGCTAAACAGAGAAGTATCTATGCAACTACTGGCACTTGTGGTCTATGAAAAAATACACGGGTATTATACAGATTCAGTTGTAGGTGATAAATGAAAAGACCACCTAGTTAAGTGAGTACATTCTTTCTCCAACTTATTCTTTAATCTATTTGATTCTAGGTGGTTTGGTTTATGGGCATCCTGGGTAAGGAGCATACTCTAAACTCTTGGTATTATCCTCCTGGTAGTCACAAATAGTAGTCTCCCTGATGCACTGTATTCTCTCAAAGGTTTTAAATGTTTGCACATAGCCATCTCTAGAATGCCAAATGGTCTCTCTTCAACTAGAATGACAAAAGTTGAAAGAAATGTGCAACTATTAGGACACCCTAACCTATGAATGACATGCTGAGACTAGAAATCTGAAATGAAAACTGAGCGAGGTGCTAAGCCTAAGTTTTGGTCACACTCTCACCAAAGTGAGAACCTGAACAAAAAGGGGAAATTTTATTAAACAAAATTATGGGAGGCCATTGTTTTGGGCTGAGCTCATGCACTAGGCCCCAACAGACCAAACTGAACCAAAATGGAGCCGCTTGTGCTAAATGTGCCTAGAACAGACCAGGTTTTGTTTTTCCCCAACAAACAGGACGTTCCAGCATAAGGAGTTACCCTCTACCCACTCCTTGTTCCCTCCTTGCAAAACCCACTGTTCTACTGTTTCCCAGTGGGTGTCAAGACCATATAAGTGCATTTACAATGGTGATAGTGACATCAATGACCAAAGTTTTGGTCGTTTTCTGAAAACTGAGAAAATGACCCAAAGAGAGGAATTGTTAAAGCAAACTAAATATGGCCTGAGAAGGACCCCATACTTCTATATTTGAGTCCTTGTGGATGAACTGTAACCTAGCTTAATAGGCAGACAAGACTGAAAATCTAACTTAGGAGTATATGCCTGTAACAATAGCTGAGTCTTCACCAACCCCAGCGGCCATACTTCAACCACTCATGCACTGTTGAATCTTCAGATTGTGTTCAAATAAGGCAAATGCCAACTTATAACCAGTTCAGCTGTTTCTCGACCTCACTTCCGATTTCTGTTCCTGTCTTCCCCTTTTTAATCTATAAATTTGTTCTGACCATGAGGCATCCCTGGAGTCTCTGAATCCCCTGTGATTCTGGAAGCTGCCCCATTCGTAAATCATTCATTGCTCAATTAAACCGCTTTAAATTTAATTCGACTGAAGTTTTCTTTTAACAGGTTTAGAAAAAATAATGGCAAAAATGAATGAAAATCCAATAACACTGGAAGCAGAAAAAGCCAAGGGTTCCAATAAGTGTGAATAGTCCCATCCCTATATTTTCTCCATGGCAATTACTATCCAGCACTACATATATATAATTTTTTTTTTCTTCTTCTCACATTTTGGCTTAGGGTAAAGCTTTTTAAAACAGGCACTGCCAACCAGTGTTATCAAGAAGGTCTGGATACCGTTTTGTGGGAACATTTTAAAGAGGAATGTCCAACAGGAAAAGGAAGATGAGTTGGGAGAACGGTATCAGGCAGGTATCTCAAAACCATTTTTAGGACTGTAAGTTTAATTGATTTGGTTGTAGATGTCAGAGCCGTCTTGGAAAGAAAGAAGCAAAGACTGTTGTAATAATTGAAGCCTTCAGAAGCAGCGTGCCCCATTGCGCACTAGTGCGCCGTGAAGTCTGGTGTTCACCTACACAGTCCCTCTCGGCACTGCCCAGGCCTCCCGTGTGCTCCAGCAAGGTAGCTTGGAGCTTGTTGGCTTGGTGACCCAGATACACCCTCCAGGGAATATGCCATGCGGTGGAGTCTCTTCCCCAGCACCGCACAGCAAAAGGAAAGGGCCGCTGAGTGTCTGTGGGTCCCGGGCAGTCACAGAAGCCACCGCGCTGGCGGGGAGGAGGGGGACCGATGCGGTCCCTGTGCCGGGCAGTCCCACCTTCTCTGCCTACGAAGGGCCCTTACCCTGCGCGGGGAGAGCGCCGCGCCCCACCTGGGCTCCTCTGCTCCTGCCGCCGCCTGGGCCGATTCCGCGGGCCTCGCCCGGCGCTCCAGCCCGTGCGCGCCCAGCTCCCGGCGCATGGGCGCGGTCAGCAGGGCGGGCCGGGGCGGCGGGGCGCCACACCGGGAGGAAGTGCGGGCCGCCTGCCCGGGCGCGTTAAGGAAGTTGCCGAAAATGAGGAAGCGCCGCGGGCCCGGCGGCTGAGGCCACCCCGGCGGCGGGAGAGCGAGGAGGAGCTGGGGGCCCCGCGCTGAGCCCGCCCTCGCCTCACCTGGCGCAGGTAGGTGTGGCCGCGTCCCCTCTCCGGTCGGGACTTTCTGGTGAGGAGAGGAGGTTACGGGGGACGACGCGCGGCGTTCATGCCCCTTCTTGTTCTGCCTTTCTTGTGCGCCCAGTCACACCGGGTAGGTGCCCGCAGGGCCTTCACCGGCGGAGGTAAAAGTGTTGAAACCACGTGAATAAATACAGGTGGGTTCCGCCAGCTTCGCTCCTGAACCTGCCGGCGCTCGGGATCCAGAAGCTGCGCCGGGAGAGAGGGGCTCGGGCCTGGGCGGAGGGGACCCGGGCACCCCAGGGCGCCCAGGCCACCAGGGAGCGCGGAAAGTGCGGTCGCGGCCCGGCCCTCGGGAGACGCGAGACTGGGCTCAGGCACAGCGCGAGGAATTCGATCTTGGAGCTAGAACATTTTCGTTTGGCCATTTACACGAATCCACTGGAAAATGCCGCAGTGTTTATCGAAGTTACTCAAAGTAGAAATGTCCCAGACGTCTTATAAGCTTAGACAAATCTTTTACTACAGAAAGAAACAGCAGTTGCATTCAAACACCAAACTTTCTGAACCACTACTATCGTTTAGCATAATTACTCTTGTGGGTACATTTTCATTGTCAAGCAATTTACTTAGCCAATGAACTTGGAGAGCAAGAAAGTTTTATGTAGTAAAATGTAAATTTGAGTTAAGAATTAAGGGTATTTCTTTTTGTTTGTTGGTTTGTTTTTGGCAATATGGCCCCAAAAGCTTAAGCCCACCTAAAAACTATAAAAATGCAATCCATTCTTTTGTTTGAATGTTCAAGGACTAGAAAGACAATTGGAGAAGTGAGAGTTTGACTCTTTTTATGTTGGAAACAGTGTTGCAAAATATTTTGAGTTTTGCCTGACTTACCAAAGATTCAGTTGAACTCAAGTAGAACTGTTGACTGGAAGACTTTTACTTTTCTTTTTCTTCTTCTCCTTCTTCTTCCTCCTCCTCCTCCTCCTCTTCCTCTTTTTAAAAACCTTCAAAGCATTGCAGCTTGTAGTAAAAAAAAAAAAGAAAAAGAAAAAAAGAGTTGAAGATGTGCCACACCTGATTCTTCATATTAAAAATAAAATTTAAAAAAAAAAACCGTTTAATCCCTGAGAGTTCCTGGAAGAAATGGAATTGATTCTAGCATCTGACTTCTTTGTCCTAGTAGGGACAAATTCATTGCCTTTACAGAGGCAGCATTTTAATTAAATGCCACTAAATACATTGAAGTCCTCCTTCTCCCCAATGAAAGTCCGAGCAGTGCATAGATAGAATTCTATTTGCTCGAGAAGGCTTAAATATATGTAAATTATTACGTGTTTTAAGTGAGAAATCTTTGTCAGTTGAAATTATTTTATCAAATCATTTTGTTCTATCTGAATGGCACTTTTGACGTATTTAGAAAAATCTTGCACTAAAACAGAAATTGATTTGTGTTATCCCCTGTATTTGAAGTGCACTTTAAAGTGTATTTGAATGAGAGATTATAATCAAATTACTTGATTTATGTCTTATCCTCTTACTCTTCTATCTTGGATTTGAACAGGTTGAATTTGAACACTAGGAGAAAAGAGATTTTTCTACTGAGGGATTGTGGGAAGATTTTTTTTAAAGCCTCTGTATTTGAAGTGAAATATAAAATAGGATTTTATAATAGTCTTAATAACTAGAAAGTTTTAAGCTAGGATAAAAATGGGGTGTAGACTTTAGGTCTTTATCTTTCCTGAGAGATGAAATTGGTGGAAACGTTATTTTATTGCTAGATTTGCACTTTAGAAATGAATCTCCCTGATCTTTGTTGGGCCCCTATTTGATATTCTAAATGCAGGTCTAATCTCTCTGCTTTTTTTGACGGAAGACTTCTTAGTAGAACTTCACTTATTTAGCACATTGTCTGCCCATGGTTATAATCCAATATGCTTGTGCCAAGGTGTATTTTGGAATTCAAGCTTTTTCAGAATTTGGAATTAAAATTCAGAATCTAAATTTCAGAATTGAGAAAGACATTGCTCAGAATTTAGGAAGGTAAACATACATGTTGACCTTGCCGGTTACATGCCATTCCAATATTGTCTGGAGAGAATCCTGTAATTCCATGCGTTAATATTTCTGCACTTTGACATTTAAGAACATGAATTCTCACTAAGTGGAATGAAGACTATAAATAGCTGTGTGTCCGTTTACAGCAGGTGTTATCACTACAAGAGCTTCTCTAAAACTTACAAAAAAAAAAAAGTCTTGTTTTTCAGAACTTTTTAGAGCTGAAGCTGAGGGACTGAGTCTGTATTAGACTCCATTGAACTATGGTTTGCTTTTGAAAGCAAAGTGCATTTATATTGCTCAATACTTCACACTTTCCAGTAATTAGAAGGGCAGTTCCTCTCTCTTTAGGGAGTCTAAAATAGCGAGATTTTACTGAATTTTCAATCATATCGATCAAAATAGAGGTCCTTCAAGTAAGAGTGGATGTCTCATCTTTGTAATATAATTTCAAACAGCAGGGTTTCTGACAGTCTACGATTTTAGAGAAAGAGAGCAGAAGTTACTTACAGGAGGGGTTACTGTCACCCTTTACAACTGCAGCCTGTCCATGGAAGAAATATTATTTCCTGTTAACTTTGCAACCAGCTGGGTTTGTGTCAGTTATCTAAGCCTAAGTGAGGGCTAATTTTTACTTTCTCAATTTTCCCTGTATAGATTTTTTTCCAGCTACCCCCTGACTTTTCTACTCTTGCTTTGCTGGTTTTAACATTTCCCCTACTTCTGGATTGGTTTATCTGTAACTGAGTGGAGAAAACAATAACAACAACAGGAATTTAGGCCTTTGGGGAAGAATTTGTTTTAAAAGCCTACTCGTTGAGCATTACTTTTTCTTCTACAGCAACTAAAATCAGAAGGCAGAGTCCTAACGAGAGATTGTAATCAAATTGCCTGATTTGTGTCTTATCACCTTCGTCTTCTACTTAGATTTGAACAGGATGGATTTGAACACTAGGGAAAAAGGGTTTTCCACTGAGGGATTGTGGGAAGATGTTTTAAGAACTAGTCTGATTGGATTTTAGGAAAGCTCATTCATTTTGATATGATGTTATCAGGGAAATTTTTGGTTTGCTTATCATTTTATCTGACCAAATATTAACTTGTATCCATTTGAGGTTTTGTTTTTTTGTTTATTTGTTTTTTGCCTTTATGAATCAATTGTGTACGTTTTGCCCTATGTCTCTTAAAAGGTGGTTATACTGGAATCTTAAAGACAGTTGAATTTAGCCAAGGTCAAAGATACCCAAAGAAAGAATATTTTGTTTATGTTATAGTACGTTTAACAAATCCAAATGGCTCGCTTGATTCTTTTCTTTCTGGGAAACCACGTATTGATTTCTGGCAGCTGGCCAAAGGCAGATGGTGGTGGAGCAAGCGAGGACTGTTAAGAACGTTGATGATGACTGGATTACTGAGGAGTACTGTGAGCTTTCTGGTCCTCTGCTCAGAGGTAGCTAGCACTGAAACTGGGATCCTGGCTCGGAGCTGGAGAGGCGCTTCCAGTCACTGCTGTCCTGGAGTGCTAGAAGGGAGTATAGGTGTGAGGAGACAGTGGGCCTCTAGCCTGGGATGCAGAGTGGGAGTGAAAACCTTGCAGGCAAGCTGCAGGTCTACCGAGCAGGGTGAGGGAGGCTCTCAACCTGGATACTGTGAACTGGGGAGAGAATGTAAATTCAATAGGAGGAGGGCTCATGGCAGAGATTTAGGGAAATCTACAGTTTAAATATTGTTTTACTTAAGTGTACTCTGCCTGATTATAAGTAGCATTTGAATGTTCAACATACGACCTTTCATTTCCCTCCTTCATTGGTTTGTCTTAACTGGTAAATCTTTAATTTACTTTGGTCAGCCTGGTAGTTTATTAATATTACATCTATCAGTTCCTGTTGAGTTGACATGAAAATGTTTTGGTGTGACTTAAGTTGATTTCTCTTTTTGTTTAATTTTAATTTGCAATGAGTTCCTCTTTTCATTCTGCCCATCTTTTGGTACTGCTTTGAGTTATTTCCTTTAGAATTCTCATTATTTCCTTATGATTGGCGTATTTTCAAAGTTTTTTGGAGTACTAATTTTAAACAGTGTTTGTTGACACTGAGAATTCAGGACTTGGGAGTTTTAGACCACTGTCACCTTCCACTCCTTCTCACACCATCCCAGGATAATTATTCTCTCATCTGAGGTTAAGAAGTTATTTGGTTTACTTTATTATGGTTATATAAATATAGTTTACTGCTAAAGCAAAGTATATAATTCCATTTTCTGTCTTGTACCCCTTTTTGCTTTTCCTGGGGTAAACCCTTGCTTTGTTTTTGTGGTTTCTTAGTTTGCACTGTGCCTATCATCATTTCCTTCCCAACTTTCTGACATAAAGATGAAAGCCCTATTGACACCATTTTCTGCAGTGTCAGATACACCAAATAATCTCATGGTTCCATTTTTCTTTCTTTTTTTCTGGAATCTTCCATCCTCCTTTTCTTGTCTAACAGTTGCTCTTCGGTCTTGCTCTTCAGTTATTACATATAATAATACCTGAAGAATGGTTGGGGGGGGGTTTGGTGTGGGATTTTTCTTTTTTTTCTTTTTGTAGGGATGGGCTCTCACTATGTTGCCCAGGCTAGTCACAAACTCCTGGGCTCAGGCAATCCTCTTGCCTCGGCCTCCCAAAGTGCTGGGATTATAGGCATGATCCACTGTGCCCGGCCCTATGGGGAATATTTGTTGACCAAATATGTTTTCTGTAAATTGCTTATCATACTCTTTGTTGTACCATCTGTGGCATTAATATGCCACTTGTCAACACTCACCTACATTTTACCTGTCGTAAATCCACTGTCATAATTATTGAAAATATTTCTCCAGAGCTTTTTAATTCTATGGTTATTTATTTATTGTAGCATAGAACTTTTATGATTTCTTCCATCAGGGTGCATTCTGAATCATGCTTAGTGAAAGATGATTTTTAACTCTACTTTAACAGTTAGCATTCGTGTTTTACATCAGTGTCAATGTCACTTTTGTGTTAGATACGAAACCAACATTTTATTATTTGAGTGATGAGGATGCTTATTTTTGTGGAAATGGAGATCCCATGAGACTTTAAGCAGATTGCTGGCCTTCTGCTCGATTTCCTTGATTGATTCCTGAAGTGGACACTGCAATGCTAAGTGGAATTCCCCACGAAGCTTGCTCAAGTAAGCGTGAGAAATGCTGGATGGAATGAGGTGCAGCAAGCAGGGATAAATATCATGGGCATCTTCAGAGCCTTTGTGTAGGTGACATGCATGGAGATTCTCCGAGAGGAGCAGTCTCAGCCAGTGGTCCTACACTTCCATGACCCTGCAGTGCGTTTGTTCTTAGAATGGCTTTCAGGACGGGCTCTGCCACAGCCTCTTTGGAAAACACTGTGTGGCCTCTTGCTCCTCCTTCGCCAGCTCCTTAGGCTTTTGCTCGATAGAGGCAGAATGCTGTGGTTGTTTTCATCTTAAATGCTAACAATACATGAATTATTTGGTGGATACAGTGCCTCGAAGTGACATTTATTGAATATTTTTGTAGCTAGTGGTTGAGAGTAAGGGTCTGAGGCCCCGCTGGGTTCAAGTCCCCCTTCTTTATTTGTGAGCTATTCTTGAAGCTTTTGTAAATGGAGCAGTCACAGGGGGCTTCGCTGTGATACCTAACGGAGACCGTGCCTGCAGTGCTCGGTCCCTGGTGTGTGGTTAAAACTGACAAACTGTCAGAGCCTCTCCCAGGCGGGCTAACTCTGGGAATCTGCCCTGCAGTCTTGGAGGGAAGGCGCATCCAGATAGGTTTCAGATGAGCAACTACAATTGCCAAAGTTAGTTTCTCTGACCTCCAAGATGGGAGAGCTTTCTAATATTTTCTTTTAGAAAAATTGTCAATTGCATAACTGATACACGAGTACATGTCCTTCAGTACAGGATTCAGATAGAGTGAGCAACAGAAAAGCCCTTCTTTACCTCCACCCTCAGTCCCAGCCCTGCCCCCAGTCACACTATGGGGGAGCAGTTGGAGCTCTAACCACCCCTCTTTAGTCCTGTGCATTCGTGTGTGTATGTGTGCATATCTTCAGAAGACATAATGGTGGGGTGTGTACGTCTTCTTAATACCTTTATCTCTCTGAGACTTTCTTTTTTATTAACAATATGTTGGGGTGCGGGGAGGTCTCCATATTCAGTGATTGTTGTATTTTTTATGACAGTCCAGAACAGGCATGTGGATTTGTTTTCTTGTTTTTGATATTATAAACAGTGCTGCAATGAATGCACTTTTACTTTTCATTCTTTCCCTCTCCTTTGCCATTTGCACTGTGTTTTCATGAAACCATCAGGTTAATCTTTATCTCAAGGAAGCCCTTCCTCCCTGTCCATCCTGTTCTTCAGCCCATCCACTTAATTTTTCTATGATTATTTTAGCAAGCAGGTGGTTAATTTCCAAGGAATGTAGTTACTTCTTTGGGATTTTTTTTAAGTGATGTATTAGGTTCCTGTGTATTTATTACTTGTTTGAGTGCACCATTACCCCTGTCTCCTGGGGCATCAGTTCATCTGCTTGCATGCTTTGTGCCTCTCGCTCCTGGTGTCAGCTTTCCTGATGTGCTGGGTATTTTTAGGTACCCTAGGCATTACTCTTTTTTTTTTTTTTTTGAGACGGAGTTTCACTGGGTCGCCCAGGCTGGAGTGCAGTGGCGCGATCTCAGCTCACTGTAAGCTCCGCCTCCCGGGTTCACGCCATTCTCCTACCTCAGCCTCCCCAGTAGCTGGGACTACAGGCGCCCGCCACCAGGCCTGGCTAATTTTTTTGGTTTTTTTTGGTAGAGACGCAGTTTCATCGTGTTAGCCAGGATGGTCTTGATATCCTGGCCTCGTGATCCGCCCGCCTCGGACTCCCAAAGTGCTGGGATTACAGGCGTGAGCCACTGCACCCGGCCTAGGTGTTAGTCTTTTAAGGCTACATTCTTGCAGCCTGCCCCACATGAGACAGGAGGAGGGCAAGACCTGGATGTGCACAGGGTAGGATGGGCCCATAACTGGTCTGTGTGGTGTGTGGGTGGCAGGAACTCCCCATTCTTTGTGGATGTGGCTGTGCCTTCCCTATTCAAACGAAGCCACACACATGTAAATACATTCCTTCAAGGGGGCTTCTGCTGCTTTCTTGGAGCTGGGGAGCATCTACTCTGCCATTGTCCTCCCGCTCCTCCCTGTTCCTCCCTCAGGTCTCTGTCACTTCTAAGGCACTCCGCTCTTGGCCTTCTCCCACCTTGCACCCCCTACACTGCTGCCTGCTACACTGGGGGCTGTGATTGCCCCCTTCAGTGTGAGCCTGTCTTGCTTCATGCCTTTCAAGGACAGCATTCATCGCCAAGCTACCCATGGAATATCTCCTCAGCTCCTCAGTGTGCTGTGACTTCATTTTCTGTAATATTGTTTTTCATGTTTCTTCCCCTTCTCTGCATTTATAGCTGTGCATATGCTTGAGGTGGAAGGCCACCACTTCCTTTCGGTTAGCAACGCCAATCAGCTGATGGTCATGGCTACGTGAAGGAACTCACAGTGAGGGCGAGGGGAAGAGCCTGGCTTGAGCAGGCTGCATCGCAGGCCTTGGCGTTAGGTTCCCCAAATCACTGCCGGTGATCTTGTAGCTCCGTCATGAAGTCTGTCCTGCTTATTAGGACACTGAGAGTCCAAATTCATAGATTTCTTAGAAGCCTGTTTAAATATGCAGAGCATCTAATTCAACCCGATTAGAAACTGGCTCAGAAAGGTGAAGGGATTTGTCCAACCACTAAGTGATGCTGCTGGGATTAGAACTCTCAAAACGAGGTGTTTCTAATCCAGAGCCAGAATCCGTATCCACTACTCTAATAAGGCATAAAAGAGGATCTGCCATCCTGCATAAGTGGTGGGCAGGTTTGGAGTCCTGTCAGCAGCTCAGGAAAGCTTGGAGAGGCAGAGGGAGGACACAGGCTCTGTCAGACATGCCGATTTTACTCTTCACCAATGGTTACACAGAACTCGTTATGATCTTTGTGGCTTTTGCATTGAAAAGTTAAGCATATACAATAGGAATCAGACACAATCCCAAACCAATGAGAGGTTCAGGTGAGAACAGTGAAGCTTTTGTGCATGCCTTCCTTCCACAGAGATAAATTTACTATCCAGAGTGAACTAGAGCCTCGTGGGAAGTGAGCACTGAGCCCCTAGCAGTGAGTGTCTCTGTCCTTCCCACATCAGACCTCCATGTCTGTGGCTATCTCCCTACGGGCAGAACTGCTGCTCTCTGCCTGCGTTGCTGTCATGAGGGTTGGGAGGGGACAGGTGTGGACAGATCTCAGACCCATTTCCCTCCTGTTATGGAAACGTTTGTGAGGCAGGAGGGATTTCAATGATTTGGTCAAGGGAAAGCAGCTTGGCAGCTGGGGAGAAGGACTCAGGCTAGAAAGAAGACAGAAAGGCAAGTATTTGCGAGGGATGATTTCTCCGAAGGAACCAGCAGTGTCTGCAAAGACTTCTGTGTAAGGTATTCCTCTTAGCTTATTTCTTCTAAGAAGACTCTGGAAGCTGTGTCAGTGTCTGTTATGGAGGAATGGAGTATCAGTCCGATCGGGTTTTCATAAAGCACCGCGTACTGGACGGCTTGAACAGCCCAGTGTGTCGCCTCCCTACTCTGGGCCAGAGAGACTGAGGTCAGGGTGTCCCGGGGTGGCTCCTTCTGAGGGCTGGGTGGGAGAATGTGCTCCTGGTGTCTCCTTGGCTTGGTGGGTGACTGTCTCCAGTTCCACATGGCATGCTCCCTCTGTGCCTGTCTCTGGGTCCAGATCTCCTTTTCATGTAAGGACACCAGTCATGTTGGAGCAGGGCTCACCCTAAGGACTTCAATGTGGCGTAATCACTGCTGTAAAGACCCTGTCCTTAAATAAGGTCTCACTTAGAGGAGTTAGGGAGTTAGGACATCAACATTTGAATTTGCGGGGGACACAATTCAACCTGTAACAAATGGGTGAGTGAAGACTGGCACCTCCCCTTGATGGTTTTTCTGTGATGCCAAGAGCACCAGGGAGCGCTCCAGATACGAAGATGGAGAGATGTCTAAGGCCCCCGAAATGTGCTGTATAGATGATTCCAGAACTTTGTCAGTGTGAACAGCAAACACAATTAAGCACATTAAAATACTTACGGTAAAGTGTTTCTTTCACTTTAGATGTGCAAAAACTTTAAAAAAGAGAGAGAGACTTATGAGAAGAGAAGACTCAGGGAAGAAATGTAAGATAAAGGTGTTGAGGGAGACAGACTCCACAAGATTGCAAGGTGAAGCTGCTGTGGGGAGTAGAGCCCAAATACCATGCAGGCATGGGCCAAGGGAGGCTTTGCATACCACGCAGGGGAGGCACAGGGCCATGGATGAATGGTCTTGGGAAAACTGCAAATCGTTTGGAAAAAAACAAAACTTTGCTGTTTATATCAAAATAAATTCCAAGCTGAACAAAGAATAAAAATATAGCATTGAAATAATAAAGCTATTAAAAGAAAACTTAGGTGAGTTTTAAAATAATTGTGAAGAGGCCTGCCTAAATGTGATAAAACATATGAATTTTTAATCATACTCACCACAAGATTGATAAGTACGATTTCCTAGAATTTTAAGTAAATCCCCATAAGATGAAAACATATATAAATAAATGAAAAAATGGTAAGATATATTTAATTTCAATGCTTGTGATAAAGCATCAATAGCTTTAATATGCAGTGAGTTTTTTTCAAATCAATAAGAAAAAAAATACAGGTGGGTGCTGACAGGGCCATTTGGCAATATCTTTTAAAATTTAAAACACAAGTGCTTTCACTGAATAATTTCACTTTTAGGAACCTATTACACATATAAATTGACAAAAGTGGAGAAATACATATGCATACTGTAATTCATTACAACATTTTATTTTATAATAGCAAAAAAAAAAAAAACCCCACTAAGGGAAGTGCAGTTGATTCATACGTTGGAATCCTATGCAGTCTTCTAAAAAATGTGGAATTTATTTCATTCACCAAATATGACAATGTCCAAGTTCTACTAGTGAAAAAGCAAGATGTGACATATCATTATATTTGTTTAAAAAACTCATGCTGGGTCAGGTGCAGTGACTCACACCTATAATTCCAGCACTTTGGGAAGCCGAGGTGGGCGGATTGCTGGAGCTCAGGAGTTTGAAACCAGCTTGGGCAACATGGCAAAACCCCACCTCTATGAGAAATACAAAAAAAAAAAAAAATTAGCCTGGAGTGATGGTGTGCTCCTGTAGTCGCAGCTACATGGGGGGCTGAGGTGGGAGGATCGCATGAGTCCAAGAGGTCAAGGCTGCAGTGAGCCGAGATCATGCCACTGCACTCCAGCCTGGGTGACAGAGCAAGACTCTGTTTCAAGAATCATAATCATAATCATAATAAGTAAAAACTAAAAATCTCACACATGCACATAATAATTTAAGTGATATTGGATTGTTGTTTACTACTTATACATACATTTCTGCCTATACATATTCTGTCCAGTGTGTACACATGTGTATGTAAATATGTAGCGTGATCTGGAAGTTTAAGCACCAAATTAAGAACAGCAGTTTTGGGGGGAGGGGAATATAATTGGTTTAGAGAAAAAGGTGAAATCTACATTTTTATTCTGCCTACTTCAGTGTGCCTGCAGCATTTACAATGATCAGGATTGTGTATATTTTTCAGTTTAGAAAAATGATAATAAGAAGGTTTCCTTGTGGGGAAAGGGTGAGTAGAATGAGACCAGGAAGAGAAGTAACTTAGAAACACATCATGCATCGTGACTGCTGGCACCATTCTGTCCTCCAATGAAGAGTGAGGCTTCAAGAGGTTCAGCGGTTCACCCAAAGGTATACAGCTGTGGTCTCAAACACGCTTGCACCCTGCTGTCACTCAGGTCCTGAAGCCCAGACCACCTCCAATGACACTGGGGTGCTCTAGTGTGCAGCCTGCCTTCAGATGTTTCTTAAAGCCATTCTTACTCCACCCCACCCAGTGCAACAGCCAAGATTGAGGACCACCATTTGACAGCTAGTTCGTAGGATTTCATAGCACACAAACACATCTTTAAAGGCTGACGAGGATGCCACCAAATTGGAATTTATTGGTATGCTGGGTGTATAGGCAGCTGTGTGTGCCTTTGACTGCAAAGACACTGGGCAGGCCAGAGTGGCCCCTCCCCATTTGATGTGTGTGTGTGTGTGTGTGTGTGTGTGTGTGTGTGTGATCAAGAGAGAGAGGGCTCGTGTTTTTCTGTTGCGAAGTCCTTTCCACAGGAACTTATATTCTCCTAAGGTATGCCATTCTGCAGAATTTTTGGAGGAAGGCTGTAGAGTGAGAATGTCAGTGCCTTCTCAGCATGCAGCTGTAAGCCTTGCAGGAGGTGAATGCACAGGAAATAATTCTCAGAGGAAGAATATGTGCACTGGTCAGATAGGAAAACTGACCTGTAACATTTTCTACACAAGATTATTTGAATGGTTTTCGTCTTTTAAGATTTTTTTTTTAACATTATGCTTAGTCCACCGTGCTTTATTCTGTCAGACTATTTGTCATCTGCATGCTTTGTGTGAAACTTTTTTTTCTTGTGAGAAGGACGTAAGCAATTTCGCTTCTGGTTGAGAACTTGGGCCATGGTTTCTTGGTGTCTGTGGCTTGGCTTCTGGGCCTCACTGGCTGCAGCTGATGGTAACCAGAAGGGCTGTTCTTGTGGGTCATTAGGGGATGGGCTGCTGCTGCTACCTCCCCACCCCAGCTGCCTCCATCAGCACTGTGCCATACTCGCCCAGGAGACGCCCTGGAGTCATCGCCTGCCCCCGTGTTTACACTTTATAATAAAATCTCTAGAATTGTGCCTTTGACGTGTAAACGTCCAGTTCCAAGAAGTGGCTCTAAAGCCCTCTCTGAGGGCAGAGTGGTTGTCAGAAGCAGACCAGGCCCTGGACTCTAGATTCCATCCTTCACTTGAAACTTCTGGGGGCTGGTAGTACCCCATCTGCAAAATGAGGTTAAAAATACCTAGCCCTTGGGTTGCCATCAAGCTCAAAGATGCTCTATGCAAAGCACCAATCAGACTGGCTCACAAAGAATAGGCCCGCTGTCAAATGTTCATGGTTGAGTGCAGGATGTCAAGGATTAATAGCTACTGGTTACCAGGGAATTGAAGAGAGAGTTCTTTTATAAGCAAAAAGATTTTATGAGAGGGTCACAGAGACAGAGTGGCTCTTGCCCAACAGTATCGTAAGCAAATAAGCTGTGTCTAGATCCTAATCATGTGTGTAGGGCCCTGCTGGGTTTAATAAGCAACACATAGGGGGTGTGTTGTCCTCTACTCTCACATCCCCAGTCACTAGACAAGGTCACTCCCCCAGGGGGCATCTTACTCAGAAGCTCTAAGAGACTTTTTCGCATGACTTTGGCCTCTGCAGTTTTAAAATGTCCGGTTGGAGACCATGGCATGGAGAGTTTGTTATACTCTCTTCCCAGCATGGCACCCTCTTTGCATATTGTGGGCACTCTTAAAGTTATTTCTCATATTTTAATGTATCAGATATGACTTGGATACAGTCAACTAGATATTTAGAGAAAAATGTATCGCCCCCATTATCAAAAGAAAACCCAGAGACTTCAAGTTTGGCCCAAGTAGAAGGAATTTCTGGAAGGGAGAATTGCCAGGACCACACAGTCTCTGGTCCTAGGGGTGTGTTTAGAAGATGCAGCTCATCATGTCATCTGTCATCCCTGCTAAGGGTGTTCAGTATGGGGCCACTAGCCACATGTGGCCATTGACCGTTCAATTACTCAAAACCATTTAAAATAAATGTTAAATTTCATTTAAAATTTAAAATTCAGTTCTCAGTCACCTTGGCCATGTTTCAGGGACCAGTTGCCACACGTGGGTGGTAGGTCTGTGTCAGGCAGAGTAGAACAGGTATTTCCATTGTTGCAGCAAGGCCTGCCAGACACCAAGCTGCTCTCAGCCCATCCCCTGAGGAGTCCAGGAGGGACATGAACTTCCACCCACCTCTCCGCTTTCCCAGCTCTCAGTGCCACCCCTTGCCTAAGTGCATGGTAACACTCGCCACTATTTCATGGGTTGATAACCTGCAGCTCCCAGTTTTCTTAAGAGGATATGACCCTGGGAACTGATGAGGGCAGCAGGAGTGCCCTCTCCTTTGACATGAGAACTTGAGTCTTGTCCATGGGGCTCTGGCCTGGCCCTTTCCATCCCCAAGGCTGTAACATTCTCCTGCTCAACACAACACACACACACACACACACACACACACACACACACACACACACACTAATATTACTTCTCAGTCACCCAGGAACTGACATTGTTCCCAGCTATTTCCTTGCAGCAGTCCTCCAAACTGTAACACAGCCTTGGAGAAAGCTACAAAGTCACGTATCCTTGGGGTAAGCACTCTTGGTTCAGAATAATTTCTGAAAGAACAAACCAAGTTTTTGCTCAAGAGGGTCTTGAGGGACTGGAGAAAACCTTAGTGCTTGTTCCTTTCTCTTTGGTTAAAAAAAAATCCAACATAGTTTCCTTGAAACATCTGGAACCTGAGGTTTTGTCCATTTTGAAAAGAAGATATGGAGAGGGAATGTGTTTCTCACAAAGGCAAAACAAAAAAAAATAAGATTTTAAGCAAGTGGCCCTTGTACGTTCAAGTCCAAGAAACAAGGCGTTTGTTTCTGGGAATGCCTTCCATTTGCTCATTTTGTAAGTACTCAAGGCGGGCTGAGAAGGGAGCATTCTGAGGCGCTCCACTGAGCAGAGGAGGGGTCCTGCCACTGGCCCCCCGGCTCCAGCCTTGCCTCACTCCAGGCACTGGGGCAGAGATGTGTGGCTGGCCTGTCTCTGGAGTTCCTGTGCTGCTTAATTTGAGTAGAGATAAAATGCCACAAGAGAAGTCGTTTTGAAGGGTTTGTGAATTATAGGACTTCCTTTCATGATTCAGCCTGACTCCAGGAAGTGCAGTCACGTGCTGCCCTCCTAGGGGAGCTTCACCCCACCACCAGCACTCAGGCTCCACTTGCTGCAAAAGGTGCGATCAAGATGCTTCTTCCTGAATTATTATCTTAACAAAATTGATATGTCTAAAAATTGAGTTAACACTTTGATTCACTAAAAATGTTTTTCGGAATGGTGCCTTTCATGTGACTTCTTTATAGTCCCACGTGAAACCAGGAATATGCTCAGCTCTGTGCTTGTTCCCCTCTGTTTGGGAGCCTGTGCGGCTGCTCACTTTGCGGTCAGCTCTGTTTGGATCAGTTTTGAACCCCAGAACCTTCCACATAGAGGTGATAATTCTAGATAATTCTAGAGCAACTGCTTCTCTATCCTGGCTGTGTGCTAGGCTCTCTAGAGAGCTTTACAAGAAATACCGATGCCTGGGCCCATCCCCCAGAGATTCTGAGTGTTAGGGCTGGGAAAAGAGCGCCCTGTGTGATCCTAACCCACAGCTGAAATGCAGAGCCACTGTTCTCAGCTGGAGCTTTTCATTGTTGTTTTTGTTTATTTGTTTTGTTTGTGAATTGAGCTTACTAATGGAAGCAGGCGCTTGTTCTGCTTAGCGGTCATGAGAACCACCTAGGCAGCGGAGGCTGCCCTTAGAATCTGGTTCACTGGGCTGTGCTGGGCTGGACATGGGCAGTTTTAGGACACATCTAGATGGAGTGATTTTGAAGCAGGTGTTTAGAAGACAGATAGCTGTGCTTCTGTTCTTCTGATTCTTGACAGAGGCACCAGAACCTTCCACAGTCATTTCAGTCTAAGTCCTGAAATCGTTCACTGCCAGCCCTGAGCCTAGCTGGACTATGCCTCTGGTTGGACACATTTGCCACCTCTGAGAACTGTGTGGATGTAACTCTTCAGTCTTCTGGCTTGATGTGTTTCCAAGGAGAAGCTTGAGGCCCAGTAATATTTAAAAAGTTTTTGGATAAATTTAATCTTACATAATTATGGGGTACACAGTGATGTTATATCTGTACAGTGTGGAAGGGTTGAATCAAGCCAATTAACACACCCATCATCATCAATGCTTATCATTAATCCTCCTCTCTATCTGCAACTTTGTACTCTTTGACTGTCATCTCCTCATTCTCTCACTCCCCAGCCCCTGGTAACCACTATTTTGTTCTCTGTTTCTATGAGTTCAACCATTTTAGATTCCAAATATGAGTGAGACCATGAGGTATTTGTTTTTCTGTGCCTGACTTATTTCGCTTTATGTAACTTTCTCCAGCTTCTTCTGTGTTATCACAAACAATAGAATTTCCTGCTTTTTCATGACTGAATAGTATTCCATTGTGTGTGCGCCACATTTTCCTTAGCCATTTATTCCTTGACGGACTTTTAAGTTGATTTTGTATCTTGGCTATTGTGAATAGTGCTGCAGTGAAGCATGGGAGTACAGATATCTTTTCAACATAAATTTGTAAACTTCCTTAAAATATTATGAGTTTTTTTTGTTGTTGTTGTTGTTGTTGGTTTTTTTTGTTGTTGTTGCTTTTGTTTTTTTGCAATTTTTTGTTTTTGGCTCATCAGCTATCATTAGTGTTAGTATATTTTATGTGTGGCTCAGGACAATTCTTCTTCTTCCAGTGTGGTCCAGGAAAGCCAAAAGATTGCACACCCCTGCTCTAGAGGTTCCTGGATAATATGCTCTTTTAACCCCTGTAGATAAGACTTTTTTTATTTCTGGAAATTTTATAACTTTAAACATGTGTTCTACTCCTTTATTTTAATTATCTATTTCAGGGATATTACTTTTATATATTTTAGATCTCCTCTTTCTTTCTCAATTTTTCTGTTGAATTCCTGAAGTCTTTGTTAATTCCTATTTCATTTTTCTCAAGCTCCACAGATCCTGTCCCCCATGCTGCCTGCAGTGTTAATATCCATTCACTTCTCCCTGCTTGATATAATAGCCATCATTTCTTTTCTGGCCTTTTCCCCTGATCTCTGCCAGCTTATCGTTGTTGTCTTTTTTTTGCCTCTTCCTCTCTTTTGAGCTGTTATTTTAACCAAGTGATTATTCTGTTAAGTTCTTTGATTCCATATCCGTGTGTGGTCATGGGTTCATCTGCCTTTTGGGATATTTTTCCAGTGAATGTCCTTTGCCATTTGTTTCTCCTGTTGCTTCTCCTTCTTTAATTTTTTCAGCATAATTGTACAAACCCAGGGTAGGATCCTCATCTTTGAAATAAATTGTGGAGGGGCCTTGGATATGTTCCAGCCGACCAGAATATTTCCTCCTTTCTCAATAATGTGTCTGTGTGTGTGTGAGAGAGAGAGAGACAGAGAGTGAGAGAGAGAGAATGAATTGGTTTAATACGTATTTCTCCCCAGTGAGGCTGCCAGCCATTCAGTCTCCTCTCTTCAGCACTCTAAGAAATGATTGACTTTCCGTTGCTGTGTATATCCTTCCACTCTGCAGGCCTTGTCTGAAGTCTACAGCAGCTTGTCCCCACTAAGGGTCTTCATAATCCCAGGGTGAACACAGCTGCATTGTGCTCTGCTTGCGGCATGTTATTGCTCAGGATCAGGAGTGCCCGCTGGTTCCATTGTATTTCTCTTTCTGGTTCTTGTTGCAAGGTCGTTTCAGAGAGGAAGGGGCAGTGTCTCTGCCAACACCTAAGCAATCTGATATTTTGATGTTTATCTTACAGAGTGACTTAGAGCATGTGGCATCGAAATGAAACCAATGGTTAAAAATCAACAAATAAGCAGGAAACAACTTCAGAATGACCAAAAAAGTTCCTGGGGCACTCTCAGCTTCCGCCAGCCTCTCTGCTGGCCAACCAGGCCATTTCACTGGCTTTGATCTGTTCAGCACATTGAGTTATGGGGAGCCTCCCAAGTGTCAGGAGTGGGGTGAGGTAGCAGGGGCTGTCGCAGCAGCTGAGATGCTTCCCTGCACTCGACTTGTTTATGGTCAGATCGTAAGGAAGCATGGGAGCCCAGCATCAGGCCCCGGTCATGCATAATCTCACTTATTCAGGACAGCAACCGTAAGGTTTTTCTTTGGGAAAAAAATTATAAAATACAGAAAAGTGCAGCACCATCCAAATTAATAAATGTTGCCATTTTACCCATTTATGCCTTTATTTTTCCTAAAAGAAGAACAGTCCAAATAAAGTAGAAGCTATAACCTTTTATGGATGGGGAAGTAGAGAGTAATCTGCTCAAGGCTGGCTAGCTGGTGAGCAGCAGGCCTGGCTCAGGCCCCTCTGGTGCCCCTTATTTAGGCTGCGTGGCCTTCTCTGCCCTGCAGGAATTGTGCTGGCTCGGCTGTGCAGGTTGGTGACTGCAAATATCAACCCCTCTAACAGAAAACCAGGCAGATTTTTCTCATGCCATCAGCATGATTTTTGGTATATGTAAATAAAACCTAGGTTTTTGAGAGTAGCAGGAAACATTTTGTTAGAAAACCAAATGAATACAGGGAGATATGACTATCAGGAGCTGAGACTGATACTATAATTTTTCAAGTACTAGTATCTGTGTATTGATTTTTACAGTAATTTGTACTTTCCCATCCAGCTTGTTTGTGACCACTGAGGCCCTTTGTGAATATCTTAGAAGTCACTCAAAATGGATAAAGAATGAATGTGAGTCACCCGTAGCAGTCTTACGTGAGATAATATACGATTGATCCTCAGTATTCATGGCTTCTGAATTTGTGAATTTGCCTACTTCCAATCGTTTATCTGTAATCCCCAAATCAATAACCATGATGCTTTCAAGGCCATGTGAGGTCATACACACAGTGTATTAGTTCATTTTCACACTGCTGATAAAGACATGCCCAAGACTGGGAAGAAAAAGAGGTTTAATTGGACTTACAGTTCCACATGGCTCGGGAGGCCTCAGAATCATGGCAGGAGGTGAAAGGCACTTCTTACATGGTGGCGGCAAGAGAAAATGAGGAAGAAGCAAAAGCGGAAACCCCTGATAAACCGATGAGATCTTGTGAGACTTAATCACTATCACAAGAATAGCGTGGAAAAGACTGGCTCCCATGATTCAATTACCCCCCTGCCCTAGGTCCCTCCCATAACATGTGGGAATTCTGGGAGGTACAATTCAAGTTGAGATTTGGGTGGGAACACAGCCAAACCGTATCACCCACACCTGGCCCCTTCAAATCTCATGTCCTCAAATTTCAAAACCAATCATGCCTTCCCAATAGTCCCCCAAAGCCTTAACTCATTTCAGCATTAACCCAAAAGTCCAAAGTCCAAAGTCTCATCTGAGACAAGGCAAGTCCCTTCCACTTCTGAGCCTGTAAAATCAAAAGCAAGCTAGTTACTTCCTAGATACAGTGGGGGTACAGGTGTTGGGTAAATACACCCATTCCAACTGGGAGAAATTGGCCAAAACAAAGGGATTACAGGGCCAATGCAAGTCTGAAATCCAGCTGTGCAGTCAAATTTTAAGCTCCAAGATGATCTCCTTTGACTCCAGGTCACACATCCAGGTCACACTGATGCAAGAGATGGGTTCCCATGGTCTTGGGCAGCTCCATCCCTGTGGCTTTGCAGGGTACAGCTTCCCTCGTGGCTGCTTTCACAGGCTGGCATTGAGCATCTGCAGCTTTTCCAGGCACATGGTGCAAGGTGTCAGTGGATCTACCATTCTGAGGTCTGTAGGATGGTGACCCTCTACTCACAGCTCCACTAGGCAGTTCCCCAGTAGGGACTCTGTGTGGGGGCTCTGACCCCACATTTCCCTTCTGTGCTGCTCTAGCAGAGGTTGTCCATGAGGGCCCTGCCCCTGCAGCAAACTTTTGCCTAGGCATCCAGGCATTTTCATAACATCTTCTGAAGTCTAGGCAGAGGTTCCCAAACCTCAATTCTTGACTTCTGTGCACTCACAGGCTCAATACCACGTGGAAGCTGCCAAGGCTTGGGGCTTTCACCCTCTGAAGCCACAGCCTGAGTTTCACATTGGCTCCTTTCAGCCACGGCTAGAGCAGCTGGGACACAGGGCACCAAGTCCCTAGGATGCACACGCATGAGGACCCTGGGCCCAGCCCATGAAACCACTTTTTCCTTCTGGGCCTTCAGGCCTGTGATGGGAGGGGCTGCTGTGAAGGTCTCTGACATGGCCTGGAGACATCTTCCCCGTGGTCTTGGGGATTAACATTAGGCTCAATGCTACTTATGCAAATTTCTGCAGATGGCTTGAATTTCTTCCCAGAAAATGGGTATTTATCTTCTATTACATAGTCAGGCTGCAAATTTTCCAAACTTTTGTGCCCTGCTTTTTTTATAAAACTGAATGCCTTTAACAGTACCCAAGTCACCTCTCGAATGCTTTGCTGCTTAGAAATTTCTTCTGCCAGATACCCTAAATTATCTCTCTCAAGTTCAAAGTTTCACAGATCTTTAGGGCAGGGGCAAAATGCTGCCTATCTCTTTGCTAAAACATAACAAGAGTCACCTTTACTCCAGTTCCCAACAAGTTCCTCATCTCCATCTGAGACCACCTCAACCTGGACCTTATTGTTCACATCACTATCAGCATTTTTGTCAAAACCATTCAACAAGTCTCTAGGAGGTTCCAAACTTTCCCACATTTTCCTGTCTTCTTCTGAGCCCTCCAAACTGTTCCAGCCTCTGCCTGTTACCCAGTTCCAAAGTCACTTCCACATTTTGGGGTATCTTTTCAGCAACACCCCATTCTTCTGGTACCAATTTACTGTATTCATTTATTTTCAAACTGCTGATAAAGACATATCTAAGACTGGGAAGAAAAAGAGGTTTGATTGGACTTAAAGTTCCACATCGCTGGAGAGGCCTCAGAATCATGGAGGGAGGCGAAAGGCACTTCTTACATGGCAGCAGCAAGAGAAAATAAGGAAAAAGCAAAAGCAGAAACCCCTGATAAACTCATCGGATCTCATGAGACTTATTCACTACCATGAGAATAGCATGGGAAACACCGGCCCCAATGATTCAATTTCCTCCCCCTGGGTCCCTCCCACAACATGTGGGAATTCCGGGAGATACAATTCAAGTTGAGATTTGGGTGGGGACACAACCAAACCATATCACAGAGTGGCACAAAATTTTAGCCACATGCATTTTTCGGACCCTCCAACTCCTCCTTTCACCTCATATTATAAGTAAGTGTCTTTTTCCTAGTCTACTTAGTGCCATATTTTTTGCATTTTTGTTCCTTTTTTCAAATTGTGGTGACTTTGCTGTTTAGAGTAGCCCCCATTGAAGTGCTATCTAGTGTCCCTAGGTGTAAGAAGGCTGTGCTGTGCCTTATAGAGAAAATATGTGGGTTAGAGAAGCCTCTGTCAGGTGTGAGTTATAGTTAGTGCTGTTGGCCATGAGTTCAATGGTAATGCATCAACAATAGATATGAAATAAGGTGCCTTTACACAGAAACACATAAAACAAGTGATGCATTAATCAGTTGATGAAAATATGGTGACCACAGGCTCTCAGGCACATAATCCCCGAGAAGCAATGGGCTACTACTTGCTAATTCAGTTTTGGGGGTAACTTTATGGAACATATAACCTGAAATAATGAGAATAAACTATATTTTACTTCTTTCTTTTACAAAGCAAGGAAGTAATTTTTTAAAGCAAGTTAAATTTGACTCTTTTTGTAAGAGATATGGTTATGAAATGGTTGACCTGTTTTATAATACAGAGAAAGTCTCTTAGCCTTACACTTTATATTAGTTAATTAAGTCAGCAGATTTTTATTGGGATGATGTGACTGGCACAGTTTTGGTACCAGAAGGGCATCAGCAAAAAAAGTCCAGAAGTAGACAGATCACAGCCTTCAGGATTAAAAGCAGTCTCATCAATGTGATATTTCTGTTTAAACTTAGTAGCAAGTCCAAAATAAGAATCTTCTAATTATCACACATTTTTCTTATGAAAGAATAATTTTTCATAGTCAATATTTCTAAAACATAATCAGTATCTTTCTCATTAGCAGAGACTGATTGTATGGCAGATGTACTTGCACCTGCAGAAGCTGGAGAAGGGTGATGATTTAGTGTAGTGCACACCCACCAGGCAGTCCTCCTGGCTCCCAATATTTAGGCCCACAGTATGAGCCTAGGTCATATTGGGCACAGGCTCACTCAGAGGCTATCAGGCAGAAATCTCTGCCTCACCACACAGCAGCTTCAAACATTGCCTTCAGTGGGAGTCTTACTTGCACCCCACACAGCTCAGGTACAAGGCCCTGAGGTCCACACCTGGAGCTGATTATCTCTTTGAATAACACCGTAGACAGAGCTACCAGAAAATAAAAGAAACTAAAAGGCATGATTAATACAAGCCTCACTAGGTTCTTAAGGTGAAGATCTGAGAAAGAGCTCCTCATGGCCCTGGCAGGGGAGGGGAAGAGTGGTAACTGTGAAATACACCTAGGCTTTCTCCATGACAAAGGTTACTCTCCAAGGGAAAACACTTTGCAAGGGCCTTGCCTCAGCTGGGAATTCCCAAGGAAATTCCTCAAGTTCCAGCACCCTCCTCACTTTATCACTTAAAGGACAAAAAACTCGTAGTCAACAGGGGTCAGGGCTTCAAGGAAATTGTTACAGAATGGTAAAAGGGTCGAATATCCAAGAAGTCATAACAATTCTAAATGTGTATGCACATAACAACAAAGCATCAAAATATGCAAGACTAACACTGATAAGACTGAAAAGAGAAATAGACAAATCCTGTCTTATAGTTAGAGATTTTAATCTCTTTCTCACAATAGTTGATAGACCAAATAGATAGGATTAAAATGACCTGAGCAGTACTGTCAACTTGATCTAATTGACATTTATAAAATATTCCATTCAACAACAGAAAAATGCACATTCTTCTCAAGCTCACATGGCATATTCACCAAGATAGAGCACATTCTTGGAAAACATGTTAACACATTTGAAAGAATAAACGTCATACCAATTATGTTCTCAGAACACAATAGAATTAAACTAGATATCAACAACAAAAAGATGGGGGTTTTAGGAAATTTCCCAAATACCTGGAAATTAAACAACAGACTTCTGTATAACCTATGTGTCAAAGAAGAAGTCTCCAAAATTAAAAAAAAATGTTTTGAAGTGAATAAAAATAAAAATATAATTTATCAAAAATTTTGGGATGTAGTAAAAGCAGTGCTTACAGAGATATTTATAGCACTAAGTGCACACATTAGGTAAAAAATATATAAAGCAAATTACTTGCGATTTTACTTTTAAGAAACTACAGAAAGAAGAGCAAATTAAGCCTAAACCAAGCAAAAGAAAATAAATAATTAAAGCAGAAATCATTGAAATTAAAAACAGGAAAACAGTAAAGTCAATAAAACAATGTTGGTTCTTTGAAATTATCAACCAAATTGATAAACCTTTAGCCAAGAAAAAAAGGAAAAACAACATAGAAGATGCAATTTACCAATATCAGAAATGAAGGAAAGGTGACCACTGTTGATCTAATAGATATAAAAATATGATAAAGGAAGATCATGAACAACTCTATACTCACAAATGTGGTAACTTAGGTGAAATAAACTAATGCTTGAATGACACAAACTACTAAAACTTACAGAAGAAATAGGTAGCCTGAATAGCCCTATGTCTTTAAAATTTAAATTAATATAACCTTTAAAACAGAAATCTTCAGACCCAGATGGGTCCACTGGTGAATTCTATCCAAACAGTTAAGAAAGAAAGAATACCAGTTTTCCATAATCTTTTCCAGAAAATAGAAATGGAGAAAACAGTTTCTAATTCATTTTATGGGTTCAGATTTCACCTAATACCAAAACCAGTTAAGGCATTACAAGAAAACTGCAAAGCAATATTACTTATACATATAAAAACCCTCAGTAAAATATTAGAAAATCAAACCCAACAATGTATAAAAAGATCTATGTGCCACAACCAAATGGTGGAATTTATTCCAGGTAAGTGGAATTTATTCCAGGTAATGCAAAACAGGTTCAACATTTGAAAATAAATTAATGTGATCCATCACATCAATGGGCTAAAGAAGAAAAATCATATGACCATGTTAATAGAGGCAGAAAGGGTATTTGACGAAATCAAAACACTCTTTCATGGCAAAAAAAAATCTTAAGCTAGGAATAGAGGGAAACTTTTGTAACTTGATAAAGAACATTAAGGAAAAAAAAAAAAAAAAACCCTACAGGTAACATCATACTTGATGGTGAGAGACTGAACACTTTCCCTCTGATACTGAAAACAAGGTAAGACTGTCCTGTCTTACGACTTTGATTCAACATCCTACTGGGAGCCCGAGCTAGTGCAAGAAAACAAAATAAAACTTATACAGATCAGAAAAGAAGAAATAAGACATCTTTATTCACAGATAATACACATGTCCATATGGAGAACTTCAAAGAATCCATAAAACAACTCTCATAACCAATAAGTGAGTTTGCAGGATGCTAGATCAATATACAAAAGTCAGTTGCTTTCCTATATGCGAGTAGTAAACTACTGACATTTGAAATAAGAACAATTACTATTTATAATAGCACCAAAAAGACAAAAAACACAAAAAAAATACTTAGGCATAAATCTAACAAAATATGTACAGGATCTGTATGCAGAAAACTACAAAATACTGATGGAAGAAATCAAAGAAGATGTAAATAAATGGAAAAGTAGTGCATGTTCATACATTGGAAGACTCAATGTTGTTAAAATGTTCATTCTGCCAAGCTTGATCTGTAGATTCAACCCAATCTCAATCAAAATCCCAACAAGCTGTCTTGTAGATAATGACAAAATGATTCTAAACTTTACTTGGGAAGGTAAAAGTCCTAGAATACCCAACACAACACCCACTAAAAAAGGGACAAAGTTGGAGGACTCACACTACTCAATTTCAAGTCTTACTAGAAACAGATACAATTCCTGCCCTTATGGGACAAACAGACATTCATCAAAAATGCACATGCTAGAAAGTAAAGGTAAATTAAATTAAAACAGTGGTCAGTGGTACAAAGGGAAAGCATGTTGGTTTTGACGGTAGGGACAGGGACATGTTTATCCTGAGCTCAAAGGGTAGTCTGGACAGTGGGAGGATTTTTAGCAGAGAAAAGGGCCACAGCTTAGAACATGTGGGAAGGGAGCAAGGTGGGGGCACTGACAGCCAGGGCTACTCAAAAGAGATGTGGAGGGAAAGGATGTTATGTGGTTTTGGAGACAAGTGGGCATGTGTGGGAGGCTGAGAGGTGAGATAGGTGGGATTGGCAAGGGGTTGACTTTAAGCAGTGTAGAGAAGGGAGTGATCTAAGAGAATTTGGATTTTTATCTTCATAAATGGATGGAGCTCTTGGGCCAAAGTTCTCAAACTTGAGCTTTTGAAATACAGAACCTAGAGCTTCACCCCAGAGTTTCTACTTGGCAGGTCAGGGTGGAACCCTAAGAATTTTCATATCTTCCATGTTTCCTGGTGATGCTGACATTGCTCGTCCAGAGACACACATTGAGAACCCAGCTCCAGGGAACAAGAAGGAGCTCCAGGTTAGGCAGGAAGGACCCAAGCTTACATTTGGATGGGTTGACTATGAGTGCCTTTTTACCGCCACCTGAAGATGGTAGCTAAGAGAAGAGGTGGGCTTCAAATATTGGCTCCACTACATACTGTGTGTTCTTCAGCAAGCCAGTTGACCCTCCTGAGCCTCGATGGCCAGGTCTGTGAATTGAGGATGACAATAGTATCTACCATTAGAGATGTTGTGCAGATCAGTTGATATCTGTTGAGTCAGGTACTCATGGAATAGCTGTTTTGCATTATCCTCATCACCTTCATCATCATGGTCACTCTGGCCAGCACTAAAGACATATACCCAACCTCTCTGTGGCTGAAGTTTATCTTCTATAAAATGAGAACCTGTTTTTCATGAAGCTGTCATTTTCACCAGTTTGGGGTGCAGGTGCAGATTGCCTACTGTTGCGTTTCTGAACACTCCCCTCACGAGGCTCCTAACCCCACCCCAGCAAACTCGTCAACATGACTCCTTCCAGCTTCCACCGCTCTGGGGAGGATTCCTTTTTATCTTGCATTTCCAGTGATGTTTCACGGCCTTTTGTGGAGTGGACCCTGGCTGAGCTTCTGGCTCTTCTTGAGCATGGGGGATATCTCAGACTGCAGTGGGAAATTCAAAAGCTGCTTGCTTCACAAAGTAAGGGAATGTTAGTAGATGCTTGAAAAGTACCCTGAGGGAGCTGGTCAGAGGTGCTCTGTAAAATTGCATCTGTTGCTAGCACCATGAGCAGCTGTCTGCCCAGGAGGCCTGGGAACAGGGACAGAGAGAGCTGGCACCCTTCCTTCCTCTGCCCTACACATTGGCCCTTCCGCCATTAAGACCATCTCCGCTTGACTTTTTCAGTCTTCTGGCTGGGAATTAGCATCTTGAGGTCTCCATTAAGATCTTTTCAAGGATGCTTTTCCTATTTGTTTCAATCTTCTGGTTGAATTTGATCCATGTTTTGATGTCGGACTTTTTAAAAAACATAAAACAATCAGGAAAACGTTGCTATACCCATCCTAGCAATTCAAGACCAAGTTCATTTTGGTAAAAACACTTGGGAAAGGGCATTTCCAGGCTGGCTAATCATTAAATGGCACAGTCCTGTCCACTGACTCCCTCTTCAACTGGTGTGTGTTCTGGAGGGATCTATGTCTCAGAGCATTACTTCATTTTGAATGTGCAATTAAAAGAGGCCCCATGCTGCTGGGGATCTCACACTTCTGCTTTCTGGTTTGTTTTGCATGCTGACACTTTGAGGAAAAGCCCACTTCCCTAATTACAGACATCGTCCAGCAGCAGGAAGCACTCTGGCTTGTTGATGCCTGTCTTGTGCTTTCTCTCTGTTTCAGCTGTTTTCCTTTTAAGATACTCCTCTCAGATTTGTGCGCTTCTTCCCTTCCCACATTTTATACTGCCCAGCGCCTGGGATTCCAGACCTGCGTTTGAATCCAGGAGAGGGAGGTAGGTCAAATTTGTGGGAATCAGGCATATTTAGAAACCCTGACCTCAGGCTCTGCACCTCTGTGGGTGTCTGTAGGAGGGATACTTAGCTTTCATGCCTGTGTCTGTGTTTCCTCTCCTTTGCCGCCAACATTCTCCCACTGAGCACATGTCCATCTTGAGCTGGAAGGTTTAGCGGTTTGCCATCTTGTCTTGCCTGCAGTTATGATGCAGCTAAACCATCTTTCTCTCCTTCCCATAACCTATGCCACTTTACTTTAAGCATTGGGTATATTTATGTCTCAGGTTTATGAAGGACAATTATAAAATCTCAGGAGACCATCATAAGCCCTGTAATATCTTGCAGTCCTGAGTTACCCACAATTATTTTTTAACTGGCTAGGAAAAAGAATGCTAGTGATTTTTTAAAAATAGACATTCAGTAAATTCTGGATATTTCTTAATCCACGTTTACTGTGTCCTTTTTGCTTAAGTCAGGTGTTTTGGTTTCTCTGGCAGCTGCAGGGTCCCCATAAAGGTTATGCTAATGAGGTAGTGATAGAAAAGTAAAATAGAGCCTGAAAGCGGGAAACTTCAGCAAGGTACTAAGGCACAGACAGGAGATGTTAGGTCTGCCGGCTGTTGTCATTGCAGTCTGCTGTGGCCTCACCCCCAGGCCTTCACAGCTGATTAGGAAAGGGTCTTGGGATGGGTACCAGGGCAGGATCAAGGAAAGCCTGCGACTGTTCTGCCTTTCTCATCATCCATGTGTGGTTTGCCTAGATAAAAACAAGACAGTAAGATCTATCAGGCATATTCAACATGAGTTCTTTTGTCTAGCATCTTGTTAGTTGTTTGTATTTTTCCACAGAGAAGAGTGAGTGATGAGGTGGCCCTGGGACATAGTAGATGGTGCAGTTCACTGGGGAGACGTCCTTGGCCCCACTCAGGGTCAATATGGGCCCCAGACTGCTGGCTGCAACCCCACCCTGTCCTCTTCTGCTCAAAAGAGCATGCAAGGGACATTGCTAAGTGGCAACTGTGGTTGCAACCCAGCGTTCAGTTAATTATTCACAATGGCTAGCTTTTTAATTACCAATTGCATGTGCATTGCGTGTGCGTCCCTTCCCCCTCCTCTGAGCACACCTGTGTGATGAGACATGTATTTCTTCCTGATGGAGAAGAACTACAGAGATGTCTCCCAGGTGGAGCCCACAGCCCGGCCCGGTCACCAGCACGGCACAGTGACTTGACTGTCCTCCCTGGCTCCCTTCCCTACCCGTGGCAAGTGCCAACTTGCTTCCACTCACATTGAACGTGGTCAACTTGCCTCCCTCCCACACTGTAGCACTTGAATAGGGCAATACTACATTATAGCAGAGGTTCTCTGGCATTCGAGTGCTTAAAAATCACCTGGGAAGCAGGCCAGGTGCGGAGGCTCACGCCTATAATCCCAACACTTTGGGAGGCCAAGTTGGGCGAATCATGAGGTCAGGAGTTTGAGACCAGCGTGGCCAACATGGTGAAACCCTGTCTTTACTAAAAATACAAAAAATTAACCGGGTTTGGTGGTGTGCGCTGTAGTCCCAGCTACTCGGGAGGCTGTGGCAGGAGACTCTCTTGAATCCAGGAGGCAGAGGTCGCAGTGAGTGGAGATCATATCATTGTGCTCCAGCCTGGGCAACAGAGTAAGACTCAGTCTCAAAAAAAAAAAAAAAAAAAAAACACCTAGGAGGCTGTTTAAAATTTACATTTCTTGTCCGTATGCCCTATTTGCTGGGTCTGAGGTGGACCCAGGACCCTGCTTTCCAGAAGGGAGCCTGAGGGTGGGGTGCCCTGAAGACCACACTCAGGGAGAACTGGACATGTGGGCTTTCATGAGCCAGAGTCCTGCCAAGAACTAGAATCTGCAGGTGGCTTTGGCCGGTCCCACTTAGAGGCAAGAAGAGGTGTGGATAGTAGAGAACCTGGATATCACACAGTCCCCAGGATGAAAGTGGAACCCTCAGACCAGATCCTTAGTCTCTTCCTTTTGTGAGCCATTTCTGCCTACCTGTTGTCAGGGAGGCAGGAGGTTCATTTTTCTCTCACATGGCGCCTGACATAATGACTTGCACATGGTAGATGCTCAACAAGCATATTGAGTGAATCAATCATTTAGATGTAAATTAAATGCACCAGATGGGCTGGTTGTTTATTTATAACTATGTAGAGAGTTAACATTTATGTTGACACCCAAGCATAATACCTGTTTTCTGTGTTAATTATGGCAAGGTGGGCATAGAAAAGAGATTTCTGAGTGTCTCTTGTGGAGCTTGAAAAAGTCTATGTGTGGGTTGAGATCAGCCTTTACTTGGTGCACTTTCAAGTCTTTTAAGTTCTGAAGGCACAGCAAGAGAATTTGGTGTTGAAGGTTTGGATAATGTTTCCAAGTATTTCAATATCCCTCTATTTCTAAACATTAGTAAAAATCATGCCTCATGCTGCCATCCTTAGCTTCACTTTTTGTTTCTGAAATGTGTATCTCTGTATACTAAGAAGTTCCCTGTGCATGCCCGCACGTACAACAAAGTCAACTGCTCAGCAGAATGTGCACGATGTAAGGCTGTGCCTTGGAGACCAGGCACCCCGTGCAGTGTGATGCACAGGCAGGCCTCAGGATGGCGTCCTGGAGGACAAGTGATACCTGTTAATGAAGCCAGTGGAGTGGATGCAAGGCCAACTCAGGCCCTGCAGCTGGGTTCTGTTCCTCAGTGTTGAGGCCACAGGTCTGTGTCCACATGTTTTCTTTTGCACAGTGGGATCCTGCCACACAAGGCAGTGCCCCCAGTCCTTTGCAGACCAGTCAAATGTGCTTGTCTGCAGAGCCTGGTGCTCGGTGGAGTGGTCCCACCACATCACTCTTCCTTGGTCATTTCTCTGTAACTAATCAGCCAGTCCCTGACCAAACCAGCAAGATCAATTCTTCCTCTGGCTGGGTTCATTCTTCTGTTTTTTCTTTTCTTTTTCTTGGGACAGAGTCTCGCTCTATCGCCCAGGCTGGAATGCAAAGTTGCGATCTCTGCTCACTGGAAACTCCACCTCCTGGGTTCATGCCATTCTCCTGCCTCAGCCTCCCGAGTAGCTGGGACTACAGGCACCCGCCACCACGCCCAGCTAATTTTTTTGTATTTTCAGTAGAGACAGGGTTTCACAGTGTTAGCCAGGATGGTCTTGATCTCCTGACCTTGTGATCCGCCCGCCTTGGCCTCCCAAAGTGCTGGGATTACAGGCGTGAGCCACCGCACCCGGCCTCCTCTTTCTTATGAAAATTAATCTAACCCACAGATGAAGTATCCTTTCACCCAAGTCTTGACAATTTTCTCAGCTTCAAGCTTCAGAGGAAATTCCCAGGCGCATCTTAACAGGGCTGCTTTGCATTGAGGGGCTGTGTGGTTTGAGCGTGACAAGCCTGGATAGCTTTCTGCACTATGCTGATTTGTTCCCTTCAATGGTATGGATTTGGCAGCAATTGTTTCCAGGTGATCTTTGCCCAGAGAACCACTTATTTCCCCCACTGTCACCTCAGTCTGTATGATAGCAGGGCTCTCATGGCCCAGGGATGTGAAAGTGAGACACCTTCAATTGCTAAGCGCTGCTGGAAATGTGCACTACAGGAAGTTGAGGGGGCTGGAGGGGAGGGAGCAGCACCTGCAGGAGCCATGCTTCAGTGGGTCTCAAGAAAAGCAGAAGGCTGGAATCTCAGGGCTGAGGCCCCTTGATAACTAGGACAGATGGGGTAAAAAAAAAAAAGGGGGGGGTTATAGAGACATAGGCTACCTCTTCTGGTTTGATGCCAAGCTAGAAAATGCTGAAATGAACACACATTTATGAGATAGGAGTAATGTATTTAAGAACACAGTCTTACATAGAGATAACTGTTTTCCCAAAACATCCAAGGTAAATTTATGTATCTTTATGGATGAGGTTGGGTCTTTTCAGGGAAGGTTGGGGAGATGGAAGAGAAATTACTTATGATCAGGCCTCATGATTCATGGATTCCATATCTCTACATTCACCTACTCATTTAAATCTATTTGCAACCCCAGAATCAATATTCACAGCACCTTTGCAGTCATTTGTGACACTCACAAAGCAGTGAAAAATTTGAGGTCACCCAATACATATGCTTAGGTTGCACAAGGTGACACTCTGCTTTCTTGTTTTAGCTCTTACAAACACATTTTCTTTTTTCTTGGCCCATTTAGTGCATGGTTTTTGCATTTTTGTGCTTTTTGGGGGTGATTTTGCTATTTAAAATGGCCCCAAGTACAGTGCTTAAAGTACTTACTGTCTGGTGTCTCTAAGTACAAGAAGGCTGTGATGTGCTTTACAGAGAAAATACATGTGTTAGGGAAGCTACTTTCAGGCATGAGTTATTGTGCTATTGACCATGAGTTCAAGGTTAATGAATCAACAATATATATGAAATAAATATCTTTAAATAGAAATACATATAAAACAAGGTTCTGTATTGAGTGACAAAAATGTTGTAACCAGAGGATCACAAGAACCTAAGCCCGTATTTCCCTAGGAGCAACTGTTCAGGATTTGAAATTCAGCCTTCACGGTGACTTTACAGAGCATAACTACTGTGAAGAACAAAGAGCAACTGTATTTCGCTTCATGCATCAGATGGAAAGAGAATAGAACCAGAAGTAGTGATATTGATGAAATGGAGAGAGGAGAAAGAAGAGAAAGAAATGACACTATGAAGATTTATTAGTTAAAATGTTACTAGTGATAATAAATTAATCAGAACTTTGGCCTCTGCCTTTGATCCTGGTTCCCGTAATCTCTAAGTGCCAGGCTCAGATAATGTGGCCCTTGCAGGGTTTGGGCAGCTAGTCCTCTAACCATTTCTATAGGTAAACGCGGCCATGAAGGAAGCATACACTGGGCTCAGCTCCTTCCTTCCTAACCTCTCTTCTAGCCCCACGTACCTCTTCAATACCAGAAAGTCTTCTTCTGACTCTGCCAGAGCCCAGCTCCTAGAACCTAGCTCATTCACTCACCAGCCTTTTTTGTCAATAATTCATTCAAATATTTATTTCTTTAAATATCTATTAAGCACTGTTGCTTCTCTCGCCCAACTCCATTGCACATGCTATATCAGTTATCTGTTGCTACATAACAGATCACTCTAAACTTAGTAGTTTAAAACAACAATAATTACTTATTATTGCTCATAATTTCTGTGGGCCAAGCATTTGAGATAGCTGGGAAGGCTCAAGCCCTCTGTAGGGTTGCAGTCAGGTGTGTGGGCCAGGGCTGCAGTCTCACCTGAAGGCTTGATAGAGGCTGGAGGATCCTCTTCCGAGGTGGCTGCTCGTACGGCGGGTCACTTAGTGCTGGCTATTGGCTAGAGGCCTCAGTTCCTTACCACATGAGCCTCCCCAAAGAGCTACTTGAGCATCTTTCCAACAAGGCATCTGGTTTCCCCAGAGTGAGCAATCCAAAAGCTGAGGAAAAGTGTTAAGTGCTCTCGTGAGCTAGCTTCAGAGACCCAACATTGTCACTCTGCAATCAGCCACTCTGTGTGCAAGGGGTGGGTGTACCAGGAAGTGAGGATCACTGGGCACCATCTTGGAGGCTGCCTACCATGTGTACATTTTAACTCTCCAACAGAATTTGAAGGCTGAAGACCCATACTTAAAGTAGCCTCTGTTCTAGGCAATAGGGAACAAAATGGTAAACGTACTTACGCTAATGGAGTGTCTATTCTAGTGGCTTTGAGGAACGTAGACCAAAAAAAAAAAAACAGAACTAAAACTCCAAGGTGGGACAGGTAGCTGGGAGGGTTAGTGTCAGGTAGGCCTGTAGAGCTCAGCCCTTCTTCATCATGCTGGCTCTTCCTCTGTAGGGGATGAAATTTTCCTCTGCCAGAGCAATGGCCTCTGGACAACTTGTTCAGCTGCTTGCCCAGGTGTGATCGTCTGTGCCTAATCTTCCAGTCAGACTGCCCCTAGAAACGTGACTTCTTAATTAGCTCAAAGGATATCTGAAACATTGTCCTTATGGTGGCAAGCATGGATCTATTGCTCTTCATCTATAAAGTTGCTGCCTGATAAGGTAGAACTACACAAATGATAGTTTCCCAACTAAATGCATTTTAAAGGGCAAAGGTTGTATAGTCAGCCTTAGTCCTGGCATAGGGGAAATGGACTATGGAAGTCTAGTTGGAAGAGAAGATTGAAACATGCCAGTAAGTGCAGAAGGATACAGTGTAATTTAAATAAAACACATGGAAGACATGAGGAGACTAGCGGGATATCATAGGCTCATCCATTTCTGCATGTTCCAGGAGGGTGGCTGGCAGGGCTCCTTGGGTGTGGAGCAGAAAGAATCAAAGCCTGTAGAATAAATCTGACTCTGTTCTAGATTTAACTCCTCACGATGTATCACATGCAGGGTGAAGCTTGACTGGCACTAGGGAGGATTTTGAGGTAAGGAAGCATTTTTTTGGTTCAGTCCAAGCCCTCATTGACTTTCCACCATCCTCAGGTGGGGGTGGGCATATCTGTCTCCCGACCTCATGCACACACATGTGTGCACACACATGCACACACATACACACCCTTCTTATGAAGTGTGGGGCTGCCTGTGCTCTTCTCTTTTCTTCATCTCACCATGACTTATCCTCTTCTCTATTCAGAGTTCCCACTTGAGAGGGTCCAGTTGCCCTGGGCACCCCTCCACACTCCCCACTTATGACTTCAGTTAGTTACAGTGGCTTTGGTATACTGTCATTCCCTTTCACCAGTGAGGAATTCTGGTGCTATGGTGCCCAGGTCACACAAAGCTGGGCTGAGTCACCAGCCTTCCTGATTCTCACCTCTGTGCCCTTGGGTTCCCTGCTCTCTGGCCCAGGGGAACCACCTCCATGGGGTTCCATTCCTTTCCAGCCCTCCTTGTCCTTTGTTCATTGGCAATGATGTTAACAAATTATATAGGGGAATATTTGTTCATCTAATTTATTGGTAAAAAGGCTGGAACAAGCTTGTCCAACCCATGGCCCACCAGCCACATGTGGTCCAGGATAGCTATGAATGTGGCCCAACTAAAATTTGTAAGCTTTCTTAAAACATTGTGAGATTTCTTTCCCTTGTTTTTTGTAGTTCATCAGCTATCATTAGTATTAGTATATTTTACATGTGGCCCAAGACAATCCTTCTTTTACCAGTGTGGCCCAGGCAAGCCAAAAGTTTGGATACCACTGGGCTAGAGCAACAGAAGGGGCACATCAGATTTGTGTCCACAACAGCTAACACAGTGGTTTCCAGGCAGGGGTAAGTTACCCTTACGGAACACTTGGCAATATCTGGAGATGATGTTTGGCTGTCATGATTGGGGAATGGGGTGGGGAGAGGCCAGGGATGCTGCTTAACAGTCTGTACTGGACAAGACAGTCCCCGACCCTACACACATAACAGAGAAGGATCCAGTCCAAATGTCAGGAGTGCCAAGGTTGAGTAACCCCGAGCAAATATGATGAATGGTGCCAGATGGAAATGGGTGGAACCATCATAAGGAGTGGGAGCAGGATAAAGGCAACTGTCTTAATCTGTAAATCGAGGGTGGGGGATGTGTTTTGACCACATGCTTTTAAGGGAAGCTTTTCATTGTCCAGAAGCCCAGCGGGGATCCTGGATGACTGGGGCCACCCACAGCTGCATTTGTGGACAGCTGGACACAGGCTCAGGAGATCTTGGCAGCATCACTGGGGTCGGTGCACTTTTAAGAGGGGCTTGGGTGATGTGAAATTGTTTGGACAAAATAAGCAGGACAGTGAGAGGTCTTGGAATAATGTCAAGGCAGGAAGAATGCTTTGCCTTGGAGTGACTGCCAAGAGCGAGCATTTGCAGGTTGTTTGGGGAAAGCAGAACTGGCTGTATTCTGTTTGTCCTGTGGGCAGGAGGAAGATGGGAAATGGAGGAGGAGAGATGGGGAAGGAGAGATGGGGAATCAGATAAGAAAGTGTTTTCCGGCTGGGCGCCGTGGCTCACGCCTGGAATCCCAGCACTTTGGGAGGCCAAGGTGGGCGGATCACAAGGTCAGGAGATCGAGACCATCCTGGCTAACACAGTGAAACCCCGTCTCTACTAAAAATACAAAAAATTAGCCAGGCGAGGTGGTGGCGCCTGTAGTCCCAGCTACTCGGAAGGCTGAGGCAGGAGAATGGCGTGAACCCAGGAGGCGGAGCTTGCAGTGAGCTGAGATCCGGCCACTGCACTCCAGCCTGGGCGACAGAGCGAGACTCTGTCTCAAAAAAAAAAAAAAAGAAAGAAAGAAAGAAAGTGTTTTCCAACAGAAGCATCAGGCACACATTGGAGTGAGTTCCCTTCCCTGAAGAGGCCAGGAGCTCATGCAGGAACCAAGCTCCATCTGAGGCAGCCACAGGGCGGGGGCATCTAGAAGATTAGTTTCTGGGGCTCTCTGACTCTGGCCCTGTTAGCCTCCATCTGGACACACAGCAATTGCATGTTTAGCATTTTTGTTACAAAAGCAACATACAGTTGACCCTTGAACATTACAGGTTTGAACTGTGTGGGTTCACTTATATGCCGATTGTTTTTTCAGTAAAAATATTGGAAAAATTTTTGAAGGTTTTTGACAATTTAAAAAATCTTGCAGTTTAACTCCATAGCCCAGAAATATAAAAACTGTTAAGAAAAAGTTAAGTGTATATTGAATGCACAAAATATATGTAGTCTATTTTTTCATCTACTACCATAACATATATACAAATCTATTATTAAAATTAAAATCTATCAAACCTTACACACAAACACTTATAGACCATATATGGTGACATTCACAGTCAAGGAAAAGGTAAATGAATATAAAGATGCAGTATTAAATCATAACTGCATAAAATTAACTGCAGTACACACTGTACTGCTGTAATCATTTCATAGCCACTTCCTGTTGCTATTGTGATCTCGAGAGTTGCAAGTGCCTGCTTAAATCACTGTATGGTGCTCATCATCTCTGCGTGAGCAGTTCATCTCTCCAGTAAATTGCATATTGCAGTAAAAAGTGATCTTTAATAAGTGATCTCTTGCAGTTCTCAAGTATTTTTCATCACGTCTAGTGCAATACTGTACAACTTGAATAACGCCATGGGTCCCCTATGAAGGGTCACAGTGAGGCTGGAAGTGCTCCCAAGAAATCATGACATTATAAGAAAAAGCTGAATTGCTTGATGAGGCTTGCAGATGGAGGACTATAGCCACAGTTGCCTGCCATTCCAGACAGATGAGTCGTCTTGTAAACAGATGACAATAAATGTATGGCACTGATATACAGTACAGTATTGTAAATATATATCCTATTCCTTATGATTTTCTTAATGACATTTTTTTCTCTAGCTTACCTCACTATAAGAATATCGTATATGATACATATAACATGCAAAATATGTGTTAATCAATTATTTATGCTACAGGTAAGCCTTCTGGTCAACAGTAGACTATTAGTTAAGTTTTGGGGGAGTCAAAAGTTATACAGGAATTTTTACTACATGGGGGGGTGGTCAGCATCCCCACATTGTTCAAGGGTCAGTTGTATATTCCTTGTGGAAACCCTAAAAAGCAAAGAGCAGCATGTTTCCACTGAGCAGGGTTTTGCCAGCCTCTGGTTAAACCCTGAAGCCTGAGCAAGGCAGTGAAATCTCCAGACCTTTGGTGCTCACATTTTAGGGCAAGGGCAGTTTTGTGTTATTGCTACAAAGGTAATAGATGCTTTTGAGAAGTTAACTATGTGTGGGGGTGGCCGAGGTAGGCCGAAGCAGCACCTGAGACTGGATCATCATGATGCAGCTCTTTGAGTACAGGCCTGAGAAGGAGGAAGCCAAGCAGGAGGCAAGAGAGACCTCCACCCGGAGGCAGAAGCACAGTGTGGTGGAGATAGTGAGCAAGGTGAGGCTGCAGGTCTCGGGCCTGTTCAAGGAGAGCCTTGTGGAAGAGGGATGAAGATTTGCGATGTGATGGAGAGGTCCCTTGGGAGCCTCACTCCACCTTCAGGGGTAGGGAATGGTCAGCAAGGAAAGGAAGGACCAGGTGAGACTTCCATCACCTGAGAGATGGTGGTGGCTTTCATAAGGACAGCATCAGGGGCTATAGGGACACACGATGGCTTGGGAATAAATTTTAAAGAAAAGCTACTGAGAGGACCCTGGAGACCAGCTCATCTAACCTGCTTCGAGATTCTCCATCCCTGTGACTGCATCAGGTGGAGCTCAGCTCCTGCGCAAGCTCATGGCTTCCCTGCATCAGTGTGAGTGGCCGATGCTTCTGGTAGAAAGCATGTTCCTTTCTGACTTGGTGAGAGGGGAGACTCCTGAAAGCCGCTAGGGTCTCATCCTCAGCAACTGTGGTGCTCGGTGTCACTTCCTCAATTAGGAGACACTGAGGAAGGAATAGGTTTGCTGAGGGAGTGACATGAGGAGTCAAAAGCCTCATCTGGAGTACGTGGAGGTCAACTTGTCTGCTACACATCCAAGGGGGGATGTCAGATAAGCAGATATGCAGATCAGGAGCTCAGTGAAGAGAAACAAATACCCGTTAACCAACAAATATTTTTGATGAGTTCTCCTGCACCGGGAGCTGTGCCAGGCATGGTGATATGGCAGTGAACAAGGTCATCCTATTCTCGCCTCCAGAGCTGGCCGTCTGGTGGGAAGAATAAGACAATACTCAAACTCAACAGTGAATCATGATTTAGAGGACTGCTGCCTTATGGAGATATGCTGCGGAGAAAAATTAGGCAGGGAAGGGAGGTATGCGGCCCAGGACATTACAAAAGATTATTTCATGTCAAAAAACACCTTTCTACTACTAAGTGCACATTTAACTTGTGTCACAAAAAAGGTCTTAAAAGAGCAAGGGATTTGCAGTGTTTTCAGCTCACCTGACACCTGAAAACCCTCCTTGCTGAACCGCTACCTGCCCAGGTGTGCATTGACGTGCCAGACCCAGCAGGCTGAGGGGTACAGGTGGAGTTAAGGAGGAGCTAAGGGGCCTGGTTTGTTTCGCAGTTTTGTGCTTTGGAATGAAGTAGTTTCACATGTGGAAAAAAAATAACTGGGAATGTTGAATTAAGAAAAACTGGGGAGCAAGTTCTAAACACTATTGAGAAGAAGATGATCCCTGGGAATGCTAAAGAGAATTTGAGCGGTGGGCTGTTCCTGCAGTCAGAGTTAAGCATTGTGAGTTGGCAGAAGCATCAGGCGGGAAGGGCTGAGTCTGTGTGTGCAGGAGGAATGCGTACAAGGGGAAGTCGCAGGCTCTGTCCCTGTCTCAGTTGGTGGGAGTGGCAGAGATGCCACAGCTGTGGACAAGACTATGGCTGGGTGAAAAGTGAGACTCTCTGGATTTGCCATACTGACTGAGAGCTGATATCTGAAAAGTGGAGCTGAGAAGAGCAGCCTGGGCCACTGTGGGCAGTGGCTGGAATGGAGATGGCCAACTCCTGCCAAGGTGGCCTGAGAAAGAGGAGGTTGGAGACCAGGACAAGGCCCCGGGTGGGTGCCGGTGGGTGCCAGTCCTGAGAAGGTAGGCACAGGAACACCATGGACACTGTTTATTCCCCCAATTAAGTAGCCCAAAAATGTGCCATAAGCTGTCCTTGCAGTGAAGCAGTGATTCTGCCCAAACCATCACCACCAACACACCCGGGTCAACTCCAGCACAGGAAGTCACATGGCCAGAAAAGGGCCATCAGCCACATCGGTGCTGACACAGTGTAGCACATTCTTCTGCCGCCTGCTTGGGAATGTACCTGCAATGCACCATCAGAGCCACACAGTGTCCCTGGCATGTTCCTGGAGGCTGCTCTGGGTCTGCAGATGCTCCCCAAGACCTGGCCACAGCCTGTCTCACTTCCTTTCCATTCACTTCTATATGGGATTCATGCCGAAGTGCCAGCACCCATGTAATGATTAGTGACAAGCCAATGAATTTTTAAAATAGTAGCTATGTTAAGATTTATATAAGTTGGCCGGGCGCGGTGGCTCACGCCTGTAATCCCAGCACTTTGGGAGGCCGAGACGGGCGGATCACAAGGTCAGGAGATCGAGACCATCCTGGCTAACACTGTGAAACCCCGTCTCTACTAAAAATGCAAAAACTTAGCCGGGCGAGGCGGCGGGCTCCTGTAGTCCCAGCTACTCGGGAGGCTGAGGCAGGAGAATGGCGTGAACCCGGGAGGCGGAGCTTGCAGTGAGCCGAGATCGCGCCACTGCACTCCAGCCTGGGCGACTAAGCGAGACTCTGTCTCAAAAAAAAAAAAAAAAAAAAAAAAAAAAAAAAAAAAAAAAGATTTATATAAGTTAAAAAGTATTTGCTCACATTTTATTTAAAATTTTGTTCCTACAAAATTACTCTCAGTTGGAGCTGATGGTGCAGTCTGCTGTTCTGCAACTACATAAAAAGTAACCTGGGCCCTGCAGAGGGGACACAAGCATCAGGGCCAGGTACACAGCAGCAGGGGTATTTGAGCTGGGTCTGCAAGGATGACCTAGATGGCCAGGAGGAAGAGCTGTGTGCGTCAGCAGAAAGCACATGTGGTGAGGACAAGAAGGGGAAGCCACAGCATCCCAGTGCTGTCCAGTGTGGTCTGTGGACTGGGCATGTTGGAAGAGGCAGGGAGGGCTGATGTGTGCTTTGAGGGAGGACCAGGCAGCTGGAGAGGGAGGCATCAGGAAGCTGGAGGACAGAAGGTGAGGGGTGAAGGGCAGCAGTGGAAAGGACAGGGTTAAGCCAGGCAGGGGTCATGGATACGGGCAGTAAGGAGCATGTACCAGGGGCGCTTGGAAAATGAACCTTAGAGAATGCAAGGCCTGTGGAGGACTCCTGGGTTCCTGGCTGGGGCACTGCCTGGGCAGGGAAGGCAGAGAGGATGGAGAGCCTGGTCTCAGATGATGTGAGAACCTGGCATCCGCATCATCAGGATTGCAGGAACAGCAGCGTCCCAGTCCCTGGGTGTATCAGAGCCCCCAGGCCACGTGGAAGTGTGAGACCTGCTGGGCTGCAGGGGAAACAATGGATATGGGGTTGGAGGCCTGAGAAGACCCACTGCAGGAAAAGGGAGGAGCACGGGAAAGGCAGGCTGGGGGCAGTGACTGACCTTCAACCAAAGCATTGTAGAAAGGGGAAAGCAGTCGAAAGAGAAGTATTTCTTCCAAGAGACTCGTCAGCACACTGTGTTTCCAGAGGCGTCTTTCTGTTAACAGCATTCTTAGACTCCAAAGTAATGTAGATATACTTTAAAAAACAAAAACACCTTGCTAAGAGATAAATTGTAGAAACTTGTTGGGCAAAGAAGTCATTGATAGTCAACTGCTGTGAGAGGCAAGCCAGGAAATGATGATGAATACCCTCAAATTATAAGAAAACCCATGCCTCATTAGGGGCTCGCCCAGGAGTACTGACTTGAGGATACCATCTGGGGAGAACTCTGTTGCGTGTGTCAGGCTGACGCTCTTACTTTTTGTAGCCCCTCATAGGATAGTGCATGTTGAGAAGAAGCCACTTCACATCATCGTGGTGCAGGGTCTGTGGTGTGGTGTGCTTCATGTGTGTGTTTTGTGTGTGTAGTGTGTACTATGGTGTGTGTGGCATGCATGTAGTTTGTGTGTGGTGTGTGTGCAGTGTGTGTGATGTGTATAGTGTGCATGTAGTGGTGTGGTGTGGTTTGTGTGTGTTTTCTATGTGTAGTGTGTATGTAGTGTTTTGTGTGTTGCATGTAGTGTGTTGTGTGTAGTGTGTATGTAGTTTGTATGTGGTGTGTGTGCAGTGTGTAGTGTGTGTAGTGTGTTACATGTGAAATGTGTGTGTAGTGTGTTGTGTGCAGTATGTGTGTAGTTTGTGTGTGGCATGTGTGCAGTGTGTGTGAGATATGTGTAATGTGTTGTGTGTGTAGTGTGTATGTAGTTTGTGTGTGGTATGTGTGCAGTGTGTGCTTTGTGTGTGTAGTGTGTATGTAGTTTGTGGTATGTGTGCAGTGTATGGTGTGTGTAGTATGTAGTTTGTGTGTGTGTGGGGTGTGTGATGTGTGTAGTGTGCATGTAGTTGTGTGGTATGTTTTGTGTGTGTTTTGTATGTGTAGTGTGTAGTGTAGCATGTGTTGTGTATATTATGGTGTGTGTGGTGTGTATGTAGTTTGTGATATGTGTGTAGTATGTGTGATGTGTGTAGTGTGTAGTGTGTGGTGTGCATGTAGTTTGTGTGTGTTGTGTGTGGTGTGTATGTAATTTGTGTGTGTTGTGTGTGCAGTGTGTGATGTGTGTGGTGTATGTGATATGTGTATTGTGCATGTAATGGTGTGTGTTTTGTGTATGCTTTGTGTGTGTAGTGTGTATGTAGTGTAGTGTGTGATGTGTGTAGTGTGTTTTGTGTGTATGGTGTGTGTGCAGTTTGTGTGTTTGGTGTGTGTGATGCGTATAGTGTGCGTGTAGGGCATGGTGTGTGTGTAGTGCAGGTGTGGTATGTGTTCGTAGTGTGTGTGGCGTGCATGTGGTATGCATGTGGTATGGGGGGGTGTGTGTGTGTGTGTGTGGACCATGAGGGGCATGCACTTTGTTCCCTGGATGAATGGATGGAGTCATCTAGATAATTTTCCATTCATGACAAGCCCCTTTTGGTTAAAATGTGCCTTGTTGGATACTTTTGGGACTGGCAATATGTATCCTTCTCATTTACAACTATGATTGAGAGGAAATACTCTCCATGTTTAATATGCATTGGCTGCCTTTCTTTTGCTTCTGAAATGTATTTATTTGCTGCAAGCAGTGTCTCTCCTATGTCAGATGTCCTCGTGGCCTGGGAACAGGCACTATCTCTTTAACACGAGCCCTGCAGATGGGAAGTGGAGTTGCCCAGGAAGTGGTCTGGAGAAGTGGGGAGAGGACAGCCTATGGGCCCCAGGCCTCGGGAGCTGGGAGGGTGTCACTCTTCATGTCTCAGGCAGTGGCTTGTTGCTGTCATAGCCCTGGGCTGAAGGTGGGAAGGCCTTGTGGTGACCACAAGTCACAGTTCCGTGTGGGCCCTCAACGTGGCCTCACTTCACCTCTGGGGCTCAGCACCAGCGTGTGACTGACTGCTCCAGGCAGAGTCTGGCAGCCCAGGTGGGTGAGGCGGTAGTAGCGTCCTCCTTGGACGCTGTGATGAGGGGCAGGGCTTCTCTAACATTGTCTGGACTCAGCAGGAGCAGGTGGTTTGTGCTCATGTAGACTCTTCCTCCTGTGTGCGCGCTGGGACCCTTAGGGTCAGCCCGAAAGTCCTGTTTTGCAATAGCCCTTCTGTTTGCTTCTCTTTGTGGCATGTTTATTTTTAGAATTCTTTGTCCTTCCTCACCCCGCCGACAAAAAATAATTATTTAATTTGGTCACTTCCATCAAATACTCTGATTTTAGCTTAGTTAGAAGGCATGCTGGAAACTGTAATGATGTGAACAGAAAGACAACTGTGTGTTGGGAGGGCCAAAGAGGGAAGTGTCTGCTCAGAGCTGGAAGGGTTTGTCTCCGCTTTGAAAGAGTTTGAGTGGTTTTAGCAAATGTTCCCTGCCACGTGGGTTCCTCACCAAAGTTCTCTGTCTCTGTCTTGCCCAGGTGGACACCTGCGTAGGTGTGTGCCCTCCGGCCTCTGAAGCATGGCCAGCAGCGGCATGGCTGACAACGCCAACCACCTGCCCTTCTTTTTCGGCAACATCACCCGGGAGGAGGCAGAAGATTACCTGGTCCAGGGGGGCATGAGCGATGGGCTCTATTTGCTGCGCCAGAGCCGCAACTACCTGGGCGGCTTCGCCCTGTCCGTGGCGCACGGGAGGAAGGCACACCACTACACCATCGAGCGGGAGCTGAACGGCACCTACGCCATCGCCGGCGGCAGGACCCACGCCAGCCCCGCCGACCTCTGCCACTACCACTCGCAGGAGTCTGATGGCCTGGTCTGCCTCCTCAAGAAGCCCTTCAACCGGCCGCAGGGGGTGCAGCCCAAGACTGGGCCCTTTGAGGACTTGAAGGAAAACCTCATCAGGGAATATGTGAAGCAGACATGGAACCTGCAGGTGCGCCACAGCTGGTCCCGCTCCCTGGACCCAGGGGGCCCTGTGACCCCACACAGACTTCCTGGCTATATGCAACACCTATGCCTATGTACCCTGTGTGCCCCAATAACACACCCACCTCCTGAAGCATCAACTTTGGCCAAAAAGTGCCTCTCTCTAATACGAGTCTTTCCCCTTTCACAGCCACAGCTGAGAGGGTGGGCCCCTTTGTGCCAGCAATGTGAGTTTCTCCACCACAGGGAACCACCGTTACCCAGTGCATGGAGGGCCTTTTCAGAGAGGCATTGATAGGTGTTGATTGGTTTCTATTTATCTGACAAGGTCCTACTAGACACACTGATAGGCACTTGATTTTATGGCTTCCTAATATCTCTTGCAGAACTTTCTGTGTCAACACTCATGAAGCTGCATCACCTGTTCTTTGGCTATCTGGTGTCACCTGCTATGCACCATAATTTATTTAATTAGTACCTATTGATGAACACATTTGCTGTTTATGAATAAACGCTGCTAACAACATTGCTTTAGACCTATCGTAGACTATGCTCATATGCAATGTCTGCAGGATAAACTTTGAAAGGGTTGGGATTGCCACAGCAAAGGATATGTATGGTTTTTTTTATTTTATTTTTTATTTTTTGAGACAGAGTCTTGCTCTGTCACCCAGGCTGGAGTGCAGTGGCATGATCTCAGCTCAATGCAACCTCTGCCTCCCAGGTTCAAGCGATTCTCCTGCCTCAGCCTCTCAAGTAGCTGGGATTACAGGCATGTGCCACCACACCTGGCTAATTTTTGTATTTTTAGTAGAGATGGAGTTTCACCATGCTGGCCAGGCTGGTCTCGAACTCCTGACCTCAAGTGATCCACCCACCTTGGCCTCCCAAAATGCTGGCATTACAAGTGTGAACCACCGTGCCCAGCCATATTCTTTTTATTTATACACTTGAAAGTACTTAAGTAATGTGTGAAGATCTTTCCGGTTTTATTTACCGAATGAATGAGTGAATAAGGTTTGATCCTGTTTTACCATGCCAGGACTCGAGACAGACTGGAAATGCCTTCTGCATCATTTTCATTTTTCCTCGGTGTGGTTTACTCTGCTCTGCTCTCCACGTGGCAGGGTCAGGCTCTGGAGCAGGCCATCATCAGCCAGAAGCCTCAGCTGGAGAAGCTGATCGCCACCACAGCCCATGAAAAAATGCCTTGGTTCCATGGAAAAATCTCTCGAGAAGAGTCTGAGCAAATTGTCCTGATAGGATCAAAGACGAACGGAAAGTTCCTGTGAGTATTGTGCCTTCCCCCTCACCTCCTGCCACCAGGCCTGTGGGGACAGTTGGGAATAATTCAGCTTCCCTGTGACTGGCCTCACATGACCCTGGGAAGAGGCCATACATTGTCGTTTGACAACATGCATGCTGGCCTGTCCTAAAGACATTTCTAACTAAAGCTATCACCTGTGACCCAGTGTTTATTTTGCCCAGTCTAACTCTAAAATGAACACTCTTTTTGGGCACCGAGGGACATAACGTTTAAAGAAAATGTGATTCAGCCCCATATTCTCCTTTTAATGGCAAATTATAGGATGCATAGCAAATTCTGTGGTTATCCAACTGAAATTAAAATACTGCAGTTTTTTTCACTCAAACTACCCCCTTGATCTCAGACTTTACTTCTATTTTTACATGAAACAAGATGTTAACACGAAAGATGTTCAGGAAAGTTTCCTGGGAGTAGCGTCCATGAGTGGTGAGTGCGGGTTTGTGGGCTTCAGCCTTAGGCCCACAATCATTAGAGGGTCTGTCTGAATCCTGGGTTCTGTTTGTTATCCTCAGTGGTTCAATGTAAATCTAAATTGTAGAAGGTTCTGAGATACAGGCCAACGTGGTCAGTCAGTTGTCCAGAGAAGGTAAAGAACTGTCTTTGGGAGATGTCAACCTTGTTCCTTCGAGGGTGCCTGGTCAAGGTGGTTCAGCGGGGTGGTTGTCTCTGGGGGAAATGATCCCCTGGTCACCTCTCAGTGTCCTAACAGAGGTGCTTACCTTGGAAGCATAACCAGAACCAGCGATGCAGCCTCATGGTTTGGCAATTGGCGAATCCCCAGCTGACTTTGTAAACTTTTCCTGGATTTAGAAGTGTTTTCTCTGCATGTCCATCTAGTCAAAGGAATTTCCTCAGACTTGACTGTCATACCTTGTATTTCAAAAATGATCTTAGCTGAGTGCAGTGGCACGCACCTGTAGTCCCAGCTACTCCTGGCAAGAGGATCACTTGATCCTCACTGTGATCTCACTATGGTTTGAGGCTGGTTTGAGACCAGCCTGGGCAACATAGTGAGACCCTGTCTCAAAAGAAGGAAAAAAGAAGAGAAAAGAAATTGACCACAATACTACTTAAAAAAAAAAGAAGAAGGAAGAGTGGCCCAGGTTGCTACACGGTGGTGCCTACAGCCATGGTCTCTATTGGGATGCAGCCCCACGCAGCAGCAGAACGCTGTGGGGAGGGAAGATATTGCCCCTCACTGGAGGCACCTATGGCTGTTTTTGCTGAGGTTTGGCCTCTTACCATCTTCTCAGCAATAATTTCCACCATGAATGTCATGGAGCCATGCACATAGCATCTTGGCATGTGAAGTCAGCCCAAAATAGCATAATCCGCATGATGAGGTTGGCCAGCTTCCTGCTGGTTAAGAAGCCTGCTCATAGCCTCTTCAGCCACGAAGCCATTTCTTTATTCAGAGTTGTCTGTTCCTGAAAACAGTAGTTGCACCCTTCATGGCCATGACTTCTGCTCTCTCCTTCCTTTCCAGGGGATGTGTATAAAACCCATGCAGAAGGCTGGGAGGTAAAGCTCTTATTTGCCGAACATAGCTTGTTCCCTATCTGCCCTGTGCAGACTGACATCTCATGTGTCCTCACAGCACATGCACCTGACACTGGGGCTTATGGTTTACGCAAGAGAGTCTCAAACTTGCTGTGCTTCCTATTCAGCTGGAGTCAGAGCTAACCAGGCATGGGCCTGTGGGAAAGGAGTCTGGGCTTCTGCATTTTCACCAAGCGCCCCCTCCTTAGCTGTCCTCTTCTCCTGGGTTCCTGTTCTACCTTATATTGCAGTTGCCCAGTTATCACCCCATAATCGCCAACCTCCCAGATAATAGCTTCCAAGGCTTTCTCCCTTGTGTTGTCCACAGCTCAGTCCCCCACCTTCCTGTGCTCCCTTCACACCTGCAGGGCTCACCTGTCGACTGGCGGTGCATAGCACCCCATGCCCAGGCCTGGCATCAGGCAGGGTATTAGTGAGAGCGAAGAGTAGAGCTAAACCTGAGCAGCAAGACCTAGCTTCAGAACCCATGTCCCCATGATGGTTGAAGAACCTTAGGCCAAGGGGAACTTTCCCCAGGCTCTGCTCCTCTGGGTCTGTGACCGTCTTGAGGATTCAGTGAAAACGCACACCATGTACACAGCACAGTACATGTGGTCATCACCGGTGTAGCTTTTCTTCTCTCTTCAATGCTCTTTCTCCATCATGAGGACCAGGAAAGTCTCCTTGTCAGGGTATCTTACGGTGTTTTTAACAGAGAAAATGTGAGGAAATATCCTGGAAGGCTTTACCACCTGGCAATTTCACCTCGTGGCAACCTTTCATCTCCTACAGAACCTGGCTGGGGTTCTTAGCTATTGCCGAGTGTGTAAACCTTCCTTGTTGCAGTGTAGGGGGTGTGTTATCCTGTGAGTGTTTGAATATGGTTGTGTATGCTTGTGGAGAGCATGGAGAATTTACCACTGTACTGAATACAGTCCAAATCTACCATGCTTCCAGCATGAGGCAGAGTGTGCATCCCTGAATGCAATGTCTCCCAAGTCCAGGTTGCCTAGATGTTGGTCCAGATTCTTTAATCTTTGGAAGTGTTTCTTTGTGTGTTTCTTTCATGGGAAATAGAGCTAAAAGCCTCCAGCGAACTCTTGTGAACCATCACCAGATGCTGTGGCTGCCCTTTCGGTGTGAGTGCGTCAGCTCCTGATCCACTGCGGGAGTCTGTCCTTTACTCCCCTGTGGGGTCAGGCCAACGCTGCAGGAAGTCCCAGACCTGGTTTTGAATCATCCAAATCTGCCCTACTTGCAGACAGTTTTATAAAAGTCTATTATTTGCAACGAATAGCCACAGCACAAGGTCTTTGGAGTGAGAACTAGATTCCAGTCACTGCTGGATGTCCTCACTGAGCCAGCGGCTGTTTTTTTCCCACCGTTCTTCTTGGGCCCTCATTTAGATTCTCCCAAAGCATGTGCCCATGTCTACTTTCCAACCATCATGTCAGCTAATCCATCCATGGACCAACGTTACTGGAGTCTGTAGTTGCTTGAAGCACTAAGTGCCAGGCACCATTCTGGACTTTGGGAAGGGAGAAGTCAATCAGCAAGCCCCTGCCCTCGTGGAGCCTGCATTTCAGTGGGAGAAAGGACACTGAACAATGGGAAAGACTGCATTTAAGTAAGGGTGTAGAGCGTACTGGGGTCGGGATGCTGGGGCTTGTTTCTGCTGCGTGGAGAGGATGGGCCTTGCTGTGAGGGAGGCCACTGAGAAGAGGCCTGAAGGCAGCGAGGAAACATCCCTGCCCAGGGAGTGGCAAATTCAAATGCCCTGTGGAAGGAGTGTGCCTGGGGACCTGGGCACCCACAGAGGCCAGTGTCACTGGCACAGAGTGAATGGAGAAGGGTGGAGTTGGGGGCCAGGTTGCAGAGCACTCACGGCACTGGGAGGACCCTGCTTTGGGCGAGTTGGGGGGCTGTCTTTAGGAAGCAAAGGGCCAGGGTCAGCTGACATTTGGTGGTCTCTGCCTGTCTACACCGGTTTGCTGTAGGGATGTGTGCGTGTTCATATACTTGCAAACCAAATGTGTTGATTTCTTCATCGTGATTTCAGGGCCTTCACTTTCTCATGCCTGAGCATCAGTCAGTTTGTCTCCGTTCTGATCTCCTGTCCATCCCACCCACTGTGCTTTGACCTGGGTCCTGTACAGGCCTGTGGGCTGGCCCTTAGGAGGTGTTCAATGAATGCCTGTCGCCTAAATCAATGAATTGTTTGGACCCATTCTCCATCTCCCTGCTCGTTTTTGCTTTCCAGTTCCTGACATGTAGTAATACCACTGCAGTTCTGTGTGGGGACAGCCCCACACCTGTCTGTGTTGGGGAAGGAATGGGGATTCTTGCACCTTTCTACCTCCTCTTAAATCATTACTGATGGACAGATGCGGGGACACAGCAATAGATATAGAAATATAAAAACATGACACTGTGCACTCCATGGTTTGTAAGATTTGCTTTCTCTGGGTAGGAGGCCATGTGGACTGTTAACAACATATCGTTCGGGTTGCCTGGCCCCAAATGCTGGCTCCACCTTATCACCAGCTATGGGACCTTGAGCAACTTACTCAGTGATCTGTCTCCTTCATTTCTTTGTCTGTAAAATAGCTTTATTGTCTGTAAAATAGCTTTAATGTCATCTCTGACTCTCAGAGTCATTCAGGGTTATAGAGTATCATAAACTGAAGGCCCTCTGCATGGTGCTTGGCACTGAATGAAGCAACTTCATCCCCCTCCCGCTACAGTGACCTGGAGTACACTTGGATGCATCAGTAACATACACTGAATGTCAGGTCCTCCATGCAAACTCTTCCCGTCCCTGCATCACAGGTGTACCGTGGCCTCTGCAGGTAAGTCATTCTTCTGCAGGTGGGAAAACCAGGCAGGTCTCCCTTATCCTTCCCTTCTATTCTTCAGTCTGCCGTAGGTGTTTGTTTCCACTCTGTGGCTGTGAATATATACAGTGAGAGTCACTGTCTGGCCATAAAAGGATTCACACTAAGCTTTTGCTTTTATGAAGTGACAGACTTAAATAAAGAATAATTATTTCTGCCAGGCACGGTGGCTCACGCCTGTAATCCCAGCACTTTGGGAGGCGGAGGCGGGCGATCACACGGTCAAGATATTGAGACCATCCTGACTAACATGGTGAAACGCCGTCTCTACTAACAATACAAGAATTAGCTGGATGTAGTGACACGTGCCTATAGTCCCAGCTACTCAGGAGGCTGAGGCAGGAGAAGTGCTTGAACCCAGGAGGCGGAGGTTGCAGTGAGCCGAGATCACACCACTGCACTCCAGCCTGGGTAACAGAGCAAGACTCTATCTCAAAAAAAAAAAAAATTATTATTTCACAGAGGGGGTTGGAAGTTTATTTTTGCATTGCAAGCCATAAACTAACAGGATTTTACTAGTTTGGTGGATAATACGGGTAAACAAAATCCCAGCAATTACTCTTCACACTTCCATCGTGAGTACCAATATGCGGTCTCCACCATTCAGATGCCAGCATTTCAGCCTGAGAATCGCTTTATGTGGAAAGCGGCATTAGTAAGAATTGGACTAAAAGGTGAAAAAAACAAAAGAATTCCTGAAACACATGCACCCTCCATGGCCATCGCAAAATGCCTTTGCTCCAACAGACCTTGAAAACACTGAGGGTAAGGCAACATATTTCGGAGAGCTAGATCAGATTATAAATCCTCGGTAATGCAGTTCAAAATGCAGATGATAGAAGCAGATTACGTCTGGGAGATGCCGTCCAACTCGGCTCCCAGTTTTCTCTCCTCAGGAACTATACGTGAAATCCACTTACAGTGACAGAACACCTGAGCCAGAGGGCATTTACCACTTACGGGGGCGAAATTTCTTGTTTTTCAAAGAAGAACTCAGCTGTGGAGGAGCTTGTCCAAGGCTGGAAGGCAAAACCAGGTCCCTGATGTTGTCTGCGGCTAAGCAGAAACAGCAGCCAGCGACCAAATCCATCTCCAGAGACTCCACAACCATGGGCCCCTCCCCATTCCCCGTGCAAGGTGCAGCACCTGGGGACGTCTGTGTGAAATCTCAGAACAGACAGAGGTGTCCATCAGCTTTCCCCTCTCTTGTGTCCTGTCCACAGAGCTCACCCACACCTTTCAGGAGTGACTCTGAGACGGTAGTTACAGGGCCTTTGCACATGTGCTTGAAGAATCACGAATATAGACAGAGGCTGTTCGTGGAGGGGTTGGGCAGTACGGGCCAGTGGTTGTCCATCGCAGTCGCCTGTGGCGTTTCTGGAGGTGATGTTCATCACCTGGCCTTTGCCATAGCGGCCCTGCCCTTGTCTGGGGTCTAGCTGGCTAGAAGCGAGCACTAGAGGGGGAGTCCTCCAGCCCACATTCGGTGGGTGAGGGTCAGAGTGCTGCCTCGTTGGTGACATCAGGGACCAAGTCTAGGGAGAGGGGCTGAGTGGGGAGGGAGATCCCCTGCCCCCAGAGGCCTTGTATGACAGCACAGGTTGCTATTTTGAGAAGCTAGTCACAGCTTTCTGTGAAAAATGAATTTGTTAGAAAAAGGAAACAAAGCTTACTTTCCAAAAATTATATATCCCTTCCCCAAAAGGGAGGATCCAGGATTGAGGGGTCCGAAGCATACACAATTTGAAGACCCTCTTATTTTTGAAAAAATATAAAATTAGGCATACAATAGAGCATATTTTCTAGACTAAGAAAAAAATTCAATAAATTAGAATTTTTTAAAGGCTAGTAAATACTACAAGCATACAAAATTTAGAAAAGATAATGTCATATTTTACTTAATTGCCTGACACGTCTCTATAACACCTTTTATTTCCTCCATGTCCTTGATTTCACTGTGTTTGACTGCGTCTTAGTTCAACAATAATTTATTAATATATTTGTCTATATATAGAAAAAGAGACTATTCACTCCTTCCTCTAGGTTCACACTTCATTATTAGTAATAGCATGTACATTTTTAGAATCCTTGTCAAATTTGGGAGGGGAGGTTAAAGTAGAACAGAGTGATCTTCCCTGGCTGTGACTAAAATATCTTTTACAATCTGTGCAAAACCTACGGCCATGCAGTCACATTGCTGGGCTCCTCTCGGTCTGGAGGAGGCTGTGATCAACTCATCTCTGACCCTCATCCACTTGGTTCACACAATGTGGTTTATTGCCATTGTGCACAGCCAATTCTCCCACACACGTTACTCTGCTAAAATGTAATGGGATGTGTCCTTCATTTCATCTTATAAATGATCTTAGGATGGAAATGCTCTGAAGAGTCCATGCTGGGCAAAATTTTAAAGATGGAAGTGTCGTTTTCTTTGCGTTTAGTATCCAGGTAAATATTTTATTGTTTTTGGCTAAGAGTCCTTGTAAATCTTACAAAGCCAAGAATAAGTTCAAGGTGACCTTTAAGACACGTAAGTGGCTGCTCTCCAAATAGCTCGGTTAATGTTAAAAATGAAAGGTAGTATTTCAGATCTGTGGATGGAGTCGTCCAACCAGTAAGTCACCAGTTCCATTTTAACTACAGTTTCTACCTTCTGACTTTAGAAATGTACTGTGTAAAAAAAAAGAAAAAGTTAAAAAATAGTCATTCATTCAACAAAATAGACATGTTTTCAACCAGACATGCAGCAGGCATTGTGACAGGACTTGGAGACTATGGGGGCTAAGTCAGACCTTAGTCCCTGCCCTCACTGGACTTCGACTGCAGGGGAAGATGACAAATGCAAGCTGACGGGCTGCAAAGTCTGCAATGCTTGGCAGTAGGTCCTCTCCACCACGACACTGTGCCTACCCAGCATGATCTTTATTTTGTTTTCATTTGGTTGTTTATTGTCCCCACCCCCACTTGCTCTGGATGCACAAGGGCAGAGATTGGGCTGCTGCCCTCACAAGTACAACCCAGCACCTAGAACATCGTCTTGGTGGGAAAAATTTCTCTGGGTAAAGGAACATTCTGGCTGCTAACTTGAACGGGGGCTACTACTTGGATAGGAAGAGGGACAGTATGGGTCATTGGGCCTGTCTCAGGTGCCCAGGCTGGACGATCATCTTGTGTGTCGCTAACTGTAGGAACTGGAAAGTGGCCGTCAGAGCAAGTGGGCTGACTCAATCTGGCAGAGCTTGACAGGCAGAGGCAACAAAAGCAGGGCCGCAAGAGATTCAGGGGGTAGCATGGGTGTGGAGGCCAGAGCAGGCCTGGATGCCTGCGGGAGAGGGAGGGAAGTGAAGCAGTGGATGCCAAGTAGGTGTGCAGGAGCCCGGGCATGTCCAGAGCCCCAGTCCGAGCCCCAGGAGGCAGCATCATGTCATGGTCACGGTCATGTGGTGCCCTGAGACCATTCTGGTGCCCTGAGATTCTATGGATGGTGGCAGAGTTTTCCTGGATGGAGGCAGACTGGCTGGGTGGTGGAGGGAGTGGCACGTGGCTGCCCCAGGCCACACCATGGGGTGTTGAGAGAGAGCCTGACTGCTCAGCCGCCCCGAGTGTGCAGCATGAAGCAGGGCAGCTGCTCTGATGGCTCACAGCAGGAGAGGCACCTGGAGAGCAGGACTGCGATCAGGCCCAGTAGTTTGCAGATGTCTGGAGAGAAACCGAGTCGGAGAGGAAGCCCAGGAGGTTGTGAGCCTCAGCGATCTGAGAGGCACGCATGTTGAAGAGTGAGTGAGGAGGATGGGAAGCCTACAGGCTTGGTGGGTCCTAAAGTTGCAAGAACATCGCTGTCCCCTGCAGCTAAGTGGGCCTGATGTACTCCAATCAGGCCACAGTTGCTGTACGTGATCTCTTGGGACCCTAGAAGTGCTCCTTTCCATGATAGCTCTTCAATACATTAGTTAAAACAATCACCAAGAAGCCCTTGTTCCAAGTGCGCAGGACAGGATAAAAAGATAGCACAGAAAGCCCTCAGAGCACAGAACAACTGTGAGTGCAGTTTGCCCTCAGAGGCCTTGGTAGCCACCCGTTCCCAGCCTCCATACCACCATCGAATCCCTGTGTGGCTTGTTATGTGCTCTGCAGCTGAAATTCATGTGGCCTCCTGACCTTCTTTCCCCTGTCCCTTTTGAGAAGAAATAAACAGTGTAATCTTTGAGTCATCCCTTTTGTACTAGCCAAGTTCCAGGTGCAGTAAGACACACTCGTTGTCTCCACCTCTCTTCTCCCTTCCTTTCCCTAATGTCTGCACACACTCCCATCCTCTCACTTCTTCCCCCTCCACCCCGCCATCTCTCTCTCTCTGTCTCTCTCTCTCTCTCTCTCTCACACATACACACACACACACACACACACACATACATACACACTTGAGAACCGCAGCTGCATATCATCTCCTGTGGACCTGTGCACAACCTGTGGAGCCCAACTTAAAGTACTGCATCCCTTTCCCATGCTTTATCCTAATTTAGGGTTGTTTCCTGATCATATAGAATACTAAAGTGTATGTCCTTAGGAACTGTCTCAATTTCTCAGAGAAATGGGATATACGTGAATAAATTTTTTATGACTCCCTTATACTGAGTCCCACTTGCACTGCAAAGGATTAATAACACCTGTTTCCAAAGCAAGGCGTCACCTGCCATGCAAGCCACATGCTGGGTATGGGCATTGGTGAGAGGTGTTGTTCTGATATTCAGGGTGACAAGTATGTTATCTGGTGTCACCAAGCTGGGTCCCACCCAGGGCCTGCTCCTGGATGAGGGCTGATTTGCACACCCCTGATTCTGGTGGACACAACCCTTTTTCTCAGAAAGCCAGAATCGCTGCATCTTCTAGTCCTCAACTGCATAAAAAAATGGGGTACAAACTTCTCTGGACTATCTATTCTTATTGTTCATTGGTTTATCCTGCAAGGTCACCCATGGAGCCCGTAATCAAATGAGCTAGTGAGTGAATGTGTGTGTGTGTGTGTGCGTGTGTGTGTGTGTGTGTGTGTGTGTGTGAGAGAGAGAGAGAGAGAGAGAGAGAGAGAACCATCTGGAGGGCCGGCAAAAGCACAGATTTCTGCCTCCCATCCCCTGAGTTTTTAATTCACAGGTCTGCATAAGGACTCAGCCATTTGCATTCCTACCAAGTTCTCAAATGATGCTGATGCTGCTGGTCTGGGGATATGGTGTGAGCCTGTTTGACATACCTGTTACCTTCCTGGGCTAGGTTAACAACTACGATCATCTGAGATTTTCATAGTTCGTTGGAGGGTCTATAACTACATTTGCAGTTGCAATTCCTGCAAAATGCCCAAATACTGTATTATTGGACTGGTTCCAATAAAGTTAACTTTGAAAATGCCTCTATTTGTAGAAACTTTTACATTTTTAGAAAATTTCTAGCAATTCTATTTGTTTTTTTGTTTGTTTTTCAAATATTTCTGGGGTATTTTTAGAGTATTTTATTGGTTGCTAATTTCCATAGTTCCATTTTTTATTTTGTTAAACATTTCATAGTTTATATTCTATATCTGATTATTCTACTACTGAAAGTTTTGGAGGATGTAAATCTCTATCTCTTCCTCTCTCTTTCCCTCCCTACCCCTTTTCTCATAACTCACGCTTCCTTATGTTTTCAGTGATCTTTCTGAGCTTGTGCCTGGTTAATATTCATCTGTGGGAGTCTTGAGTATCCAATGCCAGGAACGCTTTCTTCCAGAGTTGAGAGGGATTTCCTCTTCACAGGCCCTTGCTTTAAGGTGGGAATCCCACATCCAGGTGCTCACTGTGCTGCTGGCCTGAGATTCTGTCCCTGTCCACTGCCGTGCTGAGATTAGCATTGGCCCTTTGGCCAAACCCACTTTAATTGCTCTTATTTGCCACTTACTTTTGGCTGTTCACGTTTCAGCTCACTTTTTGTCCTATACTTCAATTTCAAAAGTGAATTTGCGGCTTAGGAAAAACCTTCTCCTTGTTCATTGATGAATGAGACTGTTTGGCTGTCACGAGCCTCCTTTGCCACAACAAAAATTCTGCTCCAGCAGTGCTCTCATATGCTGCCGTAACTGATCAAAGTATGACATTTTATTTGACACACGTGGTTTTGCAGACCTAGGTCATCATAAAGAGTCATGACCTGTCTGAAGTTAAAAGTTCAAAGAGAGTTGTGATCTGATGTCAATATAACTTCATTGATGCTGATTAAAGTCTCCTTTGAGAGAAAAAGGAGAAAAAACAAACAAACGGCAGGGGAAAATGAGAACACCTAGTGGGCTGGAATGGGCCTGGTTTTTCTATTCTGTCTACAGCAGATACAGGCAGTGTCCCCAGTAGCCCCGGGGAGGCCGCCTTGAGTGTCTCACTACTTCTTGGATCCTCACTTTCCCCTTGGTGCCCGGGCATCAGCTCTGTCTATTCTCTGTCCCCCCAGGAGGGTGCAGGAGAGTAGAGGAGTCCGGCCCTTCCAGGCCATGCCCCAGCAGAGTCAACACGCCTCACCTTTGCATAGTGTTCTAATATCTGTGAGGCACAAGGCCTGCTCACCCCAGAGGCCAACTCTGCCCACCCTGGGAAAGCAGCCGTGCCGCAGGTCAAGGACTGTCTCAAAACCAGTTAGGACAGCTTCTCAGCATCATCTCGAGCTCCAGCCCTGGAAATCTCAGGCTTTGCAATAGCAAAACACAAATCTGTTCACTTACTCCTCCCAAGACAATTACTGGGAAAAAATATTAAAGGCTTCTGTGAACAGCCTGAGGCCAGTTGACCTTGAAGGCGGAAGGCGACAAACCAGACAGGAGCCGGGAGCCCTGCCTGTGTGCACGCCTGCTCTGGGTGTCTGTGGAGCCATAAGCCTGGCTGGGTGTGCTGATACCACCACCAGGGCAAAACTCTCGGTAACAGGACACAGCCAAGAGGAGGAGCAAGGCTTCCAAATCAGTTTGTCTCCTATGTTAAATTAAAAATAGCCTGGTCCAGGATCTGCCTGCAGCCAGCAGATACTTCACAGTTGCTGGTGGTTAATGTCACGAGCCTTCTGGTCTTTGCCACCTGCAGATGCTGGGCCTGTGGGTTTCCTTTCCCTGCTCTTGTTTCTTGCCACCTGCCACAGGGGGCTACTCAGGCTGCGTGTCCATGGTCAGTCCCTGTACCTTCCAGTTACCTGTTGCCGGGAGCTGGCCGGGACTGCTTGGTGGAGCACAGGAAGAGAGGGGATCGCCTGCAGAACCTGGCCTCTTGAGGAGCCTCAAGGAAGTGGGGCCTTTGCAGAAACTCCTGGTTCAAAAGCAAAGAGCACTCTCTGTTTCCTCTGGGTTGCTCTCTGTTTCCTCCTGGTACCAGCTCTCTTTTTATACTGCTTTTATTGTGAAATATAAAACACAGAAGAGTGCATAACTAAATAGGTACAACTTAATGAATGATTATCAAACAAACACAACCCAGTCAAGAAATGAAATGCACCCGGCATTCCGGAGCCCCTCCGCCCTCACGCACTCACACCCGTCTGCCTGGCTGGCCTCCTGGGAGGCACCACCTCCTGAACTCTTGTGTTCATCACGCCCTTGCTTTTTTTGTTGTTATTTTTCATGAGTTTGTTTTTTTAGTTTTACCACCTAGGTGTACCTCATTAAATAAAACAGGTGGCTTTTGTCTGTTTGGGGACTTTGTGTATATGGAAGCATGAAGTGTGTTTTTTGTTTGTGAGACTCATCTGTGCTTTGTATAGCTACCATTTGCTCATTTTCTTGCTTTATAATATTGTATTGTGTGAAGTCCTATAATTTACTTGCTCTGTGGTCAGTGAACACTTAGGTTATGTGCAGTTTTTGCTAAGCACCGATGAAGCTGCTGTAAGTAGCCCTGTAGTGTATGGTGCACACATTCCGTACACCTAGGGGTGGAATCGCTCATTCACGAGGGCTGTGAATGAATAGGTTCAGTTTCAGGAGACCGTCCCAAATTGTTTTCCAAAGTGGGTAAGCCATTTATGTTCCCACAAACCACGTAGGAGGGGCCTTGCTGCTCCCCACTCTCAGTAGCACTTAGAACGATCTTTCTAACTTCCACCAGTCTGAAGAGCGTGGAATGGTACTTTCCTGTGGTCTTCATTCGTATTTGCCAGATGCCTAATGAGGTTGATGGCATCATCTCTCAGGGCAATCTGTGCTTGTCTGTCTCAGTTTTTAACAAGAAAATGTCAATCAAGACATAGGGCAAGATGGAGTACAGCAGATTGGACATGGATTCAGAAACCAGAGTTCAGATCCCATTTGTTACTACTATCTTTTTTTTTGTAGATATGGAGTCTCACTCTGTTGCCCAGGCTGGAGTGCCGTGGTGCAGTCTTGGCTCACTGCAGCTTTGACCTCCTGGGCTCAAGTAATCCTCCTGCCTTGGCCTCCCAAAGTGCTAGGATTACAGGTGTGTGCCACTGCACCTGGTTCAGATCCCATGTATTATCTCCATGACCTTGAGGTCACAGACATAAAAGATTAAATGATAGGAAATACTTTGGAGTGGCATATTGTCACCATTCTTTCAAGGCCAACTTTTATAGGTATGTGCATCCACTCTTACTGCTGTGGTATTTGGATAGCTCTTTACACCTTCAAACTATAAGCCACGGATGTGTATCGAATAAACATAAATAGTCTCGCTTTATAAGATACTCTCCCTATAAAACAGACTCAGTTCTCCCTTTATATAAAAAGATGACAGTATGGTTTTTTGTTTGTTGTGTTGTGTTGTGTTGTATTTAACTGTCACTAACTGCTGGCTGTAATCAGCCATGTGGCTGTGAAAAGGGAGCTCACACCTTGGGTGCTGACGACTTGGTTGGTTTGGGAGGAAGAGGCTGTTCTCACAGTGAGAAGATTTCAGCACAGCCACCTGCTGAGACCACAGAGAACCTGGATGTGTGTCCTGCACCCTGGCCAGCTACCCTGAGCTGTGGGGCGCTGTGCACAGCCAAGCACCGCTAGAAAAGACACTTATTCTGAAATTCACTCCTCCCATGCCGTCGTTCAGCTTTCAAGCCTTGGGTTAGCTTTTTGAGATGAGTCTCCATGGCAAGGGACAGGAAAGCGTGGCCATGTCCAGTTCTGAAGGCCATCTCAACTCTCCCTGTGGCCATGTATCTGACCTCTTGCAACCAGGAGGAGGCATCAGAAATTTCCCCAGTACCCAGATGTCCCAAGGCAGCTGGGCACCCTTGAACTCTGCCCCAAGTACAGTGCATTTGGGCACGCGGCTTAACAATTTTGGACCTCAGCTTCCTCATTTTAGAAAATGCAGAGGCCAAAGGGGCTTCCTAGGCCTTCATGACTCACCCTCAGAACCTAGGATCTCATGATCCAAAGGGCTGCAGCTGTGGAGAGGGGAGAATGGGACTGTGGGTGTCACTACGAAGCTAAACTGGGGGATTCGCACCCATTTCATGCCTTTTCAGCCTCCACCGGGACCTCAAACTCCCCAAGTCCTACAGGTCTTCCAGGGGATCTCTCACCTCCCCGTGAGTCGTGAGCCTCGCGTCGCATGCACTGCACTGGGAGTGTTTCTCCCTGCCTGGCATCAGACTCCCGTGTCTCTGTTCACCAGGACCCAGGGCAGGGGGTGGTACTGAGGGTTGCCCAGCATGACCGTGAAGACAGAGCCTTGGCTGCTCAGCACGGCCAGCACAGCTCTGGTTTCAGCTCTGTCTCTTCACCCCACAGTGGATGTCATTTTCTTCTACTGGGGGTATTACCCGACAATATCATCCTTTGAAAGTGTTTGAAGTCCAGCCCTGCCTCCCTTTCCTGCAGTGGGAGTGTGGGAGGGAGTGAGGAAGGCCCAGGGGATGGAAGCTTCCATATCCTTCCATCTCTGGTCCAGAATATGGCTGGTTAAAATGCCCACCAAACACCCCTGCCCACACCCCAAGCTGGGTGGTGGAGCTGTCCATCTTGGATCTGACCCAAATGCAGGCCCTGGTGAAGAAAGATGAGTCCATTGGGCTCTACAGTAATCAGGGCCCATGGAGCGCCCGTGCTTATTGCCCTGAGCAGCATCACTGCTACCAAGCACCAGGCTCTCCTGACCACTGCCCAGAGCTCCTGGGCCCTACTAGAGCTTAGCCATGGTCCATTCATCACCAACCTGCTAACATTTCCTTGTTGCAAGCTCGCCCACTGGCATCATCCCTGAGTGGTAAACGGGGCCTTCCTGGGTTGGGCAAAGCCCTTGACCTGGAAGCTCCAGACTCTGCCCTCCGGCTGCCTTGCCGGGTGACAGGCCCCAGGGAGCGGCTGCTGACCACTCAGGCCAGGGTGCTTCCTCCCAGGTCCCACCTGGGGACTGGCAGGCCTGGGGATGATGCAGCTCCATCCTCTCTTCTAGGATCCGAGCCAGAGACAACAACGGCTCCTACGCCCTGTGCCTGCTGCACGAAGGGAAGGTGCTGCACTATCGCATTGACAAAGACAAGACAGGGAAGCTCTCCATCCCCGAGGGAAAGAAGTTCGACACGCTCTGGCAGGTACCCGGCCTCCTCTCCCCACCTTGTGGGTAGAGTACAGGGCATGTGGGGCTTCTTGTCCCATGGACTCTGAGACACAAGAGGAACCGAACCACCCACTCCCCACGGTGTGGTCCCCAGGCCAGCAGCAGCCCTGGAGCTCATGAGAAACGCACACCTGGATCCACACCTGGGCCCCTGCCCCACACCTGGGCCCCTGTCCCACCTGCCCATCAGACCCCACTTTCAGCCTCCAGGTGGCTTCTGTGTTTGAAAAGCACTGGTCCAGAGGCTGTCATGTGAGGTGAGCGAAGGTTCCATGGCTTGTTCAGGGCCGCTCAGTCCTCGGTGCCACAAGGTGATGTACGTGCAGGTCTGTGTTCAGAGTTTAACAAGACATTGTCTTTTGGAGAGCTAGAAAATATTTATTCCTAGGATATTCTAACTACAGCCCAAAACAGCCTTTCAGACAAAGACACACAAAATAGAGGAATGGATGCCCGGGGAAGGAAACCTGGGAAGAGCTAAGCAGGCCTTTGTTGGTGGTGTGAGAGGCTGAATTAGACAGCAAATGTCAGGTGTCCTCCTCATTGTAAATCGAGTCTCCCTCTGTGGAAACTAAGGCGGTGTAGGAAGCACATCCTAAATTTAGAAAGCATACTCCCCGGGCTCCAGGCTGCTGCTCATACTGATTGCCACAGCCCTGGTCTAAAAAGTGCATATTCCTGACCCAGCTACTAGCAAACCCTGAAACAACTCACAATTTGGAAGTTCCTTAGGCACTAATAAGCACTGAAATAATGCTCGTCGCTGCTTTCCCTGAATCGCAGTGAGCACAGATTGCTTGTCTTAATTTTGCATCACAGCTATACTGGCTGATAATGAAGGAAATAAAAGTAACAGTACTTCACACATCATCTTAGCAGAGCATCCTGTAAACTGTAGTAGGTTCAGAGACACAGAGAAAGCCAACTGACTGCCACTACCCCCCCACCCCAGAGCACCAGCTACCTCGAACATGTATGGGTGAGGGGCATAATCAAGGCACATTCGGATGTCCTCACCCAAGCCCAGCTGGGGCCACACATGCAGTCAATATTGAGGAAAGGACTCAACTCAAAATCCTGTCTTTTCAAAAACTGAGACTACAGAGCCTTAGCCCCTTTAAAGCACTTAAAGTTACTACTTCCAAATGTGATTTGGTTTCTAGTGCTGTAATTGGGGAAAAAAATACTCCTTTTTTGAATGTGAATATGATCATATTAAAAAATGTTAGTCACAACATTTACATTGTCTTTTGATTTTGTGGCTCATTGCCATGTCTCATCATTGACCACAGGCTTCTTTCTTTTAACGCTATTGATTCGAAACAGTATTTAACCTTTCTACCCTCAATGCCCCAAAGCGTATCAGGGAGGTGAGCAGGGAATGTGGCCTTCTGGAATGCAAGGACACCTGGAGTCCTCTATGCCAGCTTAATGCACCAAGGTCCCAGGCCCCATCACTTATAAACAGCCATTCATTCACCTTCTCTGGAAAGGGCATCTTGTGTGTGTGGCGTTCTCTCACAGTTTCAAAGGCTGAGCGCTCACCATGGTGTTAAGCATCTCTAATTATGGAGAATGTCTTTCCCAAGACTCTTTACTGTTTTTATTGATTCCCCTGGTAGATCATAGCATTCATCTCTAATTATATATTCCTCATTGTATATTTTCTAGGGACTGTGTTTAGGAAACTACCTCAAAAATGCCAGCAATACATTCCAATTTCCCATGCATGATTTCATTGATTTTTCTTGACAGCATTGTAAGGTACTTCTGTACCCTACCCCAACTGCAGGGCCCCAGTGCCATTTCACAGAGAATTGGTGATTGCTATACTACCCTATTTCAATATTCTTTACTGTAGACCAGGGATCTGCAAACCCACAGACCAAATCTGGCTCTCAGCTTGTTTCTGTGTAGTCCTTGAAGAGAATGGTTTTTATGCTTTTAAAGGTGTTGTTTTGGATAAATAAATAAGTAAACAAAGGACACAGATATGGTATGAGGCCCACAAAAACCAAAAATATCACTTTCTGTTTACAAAAAAAATTTGCTGCCCCTAGCCCAAGAGGGAGGATGCCTAGCTGTGGGCCCACTTCCCCAGCCACCCTTGTGGAGTGGACTTACGCACATCAAAGCATTTACGCGTCTTGGGGCCACTTTGAAAGCCCAACAGTCAGTCAGCAGCTCTCAGTCACTATTTTTCTGTTTCCTGACCTTGTTATTTACCACACTTTCTTACTTTTTTCTCTTTCAGCTCGTCGAGCATTATTCTTATAAAGCAGATGGTTTGTTAAGAGTTCTTACTGTCCCGTGTCAAAAAATCGGCACACAGGGTGAGTTCCCGAGACACCGGAGTCTCACTGTTTGAGGTATCAGTGACAATCAGCCTCGTTTTCGACTTAGCTGATTGCAGTTTCGGGTTGGATGAGGACTTCTTCTTACGGATTGATTAATAACGTTATCAGAGCACTCCAATTTTGTTGATCATGAATCAAAAAATAGCTGGTTGCTTTAACTTTTAAAAAAATTGTAATTATTTGTCTTAATTGCATGCGGGAAAAAGTAAAAGAGGGTCAGAAGTACCTGCAGAAAACGTGCTCACTTCTCAAGCAGCAGCACATCCTGATCTCATTGACCGATCTGCAGGGGGTGGGGGGAAAGGAAGTGGTTTCCACAGATAGAGTAGTAATGGTCCATATTCTCTCAACCAGGAAATGTTAATTTTGGAGGTCGTCCACAACTTCCAGGTTCCCATCCTGCGGTAAGTGTCACTAGGAATACCACTGAATGAGAAGCTGTTGCATATTTCACAAATGAAAAGCATGTTTTAGCTAACAGGATCACTGATATTTTGATTGCCCTTCAAAACATTTTCCTTGATGAGCTGGAATTTCTAGTGAGTGTTAGGCACAATCAGCCTACTGTTAGTGATAAACTAGCCACATTTTCTTTTCTTTCTTTCTTGTTTTTTTTTGGAGGCAGAGTCTCACTCTGTCACCCTGACTAGAGTGCAGTGATGCAATCACGGCTCACTGCAACCTCTGCCTTCTGGGTTCACGCCATTCTCATGCCCCAGCCTCCCGAGTAGCTGGGATTACAGGTGCCTGCCACACCTGGCTACTTTTTGTATTTTTTAGTAGAGACGGGGTTTTGCCATGTTGGTCAGGCTGTTCACAAATTCCTGGCCTCAAGTTATTCTCCTACTTCAACCTCCCAAAGTGCTGGGATTACACGCATGAGCCACCACACCCTGCCTAGTCACATTTTCTTAACTTCTTGTCTAGGTGAAATTCTCTTCATTTTTGGAGAATATACACAATGCGAATGAAACCCAATATTAAATCAGAAGTAGGCCTCTTGCAATATTTGAGAAATGGGAACATATTTTTAAACTTCATCCTTGAACCGTCTATGTTAACACATGTAATCCACAGGACCCCAGCTCTCTCCTCCCTCTAGCCTGTTAGGAGGTCAGGTACAGATTTATGCTCTAAGCAGGAATTCTTTTCCTGATCTTTTCTTGGGGACTTCATATGGACTTTTTTTTTTTTCTTTCTTTCTTTTTCTTTTTTTTTTAATATGGAGTCTAGCTCTGTCTCCCAGGCTGGAGTGTGGTGGCACAATCTCTGCTCACTGCTAGCTCTGCCTCCCGGGTTCACGCCATTCTCTTGCCTCAGCCTCCCAAGTAGCTGGGACTACAGGCACCCGCCACCATGCCTGGCTAATTTTTTTGTATTTTTAGTAGAGACAGGGTTTCACCATGTTAGCCAGGATGGTCTCGATCTCCTGACCTCGTGATCTGCCCACCTCGGCCTCCCAAAATGCTGGGATTCCAGGCGTGAGCCACCATATAGGCGTGAGCCCAGCCTATATGGACTTTTTATGCCCTTTAATGCCATCTGTGAAGTGTGCCCTCTGCACCTCACTTTTTGCCTGGTAACCCTTGAAAAACAAAATCTGCAGAAAGCCAAATACACATCCTGCCTCCAGTAGGGACAATTGGCTGCCCAGGAGCTGAGCCCAGGTTGAAACAGGGGAGGCCATCCAGAGGCAGCACCTGTTATCAAATGCAGGGAACATGAATTTGCTAAAATACCAGTGAACTTTGGGATCAAAATGTAATGCCTTTATGGAGGTGTGACTTTATTTTGCCCTTTACAGGGCTCTCAGGCCTGGCAACTCTACCTTAATATTATAGGCTCCAAAAGACAGATCCGTATACCCTTCAGATGGATGAGGGCTTAGGGCTGAGAACTCTTAAAATAATGTCAAGCCCTGTGTTTAGCCATCATCACCCAATGGCTACAAGAAGTTAAATATTTTGGAATAACTTTTTAATTGACTGATAAAATACGTACGGAGAAAAAATGCAGAGGTCCTACATGTACAACTCAATTAATTTCCACAAAAATTTTCCACCATGGAACCAGCACCCACCATGAAGAAGCAACACAACTGAGCACTCAGATCTACTTGTGGTTTCTTTCGGGTGGTTTGTCTTGAGCTTGCGACTTAATAATTCCATATGAAGCATGAGCGAGTAAATGTAACAGCTCTAATTTTGTAGCCTTCAGTGGAACATATTTCCCAAATATATTTCTAGATCCTTCTCCCCAAGTGGCAGGCCCTTCCAGAAGCCTTCCCAATGATCAGGTGTTGCCCGTGGTAGATCTCATTGGCGGGGGCAGGAAGGGGTTAGTGGTGCGATTACAGAAGCAAGTTTAAGTAGTATATCATGGAAGGGATCTGTATTTGTCTTCTGAAACATTTACTGTTCCTCTTTGCCATTGTGGTTTCTAGACTTGGTCAGCGGGTGGAATAATCTCAAGAATCAAATCATACTCCTTCCCAAAGCCTGGCCACAGAAAGGTGCTAAAGCATCCCCTGCTTGCTGTCCAACTAAGTGGTAGGACCAACCCGCACTCAGCTCCCGCCCGCCCAGCCTGCCCTGCGTGTGCGCTGCCCCCCACCTCTTGCCACTCTGCTTCCAGGCCTCTTTGCCCTTGCTCACACCTGCCATTCCTGGGCAGCCGCACCCCAGGTACATCATGTGCTTTTTGTGTGGGTCCTCCGTCCGTCAGCTGGAAGTCCATCAGTGTGAGCATGCTTTCTGTGCTCAAGTGTCTTTTTAAAGTCGTTTCAGTTGGCGTCATCTGTCATAGCTAATTATCATGTTGGAAAATCTTTTCCAAGATGGCCCACTTACTTTTTGGTGGCCAGACTCCGGTGTTGCAGTGTTCTGGTAATTGATTATGTAAGTTATGTTGTGATGGAGGGAACGCCCGGGTTTTGTGAGGTGCGCTGCACAGTGAGGTCGTCTAACACAGAACTGCAAATGTGACATGTAAAGAAGAGGTGTAATCTGAGGACTAGGAAAAACAGTTTTCTTTCTGAGGCAGTAATGTTGACATCTCATTGATTTCCATGTTTTGTTCTATTATTGGATTTTGAGGGAAAATAAAAATAAGTTCTTTTTAATGACTTTTATTTATAATGACTCATTTATTCCTTCCCCCAAAATATGTATATATGGTGTGCTTGAATTGCTTTTTTTCCATTCTACTTTTATTATCAGTGGGGTAAAATTGATTCTTTTTATCAGAAATTCTTTTTGTTTTCATATTAATTGGTGTTTTTACCGATATTTTAGCATATAATTGAGCATCCACTCATGAAGTAGATTGCCTAAAGTATTTATTAGAAACAGCAGTAATAAAAGACATAAAACCCGTGAGGTTTTATTTAGTAATAATTTTCCAAGTTTACTCATACTCAAGAAGTTCTCAATCATGTTGACCATAGAACAGAACGATTTAATGCAGTGTTTGAGAGGAAGAAAAGGTTTTTCACCTGAATAAAATAACTATGTCTGTTTTTCATGTTTACCCAAGGCAAACCACGCCCACAGATTACCCACAGTGGCTAACAAAATACCTAGAAAATAAGTTTCAGTGCATCTTTAGACTACAGGAGAACATGTCAGAAAAAAATTGAAGAAAATATCAGTTACCACCTAAAAATAAAGAAATATGTGTGTAGATAAGAACTATAACATCATCAAAAGAGAAATGAGAAACTGGGAGTAAGTAGCACTAATGCTGACACGTAGATTAATAGCTGTAATATACAAAGAGATTCTACAAATCATTAAGAAAAATATTAACTGTCTACTAGGATAATGGACAGGGAATATCAGTAGTAGTTTATAGTAAAGTAAATATAAATAGTTCTTTTTTGTTTGTTTTTTTTTTTTGTTGTTGTTGTTGTTTTGTTTTTTGAGACGGCTGTCGCCCAGGCTAGAGTGCAGTGGCGCCATCTCGGCTCACTGCAAGCTCCGCCTCCCGGGTTCATGCCATTCTCCTGCCTCAGTCTCCCGAGTAGCTGGGACTACAGGCACCCACCACCACACCCGGCTAATTTTTTGTATTTTTTAGTAGAGACAGGGTTTCACCATGTTAGCCAGGATGGTCTCGATCTCCTGACCTCGGGATCCACCTGCCTCAGCCTCCCAAAGTGCTGAGATTACAGGCGTGAGCCACCACACCCAGCCATAAATAGTTTTTAAACATGTGAAATGTTGTTTAACTTCATGAGAAGAGAAATGCAAGTTAAAACTATGGTGCTTAACTGTGTCCACCTATGAAACGGATCCACATTTTAAAAGCTTGGTAACACTGTAGTAAAGGCGTGGTAGATTAGCACTCCTACTCTTCCTTGGGGAAGTCTGAAATGATGCAATCTGTAAGAAAGGCTCTGCAATTGTATTTCTAAGTATGTACAGATATTCTTGCATTTATGTGAAATCATGTACATGTGAAGGTGTTTTTTCCAAAACTGTATAATTGACAAAGTCTGATAATAATTTAAATGCTTATCAATGGAAGACAAATGAAATTAGTTACAGTAAAATTGCTACCGTGGGAGACAACTGAGATCTAGAATTGTTTTCAAAATATAATGTTAACTGTAAAAGACAATGTCATGCACACACACACACACACACACATATATACAGAATGTGTTGATATCGTATAGAGTATCCTAGAAAAATACAGAAAATACTGGCAATGCTGGTTGCCTCTGGAGTAAGAGATGGGAATGTTAAGAAATTCCACTTTTCATTGTAAATTCTGTTGTATCTTTTTAAATTTGAGCCTGTTAAAAAATTTTAATCAATTTTTAAAACAAAATTAAATAGTAGAGAGTAATTAATCTTATTAATATTGTGAAAATACCTTTCTGGCAAAAAAAAAAAAAAAAAGTTTGGTTTCTATTTAAGTTTATAAGAACATTAAAGTATACATTGAATTTTTTATAGAAGTAAGAAACTGGGAATAAGTATTACTAATGATGACACATATATAGTGCCAAAAATATCAAGAGATAATTTTTAAAAGATCAAAGTTGTGTGGTTTAAGCTATAGACTAAAAATATTTTAATTGCTTATCAGAAATATTTTAGAGCTAATATGTATATTTTCACAAACACACGGGGAACTTTCCATTATGTAATCAGTCGTGAGAAAAGAATTGTGAGAATTATGTCAAATGTCCCATCATGTTAGCTAAGAGATAAATAACTTTCTTGAACTTGTTAATTTGCTCAGCATAAATAGTTGTTTTAATAATTCAGGCACAAAAAATATATGTTAGAACTTGAATTACCTATAGCATCTAGATAGTTGATGAAAAGTATATGTTGATTTGAAGATGATTATCAATCAGATAATTGAAATGTTTCATAAAATTACTAACAGGCTGATGCATTTTAAACTTGTCTTTAGAAATTAGTATCATACTTCTAAGCACAGTGGCTCACGCCTGTAATCCCAGCCCTTTGGGAGGCCGAGGCAGGTGGATCACTTGAGGTCAAGACGAGCCTGGCCAATATGGTGAAAACTCGTCTCTATTACAAATACAAAAATTAGCCAAGCATGGTGGCACACACGTATACTCCCAGCTACTCAGGAGGCTGAAGCAGGAAAATCACTTAAGCCTGGGAGGCGGAGATTGCAGAGATCGTGCCACTGCACTCCAGCCTGGGCAACAGAGCAAGACTCTGAGAAAGAAAAGAGAAGAGAAAAGAAAAGAAAGTAGTAACATGCTTATACAATATAAACAAAATTAACTTAAGAATACAACTAGTAGTCTTTAAATGAATTAAACCCCTCCCAGTATTAGTCCTGGAATTTCTTTCTCTGCTGCTTTAAGCCCAGAACCTTATCCTTCTTTTATGGAAAATAGGTGGAAATTGAAGAGCAGCATCCCTAAAGACTTCCAGGGAACTTTTCAGCTTTGCATTTCAAAGGCACATCCCCTAAGAGGATTAAACTGAAATGTGTCCCAGAATTTCCAATTAAAACCCATTTTTCATGTTTTATTCCAACACATACATTGGTGATTATAATATTTTAAAACTTACATTTAAGTACAGGGCTCAGTGGGAAGAGAAAAAAGAAAGAAACATCCTCAAGTCATACTCCTTTGCTTGGTAATGCCTTAGTAGACGAGACCCTTGAGAAAATGTGTTTTCATATAATTAGAAAGGAACAGACTTTAGATCTTCGCTGTAAGAGAAGAGTAATTGCAGAGGTCAGTGTTATTTTCGTGGATCTCAGAGCAAGGCTGATGGTAGCCTATTTCCTGGCCAACAGTCCGCCCTCGCCTGGGGGGGGTCTACTGAACCAGGGTAATTCCTCCAAAAAAAGGAAACCACACCTAGTTTATTGCAGCCAATATTCTAAAGCCGACTGGCTCTTTTGTCACTATTATTGTGATGACTGATGACTGTATTGTCATCTGCATTACTGCTGTTGCCTAATTTGAAAATGGCCCAAGAATCTAGGAGTAAAAATTAAGATCTAGTAAATGGATGTGAGGACACTTGGCAATACTCTGGAATCAGGAAACTCTGAATGGGCCTGTCAGTTCCATAGACCAATAATTTTTTCCTCTTTTGTTCACTTTTGGATCCCCAGCTTTTAAACATAGGTGCTCAAAGAATACTTGTGAAGTACATTTTCTATTTGCAGTTAAACCTTACCAATAGGAAATCAGGCATAATAATTTATAACTGGACTTATTGTTGCAGAGTGATGTCATTACCTGAATTTATAAAATTTGAGGAAAAATCACCAGTTGTTCTTTCGGAAGGTAGAAAGCTAAGGTGGCTCATGCCATCTAGTGGTGGACTGCGGGTTTGAGCCTGTTCTGAGTATTGGCGAAAATGAAGAAAATGGAATGGTCAGCATTTCATTTACACCTTGTTGCTCACCGTGCAGAGCAGATGACACTTACTGATTAGGACAGAATGGATCTCTCAAATACAAACATAAAGAATAAAAGGCTAATAATAATGTAGACTGGAAATACATTTTTTATTAAAATTAAATGTCATTACTTTTTTAAAATAATATGTTTACAACTTATCGTTATGCCACTGTGCTCATTCTTTACAAACGCCTCAAATTTTTCTTTTTTCTTTCTTTTTTTTTTTTTTTAAACGGAGTCTCGCTGTGTCTCCCAGGCTGGAGTACAGTGGCCGGATCTCGGCTCACTGCAAGCTCCACCTCCCGGGTTTACGCCATTCTCCTGCCTCAGCCTCCCAAGTAGCTGGGACTACAGGTGCCCGTCACCACGCCTGGCTAATTTTTTGTATTTTTAGTAGAAACAGGGTTTCACCGTGTTAGCCAGGATGGTCTCTATCTCCTGACCTTGTGATCCACCCGCCTCGGCCTCCCAAAGTGCTGGGATTATAGGCGTGAGCCACCACGCCCAGCCTAAATTTTTCTTTTTAACTGAGCATTTTCTTTTAGAGGTTGTTTTAATTATTGTTCTACTAAGTGGCATATCCACCAAGTGCGTTGGGAAAGATGAAACGTGGATTTTGCGTCATCTTTATCGTAAAATAACTACTGTTCTTTTAACTGACTCAATAGGAAACCTCCCATTTCTTCCACATTCTTCCAATTGTGGCATCATTCTTTGCTCCAGTCCCATTAGTCACCAGAAAGCGATAGGGGCAGGGAGCCCAGGGATCTGGGTAGGAGAGAGTTGATGTGGGGTTATTGAGAGCCGTGAGAGTTCTTTGTGGCTTGGCTTAAAAGGCTCATAATCACATAGTGGTCTGTGCTGGGCAGCATGGAAATGAAGCCCCAAGCTTCCTTGGCTATAAACATGGAGTTCTAACTTCCAAGGAAGATCTCCCATCTGTTTCCCGATCCATAAGCCAAGATAGACTGAACAACACACTGCTAGTGAGGGTATAAATTATTCATGCCCAGGGGTTTAGATTCTCTGTGTCCATCGCTACTAATTCTTACTCATTCCTGACACCCTAGTATCCCTTTCAGCATATTTTGACAACCCCATCTCTGTTTTAAAATTCTTCCCTACAGGATTTGTATGTCAGGGAATTGCATTCTGGTTTAATTGGAACAAGCCATTTGGAAGTCCTCCTGGTCTGGAGAACATTCTGTGAGTGTAGAGAGGCTGCAACCCCAGGATAATGCCCTCAGTGGGAGGGACAGGCGGTCTTACGTCAAGAAGGGGTGATGCTCCCTCTCATCGCCTGTGATGGCTAGTCCGAGGACATCCTTTAATGCCATGTCTGTTCAAGTTTCGTCTTTGGATCTCAGAATGTGCCTACCTGCAAGGAAAATCAAAGGAGTTGAAATGACAGTAAATGTTAACACTTAAAGAGGCTTAAAAAAAAAAGAAAAAACAACAACAACCTATTTTCAGCCTAGAATTGGTTGCGAGAGGGAGAGAACTGGGAAAAAAAGAAGGATGGAAAGCCTAGGGAATCACCCAGTTTCTGTCACCCAGTTTGCACCCTGGGCTGCAGAAAAAGGTGAGACTTGCTTTCATTCAAGGACATTCACAGAGCGAAGCGCGTGGTCACTTGCAAGTTTGTAGAGTTGGTTCCCGAATCCACCCCACATCTGTAATTTCAATGCAGCCACAGTTAGCCATGGAGACACTCACATCTAGTGGCAGGCAGCAGGCACCACGTGCCCATGAGTGGTGGTGGTGCTATTGAATGAAATGGTCTTTCCCACCTGCCTCACTCAGCTTTCCAGAGGCAGGGTAATTGTATTACAAATCAGAAGTGAAACCACAGCACAGTCCTGTAATCATATGTAAATGTTTAAAAGAAATAGACTGTTGTTTGGAATTATTCATTCTTATTTCTCTTCATTAGCATAAAGGCTTGAGAGAGAGCTAATTTTTAAAGCACATTAGTTTATACTTCATTCACATCTTCTAGTTTTTAGAAGTTATTTTCATTCATTCGCCCATCCATTCATTCATATGTTTGTTCAACACATTTTTATTGAGCGTCCTTGTGGATGTGGCACAGTCCCCAATGCGGTGAATAAATGTCTCCCCCACCTTGCACTTATATTCTATTTTTATTCTGATGTATCATAGTTACTTCTGTTAATCAGTTCGGTAAGAATGCTGAGATAGTCTGTGAGAAAAATGGATCCCGTCGACATCATTGTTACAGATAAGACCCGATGTCCTTTAGCCTCGTCAACGGGCTTGGGCCATGGTGAGCAATGCCTGCCTCTGAAGTACTCAGCAGACCGCGTGAAAGAAGAAAGTCTGGGTGTTTGGAAACAATGGCTGAGTGGCGGTAGTGGTGCATTGTGACCTCATTATTCTGCTTTTGGTTTCTGGCCTTGTAATATTAATAAGGCACATGAGGATTTAGTGTGTACCATAAGATAAGTGACTGTCATGTTAAGCTTTATGTCTCTGTTTCTTTAACTTTCTCCAAAATCTGGCAGTATCTCATTTCTTCGTGGCCAGTGTTAGGGCACTAAAGAGGTCAATCGATACATAGAATTGTGACTCAACTCACACTGAAAAAAAAAAAAAATCTGAATCATGGTTCTCCTGTGAATTAAATTTAGTAGCAAGAATCTTGTTTTAATTTGGAAGAAAGGGTGGGTCAGGAAAACTCAAGACAGAGACTTTCAAAAGGGAAAGTCCTTAGGATAATGAGTAGATTTCCCTTCACCCAGTTGTTTCATGATATAAACTGATGTGGATCAAATAATAGGGAAGGTTGCTGTTAACAGGCTGCATAACTTTGTCTCAGATATGCCTCTATTACCTGCTGTGGGCATTAGGAAGAATTGCCTTCCTTCAGCTGCACAAAGAGGAGCCCCCGTCTCACAGGGGTACTGATTTCCAGCAGCAGCCATGGCAGCAAGAGCATTGCTGGCCTAGGTGGCAGCGACTGGCCTTCCCTTGGGACCTGTAGTCACTGACCAGTGCCACCCTCTGCCGTCCACCCCAATGCTGCTGCATCTCCACTGAAGATAAAGACTTGGGTGGAGACTAGGAAAACATACGTGCTTTGGAGCTGGGAAGTAGATGGGAGCAGCTGATGAGGACGAATTTTCCTCTTTAAATAATGTCCATGTAATATGAAATTGAAGAGCACGAGTTAAAGGAGGAAAATGCATCCAAGGCGAACATGCACATCGTCAGTGACCTTTGGTAGGTGGGAATAGGATGTGCCAGGGGGTGAGTGGGCAAGCAGCTCTATCCAGGCCAGTGGAGTTGACTCTCACCACACCCTTTGAACACCTCGCAGGATCCCTTGAGTTGTAGCAGCACAAGCTTGCTTTAGCCTTTGCAAGATCCAAATAATTGCCCGAAGAATGAGATCAGCCTTATTTTCCTCCCTGTTCTTTCCTTTGTCTTTTCTGCAAAAGTTAAACTGTGATTATTGGAAAATAAAAATAAGTATGCAGATCAATTTAACAGTTGTATGGATGAAGAAAAATAACCTGTTGTCCTTTATGTACTTTAGCCCTCCCCTGCCCAAGGGAACCGGCCAGAGAGTACTGTGTCATTCAATCCGTATGAGCCAGAAGTTGCACCCTGGGCTGCAGAAAAAGGTGAGACTTGCTTTCATTCAAGGGACATTCACAGAGCAAAGCACGTGGTCACTTGTAAGTTTGTAGAATTGGTTCACGAATCCACCCGACGTCCGTGATTTCGATACAGCCACAGTTAGCCACGGAGACACTCACATCTGGTGGCAGGTAGCAGGCACCACATGCCCATGAGCGGTGGTGGTGCTATTGAATGAAATGGTCTTTCCCACCTCCCTCACCCAGCGACGTTGGAAACGTCCCTGCCGCTCTTCAGAATTTCTCATCCCTTGCAACACTGATGCTACTCTGAGTTCACACTCCCATGAAAATCATGTTCTTGGAATGATGAATCCTGATGTGGGGTCCAGCTCCGGGTTGTATGTTTCTTGACTGCCTTGCAGGCCCCCAGAGAGAAGCCCTACCCATGGACACAGAGGTGTATGAGAGCCCCTATGCGGACCCTGAGGAGATCAGGCCCAAGGAGGTTTACCTGGACCGAAAGCTGCTGACGCTGGAAGACAAAGAACTGGGCTCTGGTAATTTTGGAACTGTGAAAAAGGGCTACTACCAAATGAAAAAGTAAGTCACAATGCTCCACCGGTCTCACCCTCATGTGAGCTCAGGTTCTAGACACGACTGAGAATAACAAAATGTAACCTGGCATGACTAAACCCTTTTTTTTATTAATGCTATCTTTCTCGTTAATTTCTGGTACTATTATAATGAAAGCCTTTAATGGCGAAAACTGCAATTACTTTTGTACCGACCTAAAAGAACATGCACCTTATGGAAAATTAGGAAATAGAAACAAGCAGAAACATAAGAAAATAAAAGCATCAATCTCTGGTGTGGTGGCTCATGCCTGTAATTTTAGCAATTTGGGAGGCTGGGGTAGGAGGATTATTTGAGACCCAGAGTTTGAGACCAGCCTGGGAAACATAGCAAGACCCTGTCTCTACAAACACACACACACACACACACACACACACACACACACACACACATTAAAAGATTAGCCAGGCATGGTAGTGCACACCTATAGTTCCAGCTGCTCAAGAGGCCAAGAGGTCAAGGCTGCAGTGAGCCATGATTGCATCACTGCACTACAGCCTCAGTGACAAAGCAAGGCCCTGTCTCAAAAACAAAGAGAAAAGAAAAGAAGAAAAACATCATATTTGTATAATACCATCCCAACACTACTACTGTTAACTAAACACTACTGTTAATTAACCTTATAGTATATATTTTTAGATCTTTAGTTGTACACACACATATTACTTAATTAAAATAAAATCATTCCATTATAACAATACAGTGTTTACATTTATTTTCTTTAATTTTATAGTTATGTCTCGTTTTTCTTACTGTGAAAATTGTTGATTCCAAATATGATTAGTATAATTATTTATTGGCTTTATCCTATGATTTCAAATAACAATACATATTATACAACAGTTAAAATTGCTAAATTTCTAAAATATCTTTGGTTTTTTTTTTTTTTGGTCTTTAGAAAGTATCCAACATGGAATGTACAAGTAAAAATACTGGTTTCTAAAGTCCTTTGAAACACACCCTCTCTTTGAATTGGTATGATACTAATATGAATGTGGTTGGATTTAGTAGCTTCATGGTATTTCAAATTTAAGGAATTTTTGTAAAAAAAAAAAATGTATGAGTAGGTAATTTATATGATTCAAGTAGGTTAAAAATATATACACAGACATACATGCTTTTCGGCCAGGTGCCGTGGCTCACACCTGTAATCCCAGCACGTTAGGAGTCCAAGGCAGGTGGATCACCTGAGGTCTGGAGTTCGAAACCAGCCTGACCAACATGGTAGAACCTTGTCTCTACTAAAAATACAAAAAATTAGCTGGGTGTGGTGGTGCACACCTGTAGTCCCAACTACTCAGGAGGCTGAGACAGGAGAATCACTGGAACCTGGAGGAAGAGGTTGCAGTGAGGCAGGATCACACTGTTGTACTCCAGCCTGGGCAACAAGAGTAAAACTCTGTCGAAAGGGAGGAAGGAAGGAAGGAAGAGAGGAAGGGAAGGAAGGGAAGGAAGGAAGGAGAGAGAAAGAAAAGAGGGAGGAAGGGAGGGAAGGAGGGAAGGAGGGAAGGAGGGAAGGAGGGAAGGAAGGAAGGAAGGAAGGAAGGAAGGAAGGAAGGAAGGAAGGAAGGAAGGAAGGAAGGAAGGAGGGAAGGAAGGAGAAATGCTTGCTTTCCAATCTGTCCCTTCCATTTGTTTTTGTGCATGTGCATCTCTGTGTATATACATATATACATATATACACACACAGATACACATACATGTATATACGTATACACACACAAACATACACACCCATGTATACATTCACAAGTATATACATAAGCACATGTATACACACAATCAAAATTGGTTGTGATACTTATTTTAAAATATATTTGTATATCACAGTCATTTTGTACAATGAACAAAAATGTTTCTGTGTTAATCATAAGCTTTTTCAGTTTGTGAAAGGTTGTGATCTTTATTCTCTGCTTAAATTTGTGAATTAACATAGACATGACGGTGGACATAATTTCAACTAGAGAGTTTGGGGAGAGGAGAGGCTCTCTCGGTCAATTTTGCAAAAGTATGTCTTTACAATACTGAGTCTTTCAATCTATAAACACAGCCCATCCCCGCATTTACTAGGTCTTCTTCAGCCTCTCTCAGGAGAGTTGTTTACCTCTTCAAAGCATTACATTTAAATGTATCCTTTTAAATTCTGCACCTAGAAATTCACTTTCAGCGTTTATGAAAGGCATTTTATATTCACATTCATTACACGTAATCTGAGATGGTGAATCCCAAGATGTTACAGGAATTTGTGCATGTCATCATTGGTGAGGTTTATTTACAAGTTATTTAAATATTTTACAGTTTAGGGTTTTTGCTTGGTTGGGACATTCTTCAGTACTGTTCTTCACCATTCTTTTTATTTTATTTTATTTTTTAGAAACAGGGTTTCCCTCTGTCATCCAGTCTAGAGTGAAGTGGCAAGAAACTCACTGCAGCCTTGAACTCCTGAGTCCAAGTGATTCTCCCACCTCAGCCTCCTAAGCAGCTGGGACTACAGGCTTGCACTGTCACGTCTAGCTGATTTTTTTTAGAGATGGGGTTTCACTATGTTGCCCAGGCTGATCTTGAACTTCTGGCCTCAAGCAATCCTCCCCCTTCAACCTCCCAAAGTGTTGGGATTATCAGCATAAGCCACCATGCCCAGCCCCCACCATTCTTTTTTAGTAATGGGGCATTACTCTCATTGTCTGTAAAATTAGGGAATATAGGTTGGAAGGCCAGCCATCCATTACAGGCTTCTGAAGACACATTGTCACTCTGTGGCAGGTATTTCCATGGGACTGGTTCCACGCGGGGATTATGCTTCACAGGAGAAGATTATCTAGAAGTCAGGCATTTCGGAAAGTTTCTTGTGTGTTATGATTTCTCTTGCAGAGTTGTGAAAACAGTGGCTGTGAAAATTCTGAAAAACGAGGCCAATGACCCCGCTCTTAAAGATGAGTTATTAGCAGAAGCAAATGTCATGCAGCAGCTGGACAACCCGTACATCGTGCGCATGATCGGGATATGCGAGGCCGAGTCCTGGATGCTGGTTATGGAGATGGCAGAACTTGGTCCCCTCAATAAGTATTTGCAGCAGAACAGGTATTGTCAGGTGCCCCCACAGGTCTGGAAGCTATCCCCTAAGGGACAGGGCCCACCACTGGATGGGCTGAGCAGCCTGATTTCCGTGGGAAGCCTTCCCACCCTCCTGTGCCTTCCCTTATTGGTCCATACTCAGGGACCTTGACAGAGGGACAAAGGGAGACACAGTCTTTGGATTCAGCTCTGTTAGCTCTAGTTGTTCAGAGAAGAACTCATTCGACAGTTTTGTCTTTCTTTTCTTTCTGTACTCATTCAGTCTTGGCCTAGTGGTAGACTCAGCCTCAGAATATCTTGACAGGGAATCTCCTTTCTCACTGGGAAGAACACATTCTTTTTAAAGAAACATTTAAAATAAGTGCTTTTCTAAGAGGTGACAGTTATGTTTTATCTGGCTGACCTTATGTCCTCATGAATAATGACTTCTGAAAATATCAGTCGCTGCTAATTGATTACATCCATCAAGGGAGTAATCGTGTTCTCATCTAAAGCTGTTGTTGAGATGAGGAAACTCACTTGGCGTAAGACAGAATGATGGCTACTGAGGAGCTTGCTTTGTTTGCTGTGCTATGTTTGTACTTAGGTTGTCTCTTTAGTCTCCATGGAAGGGAGGTGTTCTTACCCTTTATAGGTGAGAAACTGAGACTCAGGGTTAGTTCTGTGACCTGTGCAATACTGGAACAAGGATTTAAGGTGGTGCCTGGCTGTCTGTGAACCAGGCCTCACCACTCTGTTATACTGCTTGTCTTGCAATTCCAAGCATGCCAGGAAACTCAATCCCATTGAACACCAGGAGAATATGGCATTCAGTCCTGAAGAGCTATATGCTAACAAAGTTATTTGTCACCACTTGTGAGTTTTGTTGTTTAAGAAGAGGGAAGGAGTAGATTCACCTACTGCCTGCATGAGGAGCATGGTTGTTTGTTGTGAAATGGGTCACTGTCGGTTATAGCTGATGAGATCGTTGTGACTTTCAGACATGTCAAGGATAAGAACATCATAGAACTGGTTCATCAGGTTTCCATGGGCATGAAGTATCTGGAGGAGTGCAATTTTGTGCACAGAGATCTGGCCGCAAGAAATGTGTTGCTAGTTACTCAACATTATGCCAAGATCAGTGATTTCGGACTTTCCAAAGCACTGCGTGCTGATGAAAACTACTACAAGGTAAGTACAACTTAGCTAATATTCAGAGCAGCCGGTGGCAAAAAATGCAAGATAAATGTATGTTTTCTTTATTTTACTATTGGTATGGTTTTAAAAAGCAATTTTGCTACTTAAAAAATAACTATATAAGAAATGTTCTCATAATCTTTGATTTTACTGTTTAAAAAATAAAAATAATATATCACACCTTGAGATTTACTCAATGTAGTATATTCTAAATTATGTTTCATGGAATGATCAGGAATCTAGGTATTAAGTGATGATTCATTTTGAAAAAAGAAGAATGGGATTCCTTCATTAAGTTAATTTCAAAAGTTTGGATTGGACAGCTTGATTCTTGCAGGATTTCCCCAAAGCCCTTTTCATGCTACTCAACGTTACAAATCTCAGTAGAGGGTTTTGCTGCATTGCATCTCTCAAACTAGATTCATCCATGGCATCCTTTTCTGATAGGACATTTCATAACATCTGGTGGAACACTGTTCCACAGCATGGAGCTATTGGAGCTTGGAGCTCCAGTATTGCAGCTTGGAGCTCCAGTATCGCAGCTTGGAGCTATTCCAAAATAACCTAGTGAACACCTATCTACACATGTAAAAGTTAGGAAGTGAAGATTTATCAAATAAACTCATCATCTGTGTATGTCCACTACATATGTAGAAATTGTTCTATTGGCTTAACTGGTATCCTGAGGAGTTGAAGTGTCAAAAAATAAATGCAGTGCTGGAAAGAAGAGATCTAGACAGTTATGTGACTGAAGCTAAAAGAAACCTATGCCCCTTAGTTTGGTGAGGTAGAGATTATCAAGAATTAAGGGTGGACTTCCAGCAAAACATAAAGTAGAAACTAGTTCTGGGTGCAGGCTTAGACTTCCTAAAAAATAATTTCACAGTGACCAATCCCCTTGCTAATATGACTTGACCCCTCTCTGAACCCTCAAATGAACCAATAACAACCAAAAGAAGAAACGATAAGAAAGCTCCATCTTCATATTAACTCATCCATGGTGTATACCTAGGGTCTGTGTTGACCAACTGGAAAATGTGATGGGATTGGGTCCCACTGAGTCAAAGAGGGTGCCGAGGGCAGGTTGACAACTCTGCTGGTCTCTGGTGAAGTCCATGTGCTCAGAAATAGATGGCAGACCCTGAAAATCTACCTAGTGGATGGCAGATGGGGTCCTGAGTTTCATGCCCTGCAGTGGTCAGAGACTCCACCCTGAGTGAAAATACCCGCCCACTCACCTTTCCCTAAGAGGCAGTCCATGGACCAGTAGGTGATGGGGAACGGTGGACCTCAGCCAGCAAAGGGACTGCATGAAGGGTGAGCCACAAGAACCAAGCTCTGAGGCAGGCAGGCAGACTCCACCATCTTGAGCACAAAGGCCAGGCAAGAGTATAGCAGGGCTCAGGCTGGCCCTCCTCACCCCATTCTTCATACAGTAGCTTCCCAGAAGGAAGCCCCTTCAGAAGTGAGCCACTGTGAGAAGGGCATCAGCATGGGCCTGGACAGAGACAGCAGGGAAACGGAGCAAGGGAGACAGCAGCCTAGGATGAGCAGCACAGGATACGCTGGAGAAAGAAGCCTGTTGTAAAGCTGCATGTACCTCATCATGATCATTAGACAGAAGAAGACAGCCTGTCTGAAACAAGTACACAGACGAGATAGAGAAGATGAAACATGAATGCTGGTCACCTTATCCACTGCTGTATAACAAATCACCTGAAACTTAGTGCCAAAAACACCACCAGGTGTTGGTTTCCTTGCCATCCTGCTGTGTGGGCAGGGCCGGGTGGGCAGGGTTTAGTGTGTCTGCTCACAACAGGGGGTTGTACGGTGGCCCGAGGGACAGGAGGAACGTTTCCACTCTGCTCACTCACACTAGTCAGCCATGAGCAGCTGGTTAGACCCGGCCCATGCTGGAGACCTCTGTGGGGCTGTCAGCCAGCTCACCTGCACACAGCCTCTCCTTGGGGCCCTCGGGCTTCCTCACAGCATGGCAGCTGCAGGCTGAGAGCAGTTACCCAAGAGGCAGGAAGTGGGGGCTGCCAGGCCTATAAGGCCGGGCCCAGAAACTGCCTCAGGGTCACTACCACCTGATCCTGTTGGTCAGAGCAGCCAAGGCCGCCAGTTTCAAAGGATGGGATAGATAGAACCACCCTTGTGAGGAGAAGCATCAAAGAGTCAAAGAACATGGGGCCAATTCTAAAACCGCCATAGATATTAAACAGCATACCATTAGAAAGTAAACTAAAGTAAACTAAAAAGTAAACCAAAGTTGTCTTTGGACAATCAATGAAGAAAAAAAGCCACTATGGAAATAAAAGCCATGTTGGAAGCAGCAAAAATAGACCAAACTACTGAAAAGACAGGGTAGTGGAGGATTTCTTTATGAAAAAAAAGCAAAGTGACATGGAGAAGAATAAAAAGTGGGCCGGGAGCGGTGACTCACACCTGTAATCCCAGCACTTTGGGAGGCTGAGGCAGGCGGATTACCTGAGGTCAGGAGATCAAGACCAGCCTGGACAACATGGTGAAAACCCGTCTCTACTAAAAATACAAAAATTAGCTGGGCGTGGTGGCGCACACCTGTAATCCCAGCTATTCGGGAGGCTGAGGCAGGAGAATTCCTTGAGCCCAGGAGGCAGAGGTTGCAGTGAGCTGAGATCGTGCCACTGCACTCTAGCCTGGCCAACAGAGTGAGACTCTGTCTCAAAAAAAAAGAATAAAAAGTGAAACAAGATCAAAGAAAAGTTCTAGCTGTGGAAGCAAACGAACTCTGGCACTCAGGGAACCATGTGTGGCAGTGTGGATTGTGCAGCATCATGACTGAAAACACAAGTGCTGTTTGATCCAGCAGCTCCTTCCGGGAGCAAACACACACATCTGGTAATGTGCACTCTAGCACGGGCTGCCGTAGCAAAAATCTGGAAACTGCCTGACAGCTGCTCCACAGAGTTCGGTCCATTCAGTCATAGCAGATTCACAGCAAGCTCACAACGCAGCGCTTTTAAAAGTGACTTCATTTGCATGTGCTGACCTAGAAATATGTCTCCTATACATGGTTAGGCAGAAAAATTAAAAAGTACAGTGCAAAAAGAATATGCCCCTAGTTTGTTGACCAGAAAAAAGTAAATACTACCTATGTATGCATGTATCTAGGTTATTCTGGAGAGAGGCTAACTTTCATTGCATTTAGGATTTGTCAAAGGTTTACTTTTTTCATCAGTTCAGAATTCAGAAGAAACTTGAAATAACACATGGCTGTATTGTTCATGACTTGTAAGATCAACATTTTAAAATAGCACACCAGGTGATGGAAACAGAAGTATAATCAGTCGTGTCATTTGGAAGAGAAATGCCAGGGCACCTTATGGTCTCCAGACTGATGTCCTGAATGTCTCCTTGTGATCCACCATAGTGCCATGAAATCAGTTTTCGCCGAAATCATGTCCCTCCCTCCACCGCAATGAGACCTCACACAGGTGACATCAGCAGAAGATAACAAGACTCCGCTGTGTGCCCCCGAATCCCAAACCCAGAAGAGAAGGTTTTGCTATACAGTTTTGACTTCTGTACTATCACTTGCTTTTTAAAATTAGGATATTAGAAAGCTTAGATCATTTTTTAATGATGCTAGCAAATAGCGTATGCTAAAATAATTGACCTGGGAGGAGAACTGATCAAGGTGGACAACTAAATGCAACTAGTATATGCTCCTCCATGGAGCGGGACCAAAATAACAAGTACATATTCACACTTCCAATAGATGATCTAAGAGAGAACACGAATGCAACCGAGGAGCGACAGGAAGCACGGAAAGCAAAGCAGAGGGAAACGAGGCAGCCTGCTTGGCCAGGAATGACTGGGGAGCTGGAAGAAGCTTCCAGATGTGGGGAAAGCATAAGTGAGAGATCCCCAGGGCTCCACATTCCAGCCAAGGACTTCTACAGTCCTAGCGACAGGAGAATCCCTCGACTCACGTGGGCCTTAAGACTACCACAGGGAGCTGCCTAGGGATCACACAGAGGCATTGCTCCATAGAGGGAATTCACACTGAGTCCCACAGGCTTCCGAGCTCTGAGTCGCTGCAGTTTGGTGCCATACTGAGAACCAAGCCCCCAAAGGACTGCGTCTTGCCCTGGGACTATTGCTGATGCTGCCACCACCGGGCCAAGGACAGAGAGGAGAGTGGACACCGCCACACACCCCAGGGACAGATCCCCCTGCTGCTGCAGGCTGCTGTGGGACTGAGACACAAGCAAATCCCACCCCCTGTAGCTGCCTGCCTACACTGCTCCCCCTGAGAATGGCCCCAGCCTCCCCAGGAGCAGGCCCATAGCCAGCGCCATTCTGAGAGCCAAGCTTCCACAGGTCTGTGTCCTTCCCTGGGCCAGGGCTGATGCTGCCACGGCCGGGCCACACAGGGAGAAGAGAGGCCAGGCACTTTCACCTACCACAAAAGCAAATCCCACCACCACTGCTGAGGGCTGCTGTGAGACCAAGGCTCAAGGAGACTGCATATCCCACAGCTACCTGCCTACTCTGCACCTACTGAGAGTGGCCCTACCCTTTCTGGTGGCAGGCCTTCAGGGCCGCCACTCCTGGCAACCCAGAGACCACCCCTCCCTGCGTATCACAGCCAGCACCTGAGTGCACTACCAGGGAGCCTGAGCGCAAGTCCATTGGCCTAGTCACATGCCCCAGTACTTGAGTATGACATCCTGTTGCAGCCACCGCCAACACCAACATGGACCACTGGGGTTCCAGTGAGTTGCCCTACCACCATTACTGCCATCACCCACGTCACACCCACTGCTCAGGAACCCAAGAACCCACCCACATGCCCAGCCACTGCAGCATCCAGACAGTCTACCTGAAAGCCCAAGAGTCAACCTGCTTGGACCAACTGACACCAGTGCTAGTGTATACCGCCCTAGGGCCCAAGGACAGGCATACTCAGCTCACTGCTGTCACCACTGTGGTCTGAAGACTGGCCCACCTAGCATCCTATTCACAGTACACCTTCACGACAGCCTCCACTAATAACCGTACTCTGAGCCACTGAGAAAATCACAGATGTCACTGAGGCAGTTTATGGCCAAAGAAATTATACATAGACTAAATACTGCATTCACTCCAAATCAAACCCAAAGAGCTATAAAGCTATATATATATATATATATATATATATATATATCTCCAACAACATATATACATCTTCAGGAAAAAGACCTTTTCTACGAAAGCAATTTCAAAAAATTGGAAGAAATGACTGTTATACCATATGGGCAGATATCAGTGTAAAAACACAGGAAGCATGAAAAAGCAAGGACATATGATACCTCCAGAGGAACACATAATTCTCCAGCAAAACAATCCCAATCAAAAAGAAATTCACAAAACCCCAGATGAAGAATTCAAAATATTGATTTTAAAGAAGCTAAATAAGATATAAGAGAATTCTGAAAAACTATAATAGAGAGAATTCAGAAAAGCAGTTCAGGATATGAATGAGAAATTTATCAAAGAAATAGATATTTTTGAAAGAACCAAACAGAAATTCTGGAACTGAAGATTCGTTGAATGCAATAAAAAATATATCCCAAACTTCACTGATAGACTAGGTTAGGCAAAATAAAGAATCTCAGAACTTGAAGACAGGTCTTTTGAAACAATCTATTCAGACAAAAATAAAGAGAAAAGAATAAAAAAGAATGAGCAAACCCTTCATGATATATGGGGCAGTGCAAAGCAACTGAATATTCAAATCATCAATATTCCCAAGGTTGAAGAGAGAATGAAAGATTAGAAATCCTATTTAATGAAATATTAGATCAAAAGTTCCCAAATCTAACAACAGACCTAGACATCCAGATACAGGAGGCCCAAAAGTCCCCAACAGATACAATGCAAAATCATCTTCTCCACAGCACGTTACAATCAAACCGCTTAAAATCAAAGCAAAAGCAAATATACTAAAAACAGCAAAAGAAAAGCTTCTCATCACCCATAAAGGAAGCAGCATTAGACTAACAGTGGACTTCTCAGCAGACACCTTACAGTCCAGGAGAGAAGGGGATGACATTTTCAAAGTGCTGAAAAAAAAGTACTGCCACCCAAGGAGACCATGTCCAGCAAAACTATCCTTCATAAATAAAGGAAAAATAAAGCCTTTCCCAGGTAAGCAAACACTGAGGGAATTCATCACCACTAGACTAATCCTAGAAGAAGTACTCAAATGAATCCTAAACGTGGAAGTAAAAGGACAATATTTACCATCATAAAAATGCACAAAAGTATAAAACTCACTGGTAAACCAAACATACAAATAATCCTGTTAAGTAGTGGGCTAAGAACATAGACAGACATTTCTCTAAAGAGGATATACGAATGGCCAACAGGTATATGAAAAAATGCTCAATATCACCAAATAGCAGGAAAGTGCAAATTACAAACACAGTGAGATACCATCTTATCACAGCTAGAATGGCTATATTAAAAAGATTTTTTTAAAAATGCTGGCAAAGATGCAGGAAAAAGGGGAACTCTTACACACTATTTGTGGGAATGTAAATTAGTATAGTCACTATGGAAAATAGTAGAGAGACTCCTCAAAACAAAAGCAGGCCAGGCACGGTGGCTCACGCCTGTAATCCCAGCACTTTGAGAGCCCAAGGTGGGTGGATCACGAGGTCAGAAGATCGAGACCATCCCGGCTAACACGGTGAATCCCTGTCTCTACTAAAAATACAAAAAATTAGCCGGGCATGGTGGTGGTCCTGTAGTCCCAGCTACTTGGGATGCTGAGGCAGGAGAATGGCGTGAATCTGGGAGGCAGAGCTTGCAGTGAGCCAAGATCACGCCACTGTGCTACAGCCTGGGTGACAGAGCTAGACTCCATCTCAAAAAAAAAAAAAAAAAAAAAAACTACACATAGAATTACCATATGATCCGGCAATCCTACTATTGGGTATTTATCCCAAGACAAATAAACTTGTATCAAAGGGATACATACACTCATGTGCTTATCATAGAACTATTCACAATAGCAAAGATGTGGAATCAACGTAAGTGGCCATCAATGTATGTATATGTATATACATATATGTGTGTATATATACACACATACATACACATATATAAACACACACATACATATATATGTGTATATATATAGCACACACATACATATATATGTGTATATATATAACACACACACAATGGAATACTATTTGGCCTGAAAAAGAATGAAATTATGTCATTTACTGCAACATGGATGGAACTGGAGGTCATTATGTTAGATGGCATAAGCCAAGTACAGAAAGACAGATGCCACACGTTCTTACTCATGTGTGGAAGCTAAAAAAAAAAGAGAGATTTCATGGAGATAAGGAATAGAATGATAGATACCAGAGGCTAGGAAGGGTGTATGGATGGGAGTGGAGATGAAAGAGGTTGGTTAATGGGTACAAACATACAATTAGACAGAAAAAATGAACTCCAATATTTGAGAGCAGAGTGGGGTGACTATAGTTAGCAACATTATATTGTATATTTCAAAGTTGCTAGAAGAGAGGGCTTGAAATGCTCCCAACACATAGAAATGGTAAGTACTCAAGGTGCTAGACATCCCAAATACCCTGACTTGATCATTACACATTCCATGTATGTAACAAATACATGTACCCCATAAATATGTAAAACATTTTGTATCAATTAAAAAAGTTTTAAAAAGAAATAAATGAAATTGGCTTAAAACTATGGACATATGCACATTAGTACTTAAATATACTTATGAATAGCCCAGTATTTCTCGGATCATAATCATAAAGCAATATTCAGACTTGACTCGTCTGTTGCCATGTACATTCCCCATGAAGCTGTGTGTGACCAAAAGAAAAGATGAGAGGAGAAGACTAAAAGATGCAAAGATTTTATATTTAATATATTAAATAAATAATATAATATATTAAATAAATAATATAAATAAATATATTAAATATATACATTTAAAAATTTTTAAATAATTTTAAAGCTTTTAAGATTTAATAGTATCTTTAAAATTCAGACTAAACATACAGACACACACACACACACGTACACACACAGTATTTTGTGGCTCAGGATTTTATTCTTTGTTAAAGTTGTGATAAAATACATGTAACATGAAATTTATCAGCTTAATCATTTTTTTATGTGTACAGTTTAGCAGTGTTAGGTACATTCATATTGTTGTACAACCAATATCCAGAACTCTTTTCATCTTGCAAAACGGAAACTCTGTCCCCATCAAATACCAACTCCCCATTCTCCCTCCCTACTAGACCCTGGCAACCAGCATTGTACTTTCTGTCTGTGTGAGTTTAGCTACTCTTGGTACCTCACCAGAACCATACAGTATTTGTCCTTTGGTGACTGGCTTATTTTGTTATGGGTGGAGGGTGTCCAGCTTTTTGGCATCTTGTACGAAGAACTGGACAAAACGCACAAACACAACAAGGAAACAATGAAGCCATAAAAGCAGAGATTTATTGAAAACAAAAGTACACTCCACAGGGTGGGAGCGGGCCTGAGCATAGGGTTCTAGAGCTCAGTTACAGAGTTTTCTGGGGTTTAAATACCCTCTAGAGGTGTTCACTGGTTACTTGGGGTGCACTCTATGTAAATGAAGAGGCTAAAGTGAAGTTACAAAGTTATTGTAAATGAAGAGGATGAAGTAACGTTACAAAGTCATTTACTGAGTGTACGCCCTGTGTAAATGAAGAGGATATTTCCTGTCATATCTGAAGTGTTTCCATTTGATTTAGTTCTAGGAAGTCCTTAGGTTCCCTGCCTCCAGGCCCTATTCTCCTGTCTTAATTTCACTCAGCATAATGTCCTCCAGGCTCATGCATATTGTAGTGAATTCCCTTCCTTTTGAAGGCTGAATACTATTCCGTTGTCTATATAGATGGTGTTTTGTGTATCCACTCATCTGCTGAAGGACACTTGAGTTACTTTCATGTTTTGACTATTTGGAATAATGCTGCTATGAACATGAGTGTATACAATTTTATGCTTTTCTTTCTTTTTTTTTTTTTTTTGAGATGGAGTCTCTCGTTCTGTCACCCAGGCTGCAGTGCAGTGGTGTGATCTCAGATCACTGTAACCTCCGCCTTCTGGGTTCAAGCAATTCTCCTGCCTCAGCCTCCCAAGTAGCTGGGATTACAGGCACCCACCACCACACCTGGCTAATGTTTGTATTTTTAGTAGAGACGGGGTTTCACCATGTTGGCCAGGCTGGTCTTGAGCTCCCGATCTCAAGTGATCTGCTCTCCTCAGCCTCCCAAAGTGCTGGGATTACAGGCATGAACCATTGCGCCCAGCCCACAATTTTATTCTTAATGGAATTTCTCCCTCTGCTTTGCTTTTAGGCCCAGACCCATGGAAAGTGGCCTGTCAAGTGGTACGCTCCGGAATGCATCAACTACTACAAGTTCTCCAGCAAAAGCGATGTCTGGAGCTTTGGAGTGTTGATGTGGGAAGCATTCTCCTACGGGCAGAAGCCGTATCGAGTGAGCCGCTCCTCTTTCATTTTCTCACTGTGGGGCCGTTAGAACAGATAAGCACCAGACTGTCTTTACAGGAACTTAAAAACCCTAAAATCTGAGCACCTCTCTGAGTCTCTCGTTATCTTTTACCAGTAAGCAGTTAATGTGCCCTCAGTCTGTTCCAAACTGAGGACGAAATATATGATGCTCGCTGAAGAGTGTGCTTTTCCCATTGTGTGTCAACGCACGTAAATATACACAAAATACAACCCAGCTCATTATTCATTAGAGTTGAAATAGAAATCATGACTATTTACAGTATCTTAGTTACATTTTTTAGATCTTTTTCTTTTTTTTGAGACAGAGTCTCGCTCTGTCTCCCAGGCTGGAGTGCAGTGGTGCGATCTTGGCTCACCTCAAGCTCCGCCTCGTGGGTTCACACCATTCTCCTGCCTCAGCCTCCCGAGTAGCTGGGACTACAGGTGCCCGCCTCCACGCCCGGCTAATTTTTTGTATTTTTAGTAGAGACAGGGTTTCACCGTGTTAGCCAGGATGGTCTCGATCTCCTGACCTTGTGATCCGCCCACCTCGGCCTCCCCTAGATCTTTTAATTAAAACATATATACCAAAAAGGGCACAACTCTTAGCATGCAGCACAGTGGTTTTTCCACAAATGAAACATACCCGTGAAATCAGCCCCCAGATGACAAACAGAACCCCAGAGGCCGTTTCCTCTGCACACACAGCCTTCCCCGCGGCTGACCCATCTGACTCCAGCATCACAGATTAAGTGCTCCTGTTTTTATACTTCATATAATTGAAATCATACAATGTGTACTCCTCCATGTCTTGGAGTGGCTGTTTTGTTTTGTTTGGCTAACACTTTAAAAAAAAAAAAAAGCTTATGCATATCTTGCATGTTGTAGGGGATGAAAGGAAGTGAAGTCACCGCTATGTTAGAAAAAGGAGAGCGGATGGGGTGCCCTGCAGGATGTCCAAGAGAGATGTACGATCTCATGAACCTGTGCTGGACGTACGAGTGAGTACCTAACACTGTCTGCGACGTATTTAAATGCTCTGGAGACAGGTGAAATGGCTGGGCGTCTGAAACAAGCATAAAGTTCACCTTTTCATGAATCAGAAATGTGCCCCCTTTCTAAACAAACAATGGTGGGGGCTGGTCCTGCTTTAAGTTTAGACAGGGACTCTAACCCAAGTGTCCAAATTTAAACGTCGATAATGGTGGAGATATGGGGCAAGGGCAGTCAAACTAAAAAGGTGTTTGTAAGAGTTTGGGGCTGGATGCCGTTTCTGGCATATAGAGGATGGTAGCAGTACTCAGTAGGGGATGTTATACTTTCCCGACTCCCTGATGACCATGAGCAGTGAGCGGTGACCTCAGACTCTGGTCAGCTCACAAATGGATTGGCTAAGGTTGCACTTCCCTAGAATCTACCTCGTCCTTGAAATGGTGGCCTCAGTCCACCCTGACTGCCATCATATGTCTCGCTTAGTGGATCCAGGTGCTGTTATGCTTGTAAAGTACATCTGGCATTATTCTCAGGTGATGCTCAGGGCAGCTGAGCAGGGAAGGAAAATGCATTGTCACTGAAAATTAGGAGTACAGCTTTGCCAGGCTCAGCAGCCTGCTTGTGCGTGCGTAGCAGGGTGACCCCAAGCTGCCATCTCCAGCTCCCTGGTACTGAACTGTACACACAGAGCCCACGCAGCTTAGAATCGACGTGGTTTGTGATTAGGAGGACATCACAAATCCTGGCCATGGATTTGATGCTTTGTGGAATCAGGTTTGCCCTCAGATACAGCTGACATTGCCAGAGCCTCTGAAAGATGAGGGCTATTTCAAATGCTGCAGATGCCACCTGGGGTTCCGAGACCTCCCCTCCCCACCCTGGGAGTATCACTCTACCACAATTGTGAGTGATGGGGAAATAATCTCATTCTCCATCTAGAAACCACCCAGGGCACAGCCACAAAGGCAGCAGGCAAACTGTGGGTAGTTGCTACCCTGCCCCTGCTGCTGCCATGGCTCAGGAGAGGGGCCTGGCCTGGACCCTGGGGCATCTTCTCCAACCCCAAGTGTTAGTGCTACAGGGAGAGCTAAGTGTCAGCAAGAGAGAAGTGTTATTCATAGATTTAGGAGGATGTTTATTCCTAAGTCTTGGCTTAATTCTCCCAGTGCCCAAATCAGAATTGTCAGAACCATTGGCAGGTAGGCAGTGGCAGCACTGGACCCTGGGGAGGGCAGCCCTTGGGCACGTGGCAGCCTGTGACCCTTTGCTGGTCGTGTTCTTTGGTCCTGACTGCAAGGCTTCCCTTCCTGTAGGAGGGTGAGGAGGGTAGAGTTTAAATCATTGTGATACAAATGCAAAAACTTGGAATTAAAAATGAACTCGCAGTGGGGAGTTTTTGCATTTAACGTTGATGCTCATCTATTTATTTCTGTCGATTCTTCTTTGTGGTATGTGTTTTACAGTGAGGAATGAAAGGTGGGTGGGGAGAGGGCTAGGTGCTGCAGCCAGGGGCACCACCTCCCACTTGGCTCCCGGGTGGCTGCGGTGAGGCTGCTGAATACCCTTTGGGCCATGGTGCATTCTTGTGACTCAAGGAATCAGGATGGGGGCCGCTGGGCCCACCTCAGTCCTTCATGGACACAAGTAACAGTGGGCACTGTTATTTCCAGAATGGTCCACCGGGGGAGGCCGGGGAGGGAAAGCAGTCTACGTGATACTCACTGGATATTCACCAGAATTACAGCGAAGTAGAGCAGTAAACAGTCTCTTTAAGAGAGCATTCTTTCTAAACGTGTTTTCCCGCCTGGAGATTTAAGATGGAACCTGAGTGAGGTTCCCAGGCAGGCAGTGTCTTTCCCCTTTTGGTTCCCACCCCAGTCCGCTCTGCAGTGGTGCATTTCCGTGAGTTCTGCAGGCTTGGAGGAGTCAGCTCCCGGGCACAAGCCCCAGTCAAAGGGAAATCATGACGATGCCCCATGCCCCAGATTAGAAATCGCAGCTCCTTATCAGACTTTGATTTATTTCCCAGCAAAGCGATATTTCTGAAGGTTACAGTGTTCCTAGTAGTGACCTCAAACAGGGTTGGGGGAGGTGGGGAGATGTTCAGAAACTTTTGAAGCAGCTGTATTTGTCTGCGGTAATACCTGAGTTCGTTGCCTCACGCCAAGCAAATCGAAGATGCAGACACCCAAGAAGTGAGTTTAAGAGCAGAGGTTTAATAGGCAAGAGAAAAGAGAAAAGCTCTCTCTCCTGCACACAGATAAGGGCTGCCAAGTGGTTCTTCAGGTTCCTGTGGAAATACACAGGGTTTTATAGACGAGCTTGAGTCTGATTTACATAGGGCCCAAAGATTGGTTGGACCAGGTGGGTCATTTACATAACACGGAAAGAAACTGGTCTCCCCACCCTAATCTTTTATTATGCAGATGAGGTCTCTACTTGGCCAGTGCCATGTTGCCTGCTTTTTTTTTTTTTTTTTTTTTTTCTGAGACGGAGTCTCGCTGTGTCGCCTAGGCTGGAGTGCAGTGGCGCAATCTCGGCTCCAGGATGGTCTGGATCTCCTGACCTCGTGATGCGCCCACCTGGGCCTCCCAAAGTGCTGGGATTACAGGTGTGAGCCACTGCGCCCGGCCTTTGCCTGCTTTTTTACTGCACACTTGGCAACAAGGAAAGTGGAAGAGGGAACCTCCATGTTGAATATCCTTGGCCTCCAGGTGTCCCTTTTCTATCGACACAGCTTCCAGCATTTACCTATGCGAGCTTTTAGCTTGCTTATCTATGCTTGCAGCTTGATTTTTCAGGCTGCTTTTTGTTAGAAAAAGACATGATTTAGGGGCTGCTTTTTATTACAAGGAAACCTTACAGAGGACTCTGTCACCCACTCTATATGCCTACATAATTTCTTTCTAGCTCCGTATCACTTTGTCTGAACGTAAGAAATTCAATGAGGTGCAGTTGAATGAAAAAAAAGAAAAACATTCCTTGGAGCAGGGCCACAAGGAGAACTCAGAAGCGCCAAGGGCTGGTCCTGGTAACTGGGGCTATTGCTTGAGGCCCTCCAGAAGGTGTAGGGGTCCCTCACCGCAGGCCTTGTCATCAGTTCCAGGGTGTGATCCTGGGATTTCAAAGGGACTTCCCAGCCTCAGTGACAGAGCCCTGAGAAGGCAGACAGCATCCCTCGCTCACCATTGTAAGAGAGCCAGAGATTACCTCCAACCCCTTTTTAGTCTTAGCGGGCTCTTCAGCTGGACCTGAAACCAAATTGATACCAGGCAGATTAATAAAAGAAAAGCATACCAATTTTATTAGTTTTACATGTTTATGGGGAGACTTGCAAGAGAGTGAAGTCTAAAGAAGTGGCCAAAGCAAGATGCTTTTATACTTTTTAGACAAAGAACCATACATTTAAGAAGAAATGACAGGACAAATCTGGCTAGGAGTAAATTTTCTAGAGAAGGCACTAGGAGATATGAGGATGGTGTAAAACCGGTGGAAGATAAGGGATACTTTGTTAAATATGTTTACTCAGGCCCATTGCAGCTCCAGTGCCCAGTCTCTGATGATAAGGGCCATTTTCTCATCCTGCTACAGGGTGGGTCTCCTTCCCAGAGGAATCTTTATGGCTTGCTGCAGACACAAAGAGACAGGTCAGCTCGTCCTTTCCGAAACCACAATTTATCCAATATTTTCAACTCAAAATAATCAATACCCCAATCTGGCATATTCTGGGATGGCCCGTGCTTCACTCCTTCCCCCTCCAGCTTTCCAAAGAGGAAACACATTAGAGTCCACCCCATGCAGGTCACTCAGGAAGGCAGCGTGAAAGCCGAGAAGGAAACACTGGCCCTTAGAAAGCAGGACTCAGTCAGGAAGCCTTCCACTGCAGTGTTCTTCAGAGCCAAGTCATGCTTCGGGTGATTGAAGACACCCGTGGGGAAAGCCCTTGCAAATGGAGAGAAGTTGGTGCTCTTGATCCTGAAAAACAGTCTCCTAATAGTCCCAACCCTCCAGTGGGGGCCTCTGCCGAATGGAGAAAATTCCTGGGCTCTCCAGTTTCTCTGAGAGTCAGGGAGGCTCGAGATGCGGCTCCAATTCCTGTTTAAAGATCAGTAAGCCCAAGATACAGCATGAATTCCCAGGACCTTGGTGAGATCTGCCCTGGCTCCCTGCACAGCCTCAGCCAGCTTTCCTCTGAGCGGCATGTCCTCTGAGAGCCCTGGGTCATTCACAGGGTCGGTGGCCACTGCCGGAGCTCATGCTGTGCAGGCTGCCGCCCAGATGCAAGCCTCACAAGCCTCAGACCCTGTCCTTATCAGACCTTATAGTTGGGACTGGAGCAGACAGGCAATAAATAATAAGCTAAAAATAAGTGTGTCCTATGGTGTGTCTTAGGAAAGGGATGATTCCAGTGAGAAATCAAAGCAAGGAGGGCACAGGGGCCTGGAGGACATCACGTGTGTGTATGGGGTTTTTAAAGCCCTCTCGTGTCGAAGTAGTTTCTCAGAGTTGCCTGTAGCACAGAAGCATATTGGAGCTTCTAGAATGTGGTGGATTCAATGAAGGGACTACAGATGGTCCTAGTATATTCTTTGTTTTGTTTGGTTTTGCTTTGTTTTTCATTTTTTCCTCAGTTGTAAACAGCCACCCTCTCCAAGGTGATATATAGAGACAGACAGAGAGAGCGGGAGGGAGGTAGATGAAGGGAGAGAAAGAGGGAGGGAGGGAGAGAAGCAGTCTCATTAGCACAAACCTGGGTATGGTTAAAGGGGGTTTATTATGAGTAACAAAAGATGCTGCTTTCAGCCCAACAATCAGGAAATTCCACGGGTTTTAGGAGCTCTGTGCCAGGAACCCAGGATGAAGACCGTATATTTCTTTATATAAAATCACACACTGGAAACTTTAAAAGAGAACAGAAAATTATGGGGAGGGAAGGGTCACACATCCAATAGGGGCTCCAAATAGGCCACCTTTAGGGATTGCAGCTGAGACGTGCAGGCTAAGAAGCAAGGTTGGGTATAGGGATGAGGGGAGAGGAGGAGGGTCACTGGGCATGAGGGGCAGAGCAGAAACTGCACTCTGGCCTGAAAGCAGAGTGGCAGGCGAGGGCAGGGCAGGAAGCTGGGCACGCAAGGGCCATGCATCACCCTCCTGCTGCTGAAGCACAGCTGTGTCCCGGCTTCCTGGAGGCAGCATCTCCCATGGATGCACAGGAGAGATTTCCTAGGAGACCTGAGCAGGTGTTTTTCCTGAGGACGAGTCTGTATTCCTGTTTCCCTTTATTTGTTTGGTGCTTGGCTGCTGGGCAGATGAACCCCCAGAGCAAGATCCAAAGGTGCTCTTTGTACCATTTGGATCCCCACAGTTGGAGCAGAGCCCCCTGTTTTGCAAAGATGCTAAAGTATGTTCTCTTTGACTATAGAAGTTTAGGAGCAAGATAGAGGCTGTCCCTCTGGGTGGACGCATGCTCCTGTACCAGAGGCTTGGCCACCATATCCCCTCTTGGAACACACTTGGTGGCCAGAGACAAGGCCCCTCTCAGTGACACCGTGGGAGGCCCGTGTCCCCAGACATGACCACAGATGGCTGACCACAGATGGCTGACCACACTGATCAATTCCAGCAGTTTTATCATTCTGCTCGCTATTGAAAGCTATAAGTAAAACCATGTATTTTGATGCCATTTGACAAAGCTACCCATTTTGATTTGTAGAAGCCACTCTGCTCTTAAAATGATGAGTGAGTCTTGGTCCTGATGCACATTCTATGGCTGTTCTCTTGTGTCGACATTGAACCATATGAAATTGCCATTGCCATAGGTCAAAATGGCTGAACGTGGATGGTTTCATACAATTTAACCTCACGTTCTATTTCACTTTTTCACTTATTATATTTCAACTTCACCCACTTGTAATATATCCAGAAATCTTGCAAAATAAGAAAAATAACTTCTAAGTGAGGATTGATTATCGGGCTTTTAGTACTTGCTTCCAACTGATCTGTAAAGATGTCTGTGTGAGAGTAAACAGAAGTGTCTGTAAATGTTTGTTTAGAGACTGCAAATTGTTAACGCTTTTGCCCGTGGTTCACTGACATCAGTGCCTCCCTGGCCAGCAGTGGCAGTAAGGACTGGCTGTATTAAGGTGGATCATAGACAAGCCCCAGGTCTTTGCTTCTGCCATGACATGTTTTGAGTTTTCATAAGAACCCTTATCAACAGCCCATTTTCAGAAAATCCAGAGCCATGGATTAGAGCGTGGAAAGGAAGAATTAAAGCTATGTTCGTATTTCTTCTCTTAACAAGATTACGAGTCAGATGTTGACTATATCCGCAGTACATTTGCCGAGTATTTTCAGACACCTGTTTTGCTAAAATCACAGCGAGACAGCCTCTTTGTGTTGCCTGTGGCACAGAAGCATATTGTGTGCCGCATATCTGAACCTGGGGCTAAAACACTCCCAGTTCTAATGCAAAAAGTCTCCTACTTTAAGGTGGACGTGAATCACCTGGAGGTCTTGTTAAAATACAGATATGGATTATTTAGGTCTACAGTAGGCATACAATTTCCGACAGCCTTCTGGTCACCCTGGGGCGGGGAGCACAGGGACCACACTGTGAGCTGCAGGCCCTAGAGTCAGCCACCAGGGAGCAGCACCACTGGTACTCAGCCTGCAGAGGCCCCGCTTGTGATCAGCATTTTTTCACAAGCACATTGACAAACAAGAATGCATCTCTTCCCGTTCCAGTGTGGAGAACAGGCCCGGATTCGCAGCAGTGGAACTGCGTCTGCGCAATTACTACTATGACGTGGTGAACTAACGCTCCCATACCTGTCGGTGGCTGTCTTTGATCACAGAAACAATCACAGGAAAATGAATCCAGAGGAACTGATTGTCAGCCACCTCCCTCTGCCAGTTGGGAGAGCCAGCCTTGGATGGAACACGCCCGTGATGCGTCACCCAAAGCCTGTCCCAGGACTCACCCTCCACAAAGCAAAGGCAATGCTGGGAGAGAAGACGGATGGCAGGATCCCAGGGGCTAGATGGATTTGTTTGTTTTCTTGTCTGTGTGATTTTCATACAGGTTATTTTTACGATCTGTTTCCAAATCCCTTTCATGTCTTTCCTGTTCTCTGGGTCCTGGAGTGCATTTGTTACTGATTGCGCCCAGGGGCATTGCAGAGTGGCCTAGAGCACTCACACCCCAAGCGGCCTTTTCCGAATGCCCAAGGATGCCTTAGCATGTGACTCCTGAAGGGAGGGCAAAGGCAGAGGAATTTGGCTGCTTCTACGGCATGGCTGTGACAGCCCATGAGACTGATCCCTAGTCACTGAAAAGCTTTCATGACAATAAAAATGTTTTGAGGCTTTAAAAAGAAAATCAAGTTTGACCAGTGCAGTTTCTAAGCATGTAGCCAGTTAAGGAAAGGAAAAAAAAAAAAAAAAAGGCCTGGATCCTGCTTTTACTGTCTGTTATGAGATGGAAGACTTACATGTTTGTGATAAAAGGAGACCGTTTGAATGAATTGGTTTGGCTTACTTTCCCCCCGAAATCCTGTCTCCTGCAGACTGTCTTGACGACCTGGTGACTGGTAAATAAAGCCCTGCATGGAGGCTGCAGAGCAGGGGCAAGAGGCCCAGTCCCCGGCGTCTCACTGAGGACAGCTTCGGGCTGCCTTCCCCTGAACGTCCACACCTTCCTCTCCTCCACAGAGAGGGTGCTGCCAGAATCCCCTGTTGCTTTCTGTGTCTGTAATGGGGGACAGTACAGGGATCAAAGCCATCTAAAGAGTTTCCAAAGGAAGTGTTAATTCATAACAAGCCAAAGACCCTGAGCCTCACCACAAATAGGCCTTTTGGAGTGTGAGTTTGAGTTGAAGATACAAGACCGGAGAATTATTTTCTGGTCTTAACTAATCCTTGACTTATGAAAGGAGTGGTTGGATGTGCCAGGTTTGGTAAAGTGGTGACCGCATCTGTGAAAGAGGCTGTGAGGCTGAACTCCTGCCCCTGTGAACACAGGCCCCGTGCTCGTAGGAATATGGTAGCACCTATGTAGGAAGTGCGTGCAGTTTTCTGTCTTCTTTCTGTGTGATTTTTGGCCTCTTTCTCAGCACTTCTCCCCTCCCAGGAGCCTCGGGATGCCAAACGTCCAGAATGTGATGGGGCAAGAGGGGGGCAGGGGCCTCACCTCCCTGCAGAGGTCCAGCCGGGTCTCCTTGTCCCTGGACAATCTCCTGAGCCTGTCCGCTTGGTGAAGCAGGCACCTGTGTGCAGAATTCCCACTGTGGCCAGCACGAGGAAGTCTTTTCTAGTGAAAATGTGTCCTGCGGTCAGGAATCATTATCCTTCCCCCTGCAGCCACTAAGAAGGGCAAATAGAGAAAGGCAACCGAATTGAAGGATTGGTCATGTGAAAAGGGCTACATTTGGGAAGCTGGAAAAGGCCTCCGGGCTTCTAGAGCTTCTAGAGCAGCTAGCTTGGGCTGGATTCTCATACCCAGGCTGCCCCTTGGATTGTTCTACCCAAGCTTTTCCCTGGGGTCTGGGCTCACTCCATAAGGTAAGGTGCCTTTCACCTTATGGTCCTTGTTTAGCAGGGAACAAAGAAGCATCATGGACAGACTGCCCTAGAGGCATCACATTGGCGCCTGGGGCCGTGAATATCTTGTCCCCCAGCAGGGCTGAGTGTTTCTGTCACAGAAAACAGTGCGTTCAGTGGTGAAAATCGTTGCATGCATGTTTTCATCTGAGCACGTCCTTCTCCCATACTCCCTATCACCCAGCCCTGCCTGTAGTTGCTGGATGGTGATTGCCCTTGGACATCAGTCCAATGACTGCAAGTTGGCCTGGATTTCCACTTGCAGAAGCAACAGCTGCATTGTCAGGCCTCCCAGCCCTGCAGAGAGCTCCCGCCACTGGTTAGCAGTGTGTCACGTTTTCCATTCATTTCAGAAGAGCTACATTGTGTCACTGGACATTTTTTAAAACTGTGATTTTTAATAAAAACTTACCTTGAGCTTTGTGATGATTTTCATGGAAGTTATTAGGATACGGTAAGTCACACTGTCAAATAGCGTCAAGCAGCATTGTCACAGGGGTAGCTAAATGTTTTCTAAAACATTAAGTCCCTGCCATGTCCTAAAAAAGTGAATGTGTGGGTCAGGTGCAGTGGCTCACGCCTATAATCCCAACACTTTGGGAGGCCCAAACAGGAGGATCTCTTGAGCCCAGGAGTTTGAGACCAGCCTGGACAACATAGTAAGACTTTGTCTCTGCAGAAATCAAAACATTAGCCAGGTGCGGTGGTATGCACCTGTAGTCCCAGCTACTTGGGAGGCTGGGGCAGGAGGATAGCTTGAGCCTGGGAGGTCAAGGCTGAAATGAGCTCTGATGGCACCACTGCACTCCAGTCCGGGTGACAGAGCAAGATCCTATCTCAAAAAAAAGAAAAAAAAAAGAAAGAAAAAAAGAAAAAAAAAAAGTGGATGTGCACAGGCCACTCAAAGTTGTCTGTGAGATTCCACCACACAGAAGGGGGAGGCCCATCAGGGAGGGGCCCTGTCCTGCCCTGCCTCTATCTCTTATTCATGAGCAGAGCATCTACCCAGCAAGGGCCTGACAGCCCATGGCCTGCCTAATAAAAGACAGACTGAGGAGACCCAGAAATCCCCCATCAGGGCAAAGCAAGGTTGTGGGTTTTGAGCTATTCCTTTCTCTGTGAAGACAGCCTAAAGGAAACTGGGGTAGACAAAGAAAGCCCCGATCTCTGCCTATTCTAAGGAGGTTACACACATGCACAGACATGCACACATGTACATATACCTGCACACATGCATGCATGCATGCACAAAAGGCATGCACACGTGTACATGTGCACACATGCATATATGTTAATGCATACATGTATATACACACATGTACACATACATACACATGTGCACGGGCACACACATTTATGTGCACACATGCATCCACACACAAGCACATGCACAAATGTGCACATACACACATTCACACGTGTGCACACATGCACATACATGTACACATACTTGTACCCACATGCACACATAAACATACACATATGCAGAAACAGGCACACATGCATGCACATGCACACAAATACACAGAACATGCATGCACCACACAGTACCCATAGACATATAGCAAACACCACATACACCTTCACTGCACATACACACATTATGCCATACACACACACCACACAAGCACACACACACAAAACGCACACACCACTGCACATACTGAACCTTACTCCAAATAACCACTTAAAAATCCATGTGAGGCAGTGGTCCTGCAGTGGATGCACCCTCGTGTCTATATCCATCATCACCACCACCCTCTCTGGGGTCAAGCAGTAAGGGTCTCTCCCTCACACTCTTCCATCCTAGCCTCCCCTGGATCCCCTCTGCTCTTGCCAAGCCAAGTTAGGTTTGGAGGAAACAATGAATTTGGCTGGGCCAAGGCTCCCTGGGTCAGCTGGGAGATGGGAAGGACAGAGACTGCCCAATAACCCAGTGGCCTACAGGGGGCTGCTCCAAATACAGTGGGATGGTGAAGCACCCTGAAGTCAGAGAACACAGCACACAACAGACCACTGGGCTCCAGCCCTGCCCTTGGGCACGTCCTATAAATTGAACCCCCGAGCACCACAATTTCAGCTGAGGGTGGCTGCGCTGACACATGCAAGTGCCAGCACAGTGGCCTTATTCTAAAAATGTCAGCAGATGCCGTGGTCTGTGCTGATCATGCCAACTGCTGAAAGGAATGCTGCGGGCAGCAGACAGCGTGCGCTCTGGGACGGCTCAGGAAATAAGCACTGGCCTTTGGCTTCAACCCCAGGGTGGGGAAAGCTTGTGATGATGTATCACTGCACTGCAGTGTGAGATGGCTTTACCACTAGCCTGAGCTGCAGCAGAGAGGCGGTTTAAGACCCCCGGGCTTGTCCTTCAGAGATGAGGAGGGGACTTTAGAACTGGTCGATAAATATGTTCTCATTTTGGGGAGGAAGGGAGCACTTTGAAAAAGGGAAGTTTTGGTTTTTGAATTATCTTTTAGATATTATATGGTCTTTCATTATCTCTCTCTCAGATACACACACACACACACACACTCTCTCTCTCTCTCTCTCTCTCTCTCTCTCTCTCTGTGTGTGTGTGTGTCTCCGGGACATATAGAATCAATCTTTCCTCCAAAGAAAAAGAAGAAATGATGACAACATTTTGCTATGGAAGGGTGTGGACGGCAAGTCACCCAGGTACCGAGGCAAGAGACTGAAGGCACAAGCTGTTCCAGTATAATGAAGAAAATAATAAGAATAGTTGTACTAGAAATAGAATATAGATATGATTATGTATTAATATTATTAATCATTAGTTTGTAGAATTACCCTTTGTTCTGCTATTATAATAATCCCTATTCTAGAATTATAACCTAGGAAAAACCAGGTCATATAGAGTTAGGAGCTGAAGGGACACGATAAGAAGTGACCAGAAGGCAAGAGTGTGAGCCCTCTGTCACATCCGGATCAGGGCAACTAGAGGGCTCCTTGGTCTAGTGGTAATGCCAGTGCCTGGGAAGGCACCCGTCACTTAGCAGAGCGGGAAAGGGAATCATCCAGTGATGCTGTGCTTCAGCGCTCACACTCCAGGTCCACTTTCACGTTCCGTTGTGTACGCCTGGCTCCGTCTTCTAGCTAGCAGTAGCAGAATTAGTGAAAGCATTAAAGTCTTTGATCTTTCTGGTAAGTGCTTAGAAGAAATGATGACACGTGACATATGCCGTCCTCTCTCTCTCCGTCTCGGCTGCCATAAAGGGAAAGGCCCCCTTTATGGTGGACACATGACTTGCATGACCTTATCAATCATTGGAGATGACTCAGACTCCTTGCCCTGCCCCCTTGCCTTGTATACAATAAGTAGCAGCGTGGCCAGGCATTTGGGGCCACTACCAGTCTCAGCATCTTGGCAGTAGTGGTCCCCCAGCCCCAGCTATTTTTTCTTCTGTCTCTTTGTCTTATGTCTTTATTTCTACAATCTCTCGTCTCTGCACACGAAGAGAAAACCCACAGGCCATGTAAGGCTGGACCCTATACCTGGCGCCCAGTGAGGATTTCTCTTTCATTGTGTGATGGCGCGCTTCGAGCATGGAACTCAGTGGAGGACATCAATGACAGATTCCTGAGAATTGTGGTCAATAGGCTTGGTGGTAAGCTTGGGCACTCAGAGTATCCCGGGCCACCATGGGACAGGCCAGTACTAAGTACTCAGCTTATTTAAACTTTATAAAAACTCTCCTTAAAGAAGGAGATGTAAAAGTCTCTGCCGATAAGTTAATTGAATTGTTTGAGGTCGTAGATCTCCTTTGCCCTTGGTTTCCTACTGAGGGAACCTTAGAACTCAAAGAGTGGGATGAGATTGGTCGACAATTCAAAATTGCTCATAAAGGGGGGCGTATTATTCCTCCCACCATTTGGTCAGTCTGGGCTTCGGTTCGCTCTGTTCTGGATTCCTTGCAGACTCAGGAGAACAACCTGGAGACTGAGCCCTCTTCCCTCCCCTCTGAGGAGGTTGAGAAGTCCTCAGTTCTCTTTCTCCTGAGGATACTGCACAGACTGAGGCCGTCGTTTTACAGACGGACCTCCATTCTGACATTCCTTTGGCCCCGCCGCCTACACCAGAGCCTACCGCGCCCCCATTATCGCTTTATGATGAACTTTTACATGATTTAAATGATCTCATTTCCCCAAACTGGCAAAATCCAACCAAAATATATTATCAACAGCCGTTGCAACTGGACCCTCCTGTCTTTCCTCAGCCCTGCTGTAGGGTCCCCTACCTTCCATCTGCGTGGCCTGAAAATGAGGCTACACTGCCTGAAAAAGAGGCTCTGAACTACGTTTCTATGCAGCCCGGTAATGAGGCTCTCAACTCTGTCCCTGTTCAGCCCTGCTGCAGTGCCCTCAACCTTCCGTCTGTTCAGCCTGGTAACGAGGCTCTCAACTCTGTCCCTGTTCAGCCCTGCTGCGGGGCTGTCAACTTTCCATCTATTTGAGCTGGCAATGAGGCCTTCAAACCCATCCCTCCACAGCCTGGTTATCCATCTCTCACTTCTGTTTCTCCTTCAGCACATCAGGCTCCCTTGAAGCCTGTCCCGCAGTTACTGCAGCAACCTGGACCTCAGGCCCCTGAAAGACCTGCCCAGCAGGTCATCTCGCCTCAACCTGGCTTACAGGTTCTTGATTCTTCCTCTGTTCAAAACCCTAACTTCTTTCTCCGTCTGGTCCGGTCACTCATGCAGTTGCCACCACCACCATTGCCGCTCATAAGCAACAAGTTACATACATCCCTCAAGATGACACTCCTCTTATGAGAGCCATCGCTCAGGTAAGAGAATATGGAGCTCCTGAGGCCTGGCAATTTCCTGGAATTTTACAACCTCCTATACTTGCCACCCCTGCGGCACAAAATCAGCCACAGCCAGCTGACCCTGCTCAGCAGGCGACTGATCCCGTGGCTTCTCCAGATGTACAGCCTGAGAATCAGGTCCCTCAGCCTGAGAATCGGGCTCCTCAGACGAATAATCAGCCCCCACAACTGCCTGCTGCCGTGGCGCAGCCAGCTCCAGGTATACCACAGTCCAGGCAGCAGCCCAACCAGATCCTATTCACTCCGGCCAGGTTCAGCTATGCCCTGCTGCTCGGGAAAGTTTTTCTTTTAACTTCCTCAAAGATTTCAAAGAATGAGTGAAGCAGTACAGCACCAACTCCCCTTTTGTCCGTTCCATATTAAAGGCCCTAGCAGAAGGTAAACGTCTGGTGCCCTGTGACTGGTAAATTCTAGCAAAGTCAGTCTTATCTAAATCCCAATATTTACAATTCAGGACTTGGTGGGTTGATGCCGTCCAGGAACGCATTCGTCTTAATCAGGGCTCTAATCCTGTTAATGTTACGGCTGACCAGTTACTGGGAATGGGACAACAGGCTGGAATTCGAAACCAAACTATACTAAATGATGAGATTATTGAACAATTACGAAAATGTTGCCTAGATGCTGGGGATAAGATTCAGAATGACGGCAAAATGTGTCCATCTTTTACGGCCGTTACACGAGGACAACATGAACCCTATTCAGAATTTATTGCCCCTCTTCAAGATGTGACAGAGAAAGCAATCCCTGATGGCCATGACCAATGACTTGTTGTAGAACTTACAGCTTATGAACAAACAAATGCAGACTGTCAGGCAGCTATTCACCCCATGAAAGGCAAAATTCCATCAGGAGGTGATGTAGTCTCCTACTACATTAAAGCTTGTGAAGGCGTGGGGGAACTCTACGTCCAGCAATGGTCATGGCACAAGCCATCGCCACTATTAGAATGCCTGGATGATTCTCTGGCAAACACTTTCAATGCGGCCAATCAGGGCATTGTAGAAAAAATTGTCTTCGGCTTTCAGGCCGCTGTTTTTTTCAACGCCAACAACAAAACCCTATACAGAAACAAACCTTCCCCTCCAATCTGTGCCCACGATGCCGTAAGGGAAATCATTGGGTCACTCAAAATTTCACATTGATGGTAACCCCTTTAAAGCCATTCAACAACCAGGGAAATGGAAGGAGGGGCTGGCCCCAGGCCCCTCCAAACAATGGGACATTCCTCAACTCACAGCCTTTGGCGGCTGGTCAGATGAGCACTTTCCCGGCCCAATCCATTCAATTCCCACTTCAGCCATTTGTACCACAGGATCTAACGACTCAGCCCCAAGACAAATCTCAGTACAATGCTTGTCCCCTGCCACCACAGGCTCAGCCGCTGTAGCTCTCTGCTGCGCTCGAGATATTTCTCTCTTACCCGGAGAGCCACCTATTGCTGTTCCCACAGGTATGTTTGGCCCTTTGCCACCTGGCACTGTCGGCTTGCTTCTTGGTCGCTCAAGCCTAAATTTAAAAGGTGTTCAAGTACATGCTGGTGTAATCGACTCTGATTATTCAGGTGAAATTCATATTGTCATTAGCTCTGCGGTACCTTGGTATGCAGCAGCAGGAGACCGCAATCCTCAACTTCTTATACTCCATTACATTCCACTAGGATCTAGTTCTTGTAACAGAACTGGAGGTTTCGGAAGCACAGACTTTCAGGGCAAAACAGCCTATTGGGCCAGCAAGATTTCTGATACTCGTACTGTGTGCTCTGTGCATATTCAAGGAAGGAAGTTTGAGGGAATGATTGACACAGGTGCTGATATCTCCATTAGAGCCTTACATCAATGGCCTAGACACTGGCCCAAAGAATGTGCATCCACAGCATTAGTTGGTGTTGGTCAGGCTTCAGAGGTTTATGAAAGTTCCACTGTTTTACACTGTGTGGCCCAAGGGGGACAGACTGGTACTATTCACCCCCTGGTACTATTACACCTATTCCAGTTAATCTTTGGGGAATAGATCTTTTACAACAATGGGGGACACAGATTTCTTTTCCACAAGGTAATTACAGACAACAAAGTAAAGACGTTATGGCAAAAAAAAAAAAAAAAAAAAAAAAGGGATTTGTTCAAGGTACAGGTTTGGAAAAATCAGCACAAGGTACTACTCAGCCTATTATACCTGCTTATAAATCGGATTCAACAGGACTTGGTTATTCTTTTTTTTCTTTTCTTTTCTTTTTCTTTTTCTTTTTTTCTTTTTTCTTTTTTTTTTTTTTTTTGAGACGGAGTCTCGCTCTGTCACCCAGGCTGGAGTGCAGTGGCCAGATCTCAGCTCACTGCAAGCTCCGCCTCCCGGGTTCACGCCATTCTCCTGCCTCAGCCTCCCGAGTAGCCTGGACTACAGGCGCCCGCCACCGCGCCCGGCTAGTTTTTTGTATTTTTTAGTAGAGACGGGGTTTCACCGTGTTAGCCAGGATGGTCTCAATCTCCTGCCATCGTGATCCGCCCGTCTCGACCTCCCAAAGTGCAGGGATTACAGGCTTGAGCCACCGCGCCCGGCCAGAACTTGGTTATTCTTTCTAGAAGCAGTCACTATCAAGCCTCCAGATCCCATCCCCTTAACTTGGAAAACTCAGAAACTAGTTTAGGTAGATCAGTGGCCACTCCCTAAAAATAAGCTGGAGGCCCTCCATATTTTGGTCCTTGTACAATTAAAATTGGGACACATAGAGCAATCTTTTTCCCCTTGGAATTCACCTGTTTTTGTTATCCAAAAGAAATCTGGTAAGTGGAAAATGCTTACTGATCTCAGGGCATTACATGCTGTCCTTCAACCCATGGCAACCCAGCTTGCCATCCCCTGCTATGATTCCTGAGTATTGGCCACTTATCATCATTAATCTTAAAGACTGTTTCTTTAACATTCCTCTGGCCCCTCGGGACTTTAAAAAATCCACAGGCCCTGTAGGGCTGGACCCTACAGAAAGGTACATAATTTCATGTTTCATTAGAGAGTGCTTTTTAAGGCCACTTATTATTTTGTAGCTTTGCAAAATTAAGCGGCAAAAGGAAGAACGCTTTCTCAGAGCCCCACCCACCAAACCCGGCGAGCCTGCACTGCGGTGCCCATCACATCCCCACGGATGGCTGCACACGTCCGGCGTTTGCCTGAACCCCCACCTCACAGCCTGTTGCTGCCGCCACCCCCTTATGGGGCATCCCACAGCTAAGAGATGCTCACAGTCCCCACACGGCTCAGCTGGGGATGTTTCCAGGAGCTATTTTTCCTATTAGTTAAGCATTATTTTACCAAAGCCGTGAGTCACAAGACTTTAAACATCTGCAAATCTTTGAGGTCTTTGAATAACTCAGTTTTCCATGACTATCATCAAATTGTGGAACAATGAGTGAAAAATGTATTTCGTTCGTAAACAACTCATCCTCATTCATAAAAATAGAGCCAATGTCTCATACTGTTTGTTCTCCACAGCTCATGTCAAATGACATCATAAATTTCTGTCATCCAAGCCCACTGAAACACAGCGAGGTGAACATGCCCCTGCTTGTGAACAGCTGCTTTAGTTCTTTCCTTCCCTGAAACAGGAGTAGAGTGAAGACCACAGCCTCCAAGGGTAGCGAACAGGTTAGGAAATGAAGGGCCCATCACTATCAAGAAAATGGTTTTGCTAGAGTCCTTATCAAGTGGATTGTGCCAGAAAGAAAGTGATCCTCATAGGAGTAGGCAAGTCAGCCTCGCCAGCTGCACAGGACATGACCTTTCCATTTCCCGATGAATCCAGAGGTGTAAGGTCACACCCAGAGCAATGGCTCCTCTCGTACCAAAAGCGCCTGGTAAAGCACACTTTCTAGACACCAGATGTGTTCTGGGGGATGCCAGAGAGCTCCCTGCAGCCGGCGGTATCCAGGTGGGCAGACTTACACAGCAGCACGCTGTCCCTCAGGGCATCGATCCGAATTTAGGGACACAAGCTGTCCAGTGCACCTCCATCCATCACCTCTCTTCCCCCCTCTTCTTGCTTCCTTCATTATTCAACCTTGAAAGAAAAAAGAAAACAAGATGCTTGGTCAAGCCAATCCCAACTCCCGAGACCGTCTACCTCACACTACTGTGTACATGGCAGGAAATCTCAACAGAGGCGAGGAAAGACTCCTCAGACAGACCTCAGTGGACCAGGATCTGAGCAGGATTTGCTCACCTCGGAAATAAGGCGGACCTCCCAAGATGGAGAGAATTTAAGTGGAAGAGATTCATGAAAAGAAAAATATCACCCAGTTAAAGCATGGCCGTGAACAAACAGCCATTTTAACTGGCTTGTTTTTCTACAGTCAACACATTAGACGCTTGTCCATTCAATCTTCTCTTTTAAAATTAATGAGATATCCGTTCCTTAATGTCGTGCTATGAATTTTTTTCTCAGCATCTCCCCAGTTCTTTACTCTTGAGCACTAAATAGTAGCTTTCTAGAGGATGCTTTTTTTCATTTACTGCCAGGGCTTCCTCTAATGGGCCGGTGGGTTCGTCCTGTTCGGAATCGGTACTTCCGTGTGTCAGGATTTTAAAATGCATGGTCTAAAGTCGGCTAGTGGGGCCTGTAGGCTTTTGTAACGTCCCCAGGAATCTGTGTGTGTGTGGGAGCGGGGGTATGTGTGCATCTGTTTGTGGTATGTGTGTGTCCATTCATGATGTGCGCATGTGGTTTGGGGGGGTGTCTGTGTGTGTCCACGTGTGTCTGTATGTTTGCATGCATATATGGTGTGTGTTTATGTGTGTATCTGTGTGTGATGTATCTATGTTTGTATATGTGTGGCATGTGTGTGTCTATGTATGTAGTGTGTGCATGTGGTATGTGGGGATGTCTGTATACATATGTATGCATATTTATGTATCTGTGTGTGTGGTGTATGTATTTGTGTGTGTGGTGCGTTTGTGTGGCATATGTGTGTGCATCTATGTGTGGTGTGTATTTGTATACTTGTGTGTATGCATATCTGTGGGTGTATACCTGTATATATCTGCATGTATATGTGTGTGTATGGTGTGTGTACGTGTACCTGTGTGTTTGTGTGTGGTGTGTGTGTGTCTCTGTTAAGCAGACGTCTTTGTCCTTTCATTTTTCAGATCTTACGCTCTCAATGTGAAAATGACCTTTTATTATTAACCAGCTTGGTCATCGTTTTCCCCCTTTTGGGTCACAGTGTGCAGAACCGGTTTTCCATCTTGCTGGCATCCATGGCAGTTAGCCCTTCCCCGGCGGATTTGGACATGACACCACCACTCCCATCTCAGACCACCTGCAATTGGCTCTGTGATAGATGCCACCATTGCCACAGTAAAAATAAAACAATGGAGAGGCCATTACTTAGGTCCCTGAAGCCCAAAACAGGCCAGTACACTTTTCCCTATGCCTTCACGAGAGCCAAGCGCCTCCACTCACGGTGGAAGATCTGCCTCTCCTGCACAACCCAAAGCAGGATCCCTGCCCCTGCCCCTCTGGGGCATGCAGAGGGTGGGAGGGCACTGAGCAGCACCCGCTTCACACCCATGGGTGCTTTCTCATGGAACTTGGGCTTGCCAGGACTGCCTGTTCTCCTTCAGACAGCGTCTGCCCTGCCGCAGCTTGGACTGAGAAAGCAGCCAAGCGGGAAGCGGGCTTTGAGCCTCGAGACAGACTCCATCTCTCTTGTTTCTCAGTGGTCTCCTGCTGCGTGGTCTGAAGGAGGGGCACCAGCCCAATGACTCCCGGCACTCAGCAGTGTCAGCAGCTGTCAGGGCCCCGTGTGGCTCAAAGCCATGCCCTGCCAGGCTCCTGGTACGGCTGGTGGGGCAGGGACCCTTCCCAGGTTTCGGCTGATGTTTCAGGCCACTGGCAGTTCTTGGCGATGTCTTCTTAAAGCCAGAGCAGGTTTCTGTAGGAGAAAAACCACAGTTAGACTATTCATCCACGTCGTTTGACAGTGACATTAGAGTCTGGCTGTCACTGTCTCCCTGTGTCCCCATTCTCAGCCTTTGGAGAGTGAGTACCCAGGTGAGTACCAAGGATCAAAGTATGCTCAATGATGCCCTCCAGCAGCTCATCACTAACATGCAAATGACTTTACAATCAAAACATCAAAACGTGTGAATGCCCAGAGCGTTGCTCACACATGCAAATGCTTTAACTTGCTGTGATAGAATAGATGCATGCTATGTTATTTCTGAACACTGTAATGGAAGTTGCATTTGCATAATATTTTATAGCTCACGAAGCCTTTTCAGGTAAATTTTCTATTTTAAGTCTAAAAACAACCAGTTTTAGAGATAGTTGCTATTATTAACTCCTCATTTTACAAATGAAAAAGCCAGTAAGTAGGCTGACTGCTGACTTAGTAGACAGCATCAAAAAGAAGAAGCAGACTGCCATTTCTTCCTAGAACACGGCTGGTTCTCAGGCCCAAGTGCCCACTGAAAGCAGCTGTAGCCTTAACAGTGCTGGTGCCCAGGCTCTGTTCCCTGAGAGCCTGGAGTAATGGGTCTGGACTGGGACCAGAGACCAGGCACTGAAAATCTTTAAAAGTGTACCAGGGGCTGGGTGCAGTGGCTCACACCTGTAATCTCAGCACTTTGGGATGCCAAGGTGGGCAGATCACTTCAGGTCAGGAGTTTGAGACCAACCTAGCCAACATGGTGAAACCCTGTGTATACTTAAAATACAAAAAATAGCCAGGCTTGGTGGCACGCATGTGTAATAGCTACTCAGGAGGCTGAGGTGGGAGAATTGCTTGAACCCAGGGAGCAGAGGTTGCAGTGAGCTGAGATCGCACCTCTGCACTCCAGCCAGGGCAACAGAGTGAGACTCTATCTCAGGGAAGAAAAAAAAAAGTGTACCAGGAAGTGAGGCCATCACTGCTACTCCTCCCTGCTGTCAGGGCTCGGACCTTAGGGATGTGGAACCATTTGGGACCCTGATACAGGAAAGTGAGGGTCAGACCCAGACGTGAGTTCCAGCAAGGTGGGGTTCTTCATTCTCGGCTGAGTAGTGTTGGCCTGAAGTTTTCAATGCTAGGTCACCGAATACCCCATAAATTCCAAACTGGTTACATGATCAGGGTCTCTGATTCTTTGGGCTAAAAACTCAGTAGTTTTTCCTGTTAAACCTCATCTCCTTTCTGTGACTTCCAGTCCTATGTTCTGTGGAAGAATGGGAATCTACAGACAATCTGTAGCATAGAGAGGTCCATGTCATGCCCAGAGTGTCAGCTCAGCACATCTAGGAACAGAGCCGGGAGCCTGGCCACATCCTTTTACCTCTGTCTGCAAAGTCACACAAATAGGGGGCTTGGATGCCAGGTGAGGCCTGAGCTGGACATCAGGAAGCTGTGGTCAGGCTAGTGTGACTCTCTGTAAGAAGGCAGATCACTTGAGGTCAGGAGTTTGAGACCAGCCTGGCCAACATGGTGAAACCCTGTCTCTACTAAAAATACAAAAATTAGCTGGGTATGGTGGCATGGCAGGTGCCTGTAACCCAGCTACTCGGGAGGCTGAGGCAGGAAAATCACTTGAACCCAAGAGGCAACAGTTTCAGGGAGCTGAGATTGCGCCGCTGCACTCCAGCCTGGGCTACGACAGAGTGACACTGCGTCTCAAAAGAGTCTCAGGTGGCCTGTGGAGTCCAGGCCTTGCTTGGAGAAGAAACCAGGAGATCTCAGCCTCAAATACCATTAACATCACCATCTCTATCCCCAGATAGCTTTAGAGATGCCCCAAAATGAGCAAATCCCAAGGAAGTTTCAGCCTAAAGTGATTCCTTTCCCAACATTCCCCTGGAGATTTGCATCTTTAGTGCTGAGCTGCAACCAGCCCCATTTCAGAGGTGCTATTATCCTGGGATGATACCTCACTCACCAGGACAACTAAATCTCCTTTATGGCTATACCCAGATCAGGGCAGATTCAGGCTTCAGGAGCCTGATGTGCTCACAATTCTGAGGTCTGATGCTTACTTGATTTTTTTTAAAATTTTACTTTAAGTTCTGGGATACATGTGCAGAATGTGCAGGTTTGTTACATAGGGATACATGTGCCATGGTGGTTTGCTGCACCTATCAACCCATCATCTAGGTTTTAAGCCCTGCATGCATTATGTATTTGTCCTAATGCTCTCCCTCCCCTTGCCCACCACTCACTTGATTTTTTGAGCCCTCTTTAAGAAAGAGAATTTTGAAGACCATTTTATTAGGAGCGACCATAACTGGCTCCAGCCAAGCTGTATCATGGAGTTAAGACTTGGTCCAATAGTTGGGAGATACAACTCCCCACACTGTCACTGAGTATAAGACAGCTACAGGCTTGAGCTCAACAATACAGGAATGCTGGTAAATTCGATTCTACATAATTCTACATGACTCCTGTTGAAAAAGAAAAGGAAAAGTATGATGTGTGTATAACTGAGTATGCTACATGGTATCAAGTCTATGCCTAAGTGGATGGTGGCCTTGGCTACACTGCATGGTTGACAACAACGTAACCCCACATCAAGTGACTGTAACCCACAGCCTACAGAGCTCACACTGCATGTCCTCTAACTCAGCTGTCTTTTCCTTGAATGTTAGAACTGACCAAGGCTGGTCAGGCACCACAGCTCACACCTGTAATCCCAGCACTTTGAGAGGCTAAGGCAGGTGAATTGCTTGAACCCAGGAGTTTGAGACCAGCCTGGACAACATGGCAAAACCCCATCTCTACAAAAACTACAAAAATTGGCAGCTTGTGGTGGTGCATGCCTGTAGTGTCAGCCACTCAGAAGGCTGAGATGGGAGGATCACTTGAGCCCAGGAGGTTGAGTAGTGAGCCATGATCACACCACTGCACTCCAGCCTGGGTGACAGAGCAAGCCCCTGTCTCAAAAAAAAAAAAAAAAAAAAAAGTGCCTAAGGCTATTCCAATGCTACAACAAGGAACATGGAAAGGGAAAAGGCAGTCTTAGCAGATTGCAGATAAAATTTCTTACTTTTGGAAATTTGGTTTTAAAAAGCGACTTATTGCTGGGTCCTTTTCCAGGATCTTGGTAGGAGCCCATGCAAACTCAGGGTCTTCAAGTGAATTATATTGCATTAGCTTTCTGGTGAATCCACCTATGCCCACGGCGAATATGATAGTAAGAACAGGAGTGTTAGGAGACAGTGAGTGAGAGAGGAAAAGGGAAGGAGGGAGGAAGGGAAGGAGGGAGGGAGATGAGAAGGCAGAGAGAGAAAAAGGGGGTGGGGGAGAGATAGAGGAGGTTGTGACTGGTTGGAGGTGGAAAAGCAGCAGATGCGGAGTGACCAAAACCAGGAAAGGAGTCACATGCTTTCTTGCCAGGGACATGCTCTGAAAAGCCCAGCAACAGTTCCGCCTGGATCCTTAGTCCTTCCTTCTGCAACCCTGGGCTGGGACCCCTGGCGCTCAGCCCCACTGGTTCATCATCAGCCGCATGCTCCCAGAAGGCCTCCTGTGGGCCCCATACATTTCCCATCCTCTTTTTCCCCAGGCCTTATCACCTGTGGATAGAACCAAGGGGTCAAAATGTGCCCCGCCACTCCCCTCCTACCTGCTGAAGCAGACCCCCCTTGCTGGGCATCCCTGGGTCTGTGGCTCCAGCAGGCTTGCTGTTCTTGAGGACAGAGACACTGCTGGGCAGAGACATGCAGGGCCACCTGCCCTGAAGTCTGTATGGAGAACAAGGCCCAGCCTGGCCGCTCTGTGCTCACATCTCATGGGCCTTCCCCAAATGGGTTCTTCAGATTGTGTCTGCTGCACCTCCGTAGAGCTGGATGTGGTGATCAGGCCGAGCTTCAATTTTGCATGCCGGTCCCCAGTCTCCAGCATCCCCTCAATCCAGTGACACCCAGCCCTCCCTGTCAGCCTTTCTGCCAGTAGTAGTCAGTGACAGAATGAGGGTCATGTCTGCCCAGGGCCACATCCCAACCAGCTTCTGCTCCCTGGGTCAGGCCTGTCTGTGTGGGTTTGTCCAGACAGACTGGTATAAAGATCAGGGCAGGTACAGCTGGCTAGTTCTGGCTTTGCCCTCTAACCCTGCAAGGCCAGGGCACCCCCAGGTGGGCAGCTCTAATCCCACAGCTGCCCTCACCACACAAGCCCCACGGATGGAGCTGCCTCACTAAGTCCCACTCCACCCATGTCTCCTGGTGCTGTGAGGAGGAGCCAAGGAGATGCTGTCCCCGAAGTGTGACCAGAGCCTGAAGCTGAGGGAAGCCCAGCGTGGCACCAGGTCTCCCACTCCAGGGCCGTCCCACTGGCCACCAGCCTAGGTCACAGGTATTCAGTAACATCTGCAGCACAGACTCTGGGTCTGTCAGGCGTGGGGATGGCTGCTGGCTCACTGCTAGGTCAGGGGAACACCCGCGTGGCCCACGTGTTCCAGCCACTGTGTTCCAGCCCAGTGCCCAGCCTTAAGCACCCTGTTATAATGACCAGCGACTGCTGTGACCCAAGGCAGCCTCCCATCCAGAGCTCCTGGGCCAGGGCATGAATCTCAATCCTGATGAGGGCTTATTCCTGAAACCCCAAGATAAGAGCAGGGACCCTGTGCTCTGGGATTTCACGGTGTAGACCCCCACAGGGCTGGGGTTTACATACAGGAAGACCATCCTCAGGGTCGTACCTCAAGTAAGCAGTAGTGGCAAATACGGCCCACCGCTGCTGCACTTTCTCAGTCTGTGGGGTTCATTTCCTTGGTTTGGGAATTTAAACTGGCTTGCCAATTTTAAAAGGCAAACATTACCAGGAGGACAGAGGGAAGGAAAAAGAAGGGAAAGAGTAAGAAGTGGGGGGTGGCCATGGGGCCATGTCCCTGGCATGGGGTGGGAAGGCCTGGCCAGAGGGCTGCTCTCCAGGGCAGGAAGGAGGCAGTTTGCAGGGCTCCCCTCCGCATCGGGTCGGTCCACTTGGGGCCAGACAACAGAGAGTTGGACCGCACAGCCCCTCAGTGCTACTCCTTGAGTACCCACTAGATGGCAGCCGACACCTGGGCAAGAGCTGGTCTTGGTCCACCTGGCAGGAAAGGGACAGGCTATCTCCTAGGTTATGCCTATTTTTATGAAAGCGGAAGAGGCACCAACTGCATGCACTATTGGGAATCGTGTCTCAACAGGTACAGAAATAATGTCTTAAGCGATTTATATTCAAAATAAGTGATTGGCAGATGACTGCTCTTTTCAGGGAACCCATTTCTAATCTTTGAAGTCATAGTGTTGTCCAGCAGGGGGCATTGGAATGAGTTTCTCTAACTCCCCTTGCTAAAGTCAGCTTGGTGTGGACTTGTTTCTGTTAGTTCAATATTGAAATGCGGTCATCTTGGAGTCTTTGGTTCCCGAAGGTGGGATGTAGCATGCTTTAGCTGGAAGGGAGCCTTCACCCGGGTCTGCCAGCCCCCAGCCTGGAGTCCTTGGGCTGCTGGGAACTGAAGGACTCGTCACACGTTCCCCGGAGGTATTCCAGGTGACAGGCGTGCTCAGGTTCCCCAACTGCAGCTTGCTAGTCCAGGCTTTGATTAAGGGAGATGTGAAAACCAAGTAATGAATTTAGGTACTACTGAATCAATATGGTGTGGAGGGGCCCTACCTTACAGAATGTAGGGTCCAAAGAGGTGAAAAAAGAATCTCAGATCTAATCCAGCCTCTGCTTTCCAGGTGAGGACAGTTACTTTTTTAAAATCTGCAATGGACTCAGAGCAGGGATCCCATCAACACCTGCTCTGAGCCCCACTGCAGTCCCAGCCCAGCTTTCCAGCACCTTCCCAGGCATGGCGTCACTGGCAGTTTTGAGCAGATCCCACTGCAGGGCTGGTTCACAGCTGTTCTTGATTTCCAGACATGAAGCAAAGCCAAAGGTGAGCCACTTTCTTGACACAGCCAAAAGAAATTTTGAGGAATGTCAAGAGGAGTGACTGGCGGTCCTTCTTGAGTGATAAGAAGCTATGTATTTCTTTTTTTTTTTTTTGAGACAGGGTCTTGCTCTGTTGCCCAGGCTGAAGTGCAGCAGTGCAATCTCGGCTCACTGCAACCTCTGCCTCCCAGGTTCAAGCAATTATCCTGCTCAGTCTCCTGAGTAGCTAGGATTACAGGTGTGTGCCACCACACTCAGCTAACTTTTTATATTTTTGGTAGACACAAGGTTTCATCATGTTGGCCAGGCTGGTCTCGAACTCCTGACCTCGTGATCCACCTGCCTCAGCCTCCCAAAGTGCTGGGATTACAGAGAAGCTATGTATTTCTATGCATGTATTCTCACCACCTTTCAGCTAACTGACAAGGGGGCCTATGGACAGCACCAAACAGAGGTAAGGGACTTACTCGGGCATATCACTGTGAAGCCAAACACGCTGCTCGATGTGTCAAATAACCAGCTCCCCACAGCTCTTCTGGGAAGTTCCCATCCATGCCCAGGGAGATTTGGCTCCAGGACATAAACTATACACTCTGAATCAGCCTTCCATCGATGGTGTGTTTACCCCATAGCCAGGACTCACTGGTCCAGGAATCAGGCAGTGGAAATGGGAGATACACCACTCACCATCACCCCTAGTGAACCACTGGCAACATTTTTGCTTCCTGTTCCCACAACTTTATGCCCTGCTAGCCTAAAGTCTTAGCTCCAGAAGGAAGAATGCTTCCACCAGGAGACGCAGCAATGATTCCATAATTTCTACAACTTCCACAACTTCCAAATGGAAGTGAAGACTGCCACCCAGCCAGTGTGGGCTCTTCGCGTCTCTGAGGCAACAGGCCAAGAAGAGAATGATGGTGCTGGTTGGGGTGATTGATCCTATCAAAGGGAAATTGGACTGCTACTCCACATTGGAAGTAAGGAAGAGTATGTCTAGAACATAGGAAATTCCTTAGGGCATCTCTTGGTACTACTATGCCCTGTGATTAAGCTCAGTGGAAAATTCAGGAATGAAGGTTTGGGTCACTGCACCCGGTAAAAACTCATAATCACCTGAGGGGCTTGCTGAAGGCAAAGAGAATACAGAATGGGTTGGTGGAAAAAGGTGGTTATAGATACTTACCGTGGCCATGTGATCGGTTACAGAAACAGGACTGTAACTGTCATGAGTATTTTCTCCCTACTTTGTTAAGAATACCTTTTTGTGTATATAAAGTAAGCAAATATCTTTTTTTCTTTCCTCTTTTATTTCCTTATCCTGTAATACATAGTACATTGATTTTATATGAATATTTAAGTGTTGTCAATCTTACATTATAGTATTTAAACTAAGAGATATCAAGGAGAAGCGTAAGCATCACCGAAGGCCATGCCTTCCCTTGTGGGGAAGGGATTAGTGAGTTTTGGGTTGTATGCGAGATCGTTAGGCATATAGCATGCATTGGTATTGTCTTTATTTGAAGATTAGCATGGTTTAAGAAGATGCATTTTGGTGTTGAGTTGATAAGAAGTGGACTTATGATGCTTAATTTTACGTGTCAACTTGCCTGGGCTAAGGAATGCCCAGATATCTGGTAAAACATTGTTTTTGTGTGTGTCTGTTAGGGCATTTTGTGAAGAGATGAGCATTTGCATCAATAGACTAAGAAGATGCACTTTCACCAATGTGGGTGGGCACCATCCAATCTGCTGAGGGCCAAAGCCAAAGGGCAAATTCACTCTCTCTGCTTGAGCTGATATCCCCATCTTCTGCCCTCAGACACTGGTGCTTCTGGTTCTAGAGCCTTTGCATTTTAACTGGGCCTCACACCATCAGCTCGCCCGGTTCTCAGGCCTTTGGACTAGGGCTGAGTTACGCCACCAGCTTTCCTGGGTCTCCAACCTGCAGACGGCAGATCATGGGACCCCTCCGCCTCCATGATCGTATGAGCCAATTCCTATAACAAATCTCACATATCTATATATGTCCTATTGGTTCTGATTCTAGATCAGAGGACGCACATCCTTCTAGATCTGTAGGGCTCCTTATGAATCATGAGATCCCCAGAACAACTGCAAAATTAAACAAATTCAGTGAAACAAAAATTAGCTATTTTGCAGATAATTGGTGATTTTATCTTTAACTTTCAGTTTTGTCATGATGTAGACATCACTGGAGATGCTGGAGCTGGAGTTAGGGCCACGGCTGTCAAAGGAGAGTAGGATAGGCTGGGGAGGGAGACAGAGCAAACCTTCATTGTCTCCATATTACACCTGGTGGCTTTTCAGATGCTACAGGAAGGTGGACTATGTCCATGGATTCCTAGAGCACCTCAATTTGAGGATCTTTTAAAAATGTTTCTTACTGTCTGTGTGAAACTGAACAAGTTGCTCAACCTCTCTGAGCTTTGGTTTCCTCTTCTGCACAAGATATTGATGATGATAATAATAATACTGACCTGCTATAATATTTGCGCATCACTTTGCCTCTATAAGGAATAACTCTTAGCAGCCATCGTTTTTCCATGGTCATTTGCAATGCCCAGGGTGTGAAATCTCGCTGGACAGAAGCCCAATATGGGTTCTTCAGGACATGTGTTCCATAGAACCAAAGCACCCAGATACGTGAGGGTGGGAGTTAGTGGCCAGATGACCTGAGCCTCTTACCTATGGGGAGGCCACAGGTGTGTCACTCTGTGCCCTCCGTACCACCCGAGCCACAGTTACCGCATGTGCGTAGTTCACTGTGGAGGTATGAAACCAGCCATATCACAGCCATCTGTGGCACACACCTATAATCCCAGCTCTCAGGAGGCTGAGGGAGGAGAATCGCTTGAACCCAAGAGGCAGAGTTTGCAGTGAGCCAAGATTGTACCATTGCACTCCAGCATGGGCAACAAAGCAACAGAGCGAGACTCCATCTCAAAAAACAACAACAACAAAAGTCAATGTTGATGACCACCACTGTCCTCCCTGCATAGGGTCCCTCTTCACATGTAGCTATTTACCCTTCACGAGTTGTTCTAGAAAGGCATGAGTTCTCTGTACCAAGGAGCGCAGGCACTGCCCTGGGCCAGGAGTGTGAACTCCCGCCTGGAACAGCCTCTGAGTGCCCAGCCCATGGTGACCCTGGTTCTGGCAATGCCCTACAGTTACATGGCCCAGCCCAGGGGTCCCTGTGGATGGAGAGCCCTTCGCCACCCCCATCCCCATCCTGGGAAGCCGGAGCTGCATGGACATCCCCAGTGCCTCAGCCCTGTTCTTATGTGATCTGCACGGACCCCACTCCAGGCTTGCCATTGCCCCCAGATGGCTGAGGACCACCTGTTCTCCTCAGCCAGGGCCAGGGCTGAGGTGAGAGAAGGGGATGCTGGGGCGTCACTTAAGGACACCCACTTGCCTCACCTGGCCTAGGCCTGCCGTGGGGATCCCCCCAGCCATGTGCTTGCTACCCAGGAAGCCACACTGAGGAAAGAGACCAGGGGGCAAACCCAGCCTGGGTGCTCGTCCTTTGTTGCTGGGCTTTCAGCTTCAGCCCTCCGTCGACCTCGCAGCGTGGGCTTCATGTGCTGTGCAGTAGAGTGAGACCCTCCCAGGCCGGAGCCTCCCCACTGCCCCAAGACCATTCCAGCCTCTGCCGTGTTCTCACATGGGTATTGTCCAGACTGTTCTGCTCAGTGGAAGAGAGAAACCATTCCATGGTCGATGACTTCTGGAAACCTCTGTGGACTTGCATTCCCTCGGTTGGAAATGAAGCATCCTCAGGATGCACAGAATTCCGGCCGCACGGAGACCTGCCTGTGCTCATTTCTCCCAGCAGGTCCTCCGCGTCTTTGACTCCTCACAAGGCGGCTGTGCAAGGCGCTCTCCCACACCGGGGCTCGCTGTTGGCCTGGCGTGGGCTCCCACTCAGCCCGTGCTGTTCCAACGAGTCCTTCCTGGGGCCTGAAACCTTAGCCCATGCCTCTTTCCCCCACACAGTTTTCCCTCTTTCTGTGGCTGACGACCTCTCCCTTGGGCCCAGAACACCACGTCCCCACCACACTGAGGCTGCCAGTTGTTGGGAAACGGGTCGCTCTGTTCCCCTCTTGGGCCTCCCACAGTCCTGGAACAGTCTGGGGGCCCCGGGAGGGACCCAGCCAGCCTCTCCTCGCTGGCTGGACTCCGTCCAAGCGTTGTGCTCCATGCGCCCCTCCTGGACAGCCTTGGCTGCCGTGCTCATCAGTGCTTCTACCAGGGCAGTCAGGGGGAAGGACAGCAGGCAGAGCTGCACTCCCTGCATTGGCTCCTGACTCCTAATGCCGGCACAAGTTGGCTTAGCCAAAATGAATTGTTTGGATGATTTTTCCGTATTTGAAGGGCCAAGGAAAAACTTTCCATTGTGTGTCTGAGTGTGTGTCTGTATATACGTCTGCATGTATGTCTGTGTGTGTGTCTGTGTGTCTAAGTGTCCCCGTATGGGTCTGTGTGTGTATGTACATGTGTATGTCCATGAATATGTGTATCTGTGTGTCTGTGTGTCTCTATGTATGTGTGTGTCTTATGAGTCTGTGTGCCTGCATGTATCTGTATCTGTGTGTCTGTATGAGTCTGTGTGTCTGCATGTGTCTGTGTGTGTGTCTATATGTACATGTGTCTGTATGAGTCTGTGTATCCGTGTGTATCTGGGTATCTGTGTGTCTGTATGTACATGTGGGTCTTATGAGTCTGTGTGTCTGCATGTATCTGTGTGTCTGTGTGCATCTGCATGTGTTGTCTCAGGACACAAACCCACAGCACACAGAGCTGGCCCTGCCCATCCACTGACACAGGAAACCTGAGCCTTGAAAGCAGCCCGGGGCGCGCCTCAGCGCTGGCGCACTTGCCTTTTCCAGCCTCCTGGTTCTTCGGCGGAGCCCAGCCCTGGAGCAGCAGAGCTCAGGGACACTGTGCTCCTCCTGTCCCCACATGCTGCAGCCCACCACCTTGCCAAGCTGTGTCTGGGCACGTTCCTAGAACCTGGCTTGGCTCCAGCACTGGCCCTGCCAGCTCTGTGCAGACAAGCTCCCAGGAGACGCCCCAGGATTTCACAACGAGCCCTGTGAGCCCAGTCCACCCCTGCCCCGCAGCTGCTGTCCGCTCCTCCTTCCTTTGGTTTCCAGACCACATGAAGACACGGGATGAGCCTACTCAGAAGCCCTGAGCCACACAGAAGCCCTGGCCAGCCACGGTCTGGGTGCCCTTTGCTCAAAGAGCTGCAGCACTCTTGACCCAGCTCCACATTGCTGCCCCAGGCACTTCATTTCTTGTAAATTAACCCTTCTTTCTCTCTGGAAACTTCAAAAACTTCTCTTTACCTTTGAAGTTCGAAGATAAATCTTTTTAAAATGCATTCTGCCATGCATTGGTGGGCCCGTTTAAATAGGACCGGCTATCTGGTCTGCAGAAAACAGTGCTAAACTAAAACGTGGAACTCCCGTTCAAAAAGCAAGAAAAAGGCATAACAATACTAAAGTATACAGCTTTTTCCTCTCTTCCAGAGTCTCTTTCTTGATGTACTGCGTTTTTCATGTCATTGAAACGTCATTCCAAGTAAAGTTAAAATTTTAAAGTATTAGCATGAATTTTATCCTTTGTGCAATGATAGTTTTAAATGCAAATACAGAGGAATCACTGAAGTTATGGTTTGTGTTATGGTTTGTGGCTCAAGCATACATGTGTATTTCATTTTTACCATAACAGTGACAATGCTTCTCAAAAGTAGCTCAACTATTTGTGTTTTACTTCTTGCTACATGCACGTGCACCAGCACTGTCTACCTTCAGCTGACTAATGAGGGAGAAAGCACCAAAGGACAGGAACTCTGGGTTGCTCTGTCCTCATCTTTCCTCATATGTCATCATTTTCAAAGCACGTGGTTGTCTAATACTGGGAAGTAGCCCAGGTAAGAAGGGATGCGATAGGGTGCCTTCATTGTTCTGTTTCTTAGAAGGCCTTTGCCTTCTTTAGGCGTTTGAAACAAGTTCTGGTTCCAACAGATCGTGTGTGACTTTGTGGGGCTTCCATATGCCCCTCCTTCAGTGGTAGAGCATGCTTACCTTCTGCTCGCCTTCAGTGTCGCTGAACTCCACCGGAATCCACTGGAATTCTGTGTGCATGGGCCTTAGAAACGTGAATGGAGCAGCCAGAAACGGGGACACATAGATTACCTGTGTCTCTGCACATGCACACAGTTTGTGGCCCCTTTAGACTTCACTTACAAAACCCAAGTTCAAAGATCAAATGATGAAGCATTTCAAGATGGCAACAGATGAGAATCAGACCATCATAGAGTCCTTCTGAGCGTAGAGCCTTACGTGACCACAGGGGCCACATACCGAGGAAGCTGGCCCTGCTTTTGAACTGGAGAAGTTCTGATCAATTTTCTTCTATCAGTTATTGAATTATTTTCCTCCCTCGAGTCTCTCTGTTCTCTCCTCCTGGAACACCTACTAAATACATAAAGAAACTTCCAGCTCCCTCTCATGTGTCAATTGTCTCTTACCTGGATTTATTTGTCCCCATGAATGACATTCTACAAGAACCCCTTGATCTTTCAGATCACTAGTTTATTCTTCAATCGTGTCTGTTTTGCTAGGTTTCATTAACAATCATCTTTTAAATTTCAAGGTTTTATAGTTCTTTTTCATAAAAGCCTCTTCTTGTTTCATGGATAGTTTACATTCTCTAATCTTCTCAAACGTATTAAATATGATCACCTTTAAAACTTTAAACTGCTGTGTGTAGCTGTTTCCTTGAGCAGGGACAAGTTCCGTTCGTTGAATCTGAATGTCGCTGTTCTGTAACATTCATTTTGCTCACATGTTTGACAGCTTTCATCTATCTGCGTATCTTCCTGTTGGAGAATCCCTGGCCGGTCATGTTTCTCTCTGCTCAGGTAAAATAAGAGCCTCAAATAGATCAGTGGTTTTCAACTCTTTTTAGCATAGATAAATGTAAAATAAAATTTTATTTGTGGAAATACAGCGTGTAAATCCACAGTGGAACGGCAATAATTGAGGCCGAGATGCCCTGCAACCCTAGAGGTGCCCACTTGGACCCTTGGTGTTCCCTCTGCAGCCTCGCCATGCAGCGAGCCTTCCCTGTGATTGCTGGGCTGGGCGATCCTGGATCCTCACAGCCTATGTCTCAGTAGTTAGTGAACCAGGTGATCTGCACAGGTATTTCAAGCTCCTGTATTATCCGTGATGAGGACATCTAGATTTGGACTTCTCTGAAATTCTTTCATAAATATTTGTTTTGTCATGGTTCTAGATATGGAACGGTCCTCGTGGCAGATAGACTCACCGGGACTTACGCACCACCACACTCTTCAATGGGAACAGAGCTCCCATTACCGGCTTCCCAACAAAGTCTTGAAAAAGAAAGCTACAAATGAAAATGAGGATGCAAGTCACCAGGGAAGGCAGAGGAATATTTCTTTTATTTAAGTAGACTTGCTGATTTCAAAAGAACCATTTCCAGAAAAGATTGGGCTAAGCTCCAATCTTGGCCTCTGTATGTAATACAAAAGTAGATGCTATAAATTAGTAAATTCATGGCATTCGATCATAAAAAAGAAGAAGAGATGCATTTTCTGTTAGACCCTGAGGCTGTACTTTCCTAACCGCTGTGCAGAACAAACACCAGGTGGGGAGATGGCTTTGTGGACCTGCAATCCAGTTTCTGATCCAGAAATAGGTCACAGCACCAGTGTGAAAATACCTGTTGTTTTTAACTAGGTCTGTGTGTGTGTGTGTATGTGTGTGTGTGTTTTCCTTAAGGGCACTTGAGATTCTGCAAAGAAATGAGGAAGTGGAAGTTTTGAATTGGTTTTTCTTCTTGTCTAGGGAGGATTTTTTTTAAAAAAAGAGTTTCTAAGAGGTAAATTGAATTTCTTCCTCAGGAAAAAGTCAGTTTTTCATGAATCAAGTGTATTAATAATAACTTTTTAATTGCTGGATTATAACTTTTAAAAGTTTGCAAGTTGGGAACCTGTTTCTTGGCTCTGCGACGTTCCCTCCTCTTCCTGGGGTTCTCTCCTCCTAGGACCCTGGGACCAAGGACTGCCCCTCAGGTCTTTGATCTCTCTGATCTCCTTGTCCTTTTGAATACACTCTAGAAGAATCTTTGGATCCTCCTCTGCAAAAGCCCACATGCTCTTGGGGGTTCCCATTGTTCTGGATAATCCGGAGTCTTCATGTTGTAAACGACAACCGCCACACCAACATGTTTTTCTGTTGTCCTCTTGGCAGCCTGAGAACAATGACACCATAAGGAAAGCACTTAGGGATCCCATTACAGTTCAAGGGCGAGGGCCAGTGGCCTCCGCCAAGTGCCAGGTCCTCCTATCCCTGAGTGAAACACTCACATTCCCTGGGAAGGGGCATAGGGACCAGAGCACAGGGCAGCGAGGGAAGTGCTGTGGGCCAAGGGTGGTGGTTTCTGAAGATAGCTCTGCCTTTAGAAGGCCCACTGGAGCTTTATGTCTGCATGCCCCATAGCAGAACTGTCATTGCTCTTCTTCATGTTTAAATTTATGGTGAGGTAGGAAGATTGCTTGAGCCCAGGAAGTCAAGGCTGCAGTGAGATATGATCATGCCGCTATACTCCAGCCTGGGCAACAGAACAAGAGCCCATCTCAAAAAAATTTAAGGGCCAGGCACAGTGGCTCATGCCTGTAATCCTAGCACTTTGGGAGGCCAAGGTGGGTGGATCACTTGAGGTCAGGAGTTTGAGACTAGCCTGGCCAACATGGTGAAACTCCATCTCTACTAAAAAAAGACAAAAATTAACTGGGCCTGGTGGCGTGTGCCTGTAATCCCAGCTACTCGGGAGGCTGAGGCAGGAGAATCGCTTGAGCCTGGGAGGTGGAGGTTGCAATGAGCCAAGATCAGCCACTGCACTCCAGCTTGGGTGACAGAGCAAGACTCCGTCAAAATAAAAAAAAATTAAGGTATATAATTTTTTATATACACATTTAAGGTATATAAACACACGTACACACACAGAAATGCAGCACCTTTCCTAAGCGTACAGTTTGTTGAATTTTCACAAACGGAGCATGTCCACGTATCCAGCCTCCGAACAAGAACAGTGGGTCACCCGCACTACACATAGAAGCACACCACATACCCCTTCCCGGTCATGACTGGGCCCAGCATTATCCTGAGTTCTGACAGCACAGCCTAGTTCCACTGGATTTTATACCTTGTATAAATGGAATACTACAATTTGTACTATTCTGTCCAGCTTCTTTGGCTCAATTTACTTTGCAAGATTCTCATACACATTATCTCAGACCATCGTAGATTATCATGTCACCGTCTTGTAGTCATTCCTTGGTGGGAACAGACCAGGACTTGGTTATACATTCCACTGCTGAGGGGCAGTCACATGGTGTCCTGTACTTATTCTTACTAATTAGTGTGAGGCACGAGGCTTCCGAAGGTATTTTCAGGCCAAAGCAGCTGCTATTGTCCAAATAATTTAAGCAACAAATGAGGAAGGGGGGACGGAGAAAAGGAGATGCTGGTCAGAGAGTGCAAAGTTTCAGTTAGACAGGAGGAATTGTTTTAGTGATCTATTGGACAGCATGGTGACTCTGGTTATAATAATGTATTATATATTTCAAAATTGCTTTTAAAAGGTCCATATTAAATGTTCTCATCTAGGAAAAATGACAAGTATGTGAGATGATGGATATACTAATGTGCTTGATTTAATCATTCTACAATGCACACATGTACTAAACCATCAGGATGGGTGTGGTGACTCATGCTTGTAATCCCAGCACTTTGGGAGACCAAGGCAAATGGATAGCTTGAGCCCAGGAGTTGAAGACCAGCCTGGGCAACATGATGCAACCCTGTTTCTGTGAAAAATACGAAAATCAGCTACACATGATGGCATGCACCTATAGTCCCAGCTACTCAGGAGGCTGAGGTGGGAGGATGACCTGAGCCTGGGAAGTAGTGTCTGCAGTGAGCCATGATCGTGCCAGTGCACTCCAGCCTAGGCAACAGAGTGAGAATCCTTCTCAAAAAAAAAAAAAAAAAAATTACACATACAGTATCATGTGTCAATAATAAAAAAAGTGTAAAAGTAAGTCAGAACAAAAGCCACACCAAACTTTCAACAACTAAAAAGAAAGAAATGAAACAAATCTAGCCTCAGAAAATGTGCTGTTTGATCAGTTTACCCAGATAGCACAGGAGCAGAGGAAAAGGTTGTTTCTAGATTCCTTGGGTACTGTCCAGCTTCTCTTCCTTTCAGGGCAGGCAGTGTGGACAGAGACCTTAAAATACAGAGAGCTGGTGATGCTTGGGAAGTTACTCACCAAGCCCCAGCCTTGATTTGCTGAAAGATCTCATCAGAAGAGGAAAGAGTGGGTAGGCATGATTGGGATGGTGGAGGCAGGCAAATGCCTTCATTCACTGGAAGCAATTTCAGAAACACCTGGATGCTGGGCTCCACAGGCGTTTCTCCCATCTAGAAGACTGTGAAAAACACATTAGACTAACTTGTCCCACTACCAGGAAGATGCAACTAGGTTCCCCTTCTTCTCCTCCAAAACAGTCCCCTTGGATTCAAGGTGGTAGCAGTCGGCCCTAGAGGCTGACGCCAGAAACCTCAGAAAGACGTCAAACCATTCAAGGAAGTTCAGGAATGTGCTGCACAGAAACTTCTGACAGGAAATCCAATTTCCCTATCTAGATTGAACCCTAAAAGACAGTAAATCACGGAGGTCTTGGAGGTTGGAGATTTCAAAAGTCTGGATGTTTGTATTCTTTGGTTGGTGCTAATATAACCCTGACATTACTGCTTCTGTTGAGTGCATATTAACTACGTGGTATTAGCTGGTATTTGCAAGCTCCAGGGAATGCTTCCCTCAAGACAGCAGCATTTTGTAAATTAATTCAATAAACACAAAAGTAAATGCATCTGTTTAATGGAGGAGGCAATTAATGTTTCCAGATTCCCCTGGCCTCCAACTGGAAATCTGGTTGAATTTTGAGATGTGAGTCAGTCCATCCCTCAATGGACAATGACTGGAAGTCTCAGGTTCTGGAGGCATTGGCTCACAGGGGTCAGGCCCTGTGGTCCTCGCTGCCAGGTCCCGTCTGTGTTCAGGGAGACGCTATCTCCCAGGAATGCTCCATTCTCATGCAGGAGGCTGGGTCTCCTCTTGAGGGGTATTAGGTGGTACCAGCTCACTCCTGGGCCAACAGCGACATCAATGACAACTAAAGCTGTGGATCCCTCTGAGTCGGGAGCTTGTCGGGCAGCCTCACCCCTGAGGCTGGGCTTCATCCAGGGCAGCAGGTCCAGGCCTCGCAGGAATAAGACAAAGATGCTCAGTTTCACTATGTCATTCAGGAAGTGCTAACCAGTGTGATAAAACAGGATCATAGCGTAAGAAACATAGGTTTTGGAAAAGAGAAGGCTTACTATTATTCATTGTGGGCGATATACTTAAAGCCAAAAGAAAACCCTGAAAAGCAATTAGAAACACTAAGAGATAATAATAATAAAAGGCAGCTCTTACAAAATTAATGTAAAATAAATACCTTTTTGATAGACAAATAACAACTCTTTAGAAAATATAATGGAAGGAAAATGTCACTCAGAATAACACTAAAAAACCAAAGTCCTAGGAATAAATTTAAGAAATATGAACACGTGATGAGAAGGAAATGTTAAGTCCCCAGTGTGAACATAAAAGAAGATTATTTCAATATATAAAAATCTCTACCTTTCTCTTGAATAAAGGGCATAACATTATGCAGTTGTCCATTCTTCCTATGTACTCTATATCCTAAACACTAATAGAATCTATTAATATGTTCCTGTAATGGAGCTGGAGAAAGTCTAAACAAGAAAAGAGATGACAGGGCACTTACCAAATAGATATGAGTATTTGTTATAAAGCAGGAATTGACCAAGCCAGCTCCTGGGCTGTTTCTGTATGTGCCATGAACAAAGAATGTTTTTTGCAATTTTAAAGCTTTTTTTTTTTTTTTTTTTTTTTGAGACAGAGTCTCACTCTATCACCCAGGCTGGAGTGCAGTGGTGTGATCTCTGCTCACTGCAAGCTCAGCCTCGCAGGTTCATGCCATTCTCCTGCCTCAGCCTCCCAAGTAGCTGGGACTACAGGCACCCGCCACCTTGCCCGGCTAGTTTTTTGTATTTTTAGTAGAGACGGGGTTTCACCGTGTTAGCCAGGATGATCTCGATCTCCCGACCTCGTGATCCGCCTGCCTCAGCCTCCCAAAGTGCTGGGATTACAGATGTGAGTCACCATGCCTGGCTCTAAAGCATTGTTTTTAAAAACCTGTGTGTGACCCTATGAAGCCCATAAAGTCTGATAGATTCACCATCTGGTCTTTTCCAGCAAGAGTTTGCCAATGTCTGTTCTAGAGCATCATTAGTTTTAATAGTCTGATAATGGAACAGAATTAGACCACACATCAAAGAAATAATATGCAGTACAGAAATAAACAGAAACCAACTAAGAGTATAGACTAAGCTGCCATTTAAAAATCACCAGCCTGGTCAACATGGTGAAACCCCATCTCTACTGAAAATACAAATATTAGCCAGAAGTGGTGGTGCATGCTTATAATCCCAGCTCTTCGGGAGGCTGAGGCAGGGAGAATTGCTTGAACCCAGGAGACGGATGCTGCAGTGAGCTGAGATCGTGACACTGCACTGCAGCCTGCGTGACAGAGCAAGACTCTGTCTCAAAAAAGAAAACAAAAAACAAAAATCAAATCACTTAGAAAAGATGGCTTATCAGTATCTCATCTTGGCTCACCTAGATAGTCATTTGGCAGAAAAAACAAAACTGGTGCCCCGTTCTACTACTAACTTTGGAGAAGTGGAGCCTTTTCTTAGTTCCACACAAAATCCAAAAACATTAAAAGAAAGCATTAATGACTCTGACTACATAAAAACCAATACCTTTTGAGAAAGAAAAATGCCTTAAGCAAATGTAAAAGTCAACTAACCAACTGGTATTTGAACTGAAAGGTATATAGAAGAAATAAGACCAATAATTTCTTTAATATAAATAAGTTCCTGTGAATAGATAAAAAGGAACAACTCCATAAAAATGATCTAAAAGTACCATCCAGTTGTTTATGAGGAAACAAAAATGGACAAGAAACATGTTCAACTCAAACACAAAGAAATGTAGATAAAATTATTGTATGTAGTTTTTCTTTTATCAAAATGACAGAAAAATTTTGGTAATGCCAGTCCATGCCATGAAAGGCATTCTGAAGAAACAGTCTTCAGGTTGGGATCTGAAGGGCGTGTGGGAGTTGTTCGGGTAGAGGGTGGAAGCATCCCATCCCAGACCGAGAGAACACTGTCCAAAGGCCTGTGCTGTGGTGGCGTGGAGCCTTCTTGTTCAAAGAACTGAAGGGCCATGTGCCCATACTGGATGAGACAAGCTGGACATACGGCAAAAACCTGGCACAGAGGCAGGAATTTTGTCTTTGTGCTAACAGCCATAAGAAGTACTTGAAAGGAGCCAACAACATACCCAGAGGCGTCTTTGACCCAGTCTCTCTTTCAATATATAAAAATCTTTTTCTTGAATAAAAGGCATAATAGTATAAAGTTGTCCATATGTACTCTATATCCTAAGCACTAATAGAATCTTTTAATATGTCCCTGTAATGGAGCTGGAGAAAGTCTAAACAAGAAAAGAGATGAGAAGGGACTTACCAAATAGATATGAGTATTATAAAGCAGGAGTTGGCTTTATCACAGGGAGTTACAGTGTGAGGAGGAGGTCCAGGGGGGTTTACATGCATAACCTTCTCCAAGAGCAGGATTGATTTAGAAAGCACTGACTTCCTATCTGCTGTGTAGATCAAAGGTATCAATCCACTTACAGGGCTAATTTAACACACAGCACATGAGAAATGCTCAATACATCCTTGCTATTCTGATGGCTTTCCATCGTCTGTCCTGCTAAGCGAAGAAGTCCAAGATGTACTAAAAGTTACCGAAGTGCTAAAGAAGAGCTAAAAGTTACAGAATAGTAAGCTTTCTCAAGTCCTACTTGTGTAAAGATAAAGTAAAACAAAATAATATGCTTGTGTATAATTGTATATGCAAAAATATTTCCTTCTTGGGAAGCAGGGGGTGAATAGAGGTTATATTAAACTTTTACACTTAAAACCTGAAAATAACATGTTTATTGTAGTAAGCTTGGAGAACACAGAAAATCACTTGTTATTTAAAGTAGATAGGCTGAATGTCGAACTTGGTTAGGACTTAAAGTAAATCCCTTTAATGAAAGGAAATATGGTTCCAAGTAATTAAATCCATGGGCTGCCTTTGTACTGTAGTTAGAAAATAATCTAATACAGAGGAGAGAAAAGAGAAAGAGAGGCTGAATTTCTGGGGCAGGACAGCAAATCTGATTCCACCTAACACTCACCTTCCAGGAGTTTTTTTTTTAAAGCCAATGAAGAAATTCCTATCATCCCAATATCCCAACACTAGCACTTCCAATTTATTGTGACCTGTTGCGCATAGAGACTTACTAACTCATGAGATATGCAGCTCTTTTGAAGAGAATTCCAGATGGATGCATCATTTATGCACTCAAGATTGAGTTCCATTGCGCAAAGAGCTACTCTAGGCAGCCTAGTGGACGTGCCAGACGACTGCACCCATGGTGCTTCCAGCAAGAAATTAGACAGTGGGGTGGGGAGGAAGGATGCTGGGCTTCCTCTTGCTCTCAGATCACCCACCTTTATTATAATTAGGAAATCGGAAAACCAGCCACAACCAAATGCTTCAGGAATACCTCACCTTAGGAGCTAGGGATCAAAAAGAGGCCCAGAACTATGAGTGGCTGCAACTTGCTCACGAGTAAAACGACTGCTCCAAGCCCTGCTCTTCACACTCACAGAGCCACTGCCCAGAAATCAGGACCTCTTGCTAAAACTGCTGCAGAAAACCAGGACCTCTCCACTGTGCTTCACGATGGAAACGGCAGACACGGCAACGCGCAGCCCCCACTCCCTTCTGTCCTGTAAATGGCAAGGACGTGCACCTAGTCAAAATCAAATAAAATCAGGCCCAGAATCTAGCTGCAAGGGAGTTTGGAGAATGTCATTTTTAGTATTACAACTTCTGCACACAGGCTGGAGAGTAGAAAGCGTGCAGAGCTCTGGTCCGCCAGGATCCAATGCAACTCAGAGTGCAGATGCGTTGATTTCCAAACCAGAATTGGTGTTGATTGACTTTGGGGTAGACCATAAGCATTCCGGATCTCATGGGACTGCACTTGTCTCTCTTCTTTGCCTGCAGGATCTCCTCCAGCTCCTGTACTGGGCAGTAGTCGCCCCTGCAGTAGGTGAAGGAGGATGCTGAGGTCAAGGGAGAATCTTCAGCCTCGGAAACATCTTTGATTGTGAAGTCACAGAAGCTGCCTGCGTGGGAGACCGCTTGTGCACTCCTGTGCCGATCAGGGGCTGGAACCCAATTCTTGCCCCACGGCAGGTGTGTGAGGAGGCAGACCTACAGATCAGCGTGTTCTTGCTTGATATGATTCGTTTCATTTAACTGGCCAGACAGCTGAGGCTTAAGTGGTGTTATAAAAATACCAAGGCTAAAATAAATCAATATAACAGAGTTTGAGAACAAATGATCAATATAAAGATAATTAAAAGTAAATACATAATCTGAAATAATTTGGGGGAAATAATTCAGGAACAGAATGAAGAAGGAAGCCCTCAGGGTCCTCCTCGAAATACTGTAAGTGAGTCAGACAACAGGACCAGTAATGGCAGAGGCAGAAGAGCGGCAAGAGAGGCAGGAAAGGGCAGTTACCCCGCAGCAGGACGCTGCTCTGTGAGAATCCCACAGCGGGTGTCCCATTCCAGCCGTGGTTCCCCTACAGGCGGTCAACCTCCCTGAGCCTCTGCAGAGGGCAGGGATAGTAGATGTGCCCTTTGAGACCCACGCCGAGCCGCTGAAATGACAGTATTGGTACTCTGGATACAATGGGAAGTTCATTAGGACTGATATTCATGGTAGTCATTGCCATATTTTCAGTTGCTTTCAGCAGTATTTGGGCCCCAGGATACTGATGTTTGCTCAACACATGAGACTGCGAGCAAACACCGGCTATCAGTATTAAGCATATGGTGCCGAGAACAATATGTTACAGAATACTGCAGACCCACTTAAATCATTCTTTTATCTAAGAATGTGGGGTGTTCAGTGGGTGAGTGAGAGTTCAGGGATTTTGCTCTATGGCTGATGAAAGGAACGTGACGTGTGATATTTAGCATCAGTGTCAGGAATGGCTCTCCTATTGGCACACTAACATCACCAGTGCCTATTCATCATCTAACCTGGGCACCTCACTCAGGTCCTCGTGAGCCCCCGTCCTCTCAGCAAGCATTACCTCTCTACTCAGACCAAGGCCTTGTGAGGGATGGAGGGTCACTAAGATGCACTTTCTATCCTGAAGACATTGTCGGTCTCCCGGGGAAGATGGACTTCAAGAGAACAAAGATGAACACTGGATCCCAACTGGATTCTGAGGTCTACAGAGATGGCTGCATTTTGTCCAGAATTTGGAAGGTAAAACTGGCCAGAAAATGCAGGGAGGGAGGTTCTAACCCAAAGGAGCTGTATCAGTCAGATGTTCAGTATGGTGCTGCTGTAACCAACAGTTTGCTTGGAACTGACACATGTTATATGTGTCCCCAGCTTATCAGACACAGGGGCCAGGAACAAAAGCCTCCCACAAGCCCAGAAGGACACACTTAATGCACAACACTGATTGCTACAGGGACCAAGATGGGGACCTACAGGTGCATTTGGGGAAGAGGGCACTGGCCAGAAAGCCAAATCTACGCAAGGTGTAGGTTTGGGGAGAAGGGATGTGTCATAACAGAGTTTCCAGGAACAGCCCCTGACTTGTGCATAGGCAGTAGACTGGGAGTGCCCCCAGGGTCAATCCCCATAGGGCATAAGGAGGCAGGACTGGACAGCAGGAGAATTTGAGGTGTAGAGGCCCAAGGAAAGGCTCAGCTGGGGGTACTTCATGCTTGTCCTAATGCACCAAGCTAGACCTTCGTGCACCTCCTAAACCAGCCATTGGATGGGGGCAGCTCAAGGATGGAGTAGACCCTGGCTGAGGACAGACCCCCGGGGAGGGTTCAGCTACAGACTCCAGCATCATTGCTCCATCAGGAGGGGGATGTGGGTGCCAGCCATAAAGGAGTGTCCTGTGGAGCACTATGGTCTCCAGCACAGAGGAAAGCCAGAGTCCTGGAGATGCCAGGCTAGAGATTCTCAAGCAGTCATTCTGGTATTGCTAGAATCACGGGGGCAGAATATTTCAGAAAGGTCAATGAGTAATGCCTTTCCTATGGGCTTGACTGGGATGTACACTTTCCATAAAGTACACATTGTGAGGGTTGAACAACACACAAAGGACATCTGCACCTTGGCAAGAGAAAACGTAACAGTATGTGTAATATACCATCTGCTTTTCAGGTGTAGGACAACTGTATGCAAAAACAAAACCCAAAAAGAGCCTGAATTTCTGCCCCAGTTATAGTGTGATGTAGCCGACAGACCTCGCATATTTGACACCCTGAGCAGATCACTGCCAACACTCCTCTCTTCTATAAGACAAAATTATTGTTAGTAACAATCACGACATGAAACAAATATGCATGAGCTGAAATCTGAACTTACCCAATAAAAATGGTGCACCTCACAATTCTAACCCTATGTCACTGTCTGGAATTTTAAACACAAACGCAGATTCCAAGTCACACTGAAGGAACTCCAACGTGTTTCTTCATCTTTACCTTCACTGTGCGGTCGCTGCTGCTGCCTCCATGCAGGAACAAGAATGTGTCGCTCCATAGGGCTGAGGACCCCAGCAGTGCCTGGAGCGAGCTCGAATGATCCAGGGCCCTGATAAACGTCTCTCACGACGCACCTGTGGAAGCTCAGTCCATGTGTGTCAGACGTGACCATATTGCTGGGAGTTCTCTGAACTGACACGGTGTTTATTAAACGATCAGGACTGACTACGTGCTCACTTGGAGCTCATGTACCGATTGCTGAAGCTTGGGTAACTGCAGCAGTTGTTCAGAATTCTCACCAGAAAAGATTCTGGGGGAAAAGAGTATGTCATGATTGACATTGTGAGGAATTCCTAGTGTGCAGTGACAATAAAGAGCAGGCTCATTGGTGCTTGGTTTTATTATTGTTTTAAAATCCCCCACAGATGATGAACCCCCTTCTAGCCTGCACCAGGGCAGCCCCTTGCTCACCCTGTCCTTGGCGCTCTGCTAGGATGGCATGTCTCACTGCCCTTGTGTTATTTTCTTGCCCCCAAGTTCCACTGAATTCTGGTATAACATCTCCAAAATCAAGCAGCATGACTCAAGAATGAAAGCGGGAATAATTCAGAACATAACCGTTGTAAGCCAAAAACTCCCTTCTTCGTGTCTAAAGGGATGTGAGAGAGAAAGTGAGGATGTCTGTGTGTGTGTGCGAATGCCAATGTGTGTTAGACGTCAGTGGGAACCAAAGACTGTGGGGACGGAACCAGGAGAAAGAGGTTTCGTTGGAAACTTGAATTCAGTAAGCCATGTATTTGGCTTCCCTAAGCCTTGCTTTCCTCTTCTACTAAACGCTAGGGAAGGATTGTGAGAATTAAGAGATAATCTTCATGAAGGCCTTCAGCGCTTTAGCTGCCTGAGAAGCAAGCACTCAGTAAAAGTTAGCTCTGCAATAACAAGGCCGTAAGCATCTCTGTGTACCTCTCCTGGGAACAAAACCATGGAACGACATCATGGACACTAACTGGGGAGCCCCCCATGCTGACTGTGAGTCGGGCATTGTTCCACCTCGAAGGCTTTTCCACTGAGCGTGACCGAGATGTGCTGTTGTCATGGTGCCACAACATTAACCACATCCCACACGAGCCATGGGGCAGTGACTCATAGCGACAGGTGGCAGGTGGTTTACACAAGGAGAGTGAGGTCTCTCAGATCTTGGAGAATTAAGCATTAGACAGGTACAAGCACAGTTTAAGTATAAAATCCATCCAGGAATCAGGTCCTTACATTTCTTTGGAATTTTCTACAACCGTGTTATGAAACTAACCATGTTACGATATAAGGCATTTCCAGAATGCAGTGATGGCAATAATTGCTAACACCGATTGGACACTGACTACATGCCTTCTCCAGAGCCCCAGACCTAGCTTTCATCTTGGTTTAGGTGTCCCCCAAAGCAGATGCTACAACAAGGACTCAAGAGCAGGTGGTTTACTTGGGTGGTGATCTGGGAAGCCCAAGCAGGAAGAGGAAATGCAAGACAGGGATGGAAAGGATGCCACAAAGGGTACACTCAGGAACAGGTCACTGCTGGGGCAACTGGGCTCAGTCCCTGGGAGACCTTCCAAGTCGTGACCTGGACTCTGCCCCAAATCATCCTACCATAAGATGGGATTCTGGAGTTATCTACTCCCTCATGACTCCTTGGCTGAGGATGTCTTTGGTGCATTACACAGCTGGTACTTCTGGGTCACCTGCACACGTGCACAAGCTCCCGAGACACCCAGGAAAACCCTCAGGCAATGATGCAGAGTAGGGTTTGGATACCAGCCCGGGGGACTAGGAGTCAAGGCTGGGTTTGCAGGGAATCAGTAGAGGGTTTTGATTATCCTCAGGTTCCTCCCATTTGGATCGGACCCTGCTGCAAAGTGGATGGGAAAGACTAAGACACCACCCACCCCCAGGGGAAGTGAGGAAGCTCAAAGACCTCGGCATTTGTGTTGCTCTGTGGTTCTTGGCACGTGGTCCTGATGCCGAGAACCACAGAGCAACACAGACTGAGCCGCCTGTGCCGTCCTCTGATAAATAACTTCCCTTCACATGCTAGACTGGACATTCAGCCCCTACTGGGAATGGCTTGGACAGAACTGTCTAGCTCACAATGTTCTCTCTTCTAGAGTCAGGGTCATCCATGGGAAGGATGGAAGAATCTCGGGCAAGTGACTGGGACACTTCTGTGAGCGGGGCCATCGCTTAGCAGGGTCTCTAAGGGGAGCCTAGGGAAGTAGTGATGGGAAGGGCTGCCCAGGGCACTCTGCCATTTCACTGCAGTGGGCAAGGAAGGCCTGGGCCAATTCTGGAAAAGGGAAGCCTGTGACACTGGTGGGTAAGTGGTCAGTAGTGTCACAGTGGGGAGTGGGGCCCCATGTCACTGATGCCACTGGTGGGGAAGGTGGACCTGGTGTCACTGGAGGGGAAGGTGAGCCTGCTGTCACCGGTGGGGAAGTTGAGCCTGGTATCTCCAGTGGGGAAGGTAAGCCTAGAGTCACCAGTGGGGAGGTTGAACCTGCAGTGAGGTGAACCTGGTGTCCCAGGTGAGGAAGGTAAACCTGGATGGGGAAGGTGGACCTGGTGTCTCCAGTGGGGGAGGTGGACCTGGATGGGGAAGGTGAGCCTTGAGTCACTGGTGGGGAAGGTGAACCTGGTGTGACCGGTCGGGATGATGAGCCTGGTGTCTCTGGTGGGGAAGATTGAACCTGGTGCCTCTGGTGCGCAATGTGAACCTGGAGTCACCAATGGGGGAGGTGAACCTGGAGTCGCTGGATTTTCTCCTCACTTTGGTGATAACAGAGCACCTTGTTTTATAGCTTTACAACGTTCTAGTCAGATTACACAGAAAGGGCACTTTTCTCTTCCTAACTCACCCTTCAATTCCTGAAAACAGTGGACAAGTTTGAATTCCGTTGTCTCTCGGCTACCCACATTTGCGTGAAGAAAAGAAACTGCATATTACTGGACCCTCAAAATTCAAACCCATGTTGTTAAAGGGTCGGCTGTAATTCCATGAGTGATATTAGCTGCATCTGGAGATAAACACATGGGCACCCTCGAGTTCAGAGGGGGAGGAGATTTTCCCAAAATCTTACCTTCAAGCAAAGGTGGAGCAGAGCAGACCTCTGAGGGAAAGTCCTGGGTGGGGTTTGGTCCATGTTCCTTCTGCTGTCAGAGTGCGGAGCCCCCACAATCTCCCAAACCTGGAGAGAGTAAACTGAAGCTTACTGTCCACCAAGACTGAAGGATGTTCCACCTTGTAAATAATTGACAGTCTGATGACTCTGTAGTTGTCATGGCAGGTGCTGAAGGGCCAGTGCTAAACTCTGCTCAGTGCCTAGCATCTACTAGAACTCCCTCATGCTGTCCTCCTTTCCTAACAATTGTTACAAAGCATTCAGCTATAAAGTCAGTGCCTGAGGAAGACAGAGTCACTTGCTTTCCCTTGTTTAAGACCCTCTTGCCCCTGGCTCCTTCTGCTGGGTTGTTGCCTGGTTCTTTGGCATGAATTACCCCAGTATTACTCAGGGTAGCGGGCCCTTATCACAGCATCTGAGAACTCGCTGGAAATGCACATTTCAGAACCCTTCGCTAGAGCTTCTGAAGCAGCAACAATAGGGGTGGCCCAGGAGTCTGTGCTTTAACACGGTTCCCAATTATTCGTATGAATGCTGAGGTTGGACACACATAGACTTTAGCGCAGGTATGGCCTGCCCACTCAGGGATCCCTTTCTCTGGGATCTTGCCAGAATTCATCTCTTCCTAACCCCAGGACAAGCTAATTTACAGGACCTATCAGAAACCAAATCATATGGAGGCAATAGCCTTACTACGTGTTCAAATAATAGATTCTAAAAGTTTTTCTGCATGGTTGAAATATAGTGCTGGGATGGATTAAGCAGAGTGCTATGGGCTGAACTGTGTCCCCCCAAAAGTTCATACATTGAAGTCCTAACTCCCAGAACCTTAAAATGTGACTGTATTTGGAGACAGGGCCTTTAAAGAGTGGGCTACATTAAAATGAAGTCTGTAGGATGGCCTGGTGCCCTTATAAGAAGAGGAGATTAGGACACACGCACAGAGGAAAGGCAATATAAAGAGACATAGAGACAAGACACCATCGGTAAGCCAAGGAGAGAGTCCTCAGGAGAACCAGCCCTGCCAACATCTTGATCTCAGACTTCCAGCCTCAGGAACTGTAGGAAACCATTCCTGTTGTTTGAGCCCCCGGCGTGTGGTACTTTGTTATGGCAGCAGAGCCGACCACAACACAGTAATTCAATTAACTTCAAGTATTCTACTGAGAGGTAGCTTTTGAGTTAAATAATAGTTAAAGAAAAGAGGGAGCGCGATACTGACCTTTTCATAAGATGAAGACACCTGCCTGTTGTAACCAGACTCTGTAGACCCCAAGCTTGCAGCACAGAACCACTTATTACCCAACTCACGAGCGATGTGAATCACTCCACGGCAGCCTTCACATCACTGCACCCATGTCTGACAATGAGTTCAACTGTATAATTAAGTAAATTAGGATGGCCAAGGCCACTGGATCAGATAGCTTATCTTTAGATCCATGAGTATACTTGGCAGGAACATCAAGGCTTCATGCAGATGGTTTCAGAATGTTTCATCTGAATTCTTATCGGCAGCCGTATCGAGCACAACCAATTCACTGTGAAACCAAAAGTGCCAATTAGATCTTGTTTGTCCCCTGTTGCAGTTTTATGAGGCTGTCGAAATGAGAGTAGCCAGGGCCCAAGGGTAGGGTGGCGGGCAGCGTGCGGCTGACTTCTATTTAAGCTTAGTTGGCCACCCAGGAGTTGCATTTCATTGAAATGGACCCATTCTGGCATTGTAGACTGGGGGGAAATAATGTTATTCCCCATCTCACCCACACAAGCCAAACCAACGTGTCTAAAAACATCCTCCCATGTGAACGAGATACTAATGACATTGCTCTAAAGAAACTTACCTAATGCCCACCCGAGACAAGATTTTGAGTCATCGTTTACCCTGACCTACAAACTAATTTATAGAACAGGTTAAGACCAACAGCATCGGTGGCTCCCAGTTTATCTACAGTGTAAAGCTGATTGCAAATAATTTAAACCAAATTATGTAACTGACATCTAATCTGTACACATATCTGAAAGTTGGCAAAAATCAGAGCTAGCCTGTATTGAACCTGCAGCCACGCACGTGCCCAGCGTGCCTATGTGTAGATCTGAGTGATGTTCTCTCTAGTGCCTATCATTCCAGGGGTGTCAGGCAAAGCCAAGAAAAGAATCCATCCATTCAATCTCCACATAGACAAGGTGCAAAGGTTACTAAACGGTCTATAGTAATCAAAGTACTCATTTCAAAGACTTGTGCTCAAGCGTGTGCTGCACAGCAAACAGGAGTTGGCTAAGAGGAGGGAAGTGAAGAACACTTATCAGGCACCAGCTTGTGTCAGCAATTGGCCCAAATCTCACATCACACCACAAGGCAGGAGTCAGAGCCCATTTCACAGACGAGGACCCTGAGAGGCTAAATGCCTCTCCCAAGTGGGAAGAGCTAGCACTGGACACAGGTGGTCTGACTCAAATCCAGCCCTGCGGGTGACCCGGGGATAAATCACACCATAGACAAGTCACTTGAGTGCCTTTCCAGCCAGTGGTGACAATGTTATTTGCCTTTTAGGCAAATCAGAGTATGCTGTGGTCACTTTGCCTCTTGGTATTTGCTCCTGCACTAAATTGAGGCTGGCCTACTGTGACAAATCGCATGTAGCAGGATGATGGTGTGTGACCTCCAAGGCTGGGTCATAAAAGGCCTTGCAGCCCCCACCTTGGTCTCTTGGATCACTTACTCTGAGGAGGCTAGCCGCCATGTCATAAGGACATTCAAGTAGCTCTGTGGAGAGGTTCACAAGGAGAGGAGTCAAGGCCCTCATGCAGCAGCCAGCATCAATGTGCCAGCCACGTGAGCAAGTCACATTGGAAGTGGATCCTCAGCCCCAGAGGAGTCTTCAGATGAGCCACATCCCCAACTGACATCCAACTGCAATTGCATGATTCTGAGACAGAAGCACCCAACCAAGCTGATCACAAATTCCTAACCCATAGAAACTGTTTAGGGGTAACTTTTTGCATGGCAGTAGATTATCAATGCCCATATAAATCTCTTCACCCTATTTCCATGTATTAAGGGCAATGATGTTAGTAGGATGTGGCACCATTTCTGGCAGTAAAAATAAGTAAGTAAGTAACACTACCTGCTGCACCAGTCAATGACAGAGTACCAGGACCCCAAGGAGCTCAGCAGCTCCCAACTTTTGGTGTTACCATCCTCGAGGTGTTAAAGAGCCCATGGTTAGGACCCACAAAAGCCCTGTGTATTCTGATAGCCTTATGTATACATCATGAAAAGAGGTACCATCCTCAATTCCTCTCTTCCTCTTATATCCCAAAATACACCTCAACAGAACCTGCTGCAGCCACCTTCAAACCTATTCCAAATTGACCTGCTTTCTCCATCTTAAAACCACACCTATATCTCTCCCACGGACAACCACAGCAGCCTCCTAAAGGGCACCCAGGCTTCCTCTCTGGCTCCTCACAGCAGCCAGAAGGGCCTATCATAAATTCCATCCTAGCACTCCTCCCTCAGATGCTCCTGTGGGCTCCTGTTACCTGGAGAATAAAATCCACCGCTTTCCCTGGCCGTCAGAGTGCACCCCAGCTGGGCCTGCCACCGGGCCTTTGCCCTGCCAGTCCTTCTTTCTGGAACATTCTTCCCGTGGATTTTATTTGGCTTCTTTCCTTCATTTCTCCTCACCTCATGGTCATCTGACCACCTGACCTAAAGAAGCTACCCCATGACTCCTTTGCCTCTCCCTGCATTGATGGTCTCAGTAGGCTCAGGCTGCCACAACAAAACCCTGGAGGCCGGAAGTCCAAGACCAAGGTTCTGGCAGGGCTGGTTCTGGTGAGGGCTCTCTTGCTGGCTTGCAGATGGCCACCTTCTTACTGTGTGCTCACATAGGGTAAAGGGAGAAAGGGGGCGAGTGCTGGTGTCTCTTCCTCTTTCCATAAGGGCACCAGTCCTGTGGGATCAGGTCCCATCCTTACAACCTAATTGCACCATTGTCACCTTCTCACAAGTCCTATCTCCAAATGTAGTAACACCGGGGGTTACAGCTTCGACATATGAGTGAGGGGGGGCAGCAAACATTCTGCCCATAACACTTGTCTTCTGCATCACCTTTTACGTCACTATTTTTCCCTGTTTTAGTCATTTATGGATTTGCTTCTCTACCCCGCCTACCTTAACATCCCCAGTGTCAAAAACTGTTCCTGGCATGCTGTAGGTGGCCAGTAAACATGGGGTGGGTGCACAAGTGATGAGTGTGTGAAGCTGGAGAGAATTGCACATGGCTGAGATATCAGGAAGACAGAAGCGAGTTCCTGCATGTATTGAGGTGGCAGGGTGAACGGGCTGTTTATATTGATTTGCATCCTCCGCTTGGTCTCAATACTGATAGAAACTTATGCAGTCGGTGGGCAGCTTATATTTGTGTACTACTTAGGATTCACAAAGCTTCTAACGCACATGGCCTCGTTTGCTCCTTGCAACATTCTGAGATACAGCCAGAGTCAGCACCCCTGTAACAGCTATTGTTGCAAAGACCATCCCCAAATTTGCTAGCTTCAGACAACCACTTATTTAGCTCATGATTCAGTTGATCAGCAATTTTGACTGAAAGCAGCCGGGCTGTTACTGCGGTTTGGGCTGGGCTCCCTCATGTCGCACCTGTCTGGGAAGCTGGGGGTCAGCGAGAGGGTGTGCTTTGGTGACGTGGCTCACTGTCAGCTGGAACGCCTCTGCTCTCCTCCACACACCGTCTCCTCTCCCAGCAGACCAGCCCAGACTTGTTCGCAGGCAGAGACCAAGGAGTGAGAGCCGGCAAAGGGCACCAGGTTCAGGAGGCCTGTCTCAGAACTACACATCCTGTTAGACAAAGTGAGCCACAAAGCATCCCATCTCGAGGGGTGGGAAGTTAGACTCAGCCTCTTAGCAGGAAGAGCTGAAGAGTCACACTGGAAAGGTCACAGGGAAGGGATGGGAAGTGGGGACATTTTTGCAGTCAATCCATCATATTCACATTTTACAAAAAGAGAGACTCAGAGAAAATGTAATGACTTGCCCAAGGTCACAGTGCTCGAAGACCTGTACATGAGTTGCCTGCCCCCAACCTCACTGCTCAGTTCTCAGTGAGCAGTTCTGAGGGTGCGGCAAGCTCTCTCTAATGTTAGTTACTGACTTTCTTTACCAACCTGCTGATGCTAAGAACTTTCCCCTATACCACTTCATCCAAGGTTTATGGCAATGATTTTTTACCCCCACGCAAATGCTGTACACTGTACACTGCACTGACCACATCCCGACAACAGAGGCTGTCTTTTCTTTCTCTAAAAACGCTCAGCTTAGATGTAAGTATTGATGCCAAATGAGGAGTGCCATGCTTTGGGCTTAAACACAACTCTCCTCATGAAGGTTCAGGCAGGATTTTGCTCTGCTTTGGTGACATTTGATTGGCACCCTGAGCATACCTTCGAACTGTGTAGGTGGCGACCGTGAAAAGTGCAGGACTGGTGGATATAAAGAGAGTGGGTGACAAGCCCGAAAGTCCACACTGTCCTCAGATTGCAAACAAAAACAGAAAGAATAATTAGAGACTGACTCACCCACTGCGCGGCTCCATTAGAAATTTCCGATGCAGTTACTCAGGCAGCAAATCAGACTCAAAAGACCAGATGCTAAAAGGATAGATTTTTTAACATTCTCTCCACAAAAAATATATATATAGAAAAGTTGGTGAGATGATGGATATGTTAATCAGCTTGATTTGACCTTTCTACAATGTATACATGGATCAAAACATTACAGTGTGCTGCATAAATATGCACAATTATTATTTGTGAATTTAAAATGTATTAATTAATTTTTAAAAACCCAAATGCCTTACCTGGTAGGAAAGATTTGAGGCTGCCTTTTCCTGTTTTTAGCCAATTAGAAAGATATTAAATTATAATGCATTGCATTTACTAAAAATGGCAATTAAAAACCGTCTTTAACAAGTGTTTAAATCAAATACTGCATTAAGATGAAAGAACAATTAGTGCACAATTCTATCAAGTTCTTTCTCCCATAGAAAACAGGATTGCTGAGTAATTTAGATCGGGGTTGGCAAACCATATCTTGGGGCCAAATCCAACCTGCTGCTTATTTTTGTAAATAAAGTTTTATGCAAACACAGCCTTACTCATTCATTCATGATTTGTCTATGTCCACCTTCAATCTACACCAACAGAATTGGGTAGTTGGAACGCAGGCCCTATGGCCTTCAAAGCCTAAATTATTCACTCTCTGGCCCTGTACAAAGTTTGCTGGGAACTGGAATACCAAGTTCTGCAGAAAGTCCTGGGATGTGGAGGATGGGGAGAGGGTGGCCAGTCCATCAGTCTGCATAGTACATGAGGCAAGTGTGACATGCTATCCTCCAGGTGCCTGGAGCAGTGTATGCTCCCAGGGACAGTTTGCGGAATTGAACAGCATAGAATCGAGATTCGGGGTTGGAGAACATGCAGAATGTGCCTCCTCTCAATCCAGTTAGCTAGAATCGCAGAGAACCAGTTCAACCCAGGCCCCGAAGTTCTGCCCCTACGCCCAAATTAAAGCAATGCTGCAGTTTGATGCTCCTGTTTTTGCTAGGGCACCTCTGAACCAGAATTACTCCCTGAGTCACAAACTGCCCCAGATGAGACTTTGTTATGCTCAGGGAGGACCTGAACTGCTAGAAGGTGAAAGAACCAGGCAGGTCGACCCTTTGGAAACTCAGCTTGCCCCCAAGGCTACACCCAAAATGACCGCAACCTAAGTTCAGGCACTAACGGTTCCCTGGTTCCAGACATGCCCATGCTGTTGGGGTTGGGGTTGCTGCTGTCCCTGATGTATGATTGTGTCTGAAAAGGCCAGAGAGGGACCAGGGGCCCCTCTCAGGCTTGATTTATACAAGGGCTCACATCAGTGTGGATGATCTTGGTGAAACAGAAGAATAGGGAATTAGGGCAACCAAGTGTTAAGGCATAAGCAAAGGAAAGGCGGGTGCAGTTGGTTCTGGGCAGGATTGGGCAGTGTGTGGGCCATATCTTCGCTCCTGTATTAAGACAGAAGTTTCCACTTCAGCCTCTGATTGACCGTGGGCAGGGTCTCTACTTCAGCCTCTGACTGGTCAAAGGCCAATCCTTCATGGGGTGCAGCCAATTGGAGGCCTCTAAAGGGCACCTGGGGTGTTGCCAGAAGTTTTTGGCTTAATAAAAACTCTAATTGGGGGGTATGCTTGAGCTGCTCGCTGGAGCCTGCTCCCACTTTGTGAACTGTACTTTCACTTCACTACATCTGTGCTTTTGTTACTTCTTTCTTTTGTTGTTTTGTCTTTCATTGCTTTGTTCTTTTGTTGCTTTGCTTGTGCATTTTGTTGAACTCGTTGTTCAACACACCAAGAACCTGGACAATTCACAGTCAAGGCCTTCCATCCAGTAACACTGGGGCTGTCACTATGGCTAGCCCAGCTTAAGGGCCACCCCATGCTTTTGTTCAACATGAGCTAATCCCATCACCTCCCAAGCCTCTGGGTCTGCAAGCTGGGAGTAGAACTGGACTGCCTGCACCAAAGTGTTAGCAGCTCAGGGCTAGAACCCTTTAGACTGTGTCCACAGAGCTGCCCAGGTGATGAAAACAGAGCTGGGAAGTGAGGTTAAGAATACTTTTCCTAGGAGTGAAGCAACTCTGTAGTCAGGTCTCTCTACCTCTTGTTTGATGGCCATCAGGCTCTTTTCCCTTCTGTTGCCTTCCTTCCATCCCTCCACCCAACCTCCCTTTCTCTCTATGCACTCAGAGCCCTCACTTCTGGCCTGGACTATATTAACAAGCCTTTGTGTGTCCAGGAGCCTCTCATTCCTCTCCTTGCCTATCCATGTATTCTTCAAACATAAGGACCATCCCGCCACTACCTAAAGAAGCTCATAGCAGCTCTTTGGGAGACATTGGTGGGCACATCCCAGTCTCAAAGGATGAATAATAGGAGTTGGAGTCAAGCATGGGGTCTCTTCCCTTTGCCAGTGATTGATTTAGGTGTGACAGGAAAGACCATTGTAATCCAGGAGACATGAGGGGACATCTTCAGAAAGGACCACTGAGGAAGGTTGTCTTTCCCATTGAGAAGAGGACAGGGGAAGAGACGTCGCTGGCCACTTCACTGTCCAGCACTGTGGCTGGACACGGTGCCTGGACAGTGGCAGGTGGCGTGTAGAGAGCCAGCCCACCACAGACCAAAACCAGCATGAGACAGAGAGACCTGGATTCTTGATGATATTGGCAGGCTGATGAATTAATAGACTCTGGAATCACACCGACTCCAGAAATTGCAATATGTGGGAAAAAGTACTTTTTTGTTCATTTAAGCTATTTTAAATTAATCTGCATGTTATTTGCTTAACAAGCTTGGAAATACCTGCCAGCAATGAAACACCCTTCCTGGACCCAGGGGCCTTCTTTCCGCTAGGCACAGCTGCTCTGCCTCTTAAAGGTTCCCTCTCAGTCTTAAACATCCTGGATTCCCTCCCACATTGATGCTAACCTAGGCTCAATTTCGAAGTCTTCCCATTGGCCTGTATTGTCTCACAATTTCTCCTATCATGTCCAAAGATATTGAAAATTTTATTTAAAACTGAATCACGGCCGGGCACAGTGAGTGGCTCACGCCTGTAATCCTAGCACTTTGGGAGGCCAAGGCAGGCAGATCACAAGATCAGAAGATGGAGACCATCCTGGCTAACACGGTGAAACCCCGTCTCTACTAAAAATACAAAAAATTAGCCAGGCGTGGTGGCGGGCGCCTGTAGTCCCAGCTACTCCAGGAGGCTGAGGCAGGAGAATGGCGTGAACCCGGGAGGCGGAGCTTGCAGTGAGTGGAGATCGTGCCACTGCACTCCAGCCTGGGTGACAGAGTGAGACTCTGTCTCAAAAAAATGAAAAAAATAAAAAAATAAAAATAAATAAACTGAATCACTATTGCTGGAGGCCAGGAGTTCAAGACCAGCCTGGAAAACATAACGAGATTCTCTCTCTACAAAAAAAAATAAAAAATTATCCAGGCATGGTGGGATGCACCTGTAGTTGCAGCTACTCAGGAGGCTGAAATGGGAGGATCCCAGGAGTTCCAGGCTGTAGTGAGCTGTGATCACACCACTGCATTCCAGCCTGGGTGACAGATACCTTGTCTCTAAAAAAAAAAAAAAAAGAAAATTAAAAATTAAAAATAAAAACTGACTCACCATACTTCTGCTTCTGGTAATGATGAATTCGGTCATTTGAAACAAAATTCTTGCTGAGAACACCATGAAAGCAGAATAAAATATCAAATCATCAGTCTAAGGGCATCAGAAAACTAAAAATAGAGAATAAAGTACAGCCAGGATTGTGTGAAGATGGAGATCCCAACAGGTGAGCTCAGCATTGGGGCTGCTTTTCCCTGAGGGCATTTTACAGTTTGAAGAGGGCATTTGAGCAGCAGGACAACAGGTTCAACAGGCTCAGAGAACAGTCCCCAAAGTCAAGGAGCGAACAGAGTATGAAGCCAAGGAGAAGTGTGGTAAGAGGGATGCTTTATTTATGTCCAAGGCAGATGGCCATGCAGTCATGAAAGAAAAGTCTTCTCAATAAGTGGTAGTGGCTCTGCTTCAGATCCATATGGAAATAAGAGAAAATTGCTACCCTATACCACACACACACACACACACATTTGCAGGTCTAAATGTGAAAGTCAGAACACATCTTTTGAATAAAAATGTAAAAGAATATTTTCTTGAACATTGGCTAGAGAAAAACTAATTAAAACAAGCAGTTTGTATAGGAGGCAATGTCTTTGCTCTCTATTGTTATGCAAACAATGGCCCTAAAATTTAATGAATTGAAACAACGATTCCCCATGACTTGGCAATCTGGGCTGAGCTCAGCTGGGCTGGGTAATAGTGCCTGATGTGGTTGGAACATCCAGGATGGCTTCTTCACTTGGCTGGGAGCTGCCCAGACATCCTTTCTCTCCATGTGGCCATTTTCCCAGATAGGTAACTGAATTTCCTTACATGAGGCTCAGCACTGTAAGAGAGGGTGTCCCAGGAATATAAGCCCAAACTGCATGCTCTTATCAAGCCTGGGTCATGCTTTCTGACATCCATTGGCCAAATCAAGTCAAAACCAAGGTCACTGGGAGGCACAACACAAGGCGGTGAATGTCAGGGCTCATCAGGGCCACGAAAGTTAGCCCATCACAGATACATGGGAATAATCAAATGCATATATTCAGGAATGCATATAGCAATAAGAAAACTTCGAAAATATTTCTATATTTCTGTAAAGTTTTCCCTTCTTTGTCAATTTGGCCAACAGCTTACTAGCAATCAAACCTTCACCAGTTTTAGCACATCTTCTCCATTTGTAGCATGACTGCTTAGAAAGTTTTCCCTAAGATTAGGCATTTTTATGAACACTGTGATGCTCATAAACCTCAGAGGTGGGAGATCCAAAATAAGTCTCAGGTCCCAGGGACCTAACATTAAAGGATACAGCTCCTCCAAAAACGTGCAATGGGCTGAGAATTGAGGTGCCATGGGCTTCCCCAGGGTCTGGGCACTCCAGCTGCCTTCCCTGAAGGCTGGCTCTGACCTCAACACCTTTTCTGAACTTCTCAGAGCAACCTCCTTGCCATGTCTTCCCCTCAGCCTGCCCCACTACTAGAAATCACTGTCTTGGTATTTTGGTATTTTGAGATGAAAACCACAGAAGACAGTAAGAACAGCTGGGACATTCATCTGAACAAACAGGACATGAGAAAGCCCAGAAATAAGACATCATCCTTAGACAAGGGTGCCATGCAGTCTGGGGAGGAAAGTGTCTGGGTCATTCAAAATCTGGATTGCAAATCTTCCATCACCCAGCAGCTACTTAGTTTATAACCCTCTGGAGCACCCTTCCTTCTCCACCTTCCCTCATTCTAAATTCAGTGCCTGTAGATGGGGTGACTGGCCAGGGTCCCAGGCTGCTTGCTATTGCTGCTTCCAAACAGCTACAAGCTGCTGAGTTATTCCTTTTGTTGGTTGTTCATGGAGCCACCATGACATGTCCACCATGGTCTCTGATCCCTGCCTGCCTGGTTGAGCTGTTATGCTGCATCGTTTCCCTGAGTTGGTCTCCATTCAGGGAAAATCATGGCATCTTATTTAGCCTGTGCTTCAGGACCGATGTTGGCAGAACTGTTTAAACAACAAATAAATGTGCTTTAAAAGTCCTTTCATTTTGTCAAAACAAGGGAACTAACTAACCATTTATGAGAGCTTACTATATGCCCGATGCTTTATTTATTCCCTGACTTAGTTCTCACAAAAACACTTGCAAAACATATCATTATACCCATTTTCACAGTCCTGCAAACTGAAGAGCAGAAAGGCCGTCAATGGTATGCAAAGTCTCCACAGTACTGATATAACTATAAGAACACACTTGACAATGTGTTTCTGACAAGTGTTATGATCTGCCTAAAATACTTGAGGTTTTTTGTTTTTTTATTTGAAAGAAAGAAACCATTGTTGACCTGAAATCTAAGGAAGAAAGTGTTCTGTTTTGTTTTTAAATACTGGGAGCTGGTTTTAGGTAAGAAAGGCCATGTGATATTTGATAAGGATTACTAGCCCTTAGAAAGAGACACAATTGGTGTCAATAAATAAGGTCAATAAGGATAACAAAAATAAGTGTTGATGCCTATTAGGGAAAAAATAGTATCGTGACCATGGTTAGGATGAAGCTGTCTGCTGTGTTTACTTAAGGGATTTTCTTCAATCATCTGTGAGGCAAGAAGGCAGAAAACATTGAGTGAAAACACGAAGCCACTGTTAGTCAAGAATTCTACTGTCTCTTAACAAGCAGAAACAAAATTCCCTGGGGAAGCCCTTCCCCACATTAATTAGAAAAGTCAGGGAGAAGAAATTGAGACTAGAATAATAAGATGAGCATGAAGGCTTAGGTGGCCCCAGTGTCCTTACAAACACTCCAGAAAATTGTACCCTATGGAACTGTGCAGAGCTAGGTTTGCAAATCAAGAACATGAAATGCTTCTAGATATAAGTCAGATTAAGTGCATTCTTATATTTATGCACTTGCTAAGCATTTATTGAGCACCTATTATGTGCCAGGTTCTATGTACTTTGAACACAATGACGCTATCCTCTAAGAATTTAAAACAAATTTATAAGTGCTGCAATCCTAATTATTTAAAATGTTGACATATATTGAATGTCTATTTAATTATATTTCAGGTTATAATTATAACCATTCTTATACTTCTATTTTCATTATAAATGGGAGTTTCATAGAAAAGTGCTATTTGGCCTTATTCACCTCAGTTCATCACTTCTTGATTAAATTTATCCATTGGGTTTATGTAGCCTTGGCAAGTACAATAATTCTCCTAGTGGGAAATGCTTCAAGTGAAGAAGGAGGAAACGCTATCTAGGAGGAAGCACTCAGTCTCTGTGATGTATTTGCAAATCCATTCCTATAACAAATAGTGGCTGTAAGAAAGACATCAATGAAAACATCTGATCTGTCTTCAGGTTGTTTGTGAAGGACTAGGATAGATACAGGGATCTAATAAGGTAGCGGGGATCAACTGTACACTAAAACAAGCTGTTCCAAATGTAGTCTAAACTTCTCAATATCTGGTTTTAACATGATAGCACAAAATCATTGTTTTCTTTCTTTCCTAAATTTCTTGGCTATTTCTCCTAATGAGATTTCTTTCCGAGAAATCACCCAATGGAAAAAGGAATATAGAGAACAGAAATGAAAATTGCATCTCTGATGAGCCTAAAGATGGTCAAACCTGTAAACTCTGACATAAGATGGAGAATGGCCAAGAGCAAGGTCAAAAGGGGTGTCAGAAGACATGGGGAGGGAAGGCATCAGGAACCTGGGGGAGGGCCTCTCAGGGGAAGTGGTGCATCTGAGGTTCCAGCCCACCCATCCCTATGCAACTGGGCAGGAAACAGAATGTGAGTTGGGCTTTACTACATAACACAGTTTGCTCAGGTACTTAAAAAACTGGAGTGATTTTAGCATCAGAAAAACAAGCCATATTTGAAAACTGCCAAAACAAACACACAAACAAGCAAACAATCACTGTAATCTGGACATTCTTAACCCATCTCTTAACCAACTCCTAACTCAAAAAGAAAACTAAAACCAAATAGAAGAATATAGACTATGACCATGATAAAAGCTGGACAAACCGGAACCTATGGGCTACCCTTAAAGAAGTGCTCAGAAGAAATTTTAGGGCCTTGAATAATGTGCTATATTCATGCATTTGATCAACGAACAAATACATTGTATATCTACTCTACGTCAGGCATTATTCTAGCGGTACCTAAAACAGATTGAAATGCCTGTTTCTGTGGAGTGTGCAGCCTAGTGAGGGAAATCAATACATACTGTATTTATGTAGTCATGCAATGATAGTGTTAGAGGAGAAAATAAATTAGGAAAGGAAGTAAAACGTGCAGGAGTGGGTTTGAATAAGGTGGTTAAAAAGGTCTAATTGAGAAGGGTACATCTGAGTAAAGATGTAAATGGGTGAGCTGTGTCTCTCTAGGGGAGAAAAGGCTCCCTGCCAAGGAAACAAAACACGGAAAGGCCCAGAGATAGAAGTAAGATGGTCTGAGGCTCCAGAACGACTTGCTTCTAAAAGAACACTCTATGTTCCTCTCCCTTCCACATACCTTGAGAGTGCCTCTAACTGGTGGCATCTAAACCAGAGCCTTCTGGCACAAATTTGGAGAAATGTAGCTCCTAGGCATCCATGTCCTGGAATACAGGGGAAAACATAGAAAATACACACCCAGCATGGGCTGTAGCTGGAGATGGCTGTGAAGTCAAAAATTTGCTGTTGCTGTTGTTGTTTTTATTTTAAATGATAAACATTACGGTGCACTGTTATGCTGATGTTAATGTCTCACTGCTGTGGGAAATTTTTATTATGCAGGAGAGGGGAGAATTTTCTAGAGCAAAATGCTAGAAAGCATAGGATCTAGCGAACAAGAGGAAAGGTTTTTCTAGATAAGAATGAACAGGGTACATGTTGATTTCTGTGGCGGTGGAAGTTTGCTGTGATTACTCCTTTTGTTTCTTTCCCCCAGTGAAATAGGAAGCAAGGTGATTGGCTGAGAGAGAAGAAGGAAGTTTTGGAGGTGTGAAGACAGGAGTCATGAAATGATCATGTGGGACATGAGATTAATTTGGCCAGGAAACGTGATGTGATGGCAGGAAACAGCGAGAGCCCATTAGATACTATGAAATTAAAGTGAGGCCAGTAGCATCCTGGAGAGTATTTTTCCTGCCACCAGCAGGTGCATGAATGCAGTGCAGAGAGGTGGAAAGTTCCCTGGTGAACTTCAGAGCATCCAGCAACACTGGCTGTGACAGCACAAGCATTAGCCAGCCAGGACGGACTGTGGCTGTACTACCAAGAACCAGTCAAAATGCCAGTCCTGAGAAAATGGGGTCCATCAAGCTCAGGGCTCTTTCCAGAGAGAGGCATGCAACAAAATGAGAGAGTTGTGTGAGTTAACGATGCATGTAAAGGTGTGATCATGATGGGTTATTCAGCTAAGGCATGAAGGAGGCAGTGAATGGGAGAGTCCACTGAGGCTGAAGAATCATAACAGCAGACACACAGGTGCAAGTGAGCTGGGAAGATGAGAGCGGGGCACTAGGAGAGCACGGTGCTGGAAATGGCAACTGTGGCAGGATTGTTGGACAATTCCTAGTAACGACATGATTAATCATGATCGTGGTATTGCCCTGGCAGAGAGTGCTAAGGTAGAGTGGAGGATAGGAGTATTGAAAGGAAGGAGGCCCAGAACTGGTGGGGAGGGAGGCAGTATAATCTGAAAACTCTCCTCTATGGCATTGAAATCAGCAAACATTAAGAGATTAGTGGTGTTGTAAAGAATGACAGTGGGCCAGGAGATGCATCTTTACAGATTGATGACAGTATTCTGAAGGGGAAGGGGAGAGGAGCCTACAGAAATAAGAGGTGTCATGTAGTGTGATTTCAAGAGATTCTAATCTGCTGGGAGGCATACAGAAAACATCCCATAAGCAAAAGTGCAGAACACAACCTTGGATCTTATCGCCATACTGACCGGGTCTCCACAGAATCACTTTGATAAGTGAATGTCCTTAATTCTCAGCAGGCATACACTAATTTCTGCTCTGTTAAGCCTGGGATTCATGGGACATTAAAATGGAACTGTCTTGGTGAAGTCTGTCTTCATTCCAAATGGACACAGTGATGGCAGATCCAGCTGCCCCATCAGGGTGGGGATTGCCTGCAGGTCAAGCCTGTAGAATATCAGTCTTGGGCCGCTCCTCTTACAGAGTAATGAATTGTACTCAGAGGTCAATACTACAGTTCCAGAGGTTTTTTCTTACTCTTGACCATGGGCTTTTTTTTGTTTGTTTTGTTTTGTTTTTTTTCACCAAAGGCACATACTGGGGAGATTATGAACAATGAAATCTGAAATGTCTCATTTTTGACATTTCATAGACTCTGATTAATCAACAGAATTGACCACAGTGTCCTTTTTGGTACTAGATAATGTGCCATTCATTCACTCAAAATATATTTATCAATTAATTTATTTGTTCATTCAAAATATACTTACAGAGTCCCTACTCTGCTAGCCATAATTTCGGGGGCTAGAGTTCTAGAAGTAAACGAGACGATATATCTGGTTTTCTGGGGCTTCTGTTACAGTGGGGAAGAAATGACAACAGATAATCAGTCATGTAGCTTCAGCGAATAATCATGGAGATGAAGAAAGTAAAGCAGGTAGGAAGACAGGAGCAACGGTGGTGCTCTTTCTGATGACTGGTTGCAGAAGGCCTCCCCTTGCAAAGAGCTTGGGGAATAGAACTCCAGACAGAGGCATGAGGATTCTGGACCTGTCACCACATGGCCAGTGTGGGCAGAACTGAGCACAGGACAGACAAGTGGGCAGCGATGAGATCTGACCACATGGGACAAATCATAGAGGATCCACCTCACAACAAGGAATTCAGAGTTTCATTGTGATATGAGAAACCATTGGTGGGTCTGGAGCATAGATCATATATTTGGAAGCTCACTCTGCCTGCTGCACAGAGAAACACCAAAGGGGACCAAGAGGAGACTTGAGGAGACAGGTCATAGGCTGGGTAGCTGAGACCTGAGTGTGGCCCAGATCAACAAGAGGTAGCTGTATTCTGGAACTGTTTCCAAGGCAGAGGAGAATCAGGAGCCATTTCTATTTTGGGGGCAAGCAACTTTGCGAAGGATGATGCCATTCCCGGACTGGGAGGGCGGGGTGCAGACCACGAATGCTGAATCTGGTTGGGACTTGCATGGTTTCTGATGCTCTCCAGTTATCCGAGTGGAGCTGAGGGTGGCTGGAGGATATGAGTTTGAGGCCTGCACTCAGAAGCCATTAGCTGCAGAGGGAACAGAAGCCATGGTCCTGGATGAGCTTTCCCAGGAGTAAGTGCTTATACAGTGCAAGAGACCAGTGAGTTCTGGAGCCTGGGACACAGACACCAGCCCAAGAAGCAGCAGTGAAGAGGTCTGGACCTGCCCTTTGCAGTGAGAACAAAATGCCCAGAGCCAGGTTTTTGTCAGGTTAGTGGAAAAGTAATTGCAGTTTTGGACCATGAATTTTAAAGCGTTATAACTAGGCTCAAACAAATCTTTATTAATCAGAAGAGGACCCCTTACAATCAACACATTTTTGCCAATGAGAAATAAGTTTGTTCATTCCTGTAGCATACAAATCTGTGCTTTGGGATTCAAAGAACTCTTGGAAAGCATTTTCTGCATCCTGCCGGTTGTGGAAGCATTTTCCCTGCAAAAAAGTTGTTAAGATGCTTGAAGAAGTGGTAGTTCAGTTGGTAAGAGGTCAGGTAAATATGGCAGATGAAGCAAAACTTTGTAGCCCAATTTGTTCAACTTTTGAAGGGTTGATTGTGCAATGTGTGGTCAGGCATTGTCATGGAGAATTGGGCTCTTTCTGTTGACCAATGCCAGCTGCAGATGTTACAGTTTTTGGTGCATCTCATCAACTTGCTGAGCAGACTTCCCAGATTTAATGGCTTTACCAGGATTCAGAAAGCTGGAGTGGATCAGACTGGCAGCCTACCACCAAACCGTGACCATGACCTTTTTTGGGTACAAGTTTGGCTTTGGGAAGTGCTTTGGAACTTCTTCTTGGTCCAACCACAGAGCTGGTCATTGCTGGTCATTGTGTAAAATCCATTTTTCATTGCATGTCACAATCCAATCAAAAAATGGTTCATCGTTGCATAGAATAAGAGGAGACAACACTTTAAAACAATGATTTTTTTTAAATTTTCGCTTATCAAGCTTTGTCGCTTCCAGTTTGCTGCTAATGCTGAACAATGGTAGGATGGTTGACGTTGAGTTCTTCGGCAGCTTCTCATGTAGCTGTAGGAGGATCAGCTTTGATGGTTGCTCTCAATTGGCCACAGTCAACGTCCACTGACTGGCCACTATGCTCCTCATCTTCAAGACTCTCATCTCCTTTGCAAAACTTTTTGAACCACTACTGCACTCTACATTCATTAGTAGCTCCTGAGCCAAATGTGTTGCTGATGTTGTGAGTTGTCTCTGCTGCTTTATGACCCATTTTGAACTCAAATAAGAAAATCACTCGAATTTGCTTTTTGTCTAACATCATTTCCATAGTCTAAAATAAACACAAAATAAACAGCAAAGAATAAGTCATTAGCAAAAAAAAAAAAAAAAAAAGCGAGAAATGCACGTTAAAATGATGTATAATGTAACCACATTTATTTAACAAAATGTAATCCAGTATCAAATGGCAAACTACTACAACGCAAAAACCACAATTACTTTTGCACCAAACTAATATCTCTAATGTTCGATTCTGCAGGGTTCCTGGTCCTCCTTACAATTACTCCAAGCCAACTTGTCCGCAACTAACTTCCATTAACCTTTATATCATTTCCCACAAGGGTTTGCCAAGGTGGAGGTAAAAGTTTTTGTTTTTTAATTTAAGCAAAGTAAAACAGGGATTTGAAGAATGGCAAATTATAATCTTTTCGAGTTTGGAACTCCAAAAGGCAAAATCTAAGATGTTTTGAGAGATGAAGTAGGAAGTTCTGGGACCCAACAAACTTTAGGCTAAAACTGGGTATTGGGTAAAATTGTATCTCGGCAGGCTAGCCAGTATATTTTTACTAGCATTTTGCTGACTACACACCAAGGAAGCCCTGTTCTCCTTTTCGCACAGTTGATATTGACAAAACGCTCTGTGCTAAGCTAGCTGCCTTACCTCTCCCACTTTACAGACAAGGGAACAGGCACAGAGAGCTCACGAAGCTTGCGCCCGTTGACCTGGCTAAATGGAGGGGTGGAGGGGTGGAGGGGTGGCGAGTTGGCTGTGTGCAGAGCCCCCACCCCCACTCAGCTGACCAGGTGTTTGTGCCTCCTGAAGGAATGGGGATGTGGCCTGAGCGCTCGTTCCACACTAAAACACTACATGTACACGATGCCCACCCAGCAGGACCACAAGTCATTCCAACTCACAACAATTTAGAAGATAGAGAAAATACATTCAACCCTGACACATGTTTGGGAGGTAGGGTGGGGCTCACCTGGGCCACAAATACAGTGAAATTCTCAGCTCACAAAAGAAAGCGGGTGGTGTCCCAGAACCTTGACCTGATTGGCATTTTTGCCTTCTAAACAGAACAGTGAGTATGAATTCTTGAGAGGACTGAGGCACCTAGAGGAGGTTTGTGTTTGCTGTCAGCACAGTCATTGCTCAAACCTACAGAGGCCTCCTCTCCTCCTGGGAGGCATTCAGCTAATGCCCTGGGGCCCAGTTCTGACTGTCCACATGGACACCCTGCCAGCCCCACCAGGCAGGAACTGTGCCACCCCCAGCACCTGTGAGCAGCCTCAGGGTGACCTGAGAGTGGCCACGCCAAGCAGGTGTCCTGCTAGACCAGGGAGGAGGCAGTCCCCACACCAGCCTGGGGGAAGCCAAGGGCTGGCGGTGACAGAGGCAAGTCAGGGAGTCGCGGGCCAGGAATGTATTAAACAGGACAAAGGACCTAGAAGACCTTCAATCAGCAGTGAAACTCCCAATCACTGCATGCCAGCTCAGTGTGTGGAAGGCCCATTTCCCCAGCAGCAGGGACAGCCTTTGCATCAGGAACATCAATGGGCCTCAAGTGCAACATCTCTGGTCAATTTCACAGTCTGGGTCTCTTGAAAGTACTTAGTCCCAGTTCTGCTCGGCAATGAAGGCGCTGCTAGGAACTGGGAAGGAACCCAAGGTCAGTATGACCGTATTCTTCCACAAGAATAACTTTCACTGGAACACTTTCTAAACAAATACCCTAGATATAGCCAAAGAAATACAACGCTATGGCTTTTTTCTAGTGAAACTTGCTGAAACCGATATTTTCTTCATATTAAAGTAGAGTTTCCCAAAATGTTTGAGATGTTACATTGACAAATATTAAACCCTAAGAACTGTATATCTATTTTAGAGCATATGATAAAAAATAGAACTGGTATAGCAAATCTATGCCTTCAGTGGTGATATAAAATTTTCTTCATAAGATTGTAGAGGAATAATCTATTTCAGGTAAAATGTTAGACTGGGATAAAGTTGGTATGCTGGCATGGCAAATGTTGGACTCTGTAGCTGCCATAAAGTCCAAAAGCAGAATCTTTCTACATCAGCGCCAGAGCACCCCTTTTAAAAGAGAGACATCTGGGCTGGGTGTGGTGGTTCACGCCTGTAATCCCAGCACTTTGGGAAGCCGAGGCAGGTGGATCACAAGGTCAGGTGATCGAGACCAGCCTGGCCAATATGGTGAAACCCCATCTCTACTAAATATACGAAAACTTAGCCAGGCATGGTGGTGTGTGCCTGTGGTCCCAGCTACTCAGGAGGCTGAGGCAGAATAATTGCTTGAACTCAGCAGGCGAAAGTTGCAGTGAACCGAGATCGCACCACTGCACTCCAGACTGGGTGACAGAGTGGTACTCTGTCTCAAAAAAAAAAAAAAGAGAGACATCTGATTCTATGTATAGTTTATTAAATTGGAACAAATTACAGTTAATCAATACAGTGTTAATATATTAAGACTTCATTCAGAGGCTGGAGAAAAACTCATGGCTAAAGACTAGTTGGAAACATGTTAAATACTCATAATGTCTTTCTTTCTTTCTTTCTCTCTCTCTCTCTCTCTCTCTTTCTCTCTTTCTCTTTGGACAGGCTGTCTCTCTGTCACCCAGGCAGGAGTGCGCTGGTGCTATCACAGCTCACTGCAGCCTCCACCTTCTGGTCTCAAGTGATCCTCCTGCCTCAACCTCCCAAGTAGTGGGGACTACAGATGTGCAGCACCACACCCAGCTAATTTTTTCCTATTTTTTGTAGAGATGGGGTCTCACCATATTGCCCGGGCTGGTCTCAAACCCCTAGGCTCAAATGATCCTCCCGCCTCAGCCTTCCTAAGTGCTGGTATTACAGGCATGAGGCACCATGCCTGGCCTCCCATAATGTCTTTAAACCCACTGGGGTCAGGCTTTTCTCCCTACTCCATCGCTGAGAAATGAGACTGTGGGTCAATCCACTCTTACCATTGCAGAAACAATGGGTACCTCTGGGGCCCAAGGAGGGTCCCAGGAGGTAACTCCAGGTCTGTTGAGTCCACACCCTGCTGTGAGGAGGAGCAGGACCATGAGTCAGGTCAGCCGGCAACCCACACAGGGGCTCAGAACTTTCTAGAATGTGACAGAGCAAAGCCCCACATAAACAGAGGGTCAGGTGATGTGCAGAAATTTGAAATGTTTTCTGAGCACAAAATATCTCCAATTTGTCCACATTCCATAAAACTCAAAAATGTGAAAACAGTGATTGGATGTTTGGAGGTGCAAACAGCTGAACCCAGGTATACTGGATAAAAAGATCTAACAGTGCCCAACATACCTGAGGGAATGATGGCTGAAACCCTGTTCCTGGATCAGATCCCATTGGCACCTGTGGTAGACAGGATTCTAAGGTGGACCCTAAGGCCCCACCCCTGGTGTGCTTGCCTGTGAAATTTCTCCTAAGCACAGGTCCCCTAGGGACAGGACAGCACACCACTCCTGTGACCGTGGTGGGCAACAGGGAGAGGGTCCTGGCTGGGTTTGATCAGATTATGTGACCATGGTGGGCAGCAGGGAGAGGGTCCTGGCTGGGTTTGATCTGATTATGTGACCATGGTGGGCAGCAGGGAGAGGGTCCTGGCTGGGTTTGATCCGATTATGTGAGGTCTTTAAATGCACAGTTTCCCTAGCTGACTGCAAAGGAGAAAGCCAGACAGAGGCACTCCTGCTGGACTGGGTAAAGGAGCAAGAATCATGTTGTAAATTGCCCATGGGGTGGTTCTAGGAGCAGAGAGTGACCCCTGGGCCACAGCTATCAAGGAAGCAGAGATCTGCCACCTCACAATTTCCGCCTGTGAAACACTAAGCGGAGGACCCATGTGACCTGGATTCTCGGTGGAGTTGTGAAATGATGCATTTGTGTTGTTTTATGCCACTGAGCTTGTGGCATTTTGCAACCACAGTAACCATGTCCTTTCCTCAGATGTCCTTTCTTCCATGTTCACCCCTGAAATGGGGCCCATGTGTGTGCCTGAGTTCCACCGAGAACGCACAAGAGGAGAGGTGGCAGACATTAGCCTGAGGAAGTTTTAAGGAAAGGGACTCCACTCTTTGCCTTTGAGGCATGTCTACAAGCATGAGAAGATCTGTTGGTCATTTTCATGGACCCACCACATTGACTTTGAAAAACACCTCTGTGCCTTGCCCATCTACAAGTAGGGCGATGATGACTTTCTCTGTCTGGATCCTGCTGAGTTACATAGTTTTTCTAAGAGCCAGATTTTGAAACAAGAGCACATTTGGCTCTGGAGTGTTTCTGCCGACAGCATGACCGTGCGGCCCCAAGCACCCGCTTTGCAGGTTCTGGGCACGATGGTCCCAGCAGGAGAGCTGGCAACTGCCCCACGTAGACAGTTGGCTGGAAGCCAGATTGTCTGGGTTGTCATTGCTAACACAGCATAATACAAAGCAGGGCGTGTGTTTGTTTAAAGGGGCTGCTTTCTCTCCTTTCACACGGACCCCGTGAACGTGAGCACTTTCTCAGGACGCACCCTTCCTTGGCCTTGGGTATCTGGGTGGGCCATCTCCTAGGCTGCACACTCCCAGAGGGCTTGAGCTTGCACACTGTTCTTCCTTTCCATCTTTGCTGCTATGTCATGGGCTTCTTAAACTATTGTCCCTTGTCCATCATCCTACAGATCTGGGGATTTACCTTGGATGAAATTGTTATTTAGATGTTTCTCTACAACCTCTGTCACAGGCTACTCATGACTGATTCAAGTGTGAAAAAGCCAGGGAAAAAACAGATTTTGTACTTCAGTCTATCCATGCACATCACACAATGGGGTGCTGCCTCTCTGGAACCCCATTTCAGAAAGCAAATCCCCTATCTGTCCCTGACTCTCAGTGACGCTGCTGCCTCTCATGCTCCTCACAGTCCCAGAATAGACTCACTACCGCTTTCCCCAGTTGGTGCTTAATTACTACAGAATCGCCGGGGGAGGGTAGAAAAGGTGACCGGAAGGAGGTGAAGAGGAGCCTGGGGTCCCAGCAGCCACGCTTTTCCCACATGGAGCTCCCAGCATGCCTTCTGCATACACAACCTTATCCAGACCCATCGCACAATAACCAGCCTGCATTCTCCACCTGCGTCAGCTGTTGTCTCTGTCAATTCAGGCTGCTATGACAAAATGCCATAACCTGGGTGCGTGGCTTATAAACAACAGAAGTTTCTTTCTCACCGTTTTGGAGGCTGAAGGTTCAAGATCAAAATGCCAGCAGATCCAGTGTCTGGGAAGGGCCCACTTCCTGGTTCATAGACAGACATCTTCTTGTTGTGTCCCCACAGAGCAGAAAAGGTGAGTGGTCTCTCTTGGGCGTCTTGTATAAGGGCACAAATCCCATTCATGAGGGTTCTACCCTGGTGACCTAATCACCTTCCAAATGTCCCACCTTCTCATTCCCTCACCTTAGGGGTTAGGATTTCAAGCTGTGAGTTTTGGGTCGACACAAACATTTAGACCACAGCAGCTATCATTTCTTTCTCAGAGCAGCTGCCCCAAGCGGCCCTGAGAGAAGGGCCCAGCTGCTGATGCTGGAGGGTGCTCTCCATCTTTCCCTCTGACCCCCAGATGCCTTGTCTCCCCATCATTGGTTAGTGTCCCTGGGTATTAACCATTTGCTTTCTTCTATCCTCAGAGGGGCTGGTACTCGCATCTCAGAGAGACACAGGCCCTCTCTTCTAGAATGTCATAGCCATGTGGTGAAACCTTCTTTTCCTGGGTGATATGGTTTGGCTGTGTCCCCACTCAAATCTCATCTTGATTTGTAGCTCCCATAACCCCCACTTGACACGAGAGGGACCTGGTGGGTGGTAATTGAATCACGGGGGTGGTTTTTCTCATGCCGTTCTCATGGTAGTGAATGCGTCTCCTGCGATCTGATGGCTTTATTAAGGGTGGTTCCCCTGCACACGCTCTCTTGCCTGTCACTATATAAGACAGGCCTTTTTCCTCCTTTGCCTTCTGCCGTGATTGTGAGGCCTCCTCAGCCGTGTGGAACTGTGGATCCATTAAACCTCTTTTTCTTTATGAATTACCCAGTCTCAGATATGTCTTTATTAGCAGTGTGAAGACAAACCAATACACTGGGCTTGCCCCTTCCCGATAGTGCCTCTGTAGGGAAAACTGGGGTATCTGCGTTTCTTTAAGGTTCTTTCAAAGAGGCCACTGAGGGTGTTTCTCCAATCTCACTTAGGAAACCACTGTACTCATTTCAGTTGATCACAGCTATCCAGGTTTACATATCTCTATAACACATTTCTTCATCTATTTTCATATGAGTCACCAGAATGAGCACAGAAGAGGACGGACCACAGAAGTACGGATGGCAATAGAGAGGGAACTGACTTTCCCTGGAGAAAGACACCAATTTCCCACTTCAAGCTGGTCCAAGTAGCCGAACAGCAAATAAAGGAGATAGCCAAAAAAAAAAAAAAAAAAAAAAAAAAAAATCTGTAACTAGGAGCAGTTGCAGACAGAAGTTTGATGTCTTATCATTTCTCTCAGCTACATTCACACTCAGAGACAACTGCTTTGTCCAACGTAGTCAATGCAGAAAAAAAAAAAGCAATCAAGGTTTTCCATATTGGCTACAAAGGCTACAGTCTGTAGACTCTGGTTAGCACATTCATGACCACAGTTCCATTTCATTTCTTTTGTCAGTTAAAAACTGGTATTTGGTTAAATGAAATCTCCATATTTTACTTAAACCCTGCTCGTCTAATTTTCACAAGTATCTAAAAATGTATATTGCTGTTTCTTGGCAGAGCCCAATTCCATCTTTATTTATCTTAAAAGTAACAATTCTCCAGATACAAAATGTTTTATTCTTTAAAAAACAACCCAGATGACATTGACTAGGTGCTTAGGAGTGGGGCGGGTTTTCTACTGAGGGCTTCAAAATCATGACTCATAATAATCCTAGGATAGGCAAAAATGTCATTACCACATTACAGATAAGGAAACTGAGGCTCAGGAAGGGGAAGTGGTGTCCTTAAGGCTCTCACGTCAGGACTGCATGCTTTAGAGAAGAACCACAGCACAAGAGCGGCAACACATCGCTGCTGTCAGCTTACCGCCGAGCTCCCAGGCTGAGGCCGTCACCAGGAGCTACCTCCTTCACACGCCACTGACCTGATGGTGTGTAAACAGCTGGCCACTTTCACACCCTCATGCACACACTCAGCAAAGATAGCTCTTCAAACTTAGACTCTCCCTTCCTGTTTTGTGCGCATGCTTCTAATTACACAGTTGTCTCCCTAGTGAGTTAGCTCTGCAGGAATGGATGAAAAGATTGGTGTTCAGACCCTCCACAAAAGACCAGACATAAGATGCAGCTGGAAGCACTGGGCGGAGAGGAGCTCAGCACAAGCCATCATCTCCCAGGGGACGGAACGACCCCCTCAGCTCCCTTTCCCAGACACATCCAGTCTCCCGTCCCCACAGCCCCCCACCCCCCAACCGCCTTCTGTAGGCTGCGTGGAGGGTGAGTCCGTCGGGGGAAGGGAAGAAGCGACAGGTTTAGAAAATGCTGGCGGAGTCTGGATTGACAGGGAGAGGGTCCTGAGCCTGACTTTCTTGAGCTGGGTGTGACCTTGGTCTAAGGGAGAGCAACAAAATCCAGCCCGCCCCCTTTCTGCTCACACTCCCCGAGGAGACCTCCTGGCAGGGCCGTGGTGCCTGGGAGACGAGAACCCCACCCGCTGCATTCTCAGCACCAGCAGGCCTGGGACTTTCCTTGAAGGCTGCTTTCCTTTTCGCCCAGCCTGCTCTTGATGCTGCGGTGCTCAGGTCATGGGAACCACGGACTGCCTGGGAGACCCCCGACTGTGCCGGCCCCTTTCCCCCCATGCAAGATCCTAGGTAGAAATGCAGATGGGGAAGTGATGCCTCCGTTCTTGTTGTGAAAATGTTTTCACACACTGAAAAGTTGGAAGACAACAAACACTGCGACATGTCACCTGGATCCAGCACTCCGTGTCATGTTGTGATTTCTCTGCCTCCGCCCGCTTTCTCTCGTGGAACCGGCTGGAAGCTAGTTACAGACATCAAAACAACTCACCCCTGCATTCCTCAGCAGGCGCCTCCTAAGAATAAAGATGTAACTACTGTATGGGGCTCTCCAGAGAAACAGACCAATAGGATTCATGTGTGTGTCTATATTTAGAGAGAGAGAGATTTCCTTTTAAGGAATGAGTTCCTGTGATTGTGGGGCCTGCCAGGGGGCCTAGTTGGTTCCAGCAGGCTGGAAATGTGAGTGAGTTGATCTTGCCATCTTAAACTTGATCTCTGCAGGGAAAGCCGGCAGACTGAAAACTCAGGCAGGATTTCTGTGTCACATCCTTAAGGCAGAATTCCTTCTCCTTTGGGAAAACTCAGTCTTTGCTCGCAAGGTCTTCAACTGTTTGGATAAGGCTCACCCTCATTAGGGAAGGTCATCTTTACTCACAGTCTCTGCTTTAAATGTTAATCACATCTAGAAAACACCTTCACTGCAACACGTAGGCTGGTGCTGATCAAACAGCTGAGCACCATAGCCTAGCCAAGGTGACACATACATTAACCATCACAATCACATTACCATTAAGAGTGGTTTTATTTTAATAATAGCCTGAAGCTTATGGTTCAATATACCCTTAGAAACAGAGGCAGAGAATGTCATCCTTTGTGTAAAAAAGGGAAAATAAAGAAAATGGTATTGTATTTGCTTGCATTTGCATATGGAAAATCAGGAAGGAGTCACACAGAGTCCATGGAAGTGGAAACCTGGCAGAGGAGGGCACCAGACAGGCAGCTCCAAGGGAAGGAAGCCACTCACTCAGAGCTTGCTTTGACTTATGAGCCACATGAGTGGTTCCTGCTGAATAAAGAGCAAAATATCAAAAGGGGTTGAATTCTAAGTGAATCCCTAGTTAAAACAACAAAACACATTTTGTTGTGAACTGCTGCCTCAGGAACCCAGCACACCCTATTTCTACTTTCTCCATGGGAAGATTTGCCCATCTAATGATTCAAATCTATCCTAAGGAAAACAAAGCAGAACCAAAATTAAAAAGTAGACAAAATATTTGGAGTTGAGATTTTCACCAATCCTTAGGGAGTGAGGGCAGCATCCAGGAATCACCAAGCAGCTACACTCACCCTTTAGGCTCTGGAGGGTCCCGAGGCCCAGCCAGGCCTGTGAGAGGAGCTGCAGCAGCAGTCGCAGCCTGGGGGATCTGCATCCATTTTCACGCCCTGGTCTCTGGCCTGTGACGGGACTGTGTTTGTTTTTAGAACTGGGATCGTGAGCACAGAACACGCGTGCCACTGGACTCCACGGCGTTGAGTGTCTGCATTCATCCAAAGGGGCCCTTTTGATTTGACTGTTCGATGACTTTTCTCTCATCCACCGAACATCTACATGTGGGCTGATCTTTCCATACCAATATTATAATAAGGAACTTTCCAGATGACTAATAACTCAAGGCATGTTTTTCAAGATGTGCTTTACATTTCACTCTGTAAGTGTGCACCGCGGGAAGGATCTTCAGTTCTGTTCCAGTTATTACTGCGGAATAACGGGCACAAACTTAGTGGTACAAAATAGCCCATATGCTCACAGATTCTGTGGGGCAGACAGTATTGGCAGTGGTTATGGGGGATGTGACCTCTTCTCCATGATGCTTGGGCTCAGCTGGGAAGACTCCAATGCCTGGGGCTGGAATCGTCTAGAAGCTGCTCTCCTGCATGAGGCTGGGCTCCTTGGGACCATCCACCAGAGAACCTGCATGCAGGCTTTCCCATGCCTCCAGCTTCTCACAGCGTGACCCAGACAGAAAGTTTCCGAAGACTATGATTTCTAGGCCCCTACGTAAAAGCTACAACATGGCCTCCTTTGACCTGGGGAGCCATGTGTCACCACAGCTAGGCCAGATCTAAGGGAAGGGCTTCAGTCTCCCCTACTCTTGTGGGAAGGGAAGGGAAGGCCCATATTGTAGAAGAGCTTGTGAGATGGGAGATATTGACGTCAGCTTTGGAAAATGCAAGCTTCCCCAGAATCTGACCATGGTGACATGGGAAGGGACTTAGGACCCTCCCTTTCTCCTTTTACACATTCTGAGGCTCTGAGTAGAAGTTGGAACCTGGGTTTCCAGACCCTGGTCCCCACCCAGAGCTGCTGCTGTGGCCACACAACTTCCCATTTACATTACAAAGAAAAGTCACTTTGTGTTTCTCTTCACGTGTTTTATTTTTTTTCTTTCTGCCTTCTGTGTTCTCTAGATCAAATGAAGAATGCCCATTTATTATTTATTCCAGGTATGTCCTAGATGCATACAATTTCTTCCCAGTGATTATTTAAGATAAAAATGAAGATTGGGTTTTATCTTTTAAATGAGAGTCAAACAAGCACCCTGGCTTGTTAACAGAGTGGTCAGTACCAGACCCTGCATTGCTTCTGCAATCTCCTTAATCTCCTGTTTCGTGGATGCATTTAGTGAATCCACCTGGCCCTGATTAACTGGGCTGTGTAAAGAAAGGCCCCTCACATGGAGTCAGACATTAAAAGATACTCGGTGTTTTAACATTGAGTGGGGAGGCAGGGAAACAACGGGGAATTCTCCTATAGTAATGATCCATTTTAGGTCACCTTTCACCGTCAGACCACATGAGTTGGGATATAGGCTGTATGGCTATAACAAAGACCTAAAAATACAGTGGCAGAAATACATTTATTTCCCTCAAATACACGACAACAAAGGCAAACAGCTTGGGCCAGTGTGACCACTCTGCCACTTTCAACACATGGCTTCCATTTCTGGGTTCCAGGCAACTACCCCAATTTCCTAGGTTGGGGGATCATGGAGAGAAACTAGTGGGCATTTCTTTTTCTTTCCTAAGGCACACATCACTTCCTTCTTCATCTCATTGGCCCAAACTTGGTCACATGGACATATCTAGCAGCAAAGGAGTCTGGGAAATGGAAAGTAGTGGGCATTTCTCTTTTTTTCCTAAAGCACACATCACTTCCTTCTTCATCTCATTGGCCCAAACTTGGTCACATGGACATATCTAGCAGCAAAGGAGTCTGGGAAATGTAGTCTCTTGAAGAAAGTCTAGGCATACAATTAAAATTCTGAGGGTTTCTATTCCTAAAAGGAAGAAAAGATAAATGGATGTTGGGAACAGTTTGCTCTCTCTGTCCTGCACTAATATGTTTATCTTCTTGGTTTCCCATGAAGAAGCAGAGATTATGGACCAGGGATACAGGTTGCCACAGAAACCACACTAACTGGCTGGTGCCACCCACAATGTTATCTTTTCTTCTCCACCCTTTGCCTAAGTGATGTCTCTAAATGAGCAAGATTGTAAGAAACAAATGCTGTGGACTGAATGTCCACTGTTTCTTGGTCATTGGTTCTTTCTAATAGTGTGTTAGTCTTTAGAGCCAGATACACCTGGGTTCAAATCCCAGCTCTGCCAGTAGCTATGTGGGGGCCTCAGTTTCTTTGTCTAAAAATTAGATACCCTATTACTTGCTGCCTAGGGTTAACATGCAGACTGAGTGAAAGAGTGTAGGTGAAGCACAGTGCCTGACACATAATAGCAACTCAAAAAAGCGTCCTAACTATCACCATTACCAGGAAGGACATACTCTATAAGAGCCTGGTTTGCAGTCTGATTAACAGATTTGTGTCACTTGTGGCAAACGAGACCTGGGGACCTCCAGAAGCCTCCTGCGCTGACTCTCCAGTCCTTATTGAGCCCACCTCTAGGGCCAGCCTCCCCCACCACATTGGCTTGAGGTGGACCAGGAAAGTCTGGGTCAATTCATTCTTCCAGTGCTGTACCCCAAAGAGAGTGCAGACTTCCCACCAAGCCCTATCTCACTTGGCTTTGGCCTTCCTGGCTTAGGCTGAGGCTCTTGGGAACACAGCAGCCAGCACCTGGCTTCCGTGTGCAGTTCGACACCCAGAGATGAGCGGGGAGAGGTCAGAACACCTTCTCCCTGTGAGCCATGTGGTGGCATGCTTGACTATTGCAATGTTGGCTAGACACTCTGGCTTTGTAGGAGTCTGGGATTTGGGGGTTATCTTCTTCAGGTCTACATGGCCCTGGTTTAGAATCTGGGGTCCCCCAGCCAGGATTCCCATCTTTCAGAAACACCTCAGCCAGCCTAAGGCATCTGCTCCAATGGTCTCCATGACAACCCCGGGGAGCCTGCGGTGAGCAGCCAGCAGAGCTTGCCAGCCGGGAGGCCCATCCCGCTAATTGGATAATGTACATGAAAGAGCTGATCACACCTGGCACCTGAATCAAAGGGTGAACTCACCAGACATGAATCATGCCAGCCTGTTAAGTAGGTACAAGTGTTTTTATTCCTGGCCATAGGAGCAACCTTGCTTGTAATTAACCATCATCCCTATTGTCTGTCTAATGCCCATTAACACCCCCGAGAGAGGAGTTGTGTTATTCTTATTTTGTAAATGAGTAAGAGACAGCACTTAATCAGAACTCAAGGATTCTTATTTGTTGGGCTATTTAAGCTAGAGTGAATGTTTGTTTTTTACTGACCATCGTAATGTCAACATTGCCTTTAAAAAACAGCGAATGGAAGAAGATGAGGAAAAAAGCAGGTAGGGAGAAAGGGAGAAGGAAAAAAGGAAAGAGAAAATGATGATTAGATGGTGTGGTGTGGAATTAACATAAGGTTACCAAGTGTGTATGATTTTACAGATGTTAAATACCTACTACGATTACCTACTCCTACCACATCTCCACATCTGCAGAATCTAGGACAAGAATGTGAGAGAAAAACAATGACAGTCCTAAAGGACAATTGGCAACTTGGATTGCCATCCCCCCAGGGTCCCCATTTTCCTAATTTCCACTTAGACCAGTTACAACTTGAGCATTCCCACACATAGAAATCAAAGGGCCAGGCCTCAGCGCCAGGCTGCACCCAGCACAGGCAGCCTCTCTTCTTGCTTCATTACAGTGGGCTTGCATTTGCCTCCAAGGATGTCCAGGGCTCTGCAAACCAAACCTTCCAGCCGTTGGACTTTTTCAGCTACAAAATATGGATCAAGTATGAACTAGTAACCACCCATTAAAATATATGTATATGGTTTGGGAAAGAGAATGTATTTTAAAGTGAAAGCAAAGACTTAGCACTGAGTAAAAGTTAAATATTTTTGTTTGATTCAGTCTGAAAATAGAAAAACAGAAAGTGGTGTCTGAGAGTTTATGGGCATGAAGGAAATCAAGCTTGGGCAAAATAATCTTTAGCGAAATTTTATAGCTGACTCACAAATCCTTACAAGGCAGAGGGTGTTAGTATGAGGGACATGAGGCAGCACCATTAATAGTGCTATTATGCACCTGGTGAAATTTCAGGAAGGTGAATACGTGAAAGAGGACCATTGAGTCTGAGCTTTGCATTAAGGGATAACACTGCTCTTCATCCCAGGAGGGCGGATGTCTTGATCCTGGCTTTATGATGGCATGACACACACATCCCTCAACACCTGACTCACTTTGTTGGCCTGCTGATGTCCACAGGCAGCCACATGTGACGGCCTCAGAGCTGAGTGGAGAAACGCCTGCGGCTTCGGGAAGGACTTGCTGCAGCCTGCTCCCGCCCCAGCCAGCCTCCTTCCAGCCCCATTGTTCTCGACACATAAGAGGCCTGGCAAGTCTCAACCCGGGTGTAAAGCGGCATCCCTTACCCTACAAATACAGAAGTCATTTTTCTCCAGTAGCTAAGAAAGGCCTAGTGCTGCGTTACAAGAGTTCATTCACGTACACAGTACATGCTAGAACTCAAATTACACTTGGATGCTTTCTTGGGGGAATCTGTTATTTGTTTGATTGTCCCCATATATTTTGATGGGAAATATGGTCCTATGTTCACTCAGACCTACACAAAATAATAATAGCTGCCATGTATTAAGTACCTGCTATGGGACAGGTGGCTTATATGCATTTTTTATTCATGGGGTTACTTTAGTCAGTAAAGAATGAAAGCCGGGTGCAGTGGCTCAGGCATATAATCCCAGCACCTTGGGAGGCCGAGGCAGGCAGATCACCTGAGGTTGGGAGTTCAAGACCAGCCTGACCAACATGGAGAAACCCTGTCTCTGCTAAAAATACAAAATTAGCCAGGTATGGGTGGTGCATGGCTGTAATCCCAGCTACTTGGGAGACTGAGGCAGGAGAATCGCTTGAACCTGGGCGGCAGAGGTTGTGGTGAGCTGAGATCACACCATCGCACTCTAGCCTGGGCAACAAGAGTGAAACTCCATCTCAAAAAAAAAAAAAAAAAGAATGGAATAGAATGATCTTGTTTGCATTTTACAGACAAGGAGACCAAAGCCAGGAGCAGTTGAATAATTAACACAATTTCACAGCTAACGAATGAGATCCAGATACCACCCTTTCTGATCCTCAGACGCCCTCCCTGGCACTCCAGCTGCCGTCTGCCCAGCCAGGAGTAGCCCACAAACTCTTCTACCTCCTTGCTGGGCAGCTCTTGCTAGAGTCTTCACCTCCTCTGTAGAAAGGATTGGGTCTTCCAGCATTGCTCCAAAATGCTTCACTTTGTCATTCAAACTAAGAGCAAAACCGAGAGAGGTAAGAGCTTATTGCCCCAAGAATAGTCAAAATGTTATGCTGTAGGCACAGGAAAAAAAAAAAATTGCAAGGGGATTTTGAAGAAATAATTACATCAACTTTTTTAAAGTACTGCAGAAAATATCCTGCTAATTTGAATTACTTAAAAGACCAATCTAAATTCACAGCAGTGTTTAGGGAAACTTCTCTCATGAATTGAAAAGGACCACCTAGAATTCTGTGCTTCATTGAGTGTATATACGGCTGTATGGATATTGCATTTTTTCTGAAATGGCTCATCACACCTGCTACATGTTATTGTGCATGCTTATTCACAAACGTGAACACTCACTTTCACAGCAACCTCATTTCATGTAAACCCAGTGTCTCCTGCGTAGATAAATACCACCGCAGAACAGCTATAAGAAAACGCAGTCTCTACCTGATCAGCACTTCATCTTTCTCTGGCTGCCCAGTGGAAAGCGAAAGATAGCAAAAGTGGCACACTCTTACAGAAAAAGACCCCAAAGGGTGCAAGGTCCAAAGCTTTTCTGGAGGCCAACAGCTTGTGTGTTTGAAGAAGTGACAGAGAAGAGAAACACTACAAGAAGCACTTCAGTTCCCCACACCCAGCGACATGAGAAGCGATAGGGGGACCTGTCAGGCTCTGCAGGTGACACAGCCCTTCAGGAGTCAGCACAAGTTGACCAGGCATTCCTCTGCACTGGGATTCCTTTAAGCCTCTTATCTATGTGTGCACTGATCTTATCCTCTTCAGATTATGAGGCCATTACTAAGACTCACCACTGAAAGGTGAGGAAACTGAGGCACAACCAGGAAACCTGCCCCAAGGCTGGCAGAGCAGGTGGGGGACAGTCCAGGCTACCTCCACCTCATGACAATTCTTCAAGAAGATGGGCATGGAAAATGCAAAATTATCTGCAGGAATATTGCAGTCTTGCTCTTTAAAACGATTCTACCTCTTAAAATAGAGCTATGGAAGCTGCTGGTTGGGCTGGGTGCAGTGGGTCATACCTGTTATCTCAGCACTTCGGGAGTTCGAGGTGGGAAAATGGCTTGAGTCTAGGAGTTCGAGACCAGCCTGGCCAACATGGCAAAACCCCATCTCTACAAAAATACAAAAATTAGCCAGATGTGTTGGTGCATGCCTGTAATCCCAGCTACTCAGGAGGCTGAGATGGGAGGATGGCATGAGCCTGGGAGGCAGAGGTTGTAGTGAGCTAAGATCACGCCACCGCACTCCAGCCTGGGCAACAGAGCAAGTCTGTCAAAAAAAAAAGAAGAAGAAAGGAGGAAGGAAGGAAAGAAGTTGCAGGTTAGATGGTAGTTCATTTGTGCTCATTTCAACACTGCAATGGCCTACAGAAAAAGCACAGCCCAGTGACACGGTAGTGCTGGTTGTCTCTCTCTCCTTCACCACCACCGCACCATGCAGTCACACAGAGGGACCACTACCTTCCTGACGTGGGCTGTCCAGATCGCAGGCAGAGCAGCCAAAGGACACTCTAAAGCAATGACAAGCCTCACTTCCTTCCTCCCTTCATTGTTACCATTGATTGATTGATTGATTGGTTGATTGACTGATTTTTTTTTTTTTTTTTTGAGATGGAGTCTCACTGTGTCACCCAGGGCTGAAGTGCAGTGGCTCAATCTCGGCTCACTGCAACCTCCACCTCCTGGGTTCAAGCGATTCTCCTGCCTCAGCCTCCTGAGTAGCTGGGACTACAGGCACATGCCACCATGCCCAGCTAATTTTTTGTATTTTTACTAGAGACAGGGTTTCACCACGTTAGCCAGGCTGATCTCGAACTCCTGACCTCATGATCCGCCTGCCTCGGCCTCCCAAAGTGCTGGGATTACAGGCGTGAGCCACCGCACCCTGTTCCTTTTTCTACTTATTTTTTTCTACTACCTGAAACAGGAGTCTGACCAACTCTGCCACCAAACAAAGGACCTTTATGATGCCTTAAAAGTCAGTTGATGGGTTCAACAGTCTAAGGGACAAGCACAGAGTGTGTTTTTTGGAACGAGAAAACAGGAGTTCACATGAGCGTGTGGTGGGGCCCTTCCTGTCTTCTTTCTTTCTCCTCCAGACACAGAAGAGGAGGAGGAAGATAAGCAGCGGAGTCCCTATAAATGCTCTGGTGCCCATGGCCAGTCTAAACCACTCTGGGCCTGCTTCAAAGGCTGCCAGAGGGGCTGATGACCGGCAGGCCCCGCTATGGGCCAGCTCCAGCCCAGCGCCTTCCAGCACTTTCCTCATCAGGAGGCTGAAGAGCTGACGGAGAAGGGTGGCCAAAGAAACAATGGCTACCCCACAGTGCGGACATAATGTGCCTTCTAACCGAGCTGATAAAATCAACTCTGAGAATGCAGCTAGGTTTTTAAAAGTGGTTGAATCTAGTTAATGGGTGATTAAATATTGGTTATCAAGGTAATCAATATGTATGGTTTTGTCCCATATCCAGATTTCCATAGGCAGGCTCGGGATTCAATATGCTCAGAAGGCGCTGACATCGGATGTTGTAGAGGGGAGTAAATAGCGTGGGAAGAGGATTCCGCATCCTCTGAGGTGTGATGGAGGAAATGATACACCAACCAGCTGTCCTTGCCTTTGGCTGTGCTGCAGTCACTGTGAGGCTGCGAGATTCCACACACCTGGCTGCACCCAGACCCGTTCAGCCCACAGATCCAAGACGGATGGCACCCCGGCACCCGTGTTCTTAATCCCTAGGGGTGGTATCCTGGTGTCCTGTCTTACAGGTGCGAGCATAGCTGAGAGTCCTGGCCGCACCTGCCATTCAGGCAGAAACGCTCTGCTACCGGGAATCAGAAATCAAGTTCTTTCACAGTTAAAAAAGAAGACAGAAAAGCAGAAGTAGCATCACCAACAAGGCTAGTTTCCACCCCCCACCTACGGCAACTGTGAAACTGTCTCACCAGAAACAAATGAAAAACTGACAGCCAGAAACCTTTTTACCCCTTTTGTTTCACGATCAGTAGAAAGCTTATGACCCACAGGAAAAAAGAAACTGGAACCAGTGGCAGAAAGGGAGCTGGGGTTGCCTCCAAGCTCTGGAGGGGCAGAGCAGGACACAGAGCTGCATTACTCCTGAGCCCACCCGGGAACTGCTCTCCCTCTGGTCGGAGGGTTTGTCTCTGGGCAACCGGGTCCTCCTTTAACTGAACACATGTAGGCCACTTGTCTGAGCACAGGGGTAGCTAGACCTCAAAAAGTCTCATAAGCAAATGAAAATTATAGGGGTGAGAAATGAGAAAGGAAGAATCACATTTCACACAACTGCTATAGAAATGCAAAGCCAGGAGAATGGCGTGAACCCGGGAGGTGGAGCTTGTCACCTGAGCCAAGATCGCACCACTGCGCTCCAGCCTGGGCGACAGAGCGAGACTCCGTCTCAAAAAAAAAAAAAAAGAAAAAAGAAAAAGAAATGCCAAGCAAGTCATCTGCCTAGGCACATGGCACATTTTTCAGTAAATGGACAGACACTACCTTACACCCCCGGCCCCCACCCGGTTCCAGGGAAGTGCTTGACTCTCTGTCCCCACTTCGATAAACGGATCATTCTACCTCTTCAGATGGGCATGGAAAAATCCCTTTAGGAAGTCAACTGTCATATGAAAGTAGCAGCATGCATTCTCCTTTCATTTCTTTTCCTTTTTTTTTTTTTTTTTTTTTTGAGACGGAGTCTCGCTCTGTCGCCCAGGCTGGAGTGCAGTGGCACGATCTCGGCTCACTGCAAGCTCCGCCTCCCGGGTTCATGCCATTCTCCTGCCTCAGCCTCCCGAGTAGCTGGGACTACAGGCGACCGCCACCACGCCCGGCTAATTTTTTGTATTTTTAGTAGAGACGGGGTTTCACCGTGTTAGCCAGGATGGTCTCGATCTCCTGACCTCGTGATCCGCCCATCTCGGCCTCCCAAATTGCTGGGATTACAGGCGCGAGCCACTGCACCCAGCCTCTTTTTTTTTTTTTTTTTTTTTTTTACATAATATCATGCTGTCGCCAAGGCTAGAGTGCAGTGGCATGATCCTGGCTCACTGCAACCTCTGCCTCCAGGGCTCAAGTGATCCTCCCACCTCAACCTCTCCAGTAGCTAGGACTACAGGCACATGACACCACGCTCAGCTACTTTTCAGTTTTTTTGTTTTGTTTTGTTTTTTGTTTTTTTAAGAGATGGAGTCTCGCTCTGTCACCCAGGCTGGTGTGCGGTCAGGCCCTCTCAGCTCACTGCAACCTCTGCCTCCAAAGTTCTAGCAATTCTCCAACCTCAGCCTCCCAAGTAGCTGGGATTACAGGCGCATGCCGCCACGCCTGGCTAATTTTTTGTATTTTAGTAGAGATGGGGCTTCACCATATTGCCCAGGCTGGTCTCAAATTCCTGAGCTCAGGTAATCCACCTGCCTCTGCCTCCCAAAGTGCTAGGATTACAGGCATGAGCCACTGCACCTGGCCTAATTTTCGTATTTTTAGTAGAGACGAGATTTCACCATGTTGGCCAGGCTGGTCTCAACCTCCTGACCTCAGGTATCTGCCCACCTCGGGCTCTCAAAGTGATGGGATTACAGGTGTGAGCCACCACTTCCGGCCCTCCTTTTATTTTTAGAAGGAAGCCTGCACTTACTCTTACAGCTAGAGGTGTTTCCTCTGCGAATAATTTAAAAACAAAACCAAAAATCTCTCTGTCAAAACATAGAACTTCTATCTCATTTTACTCCTTAATATTTGAACGAGTTAATGGCCAGATCAATTGGTCCTTCTAGTCTTTTCCCTATCTATACACAAAGATATAATGCATCTAATTCTAACATTTCTAACCTGGGGTCCATGGATCCCCCAAGAGTCCATAGATGGAATTTGGGGGAGGACTATATGAGCATAGATGGGGAAAAATAAACTTTCATTTTCATCACCTCTAACAGAAATGTAGTATTGACTTCAGTTGGGAATGCAGGCAAGAAACCGCAGTGGGGTTAGCAGTGCTTGCAATGTTGTTGCCATAGAACTCCAGTCATCTTCATGGCACGCTGCAGTTGTTGCAAACACAGATACGGTTGGGTTTCTTTCGACATAGCATGTGTATCATACACATTTTTAAATATTCTGAGTTTTTTCTAGGCTTTACACCACCAAAGGTTCTCATTGCTCAAAAAGGCAGGAATCAGTCAAGTTACAAGAGATCAGAAGCACAGCTCAGTTAGGCAGCAAATATGTTTGCATTTCTGGAAATACCAGTTATGATGGAGCTTGTAGGGTGCAGTATATTTTTCAAAGTATTTTTAGACTTTATTCTCATCACAAATCTTCCAGGGAGGCAAGGTAAACACAGGGCAGGTTTTATTCCTTCTCGGTGCTCTAAAGCACAGAGAGGTTTGGTGAGCTGACCAAGGTCACACAGCTGCTGAGCAGTGAAGGGACCATTTGTCACCTTTACCCACGTTCTCTCAGCTGACATTTATCCCTCTCCTAGGTGAAGGTGAGAGGGGCTGTGTCCTTCTGTCTTTCTGTCTTCCATCTGCTCCCTTAATGGAAATCCAATCTTCTATTAAGTGTCTTGGATTGATAGATCCATCATTTATTCAGTCCTCTAACCTGCTCCCCTGCCAGCCTGTGCTGCACCATCACAGCCTTGTGGCTTTTCTGGGAGAACCACAGCAGCCCATTTCACAACTGTAGCTGTGGACTGGGCACCACTAAAAAGGGTGATTGTGCCAATGAAGCAATGCCCAAAGGGGAAAGACTCAGTTGCTCAGGAAACAGGCTGACCAAATGGGAGCGAAGAGATGAGAGATGGGGACAGGCGGCCACAGCCAGGAGACAGACAGCAGAGTGGGAAGAGGAGGACGTAGACAGGCCTTGGGGAGCAGGAACGAGAGAACGCGGGAGGGTGGAAAAGAATGCTAGAAAGGCAGCAGACAGTGAACTGAGGCCCTGAGAGCGAGCCTGGCCTGGGGATCGCCCCGACTTGATGTATCTCTGGAGTAAACATCTTGCATCACAATCATAAATCCCACACATCTGTCAATGGTTCTTTCTATTTTCAGAGCAATTGTCTTCCTGTGTCTTCTTGCAACAGGCTCCAGGACCAGGGAGACCTAGGCTCAAATCCTACCCACAGTCTCTAAGCCGCAGGGCCTGAGCCCCTCCATCTGGCTTCCCCATCTGCAAAGCCTCAGTCCCTCATACAACAAGGGCCATATGAGGGATGGAAGGAGCATGAATCCCCCAAGAGCACCCAGCTGCTTCTCCCCCTTATTCTGCACAGGTGCTACCTTCTCAGTCTTCTCTGAGCAACATGCTGAACTTGCTGCCTTCCCTTACCACGACTCCCTCTGCCTTCACTGTTTTTCAGAGCATGTGACACCATCTGATGTCCTACATAGTAAACTCACTTATCTGTGTATTGAGAGGTGCCCACTCCCTACCCCTGAAGTTTGAGCTCCCAAGAGCAGAGATCTCGTCTTGCACTTCCAACTGCATCCCTGCCCTAGGACCCGCCTGGCCAATGGCCCCTGCTGAGCAGCATGTGTGGAAGGAACTGGTTAATGAATGCAGAGCGTGGGGTGCACAGTGAACAGTTGCTGGTGCATTTGAAGGCTAGAGACTCTAATGTCATCTGGGATTCCTGCTCTCAACATCAAACTTGGCACCAGACGGGGAGGGAGCTTCCGGCCGCAGCTTGCTTTCTTCATTATGGTGGCCGGAACCTGCAGGGAATCTGAGAATCGGCCCCATCTGGCAGGCCAGGGCCAGCCTGGATGAAGTGATGTTCTTGGGGGTGAATTCAGAGGTCTGCCTGCACCTCTCCAGGCTCCGAGCTGTGTGCTATCATCCTGTTGCTGACAGGTCACACTGAGCAGACATTTTTTTACGCAACCATTTTGTGGTGGGCTCTCCTGCCTGGTATCTGGGACATCTGCCGGAAATCAGGCCCTGTCTGTGGGATTCCGCAGCCATCTCAGCTGGCGTCCTGCTGCCGTTGACTGAAGCCACAGCCTGGGCCTGCATCTCAGGCGAAGGGATAAAAAAGGCAGCCTGGCGTGGGCCATCAATCAACCCTGGGGTTTCCATCCAAGGTGAATCTCATGCAAAAATAAAATCAAAACCCCAGTTCTAAAATATCCTCAGGGGGAGGCGTGTAGGAACTCTGCCTGCGGTGGGCGAGGCCGGGACCGCAGCATCTGGGATTCCTAATTATAGGGGAACCCGAGCTCAAATGTGTCCCGTGTGAGCTGAGACATGCCTGCCTGCCAGGGTCTAACTGTCGCCTGCCGCCAGCTTCCCCGCAGCACCCAGACAGAAACAGACTTCCCTGTGCCCCAACGAGCTCTCACTCACACCTGTAACGTGGTTTCTACCTTTCTCTTAAGGATCCATTTCAGATTTCAAGTCAATTAGCAACCTGCCTCTGTTCTTAGATAAAGCCCATTTGACCTAAAGAACAATTTCTTTTTTAAGTTCTCGGGGCTGGTAAAAAACATTTTCACTAATATCCTTGAGGAAAAAAAAAATCTTTATTGGCAAATGTGTTGGGAAAGTCACATTTCTTTCCTGTCTATTCTACCCAAGGAGCCTCCTTTGTCTCTTCCTTTCATGTCTTCTAGACCAAGGATGTGACCAGTGGGCAGTGGGAGCCGCTGGAGGTGTCCAAACCGAGAGGGCTTCTGAAGGAGCAAGGATGCTGTGGGCCTGCTGGAGAGCCGCAGAGGGAGAAAGAGCTCTCGTTTATTCTGAGGACTCCTGAAGACTGAGACGATGGTGGGAACATTGATCTAGAGGGTGAGAGTCAACACCAGAGTAGGACAAAAGCTCTCTAAGGAAGTGAAGGTTGAAAAACACTGGATCAAAACGGCCAATTACACTCGCTCACTTAATTCCGCGCACCCCCAGACTCTCTGAGATAACAAGAGTTACTTACAAAAAATAAATCCGTAAAAAGCAGCAGAAAGTAAAAAACAGGACCATCAGGAAGCCAGGAAACAACAGCAATTGAATAGAAAGGAAAAAAGAACCACGTTGCTGGAGAAACAAAAGTAGAGACAACAGCAGCCTAAACATTCAGGGGCAGGGGGAGGAAGGGGAGGGCAGTGCAAGGCCCCTGAGAGCAAGGCGGTGGAGCAGGGAGTCCGGAGCCGGGTGTGCCAGCCAGGGTTCTCCAGAGGAACAGAACCAATAGGCGATACCTCCTGTTGGAGATGGGGGATAGGTTTTTGTAAATCTCATATTATAAGAATTGGCTTGCATGATTATGGAGGCCAAGAAATCCCACAGTTTCCCTCCTGGAGGCTGGAGAAGCAGGAAAGCCAGCATTAGAGTTCAATGGTGGGATTCTGTTCAAGTCCAAAGGCCTGAGAACCAGGGGAACCAATGGTGTCAGCTTCAGTCCAAGTCCAAGAGCACAAGAACCAGTAGTGCCAGGGCCTGAGGGCAGGAGAAGATGGATGTCCCAGCTCAAGAAGCCCTTCCTCTGCCTTTTCGTCCCATTCAGGCTCTCTATGGATTGGATGAGGCTGGCCCACCTTGGTGAAGACATCCTCTTTACTTAATCTACCAATTCACATGCAAGTCTCTTCCCAAAACACTTTCAGACACACCTACGAATAATGCGTACCAGGTATTGGGGCATCTCTTAACCCAGTCAAGTTGACACATAACATTACCCATCACATCAGGGTGGCTGCTCCAAACCTGCTGGGCTGAGTGATAGGTGATACAGAGATTCTCACCCCAGGCTCCAGAGGAGAACAGGGTCAGAGCCCAGCAGAGCAAGAGGGCTCCCCTAGGAGGGCTCCCCTAGAAGGTAAGCCCCCAGTTCACCTCACCCACCCAAACAGCATTTCCACAGTCACCAGAGGCCCATTCCTGAGATCAGAACTCTTCTTGGGAGAAGAGCAGGGACTATCAAACTAGCTGTTGAAAACTGAGGATAATCACTGCACATCGGAGAAAATGACATTAAGAAAAAGATGTGTCAATCCAGTAGACAAGCAAACAAAAAAAAATACCCAAGATGGAATTGACAAAAAGCAAAATATTTTAAAATTAGCCTCATCAATATCCTCACAGAAGATTCCAGAGGATATTATATGGTCATCCCTTGGTACCCAGATGGGACTGGTTGGTTAACAGACCCTGCAGGTATCAAAATCTTCAGAGGCTCAAGTCTCTGATATAAAATGGTATCGCTCTTGCATATAGCCTAGGCACATCCTCCCGTGTACTTTAAATCCCCTCTAGATCACTCATAATACCTCATACAATGTAAACGCTATATGAAGTTGTCAGACTGTATTTTTAAAATTTTGTATTATTTTTTATTGTCGTGAGTTTATTTTTTATTCTTTTCAAACATTTCCAATCCATGGCTGGTTGAATCCATAGATTTGGAACCCGTAGATACGAAGGGCCAACTGTATACATAAAATTCTGACAGGTCCTAACCCCCATGGGTGAAGTACCTGTGCTCTGTTCAGCGGCCACCTCCCTCCACTTACAGAACCCCTGGCATACACACACCTACAAGTGTGAGGCCAAGCAGCCCTACCTCACAGTAGGAGGAGCTGTGGGTCCAGCAGAGCGCTCCTTTCCCTGCCATCCCCCTGAGATCTGAACTTTTATCTAGATATTCATACACACTGGACAAATAGGGCAAGATCTCCTGCTACCAAGATGTACGTGGTCAAGCACATAGTCCAGATTTATGTGGCCTGTCTATGTACACACTAACCCTTGCTGCTGTTAGCAGCAGCAACAACACTGACTTTTCCTGAAGCATGTTATTCTGGAAAAATGTACATGATGCCTGCTCCGATCTGGCCATGTGACAGTCTGGCAGTGTCGCCTGCATCTGTCCTACATCAGTCCTGCATCCCCGGCTTTACTCTCGTCAGTGGGGCATCTCGATCAGCCTGCAAGATAGCACTCCCATCACCCCACAAGGAAAACTCACCCTTATTTACATCACCCTCATTGCCCTATTTCTCTGCACCCACTTATGGGGGGAGGAAACACCCAAAAGTAAGTGTTTGACACTAAGTCAAACATCCATTTCCTGTTTTCTCTCGACCAGACTCCTACCACGTTCTCACCTCCATCACCCACTAAGATTGCTGTGGTAGGTAATGTTGATGGCACAGTGTCAAATCCAGTGCTGGGCACAGTGAGTCACTGTCCCTCCCTGAGCATTCCTTCCCAGGCCCCTGCCTGGAGGCTCCCTTGCCTCCATCGAGTCTCTGTACACATGTGGCCTTCCTCAGAGACCCGTCTGCCAGCCCTCTGTGTGCCACAGCCCCACCCTCTCTGTCCTCCTTTATGCTGGCTTGTTTCCAGTCGCTACCCCTAGCCCCACCTGATGTTGACACTGCATCAGCTCCATGAGGACAGGCTCCTGGCTTCATTCATTCCCGCACCCTGGGGCCCCTCAGTAAAGAACATCAGGAATGGGAAAGGAGTTCTGACTGCCGATTGGTTTTGTTCACCTCTTGTCGGCTCAATCACGTGTGTTTCATTCTATGTTTCTTTAAAGCTTTTATTTTGAGATTGTTTTACACTCACAGAAGAGCTGCTGAATACACAGAGTTCCTGTGTCGCCTTTGGCCACCCTGCCCTTGTGTTAGCATTTTACATGTGCCATCTTACTTCAACCTCACAGCAACCGGAGGGGGAAACTGTTGATACTCCCACCTCACAGACAAGAAAACGAGACACCCCGAGGCTTAGCAGCAGGCCTCAGTTCACACAATTGGTAAATAAAAGAGCTTAAGATAGGTGCCTGGGCCATCAAGGGCAGGAGCCTGTGCTATCAACCACAGTTCTACACTTTGTGTCAATTAGATAAGAAAAAGAATGAGAAACCAATAGTGGAAAAGAATAGAAAAATACACTCATCTTTTGAAGACCAAATGATTGCATATCTTGAAAATAAAGGATAATCCCTGACAACTCATTACGTCTAGTAAGAAAGTTCAATATTTTCACCAGATGAAAGATCCACAAATAAAAATCAAGCTCTTCTCCGCACAGCAATAACCAAGCAGAAAATGTAAGAAAAAATTCTATTCACAGTAGAAACAAAACCATGTAATACCAAAAAGAAATGTGCAAAACCGACTAGAAAAAAAAATTTTTTAAGGCAGAAAAAGAATTCCTGATTATATAGAGACACACAAACATATATATCCTAGTGAAGAATCCACATTGCAAAGGTGCCAGTTCTCCTCCAACTAAATCTGTAAATTACAGTCAAAATCTCAACATGATTTTCTGCAATATTTTATGAAAAAAATTTAAACACAAAAACGTTGAATTTCAGTGAGTACACATGTACTGCCACCTAGACTCTGCTATTACCATTTCACCATATTTACTTTATCACAAACTCTCTGTTTTTCCATCTCTCTATCCACCCATCAGTTCATCATTTTAGTGTATATTAAAGTTGCAGGCATCAGTACGCTTTACCCCTAGACATTTCATATACATCTCATTAACTAGAGTCAACATTTATTTACAGTTTTTAAAGAAAAATTTACATGCAGTCAAATGCACAAGACCTAAGTGAACATTTCCTAAGACCTGAGATGGATATGCCTGGGTGACACAAATCGGTGTCACGTAGGAAACATTAACGTCACCCAGAAAGCTCTCCCGTGTGCCTGCCAGTCGATCCCCAAGCCGGCTTCGAGGCCAACACTTTTCTGATGCTTTCCCACCATTGTCATCTTTGCTTCCTCTAGAAGTTCGTACAAATGGAAGCTTACAGTCTGTGCTCTTTTGTGTCTGATTTCTTTCACCTGGCATAATTACTTTAAGATTCAGCCAAGCAGTTGCATATATCCATACTTCAATCCTTTTTAATCCCTGTGTAAGACTCCACTGTATAAATCAACCAGTCTGATTATCCATTCAACGGCTGATGAATACCTGAGATATGTGTCCTGCAGGTTTTAAATGGAATTTGGCAAGCTAATTCTGAAGTACGTATGGGAAGAGAAAAGTACAATGGCCAAGCAGAAATTTCTCTGAAGGGGATCTTCACAGACATGAAGCATATGAAAGCATATTTGACAGCCATGATCATTAAAAGAGGGGATTTTGACATAGAAAAGGAAAATAAATCAACTGAATAGAGTTTAAAGGCCCAGAAACAGACTAATGTATATAAATGTGCTTAAATAAAAGTGGATATTTTAACAACCCTCACTATGAATTACATTAAAATTTGAAAAAAAAAAAAAAAAGAAAGGAAAGAAAAGCAGAAGAAAATATATAGAACATGGGAAAGGCTTTCCTAAGGGAAGTGTAAAACCCAGAAGCCATAAATGGAAAAACTGACTAATTTAACCACATAAAGTTTAAAACCATCTGCACAATGAAAAACAGAAAAATTGAAAAGATAGATGTTGGTTTCAAAAGAAAGCATTTATATCCATAGATATTTTCTAAACTCTGACTAATCAGTAAATATAAGATAACTCCTAGAAAACTGCCAAGGAAATGAACAAGTGTCACCAAAAGGGAGAAATACCAGTGGCCAGTGTGTGTCTTTCAACTTTCAATCTCACTCATCATCAATGAATTGCAAATGAAAGACCATCAACTGACAGAGGAAAAAAAAAATTTTTTGAGACAGAGGCTCACTCTGTTGCCCAGGCTGGAGTGTAATGGCATAATTTTGGCTCACCTCAACCTCCGCCTCCTGGGCTCAATTAATTCTCCTGCCTCAGCCTCCTGAGTAGCTCGGATTACAGGTGTGCACCACCACATCTGGCTAATTTTTGTATTTTTAGTAGAATTGGGGTTTCACCATGTTGGTCAGGCTGGTCTTGAACCCCTGACCACCCGCCTTGGCCTCCCAAAGTGCTGGGATTACAGGCATGAGCCACCACACCCGGCCGACAAAGAAAGTTTTTAAAGTTGAAAATCAACACTGTTGGCAAGAGTTTGAAGCATTCTTATGTATTTTGTCTGCAGGAGTATAGATAAGTAAAGCCTGCATTGTCAATGTGCGTATCAGTGACCCACTGATACTTCTAGCTTTGTATAACTACAAAAATACTGAAACATAAACATTGTGGTATTGAAAACTTGAAAATAACTCAAATGTTCATCAAGAAGAAAATGGTTACATAAAATATGATATACTCCTACGATCTAATATTATTCAGCTCTTTAAAATAATAAGGAAGAGGCTACAGACTAACAGAGAAAACAATCTCCAAGCTGTATTTCTAAAAAGATAAGTATAAAACATTATGTACTACATGATCTAAAACATGTAAAAAATGATCCATGTATATGGACAGGTTTATCAAGGCAGAAGAAAATACTTGAAGCCTTCATAGCCAGAACCATTTCCAAAAAGTGAATTTTTATTCTGTTTCCTTGTCTGTGGTTTGGATCTTCACAATGAGACTGCATGGCTTGTCTGTGGCTTCTTTGCTTTTTCATTTTTTAAGAGTAGGGGAAAGTTGAGGAAGGCCCATGATTTATCTTTCTTATGACTATTGAATTTAATAATTTAAAATTATTCATACCATTTTTAAATAGTCTTAGTCATCTCCATCGTCGTTGTCATCATCATCCAGGCTTGCAGTCATGGAGCACCCTCCGTGCATGGGACATGTTACATATGTCATGTCTGATGCCCATCACCATCCTGCAATGGGGATATTGTTATCTTTTTTTTTTTTTTTTTTTTTTTTTTAGATGGAGTCTCACTCTGTTGCCCAGGCTGGAGTGCAGTGGCACGACCTTGGCTCGTTGAAACCTCCACCTCCCGAGTTCAAGAGATTCTCCTGCCTCAGCCTCCTGAGTAGCTGGGATTACAGGTATGCACCACCATACCTGGCTAATTTCTGTATTTTTAGTAGAGATGGGGTTTCACCATGTTGGCCAGGCTGGTCTCGAACTCCTGGCCTCAAGTGATCTGCCCACCTCGGCCTCCCAAAGTGCTGGGATTACAGGCATGAGCCACCTCATTTGTCTTTTTGATAGACAAATAATTGGGGCTCAGGGATGTTATACAACTGCCCAAAGCAGAGCAGAGATCGGAGCCATTGTTGGGCTCCTGCTTCTCTCTCCACCCCCTGGTGACTTTCAGGAGACATGTCATGAGTGGGACCCTTTCAGAGGCCCTGCCCTCCCTCGGGACACACTCGGGATGCTCCCACACCCCTGGCTGGCATTGCACCATGTCCACACAGGAGCTGTCGTCTGCAAGGGCGTCCAGCCGGCCAGACCTTCCCCTGGGTACTCTGAAGTCAAGTTGGCTGTAGGATGCCAGCAGGAACACCACCGTCTTCATATACTTACATATAGATGTATACACACACATATACATACATGTACACACAGATACGCTCACGTATGTATACATGTTTTTACTAGAAACTCAGCTTCTCTGGGCACCAAAAGCAATCATGCTGAATGGAACTGGACACAGGCAAAATTGTGAAGAATAATAAGGCCTCCTCATATTTTCCTCTCATTTCCCATTCAGCACATGGGATTTGATGTAGGTTGAGCATCAAATTGCATCACGGGCAGGGTATGCAGGTATGTGAGGACCCCTGGATGGACTGGACCAGGTATTCCTCCAGGCCTCCCACCCCATTCTTCTGGGCAGGGTGCTTGCCAATACACCACCCCTGGTGTTTAAAAAAGCAAACAGTGTATTCCAGTTAGAGTCTTCCCCTTTTCTGTTTTGCCACATGCTTCTCCCCTCCCTTGCTTTGCCTTCAGGAATCAGGGCAGGCTGACTGCCTGTGCCCAGCTGCAGCACTGATTCTGTCTAAGGTTCTAAGGCTGCCCGCACTTCCTCCCTCCTCCCAGCCTGTTGCTCTTCGTGCCTTTCCCTGGGCTACCTCTCACCTCCATCCTCCCAAGAGAAACTCCCTCCCTCCCTCCGTACACGCTGATGACAGGTAATGGCTTCAAGTTTTCTTCACCTTATAATATATATGTAATATATACTTGAATCTTTCTATAGCCAAGCCCAGGAAATTCTGGTACTAATGGGTACCCATGAAATCCAGAAGAAGGGACTATTTGTGGGGAAGTGAGCCTTTTGGTTCCCAGTGCTATCCGTTCTCCCTTTTGATATGTGTAATTGCTGCTTTAATGTCGTACAGTTAAAATGAGCTTGCACAAAGTAAAATGTCATCAAAATCCTCCCATGAAGTGGCTCCCTGAGTCTCATGGACTTACAGGTGAAAACACACACTTACTCGTCTCCAAAGCCAGTTGTTAGGAATCTTTCTTAGAGATCACATTTTCATAGGAATTCCCGAATCTTGTTTTTTTATAGCTGTCCTGCGTCAGCAATGAATACATTGAATACAACTGGAAGTGCAAATTCCTCCCTGAGTTTAAAATTTACACTGGTGTCCAGTAAATGGCTCTCAGAGAACTTCCTTGGGTTCCAATCATTAAAGGTGCCAATGAATCATCCAAGATCAAGAAAGAGAGAAAATGCTACTGCTACACCTCCTTTTAGAAACAGCATGGGGGCCAGGCACAGTGGCTCACGCCTGTAATCCCAGCATTCTGGGAGGCCGAGGCCAGCGGATCACCTGAGGTCAGGAGTTCCAGACGAGCCAGGGCAACACGGTGAAACCCCGTTTCTACTAAAAATACAAAAATTAGCCAGGCGTGGTGGTGCATGCCTATAATCCCAGCTATTCGGGAAGCTGAGGCAAGAGAATCACTTCAACCCGGGAGGCAGAGGTTGCAGTGAGCTGAGATCATGCCACTGCACTCCAGGCTGGGTGACAGAGCGAGACACCATCTCAAAAAAAAAAAAAAGAACATGGGGCTTTATTTTGGAAGGATGGTTCTTGTCAGCTGATGTGGGAGCCCTGTGAGTGCACAGAGGAATGGAGAGTGAGGATGTGGAGCTTGTAGGTGCTCCACACCTACCAGTGTGAGGCCAAGCAGCCTGCCTGTAGACCTCACAGTAGGAGGAGCTGTGGGTCCAGCAGAGGGCTCCTTTCCTTGACGCCCCTGAGATCTGAACCTTTCTCTACATATTCATACATGCTGGACAAATAGGGCAAGATCTTCTACTACCAAGATGTACGTGGTCCAACATATAGCCCAGATTTATGTGGCCTGTCGATACACAAACTAACCCTTGCTGCTGTTAGCTCTCCTCCTTAATAGCTAAGAGCACTGACTTTTCCTTAAGCATGTTATTCTGGAAAAATCTAAGTGATGCCTGCTCTGGTCTGGCCATGTGACAGTCCTTCCAGAGGGACTTACGTGTTCCTGTGGGTTCTGGTACTGGAAACACCTTATACTGGGAGATGTCTCACACTTAAGTTGAGCAAATGATTTCCCTTCTCGGCTTTTTCATGGTGGATTCACAGACACATGGTTTCTGTCTGAATGTTGAAAACAATTATCTCATCCCATCCACTCACTGTCCTGACTGTCAGAACCTGCCCTTACAAGTCCCAAATCCAGCTGTGTTTCTTCTTCAGTTACAAAAGGACGTGGAGGATGATCTATTTTAAACTGCCATTGGGGCAAAAGACAATGGGAATCAACAATTCAATTTTTCTTTAACTTTGTTAAGAGAAACTCATTTTTATCAAGCTGTATTGGCAATATAAAAGTAGAAGCTAGAAGGGAAGCAGTGTTGCCTATAATTTGGGTCTGGTCCTGAATATATGCTTTCTTATTTCTCGCACCCATTTAACCCAGCACAAATCTTGTATATTTCCTACATCATTCATTGTTTTGTGCTTGAAAAACATTTTTTTACATTCATCTTTCTCTGTGGGCTTCCTATTCCTTGACACTCTTTTTGATATCAGAGTCAACTTTCTCCTGAACCTGTCCAAATATTCTCTGACTTATTATTGAATGAATGCATTGGCACTCACAAATTAGAGTAATTTCCAAGCTAATAAGTACACTGGGCAGAGCCACAGACACACACAATCACATACATACACACACACGTGCACGCGCACCCACACACACACACACACACACACGTGTCTCCCGGCATCCCCTGCAGCCTTTGGCTTCACACATAGCACATCATAATGCTGTTGGGAATGGGGGGGTTCCTCCACTAGGTCCATCCAAGCACCCAGATTAAAATATGGTGACCATTTTATTATTTTATCACATCCGAAAGGAGAAGTCACAGCCTTTAAAATATAGGTGCACTTAAAGGAAAATTGAATGAATAATTTTCAGCTGAATACGAGCGTGGAAATCCAAGGTACATGATAACTGCTGGCCTGATGTTCTCATGGCACAGTCTTGATTAATACTTTTTAGCCTACTGCTATACGTTTACTGAACCCCTCAGGACAACTGAATATGCCACGTTATTCTAGAAGATGGCAGTAACAGGTTGGGTGACCTGTGAAGCAGATTCGTGATCAAAGTGAATGATTGTTTGTATGTTAAGCCTCTGAGTCTGGGTGTTTTTTATGCAGAAGTACTGAGGTCTGGGACATCCCTGTGGGCTCCCTATCTTCCTATTCCAGCAGGGATGCCCAGTCCTGTTTCTTCCTTAGGCCATCAGCCTCCACAAAATCACAGAGCACAGTGAGAGATAATCTATGTTATACACCCAAGAGGTCCAAAAATTTGGTTCCAAAACTTCCTCCTAATGTAGAAAAGCATAAGGAATCTTGGCTCCACATAACCATCAATTTACTGCACATTTTGAAATACTTTCAAATGGTAATTTCAAAATAATATAACCAATATTTTGAATATATTACTATGATATATTATGTACTAATATGTTAATAATTAATATAAATGATAACAACATTTATTATGGAAACTTCCCCTGAAGCTCATGGTAGAAAATCATGCTAGTCCTTGTCTGCTGGCAGGAAATAAGGAAATAAATGTAGAGTATCTAGATTGAATCTGAACCAAGTATAATATATCACACAGCTGCTGGCACCTGATGCATATGTTGGCATAACATGAAGACATGATAGTCTTTCTCAAATGAATAATTACCTCTTTGGTTTAACAGGGACTATTTCATCCAGTTAGCAGTCCTTATATGCAAAAGGATGAAGATACTGGACAGGACAAGCCACCTGTGATGAGGGCTGCAGGAATGTCACGAAATCTTCTCCCTTACATGTGTGTGGACTTGCTGTAGGTGGCATGAATAACTGTGGCATGATAGTGATAAGTATATAAAATAAGGGGAGAATTCAATCGTCATTACTTGTTTTCTTCCCTCCTCTACCTGCAGAAACAGCACCACAGTCGCTTGGGAACCTTTCCAGCAACTCTCCAGAACTGATGGAAGATCAGATACAAGGTAGCTGGCAGGCAATGACTAACTAGCCGCTGCAGTTAAGAAAGTTAAGAAGAGGTATAAAACCCCACTGGTTGGTAGGCCCGCACTCTCCATAATGACCTGATCCTCTGTGTGTTTATATAATGGGAAACCCAGAAAGAAAATGCTCTGTTCTCACCACTGTGTGTCTGAATTGTTACTCTTCAGCTTATTTCTGTTATTTCCAAACTCTCGAATTGGGAGCATATCCCTGCAGCTGAAGAAATAACATTTCTCAGTGGACACTACAGTGGCCTGTATGTTCCAAAGATGGTACCAACAATACATTCCCAATCCACAAGAGGCAATCTGATGGTCAGACCCTTTGACCACTTTGTCCAACAGAACACAGCAGAGGAAATGCTGTTCCACCCATCGTTGTCCTTAACAGGTCCAGGAACTTTCACTTCCTGCTTTGTGGAAGCCAAGCGCCGTGAAAGAGGTATGGCGATCTGAAGACCACCAACCCGTGAGTAGTTCAGGCTCCATTGACAGGCCCTGAAGGATGAGGATGTCACATGGAAAGAGAAAAGAAAGGAGCAGCACCAAGTAGTTCTAGCCAGGTGGAGCAGAGAAGAACCATCCCAGACAAGCCCCTGAAATATTCCAGACACACAAACTCATGAGTTTTAAGTCATTACTGGCTTGTTGAGGTTCCTGTGACTCAGCAATAGATAACTAAAACAGGTTCCAGTGTTTACCCCAGTTTTGCCCAATCCCAGTCTTCAATGAAGGATGCCATTTGACCATGAATTAGCCACTGTGTCCTCTCAGGGAGCATGCAGACAGCAAGTTTGTGACGTTTACTAAAGAAACACTCCATGCTTGACCCATTGCACTGGACACAGATGGCTGCCTTGAGAGTCAGGGCTCCTATGGTAGCTATGTCTTTATTTTATAAGAAGGATGACCGTATTTTCTGAACCACAGACCCAGGAATGTGGTTTGACAATTCTAAATGCAATTAGGAGGCAAGAAGGCTCAATATTTTAAATCAGTACTGCCCCAGAAAATACGGAAATTATACTGGTTGTGCGTACTGTCTGTCTTCTTTTATAAATAAACCTTGGACAATTTATGTACCCTTCATGTTTCTACTCTTTCGCTAGTAATAAACAACTACATCCTTCATAGATTGTGGAGATTAAATGAGATAATTCACACATAATCAGGAGACTACATGGCACATTGTAGAAGTACTCCATAAATATTAGTTAATTACATTTTTATAGTTGCTATCTCTTTATGTCCCTTTCATATACCTTAAGTATAGTAAGTGTTCAATAAATATTTTATTTATGGAAGTTAAGATTCTTTGTTGGGATTATGGAGTCTATTAGTTGGCTATTGTTGTGTAACAAATTATCATAAACTTAATGGCTTCAAACAACATCCATTCATTATCTCGCAGTTCTGTAGGTCAGACGTCCAAGTGGGCTCAACTGGGCTCTCTACTTAGGATCTTTCAGGGCTGAAATTTTGGCCGGGCTGGGCTCTAATCAAGGTTCTGAGGAAGAGTCTGCATCTAAGCTTGTTCAGGTTGATGGGAGAATTCCATTTTTTTGCTATTGCATGACTGACTTCTCCATTTCCTTGTTAGCTGTCAGTCAGGGGCCACTCTCAGCTCCTAAGGCCATTTGCATTCTTTGCTCCACGGCCTCCTCTATCTTCAAAGCCAGTGACGGTTCATCAAATACTTCTCATACTTGGAATCTCTCTGACTTCCTCTTCTACCAATCAGATAAAACTTCACTTTAAAAAAATAGATTTAGGAGGTACAAGTGCAGTATTGTTACATGTATATGGATATATTGTATCATGGTGAAATCTGGACTTTTGTGTACACATCACTCAAATAGTGAACATTGTACCAAATAGGTAGTTTTCTAACCTTCACCCCTTCCCCTCTCCCCATCTTTTGGAGTCTCTAACGTCTACTATTCCACTCTGTATGTCCGTGCATACCCAGTGTGTACCTCCCACTTACAAGTGAGAACATGCAGTATTTAACTTTCTGTTTCTGAGTTATTTCACTTATGATAACGATTCCAGGTCTATCTATGTAAAACTCTACTTTTAAAGGGCTCATATGTTTAGGTTAGGCCCACCCAGATTATGTTTTTATTTTAACATCAACTCATTAGTGACCTTAATCACACAGGTAAAATTTCTTTGCTATATCACTTAGCTTAATCGTGGATGCAGCACTGGGGGCAGAGATCAATAGGGCCACCTACAGTTCTGTCCACCAGAGTACAAACTCTGGCCCCATAATTTACTCTCACTTGCAGAAAACATTTACCTGCTCCCCAAGGTTTCCAACAGTCTCATCCCATTATGACCCTAGGTAAAGTCCAGAATCTCACTAGCTCAAAAGCTCAAAACTCATCACCTACTTATCTGAATCAGGTGTAGATAAAGTTTCTGAGTGTCACCCATTAAGTACAGCTCCTGGGGCACAATTTGTCTCCACCTGCACACCTGTGAAATCAAAGATACAAGGTATCTTTCTCCAATACTGCCAACACACAATGGTGGAAAGAATAACAGTTATAGAACTCAAGTCCAAAATTGGGGAAATGCAAGGTAAAAAGGAGTCATTTGTTTCGATCTGTTTTGAAACCCAGTTGGGCAAAATCCACCAGGTCTCAAAGTCAGGTAACCTGTGTCTCTCAGCTGCTCTGGGCTTTCATCTTCAACTTCTGGGCTCCTGCTTTAGCTCTCAGAGTCATGCTCCGTTTTTCACAAAAGGTGACATGTGTTTGCTGCTGGGGAATTTTATCAGTCTGCTTTTGCCATTTTGTAATATCTATATTCCATTTAGTCCTAGTTGGCATCTTTATTTTCTGCTAATGTTTTTTGTTAAAATATTTCCACGAATACAATGTTTTTTTTCTAAAGCATGTGGGCCTTGAGTGTATTTTCCCTGGGTTTCTCTGCATTAGACAAGAGCTGTACACACAAATCTTTCTCTAATAATCTCTTCTCTATCTTTGGCTTCTGCTTAGAGTGCTGAACACCAGTGTTTTTAAGCTTCCCAGAGCCTCTCTGGTTTGATTAGAAGATCTACATGGAACACTCTTAATTCCTTGGAAGAGTCATTATGTGGCTGAACACACTAAACTTCTGAGCTTTTCAGGGTTTCAGCAAAAAGCTGCACAAACACATATTCAGCCTTTTCTCTATGTCACAATTTTGGCATCCATCTCTGACTTTTAGGGGTATTTTTCGCCACCTGGAGAGGCTAAACTTTTGAAATTATCGAGTCATTGTCCCTTCAATAAGTCTTCCTTCAATTTATCTCTCTTCTATTACATTTTGCCATAAAAAGCAAGAAAAAAACGAGCAGCACCTTCAACACTTTGCCTGGAAATTTCCTTAGCTATACATTCCAGTTTATTACTTATGAGTTCTGCTTTCTACATAACAACTGGACACAATTTCACTAAACTTTCTGCAATTATATAACAAGGATCTCTTTTCTTCAAGTTTCCAATACTGTGTTTCTCACTTCCTTCTTGGCCCACATCAATAGTATCCTTAAAGTCCAGATTTCTACTAGCAATCTGTTTAAAATGATTTGGCTTTTTCTATAATGTTCCTCACTTTTTTCTGAGACTTCACTGGCAGAGTCTTTAACACCCATATCTCAGTCAACCAATCAAACTATTAGAGTCCTTTCTAACCCATCACGTTAAAACACTGAGTCCATACTCTCAGTGTGCCTGTATCAGTAAATCCAGACTCATACAAGTCTATATTCCTTCCACTTTGATGCCACACCCTTAAGATCCATTCCCACATATATTCCCCAGGTTTCTGTCACTATAAGCTAGAAACATCACATAGTTCTTTTGGTGTCCATCACACCTCTCTGTGGGTCACAACTTGTACCTCACCTTAGGGTCTACTGGGACTTAAGCCTCATAGTAGGTCTCTAGGTCCTGAGGAGGATCGGCAGTGCCTACAGGGTCACTAGGTCAGAAAACTCATTGTAAGTCTTCAGTAAAGTGGGGTTAACCTCAGGCAGGGGGAACAAGCTGCTTCTACTGTTGTACAGGGGGCCCCCAAGACAACTCCCCACTTCAGTAATTAGCTAGGAGGACTCAGCATACACTTTTACTCACTGTTATAATGTATTACCTCAAAAGGATAAAAAAGCAAAATTAGCAAAGAGAAAAGGTAAATAGGACAAAGTCTGGAGGAAACTAGGCACAGCTTCCAAGTGTCCTCTCCCTGCAGAGTCACATAGCCTGGACTAATTTCTCCAGCATCTAATCGTGACAACACCTGTGAAATGTCATCTACCAGAGAGGCAGACCAGGGTTTTTATTGAGGGCTATTCACACAACCAGTCTCTGCTTAGCACATACCAAAATTCCAGAGGCCCAGAAGGAAAATCAGTCTCAGCATAGATCAAATTGTTTGCACAAACAGGTTAAACAGTGTGAGCAACCTTTGCCATTTAGGGAATGGGGAAACTCTCCCAAAATCCAAGTTCCCAGAAATCAGCCAAGGCTCAACCTTATAAGCAGACCTTTCTAAGGGGAGCATTCTCAGGCCTTGCTCTGTTAAAACTCTTTCCTACACAGCTGTCAATGAAGACTTGGTAGAATGTAGGGGTTTGAGGTGCCCAGTTTCCTTGCATCTGTTCATATATCCCTACTCCAGTTTTCAAAATTCCACTTCTTCCTAGTCAGTGCTCTAAATTTCACAAAAGACAAATTGTGAGGTAAGGAATTAAATTTGCTTTGTAATTCAGCCATGACAGAATCAGACTCTGGGTTTAATCAGTTGCTACAACAATTGGGGGTGCTTCTGGCATTTGGTAGGAAGAAAATAGGGATGCTAGACATCCCACAAAATAACAAACTTCCCCTCATCTCATATGACTTTTGAATGCCTACTTGGATTTTCACATAGATGGAGAAACCTGCTTATAATGATCTGAGCCAATAATCTAACTCTTTACATGTAAATACAAGGGATATTTTTACATGGGTTTAAAATTCATTGACACTTCCAAGAATATATCCATTGTGTAAATTAAGAGGAGATTGTTCTCTGTTTTGCTTGGAACTTTACCAAGAGCGGCTCATCATTTTAGAAAATCACATTCCTGATGACAAAACTACTTGTGATGCTTGAGTCACAAAAATAACACTTGTATCCTCAGTCTGCTTTCATGACTGGGGCATTCAAAATGATTTGTGTGTGTGTGTGTGTGTGTCTTTATGTGTGTATTTATTTCCAAATGCCAAATATAAAAACAAAAATTTTTAGTTGAATATTGGTCTCCTTTTCTCAAATTAAACCTTTTTATTTTAAGTAGGTACAATAATCTATTAATAGTTATCTCCTTGTCTCTTAGTGATGTACTAGCTCTTCTTTTTTTGTTGTTATACTTTAAGTTCTGGGGTACCTGTGCAGAACGTGCAGGTTTGTTACATAGGTATACATGTCCCATGGTGGTTTGCTGCACCCATCAACCTGTCATCTACATTAGGTTTTTCTCCTAATCCTATCCCTCCCCCAGCCCCCCGTTCCCCAACAGGCCCTGTTGTGTGATGTACCTGCCTCTGTGTCCACATGTTCTCATTCTTCAACTCCCACTTATGAGTGAGAACATGCGGTATGTGGTTTTCCGTTCCTGTGTTAGTTTGCTGAGAATGATGATTTCCAGCATCATCCATGCCCCTGCAAAGGACATGACATCCTTTTTTTATGGCCGCACAGTATTCCATGGTGTATACGTGCCTCATTTTCTTTATCCAGCCTATCACTGATGGGCATTTGGGTTGGTTCCAAGTCTTTGATATTATGAACAGTGCTGCAATAAATATACGTGCACATGTGTCTTTATAGTAGAATGATTTATAATCCTTTGGGTATATACCCAGTAATGGGATTGCTGGGTCAAATGGTATTTCTAGTTCTAGATCCTTGAGGAATCACCACACTGTCTTCCACAATGGTTGAACTGATTTACACTCCCACCAACAGTGTAAAAGCATTCCTATTTCTCCACATCCTCTCCAGCATCTGTTGTTTCCTGACTTTTTAATAATTGCCATTCTAACTGGCATGAGATAGTATCTCATTGTGGTTTTGATTTGCATTTCTCTAATGACCAGTCATGATGAGCTTTTTGTCATATGTTTGTTGGCTGTATAAATGTCTTCTTTTGAGAAGTGTCTGTTTACATCCTTTGCCTACTTTTTGATGGGGCTGTTTGAGTTTTTTTGTAGATTCTGGATATTAGACCTTTGTCAGATGGATAGATTGCAAAAATTTTCTCCCATTCTGTAGGTTGCCTGTTCACTCTGATGATAGTTTCTTTTGTTATGCAGAAACTCTTTAGTTTAATTAGATCCCATTTGTCAATTTTGGCTTTTGTTGCCATTGCTTTTGGTGTTTTAGTCATGAAGTCCTTGCCCATGCCTATATCCTGAATGGTATTGCCTAGGTTTCTTCTAGGGTTTTTATGGTTTTAGGTCTTACATTTAAGTCTTTAATTCATCTTGAGTTAATTTTTGTATAAAATGTAAGGAAGGGATCCAGTTTCAGCTTTCTGCATATGGCTAGCCAGTTTTCCTAACACCATTTATTAAATAGGGAATCCTTTCACCATTGTTTGTTTTTCTCACGTTTGTCAAAGATCAGATGGTTGTAGATGTGTGGTGTTACTTCTGAGACCTCTATTCTCTTCCGTTGGTCTGTATATCTGTTTTGGTACCAGTATCATGTTGTTTTGGTTACTGTAGCCTTGTAGTATAGTTTGAAGTCAGGTAGTGTGATGCCTCTAGCTTTGTTCTTTTTGCTTAGGATTGTCTTGGCTATGTGGGCTCTTTTTGGTTCCATATAAAATTTAAAGTAGTTTTTTCCAATTCTGTGAAGAAAGTCAATGGTAGCTTGATGGGGATTGCATTAAATCTATTAATTACTTTGGACAGTATGGCCATTTTCACAATATTGATTCTTCAATATTGTGATATTGGGGATAGCATTGAATCTATAAATTACTTTGGACAGTATGGCCATTTTCACAATATTGATTCCTCCTATCCATGAGCATGGAATGTTTTTCCACTTGTTTGTGTTCTCTCTTATTTTGTTGAGCAGTGGTTTGTAGTTCTCCTTGAAGAGGTCCTTCACATCCCTTGTAAGTTGGATTCCTAGGTATTTCATTCTCTTTGAAGCAATTGTGAATGGGAGTTCATTCATGATTTGGCTCTGTTTTTCTATTATTGGTGTATAGGAATGCTTGTGATTTTTGCACATTGATTTTGTATCCTGAGACTTTGCTGAAGTTGCTTATCAGCTTAAGGAAATTTTGGGCTGAGACGATGGGGTTTTCTAAATATACAATCATGTCATCTGCAAACAGGGACAATTTGACTTCCTCTTCTCCTAATCAAATACCCTTTATTTCTTTCTCTTGCCTGATTTCCCTGGCCAGAATTTCCAATACTATGTTGAATAGGAGTGGTGAGAGAGGGCATCCTTGTCCTGTGCCAGTTTTCAAAAGGAATGCTTCCAGTTTTCACCCATTTGGTATGATATTGGCTGTGGGTTTGTCATAAACAGCTCTTATTATTTTGAGATACGTTCCATCAATACCTAGTTTATTAAGAGTTTTTAGCATGAAGTGCTGTTGAATTTTGTCAAAGGCTTTTTCTGCATCTATTGAGATAATCATGTGGGTTTTGTCATTGGTTCTGTTTATGCGATGGATTACATTTATTGATTTGCATATGTTGAACCAGCCTTGCATCCCAGGGATGAAACCAACTTGATCATGGTGGATAAGCTTTTTGATGTGCTGCTGGATTTGGTTTGCCAGTATTTTATTGAGGATTTTCGCATCAATGTTCATCAGGGATATTGGCCTGAAATTTTCTTCTATTACAACACATGTTGTGAAGAATTTGTTCACATACTGCTTCATTTATGTATTTCTCTGCACAAAGCACCCTGAAAATAGTAGCTCAAAACAACAAAACTGTGCATTGTGCCTCATGGTTCTGTAAGTTGACTGGAATCATCATGATGGTTTTTCTGACCCACATAGTGTCACTTGTAGTCATCTGGAGGCTGGCTGGGCTGGGACATTTAAGATGGGGCACACAGCACTTGCCAACCACGTCAGCTGGTAGCTTCACTTTGCTGCAGACTGGAGTAGCTCAGTTTTCCTCCAAAGGGCCCCTCCATGGTGCTTGGGCTTCTCCCCTCATTATACGGGAATTCAAAGAGACAACGTTCCCAGTGTGGAATAGCTTAGCCTTAGAAGTTACAGAGCGTCACTTCCACTGCATTCTATGGCTCAAAGCAAATCACAGGTACAGCACAGATTCAAAGGGAAGGGAAAGAGGCTCCACTTCTCAAAGTGGGGGAGGCAAGGAATTTACAGCCATTTTTTAACCATCAAAATACATGACACATAAACTGGAGAATGTAATCACCAAATGAAAAATAAAACAAACAAACAAAAACAGAAAAACTGAAAAGCCCAGCCACTTTCCATGAGGTGGGTTAGTTTTGTGCCACTGCAACACCAGGTGATGTGCATGAGAAATGCCACTGGCTCAAAGCAGTCTCCTGCTGAGGTGCTCCTGCCTGCTACCCAGCTGGCCCATGGTGAGCCCTGCAAATGCACAGAACTGGTCTCTCGAGTGTTGGATGTTCTTGATAGAAGTATCCACTACAGAGTCTCAAACATAAGCAACCATTTGGGTTATAAGAATCCGAGTATGCATGTCAAAGAAAAGCCTTGAATATTGAGGAGTAGCTTGATAAAATAGAATATTTGGGAAGACAAAGATCACGTGATATCGCAAGAGCATTGCACCCGCAGGAATCCACACTGCACAACATCAGGGAAGTGGCTTTGAGAGCAACAATGAAATGAAATAGTGCAGTTATCAGCTGTCTGAAATATGGCCAAAAATTACTTGCAGCGGATTGAAGATGAAAACTACCACTGAATACAGCAGAATTTTTATTTTAAACCAGTGAGAAAGCACCAAAATAGGCCAATGCCCATTCTGGTATGGAAATATTTCATTCCATAAATGACAGGCCTTTCCATCCACCCTTACATGGTTTGGCTGTGTCCCCACCCAAATCTCATCTTGAATTGTAGCTCCCATAATTCCCATGTGCTGTGTGAGGAACCCAGTGGGAGATAATTGAATCATGGGGGTGGTTCCTCCCATACTGTTCTCGTGGTAATGAATAAGTCTCAGGAGATCTGGTGGTTTTATAAGGGGAAACTCCTTTCACTTGGGTCTCATTCTGTCTTGCCTGCCACCATGTAAGACGTCCCTTGCTCTTCCACCATGATTGTGAGGCCTCTCCAGCCAGGTGAAACTGTGAGTCCATTAAACCTCTTTCCTTTATAAATTACCAAGTCTTGGGTATGTTTTTATTAGCAGCATGAAAGCAGACTAATACACACCCCTTCTCCAAAACCACATCCACCCCACAAACTGCATGTGTTTGTCAAGGTAAATGGTATATATAGATATACATGGTGTATATATAGACACATACCATATTCAATATATGGTCATTTCTTCTGCAATGTGTCCCTAAAATCACTTGCTATGAAATTTTGCATAATAAAAATAACAGGGCTTGTGGGGAAATGAGGTGTATATATATATATATAATATATACACACACACATACACACACATATATACACATATATATATTTATTGACTAAGAATTTAAGGTGTCTCAAACTACAGCAGCATTTTAATAAAATTTATTATTTATTTTGTAATGAATTAATGACAAAATTATACAGCAGGTCCTGGAATAACATCATTTTATTTCAAAGTCATTTCGTTATAATGTTGAGGAGGAAAAAGATAAATGAATTCCTCCTGGTGGGGCCACCATCTGTGTGAAGTTTGCACATTCTCTCTAGGTCTGTGTAGGTTTTTTTCTGGGTACTCCTGTTTCCTCCCACATCCCAAAGGTGTGCCTGTTAGGGGAACTGGCATGTCTACACATCCCAATGTGAGTGAGTGCAGGTGATGTGCATGCGCCCTGTGATGGGGATGTGTCCTATTCAGGACTGGTTCCCGCCTTGCACCCTGAGCTTTGGAGATAGGCTCCGGCCACCCTCAACCCTGAACTGGAATAAGCAGGTAAACAATTCTCTTCCTTGTTTTTATTAATTTTTCTTAAATGTATTATAGCTCACATTTATTTTAATGGTTAATATTACAAGTGTTTGGGTCTTCATTTAGAAGTTTGGTGATGTTTTTGCAATCAGAAATACGCTGCAGGAACTTAACTCTTGTTGATATCAATTAGCCTATAGGAAAATTGGTTTTGCTCTATGTAATTTTGCTTACAGTTCCTGTTTCCAAGAGCCCATGAACGTCATGAAAAACTTACTGTGTGGGTGTTGAGTATTCTGTCACTAACCTCATTTCCCCACAAGCCCTGTTATTTTTATTATGCAAAATTCCATAGCAAGTGATTTTAGGAACACATTGCAGAAGAAATGACCAAATACTGAATTTCATGTTATTTTATTAAGAATTATTTTCCTTTTGCTTCTCTATATTACTGTTAGGTATATGAATAATGTATATGTTATATATGAACATATAGTCATACAAATGTGTATCACATATCTAGATCTGTTGTATTGTCCAGGAATTTCATAACCAGCTAGTAAAGGGGACCATAAAAGACACATTTTTAAAGGAGGAAACTGGAAATAGAGCTGAGGAACCTCCACTCGGTGATTCCTGAGGATACTGTACATGACCGCTAAGCCCCTGGGCTGGGATACAAGAGGTCCTGTATTAGTTATCTATGGCAGCCTAACAAATTCCCCTCACATTTAGCAGCTTAAAATAATAACTTTTTATCACCTCTCTTACTTCCTGTGGGTCAAGAATTCAGACAGGGTGTCTTGTCTCTGCCCCGTGGTGTCTGGAGTCTCCGCTGGGGCACTCAAAGCAGTAGCAGGGACCATCTGCAGGCACATAAACTGGAGAATCTAATCACCAAATGAAAAACAAAACAAACACACTGGTGGGTGTGGCAGTCCACACAGGCTTCTGGCTTTTGGCTGGAATACCCACATGTGGCCTCTCCTTGCAGACTGCACTTCCTCACAACAAGGTGGCTGGAAGCCGAGGAAAAGCACCCAAGAAAGCCAGTAGAAGCCATATTGCCTTTTATGGCCTAGCTTGGAAATCCCACAGCATCACTTTCCCTGTATTTTATTGGTCCGGGCAGTGACAGGGGTGTCCCCAGGGGTGAGGGTGAGACTGCCTCACATCTCAGTGGGGGTCAGCATTGCACCGTAGGAAGAGTCATGGGATGGAATATATACTGGTGTGACCATCTTTGCAAATACAACTCGCTCCAGCCCCCAGGCAAGGGCTTTGGGTAAAATAATGTCTAGAAAGATGAAAAAGATGATGTAGGTAAACTTAGAAAGAAACGAAACAAAACAACTCTGTAAGGGGATGCATGGAACGAAAGCAAGAGCAAAGCTGAACGCCCCTGGAATATCACAGTGAATCGAAATCCCCCAGGATCTGTGATAAACACATTGTTTATCTTGGAAGAGAAGAGTTTGAGGAATTTCTTTTAAAGTGACATTAGGTATATTGCCTGACACGTGGACTTTATGCAAAACTGAACTCTCACTTGGCAATTTAGCTTTGGTGTGTTTCAGAAATAAGCTCATTTGTTTTCATATCTTGTAGAAAGAATGGAAGAAAAGTCAGTTGGTTTAGTCAGTAACTCTTGCTCCGGACTCAGAGGCCTGGGGGAAAAGAGAGTGTGCATGTGCATATGTGTGTGTGTGTGTGAATGTGTGTGTGTGTGTGTGTGTGAATGTGTGTGTGTGTGCGTGCGTGCATGCAGAACAAAAGCAAATGCAATAAAATGAGAAGAGATGTGTTTCATTGTCCAGTTGCTTGCTTGTAATGCGAATCGCTTATGTTACTGGATGGACTCACGGGCCAGGAGCAACTAAGCCAGTTGCTTCCCATACCATGATGGGATGGCAAAACACTGGCCACTTCAGTCCATGCCACTGTGTGGCACCCTCCTTTTCCTTGGGAACTGCAACTTGGTGGCTGGAGTTTCAGAGAAAACGTGAGGTATTCTAGCCACAAAAGTGAAACATGCTTCTGCCTGCAGTGCCCGGTGGAATAGTGTGGCTCAGGCAGGCCACCCAAGAGACCAACAGCCACACTGCTCATCCTACCCGAAGCCAGTAGGAAATGTTAGCCTTTGGAGCTCACTCAACACACAGGAGGCCTGTGATAAACCTTTGTGAATAGTGCACCAGGTTCCTAGCTGTCTTCCCTGAGCAGCAGAAACACAGGGCTGAAACAGTTCCAGCCAGCCTGGGCCCACATCTGCCAACAAGCCTAGGTGTGTGACGCTCATAACAATTCTGCATTTTCTACACGGCACAGTTACCATCAGTGCCAGAGTATGCTAGAGAAGCCAAACAACTGCATTTGCAGATACTCTGAACTAACAAAACTTCATCCTCAAAACAGCTCGGTTCCTGTTCGCAATCATGAGTTTGCATAATCTGTTACCTGGAAGCAATATGAATTGCACAGCAGCTCTGGGAAATGAGCCGGGTAATTAAATCTTCAGGAGCCGAGGACAAGATGTGACATTTTACCTACAGGGCACCAAACAAAGTCAACATGTTTCATTTTTATTCTGCTCCCACTGTCCTTCTGGCCTTTTGTTTGAAACTATCTTATGAAAATACAGCATTTAAACAGCCAGAAAGCCCTCACAGACACCACAAGAGAAATGATAATGAATTGTTTGTGAAGAGCCCCATGGCCAGATTAGTTTCTATAAGATACAGCTTTTTCTACTACTCCATCTTTGGCTTCCTCCATTTATTTTTAAGTTTCCCGGGGTCCCATTTTCTGTTTGTTAGGCAAAGGTTTTTGCTTCACAACTCTAATCGTGTGTAATGTCAAATAAATCCCGGGGGAGAGAACCACCGTGTTGCCATCATTGTGTATAAATTGCGGGCCAACCACGAAAGCCATTTGGAAGTCTTACTCTCATTTTTTCCTCTTTCTAGAAAACCACATCTGGTCAGGAGCCCAGTGTGTCCCACTTGGACAAGAATAGAAATCTCTCTTCTGGAATGTGGTAAACACAGATTTTGTTTCCAAGTTAACACATAATGTAGTTCTATCATTATGTTTACAGAGAATAAGTTCTCAATATCATATTAAATATAGATTCTGTGCCAAAAGAATAGGGATCAACCTGCCATCTCTATTTCCAGGAATTAGTCTTTTTTATTCCTCTAGTGGAAACCCTTGAGGAATTGGCTCATTTCCCCGCTAAAGCTGTGAAGAAAAGTTAAAGGTCAAATGGGAGAATAGAATGAAAGAGGAAGAAAACAGAGAAACTCAAAGAAACTTAGACTCTTGAACTCATTTTTTGCAAAATAATTGAAGGAGTCAGTCCCAAATCATCAGAGGGCTCTCCACCTATTTCTCAATGAACTGAGAAGCATGGAGGATTCAGGGTGGGGATGGGGAGGGGAAAACCTATGCTTTGATTCAGGGAGCAGGTGATGCTTCTAAGCTTCATTAGGAACTGAATAGTGGCAAGGTGCCCAGGGAGCATGCCTGGATTCTGGCTCCTTGCCCAACCCTCACCCTGCCCCAGGGTAAACTCAGAAAACCAAGTCAGATCATCATAATGACGTGCATGGCTGCTGGTACCTGAGACGGAAGCCATGATGTCATCTTATCATAATTGACTTCAGGTTTGTCACCCTCAGCTCTTCTCTGGTTGAAGCCAATGGTTTCTTTCAGACCTGAGATATCCTGATGAAGCAGACCACACCTGCCCTCAGAGATGACCTCATGAGGAAGCTGAGTTGCATAATAAACATCTCTGCTGCTCAGCCACCTCCACTCTTGTTCAATAGACCTTGGCGATAGAGCGGCACCCACACCAAAACAATCAGGAAGCTAGCTCTCTTATCAGCAATCTTTCTGTACCTATGAAATCAACATTCCAACCATGGCAGAACCTCCTGAGTGGACCAGAGCTTCAGAGTCAGGAAAAGCTGGAGCCTAATGATGTTTCCAATCAAACCACTCTGCAGGGGATTTTCCATTTAACATATTGTGATTGTGCAGTAACATTAGTCTTTGCCATTTAATTTATTAAATTTTAAAATCTTGTGATATCCTCAACAGTCTTTGTCTATCATTTATACATATAATATAAATTTTTATTACATATTACAAACAATTTATATATATGAAGAACTCTGGGTGTTTAAATGCCAATCACTGGTACACAGGTTTGAGGAATGTAGTAGTCAGGATTCAGTTTAGGAAACCAAAGTAATTCTAGGTACTTGATTGAAGAAGGTTTAATATTTGGAATTTAGTATTTTAAAAATTATTGAAGAGGCTGGACGCAGCCTCTTAGAAATTAGAAATAATTAGAAAGAGGTGGCTCACACCTGTAATCCCAGAGCTATGGGAGGCCGAGGCAGACGGGTCAACACAGTAAAACCCCATCTCTACTAAAAATACAAAAATTAGCTGGGCGTGGTGGTGCACACCTGTAGTCCCAGCTACTTGGGAGGCCGAGGCAGGAGAATTGCTTGAACCCAGGAGACAGAGGTTGCAGTGAGCCAAGATTATGCCACTGCACTCCAGCCTGGGTGACAGAGCAAGACTCCATCTCAAAAAAAAAAAAAAAAATATTGAAGAAGTAGGTTTTAGGCTGTGACTCTTGGAATGACCCTCAGAACAATAAGAATCAGCCAGTGGGGGAATTATTGCCACTGAGATCAACGCTGGAGCCGGGCAATCTAGGCTGAAACTCTAGGAACTAACACCCAAAACATCGAGATGTGACTGTTCCTGAGACTCAGGAAATCAAAGATAAACACTGGGAAAACTTAGAAGAAATCCATGACTCTCCTGAACCCACAGTGAAAAACAGAAGCTGTAGGGAGGCCCAGCTTCAGCCCTGCCTCACCAGTCTTGCTCCACATCAGGGGCCAGCAAACATGTGCTAGAAAGGGCCAGAGAGTCCAGATTTGTAGCTTTGTGGGCCATAGACTCTCTGTCACAACCACTCAACTCTGCCATTACAGTGTCGAAGCAGCCAAAGCAATAAGTAAATGAACGAGTATTCTGTGCACCTGTTTACAAAAACAGACTTGGTCCCTGGGCCATAGTTAGCCAATCTTCACTCTAGTGAGTCTAAATGGAACTACTTTACCTCCAGAATCCTAGCTACAAAGGAATCTTGAAAATGTATTTTTTAGTTTTCTAATTAAATGGACCTGAGACCATGAAGGAGTACCACATTCCTGTCTGATGAAACACATTGCTCCTGCTTCTTTCTATTTATTTGAATGTAGAGAGAGCATTAGCCAATACAAAAGGTGCATACCAGGAGACAAGGGCTGTGTTGATTTGCTCCACCAAAAAAGCTACCTCTTGAAGAATTGCTACAGCTATAGTCACATATTATTACATGTATGATAATTTATTGTCATTCTCCAAGAATCACCTGTCCTCTGCATGAAGAGGACACGAGGGTCACCTCCTCTGCATCTTGCAAGACTCTGATGGTGCACCATCTTTGAAATTCACCAGACATGTTTGTCGATTTTGGTTTTACAGGGAAAGGTAGTTCCAGGGGTTTCCATTAGACCATTTCTACCAGAAGGACCCTAACCTCACCCACCACATTGATAAGGAAATCTTTGTGGAGATTTGAGCAGTTGTTGAGTATTTCTATCTCAACTTTACATTCAGGAGCTAGAAAAATAACCACAAGATGGGCTTCCAGAGCCACTGGCCTACTGTGAAATAGACTTGGGCCAAAATTCCATTTCTCCCCTGACCATCTCACCTCCCACATCAATCTCCAATCTGGTTTGGATTCATATCAGCCCAGAGCCTGTGCCTACGAATCCCTGAAAATCTGGGTTTCTCCCTTTCTGCTGTGCACGGCCACCCTAGTTAATGGCTTCACATAACTTCTTAGATGGTAGGAGGAAGATAGAGTATGCTCTTGTGGCAGTTTCTCTAGGGTCTGGGCTCAAGGGGAACCAACCACCTCTTCTCTCAGGGACTTTCCATAGTGTCTGCTCACTCAAGACTCAGGAGTGTTAACTCAAGTGCTTTTCAGCTTATAGATCAGATAGGTTGTCTGTTGATTTCAGGGACACCATGACCCCACCCTGGAAACCTGTGGGCCCAACCATCCTGAGCACCACTTGGCCCTGCTGCTGGTCATGGTGGTCACTCTCATCTTGTCACTGACAGCAGAGTTAACTCTTCTGGAGTTAAGGCTTGTGAAGGAAAGTTAGAGGTCCAGGTCACCAACAGATGAATCTATCACTCAACTGACTATGACAGGAATATAAAGCTAGCTTTTACCTTTTTAATTTGTTAAATAAAAGAACTGTGATTGTATTTAACACAGACTTCATGCTTGATTTCTTCTCCTATTGACATATGACTGATATCTATGAAAAACTGTGTTTTTGTTGTATTTCGGTGCTTATGGCAAACTCAAAATTTGGAATTTAAGTTGTCACTATTTGGGGTTTTGCCTCTTTGCTGAGACACATGACAAAGTCAGGGGTAAACAGGCTTTATGAGGCATTTTCTGTCAATAGTCAGAACTAGAGTCCTTTGATGAATCACAAATCTATTTAGCTGAAGATTTATGGTATCTTATCATGGAACCGTTGTGATTTCCAACTCTGAGACAGACTGTAAGGCTCTGTGATTTGGAACGACTGATCTGCAGCAGACAGATTCCATAAGGCTCAACACTGAAGAAGCGTGAAGCAGGGGAGGCGAGACCTGGGCCCAGAACCAGGTCTAGGGGAGACCCACGTTCGGGCTTGAACCCCAATATGCCAGTGTCATTATTCCTCTGCAGAATGGGTTAGTACTGCCCAGGATGAGGATGGAGTTTGTCCCCACAGGAAGGAATGCAGCCAACAGGAATGGCTTTGTGCTCCAGCACAAATGAGTTCAGCAAAAAAGCACAGACTCTGGAACTAAACTAGTTTGAATTCCCACCTCCAACATTTCCCAGAGAAATTACTTACTTTGTCTCTAAAATGAGGATGAGGGAGTTCCTAACTTACAGGATTGCTTTGAGAATTAAGCAAGTTAACTCATGTGAAACGCTGCGAGCAGTGGCTGGCACATGGTGAGTTCAATGAATCAGCTACACCATCTATATGGGGCGACAGGGCAGGAATGGGGACCCAGAAGAGGAAAGCAGAGTAGCAGAGGGTAGACCTTACTCCCCTGAGCTATCCCTGCAGGGGTGTTTGGATGGGATTGCACCTGCTCTGCCAATCCTTCTGTCTTTAATAATTGAGCTTCTCTCCCACGGTAGGAAAACATTGAGCTCCGCCACCCGCTCAGGTGATACGCTCCAGGCACAGGCGTTAAGGAGTTGCAGTTATCTTTCAGGTGGCCTCTAGGTGTCTCTCGGGCCTGAATATAGGAGAATAGCCCATTCCACTGACGTCTCTCTTCCCAGCCCTTCTTCTTTCTTTCCTTCTTCCCTTCCCCCCTTCCACTCTTGACATTTGTTAAACTAAACTGAATCTGAGCAGAAGTTGCATATCATCTTCTAGAAAGTCCAAAACACTCTAATTCAAGCTACACTCCCCAAAGCATCCAAAAAGCTGCTGAAAGAAATGTGCATGGTCCCAGGCAGAGTGACCCATAGTGAGTTATCCCCTCATCTGTTGTCCTGGGATGTATTCAGGGTTCTCAGGGGCCACTCTCCTGCCACAGACAGTTTCTTCGAGCTCAGGCAACCCCAGCCTAGGCAGCCATATAATATAATGCCTTAGCGCAGCTCACTCAGGGATCCATGCTTATCAGGAACATGGGCTTGGTATGAAGAGACACAAACACTCTGGAGTTGTACGCAGAATGGACCACCCAAGGCTTTGTTGGTATCAACACATTCTAGAGTATCACTCTGTTCATCCATGGAACCAAAAGCCTCCCATCAGGCAGAAGAGATGGTCAAGATGATGGGAGGGGACCATCAAAGGAGGAGGAACACAGAGAGAAGATAGACGGCACATAGCAATGGAGGACTGGCTTAGTCCACCCCTGCCTCATGAGAACAAGAAAAGATGATAATTGTTGTTGTTAGAAAGTCATCTGCTTGAAGGCACTGGAGAACAAACAAGCCAATTAATAGTTACAGAACATGATCTGGGAGCAAAAGGAAGGACAGAGAGTGAACCTAGCACCTGTAGCCAATCTTCCCAGAGACACTTGCTGCTTCCAGAAGCAGTCCAGAGGCAAGGAGAGGGAGCAGGAGAGCTCCTGGAAGCCTTTCAGTGCAGCGGGCATAAGGTCTGGAGTTCAGGGCCCACAAAGGGCAGGGAAGGCTCCTAAACCACCCATTCTCAGTTGGGACCATGAAAGGCTACATCCTATGACCAAGGGTGATCCATTTGTTAATCAGCCCTGTGGGCACTGAATCCCAGTGTCAAATCACTTGTGAAATTGGATTATGGGGAACCTGAGTTGTTCAGATCCCAGTTGCCAACCAGGAGAAAATACAAATCTTGCCTGAAGGGAGATAACATCAGACTAGGCCTCAACCTGTTTCTGTTACTCTTAATAAACAATATTGCCATTCAGTCAGAAATGACCCCATATTCTCAAAACCAAAGCATGGGAATGTAAAGCAAGAAAGGCAATTTAAAAAATAGAAGCAATATCAAATCATCAAGTTGTACACCTTAAATCTATACAAATTTAAGAAAAGAAAGACAATAGAAGCAAACTCTGGTATTGCGCCCAAAATGGAGTTATCAGAACTGACTTTAAAACAACTTTGTAAAGCCTACATCAAAGAAAGAATACCAGAATGAGCTCTCATGTACAAATTATGCACCTTCACCAATTATGTATACACACACACACTTTTTTGGAGTATTTAAAAATAGATCACAGACATAGTATCATTTCCCCTCTAAGGACTTCAGTATATAATTTTAATGACCTAACCATTGTACCATTATCACACCTAAGAAAATAAACAAGAGTTTCTCAATAGCATTTAAAATCCAGTTTGAGTCACAGTCTATAAATTAACTACCTCAATATGTTTAAGCAGGTTATGAATAAGACTAAAAATTTCAACAGAAAACTGGAAACTTTTAAAGAAAAACAATGGACATTCTAAACCTGAAAAATAAAATTGTTGATATTAAAGCTTATAATGGGCTAAATAGCAGATGAGATACAGGTAAGGAGAAAATATGTGAATAGGAATATAAATTAGAAGAAAATATTCTAAATAAAGCACAAAGAGACAAACAGATGTGAAACATAAGGGAAAGGGTGAAAAACAAGAGAACACAGTGTGCTGTTCAGAGGTAACAGCACAGACTGGAGCAGAAGCAACCTTAAGAGATACTGGGTGAAGATTTCCCCAAACTAATGAAAGATATTTCATTGAAGACAATTTATGCCCCTTACCAGATGCACTCAGACTCTCCTGACTCCAGGGACCTGCACCCCTTGTTTGTGGAGGTCTCCAGCTGCTTCTGCCCCAGCTGCCACCACATCACCTCCAGGGCCATTGGGGTCTCGGCCTTACTCCATGAGGTGAGCCCGGCTCCTCCTCGTCCCATGGAGCTGTTTGATCACTGCTCAGCTAATCTGTAAAATAATAATGAAATGATAGTTAGAAAATTCCCATATATTTGGAAGGTAAGGGATAAATTTCTAAAGAACTCAAGGATCAATGAAGACAGTACAATGCAAATTAGAAATTATTTTGAACTTGATAACAAAAATGTAAACACTTGTGAGATGCAGCTAACACGTGCTTAGAGGGAAATTTTAAAACTTAAACAGATATATTAAAGAACATAAATAACTAAATATCAAGTGGCAAAGTATCCATCTAAAGAAATTAGAATGAAATTACCAAATTAATTTTTTTAAAGACAAAGTTGGAGAAAGAGAATAAAAAGAAAGGATAGAAATTAATGTAATAGAAAATAGACATCTAATACAAAGGCTCAATAAAGCCAAAGTTCTTTCTTTGAAAGAAGCAACTGGTCAAACTCCTGCTAAGACTTATCAGTGTAGAAAAGAAGAGACAAATCCCAAGAATCAGAAATGGAGGGTGGGGGGGCACATCACTATAGGTCCTGGAGATAGGAACATGATAGTAAGATGATAATTACAATAGACCAATAAACTTAAATTTTTAAGAGAAAAGTAAACAAATTCCTAGGAAAATCCAACTCACTAAAGCTGACTCCAGAAGAAATAATAAACATGGATAATCCTGTAATATTGAAGAAATTAACACCATAAATTCAAACCTTCCCTTAGAGAAAACTCAGGACCCAAATGGCTGCATCAGCGAAAAACGAATGCCAATCTTACACAAACTCCTCCAGAGAACAGAAATCGACGAAGCCCCCAGGAACCTGTTTTCTGAAGCCTGCATGACCTTGACACCAAAACCAAACAATGTCATTGTAAAAAAAGGAAAAGAACCGGCAAATTCCTCTCATATATAGAGATGCAAAAATACTTTTTACAGGGAAGGGAAGCAAGGTGGGGGGGATGAAGAAAAGTTGATTCATGTGTACAAGAATATCGTCAGAAGGAATAAGTTCTAGTATTCTATAGTACAGCAGAGAAATTACAGTTAACTATAATTTATTTATTTATTTATTTTATTTTTTTTTTTTTTTGAGACGGAGTCTCGCTCTGTCGCCCAGGCTGGAGTGCAGTGGCGCGATCTCGGCTCACTGCAAGCTCCGCCTCCCGGGTTCACGCCATTCTCCTGCCTCAGCCTCCCGAGTAGCTGGGACTACAGGCGCCCACAACCGCGCCCGGCTAATTTTTTGTATTTTTAGTAGAGACGGGGTTTCACCGTGGTCTCGATCTCCTGACCTTGTGATCCGCCCGCCTCGGCCTCCCAAAGTGCTGGGATTACAGGCTTGAGCCACCGCGCCCGGCCACCTATAATTTATTTTATGTTTCAAAATAGCTAGAAGAATTGTAATGTTCCCAACACAATGAAAATATAAAGTCTTGAGATGGTGGATACTGCAGTTACCCTGATTTGATCATTACACAATGGGTACAGGTATCAAAATATCATATGTACCCGCAGAATATGTACAGCCACGATATATCAACAAAAATACAAACAACATTTTTTTTAAAATAAATAAGTGATGATTGAGAGAGACGGGGGACTTTCTGGAGCAAAGAGGCAGGGTCCTCCTCTTCACTGCGGAGGTTTGTCTGGAGGGCAGCTTTGGCTGGCTGGTTTGGAGCATTCACAGAGTGCCTTGTCCTCCCTCACCACCTCCTGCCCAGCAGCCTGTATCACATAGGCCTTGTTGCCATCTGTGGTCTGATTCCATCTGCTTTTATTTGTGGTTTGGGAGACACCTTATCACCTCATTTTGTTATAAATGCTATTCATAGATAATGAGTTTTTATTATTTCAATTGCTCTGTCTCGATTTGTTGAGGGATTCCAAACATTCACAATTATGCCACCACTGCTGCCTTCTTACTCAGGGTTTAACTCATGCCTTTAATATCAATGCTAGTCCATAGTATGTATGTTGCATTGTTTTTACAGCAGTTCCGTAGATATTCCATGGATAAATATTCAGATTGTGTTCTGTGTTTTTCTATTATAATAAATGCACAATATCTTTGGGCATATTTCTATTTTTTTAATTTTTGTAAAACATATTGCTAAAAGTGGGATTTCTACATCATAGAGTTAACAGATACTGTCAGATGACTTCCCCTAACATTTGGGGCAATGCACACTCCCATCTGTAAAATCAGAGAGTACAGTTTCTCTAAATCCTTTCCAATATTGGATCCTATAAATTTTCTCCAATTTGTTAAAATTTGACAGTAAATTTGGCATTTTGCTGTTTTAATTTTAATTGTCCTAATACTAATGAGGTTGAGAGTTTTAATTTTCTTTTACTTCTTGCATTTTCTCTTGCCTATTCATGTCCTTTGATATTTTTCAACTGGATCTTTATTTTTCCTTTTCTGAAGAAGTTCTTTGTATATGAGAGATATTAAACCTTTGTCCACATATAGTGCAAATGTTTTACCCTGTCATTTGCTATTTGACTCTTTCTGATGTTTTTTGCCATATAGAAATGATTAACTTCTATCGTGAAACCAGCCACTATCTGCCTATATGTCCTTTGAGGTTTGTTTGTTGTTTGAGATGGCCTTTTTCACCCCAATGTTAGGCAACATTCTTCTATATTTTCTTTTAATACTTGTGTGGGTTTGTTTTACACTTAGTTATTTGATATGCTTTGGATCTGTGTCCCCACCCAAATCTCATTTTCAATTGTAATACCCAATATTTGGAAGTGGGGCCTAGTGGGACGTAATTGGATCACAGGGATGGCTTCTCATGGTTGAGCACCATCCCCTTGGTGCTGTCTCATGATAGAGTTCTCATGACATCTGGTTGTTTGAAAGTGAGGGGAACCTCCCTGCTTTCTCTCTTGCTCCTGCTCCTGTCCTGTAAGACATGCCTATTCCTCCTTTGCCTTCCGCCATGATTGTAAGTTTCCTGAGGCCTCCCCAGCCATGCTTCTTGTGCAGTCTGCAGAACCGTGAGCCAATTAAATCTCTTTTCTTTATAAATTACCCAGTCTCGGGGTATTTCTTTAGAGTCGTGCAAAAATGAACTAATACATTATTTAAACTTGGATTTTTTGTGCGCGGAACAAGGTAGGAGTCTATCTTTGTTTCCTTTCAAGTGACTGAGAATTAATTCATTTCCACCTCCTCCTTACTAATGAAATCCCAAACTTGTTCAGGACAAAAACTCTGTACCGTATTCTTCAGAGAAAGATAATCCTAATCCAGAGATTACATTAGCTTGTCTAAGCTCATAGCTCTTTCCAGAGACTGGCTCAAAAGTGAACCAGTTCTGGTGGAAAAGATGTGAGGAGTGTTGTGCTGGGGGATTTGGGGAAGGTTCTCTCATGCTCTTCTGAGTCCTCGTGAGATGCCATCATCTCTCTTCCTCGGGGAAGGGGCTCTGAGTGGGTATGAGGCCTGGGGGTGCTATGGCATCTGCCTGCCTATGCAGGAGGGGTTGGCACAGAAGAGGCACTGCTGACAGACTCTCTGGGAGTGGAGGCAGAGCCATCAGACAGCCCGTTCTGAAGGCCCGCATCTCCACGGTTCCATCCTCCTTAAAACTGCGGAATAGCCTTCCTGTCTAAGCGTGTCTCGTTACATTCATTTTCATTTACTTGATAGCTTTTATTGTTATTATAAATTGGCAGTTTTTCATTTAATTTCTATCTATTGATATTATCTTTAAAGATATTAATTTTACGTTTTATTTTGTGTGCAAAATATCTTTTGAATGCAACAGTTTTTAAAATCTGGCCTGTTGTATTTTCCAAGCCTGCAATCCTATTGCCTACAAATAAAGATAATTTTGATCTTTCTATTCTAACCTTGGTATGACTTACTTATTTTGTATTTTATTACATTAGCTAGACTCTCAAAAATAATGTCGTTTAATAATGGTGATGGGGGCATTGCAGTCATGTTCCACATTTCAGTTGTTTAATATTTCACAATGTGTAGTTTTTTAATGAACCACCTTCATTATCTCACAGTAGCTTCCTCTTAGTTCTATTTTATTTACAGCTTTTGTGATAAATAACTGAAAATTACTCAAATGTGATTTTTAAATCTGTTGATTTAATTATATGTTTCTTTACTGTATTCATATAATGAGTATGCTAAGCATGTTAAACCTCTTTTTCATTTCTGGAACAAGTCCTGCTTGGTCAAGCAAGATTCATTTTCTAATTTACTGCTGAATTTGATTCACTAATATTTTACAGTTTTTTGGTTTTGTGTCTATATTCCCAAATGGAATTGATTCATTGTTTTCCTTTTACTTTGTTCTTTTTAAAATCAGATTTTGTTCTATACAAAGTCAAAGCATAGTAAAAAATAATAATAATAGGCCGGGCGCGGTGGCTCAAGCCTGTAATCTCAGCACTTTGGGAGGCCGAGACGGGCGGATCACGAGGTCAGGAGATCGAGACCATCCTGGCTAACACGGTGAAACCCCATCTCTACTAAAAATACAAAAAACTAGCCGGGCGAGGTGGTGGGCGCCTGTAGTCCCAGCTACTCCGGAGGCTGAGGCAGGAGAATGGCGTGAACCCGGGAGGCGGAGCTTGCAGTGAGCTGAGATCCGGCCACTGCACTCCAGCCCGGGCTACAGAGCAAGACTCCATCTCAAAAAAATAAAATAAAATAATAATAATAATAATAATAATAATAATAATAATAATAGAGAAAGAAGGAAATACAGATCATAAAGTCAGATTTTTGTATTAAAATTATAATGAGTGAAATATAAAATAAATGAGAAATTTTTCTTCTTTTCCTGTGATCTGCCACAGTTTGAGTAACATGAAAATTATATTTTATTAATTGAGACATGTTCTCTAGGGGCAATGCTCTATCATGATGTGCTTCCTAATGTGTATAGTACCACAAAAGTGTTTTCTTGCCTGAATAAACAGCTTCTTTGAAGAAGCTTCTTCTGTAAAAAAGTAATAATAATAATAACACAGGCCACAGAATTTTAACATTTGGGGAGAAAGTACAAATTTAGAGAAAGCATTCAAATTCTTATAAAATCACATCATATTTCATGCTCAAATTATATTTTCAAATCAATATTATTATTCATAAAAAGGTATTATTAAATGGCTTCACTGAAACAAATAAATACATACTTTTGAGGCATGGAAAATATACTTATCAAGAATCCACGAAATTCATCATCACGACAAGAGCAGCAGTAAAATGGAAATTGTACCACTGAAATGCACAAGAATAGCCCAATCCACTGACCCTAAGGAAATGGTCGTTTGACACAAACAATGACTCAGCCATTTCCTACTTCAGAAAGATACAGTGAAGATAAAAAGATTTCCATGAAAATGCTTCGGGGTGTTTCAAAGGAAGCTGCATTCTTTGTACGATCACCATTATTGTCAAGACTACCAATTTAAAAATGACCTATCTCTGGGGTGACCAAAGGGTATGGCCATTTATGGTGTGGTTTGCAAAGCCTTCAACTATGAAAAATGATTATTATTTTTGGCTCTGCTACAAAATGGAATTATTCAATAGGTGCTATGTGCCAGAAAAACAGTAGACTTTTCCAGAGAGCTCTCAGGCTAAAATTAGATGATAGTTGCCCAGCTGTAGACCAGTTATTGAAGGATCCATAAGCATAAGCATATTGCTAAGTTATCCCAGTTGAGTAAAAAGTCAGATAATTTTATGAGTAAAACTTGAAGGCTTACATATAATCATGTGATCTAGCTCTATTGTCTTGTAGAATGTAAGTTGGTTATCGAGGTGAAGTGATTTGTACAAGGCACAATCAATGTACCTTCCATTTATTCTGCAAGTATATAAAAAATGATATGAGAGGTTGAGGAAGCAGTGGTGAGCAAATAGAAACGGTCCTTGCTCTCAAAATATTTGCAGCTCAGGGAAGAACATAAAGATCAAAAGAGATGATCATGTGATTCATGGTACTGAAATAGACCAAGTTTTCAAAGATTGTCACTGTTCTCGCACATCCTGTTTTCTTTTCTAATGTAAATTTTTCTTTTTCCATCAAGATATAGAATCTTCTTCCTTGTCCCTGTGATCTGTTTCAGGCAATAACAGATGTGGCAGAAGTGATGCTGGGCAGTTGTGAGGCTGGGCCTCAGGAGTCAGGCAACCTCTGCCTCACTTCATGTAACATTCCTCCTCAGAACCCAGCTACCATATTGTGAGGAAGCCCAAGTACCTAGTTGGAGAAAATCACAAGGGAAACTACTGAAGGCCCCAGCCAACAGCCCCAGCTGAGTCTTAGCCATAGCTAACACCAACCGCCAGCCATGAGACTCAGGCAGTTTGAAATGGGGCATCCCAGTGCCCCAGTCAAGTAGATGAACCAGATGCTTCACTTGGAAGGAATCATGAAAAATGACAAATTGTTGTTTTAAAACCACTACATGTGACGTGGTTTGTTATGCATCAACAGATGACTGAAACAGGTATGAAGACAGACCAAAAAAAGTTGCTATGAAATAGCACAGCATGAAAACCTACTTAGGGAGGGGAGGAAGAGTTAGGAAACTCTGAATAGCTGTTCACCTGGCCATGACTGGAACAGGAGCACTTCAGTCAGAGGGTAAGGGAGCCTGTGGAGGCCTTCAAGAAGGAAAGAAGGGGTTCGGCCTAGGAGCTGACATGGCCTGGAATGGCTAGAGAGTTTTGATTCAAGGGGAAAGTGGCTAGATATGAAACTGGGAAAGGTGGCACAGCCTGGCAGGAATTACCTAAGGCCAGTGGGAAACCACACAGCTTCCCATAGACAGAACCGTGATTAGGATCCAGAATTTCTGGCTCCCAATTTAGTGTTTTTTCATCTAAATGACATCATCCTCGACGGATGCCTGCAATTCAAGAAAACAAAGACAAACAGCCACAGAGACAGTGCTACCGTGTCCCCCATGGGCTACCATCAGCCATGCTGGGTCCATGTGCATTCAGCTGTAGTCCAGGAGGTTGCCTGAGACCCTGCTCTGCCTGTTTGCTCTTACTCTGTCCCTCTCAGCTCTCACGAGGCTGGCATCAGGAGTCTGGCTCCTTCACCTCTCTTCCCCAGAGGCAGAAGATGGAGCAGAGCCTGTGGTCAGGGCACATGTCCCCTAAGGAAGCCCTGAATGGTCATCAACAACAGCCTGTATGTATGTATCATGTCATGTATGGGATAGCTGGGTATTACACACCTTATTGAGAGGAGGTTGTTTCACTGCACTTCACATAGGAACCAGGCAGAGGCATCTCCAGACACCACAGAGAAGCAGGGGACCCCCATGGGAAACCAGAGACAGGTTGCCTCACACCTGGCTCTCCCTGTAGCGAGGCAGCTTGCGGGCGACCCAGGAGAGACCAGCCCTCAGTCAGCAGATACAGGGACAGGAAGGAGCATAGAGGAATCAAAATTATGAGGAGGGAGGATATTCCCTCTCTGCCAATAGCTCTGGAATCCATATAATGTGCACTGCCCTGGCTCCTGTCTCAGCCCCTGCTGTTGGCTGGTAGGCACCCTCCTTTTATATCTTCTGCTCAGTTTCCTATCAAGTTGCATTTGATGAATTCAATATGCCTGTCCAAAGTGATGACTAAACCCCTGCATATTGGCCACTGAAAAGCAGTCATTGGCTGCCACCAGGACAAGAGGGTGACAGGAGGAACCAAGCAGTGGGTCAAGGATTGGTCTGGTCACTACCCAGCCTTGCACCATTTGGGGCCAGTGTCTTCAATACGACCTCCACTTCTTCCTCCGTGAAGCAGGGGTAATAACAGAGTTCTCTCCAACTCCCAAGGCTGTGAGGAGCAAACAGAAGAGTGGGGTAATATTCTCATAAACTGTACATCACCATTCAATGGTGAATTATATATTTGATTGAACCATACAAAGTAGCCAAGAGTCAACTAAAAAATTATCAATTTAGGTCAAAAATGACAATGGTAGGTAACTCTTGGCAATGTCACATGGTTCAAGCTAAGTTTTAGCCTGTTATATAGCAACTACCTTTTTCATTAAAAAGTAAAACACAATAGACTCTATTATCATTTAGTTTTATAAATTCTCACTGCACCCTGTCCTATCACTGAACTTTAATATTCTGATATGCACATTTGACAGAGCGAGGAGAAAGCAAAGAGGTTAAACTATGAACAGAGCATGTTATCATAGAGAGGTCAAGAGCATGGCGCCAGGATCCCATTGCTCTGGTTCCAATCCTGGATTTTCTAGTACTCCCTCTGTGACCTTGGACAAGTTACTTAGTCTCTCTGGGGCTCAGTTTTCTCATCTGTAAAATGAAATTAATAGTAACACCGACTTCACAGGGATTAAGGAGGACATGAGTCAGTATGTGTGAAGTATACAAAAACGGGTCTAGCCCATTTACTACTTCATCTGATGTTATTTTTATTGGATTTTGCATTTTGCCCTAGATAATTTTGAATTTAATTCTAAAAAATAACATTTTAGAGCTGGAAGGAAACTTTTAAATATTCAGTGGGTTTTTATATGTCTGTAGGTCTACCTGCTTTGGGAGTGGTAAAAGGCAATTAATTTTATAGAGCCTCTGTGAATCATTTTACCCTGAAAACTCCAAAATATATGATTCCTGGATGGCCCTTGAAGTTGGAACGTGGAGAGTCTCGTTCTTTGTTTCCACAGGAAGCCTTGGTATTTTAAGCCTGCTAGCTGCAAAATCGAACTTTTTGACCAATAAGACATGACACTGGTTCTCATAAGTGATTCTCTTAGGAGTAAAAGAACCCTGGAATGGGCCAGGCGCGGTGGCTCAAGGCTGTAATCCCAGCACTTTGGGAGGCCGAGGCGGGTGGATCACGAGGTCAGGAGATCGAGACTATCCTGGCTAACATGGTGAAACCCCGTCTCTACTAAAAATACAAAAAAAAAAACTAGCCGGGCGTGGTGGCGGGCGCCTGTAGTCTCAGCTACTTGGGAGGCTGAGGCGGGAGAATGGCGTGAACCCGGGAGGCGGAGCTTGCAGTGAGCCGAGATCACGCCACTGCACTCCAGCCTGGGAGACACAGCGAGACTCCGTCTCAAAAAAAAAAAAAAAAAAAAAAGAACCCTGGAATGCAAATTTTGCAAGCATGTTAAGAAGAAAAGTTTAGCATGTTCCCTAATGTGAAAAGCCCTCTTTGATTCTTAAATTGTCTCAATATATAATTTGTTCTATTAAATTATAAAAAAAAATACAGGAATACCCATTGCTGGCAATTGTGCTGTACAACGGACATTTTTACATTTTAGAAGTCATATCTGTATTTCTCCAAGTGTGTTCTGAGGAATAACTGCATTGTAATTAACTAGAATGTTTGTAAAAATGCAGATTCCTGGATACCACAGCACTATACATCTAGTAGCATTTTTGGCTTTTTAAAATTTGACAAATAAAAATAGTACTTATGTATAATGTACAATATGATGTTTTGAAATATGCAGACATTGAATGCTTACATCAAGCTAATTAACATTTGTATTACCTCACACACTTATCTTTTTTTGTGGTAAAAACACTTAAAATCTACTCTTAGCAATTTTTAAGTATACAATACATTGCTATCAACCAAAGTCACCATGTTGTACAACAGATCTCTTGAATTTATTCCTTGTGTCTAATTGAAATGTTATATCCTTTGACCAAGATCTCCCCAGTCTCCCTGCCTCCAGTCTCTGGTAACCACCATTCTACTTTCTGCTTCTAGTGATTTCAACTTTTTTAGATTCCACATATAAGTGAGATCCTGTGGTATTTGTCTTTCTGTACTTGAGTTATTTCACTTAGTGTAACGTTCTCCAGGTTTACCCCTGCTGTTGTAAATGACAGAATTTCCTTCTTCTTATGGTTGAGTATACAATATTTCATTGTGGGTGTATACCACATTTTCTTTATTATTTCATCCACTGATGAACATTTAGGTTAATTCACATCTTGGCTATTGTGCATAATGCTGCAGTGAACATGGGAGTGCAGATATTTCTTCAAAATAGCAAGTTCATCTCCTTTGGGTATATGCCCAGCAGTGAGATTGCTGGATCATGGGGTAGTTCTATTTTCAATTCTAATTTTTTATTTAGCAATAAGGTTTCTATTTACTGAGCACCTAATGTGTGCCTGACGCTGTGCTAAGTACTGCATATGTATTAACTCTTTGGACCTTGTAAAACGCGTATGCTGCAGAGATTGCTATCATCCTTTCCATTTTACAGATGCCAAGAAGAGATCTTCAGTCACTTAGTAGGATATAGATAGTAAATGAGAGAGCTTGATTGTGCTGATGGTTTTATGGTTTATCTATGTCAAAATGTATCAGATTGTACCCTTTAAGTATGTACATCATTATATATCAATTATATTGCATAAAGCTATTTTTAAAAAATTAAAGCAAAAGTAGTAACTGACTAGCAAGTTAGATGAAGTCACAAGCCATAATCCTGCAGAGGACTCTGGTGAAGTGAGCCAAATGAAGAGGATGATTAATGCAATCTAAAAGCACAGCTAGGTTGGAGGAATGAGTTCTAGGGTTCTACAGCACTGTGGGATGACTACAATAAACAGCAGTTTATGCATATTTTCAAATAGCTAGGTAAGCAGATTTTGAATGTTTTCAACACACACAAAAAAATAAATGTTTGATGGTTATGCTAATCACCCTGATTTGATCACTGTGCATTGTATACATGTATCAGAGTATCACACTGGAGTAGAAGGAAAATAGCGGCTAGGAGGCAGGGCTAACTTGCAGCTCCCACTTGGATGGACAGGGCAGCGTGTGGAGACCCACATCGTAAACTTTTGCTCCAAGAACTACTGCAGGAACATACCAAGAGAGCTGAGAGAATCCACAGACCCTTTGAAGGAGGTGGATTGCTGCTTCAGGCTCCGTGCCACAGCCGAGGAAGTGTAAGTCTGCTTGCTTTCTCAGCTGGGAGGCTTGTAGCCTGGGGCAAGTTCTCAGCCCTGCTCACTGGGTGCCTGGAAATAAACTCACTGTTGTTGGAGGGGCACAGTGAGAGTGAGACCAGCATTTTGGGAACTTGGTAAGGCCTGTGGCTGCCAGCTTTCCCCTACTTCCCTGACAACATGTATAACACAGCAGAGGCAGCTATAACCCCCCTGGGATTTTTGGCATTTTAAAACTTGACAAATAAAAATTGTACCTATGTATAATGTACAATATGATGTTTTGAAATATGTAGACATTGAATGCCTACATCAAGCTAATTAACATATGTATTACCTCACACACTTATCTTTTGGGAACCACACTCCCATGCCCCACAGCAGCCTCAGCAAGCCCCACCCAAAGAGAGTATGAACTCAGACCCACCTAACCCTGCCTCCACCTGATAGTTCTCCACCCACCCTGGTAGTCAAAGACAAAGGACATAATCTCTTTGGAGCTTTATGGCCTTGCCCACCATCTGATCCTCCCTATAGGACCACAGCTGAGGTGCTCTTGAAAGCACCATCTCTTGGCTAAAGGCCAACCAACACACAAAAATTTTAACTAAAATACAACCAAGGATGCTTACACAGTCCACTTCACTCCCCTGCTGCCTCCACCAGAGTAGGGGCTGGTATCCATGACTGAGTGACCCGAAGATGGATCACATCACACGACTTTTTGCAGACACTACCCACTACCAGCCCAGAGCCCAGTAGCTCCACTGGGTGGCTAGAGCCAGAAGAGAAATAACAATCACTGCAGTTGTCTCTCAGGAAGCCCCACCCCTAGGGGAAAGGGGAGAGCACCACATCAAAGGAACACCCTGTGGGACAAAAGAATGTGAACAACAGCCCTTGAGGCCCAGAACTTCCCTCTCACACAACCTACCCAAATGAGAAGGAACCAGAAAAACAATTCTAGTAATATGACAAAACAAGTTTCTTTAACAACCCAAAAAGACCACACTAGCTCACCAGCAATGGATCCAAACCAAGATGAAATCTCAATTGCCAGAAAAAGAATTCAGAAGGCCAACTATTAAGCCAAACAGGGAGGTGCTAGAAAAATGTAGAGTCCAACTTGGAGAAATTAAAAAAAAAAAAAAAGATACAGGATATGAATGGAAAGATCTCTAGTGAAATAGATAGCCTAAATAAAAAACAATCCCAACTTCTGGAAATGAAGGACACACTTAGAGAATTGCAGGATGCACTGGAAAGTCTAAGCGATAGAATCAAACAAGTAGAAGAAAGAATTTCAGAGTTTGAAAACAAGGATTTTGAATTAACCGAATCCAATAAAGACAAAGAAAAATAATTTTAAAAAATGAACAAAGCCACCAGGAAGTTTGAGATTATGCTAAATGAACAAACCTAGGAATAATTGTTGTTCCTAAGCAAGAAGAGAAATCTAAAAGTTTGGAAAACACGTTTTAGGGAATAATCAAGGAAAACTTCCCTGGCCTTGCTAGACCTCCAAACATCCGAAAAGAAGGAGCTGAGCTAAAAGAACACCTGGGAAATTCGTAACAAAAAGATCATTGCCTAGGCACATAGTCATCAGGCTATCCAAAGTCAAGACAAAGGAAAGAATCTCAAGAGCTATGAGGCAAAAACATCAGGTAACCTATAAAATAAAACCTATCAGATTAACAGTAGATTTCTTGCAGAAATCCTACAAGTTAGAAGGGATTGGGGTCCTATCTTTAGTCTCCTTAAACAAAACAATTATCAGCGAAGAATTTTGTATCCAGCAAAACCAAGCTCCATAAATGAAGGGAAGATACAGTCTTTTTCCGACAAATGGTGTAAGAATTTGCCACTACCTAGCCAGCACTACAAGAACTGCTAAAAGAGCCCTAAATCTTGAAACAAATCCTCCAAATACACCAAAATAGAATCTTCTGAAAGCATACATCTCACAGAATCTATAAAACAACAACACAATGGGAAAAAAAACTAAAGTATTAAGGCAGCAAATAACACCATGAATAGAACAGTACCTCACATCTCAATACTCACATTGGATGTAAATGGCCTCAATCCTCCATTTAAAAGATACAGAATGGCAGAATAGATAAGAATTCACCAACCCGGTATCTGCTATCTTCAAGAGACTCATCTGACACATAAAGACTCACATAAACTTAAGGTAAAGAGGTGAAACAAGATATTCCATGATGGACCCGAAAACAGAGCAGGAGTAGCTATTCTTACATCAGGCAAAACGAACTTTAAAGCAACAGCAGTCAAAAAACACAAAGAGGGACATTATATAATGATAAAAGGACTAGTCCAACAGGAAAATATCACAATCCTAAATATATATGCACCTAACACTGGAGCCCCCAAATTTATAAAACAACTACTACTAGACCTAAGAAATGAGATAGACAGCAACACAATAACAGTGGGGGATTTTAATACTGCACTGACAGCACTAGACAGGTCATCAAGACAGAAAGTTGACAAAGAAACAATGGACTTAAACTATACCCTAGAACAAATAGACTTAACAGGTATTTACAGAACATTCTACCCAGCAACTGCAGAATATACATTCTATTCATCAGCACGTGGAACATTCTCCAAGGCAGACCATATGATAGGCCACAAAACAAGTCTCCACGAATTTAAGAAAATCAAAACTATAGCAAGTACTCTCCCAGACCACAGTGGAATAAAACTGAAAATCAACTCCAAAAGGAACTCTCAAAACCATGCAAATACATGGAAATTAAATAACCTGCTCCTGGATGATAATTGGGTCAACAATGAAATCAAGATGAAAATTTTAAAATTCTTTGAAGAGAATGATAATTGTGACACAACCTACCAAAACCTTTGGGATACAGCAAAGGCAGTGCTAAGACGAAAGTTCATAGCATTAAATGCCTACATCAAAAAGTCTGAAAGAGTACAAATAGAGAATCTAAAGTCACACCTCAAGGAACTAGAGAAACAAGAATAAACCAAATCCAAACCCAGCAGCAGGAAAAAAAAAAAAAATCAACATCAAAGCAAAACTAAATGAAATTGAAACACACACACACACAATACAAAAGATAAATGGAACAATAAGCTGTTTCTTTGAAAAGATAAACAAAATTGATAGACCATTAGTGAGATTAACCAAGAAGAAAGAAGATTCAAATAAGCTCAATAAGAAATGAAACGGAAGATATTACAACCAACATCACAGAAATACAAAAGATAATTCAAGGCTACAATGAACACCTTTATGCATGCAAATTAGAAAACCTAGAGGAGATGGACAAATTCGTGGGCATACATAAGCCTCCTAGACTAAATCAGGAAAAAATTAAAATGCTGAACAGACCAATAATAAGCAGTGAGACTGAAATGGCACATTTAAAAAGTGCCAACAAAAAAAAGTCCAATACCAGACAGATTCACAGCTAAATTCTATCAGATATTCAAAGAAGAATTGGCACCAATTCTATTGACACTATTTCACAAGATAGAGGAAGAAGGAATCTTCTCCCTAAAGCATTCTATGAAGCCAGTGTCACCCTAATACCAAAACCAAGGAAGGACATAACAGAAAAAGAAAACTATAGACCAATATCCCTGATGAACATAGATGCAAAAATCCTCAACAAAATACTACCTAACTGAACCCAACAGCATATCAAAAGATAATCCACCATGATCAACTGGGTTTTATACTAGGGATGCAGGGATGGTTTAACATACATAAGTCAATAAATGTGATATACCACATAAACAGAATTAAGACCAAAAATTATATGATCATCTCAATAGACACAGAAAAAGCATTTGACAAAATCCAGCATTCCTTTACAATTAAAACCATCAGCGAAATTGGCACAGAAGGGACATACCTTAAGGTAATAAAAGCCATCTATGACAAACCCACAGCCAATATTATACTGAATGGGGAAAAGTTGAACACATTTCCCCTGAGAACTGGAACAAGACAAGGATGCCCAGTTTCACCACTTCTATTCAACATAGTACTGCAAGTCTTAGCCAGAGCAATCAATCAGACAAGAGAAAGAAATAAAGGGTATCCAAATCGGTAAAGAGGAAGTCAAACTGTCACTGTTTGCTGATGGCATGAGCATATACCTAGGAAACCCTAAAGACTCATCCAGAAAGTTCCAAGAACTGGTAAATGAACTCAACAGTTTCAGGACACAAAATTAATGTACACAAATCAGTAACCCTGCTATACCCAACAGCGACCAAGCTGATAACCACATCAAGAAATAAACCGCTTTTACAATAGTTGCAAAAAAATAAAATACTAAGAATATCCTTAACCAAGGAGGTGAAAGACTTCTACAAGGAAAACTACAAAACGCTGTTGAAAGAAATTTTGGCTGACACAAGCAAATGGAAACACATCCCATGCTCACAGATGGGTAGAATCAATATTGTAAAATGACCATACTGCCAAAAGCAATCTACAAATTCCATGCAATTCCCATGAAAATACCACCGTCATTCTTTACAGAACTAGAAAAAACAATCTTAAAATTCATATGGAACCAAAAAAACAGCCTGCATAGCCAAAGCAAGACTAAGCAAAAAGAACAAATCTAAAGGCATCACATTGCCTGACTTTAAACTATACTGTAAGGCCAAAGTTATCAAACAGCAGGGTACTGGTGTAAAAACTGGCATGTAGACCAATGGAACAGAATAGTAGAACCATAATTAAAGCCAAATATTTGCAGCCAACCAATCTTCAATAAAGCAAACAGAAACATAAAGTGGGAAAAGGACACCCTATTCAACAAATGGTGCTGGGATAATGGTGCAAGCCACATGCAGAAGAATAAACTGGATCCTCATCTCTCACCTTATATGAAAATCAGCTCAAGATGGATCAAAGACTTAAATCTAAGACCTGAAACCATGAAAATTATAGAAGATAACAATGGAAAAACCCTTCCAGACATTGGCTTAGGCAAAGAATCCATGACCAAGAACCCAAAAGCAAATGCAACAAAAGCAAAGATAAATTGATGGGACTTAATAAAACTAAAAGACTTCTGCACAGCAAAAGAAATAATAGCAGAGTAAACAGACAACTCACAGAGTGGGAGAAAATCTTCACAGTCTGTACATATGACAAAGGACTAATATCCAGAATCTACAAGGAACTCAAACAAATCAACAAGAAAAAAGCAAACAATTTCATCAAAAAGTGGGCTAAGGACATGAATAGACAATTATCAAAAGAAGATTTACAAAGGGCCAACAAACATATGAAAAAATGCTCAACATGACTAATTATCAGGGAAATGCAAATCAAAACTACAGTGTGATACCACCTTACTCCTGCAAGAATGGCCATAATAAAAAATAATAGATGTTGGCATGGACGTGGCAAAAAGGGAACACTTTCACACTGTTGGTGGGAATGTAAACTAGTACAACCACTATAGAAAACAGTGTGGAGTTTCCTTAAAGAACTAAAAGTTGATCTATCATTTGATCCAGCAATCCCACTCCTGGGTATCTACCCAGAGGAAAAGAATTCATTATACAAAAAAGATACTTGCACATACATGTTTATAGCAGCACAATTCGCAATTGCAAAAATATGGAATCAGCCAAAATGCCCATCAGTCAACCAGTGAATAAAGAAAATGTGGTGTATATACACACCATGGAATACTACTCAGCCATAAAAAAGGAATCAAATAATGGCATTTGCAGCAACATGGGTAGCATTGGAGACCATTATTCTAAGTGAAGTAACTCAGGAATGGAAAAGCAAACATCGTCTATTCTCACTCATAAGTGGGACCTAAGCTACAAGGATGCAAAGGCGTAAGAATGACACAATGGACTTTGAGGACTCAGGGGAAAGGGTGGGGTGTGAGGGATAAAAGACCATGATAAATAAATATTAATTAAAACTGATTAAAAAATCATACTGCACTCCATAAATATGTATGTGTCAATTAAAAATAATTAATTTTAAGGTGAGTCAAATGCACCACAAAACACCAGAAAGCTTCAGGAATTTGAAGCACAAAGCCTCTTGGAAGGCTTAATGGAAGGGCGCTGGATCACAGTGTTAGACAAAGCACCAGGGCCCTTCTCCATCCTGGCAGACTGACTCCCTGACCCCTCCCAGCCCTCTGCTGTACGACCCACCCCCCACAGCCCACCACTCTGCTCCATGAGTGGTAACAGTAAGGCTTGTCCCTGGCTAGCTATTGGCATATTCAGCTTTGTGGAACAAGAACGGCATCTGGGTTTCTACCTGCACATATGTACAAAAAACTAGCCTGCCATGCCACCTTTGTGCAGTGCACCCCCAGGTGGTATAACCTGCCCCTTCTTGTTAACAACAGTTGTAAAAAGTCAGCTTTCTGTGCACTCTGTCTTTAACATGAATAGATAAGGATTTCCCAAATATTTAAGGAAGTCTTCCAATATGAAAGAGGAAAGAGAAAGCTGAAAGAAAGGCTGGGGAAGGGAAGGCAGGCAGAACAAACCAGAGAAAATAGAAACAAGACAAGAAGCAAAACACCACCTTAGAAAAAATGTCACTAACATCTTCAGAGAAATAGAAGATGCTACATGTGTAAATCAAGAAAGGGTGGTATAAAAAAGAACAATTAGCGATTGAAAAGAGCTGCTGAAAATTCAAATTATGACTGCTGAAAAACAACATTTCAATAGAAATGTTGAAAGATAAAAATCGTGGACATCTACCAGAAAGTAAGCCACGGGATATGCCTACAGGACGGTAAACCAAATGTATGCCAAGTAAGAGGGAAAAAATAAAATAAGAGAGCCAGTTATACGGGCCCAACATATAATTAATAAGAGCTTCAGGAAGAAAAAACAGAGAAAAAAGAAGAGCTTGCGAACAACTGAGGTTCATGGAGGGTGGGGCGTCCAGGCAGGGCATGGAAGCTCCACATCCCTTCCCCCATCCCTCGCCGTATTTATCTCTTCATCTGAGCTGAAAAGCACCAGGGCTTGGCCTTAGCAGAAGGTTCATGAAGGGCTGGGTCCCAACACTGGTGTGAAAAGAGCTACTTAGGCAGCTGAGAAAAATCACGTAAAGGAGAACTCAGCCCATTCATCTTGCTTGGAACTAAGAATCTTGACTAATCCATTTCCTTAAAATTCAGGCTTCCCTGGACCCCAAGAAAGAAAAGTGAGTTTTCCAACACTTGTGTTTATAGGACTCTTGCTACAAAACTGTTTTCAGAATCAAAAATAAAGCAGATGGCCATCTGAGACTGGATACCAGATTGTTTACATCAACGAGTTGACCCGTGAAACAAAGAAGCGGAGGAACATAAGCTGATTACAATGGATGCTTTATTTGGAAAAGGGATCTTTAGTGTGAAAATCTCTTTGCATCAGCCCTTCCTCTGGAGTAACAATCAAGACATATATTGAGTTATAGCAGAAAGTTATATTTTAGGGACAGAGGGATCAGGGTTAGAATTTAGACCTTGTCACCTAGTGCCTGTGTGAAGCCTTGGACAAGACACATGTCTCAGCTTCCATGTCTTCATCTGTAAAATGTGGATGGTAATACTCTACCTTCAGGGTTATTGCAAAGGTTGAAGGAAAAAGTGAATATCAAGGATCTGACGAACTTTCTGATTTATAATAGGTACTTAATAAGTGGCCATTCGTATTAGATGTCCTGTTGGGAAAATAAGGAGGTAGCCGCATTCTTCAAGATGAACAAGACGAGACTGGAGAAGACACTCCCCACTGTCTCCCCACTATTCATTCTCCGCTTCTTCTTTATTAACAAGTAAGTTCCTTCTTTCTTAGAGGGCAGCGCTATTCCTAACTACAGAACTACATTTCCCAACCTTCCTTGCAGCCCCCAGATGGCCCTGCCCCACAGTGTTGGCCAATGGGACTTCTATGAAAGTCTACCAGAGGTTCTATTATATTTACTCCTTGCCCCTTCCTCCTGCTTCCCTGACACAGGGGTTGGGCTGAGATGCAGAGGTCATCTTTTGATCAGAAGAGACCATGGGGGGAAGGCAGAAGAGAAGACAAAGGATTAGAAGAAAGCTGAGATGACACAATGGCCACTGCCCCTCAGGACCTCACACTGCAATCATCTGTGGGAGAAAAGTAAACCCTATGTGGTGCAAAAAAATAGAAAGGGAGGAAATAATTGATATAGGAACATTTCCTGTAATGAGAGATGAATCTCCAGATTGAAAAGGCCTGTAGAGCACTCAGCACGTTGGGGGAAAATCCCTGGACCAAGAAGCATCATCACGATGTTTTACAACCTGTGGAATCAGCGCCAGTGGAGCCCACTGTGTGACTCAAAGACTTAGGGACATCAGGGCCTGGATGCCTGGTGCATGTGGACCACTTACCCAGCTGCTCCCACTGACTGATCCAAGCACGGTGAAGTTGAGATGAGACAATTACACCCAGAAAAGTCAGAGGGGAAAATGCTGCTTCAGCATTTGGTTCTAGTCAATATCTTTGGATTGCAAGAACCAGAAGAACTTAAGGGAGGTAGGGGCTAGGGAGTTGGAGGTACTGGTACTCTGAGAACCAAAAATGCTGCAGAATTGAGCCAGAATAGACCTGGAAAGTCATTGGGAATTGGTGTCACGTCTTCCATGTCTCAGGGGTTACATTTTCTCCCTCTCCCCTGCTTCTTTCCAAGCATCTACTCCCTCTGGCCATTCCATCTTGAGGTATAACCTTGCACAGGGTTCAAAGTGGCCATCGAACTGCCATGGTTTTCTGTTCACCCACCTCCTTCTCTGGCTCCTCTCTGAGCTTGCCAATTAGGTGTAATTGCAATTGCAGTTCAATGACCAAATGATAATTCACCCCTATGTCTCGAGACTGGCAGTCCTAAGGGAGAGAGTATGATGGTTCTAATCAGCTACGACAGAAAAAGAAGAGAGGGAGTAAAAGGGTCAGGAGAGCAGCGGCTAGCGTGGAAAAGACCCTCTGACAGTGCTCTGACAGTAGGCATGCTGCTCTCAGGCAAACTTATCAGCTAGTCCAAACTGATGACCACCTATTGGAAGAAACATGGGATCAGGCAAAACTTGCATGGGCTCATTTCGTATTGCTGATGAAGACATGTACTGAAGTACTGATCTTCAGACTTTCACAACTAGCCAGTCAGTTTGTGCACCATCCCTGAGTGGTCTAATTTTCCTCCCTGGCCCCTATGCTCCTTGAACCCAGCACTTGCATCTTTTTTGTGTTGCATGAAATGAAGAGCTAAATGCGCTATGCTTACATTGTATATTTATACTTTGTACCGATAAGTGCATAACTGATTGTCTAGTCTGAGTGTTCATACACAGTTGTTTCAATAGAAAACTAATATTCATTGATCGATTAGCAAAGTATTTTACAATGCCTATATGGATAGTATCTCTGATTTAATAAAACCCCAACTTTTTATTTAATGTTTTTTCATTTTTCTCATTAAAGGCCTCAGGAAAAGGTCTGTGCATCCACTAATTGAAAATAGATGCACAGATGACAGGTTGCTTTTTGTTTATCTTTCTATGACTTCGTTGAGATAATGTAAGAATATAAACTATAAGCACTCTAAAAAACCAGACTTCACTTTGGGAGGCTGAGGCAGGCAGATTGCCTGAGCTCAGGAGTTTGCGACCAACCTGGGCAACACGGTGAAACCCTGTCTCTACTAAAATACAAAAAAACTTAGCCAGGCATGGCAGCATGCACCTGTAGTCCCAGCTACTCGGGAGGCTGAGGCAGGAGAATTGCTTGAACCCAGGAGGGAGAGCTTGCAGTGAGCCAAGATCACGCCACTGCACTCCAGCCTAGGCGACAGACCGAGACTCTGTCCAAAAAAAAAAAAAAAAAAAAAAAAAACTTCAGGAAAACCCTCCATTGTACAATGAGTGTGTTCCAAAAACCTCAGTGATGTAATATGGGCCGGTGTTGTAGCAAAGTGGATTAAATATCTGGGGTGAGCAGGGACAGTTAGCACCTGGGGGTTCTGAAGATGCTTGAGCTGAATCTGACGCAAGCCTGGAGGTGATGCAGTGCCACTTGGAGGCAGTAGGAACAGTTCTGAGACATCAAAGATGGTGCCGAAATTCTGGAAACTTATTGACTAGTTGATGCCTACTTTGTCAAACTGCTCTGGGGACATTAGGCCAAAATACCAAGAATACAGGGACTCCCCATCCTTCCCACCTCTTGAGAAGGGCAAATGGAATTTTCCCACATGGCCACCTCTCCCGCATGCTCTTTTGACAATGTGATTATGATACTTCTGCCTTCAAGAGATGGCTGGTGGCTCTGGTGAAGCCTGCTGTGGACTTCTGAGGCCAGTCATTAAGGACAACGTGGCTTCTGCCTGGCTGTTAGTAGCTTTCTGGCTTCCCTGAAGCCGCCATGCTGAGAGGATGCCCAAACGCGTCTATGTGGAAAGACCACACTGAGCGGCCTTGAGGCTATATGTAGAGATGCCTGGCTGGCCCCCAGCTGCTCCTCCTGCTCCCATACAGCCCCAGCTGGAACCACTCAGAAGGCCCTGAATCAGACCACCCAGCTGAACCCTTCCCAAATTCCTGCCCAGCAGAGACCACGAGAGATAAGGCACTAAGATCCACAGTGCTTGCTGCACAGCAACGGATAGCTAGAGCAGCCCTCCTATTGCCCACCATCCCCATCATGAGACGATGCTTCCTCTTCTCCCATTTGAGAATGGGCAGGTGGGCCCAGAAGAGAAGTCAACCACAAAGGGACTCCCGGCGTTGTGGGGCATGATGCCGCATGGCTCTAACTGAATGTGTCTTATTTGTTTTGAGACTGAGCCTCAATGTTTCTGAACATGGGAGATTGACTCTAAGTCAAAATGGTCACTCTGAAATTACCAGAACTTTCCTTCCTGTGGTCCTGAGGGTAGATGTCGACATTGTCCTTCTGAGAGAGGCATTTGGAGACCCAGGGAGGATTCGATGTGCCCGTGTATCACCCAGAGGGTTGCCCCACCATGGGAGGCATGACTCAAATTCAAGATGGAACACTGTCGTTATTCTGCGGAAAATACAAGATTGTGTCTTTAGAGGTGAGTCCAGCTCTGAGGGGCAAACTTTTTCATGTCAATGGATTTTCAATTCTCTCCACTGGAGGAAGCTGGAACTTGAGGAAAAGACGGTTTGGAGGAAGGGTGTGTAAACGTGCTGAGCTGGTCTGAGCTGGCCAGGACTAGGAGGAGAGGAGAGGAGTCCCAGGCCCCTAAAGGCTCTGCATGTTGGCACATGTCCAGTGGACCTTACTAGGATGGAGAGCTGGGCTTCTTTTCATATTTGCTTTTGTCATTTGTTTGTTTACACTGAAATTTTCCTTGATACAAATGTTCAATAGCATCACGTAAACCCCCACTTCTTGAGTTGGAGGCTTTGGGGAATCGACAGACAGGCCACATCCATACCTGAAGTATCATTTCTCAGAGAGCTTGGCGGCCTGAAGAGCAGCTGCAGGAGCAAGAGGTGAACAGCCAGGACATCGGCTGTGTCTCGGGTAAGAGCAGGAAAACAGTCTCAGGGTGTGCAGACTCTCCCCAAATCCTCAGGCACACTGGGGCAAGGGCAGGACTTTCCGTCTTATGGGACAGGACTGTCGCCTGGTCTGAAATACACTCTGAATACTTCCAGCCCCGGAGGCCACCACTGTCCTACTGGGAGAGCAACAGCCTCTGCTCCCCTTCAGGGGCAGCTTCCGCGAGGGCCTCGGCTCTCCCCGTGGTAGATGTGAGCACATCATTTTCATGCATGAGGTCAAACATGCGGAATTGTATTTAAGAGATGTAAATTGACTAGAAATGCGATGGCAGCAGTCTCTCATTTGCATGCATAGAACATAAGAGTGCTGTGACTCCAGTGGTCTGAATGCTCATGAATGTTGTCCCAGGTGACTCCCAGGCCCTGGTCTGGAGTGTTCAGGGTTGTCTGACCCCATTAAATCATTCCAGTCCTGTTTGTCTTGGATGAATTTTCCATGCTCTGTAGATGGTGTGCTTATGGGACAGAATCCTGTCTGAGACTTACTTCATAACCAGTTGTGAGGATGTCAGGAGGAACTGGAAGCCTTGCCAAGATCCAGCTATTGATACTAACGATGAAAAAAACAACACAAATAACTTGGAAAGACTAAGCTAGCTTAGGTCATTTTTAAAACACACGTTCAAGTTATTTTGTTTGGAACCTCAAAATAAAGAGGAACCTCAGGCAGCTAAACACCCCAAGCACCATCTAGTCACAGACCTCAGTGGAAAGCCTCATGTATGTGCTGCAGTTTGGATATCTGTGTCCTCTAAAGCTCACATTAGGCCAGGTGGGGTAACTCTCGCCTGTAATCCCAGCACTTTGGGAGGCCAAAGCGGGCAGATAACTTGAGGTCAGGAGTTCAAGACTAGCCACATGGTAAAACCCCATCTCCACTAAGAATACAAAAAATATTAACCAGGCATAGTAGCAGGTGCCTATAGTCCCAGCTACTTGGGAGGCTGAGGTGGGAGAATCGCTTGAACCCAGGAGACAGAGGTTGCAGTCAGCCGAGATCACGCCACTGCACTCCAGCCTGGCAACTGAGACTCTGTCTTAAATAAATAAATAAATAAATAAATAAATAAATAAGATAAATAAAGCTCATGTTGAAACTTGATCCCCAGTGCTGGAGGTAGAGCCCAGCGGGCGGTGTTTGGGTCAGGGGGTCTGATTCTGCATGAGTGGATTAATGCTCTCCATTGGAGGTGAGTGAGTTCTTGCTCTATTAGTTCCAAAGAAAGCAGGGTGTTTTAAGAAAAAAAGCCTGGCACAGCACCCCCTGTCTTTGGCTTCCTCCCTAGCTGCACGATCTCTGCACATACCAGCTCCCCTGCTTCCACCATGCGTAAGCAGCCTGAGGTCCTCCTCCGAAGCAGATGCCGGCACCATACTTCTTGTACAGCTTGCAGAACCACAAGCCACGCAAACCTCTTTTCTTTATCAATTGCCCAGCCTCAGGTATGCCTTTGTAGCAACACAAGTGGGCTAAGACTATGTGGACGTTTGTGTATTGGGTGAATGTGCGGAAGCACACACGCGCCCTCAGCAGACACACCCGTGGGCTGCGTCTCCACATGGGAATGTCACCCAGCACTGCCAGGGCTGTGGAGATAGTGCACACGTCCTTACTCTTCTTTGCCTCTGTGATGTCTCTTTGCCACATCGTCCTGGGGGTACTGATGATGTACGAGATGAGGATAAAGCCAATATTTGACAGATTCTCACAAAGTACTGTTAGGTTGGTACAAAAGTAATTGCAGTTTTTGCCTTTTTTTTTTTAAGTAATGGCAAACCGCGATTACTTTTACACCAACCTAATACTTCGCTTTCCAGGTGTCCTTTAGATCCGAGTTCACTGCTGGGTTCTCCCAGCTCCTCCTAACTTTCGTGAGTACTTGAAGGATTCTGCCAGCCCGCAGCCTCCCACCCTACACCTGCAGGCCCCACAGGCTCCCCACGGCTCAGCCTGGTTTCAGCAGTAGTATTTGCTCCATCCACACCACAGGAACCAGGCTCTTGACCAACTGCAGCTTTTGTATGCACGCAGGACTGCGTAGCCTGGTGGTGGTCACCACCCAGGCCTCATGCTCAGCACTTTCACACATTACATACCCTCTGGACTAGGTTTTATTTACCCATGTTGCAGATGAGACACGCAATCCAAAGAGTTAAGTAACCAACCCAGGTTCACACATTTTCTTTCCTTTCCTTCTCTATTTGCCCTGTAGCCAAGATGACTGAAGTACCAACTCCCTGTGGTTGCTTTCACCAAGCTGGTGAGACTCAGCCTGCATTACAGCCAGCGGTGGCTCACGCCAGGACAGCAACCTCCTCCCCTTAGAGAATCATGAGAGCCAACAAGCAGAGGAGGCTGCGCAGGGCAGCTCCGGCAAACACCGAGGAGTCCTCGATACCGATGACTGCAGCCCAGTCCTCAATCACATCACTGGAGGTACTTAAAAGATGCCCGCAGGCTGGGAGGGAAAGAGGAAGCTGTCCTTCTGCTGAAGGGAAGCACAGCCCGACACAGCTTCAGTGTCAGTGGTACATGTTGCTGGACAAACCGTGGCAGATTCTTCCTGGAGAAGTTCCAGGCTTGAGAATGTGCTGCAGTCTGTGGCTTCTTCAGGTCTATACTTTCCTGGAGCTTCATAATTAATGCAACCCCGAAGGGGATCTCTCTTCATGGAGCGGTGTTCAGGTTGTTCACTCTCATGCCTGCTCACCTGGGGCTGTGGTCACTTGCAGCCTGGGGTCATTAGCGTCCTTTTCTCAAGATGGTTTTTACTGTCTGGAGCATAGGAGCTCTAGTATCTCTATATGGTGGGTTCCCCAACACCCACCCCAGGGCCAGCCTGGAGTGGATACACAGCACAATTTTGTTTTTTAATTGAGATGGGATTTCACTCTGTCGCCCAAGCTGGAGTGCAGTGGTGCGATCTTGGCTCACTGCAACCTCCATCTCCTGGGTTCAAGTCATTCTCCTGCCTCAGCCTCCCGAGTAGCTGGGACTACAGGCATGCACCACCACACCCGGCTAATTTTTGCATTTTTAGTAGAAACGGGGTTTCACCATATTGGCCAGTCTGGTCTCAAACTCTTGACCTCAAGTGGTCTGCCCGCCTTGGCCTCCCAAAATGCTGGACTTACAGGCATGAGCCACATGCCCAGTACCACAATACAATTATTGTATTACTGAGTCTTAAAAGGCTGGAAAACAGGGGGCCCCCTATGGGCTGACATTCTAATTATTCTTTTTATGATCCCTTCACAGATTGTCATAATGGACCCCAAATTCACTCTTGTTCACCCACAAGCATGCATTTACTTGCAATTTGAATAGACTTACGTGCAAAGATAAAAGGAAAATGACTTTCTTTTTTAGCAGCACTCACTTAGTTCCATCTCTGAAACTAACAGTCACTTTGTAAGTTTTGACTATAAAAGTAGAAGAGACCATTGCCTGTCCATGGAGGAGACACTCAGGCAACTTAGCAGGGCATCTGGGTGCAGCTGTCACAGGGGCGCTGGACACTCCAGGAGGTGCGAAAGGTCATCCCTGGAGTTACATGCACACCCCAGAGGCCCTGGCCTCGAGATGCCCACAAGAAGCTGGTAAGGAAACACAAATGTGCATCCTCCCCGGCCTCAGCATGGCGGAGCAGACAGAAGCGGATGGAAGGGCTCCCAGGCTGGCCCATGTGAACCACAACCAGGATAAAGGCCCAAATCAGGAGGCGGCAAACAACAGCCACTGGCGAAATCCAGCCCTCGGCCTGAGTGTGTGTGGCCAATCAGCTAAGAATGGTTGTTACAGCTTTTTAAATTTTTTTAGGGAATATGCAACAGGGACTATCTGGTCAGCTGGTTGGCAAAGACAACTATTTTTTATCTGGCCCTTTATAAAAAAGATTTGCTGATCCCTGGTCTACGGCATGAATGTGTCCCCGTGAAGAGCAATCCCTCGAGCCTCCCATCTCCCGGGGCTGTCTTCTTCTCTCTTCAAATTGGCAACCCAAATATGGCATGCCACCCACTAAACAAAACTCCTCTCAGCATCCTCCCACAAGGACAGTCACATGTTCCAGACTTTTGCAGAACATTTAGAGGCCACAGGACAGCACCTTGCACGTCCCAGTCACACTAAGAGTTGGCCAGCAGGCACCTGTTCCTAAAAGCCCTCCGCCGCTGCCTGGCCACAGAAACATGCTGGTCATCTGCACTCCACGCCGCCTCTTCAGCTCGCAGGCCCCTCTTGCCTTTCTCATGCCTAACACGGGATGTTCCACAAGTGGAAGAAGTTAGCTCTTCGCCTCACAGTTTTACTTTTGAAACCCTCTTTCCTCAACCAAAATAGCACCTGGGGTTGTTTTGCAAAACAAAACAGTTTTCAGCCTCTGCTGACTGTAAAAAATAACTTCCTCCTGCCACTGTATAATCTACCCCTAAAGCCACCCCAACATCACAAATGCACAAGGAAAAGCTAAAAGGTTTGGCCATCAAATACGGACAAGAGCTCTCTAGCCTGTAGAACCATAGCTGCCCCAAAGCCCCTTCCAGCTGGCCCTGGGGGAGGCGTGGCCACAGTCCGGCAGGTCTGGCCCCCAGGCCTGGAGGATGGAGTCTTTCCCATATGGCCAACAGCAGATGCACCCAGGTTCCCCTGCCCATCACAAGAGACAAGGCGTAAACCGTAATGCTAATGTATTTGTTTATGCGGGGTGTGTGTGGCGGGTGAGGTACAGGCTCCAAAATGACAGGTTCTACCTGTTTTCTGTCCTGAGCAAAGACAGGTGTGGGGGAGAGAGAGAGAATACACATTCTCTTTTTCTTTTTACTCGGAAACTAATTCCTCAGGATGGTCTCATGATGCTGTTTCCGCCATTACCCCCACCCTGTTTCAGAGCAGGGCTGCCTTCTGCCCTCCCCTCTTGGGGGCCAGGAGTGGGTTTTAGAGCAATGCAGGAGATGGGCAGTTCAGGGCAGCTTTGGATGCCTCAGGTCCCACAGGAGCAAATGAACCCTGGACTTCTTGAAGCCATCACAGCTGGGCAGCACCTGCTTCTCCAACATACCAGCCACCACTCCCCAATTCCCCATGCCTCAGCCACGTGGGCCAACATTCCCTTCCACTGAAGGCACCTGCGAGACTGCAGGGACCACCAGCCACAATCCCCGGCCCTCTTCCTCCTGCCCCGTCACCCCCAGCCCCAGGCTCAGGCGGACGCCCTTCAGACCACCACGCTCAGCTGCCCGCCAGCGAGAGTGCAGGCTGGCCCCCTTGCCCATCTCGCTCACACCATTGTCCGTGCAGGGGGTACTGCAGGGCTTCCGTGGAAGCAGCTCCATTTTTGCACAGCCACAGGGCTCGACTCACCAGGCCCCTGATGCCCGGCTGTGTCCAGCCGCGGGGAAGTCTCCTGGGAAGGGGCCTTTGAGTGGTTTAGACACAGGTGCGCTGTGGGCCAGCGGGCGGCCCCGGGAGCCAGCGGAGGTCAGACATTTGTCCTTCCAGACGCAGATCCTGTGAGGTAGAACACGGTACCAAGATGCAGTGTGGACCCCGCGACAACCATTGGGGTACCCAGGCTCCCAGAGAACACATGCCACGCGACAGTGTTTGTACCACGGAGGGCGCTGCAAACAGCTGACACCTGGCAGAGCTCCAGAACTGCGGCCGGGGCATTTTGCTTCTGAAAACACCACCCTCCTGTATTCTCTGTTCACACAATTCCCTCCGCCCCAGGGCTCCCCTCCCGCTGCAGCGGCTGCATCCTGCACACCCCTTTGCACTCCTCTCTCATACCAGGACACTGGGGGGCAGTCATCCGACACCACACAACTCCGTCCTCTGCTCCAGCTTCCTCCGCTCAGCGGAGAACAGCTCCCTTATCTGATGGTTCCAGGACGCTCTGTGGCAACATTGAGTGTAAAGCAAAGAAGGTCATCGGGTGCTGCAGCCTGCACACCAGCTCGGTCCTGGGCCAGGCACCGGGCAGGGGGAGAGAATCTCTGCAGCTCCTAGGTGGCAGGGTGCACAAATCACAGCCTTTCCTTAGCCCTGTGAGCTGAGAGAGCGAAGTCACAGAGAGACTGTTTTAAGTGGATTTAGGGAAACACCCCTGACACACATACACACGCACACGCACATGCACACACACGCACACATACACACGCACACACATGCACACACACGCACACACGCACACGCACGCACACACACGCACACACGCACACACGCACACGCACGCACGCACGCACACGCACACACATGCGCGCACACACAGCTTTATTTCCTTGTCATTCCTCTCATTCTCTTAATAACCCCTGATATGCTTCCAGGAATACTTCCTCTCTCAGCAAAGGAAACGTGTATGGCTTCTATGTCATAAGATGATTGGGCGTTAGGCAGACGAAGTTGAAGGCCTACAGCACTGGGGGTAAACCTCCCCTAGGCAGCAGCGGGCATTGGAACAGTGCTCATCAGAGCTTGAGATTCTTCGTCGTTCTCACTACAGCATTTTAATTAACTGGAAACAATACCTCAAGGCACTATTGCAGTACCTTTGGACTGAAACATTAATAAACAGAGAAAATTTGCTTACAGAATGGCAAGTTAAAGGAAATGGAAGCCGACTAATAAATAAATGAGCCAAAGTTCAAAGGCTGCAGGATGACTCACACGTGCCGGCCTCGCAGCCAGGACTTTCAAAAACAAGGGGGCGGTGGACGGATTCCACAAGAACGGCTGTTAACGTCCATGAGGCTGACCCAGGCTGGGACTTCCTGGAAACTCCGAGGAGAGGAACTGCCCACAGAGCTAAGACTCTGGACTGGCACAAGAAATGGCACAGCGCCTGTGCTGCACGTTTGCAGGTGACCTGCTTTTCTGAAGGCAGAAGCGACACTGAAGGTGGTCAGCTCGAGTCACCAGGCAAACCGGTATGATTCTCAGTTCAGGGTCCACCTCTAGAAGCCTAAGCTGGTTGTGTGGAAGAGAAACCAGAGTCCTGCTGAGGCTGGACGAGTTTCTTCACCATTATCGTGAACTATTTTCAGATTCGTGTCCAAATGAAAGACAGAAAGGAGGTCTGAGTGTTTTCATGTGCACGTGTATGGTGAGTGCGTATGTGGTATGTGCAAGTATGTGCACACACATGTGTGTGTGGTGTGTGACTGTGTTCATGTGTGCTAGTGCGTGTGAGTGTGCACGTGTGGTGTGTGTGCATGGTGTGTGAGTGGGTGTGAGTGTGCTTGTGTGCCTGTGAGTGAGTGCATGCTCAGTGTTTGTGTGCATGGTGTGTGAGTGGCTGTGTATGTACGTGTGTGCCTGTGAGTGGTGTGTGTGTGTGCATGGGTGGTGTGTTTAGGGTGTGTGTGCACACGCACATGCCTTCGTGCACATACACTTAGGACAACAGACCCACACCTGGGGGCTCCTGAGGGTTAGGGTTACAAAAAGTCATCTTTAACTGAAGAAAGTGTCATTTGAAGTGGGTTTATTTATGAGGGGAATGTCAAAAGCACATAAGGAAAGGAGGTGTGTACGTGCACATAAGGATGCACATGGAGACAGACACGCATTGCTGGAGCAAGGCTTGTGAAGCCTTGTCGCTGTCGGGGAAGTTCAGACTGGTTTCATGTTTTGTTGAAAAACAGATGCTGTAAGTCCAGGCCTCACGCACAGTGTGACCAGATGGACTGGTGGAGGAGAGGGGCTGCCTCTGCTGCTGAAGCCAGATGGCCTCACTTGTCGGAGAGGCTTTCTGCCTCCTTTGCTTCCAACCTCTGTCTGCCGGAGTCTCAGCACTCCTGGTCAGTGGGGCCCCCAGCTCTGACCTGTGTAGGCCTTGTGGTGTCACCGTGCCCTTTTGAGCAGATAACCTCAGCTCCACTGGCCATGCTGGAGGGATGCGGTGAGCCTAAGAATTGGAGACTAGCTGGGTTAATAAAAGGATGGGGCCTTCCCAGTGCAGGGGCAGGGACCAGGGCCTACTCAGTCAGTCCTGTTACAGGACCCAGCGCAGGCCAGGTGTTTCAGGCCATTGCTCACACACGCTCATGCACACCCACATGCATACATACATGATGACACACACACACATTCATGCATTCACAACACACACACATGCATGCATTCACAACACACACATTCCAGTCCTCAGTGAGACCATAACAGTCCCGCACCTCCCAACTGCAAGGCCTTCCACGTCATCCCATGCCTTGCCTTGCTGTCTGAGGGGAGGCCCCAGCCCCCCATCTTCTGCTTGCTCATTTACAAGGTGCCCCCACCACTGTCTTCAGGGACTCCAGACTGGGCCACTCATTGGCGTTCTGGTGCCTATAAAGGCAGGCCGCCACTGCTCAGGGCACCACCGTTTTCAAGAGAAGGGACAGGCTGCTGGGGTCACACACCCCACCCCTCCCCACAGGGGCTTCCTGCCTGTGGTGCCAGCGTGCACACAGCCATTTCCTGGCCCCACTTCTTCTCCTCAGGACCAAAGCAGCATCCGCACTGCCCACTCCCCACGTGCTGTGGCAGCGCCTGCCCCGTGCGGCCGCTCTTGGGAAGTTGCTCCCAGTCAGAACAGATGGAGGTGGGGGTCCCTGCTCAGAAATATCAGGGCTTCTTGAACGTTCCACCTCATCCACAGCAAGTGCGCCTCAAAGCCGTCCCTCCCCTGTGATGAGTTCCTGCCTGAGGCTTGTCACAAAGCAAGATGCAGCAAGGACTGGGCTAAGCACCAGCCTGAAAATTTCACTCAGACCCCTCAAAATACTGGTAGGCCAGAGTCCGTGCTGCTAGGAATGCACGATCACTTAAAATTAAACAGTTTTATCTTTAGCGTGAAAACAGCATACCTGTAATGCCGACTGGAAGACCGGGAGGTCTTTTTTGCCGGCGTGCTATTTCACCACAGAGCAGTCCTGCATATTCACACATCGTGTTGGCTCCCACTGCCGCCTTCCGTAGACTGAGTCGGCACTGAGTTACTCTAATCATGCCTCATTTCGCTTCTTCACTCAAAAACAAGAGCTAAGATCCTGCCTTCTGAACACTGCTGTTGAAGTTTCACCCGCTGACTTCCCTGTCTGTACTTGCTCTCTGGCACCCTTAGCCAGGCTCCCGGCTTGAAGGGGACTCCAGGCCAGCAATGGCCCAGAGCATAACCCTAGGCAGACCCTCCCCTTGAACCTCAGACTCATGTACCCAAGGATCCCTCAAACCCTCCTCTGGATGTCAAACATGTCCTTACACCACCCACGCCCAAGGTCAAACTCATGATTTCCACGGGTGCGAGAGGTCCCTTTCCTCCTCCTCCTTCTTTTTTGGCCAGGTCAGGTGATTTTTTTTGTTTGTTTGTCCGTTTGTTTGGGACCAAGTCTCCCTCTGTCACCCAGGATGACCTGGGCTGTCATCCAGGCAGTGACATGATCTCAACTCACTGCAACTCTTGGGCCTCCCGGGTTCAAGCGATTCTCCTTCCTCAGCCTCCCGAGTAGCTGAGACTACATGCTTGCACCACCATGCCCAGCTAATTTCCTTTATGTGTGTATATTTTTTGGTAGAAACAGGATTTCCCCACGTTGGTCAGGCTGGTCTCGAACTCCTGAACTCAAGTGATCCACCCGACTCGGCATCCCAAAGTGCTGGGATTACAGGTGTAAACCTGTCAGGTGAGGTGACTTCTAGCAGTGCTCCCTTATCCAAAGTTTCATTTTCTGGGTTCAGTTATTCACATTCAACTGTGGCCTAGAAATAATAAATCTGGAAAATTCTAGAGATAAACAATCCGTAAGTTTTAAATTACATGCCATTGTGAGTGGCCTGGTGAATTCTCAGACAGTCCCTCTGTATCTCTGTATTCTACCTCCTTTTGTCCGGTATCTACAGCTGGAGACAACCCTGCCCATGAGTCACCTAGTTGTGCCATCTGGGTTATCAGAGTGACTGTTGTGTCATCACAGCTCTTGTGTTGAGTAACTCTATTTTTTTTTTCTTTTGAGACAGAGTTTTGCTCTTGCTGCCCAGGCTGGAGCACAATAACACGATCTCAGGTCACAGCAACCTCTGCCTCCCAGGTTCAAGTGATTCTCCTGCCTCAGCCTCCTGAGTAGCTGGGATCACAGGCACCCACCACCACACCTGGCTAATTTTTGTATTTTTAGTAGAGACAAGGTTTCACCATGTTGGCCAGGCTAGTCTCGAACTCCTGACCTCAGGTGATCCACCCGCCTTGGCCTCCCAAAGTGCTGGCATTACAGGCATGAGCCACTGAGCCTGGCCCGAGTAACTCGACTAAATAATGGCCTCAAAGTGCAAAGTAGTGATACTATCTTATTGTTATAATTGTTCTATCTTATTATTATTGTTGTTAATCTTTTACTGTACCTGATTTATAAATTAAACATCTCCGTAGGTGTGTATGTATAGGAAAAAAACGTAGTGTAGACAGGGTTCAGTACTCTGTAGTTTCAGGCATCCTCTTTGGGGTCTTAGAATTTATCCCCCAAGGATAAGGGGGGACTACTGTGTCTGTGTTTACTTTTTTGTTTTGAAACAGCTTTAGACTTATAGAAAGTTGCAAAAATAGTAGAGAGATTTCCTGCATGACCGTCAGTCAACTTCTCCTACCGTCGGCATCTTCCATACCATGGGGCAGTGATCAAAACCAAGAAACTAACTTCGGTAAGTACTATGAGCCAAACTCCAGACCTTACCCGAACCTCAGGTTGTCACACCGGTGTCCCGTGCTGCTCTGGGACCAGAGGGCCTGCAGTCACCCTCTCCTAGGCCTCCTTGTCCTGAACTGCTCCTGAGCCTGTCCTCAGCTGCTGTGCTTTGACTCTGGAAGAGAACTGGGCAGGATTTTGTAGCTTGTCCCTTCGTGTGTGTTTAGCTGATGATTTTCCTGAGTAGATGAGATTGTGGGGCAGAGAGACGGCTGGTTTTGCTCATTTTTCCTTTTGCTTCAGCCAGTTTCCTTTTCCTTCACGGCCCCACTACCTCACTTCCCCCACGGCCTCATTTCCTTTCCCTTCATGGCTGCACCACTGAGTTTGTCTCTATTTAACCATCGTGGACTGTATGTGCATTCATTTTGATTTTTAAATGATTGCATTGAAATACTATTGACCTTGATGACTGAGTTTCTTGCGCTCCCCCATGCCTCCATTAAACTTGACTCCCAAGGCCAGTGCCTCGCTCACCTTACCCGAATCCCAGAGCTGATTGGTCAAGGCAAGGCCCTGGCCAGCCTGGATGTAAGGGGAGGGGGCGGGCTCCCTGTTGCCTACAGTGGTGGGAGGGGATGTTGAAGGCCATGGCTGGAACAGTCCCTCACTCATCCCTTCCAGTTCTGCTTTCCATCACGTCCAAGGATGTGGCAGCTCCCCTGCGATTCTCTCCTGCCCACTTTCCTTTCTTGAAATGCAGAAACAGTGCACTAGGTACGAATGGCAAAGAGAAGCCTCCCCAGTGAGGCGCTAGCTAGCCCTGGGGCTGCCTCCCCTCAGCAGGCGCGGGCTTCCGGGACCCAGGATTAAAGTCCAATATGTACTCGGGTAGAAAGGAAGAAAACACAGCAGCAGGCGGCTGCTGGGACGTTTTGTCCTCCCATGGTTTCTCTGAGAACGTTCTGTCCTACATCCTCTCCATCCATGCTCTGCAGTTATGGGAACAATAAAAGAGGAATTAAAGTCTGGAAGCCAAGTGTGCCTGACTGCCAAAGGGGTTCCGCGTGGGAGAGGGGGGTGTGCGGCCAAACCACTGCCGACTCCCGTGGCAGGACCGCACCGTCATCTGCACACACCTGGGAAAAGCACGCGGGTGTTCTCCAGAGCCCCCCATCAGCTGCAAGAGCTGCTGCCCCTGCAGAGACATGACGCCAGCCTTCCACACCCTCCCACACCGAGTCCCACAGCTGCTGCTCCGAACCCCTCCTGCCCCTTTCTCTCTGGCTCCACTCCCAGCTCACCTTCCTCCCTTCCAGCCATACCCCTGGTCATTCCTAACGCAATCACCTTCACTGCTTCTATATTCTCCAGTCAGGTTGCAGTAGCCCCTTACAGGGCCTGGACCTAAGCAGGCAAACCCGAACCTTCCTTAGAAGGCCAGAGAGCAAGAGAAGGCCAAGCACTGTGATCACTCACACTGCCTGCACACAGGAAGGGCCAGGCTGAGCTCAGGCCTGCACGTGCATGCACCCGCCTAGTCCTCACCACAAGCCTCCTTTTTACAGGAGAGGAAACAGGCTCAGTGACCAATGAGAAGGGAAAGAAATTTCTAATCTGTGGAATGCGAGCCCCCTTTAATTATCAGGCCCAGAGAGGCACTGAAATATGTCCGTGTGTGACTGCAGTCACGCCTCACTCCCCCCTTGAGCTAAGTAATTACTTTTTGAAGTCTTGCAGTGTGTGCTCCAGACTGACTCCAAGGAGCCATAAAATGCCTTACGTAGGACACAGTAACTCATACCCCAGAGCTCAACCATGTACAGCCAATCACTAACCAATGTTACTTCTATAAACCTATGAGAATTCCTCAGGAACAACTTTGTAATGCTGCCACCCCCCCATCTCTGTCTTCTAAAACACACACACACACACACACACACGCATGTACTTGAGGCTCTCCTTTGTTTTCTGGTGCACTCCCCAAGGCAACTTGGAAGTGTGTCCCAGGCTGCAGCCCTCAACCATGGCCCAAAAACTCTCCAAATTAATTTGGCTGGAGTCTCTTTCTTTAGATGGACACCAGCATAGCGCATGCTCATGTCCCATATACCATGTATCACAGCATGAGCTGCACCCCAGAACCAGTTAAGAGCACTCTGCCTCCAGGACTGTGCTCTTAACCAGCGTGCATCCTCCCACTCTGTGCCACTCCAGTCATGTCAGCAGAGCCAGAGATGCCCAAGGTCCACAATGGAAATGCCAAGCAAGGCTGTCAGACTGAGCCATGGCATCGCTCTGAAGGGGAGCCAGGGATGCTGGGCAGAGCTCCTGGGCCAGGCCAAGAAGGAGTGGCATGAGTGGGGAACCCCACTCCTGCCTCCTGCAAACCCACCCTCCTCAGTCTGCAACTTTAAGTTCTTTGTACAGCAAGTTCTTTTAGCAGGAACAAAGCCTTTTCTTTCCCAGCCCACCTTAGGATGAAAATGCAAATCCCGCAGCAGAGCCCTCCCCGAACTCTCCCTAAGCCAACAGCGTGCAGCCCCTTCCCAGTTTCTCCCCTTGAGCTCCGGGGCTCTGCACTGCGGCGCTTCCCACCTTAAATGTTTGGAAAGAATGATTTGCAGTGTTTGGGACACACGTCTACTAAAGGTGACTCCGTGCTCCTTTGAAATTCCAATGCACTGGGCCACCTGTGTTTTCATCTGCTAAGTCTGGCAACCGTGCTTGCAGCCATGTCTTCATATGTGGGTTCCCTACTAGATTATGGGGCCATTTTTGTTCGTTTCCGCTTGTTATTTTGAAAACTGTCACACAGCAAAGTTTCAATAGCAACATGAACCCCTGTGTGCCCTTCACTAGATCCCAGAGTTGAAGTTGTTAGTGCTTTGCCCCGTTCTCCTTCTCTTCTCCTCTTTCTCCCCTTCTCTCCCTCCCTCAAGGTCAATGACGTTCCTGTGCTTACAGGAACCAGAGCTGGGGGCGGAACACTCCTCTCTCTGAACAGTGCTCATGCATTCCTCTCCATACTCTACACCATCACCGAAGTCAACAGGTTACCCTAAGTGTTGTGTAGCTGATATGGTATTCTTCAGTTGGATTGGTCTTCCTGGGAGCAGGGGACAGTAATCATAATGCATCAGGCCCCTCAGGTAGACCACAGCTGTTCAAGGATTGCCCATGCCTGGAGCCTCCTACTCACAGAGGCTCCAACATGCCCTGGAGCTGCCAGGAATGCAGACTCCCAGGCACCTGTCCAGATTTGCTGGACCAGAATCCATGAGCATCTGAAAATTCAGCCCATTCGTGAGCTGAGGAGAGCCTGAGAAGTCTAGAATTAGCTGTATGTGTCATCATGAGCTATCAATATATAGACTACGATTGTGGCCATCTCCGTGGTGGGAGGGCTGGCAAGCAAAATTAGGAAATATTTGTATATTTGGTTTATTTTCATTTTCAGCCTATCTGCAAGGAGCTTCTACTGCTTGGGTAGGCTCTATGGGGCAGCTGACATTCTTTTTCTCCCAAAGCAAAAGAAAAACAAATAGAACATCAACAATAACAAGGAAACGAGATATGTTGGTTTCTTCTTCCCTGAAAGTACAAGATAATCTTTTGGAAGCATGTTCTGCCCTAGACAAGGCATTTGGGCTGCCCAGTTATGGAGGAAGATTGTTGCAAGGATTTAGAGTCAGTCTCAAGGGCCTCCAAGGCCCCCTGGAGACCAAAATAGTCCCAACCCAGTCCCGGGGGTACTCCTGAAGTCTTCTATGAGACTTCTAGTTTTCCTAGTTTGCTTCTCTCTGCAAACAACTTCCTTCTCTGACTGGTGGCTTCTCTGCTCCCCCGACCTCCCCCTACAGACCAGCCCAGAAGGCTCTGCGTGGCCCCTCCATTCAAACGCCCATGGTGGCCAACTGATTCTCCTCGTCCAAGTTTCTATTGCCATTTCCTGGCAGAGACAATCTCTGCTTGGGTACAAATCCATCCCTAGGGCAAGTCAGGGTGATGGCCAGGGGGCAGGCCACAGGTAAGAGGAGCAACTTACAGACGGGAAGAAGAGATAAGCATATAGACTTACCCAAAAGTTAATTACCTCCTTTGGACAAGCATATTTAAAATCAGGGGCTGGACACGGTGGCTCATGCCTGTAATCCCAGCACTTTGGGAGGCTGAGGCTGGCAGATCACGAGGTCAAGAGATCAAGACCATCCTGACCAATGTGGTGAAACCCTGTCTCTACTAAAAATTCAAAAATTTAGCTGGGCATGGGGGTGCATGCCTGTAGTCCCAGCTACTCAGGACGCTGAGGCAGGAGAATCACTTGAACCCAGGAGGCAGAGGTTGCAGTGAGCCAAGATGGTGCCACTGCACACCAGCCTGGAGACAGAGCGAGACACCACCTTAAAACAAAGCAAAACAAAACGAAAGAACAGGTTTCTGACCTCCAGGATCCTTGAGTTACAAACATAATCACAAACATATTTTAAAATGTTAGGAGCCTTCAAATGGTTTCTGGCACTTAGTACAGTGTCTGGAACATATTAGAAGTAGATGCTCAATTTTTTAATGAATAGCTCTGAGAAATTACAGAAATCCCAGGATTGGCCAGGCACAGTGGCTCAGGTCTGTAGTCCCAGCACTTCAAGAGTCTAAAGTAAAAGGATCACTTGAGGTCAGGAGTTCGAGACCAGCCTGACCAACATGGTGAAACCCTGTCTCTACCAAAAATATAAAAATTAGCTGGGTATGATGACATGTACCTGTAATCCCAGTTACTCGGGAGGCTGAGGCAGGAGAATCGCTTAAACCCGGGAAGCAGAGGTTGCAGTGAGCCAAGATTACGCCACTGCACTCCAGCCTGGGTGACAGAGTGAGACCCTGTCTAAAAGAAAGATAAGAAGAGAAATCCCAAGATTACTATTTCAAATTATTCCCAGAGGCAGGTAAAAACTTCTCTATCCTTGAGGATTTTTTTCCTCATATACCTTTAGGTATTCCTCCAGGTCCAGGAGTGGAGAGATCACCTGTAGGTAAGGATAACCACCGCTCAGTTAGTGACACAGTCTTCGAGTTTGAAGGTGACAAGTATGGAAGGATCCCAGTATCCTGTTTCACCCAATTGAAGTGCCTCTTTTAAAAGATTATGTTATAAAATATCTCACCCACTCACAGTATCAGCAATAATAAATTTGGAGTTTCAATCAGCCAGTATCTTCCAACTGAGGATGAAATTATAATCACACACGTTTATAAAGTGCTCCTCTATGATAGGCTCCGTTCTGAGCGCTTTACATATTTTTCTTTATTTCACTTTTGCAATAACTCTGGGAGGGTTATTATCGTCTGTGACAGATGAGGACACTGAGGCACAAGTTGTTTACGTAACGTCTCCAACGTCACTCAGCAGGTGAGTGGCAGAGATTCAAGTCCACGTGGCACAGCCCAGAGTTTTGCTTCAAACCACCTCACAATTGACTCCACCATTAGCCTGGGGCTTTCACTTTCTACACCATGAAGATTACATATGGATAAGAAAGACTTCAGAAGAAAGAAACCAGATTGGTTTCCTTTACTTTAAAGTTCAAATCTAATTCATCAAAAGAAGGAAATGATATGCTAGTTTTCTTTTTTTTTTTTTTGCAACCTACTGCCATAGTTAAATTTCAGTGTTGAGTCTCTTTAAAAACTTCACAAAAATCCCTCCCTGCTTGATCAGTAATTTCTAGCTGTCTAATTGAGTGGAATGAGTAGACATGTTGCCAAAGCACATCAGCGACTTGTCACAAATCAAACCCACATATTCAAACATCTAGTACGTTTCTGCACTTGAGTTATCAGAGAGACGGGATGATGGCAGGCTTCTCTCGGTGCCCGAGGTCTGCCTTACAGCAGGAGTTGTGTTTTGTTGTACTTTTTCTCCACTTCAAGAGCATAAGCAAGTGTGAGTTGTCCCATTGGCATTTCCAGTCTGTCACTGTGTGAAAGGTTATCCAATAGAGTTTCTGATGGAAATGCCAAAACCTTTTTCCGGGTTCTAAAGTTTCTTACTAGCAGGAGGCACGGGTTCTTTGTGACATCCCTTCCTGGTTGCTTTTACAGGTAATTTATTTAACCTCTCTAAGCCTCAGAATCCCCATCTCTATACTGGGGCCAGTAATAACTACAGTGGTCTTCCCTTATCCACAGGGGACACATTCCAAGACCTTCAGTAGGTGCCGGAAACCGCGGATAGTACCAACCCCTACACAATGCGCTCATCTGCCCTGTGGCCATAACTTTTGCAGTTGGAGATGCAATGGCAAAAGTAGCATGAATTTCTTTTTCCTTCTTCACAATTTCACAGGGTGAAGATTTGTTCTTAAAGAGATCTCAGCAACTTCAGCCTACAATACTTTACTTGGCTTATTGTTGGAACTTTCATCTTTTCACTTAAAGGAAGCACTTTAAGGCTTTCTTTGGCATATGTGAATTGCCAGCATCACCACTCTTGCCCTTTGGGGCCATGGTTAAGTAAAATAAGGGTTTCTTGTACATAAGCCCTGTAATATCATGACAACTGATCCAATTACCCAGCCAGCCGCTAAGCAGCTAATGGGCAGGAGGCAGGGAGGTGCTGGACAAAGGGAGGATGCACGTCCCTGCCCTCTGACTGTCAGTTCCATGAGGGCAGGGGTCTTCTCTCTGCTGTCCTTCCAGCATCTAGCCCTTGGTGAGCCCTGAGTAAATATTTGACAGATAAAGGAATGAGTGAGTAAATGATTTCTAAGACTCCTTTCAATTCTGAGTCAATGAGGCATCAGGCTACCCTTGTTTTACCCTAGAGTATGTGTCTTTTAAAAAGACAAAGATGTTCTTTTATCACAATTAGGCAAGAAAAAGAAATAAAAGAAAAACAAGAAGTAAAACTATATTCACAGATGATATGACTTTGTGTATACAGGATTTTAAGTACTTCACAAAGTAATCTATTAGAGGCAATAAACAAAAGCTGAAGGAGATCATCAGTACAAGACCTGCCTCACAAGAAATGCTGAAGGCAATTCTTCAAGTTGAAATGCAAGGGTGCTAAACAATAACCTGAAAGCATATGCAAATGTGAATTTGGTAAAGGCAAATATGGAAACAAATACATAATACCAATACTGTAATAAAAGCCTGTAAACCTCTTTTAACTCTAGTATAGAAGTTAAAAGACAAAAGTATTAAGAATAGCTATAATTTGGCCAGCGAGGTGGCTCATGTCTATAATCCCAGCACTTTGGGAGGCCGAGGCAGGCGGATCACCTGAGTTCGGGAGTTCAAGATCAGCCTGACCGACATGGAGAAACCTCATCTTTACTAAAAATACAAAATTAGCCAGGCGTGGTGGTGCATGCCTGAATCTCAGCTACTCGGGGGCTGAGGCAGGGGAATCGCTTGAACCCAGCAGGTGCAGGTTGCGGTGAGCCAAGATCGTGCCATTGCACTCCAGCCTGGGCAATAAGAGCAAAACTCTGTCTCAAAAAAAAAAAAAAAAAAAAAGAATAGCTATAATCACAAAAGTATGTTAATGGATACACAATACATAAGATATAAATTGTGCTATCATTTACATAAAGTGGAACATGGGGAGAGTAAGAGTATAGTTTTTGTATATGATTGAAAGCTTGAAATAGCTTGAAATAAGATGATTTATATAAGTATGCTTTATGATAACCACAAAGAAATTACCTATGGTAGATACACAAAATAAAAAGAGAAAGGAAGCAAAACATATCGCTACAAAGAAATCATCAAATCACAAAAGAAGACAGTGAAAAAACAAAAAGGGGACAAAAGAACTACAAAACAAATAAAGCAAATAAAATGACAATAGTCCTTGGCTATTGTCATTGGCTAAAATAAATGCCTTGGCTAAAAGAAATCAACAATTTCTTTAAATAAAAATGGATTAAACATCTCAATCAAAAGATATAAAATAGCTGAATGGATTTTTAAAAACAGTGAATTAGAGATTTAACTGTGTGCTATCTAGGAGAGACTAACTTTAGATTTAAGGACATACATAGGCTGAAAGTGAAGGGATAGAAAAAAATATTCCATGCACATAGAAACCAGAAGAGAGTGGGAGTGGCTGTATTCATAACAAACAAAATATGCTTAAACTGTCCAAAGAGACAAAGAAGGTCAGTGTATAATTATAAAAGGGTCTATTCATCAGGAAGATATAACAAGTGTAAATATACACTGTATATACACAACATCAGAGCACCTAAATAGATAACATTGACAGGTCTGAAGAGAGAAATTGACAGCAATATAATAGTAGGAGACTTCAATAGCCCACTTTCTATAATAAATAGGACATCTACACAGAAAATCAATAAGAAAACAGTAGGTTTAACAACAGTACATGCCAAATGAACCTAATAAACATGTACAGAATATTTCATCCAGTAGCAGCAGAATACACATTCTTCTCAAGCTCAAATGGAACATTCTCCAGGATAGATTACATGTTAGGTCACAAATTTAAGAAGATTGAAATCATGCCAAGTATCTTTTTAAACTACAGTGGAATAAAACTAGAAATCAACAACAGGAGAAATGGAAAATTCACAAATATATAGCAACTAAACAACACAGTACTGAATAACCATTGAGTCAAAGAAGGAATTGAAAGGAAAATAAGAAAATACTTCAAAACAAATGAAAATGAAAACACAACATACCAAAACTTATGGGATGCAGCAAAAGCAATTATAAGGGAAAGTTTATAGCAATAAATGCCTACATTAAAAAAGAAAGATCTCAAATCAACAACCTAACTTTAGAGCTCTAGGAACTAGAATGAACTGAGCCAAAGTGAGCAAAGGAAAGGAAATAATAATTATTACAGCAGAAGTAAACAAAATAGAGAACAAAAAAACATTTTTAATATCAAGGAAACTAAACATTTGGTTTTGGGAAGACAAATAAAACTGATAACCCCTTAGTTAGACTAAGAAAAAAAGAGAGAAGACTCAATTAAATAAAATCAGAAATAAAAAAGGAGACACTATAACCAATACCATAGAAATAAAAAGAATTATAAGACATTATTAGGAACAAATATATGCCAATAAATTGGATAACCCAGAAAAAAATGGACAAATTCCTAGAAGCATACAACCTACTAATACTGAATCATGAAGAATTAGAAAATCTAAACAGGCTAATAATAAGTTCAGAAGATTGAATCAGTAATCAAAAACCTTCCCAAAACAAAATCCCAGGACCACATGTCTTCACTGGTGAATTCTACCAAATATTTAAATAATTAGCACCAGTTCTTCTTAAACTCTTCCCCAAATAAATGAAGAAAAGGAAAAGGAAATACTTTCAAACTTATTTTAAGAAGCTAAAATTACCTCAATTTCAAAGCCAGACAAAGATACTGCAAGAAAAAAAACTACAGATCCTTTATTTTTATGTTCATTCCTGATTAACATAGATGTAAAACACTCAATAAAATACTAGCAAATTGAATTCAGCAGCCTATTAAAAGGATCATACATTATGATCAAGTGGGATTTATCCTTGGAATTCAAGGATGGTTCAACATATACAAATCAATAAATGTGACACACTACACTAACAGAATAAAGGATAAAAATCACATGATCATCTCAATAGATATAGAAAAGCCATTTGAAAAAATTAACACCTTTTCATGATAAAACTTCTCAAAAACCTAGGTATAGAAGAAATTTACCACAGCATAATAGAGGCCACATATGAAAAGCCCATCACTAACATCATACTCAATAGTGACAAACTGAAAGCTTTCCTCTAAGATTAGGAACAAGGCAAGGATGCCCACTTCTATCTTACCACTTCTATTCAACATAGTACCAGAAGTTCTAGTCGGAACAATTACTAAAGAAGGAGAAAAAAATGTCCAAATTGAAAAGGAAGAAGTAAAATTATACGTTTACAGTTGACATGGTATATGTAGAGAAACCTAAAGACTACACACACACACACACACACACACACACAGGTTAAAACTAGTAAATGAATTCAGTAAAGTTGCAGGATGTGAAATCTACCTACAAAAACTGGTTGTATTTTAATACACTAACAACAAACTATGCCCCAAAAATTAAGGAAAAAATATCCATTTACAACCTCATAAAAAACAATAACATACTTAGAAATAGATTTAAGCAATGAGGGAAAAGACTTGCACACTAAAAACTACAAAATGTTGATGAAAGAAATTAAAGAAGACACAAATAAATAGAAATACATCCTATGTTCATGGACAGGAAGGCTTACTATTGTTAAAATGTTCCTATTAATAATATATGACCCAAAGTGGTCTACAGATTTAATGCAATTTTGATCAAAATCCCAACAGCTTTTTCTATAGAAACAGAAAAAAACAATCCTAAAATTCATGGGAGCCATGAAAGATCCTGAATAGCCAAAGCAATCTTGAGAAAGAAGAACAAAGCTGCTTTCATAATACTTCCTGATTTCAAAATATATTACAAAGCCATAGTATTAAAACATATGGTACTGGTATAAAAAAGACATACAGACCAATGGAACAGAATAGAGAGCTCGCAAATAAACCCATACATATACACTCAACTGACCTGTGACAAGAGTGCCAAGGATACACAATGGGAAAAGGATAGTCTCCTCAGTAAAAGGTGTTGAAAAAATTGGATATCCACAAGCAAAAGAAGAAAATTGAAACTTTATCTGACATAATACAAAAAAATCAACTCAAAATGGATTAAAGGTGTAAGCATAAGACGTGAAACTGTAACATTTGTAGAAGAAAATGTATGGGAAAATCTCCATGGTGTTGGTCTTGGCAGTGATTACTTTAATATGATACCAAAAGCACAAGCAACAAAAGTAAAAATAGACAAATGAGACTACATGAAACTAAAGATCTTCCACACAGCAAAGGAGACAAACAGCAGAGTGAAAAGGAAAACTATGAAATAGAATAAGATATTTCCAAGCCATATTTCTATGGGGTTAAAATCCAAAATATGCAAGAAACTCCTACAATACAATAACCAAAAAAAAATTTTTTTTAATGAGCAAAAAAATAGATATTTCTCCAAAGAAAATATACAAACAGTGAACTGGTATACGAAAATATGCTCAATGAATAACTAGGGAAATGCCAATCATATCACCTCACACCTTTTCTGATGACTTTTATTAAACAAAAAAACAGAAGATAAGTGTTGGTGGGGATGCAGAAAAATAGACATCCTTGTACATTGTTAGTGGGCATGTAAATTGGTGCAGCTGTGATGTAAAACAGCATGGAGGTTCCTCAAAAAACTAAAAGTGGAACTACTATATGATGCTGCAATCCCACTTCTGAGTATATATCCAAAGGAATTGAAATAAGGATTTCAAAGAGATATCCATACCATCAGTTTGTTGCAGCATTATTCACAATAGCCAGTTTAGAAACAACCTAAAGGTCCATCGACAAATGAATGGATAAAGAAAATGTGGTACATATACACACAAAGAAATACTATTCTGCCTTAATAAAGAAGATGCTGCCATTTGTGATAACGTGGATGAACCTGGAGGATGTTATGCTAAATTAGATAAGCCAGGTACAAAAGGGCAAATACTGCATGACTCCACTTATATGAGTTAAACTCATAGAAACAGGGAGAGGAATGCTGGTTGCCAGGGACAGGGGGAGCAGAATATGGAAGGGGTTGCTGTTCAAGAGGTATAAAGTTTCAGTTATAGAAAATCAGTAAGTTTTAACACCTGCTGTATGGCACTGAGGCCATACTTAACAAGAAAAAGAAAAAGAATATAACAAAATCCATAATCTACTAAACTTTGTAAGATCTGAAGATTTCATCATATTTGCCTCAGACAGATCTTTTATTGCATAAGAAATAAAGTTTTACATTGTAGTTGAAGACTCTTGAATACTCCTCACCAATCACATCCCCACTACCCACGCCCTAAAGTAACTGCCACCCTAATTGTGAGTTCATATGTCCCACACATATTTTATGTTTACTCTTTATTATGTATCCATGAACAATATATAATATTTTGCCTTATAAAATTATACATGTTGTCGTGTTGTAAATATCCCTCTGTAAATCATTTGTTTTAGTCAACATTATGTTTTTGAGGCTTATCAATGTTAATTCATTCGTTTTACTGAATAGAAAAACAGATAGTTCCATAAAGACACATGCACGTGTATGTTCATTGCAGTGCTATTCACAATAGCAAAGACATGGAATCAACCTAAATGCCCAACAGTGGTAGACTGGATAAAGAAAATGTGGTACATATTCACCATGGAATACTATGCATCCATAAAAAGAATGAGGTCATGTTCTTTGCAGGAACATGGATGGAGTTGGAGGCCATTATTCTTAGCAAACTAATGCAGGAACAGAAAACCAAATACTGCATATTCTCACTTACAAGTGAGAGCTAAATCATGATAACACATGGACACATAGAGGGGAACAACAGACATGGGGGCCTACTTGAGGGTGGAAGTTGGGAGGAGGGAGAGGAGCAGAAAAACTAACTATTGGGTATCAGGCTTAGTACCGGGGTAATGAAATATTGTGTACAACAAAGCCCTGTGACACAAGTTTACCCATATAACAAACTTGCACATGTACCCCGAACCTAAAATAAAAGTTTTTTTGAAAAAAAAGGAAAACAGTTCACATTATATACACCTCACTACAATTTATTGATCCATTCTTCTGTATATGTATGTTTAAATTGTTTATGCATTTTCTACTATCATAATCCACCTTGTTATGAACATTCTAGAGCATGACTCTCTCGACATCTGTATGAGTTTCTCTAGGTTTTCGCCTGGCAGTGGAATTCTCAGTAAGGGATTCACGTCCAACCAGATATTGCCAAATTGCCTATCACCGTGGTCTTCTAATTGACCCTCCTATTCTCAAAGTCAGAGAGTTCCTGACTCCCTATGTCCCCGCCCACATAGAGTACTGCCAACTTTTACTTTTTCCAATCTACTTGTTATTTCAATTTTCATCTTCCTGATTACCAGTAACAGCGAGCAGATTTTCATGTTGTTGGTCTTTGGGGATATGTCTCCTGTGAATTGCCTGTATTCTTTTGCCCATTCTTCAATTGAATTGTTGGTTTTTTCTCAGAAACTGAAAGAGTTCTTTATATATCTTAGATACTAATTATTGGTCAGTTATATGTTAGCAAGTATTATCTCCTGGACTAAAACCTGTATTTCCACTGAGGTTGTTTGTTTGTTGTTTGTTTTTAGAGATGGGGTCTCACTTTGACACTCAAGCTGGAAGACAGTGACTTGATCATAGCTCACTGCAGCCTTGAACGCCTGGGCTGAAGTCACCCTCCCGCCTCAGTCTCCTGACATGCTGAGATTACAGGGGTGAGCCATCCTGCCCCACGCTCCACCTTTTTCATCTTGCCTTTTGTGCTTGTTTTTACCTCTAATATAGCCAAATGAATGAAGTTTTTGTTTTATAATTTTGCCTTTTGTGTTTTGGGAAAAACTTGTCAATTCTAGATTATAAATACCTTCTCCTATATATACACTTATTTTTTTATTTCATTTTTCACTTTTAGTTCTTTAATCCACCTTATGGTTGGTGGTGGTGTAAGGGGAAAATCTAATTGTTTTTCCAACACTTCCCTCAGCAGTACTGACTAAGCTGTTCGTCATGTTCTCATTGATTCATAAGGACACCTCTGTCCTGTTAATTTTCCATGTACGTACAAGTCTATTTTTAAGTTCTCTATTCTGTTCCTCTGACCTATTTTTTAAAGAAGTCCAAACATGTGGTAAGCAAATCTTCCCACCTTGATCAGTCTTGATTATTCTTTACCGTTTCTTCTTCCACGTGAGTTTTTGATTAGCTTGTTAAATTTCCAAAAGTTACTTGTTGGACATTGTGTGAAGTTTCAATGAATTCTTGGAAAACTTTGAGGAAATGGACACCTTTGTGCTGTGAGTCTCTTCGTTCATGAACATCTTCATTGCCTCATCTATTCAAGTCTCATTTTATGTACTCCAATAACATTTTGAAATTTTCTTCATAAATACCTTTCATGGCTTTTGTTAGCTATATCCCTAGTTACTATATAATTTTGTTGCCACTATCAATGGCACGTTTCTTAAATTGCATTTTATGTTATCTGCTGCAATGGATAACACATTGATTTTCACATATATTACACATATCCAGAGAGATGGCTAAAATTCCTCACTGATTGTAAACATTCATCTGTAGATACCCTTGGATTTTCTATGTAAACCATCTTACCATTCACAGATCATTTCAGTTTTGCTTCCCCTTTGGAAATTCTTATACTTATTTCCTTTTAATATCTTATGACAGTAGCTCAGTAAAATGTTGGATAAAAAGAATGATAGCACACATTCACAGAGTTTTTTGACTTTAAAGAGATTTGTGCAATGTTTCACCATTTATGCTGCTGGCTATACATTTTTTTGGTAGATGCTTTCTACCAGGTTAAAACCCTTTGTTTCTCTTCCCCATTTCCTGTAAGTTTGTGTTATAAATAAATGTAGAATTTTAAACTGTTAATGTGGTGAATTACACTGATAAATTTTCAGATGTAAAGCCAGTAATACATTTCTTAAATAACTTAGATTTATCATGATCTATTTATTTTTACAAATTGCTGGACTCTGCTACTATCTATTAGGATTTTCTTTCCTAGGTTTCTAAGGAAGGTGACCTTCCCTTTCCTGTCTGCTTTGTATAAAAAATAAAGTAGCCTCAGAAAATGAGTCAGAGAGTAGGCCCTCCTTTCTATTCTCCGAAACATTCTGTATGCTATTGGGATAACTGTTCTTTGAATGTTTAGTAGAATTCTCTTATGAAAACATCTGGTCCTAGCATTTTGTGTATGATATTAACCAGAATAGATTTTTAAACCATTTCTTTAATGGTTACAATCTATTCAGGTTATTTTTTTTAGTTTTGCTGAGTTACATTTTTGAGGTAATTAGTCATCTCTCTGTGTTTTTGTAGTTTTTGTTGCTGCTGTTGTTCTTATTGCTGTCTTACTTTTAGTCTCTATCTCTCGTGCTGTACCTTTGGTTATTCCTAGTGTGGTTTATTTGTGCCTTCTCAGTTTGGTTTTTTTTCCCCCTTGCAATCTATATTGATTAAATTTGTCTATTTTATGTGTTGTCTTATAGAACCAGCTGTTTGATTTGTTGACTCTATTTCATACTTGTTTTCTATTTCATCCATTTTTCCTCTTACTTCTTGTGACTTCATCCTTCTATATTCTGTAGTTTTACTTGGTTTTTAAAATTTTATGTCTTCCTGAGTTTTCCGCTTTGCTATTAAGTTTGAACATTTCTTCTCCTCTGATATAAATGTTTATTTTCCTCCAAATACTAGTTTAGCTGCATTCCTGATATGGTTTGGATCCGTGTCCCCACCCAAATCTCATGTTCAGTTGTAATCCCCAATGCTGTAGTGGGACCTGGTGGGAGGTGATTTGATCATGGAAGTGGTCCTTCATGAATGGTTTAGCGCCATCCCCTCAGTGCTGTTCTCATGATAGTAAGTTATTGTGAGGTCTGGTTGTTTAAAAGTGTGTAACACCTCTCCCATCTCTCTCTTCCTCCTGCTCCAACCACATGAAGTGCTGGCTCCTCACCTCACCTTTTGCCATGTTTGTATGTTTGCTGAGGTCTCCCCAAAGGCCTGGCAGATGCCAGTATCATGCTTTCTGTACAGCCTGTGGAACTGTGAGCCAATTAAACCCCTTTTCTTTATAAATTACCCAGTCTCAGGTATTTCTTTATAGCAATGCAGGAACAAACTAATTCCAAAGTTTTAAAATATAATGTTTTATCACTCCATTCTAAATATATGTATGCATATGTATGCATATGTACATACTAAGTGATTTTTTTAACTTAATTTCATTATAATCAGAAAAATTGAGTCCGTGTAACTACTAACTTTTTGTTTAATAAATACTTGTTTTCTGGTTAGGACATGGTTAATGGCCGCAAATATTCCATGTCTGCTGCTTGAACATAATGCATATATTTTTTAGTTGGCCTTTAGATCAGTCTGTGTCTATTCTGTAGTTTCTCTCATCCACTGAGTTGTTCACTAGCAATTAACCTCTATCTGAGAGTTCTGGTTTCTGAAATTCTTGGCTGTGCCTGCTGAATCCCATAACTGAGAAGATGCTGAGTTCCACATATATCCACAAATGTTTCTTTGAGATTGTCTTCTAAAATTAAATTTTTCTGTGGGACTTTCATTGGGTATTAACAAAATTCCTCATTTAAACCACCACCATTCCCTTACTATCCAACCCAGATTGTCTGCAGAAGTGCTCTGGACATTCCTGAACTTTCCATTCTTCTCACAGGACCCAAACAACAGGGAGTGGGTTTTTTCTTGGAAGTTTTTTTTTTTTTTTTTTTTTTTTTTTAAAAGCCTTGCTAAGGCGAGGGAACTGAGACCCAAGGTAAGTTACAAGATACGGGAAGATCCCAGAGACAGATCTGCACTCCAGAGCCAACACTGCCATAGGGAGAGCAAGGATGAGTGGTGCTAAGACCATTGCCAGGGTTTGTTTGTTTGTTTTGAGATGGGGTCTCCCCTGTTGCTCTGGCACAATCTTGGCTCACTGCAGCCTCAGCCTCCTGTGTTCCAGCAATTCTCCTGCCTCAGCCTCCTGGGTAGCTGGGATTACAGGCATCCACCATCACACCCAACTAATTTTTGAATTTTTAGTAGAGACGGGGTTTCACCATGTTGGCCAGGGTGGTCTTGAACTCCCGGCCTCAAGTGATCCACCCACCTCAGTGTCTCAAAGTGCTAGGATTACAGGCATGAGCCACCACACCCAGCTGCCAGGATTGTTTTAAAATATTTAAGGTCTAACATAGACACAGGCATGAGATACTCAGAGAATTTTCAGGGTAATTGTTTTATAACTCTACTGAACACTTGTAAAATGCAAATGAATAACAGACATCTGAAAATAATCTTTCCTCTCAATAATAATGATAATGTATCTACAAAATAATAACGTATCTACAAAACTTTAAGATTTAATTTGAACAATGAAAACAACAAGGAGATAGCATTTTTTACCTCTTAGATCAGCAAAGAGTATAAAGTGGTAACATTTGCGGCTTAAAAGGGCAGAAAACAAGCTGGTGGAACTATAAAAATGGTGTGTCTTAGAAAAAAAAATAAGTTGGCAAAACTCAATAACTCCCATTCTAGGACATCTACCTTAACGAAAAGCCATACCCTCACACAGGGAGGACGTTATCATCGTCCATGCACATCCTGTTCTCTTCTGTGTTGGGTATATGGAGAAATACAAACCCCCCTCCTTCACAGGTAGATGGGGCCAGGTGACTGGCATGGGCCAATGGGCTGTGGGTGAAAGGAAGAGATTCCTACATGGTAAGCCCAGCACCTACGAGTTCCCATTGACTCTGGGCTCTCTGTGCAGATTCTGGAGGGAGGATGGCAATGCTGGCACTTCTTCAGCCTGGTCACTGACTAACTATGCAAAATACAGCTAATAACAAACAGCCCCAAAATCTCAGTGGCTTAACATAACAAAGCTTTATTTCTTGTTCTCTTACAAAGGATGTGAACAAAATGTCCAACAAAGAATGTTTATCCACTTAAGCTTAGATGATCCTAACAACTACACAGAGATTTATATCAAATGAGATTCATTGTAGCATTACTTATAACAGTATAATTTTAACAACACTCTAAATGTCAAAACGTAAAGATGACCAAATAAGTTATGACCCATGGTATAATACTATAATAAATATCTCACAACAAATAGAAGTGATATGTTGCAGATATTTAGCAGCAATGGAGAAATTCTCACAATAAAATACTGAGGAAAAAAGGCGGAATATTAAACAATTCATAGAGCATCATCCCATTTTTTATTTATTTAAAACAATTGACTAAATGCAGAGGAAAAATAAAGCCCAAACATCTCAGCATTAGTAATGATCATGGTAGTGAAGCAACACAGGATTAGCGATCAAAAGGCTGAAGGTGGCTGTCAGGAAGTTTGTAAGATGAAGTATTGATGATGAGCTTGAAAGATGCTATTTCATGTTAATACAGAAAAAAATGAGGAAAGACTGTTTTCCCAAACCATGCAAGCAGCAAGTGGGAATGAGTCATGACTGGTTATGGGGAAATTTTTCATTGAGCAAGCATGCCCACTACTTGCAAAATCGTAGTATGGGGCATGGTGCCAATGTATTGATTTATTGTCCTTTGTTTTCTCTGATAGCAACCCTAATCTCAGATTACAGTTTGGCTGGCCATAGTTAAAGGGAAATGGAGATGAGGTGATGAAACATGCAGGGGGATTCAAAGAGCATTCTCGTGACTTGCTAACCTTAAAATCAAGTCTTGAGGTGTGGGTTATTAGGTATGCTATATAACAGCACAGACAACCTGAACTTGCCATCCCCAGAGGTTTGAAAAATATGCCAAACCGTCTGACCGCCCATAAACATTGTGTACTTAGGAAGGGTGTTGGCTTGCAGAAAAAAATAGGAATGTTTTGAAATTATCAGGGCCCATTCCAGGAAAAGACAGGGGAGTGGAAGATCACTGTGGTTTCAGAAATGGCCCTCGGACTGATCAAAGAACTTTCACGTCTCAGCAACAAATAGAGTTCCAGCAAATCCAACTGTTTCTTCTCCGGGGAAGTCCTTAAGGCTAAGGACTTCCTTTCTTGTCTTTGTGGGTTTTTCCAGAGGTGACCACGTGAAAGTTCATGTCTCAGCACAGTTTGGGCTGGAGTGACTCCCATATAGATGCTGATAAACCTTCTTTCAGAGCCTACAAATTCTGTTGTGTGACATCTACAGCTCCTGAATGTCACCAACTGGGAGGTTACTCAGATTCTCTTCCACTGCAGGAGTGACAATTGATAACTCACTGTGAGTGCCAAGTAACACTGCTAATTTTTAAGGCAAGGATGATAATGTTTTATAAGCTAACTCCCTGAGGATATTTGAGAGAGGAATAAGCAAAAAGAATTGAGGAGTATAAGGAGCCAGTTGGAATCATTTTTAGACTCAGGACATAGCAAGTTAATCATTTGGAGCATCTGTCATTTGTTATTCCTTTGGCAAATTTTTACGTAGCACCTACTATGGGCGTTGTTCTAGCCACTGATCCAACAATGTGGATCCTGCATCCATAAAAGGTACCATCTAACAGGGGATATGGATATTTACAAACTAGAGTTATGCAAGAGGAAGATATTGGGGGACCTGGGCAAGGAGGCAACCTTGAGTTGAACCCTCAAAGGATGAACAAGAGCAAATAGCAACTCTAGAAATCCATGGACATGGGCTCAAACACAGTCTGTCCCTGGTTCGTGGAAGAAGTTGATGGGTTGTGAACAGGTTCCTAGGAAATAGGAAGTCAATGTTAAAATATCCCTAAGGTGGGCAATACTTCAGAGCTTCCCCACAGACGCTCAGAGGGAGTCTTAGGGGGAACCTCGCTCAGCCTCACATTCATCAGATAATTCTTCTAATCCACTCAGCTGAGCGGTGGTTTCTATCAAGTGTGTCAGTTTGGTCCTTTGGAAAGCAGACAGCAAGACAGAGTTTGAAGTGCAAAAGATTTATTGGAAGTAACACCTGAGATATGGGGAGAGAAAGCAAGATATCCAGAGAAGAAAACCTTCACACCGCGGTACAGGCTGACACCTCTAATAGGTGAGAGTGAAGGAAAAAAGATGGGGTAGGAGAGCCTCAGCTGATGGTGCAGCCAAGAGAGAGTGTTCGCCAGTCCCACAGGAAGCCCCAGCACAGAGAGAGCATAGAGAAGCATACAGTGGGCAGAGATGTCCAGGCCTCATTGCCCTGTCATCTTCAGGCAGTGGTTGAGGACGGTCTAAGAAAACTACAGCCTCAGCTTAAATGCTGCAGGGACTCCGGAAAGTGCCACAGCTGAAGGCTGTCAGCTACGTGTGCTCCTCACAGCCCAACAGCAGGTGTTTCTTGAAGGAAGAGTCAAATGTCATTTATCCATGGCTGCAACACACAGCCACATGGCTTGGTAGCAGTAGAGGTGAGACTAGGCCATCACTGCACAATTTCAGGGAGGAGTTAATTCAGGAAAACAAATTGGAGCTATTTTACCTTTCATCTCTAGCTGTCTGCTTAGGAACAAAAGGAAAGGCAGTTTCTTGCACAACTCAGCTTTCAGCTTAATTTTTTCCTTTGGCAGAGTATTTGGGATCCCAAGTTTTTATTTTCCTTTCACACCTGCTTACAGAAACTTTGGGTTCCTTAAGTTCAGGCTTCCTCTCTGCGGTCGATTCATATGCAGGCATCACCTGACCCTCTTCACATTGCCCTGGGAGAACTGGGGCTCAGGGAACCAGCACAAAAGTGCAGCTACCACGGCTACTTTTACTGCTGTCAGTAATAAACTGTCCTTTGCCTCTGACCCAGGAATCTCCTATCTTCTGCCAGCACCAGGGAAAATGATTGTTAGCTTGCAAGAAGGGTAAAATCTCAGAGCCTTCATGGTTCTTTCAAAGTCAAACGTACTGGGAGAGAAAACATCATGCATGTATAAGAATACCAAGATGGAGAAGACTCAACAGGCTTCTCAGCAAGATAACCAGAATATAAATGAGGTGAGGAAAATTTCTGTCCCTAAGGAGACCAGGTTCCAAGAAGAGGGGTGGGGGCCACCCCCACTGGACCTCTCTTACTCTTCCAGGTTCAAGTCCCCACTTCCCAAGTCAGAGTGAGGGAAATAATAGGATGGGGTAAGCAATGGCTGCCTTGATGACCTGGCTATAAATAGCCAATATTTATGTTAAATAATAAGAGTGAAAATAAATACTTGTCACAGGATCTCATTTCTGGAGTTATTTATAGGCTTCATATGACAACCTAATGAGACGGATCACATTTTAATGCTGCGAAGCTTTTGGTCATAAGATAGTCTATCATAAAGGTCAACATTTCCCTGGAGGGAATCTGGCACCTCAGGAACCAGCAGAGCACAGGTGGTTCTTAATAAGCACTTCTGGGTGCTCTTACGTAGTCCAATTTCCAAAACATCAGTGGAAAATGAACCAAAGAACGCACCCTGCACCCCAACTTAGCACCAACCACTACCCAGTGGCCCTGACATGGGATATCAGTTCCCCATGCTGATACAGGGCAGCGGCAGGCTGGACAGCTCAGCCCACAGATCCTCCACAGTATCACTCTAGTAGGTTCTGGGGTGATTTTTTTCACACTTGGTTTTTAGCATTGGTGTGCCAAGGATTCCATCATGAAGTTCCAATCAGGAGGTGCTGAAGCCAGCAGTCCTTCCTCACAGACGCACTCCTCCCCGCAGCATCTCCCACAGCACTGACTGCTCTTCCACTAGCCCATCTGCTGGAGGCATGGGTCCCTCAGTCTAATCCTCCCAAATCGCTTCTCTATTCCCTAAAATGGGACCGGGGTGGAGGGGTAAAGTAAGGGTCTACATTGAAAAGGCCTCTTCTTGCAGTTGTGTGGAGGAAGGACGGCCTTCAGAAGAGGCTGGGAATCTTAGTAACCAGCACTTGGCCCCCAAAAGCAGAAAACCAAGTAACAACAACATTTGCCTAATTCTTAATAATGTATCATGTTTTTCATAGGCTTGCCTTTTAACAAATATCATGTATTTTGGATGCTTGTTAATTAGTTTTTTAAATTGTTAGATAATTGTAGATTCACATGCAGTTACTGTTACCCAGTTTTCCCAGTGGTAACGTCTTGGCAAAACTAGAATACAATTTCCCTGTCAGGTATTGACATTGATGCAACCCAGCTGTCATGTTCAGATTTGCCCAGTTATATATGCACAGGGACTCATCTGTGTGTATGTGTGTGTGTGTGTGTGTGTGTGTGCGCGCGCGTGTGTGTTTAGTGCTATACAGTCTTCTCACATGTACATTGGTGTATTCACCCGGTGTCAAGATACAGAACATACTGAACATTTTCGTCACCCAAAGGATCCCTCCTGCTGTCCTTTTATGGCCACATCCAACGCTGTCCTCCCCGACAATTAACTTAGTAATATTTTATTTTAGGAATAATAAAGTATTAGTGAGACTGTAAACTAGTACGGCCACTCTGAAAAACAGGTGAGTCATTTCTCATAAAACTAAATATGCAACCCCCATACACTTGTGTTCTTGAGCATTTATCTTGGAGAAATGAAAACTTACATTCACACAAAAACTTGCACTGTGAATGTTCATTGAAGCTTATTTGTAGTAGTCGAAAATGTGTAATCGTCAACCCAGATGTCCTTCAGCTCACAGGTGAATGGTTAAACACTTTGTGCACACCCAGACTGTGGAACACCACTCAGCCGTCAGATGGAATGGACTGTTGACACATAAAACTTGGATGAATCTCCAGGGAATTACGCTGAGCGAAAAAAGCCTATCCCAAAAGGTTCCATACTGTATGATGCCATTTACACACCATTCTTGAAGTGATAATATTTCGGAAATGGACAGACTGCTTTCAAGGGCTCCTTGTCACGGCCTTGGGGCAGGAGGCAGCATTTGCTGGTATGGTGATCAGTACTGAACCCATAATGAAGGGCTGGGTCAACAAAACCATCGCATTTGCCCCCTTGGCCTGTTTCCTCCCCATCACTCATTTGTATCTGCCCTGGGTAAAACACTCAAGGGCACACAAAGAAATCTGAGATCCAGCCACAGTATTGTTGTTATTATGTGATAAACCTGAGTGACACATGAAGTAACAGGGATTATCTTTCCAGAACCCCCTTCCATGTAGAGAGTTGGCTAAAAAAGGGATTCTGCCTGAGATTTGCAAAATGGAAGTGAAGCAGCAGCTTGTACCCCGAAGGTTGTCATGGCCTCTACAGTGACAAGCAAACACAGAGCTGCCCTCCTTCCTCTGGGCCTGAACCTTCCTACTGACCACAAGGGGCCCCAGGCCCAGCAGCAGACACTGAGCCTGGACTTGACGCTAGAGGTGGTGGCACTCCATAGACCCCGCCAGCCCCCCTTTGTGCCCCGCACCCCATGCTCTGACTTGGCTCTCTCGCCACAGGCCAGGGATTCAGGAAGGTTGGTTGATGCCTTTTCTCAGATCCTCCAACACCCCGTGTACTTTCCTGCCCAGCTCCCCCATGGTCCTGCAGGGTCTAACCCCTGGAAAGAATCCCTCATCCACATCATGCGTCTTGCTTCTGCTCTCCTGCTGGGACTCTGCGCTGCAAAGTTCACCAGGAAGACAGCTCCCCACACCAGCCAGCAGTCCACAGAACCATGGCAGGACAGGAGGCATGAACTACAGGAATCACCAGGGCTGACCTCCTGGCAGAGAGGAGACAAGTTATGATTGGTAGTGAGGAGGAGTTCTGAGTAGGGGCAAGGAGGGAATAACATACAGGGCCTGAGACTATTTTATTCACCCATTCACTCAGCAGACTTTCCTGGGACCTGCTGTGTCCCTGCTCACACCAAGTCCTCACCCTCTGGTGGGGTCAGAAGTCAAGGGATGGCACTGGGCCAGCCTGGCACCAAAGGTAACCCACCACCATGAGCTCAGATCCAGACAATCCCCAGGGAACGTTTGAACCACGGCACAAGTCATTTGAACCCAGAACTCCTGCCAAGACACACTCATGGCATAATTTGCCCAGGGGCTTGGGCTTCCCACCTGCAGATGGAATATTTTCAGGAAACTGCACAGGAGGCTCGAAGGCCTGCCAACAATTAATGCAAACCACCTAATCAGCCCACTGTGAGGCCGGCACCCACTAAGAACCAAAAGTATATAACGAGAGTCACGGAGGTAAATTTCAGGAGCGAATTCGGCCATCTCAGAAACAAGAAAGCCCCATGTGTAAGTAACCGTGAATGCAGGCTGCAGCTGGACCGGCCAGGGAAGAGTTGTGGGAAGGAGTCATCAGGATGAGATAGAGAAGACAGCTGGAGATGGCAAGAAGTCAGCCGAACAGCTGAGATGGGCGGACAAGGAGGCTCCGTTTACTGCAGCTCTGCTCCCACGTGCTGCCAAACACGCCTCCTGGCTTTCCAGATGGTTTGTCCTATTGACTCCGTCCTGAAAACCCCACCCCTTGGAGAAACACCTGGAGGATCCCGGCGGCTTCCATTCAGAGACGGACAAGTGCAAGAAGCTATGCTATGACCTCTGTGTGCAATGAAAAATCAAACTGGATTGATGTACCACAGTCAACAAGAAGGTTAAACGGAAGATACGAAAAATGCAATCATGCCTTGGACAACATGTACTGGATACTTACCATGAGCAGGGCAGTGGAGTCAGGAGAGCAAGCGATGTTAACTCACACGCCCTACCGCTGCTCTCATCCAGGCTCTCATGGCTTCGAGGGAAATAATAGCAACAGCATGCCAAGTTAAGACAGAGTCTTGCTGCTTCTTTGAATGACACTGGAAGAAAGCATCCCTGCTCGATAACGGGAGGGCATGTTGCTGTCTAAGTCTTGGCAGTATCAGAAATCCCCTCTGGCACAGCAAGTGGTCAGCACAAGTGTGTAGCCAACTGCACCCACACCAGGAGGACGTGGTCTGGGGGCCAAAGGTACAGGGTGATGTCTCATCCAGCTGGGAACCCATGCTCTGCACGTGGCAGGCAGTACTTGAGCAAGGGAGGGCTACAGAGAACACCTGTACAGAGAACAGCTCTGGGGCAGATGGGGCTCGGGGATCAGCTGTGGCACTTTAAGTAATTGGCTGCTCTGACAAATGGAACCTCTCGCACCTGCCTTGCTGAGCGGCGATGAGGATTAGAGACCACGTAAGTGAAACACCCAGTGCCTAGCGGGTCTACAACAAGAGCAGTTGCCCTTAGGAGTAGCGGCAAGAGCAGTGGTAGAAGATGGAGTCTACAAATCTCAGCAACATGCAAGCTGGAGACATGCAAAGTGGAAGCGTGGACGTGGATGTCCTCTCCCAGGATGCCCATGGGAATGCAGTCCAGACAGAAGAAAAGAAGCAAAGCTTTTTCAGCCAGCAGCTAGTTTTCTTGGGACCAAGAGGGAGTGTTCGGGAAAGAAGCTTATGGAACTGCCTGGTCAAGGTCACTGCTGGGAGCAGACAGGCACGGCCCTGGAGGGCCTCCTAGGATGCCCATAGAAAGTCTCCCAGAGTTGTCCTAGAGAAGGCTGACCCTTCACCACTGGCGCCTGTTCCTTTGTTGGCAGGGGTTGTCCCGGGGACATAAACAACCTGCATCTTTCACTATGTTTGCAGACAGGCGATCTCTGCTGCTAAAAGACCACCAGTCACTCTCCTGGGTGGTGGGAGCCTCTCCAGCTTTACAGTGCATCCTTCCAGGGAAAGTGATCCAGCTGCCCTGAAACCCTGGCCTAGAGTTCAACATTCTTGAAGCCTGGCCTGGGGGGCCTGGCCTTTTACCTCTCTCCTATGCATCTATGTGCATCGTTAACTCATGTTCTATGGGTTTTCTAAGCAGGATATAAAGCTCCCTAAAGGGCAGGAATCTTGTCTCAGAGTTCCTGTTATTGTCCCAAGACCTCACACACCTCTACCTATTTGAGGTGCTAAGTACAGTGATGCACCATGCAAAAACATTTCAGCGAAGGACAGGCTGCATATACAATGGTGTTTTTAATGAGCTGCCCTGTGGAGCGGTATCATGTTTTATCTTTTATACCATATTTTTACTGTGCCTTATCTATGTTTAGATAGATTTAGATACACAAACACTTACCACTGTGTCTGGTTGTCTGCAGTACTCAGTACAGTCCCATGCTGTACAGGTTTGCGGCCTAAAAGCAATGTCTGAACCCTATAGCCTGAGTGTATAGTAGGTTCTACCATCAAGGTTTGTGTGAGTATATTACGGGATGCTCGCACTATGACAAAATTGCCTGACAATGCATTTCTCAGGACGTATCTCTGTTGTGAAGCAATGCACAACTGTATTTTCTGACTACTGTTCTTGCCTGCTGATAAGTGAGAACCAAGTGCATAAACTCTAAGAGCTCTCTTTGGCATTCTTGGTTTAACCTGTGTATTAGTCAGGAAAACAGAACCAATGCGGTGTGGGGGTGGGGGTGGCGGTGAGAGAGAAAAACAGAGCCTCAAGACCTGCAGGGCAAATGGGCAAGCCGGACCCCGGGGCAGCCAGTGGTGTCAGTTTCTGTCTGAAGGCCAGGGGCTTGAGACCCAAGGAGAGCTAATTTTCCATTCATGTCCAAAAGCAATTAAAAAACCAATGTCCCAAGCCAAAGGCCATAAGATGGGAAGAATTTTCCTTTCCTCAAGGGAAGGGCTGCCTTTTTATTTTATTCAGGCCTTGAATGGATTGGCTGAGGCCCAACCACATTAGAAAGCGCCTCTGCTTTCCTCACTCCACTGATGCAAATGTTAATCTCATCCAAAATAATGTTTGACCACATATGTGGGCACCCCATTGCCCAGTCAAGTTGACACATAAAATTAACCATCATCTCTTGTAATTTAATAGAATTCATTTCCTTGATAATCCTGCGCTCTGGTTTTCTACTGCTGAGTAACACCACCACCCCCTCCAAAAACAAACAAACAAACAAAAAGAAAACAAAATAAAAAGAAACTTAATGGCCTAGAGCAACCATTTTGTTTTGCTGACAGTTTTGTGGATCAGGAGATTGAGGGAGGCTCAACTGGGAAGCTTGATTCTGACCACACGGCATCCCCTGCACATTCCTCTCCACTCAGTCTGTTGCCTCCTCGGTGCTCCTTGGTCTTCCTCTAACATGGTGCCTCATTACATGGGCCCTGGCCTTCCCACCCACAGTGTGGTGGTCTTAGGCGGTAGTGCTTCTTACACAAGGCTCCTTCTCACAAAGAGGGAAGAGGTGCTGGGATGGTCAAGGGCTACATTCAGAGCTGCTACACCACTACTCCCTCCTTATTTTATTTGTCCAGGGATTCTCAGGACTTCTTGAATTCCAGGAGGTAGAGAAATGGACTTGGTGGGGGAGTGACAAGTTCAGATTAAAGAAAAGCATGTGACCTGGGGAACACTGTCACACTATCTTTAGAAAGTACAATACACCCAACCTATGTGTTTTATTGTATTAGTCTGTTCTCACAGTGTTATAAAGAAATACCTGAGATTGTAATTTACAAAGAAAAGAGGTTTAATTGGCTCACAGTTCTGCAGGCTCTACAGGCTTCTGCTTCTGAGGACGCCTCAGGAAACTTATAACCATGGCAGAAGGCAAAGAAGAAGCAGGCATATCACATGGCCAGAGCAGGAGGAAAAGAGAGAGAGAGAGAAGGAGATGCTATACACTTTTAGACAACCAGATCTCATGAGAACTCACTCATGATCATGAGAACAGCAAGAGGGGAATCCACACCCATGATCCAATCACCTTCTACCAAGCCCCGCCTCCAACACTGGGGATGACAGTTCCACATGAGATTTGGGGGGTGGGTGGGGGCACACATCCAAACCATATCATTTATTATTTTATATATTGGAAACATCATTCTGATCAGGCATCCATAAGCTTCACCACGCTGCCAGAGGGGTGCACGGCACAGGCAGGCAGTGAGAACCCAGCATCAAGCAATGGCTTTATTCCTCTGGAGGGTTGGAGAGAACCAGCTCAACTGTTTATTGGATGGAACTCAACAGCATTTAAACTGTAGCCTGGCAGATCTATCAACATGCTTACTGTCCTAAATCCATCACAAGGACTTCAAACACATTCTATTTACTTATTTATTTATTTATTTATTTTTGAGACGGAGTCTCACTCTGTCGCTAGGCTGGAGTGCAGTGGCACCATCTCAGCTCACTGCAACCTCTGCCTCCCAGCTTCAAGCAGTTCTGCCTCAGCCCCCCGAGTAGCTGGGACTACAGGCACAGGCCATCATGCCGGCTAATTTTTTTTTTTTTTTTTTTCAGTAGAAACAGGGTTTCACCATGTTGCCCAGGCTGGTCTCAAACTCCTGAGCTCAGGCAATCTGCCCACCTCAACCTCCCAAAGTGCTAGGATTACAGGAGTGAGTCACCTCACCCGGCCTGCATTCTCTTTAAAAATCTCAGTCAAGGCCGGGTACAGTGGCTCACTCCTATAATCCCAACACTTTGAGAGGCCAAGGCAGGAGGATCACTTGATGTCAGGAGTTCAAAACCAACCTGGTCAACATGGCAAAAAACCCCTTGTCTACTAAAAATACAAAAATTAGCCGCGCATGGTGGCGGGTGCCTATAATTCCAGCTACTTGGGAGGCTGAGGCAGGGGAATGGCTAGAACCCGGGAGGCAGAGGTTGCAGTGAGCCAAGGTCGTGCCAGTGCACTCCAGCCTGGGCAACAGAGCAAGACATTATCTCAAGAAAAAAAAAAAATCTTGTCAAGGGTAGGCTGCAAATAGGGGCAGCCTACACGTCTGCGGTCACATTTCGCCTTGACCTCTCTCCCGTTTCCAAGTTGCCAACATGCTCTCTGCACTGTCACACCCATCTCGTGGCCAGGCCTGAGACCCTCTTATGGGAATGAGGGTGACAGCCTCTCCCGGACAGAGAGGCAGGGACCCCAACAGGGGCAGCACCCCATAGCTTGCTCACAGAGTTATAAATTGTAAGCCACTGCCAGCACTGGGAAGCTGCCTCCCCTCTGGGCCTGGCCGACATCCTTGAGCATACCGGAAGTTGCTGGCATCTAAGCTGTCCCTTGCTGCGGATGCATCTGCAGAGACGTGACACTTGGCTCAGCCTTCCCTGGGACTCTGCAGACAAGAGTGACCCGAGATTACCATGAGATAGGAGAATACCTGCTCTACTCATACTTCCAGAGAACACAGCACGGCAGACTCCCGTCATTTTCCCGACTTTGAGAAAAGGATGTTCACTTGCTTCCCAGCCTCTTTCTTCATGAGACGATTGACTCAGAAAGAAAAAGTCTCGTTGGATTTCTCACCTCCTCTGTCAGTGCTGAATAAACAGATCAGAAAAGGCAGAGGGATGTGGGGTCCGGCCTCCTTGATGAGAAAGTGAGTCACCAGCTTGTGGGGGGTGATCAATAGTGCAGAAATTAGTCATGAAATCTGAATGAAAACAGAAGAGCTGATTCCATCCCATGGCTGGTGGTGCCACAGAGACAGTCAATGACAACAGCCTTGAACACAGGCAGATGCGGAGATCGACTCCACAGAGCTCAGAGAGCAGCTCACCTCCCTATCCCAAGTTCAAAATCCCAGCATCCTTAGAGAGGAAAAGGACCTTGCCGCAGGGAGGAGAGAAGAGATGCAGAGAGAGGGAGGGAGGAAGGGAGGGAGGAGAGGGGCCTGACACTCAGGCTAAGTCTGGGACACCTTGCAGCAGCGCGGCCAGCCTTCCCTTCCACTGGACCTCAGTGGCCAAGGGCTACTCCCAGTCTCTTCCACATGCCCCCGGCTGAGCACTCAGGTCACTTTTAGTTTGCCTGGAGAAAAAGGCAGTCATAGGACAAACGGCCTTTGACCTCCCCGCTCCCGGTGCTGGAAAGGAGGCGGCGCCCAGCCAATGGGGCTCTCCCCGGAGCCGTAAGCACTGGGAGGGCTGGCATTTTGCTGAGTAGCCGGGGGATTTTTATCCACTCTATACAATCTGATTTTTTTAGTTGGCGTACTTTCAGACAGAATTTTTCTATTAAAATGTGCTAAAATTATGCCTGAAAAGAAAGCCCATTGTATATAGATAACCCCCCACAAAAGGCCCTCTGATTGCACAGGCCCCACGTAACTCCAAAAAGCACTGGGATCGGCCGGGTGTGGTGGCTCATGCCTGTGATCCCAGCACTTTGGGAGGCCAAGGCAGGCGGATCACCTGAGGTCAGGAGTTCGAGACCAGCCTGACTAACATGGAGAAACCCCGTCTCTACTAAAAATAACAAAATTAGCTGGGCATGGTGGCGCATGCCTGTAATCCCAGCTACTACTCAGGAGGCTGAGGCAGGAGAATTGCTTGTACCCGAGAGGCAGAGGTTGCGGTGAGCTGAGATTGCCTCGTTGCACTCCAGCCTGGGCAACAAGAGCGAAACTCCATCTCAAAAACAAACAAACAAAAAAAGCACTGAGGTCTAGCCCAGCAGGACATGTATGGCAAGTTCTCCCTGCGGGGTGAAAGGGACTTCAGAGAAAGGAGGACCAGAAGGAGACCGGCCCTTCGCATCTTTTCTTCCTCTAGGCCAGGCAAGTGCTTTGGGATGAGGGACGTCCCACACCACAGACTGCAGCCCAACGCTTTGAAAGAAGTTTAAAGAAAATGTTAGGGTTTGGACAAGGCCCAGCTGGGCAAGAGATTCTTGTTTTCTAACCAGGAGAATACACTTGCTGCTAAAACACACAGAGGAGGAGATTAACATAGTAACGAGGCAAAGCCAGGAGGAGAAACAAAACCGTCTGTACTCGACAAGAGGGTGCCCCGCCCAGCTTCAGCTCCTCTGGCCAACAGGAGATCTGCCACCCAGGTAACAGAGTTCTCAGGTTCACCCAGGTAACAGGCTGTCCTCAGTTTCACCCAGGTAACAGGCAGTTCACAAGCTCGTTCAGGTATCAGGGCTGTTCTCAGGCTCACCCAGGTAACAGGGCTGTTCTCAGGTTCACTCAGTTACAGGCTATTCTCACTTTCACCCAGGTAACAGCATTCTCAGTTTCACTCAGGTAATAGGACTGTTCTCAGGTTCACCCAGGTAACAGGCTGTTCTCAGGTTCACCCAGGTAACAGGGTTCTCAGTTTCACTCAGGTTACAGGGCTGTTCTCACGTTCACCCAGGTAACAGGGTTCTCAGGTTCACCCAGGTAACAGGGCTGTTCTCAGGTTCACCCAGGTAATAGGCTGTTCTCAGGTTCACCCAGGTAATAGGATTCTCAGGTTCACCCAGGTAACGGGCTGTTCTCAGGTTCACCCAGGTAACGGGCTGTTCTCAGGTTCACCCGGGTAACAGGGCTGTTCTCAGGTTCACCCGGGTAACAGGGCTGTTCTCAGGTTCACCCGGGTAACAGGCTGTTCTCAGGTTCACCTGGGTAACAGGGCTGTTCCCAGCTCACCTTGGTAACAACTATCCTCAGGTTCATCCAAATAACAGGCTGTTCTTGTGCCCACCCAGGTAACAGGGCTGCCCTGCTAATGCCAGGGAGGGGAGCCAGACTCTTGAGTAGAAAGAATCTGATAGCAGCCTGGCTCTCTTTGCCTCTGTTAAGCATCACTGTGTTCAATCTCCATTTTTAGAACTCCACATTAAAAGGTCAAGTGCCTTCTAAAGTATTTATTTTCTCTCCAGTGTTTGTGCCGTGATTGAAGTGACAGCCCCATGCTGTCTCCGTCGCACCCACATCAAGCTTGATCCACTTGGCACAGGTTACTTTTTACCTGAATGGCCAAAGAAGCCTGAAATTCACAGCATTTGGGGTTCTGTTTTTTCTTAATCTGGTTCTAACCCTGACTCCAAGAGCCACAAAAACACGTGGCCACTCAGAAAAAGCACAGGTGTCCTTCCTCTCATGGCCAGATTAGTGGAATGCACCTGCCAGGTCTTCACCCCCATGGGCTTTACCTCTGAACATATGATCTTGTGAAAGTAAACCCAGCTGTGCCCACCTGTAGGACCCCACTGTCCCAGAGGCGGCCTTCCGGAGCCCTGCCTGAGGCCTTGCAGAAAGCTCACGGCATGGATGTCTGGATTGCTGGCAGGCCTTCTCCTGACCTGGCTGGGTCTTGTCGCCTCTTGCTCTGGGCTTCCTTGCCAGTCACTGTGTCACAGAACTCCACGAGCTTCTCCCCTACCGTAGCTCTCCAGGACTGCCCAAAGTGTGGCCACAACTTCACCCTGGATTCCCCACAACAGAGAATACCAGGCTCCAGTGTTCCAGGTCCAGCTTCCCAGGGGCTCGTGGGAACCAGGCAAGAAATCACAACTCTGAGAAGAAAGCCAAACCCTGTTTATCAAAGATCCCTGTGTCCTTGTCTATTGGCCAGGCCCCAGGACTGATGTCCCCTCTCCAGAGGCCAGGCCTCCTTTCTCCAGGGACCTCCTTTGCAGAGCAGGCAGGGTACAGGCACTGTTGGATTCCCCCGCACAGCTCTGAGAGTGGCCTTGGCCCATTTGCAGAAGCCCGAACCGGGATGCCAAGGTTCTGTGCACTCCAGGCTGCTCAACCGCAAACTCCAGAAGCAGGTGAAGAGAGAATCTGACTGGAACGCTCTTCTAGCAAGGTCCTCGAGTTCTTGGACCGGAAAGACAAAACTCTTCTTCCGTGGGAAAAACAGACTTCTCACCCTACAGCACACAAAACCAACTGGCACCATTAAGCCCGGCCAGTCACGTGCTTTTTCTCAACTCTCCACCTTCCCAAGGGCAAAGCAAAGCCTTTTTTCTAAGACAAGTCCCACCTCAGACCCCAAAAGAAGAGCAGGGGTAGTTGATGGTGAAAAATCATCACAGATAAGTGAAGAACTTCGTCCTCACATCAGCCCTGGGGGCAGAATTCCTGGCCCAGGGCAGGGCCCATCTGGGTAGGAGGGACAGCGGCCGGTGTGATGCTGTTGTCAGAGACAGGCTGTGCTTCCGTATCCCCGCCCGCAGAGCACCACTGTTCAATCTGCCAATTCAACTCCAGACCGTATTGACAGAAGCAAAGAAAAGCAACAGCTAGAACCAGAAGTTCTCACCAGGGAGCCCATGTGAAAAATAAAAATAAATAAAATACTTGGAACATTCTTTTCTGCAGGAACATCTACTCCCTTTCCTGCTTAATCCTGGCCTCCTTTCTTCTCTCCCTCTTTTCCTAATGAGTCCCTCTGGCTGCTGCCCAGTGTGGCGGCTCTGCCTCCCCACCGTGCCCACTGCTACTGTGTCCTGGGCGTGCCCCGGGACCGCCCAGCCCTGTCGTGTGCACCCTGCCTGCAGTACCCTCTGGGCCCTACCCAGGGGCCGCCACCACTAAGATGATCAGGCATGTTGGGAGTGACAAGTATGCTGTGCCGGGTGACCTGTGGAAGACTGCAAAGCCCAAAACAAGCGCTCTCCTTGCCCAGAAGGTTTACTCTCTTCTCCAAAGGAGTTTGGTCTCCCACTCTCCACAGCAACCATTGCACAAAGCCTCTTCCTCAGCCTCACAGCCCGCTCCACTGCCACCCACAAGCGCTCGTTGAGGGAGAAAACCAAAGCTGGCAGGTAGTGACCGTCTTGTCCATCGTCAGCTCCCAATCCCTGACTTCCCGGCCTCCATGCACCAGGCACCTCTGGACGCAGTGAAGCAGAGCAGCACTTTCTCCAGGTACTGAACTCTGCATCCCCCACCACCATCTTCTCAGAGGCGCCTCTCTTTACCTGCACCATTGTGTCCCCTCTCTCTACCAGACCATTCCAACAGCAAGAAAACATGCTCTATGTTGGTCTTTTAAATTTTCATTTTGTATTGACCCTGTATTCTTCCCAACCAATAGCCCCATTCTTCCATTTCCCATTATGTACCAAACAGTACTGTCTGCAGATGCTATCTGTGCTATCTCTGCTTCCAGCTCCTGTACAGCCATCCCCCATCCCCATGCTGCCCCCTCCACCCTCTGGAATGGCTGGTCAAGGTCATGAAGAACCTCCAGTGGCCTCTCATTGAGTTGGTGGATGGATGCAAAATGTATTTTGAAATGAGAAGGTGAAACCTGCAGGACACCGTGAGGGTTTATTGTATGTGGAAGGCAAGGAAAAGAGCAGAATCAAGGGCAAGGATAGCCTGTTCGGCTTGAGCCATTGACTGAGATGGAAAAGACTAGGAAGGAGCAAGTTTGGAAGCTTGGGGGGAAATTAAGACTCTTTTTGGCCACATTAAATATGAAATCCTGTGTCAAACAAACAGGATTTGAAGCAAAAATCCTGCTTCAAACAGCAGTGTCAAGATGGCAGCTGGGGTCAGGTGCAGGGGCTCCTGCCTATAATTTTAACACATTGGCAGGCCAAAGCAGCAGGATCACTTAAGTCCAGCAGTGTAAGATCAGCCTGGGCAACATACTGAGACTTCATCTCTACAAAAAGATTAAAAATTAGCCAGGCATGGTGGCGTAAGCCCGTAGTCACAGCTACTTGGGACGATTCCTGGAGCCCACAAGGTCAAGGCTGCAGGGAGCTGTGATCATGCCACTACACTCCAGCCTGGGTAACAGAGTGAGAACCTGTCTCTAAAGAGAAAAGAAAAAAAGGAAGACATTTAGTCATGTGCCTGATGCTCAAGGAGAGGCCAGCATGCAGATGCATACCTGGAGCTATCAGCACTAAGATGACATTTAAGGACAAGGAACTGGACACGAGTCTCTGGAGAAGCCAAGACCTAAGCCCCTCAGGGCTCCACAGCCTGTAAGGATGAAACAGGGAGAAGGGATTGTGGGAGAGACCAAAGCAGGAGGCAAACAGGAGGGCATGTTATCCAGGAGTCCACCAAAGAGTGGGCTCAGATGCTCAAGAGACGAGTTGACTCGGAAGAGGGGCTTTCTGTTTGTCAGCAGAGCCACATCAGCTGCAACCTTTCAAAGCCAGGGACAATATAGTGTCTTAGTCTGTTTTGTGTTGCTCTAATAGAATATCACAGACTGAGTAGTTTTATAATGAACAGGAATTTATTGGCTTGTGGTTCTGGAGACTGGAAAGTCCAAGATTGAGCGACCAGCATCTGGTGAGACCTTCTTTCTGCATCATTCCATGGCAGAAGGTGGAAGGGCAAGAGAGGACAAGAAAGTGGGAAAAGGGGGCCAAGCTTGTCCCTTTATAAGGAACTCACTCCCTTGGAAAAGCAGCATTACTCCATTCACGAAAGCAGAGTCCTCATGGCCTGAGCACTTCCCATTAGGCCCCACCTCCCAACACTCTTGCATGGGGCTTAAGTTTCCCACACATGCTTTTTGGAGGACACATTCAAACCACAACATGTGGGATGGAAGTGTGTTCTATGCCCAAGAAAAATAATGAACCTGACATAACTGCATGAAGAAACAGACCTCCAAACTGACATGGAAGGTGGAACGAAAGCTCAGCGAACGAGCCCTGGTGCGTTCAGACAGCCACACTCAGCACAGTTGCCATCAAAGCACCCAGAACCTTGATTTTCTGGACCTAAACACACATTGAGATCCCTGATGAGGGAGCTATTAACTTCCCTTTCATTTCTAGTAAGTTGCACTCCAGAACCAGAGGGGACCCTTTGGAGTTGCCACAGCCTCCTTGTCTTATGCCTAGGCTCTTCTCTCACAGAATCTTCTGGGCTAGGTCAGCACAAACAGTTCCAGCCCTTTCCATGGGAACATGCCCTTTCTGGTGTGTGAGGACTTGCAGCCTCGGGGACTGTCACTCCACACAACGAAGGCAAAGGCACAGCACTGCTCCCCATGGCCAGCACCAATCCATGGATTTCTAAGCAATTCTAGAACACCAAACGCTAAAAAACAAACAAACAAACAAAAACTATTAACACAATGACTTGCAGATGAACAGCCCAGGGCTATGGCGTGGGAGGAGTTGAAGACTCCTTATTGGGTTATTGCTGTTGTTGTTTCGTGTTTTAGTAAGGAAAAAAGTGCTAAACCTTCTGTGCCTGGGGCATGTTATTGTACAGCAACCAAAGGCCAAAGTTTCCAGCTTTGCTACTTGGCAGTTTTTTTAGTGGATTCATTAGCTATTTCATCTCCTTATCAGGCTGAAATGTAATAAAGATTCTCACAATATTCTAAATTCCTGGCAGAGTCACACAACCAACAAGAACAACCAATGTTCTCTCCTCAAAGCCTCCTAGAAATGTCAAGTGTTCTTGTTGGCTTTACGGCAGTAGCATAAAAGTAACTTTTCAAGCTGCAGTGGCTGAGGCTTTTGGAGGACATAATTCACACCCAGGAGAGGGGATGCTGCCGGGAGATGGCTCTCACGGCACAACGCCTTCAGCTGTGTCTCGCTGCCTCTTTGGGTGTCACTGTGCCTCTCTGTGGTGACTTTCTCTGTGCTTCTCTCTATAGCAAAAGGAATATATTCAGTTAGCTTCCAATTTTACTGGTGGGAGTGAATAACTTACAGCCACAGCCAGAGATGCTAGAGTTATTCACAATGTACCACAGGATGTTTCTGTGGTCCTACCAGATTTGGGGTACAAGGTGCAAACCAAAAATAAAATTCTGAGGCGCCCCCAACCGTCTGAATGAACTTCCTCCTCAGCCAGTGCTCTTAAAATTTAACATGAAAGACTGATTCAGGCCCCAAAGGGAAATGGGGGTAGACATGTCTCATTATACCTCTCAGCATTAACATCAACACCCACTGATAAGAAACATTAAGTCTGATAAGAAACATTTTACAGTCTATTCTCTCTGAAGCCTGCTACCTGGAAGCTTCATCTGCGTGGTAAAACTCTGCTCTCTACCATCTCTTATGGCAACCCAGACATTCCTTTCTATGGACCCCAGATCTTTAAATAAACTCAACCAATTGTCAACCAGAAAATTTTGAAATCTATCTATAAGCTGGAAGCACCCCCTACCCCTTTGCTTCAAGTTGTCCCACCTTTCTGAACCAAACCAGTGTTGTTGTTTTTTTCCTTGAGAAGGAGTCTTGCTCTGTCTCACTGCAACCTCCGCCTCTGGGTTCCTGCCTCAACCTCCTGAGTAGCTGGGATTACAGGCACACACCACCATGCCCAGCTAATTTTTGTGTTTTCAGCAGAGATGGAGTTTCATCATGTTGGCCAGGCTGGTCTCGAACTCTTGACCTCAAGTGTTCCTCCCACCTCATCCTCCCAAAGTACTGGGATTACAGGCATGAGCCACCATACCTGGTCAAACCAATGTATTTCTTAAATGTATTTGATTGAAGTCACATGCCTCCCTAAAATGTATAAAACCAAACTATACCCTGATCACTTTGGACACACGTTCTCAGAACCTCCTGAGGGCTGTGTCATGGGCCATGGTCACTTATATATGGCTCAGAATAAATCTCTTTAAATATTTACAGAATTTGACTCTTTTCATTGACAAAGGTAAGAGAAACATAGCGAGGTATAAACGTCCCACACATCAGCATGCTGCAGCCCTAGAAGTGTGGCTCACAATATCTAGTGTGCGTGAGAACCATCTGGGTTCTTTGCTAAGTTGCGGGTACCCTCCCAGATCTGCTGAATCAGGGGTGCTAAAAGTGAGAACTGGAAATGTGCCAGTTGATTCCAACTGGATGGGCCTCCAACGACAGTGGGAGAAACACAACCCAACAGAGAACTGGAATTATCCTGCTCAGTAGGCTGTAAGGATCACTGGGTAATCAGGGATGAGAACTAATGAACAGTTCCAGACTCTTGCATTTCTGTTCCCCGAAGGCTCTGGAACCTGTGTAGCCCTTTGTGGTATTGGAAACCATTCCAGCCAGTTCTCTCCCTTTGTTCTAGATCCTGCCAGTAGATGACAAGGCGCAACATATGAGCAATGTCAGGTGGGCGTTCCTGGGTTCCCCGTGAAATTATATGCTTTATGAAATGGGTGATAAATTTAGAGACAGCCCAAAGGAGATCAAAGAGTTTCATAAAGGTCAGAATATAGGACCTTAGAGCATTTGTTGCAATCTTAGTAATAACTCAGATTAGAAATGGAAAGAGGATTGCGAGAGGCAGTGTCCTTTATGCTCCCTGGCAAGTGAGCATGTGGGGCTTATGTGCTAGAACACTTCCAACCTCAACCATAACTGGCCCTGAGGTGAGTCACAGCCAACATCATTGGTGTTCCACCCTGTATTCTGGGCAACCAGAGCCTCCTGCTGCACACCGAAGCTTGCTCCATCCACACGCTAGGATTGCTCAGAGAGGGATGAGGGCCAAAGGATGAAGACGCAGCTTACCTGTCCTTCACTGGGGTAATCCTGAGGCACCATCAGCAGGGATCATCGGGGAGTGCCCATCAGACAGAGCCCCAGTCACCCACATCAGTAACCCGATCACTAACCTCCCTTCACTGGCCTTCCTTCTTAGTTTTCCCTCTTCCTTGGTTGAGCTTCCTGGGGCCACCCCCCGCCGAAGTAAATAACTTGCACCCACATTCTTTTCTCAGCCTCTGCTGTGGAACAAATGTATTCAGATAGGAGGTTCTAGTCAAGGAAGATTTTTTTCATCCCCTGCTCCCTATGAATTCTTGTTGTCTTTAAGAATTAAGAATAGAAGCAAACAAAAGTTATTGCACTAGAATGGCTGACTCCATGTGAACTATTCAATTTTAAATTATTCAAAAGATAGACCAGCCAAAAACGTATTGTAAAAAGTAGAGGTTCCTCTTCAAATACTTTCCTCCCCATCTAATTAATAATAAATAGTAACTTCTCTTAGAAGCAAAATGTATTAAAAGACCTGTGCTAACATTCTTAAATATCTGCTAGCCATAATAAATCAATGTACTTTGTGTTCTTAGCTCCCACTATTTAGCCTAAATATTTGCCCTGGCATGCTTATACTGGTCCAAGCAAGCATTAGGTCATAGCCTGTTCCTCTTCCTTATTTGAAGGTGTTTTTACCTTTCTCAGCATTCCACAAGTTACTTTCTCCTTCCTTTGTTCTCCTCTGCCTTTGCCCCTTTTAAAAAGTTCTAAGTTGCTAGCCCATCAGGACAAATATGGAATGTGAGGTCCCGTTCCAGCCAATGGAAACCGGACACAGCAGTAGGGTGGACACGTCAGGTTATAAATGACCCTGTCTCCTTTGTTCGGTGTACTCTCATGGCAACACTGCTGGTGAGTGTACCCTTTCTGCAGAATGTGAAAATGGCCTTGCTGAGGAAATTAAATTTACATTCAAGTGCTATTTCTTTACCGCACTAGAAGAACAAGCATTTCTAACAGTATGATAATAGAAATGCAAGTTCAGAGGAGGTAATTTGGCAACTGGGTCTGACTATAGTAACTGTGAAGCTAAAATTCCAAATTTTAGTTGCAGTGAGACATGCTACAATTCTACAAAGTGACAGGCCTGGTAGCAATTCAGAGCAAAATGATGACCAAAGAAGCAGAGAGAATGAGCCTTGATTACCAGCACAGAAAGGAGGAGGCAACCCATGACATGTGCTCACAGCGTGACTTTTGTTATTAGGAGTTAGATTGTATGTGTAAAAGTATTAAAGAGAGTATGTATCCCTTGACGGTTTATATTTTCACATGGAAAATTACATATTACCTAAACCTTACCCTGCCTATAAATTTTAAACTCAAGATAGATCATGAACTTAAATGCAAAACGTAAAACTATGGCCAAGTGCAGTGGCTCAAGCCTGTAATCCTAGCACTTTGGGAGGCCGAGGTGGGAAGATCACTTGAGGTCAGGAGTTCAAGACCAGCCTGGCCAACATGGTGAAACCTTATCTCTACTAAAAATACAAAAAATCAGTCAGGCATGGTGTCAGGTGCCTGTAATCCCAGCTATTTGGGAGGCTGAGGCAGGAGAATCACTTGAACCTGGGAAGCAGAGGTTGCAGTGAGCTGAGATTGTGCCATTGCACTCTAGCCTAGGCAACAGAGCAGAGTCTTGCAAAAATAAAAAAAATAAATAAATAAAACTATGAAACTTTTAGAAATTAAAAAAAACAGAAAATATTTGAGATACAATCCTCAGAAAATTTTCTTAGAAAATTTCTGAGATAATTCTTAGAAATGACACCAAAAGCATAATCCATAAAAGAAACACTTGATAAACCAGGCTTCGACAAATTTGAAAAGTTTTGTTCTGCAAAAAATCCTGATAAGAGGATGAAAAGACAAGCTAGAGACTGGGAGAAAATAAGACAAGCTAGAGACTGGGAGAAAATATAATACACATTCACCCAACAAAGGACTTGTATCTACAGTATGTAAAGAACCCTCAAAACTCAATAAGGAAAAAAACAAGCAATCCAATTAGAAAATGGACAAAAGATATGAGACATTTTGCCAAAGAAGATACGTGGATGGAAAATAAGCATATGAAAATTGGTGTTCAATATTATTGGCCTTCATTGGCATGCAAATTAAAACTGCAATCAGTACACACCTATCAGAAAGGCTAAAATTAAACTGTGGCAATACCAAATTCTGGAAAGGATGCAGAGAAGCTGCGTCACTCCTACACTGCTGGTTGGAGTAGAAAATGGTACAGGAACCCTGGAAAACAGTTTGACAGTGGCTTGGGAAACTCAACATCCAATTACCCATACAAACCAGCCACTGCACTCAGGCATTTACTCCAGAGATATGAAAACTGAGGTCCACACAAAACTTTGTAGAGAAATGTTCATAGCAGTTTATTTGTAGTAATTAAAACTAGAAACAACCCAAATATCCTTCAGGAGTGAATAGTTAAACAAACCATGGTATATACCAAGTGTCAATGAAAAGAGTCAAACTGTAAAATGTTTCAGAAGATTTATTCTGAGCCAAATATGAGTGACCAATGGCCCATGACACAGCCCCAGGAGAGGCTGAGAATGTGCCCAAGGTGGCTGGGTTACAGCTTGGTTTTATACATTTTAGGGAGACATAAGACATCAGTCGATACATATAAGATGTACACTGGTTGGGTCCAGAAAGGCAGGAAAACTCGAAGTAAGGGGCTTCCAGGTGGATTCAAATATTTTCTTACTGGCAATTGGTTGAGTTTATCTAAAGACTTGGAATCAGTAGAAAGGAGTGTCTGGGTAAAGATAAGGGGTTGTGGAGGCCAAGGTTCTTATTACGTAGAGGAAACCTCCAGGTAGCAGGTTTCAGAGAAAATAGATTGTAAATATTTCTAATCAGACTTTAAAAGTTGCCAAATTCTTAAATTCTCTCCTGAATCAGAAAAGTGACCTGGAAAGGGAAGGGGATTCTCTACAGAATGTAGATTTTCCCCACAAGAGAGAGCTTTGCAGGACCATTTCAAAAAATGTCAAAGAAATCTATTTTGGGGAAAAATACTTCAATTTCTTTCTAGGCCTGCTGTCACGTTGGTACATTGCCGCTACAAAGAGTCCGCTCTGTCAGTCTTACGGTCTCTGTTTTAATGTTAATGCCAGTCAGCTATGCCTGAATTCCAAAGGGAGGAAGGTGTAATGAGACACATCCCACCGCCTAGTTCCATCATGGCCAAACTAATGTTGCTGGTTTACTCTCAACGGCCCTTGGCCGAGAGGAGAGGTCCATTCAGTTAGTAGGAGAGCTTAGAATTGTATTTTTGATTTACACAAGGTGTATCAGTCAGCAATCTAAAAGAATAAAGTACTGAACTTGGATGAATCTCCAGGAAATGGTGCTGGGTCTTCACTAGCCAACCACAAAAGGTTACACACTGTGTGATTTCTGTATAGCATTCTTGAAACGACACAATTGTAGAAATAGAGAATAGATTGGTTGTTGCCACAGGTCAAGGACTGGAGGTGGAGTAGGGGAGCCTGTGCGGCTATTAAAAGGTGACTGGAGGGACCCTGTGGTATTGGAAATGTTCTGATCCTGACCATCAATGTGCATACACTGGTTGAGATACTGTATTTTAGTGTTGCAAAATCCTACCCATTGGAGGAAACTAGGAAAAAAGGTACAACAAGATCCCTGTGTATTATTTCTTACAACTGCATGTGAATCTACAATTATCTCAAAATAAAACATCTAATTTTAAAAAATGGAACAAAGCAAACAGAAAAAACAATAAATTTGAAGGAATGCCAACATCATGCTCATGCATAAAGGCAAATCTTTTACTGAATAATAATGTACATCTAGTCACAGGAGAAAACTTGCAGAAAATGATTATAGAATCCAAAGATTTCATGAATAATGACTACTTCATAGTCACAAACATTGTTTTTAAGTGTCATAAAGGTTTTAATATTAATCCTGAAAACTTAGAGAAATATTTTCAAAGCCTGAAACCATTGTTGTTATTGGACTCTAGATGGATCTCTTAATTGTTAGCCTTCACTACAGGAGAACACAGGCCAAAAACGTCTTCAGAAAACAAATCATACTCAGGTTGCCAAGAGCATTACCAGTCCCACGTTATTTGAACCATTTCACCAAGAGCTCTTGTTTTACAGCCTTCCGTGATGTGTTGACACGTTCAGTTATTTGTGACGTGTGAGCCTCTTCCTTCTTCCTTTTGGAGTGTGAGGTCTGCATCTGCCTCTTTCCCTTTTCCCTTGTAGGTCTTTTCTTTGTTTTTTTTGTTTGTTTGTTTGTTTGGTTTTGGTTTTTTTGTTTTTTTTTTAAGATGTAGTCTAACTCTGTCACCCAGGCTGGAATGCAATGGCGCAATCTCGGCTCACTGCAACCTCCAATCACTGCAACCTCCGCCTCCCAGGTTCAAGCGATTCTCCTGACTCAGCCTGCTGAGTAGCTGGGATTATAGACGCCAGCCACCAAGGCCAGCTAATTTTTTTGTATTTTTAGTACAGACAGGTTTTCACCACCTTAGCTAGGCTGGTCTCAAACTCCTGACCTCAGGTAATTTGCCCGCCTTGGCCTCCCAAAATGCTGGGATTACAGGTGTGAGACACTGTGCCCAGCCCCTTGCAGGTCCTTTCAATGGCTTCTTGACAGTGTATCTCAAAGTCAGGGCTGGCTGACTGAGTCTCCCAGGAATTACAACTGTCCAGCGAAGGCTTGTCCCAGACTGACAGGGCAAGTTACTTTGGTCACCTGCTGGGACACACGGTCCACACTTTAATTTCTTTCTTATTCATCCAATCTGTTACATGGACCTAAAAATAAACTGGGGATTGTCTTTTGATCTGGATACAGCTTTCTTCGAAAAATTAGAAACAGGGACAAATTTCATCCCATTAACGAAACATGCTAATACAACTGTAATATATTTCTCAGGTCCACAAGTTTTAATAGTGGACAATTTAACAAATTTTACACCTTTGGATTTGGGCTTGATGGTACATTGAATATCAAAGGGACTTAGTTGCCTCACAGTATTCACATGCTCACATGTATTCATTTTCTACATTAATGGAAAAACAAATTCTGTCAAATATTTAAAGAGGTTTATTCTGAACCAATATGAATAACCATGGCCCAGGGAATAGTCTCTAGAGGTTCTAAGAATGTGTGTCCCAAGCAGTTGGCTTATTCTTTGGTTTTATACATTTTAGGGAGACAGAAATTACAGGCATCAATATGTGTAAGGTTTACATTGGCTCAGCCTGTAAAGTTGTGGAGAGGGTCAGGGCCGAGTAGGGGAGCTTACAGGTCATAATTGGATTCAAAGATTTTCTGATTTGCAATTGATTGAAAGAATTAAGCTTTGTCTAAGAACTTGAACCCAGCAGAAAAAAAAAAAATGCCTGAGTTAAGATAAGGGGGTTTCAAGAGCCAAGGAGAGAGGGTAAATGTCTCTTTTCAGACCTTAAAAGGTGTCAGACTCTTAATCTCTATTTTTTATGTCAATGCTTATCAGTTCTGCCTGAACTCCAAAAAAGAGGGTGTATAATGAAGCATGTCTGACCTCACTTCCTGTCAGAAATTCCAATTTTTAGGTTTCTCTGGGGTCCCCTCGGCCCAGAGCATGTCCATTCAGTCAGTCAGGGGAGGGCTTAGGATTTTATGTTTGGTTTACATCTATTGCTGTCTAAAAAATTACTCCACAATTTACTGGTTGAAAGCAACAGTAGGCCGGGCGCGGTGGCTCACGCCTGTAATCCCAGCACTTTGGGAGGCCGAGGCAGGTGGATCACGAGGTCAGGAGTTCAAGACCAGCCTGGCCAAGATGGTGAAACCCCGTCTCTACTAAAAATACAAAAAAATTAGCTGGGCGTGGTGGCACGCGCCTGTAATCCCAGCTACTCCAGAGGCTGAGGCAGAGAATTGCTTAAACCTGGAGGGGCGGAGGTTGCAGTGAGCCAAGATAGCGCCACTGCACTCCAGCCTGGGCAATAGAGCGAGGCTCCATCTCAAAAAAAAAAGAAAGAAAAAAAAGAAAGCAACAGTAAATGTTTATTATCTCATAGCCTTTGTCAATAAGGAACGCAGGTGTGGCTTACCTGGGGGCTCTTCATCAGGTTCTTAAATGTGGTAGCAGCCAAAATGTCAACTGAATGCTAAAAAAAAAGAAGCCAGACTGGGCGCAGTGGCTCACGCCTGTAATCCTAGCACTTTGGGGGGCCAAGGAGGGCGGATCACCTGAGGTCAAGAGTTCCAGACCAGCCTGACCAACATGGAGAAACCCCGTGTCTACTAAAAATACAAAATTAGCCAGGCATAGTGGCACATGCCTGTAATCCCAGCTACTCAGGAGGCTGAGTAAGGAGAATCGCTTGAACCTGGGAGGCAGAGGCTGCAGTGAACTGAGATCGCACCATTGCACTCCAGCCTGAGCAACAAGAGCAAAATTCTGTCTCAAAAAAAAAAAGAATGAAAAAAAAAAAAAAGAGAGAAGCCAAACACAAAAACACACTGGGATAGTGTGACTTATAATAAACAATACATATATTTGGTTTTCAACCACATCTCTTTCCTGGCATATGACTCCTAAAACCCTTGGAGCCTCCCAACCGGTAAGTGTCTTTTGTATGCTACTGAGATGACTGGTGACTGGAGGCTTCTGGACGGCCTCAGGTTAGGGGCTGGTTTCCACGGGGAACCAACCTTGTAATTAGAGGATTTGGACTTTCAGCCCCATCCCAACCTTCAGGGAGGAGAGAGGTGTTGAAGGTTGAGTTGATCACAAATGGCCAATGATTTAGTCAATCTTGCCTTATGCAATGAAGTCTCTATAAAGGACAGGTTTTGGAGAGCTTCTGTACAGAAGAACCCATGAAGGTTCCCGAAGGATGGTGCAATCACCCAACCAGATTCTTCTTGCACACAGCCCAGAAAAGTCAATACCCTGAGAACAGCAGGTATTGCAGCAAAGAAAGAGTTTGATCATCACAGGGCCAGGCAAGTGAGGAGGACAGGAGAAAATTCTCAAATCTGCCTCCCTGAGAATTCAGAGGCTAGGATTTTTAAGGGCACTTTGGTAGACAAGGGGCTAGAGAATGGGGAATGCTGATTGGTTGCACTGAGGATGAAATCATAGGGGTGTCAGAACTGTCTTTGTGCCGCTGAGTTCCTGGGAGAAAGTCACAGGTCCAGGTGGCATCACTCGGTCTGCCAAAATGCTAAGTCTGAAAAATATCTCAAAGGCCAGTTCTTTAGTTTTTGCAATTGTGATGGAATCTATAGGAGCATTTGGGGAAGTTACAAATCTTGTAAGCTCGAGTTACGTGACTCCAGGACAGTAGGCACTACAGAAAAGCACACTACCGGATGGCAGGATGTTGTTTAACTATGCCTATTCTTTAGCAAAGTTCAAGCCCCTATCCTAAATCCAATCCTTTTTTTGGAATGCAGCTTCAATCTCTGAATAAGGTGGCGTGGGGATCGGTTTTCCTTGACTCAAAGTTTAACTATAAACTAAATTCTTCTCATAGTTATCTTGGCCTCTGGGCCAGAAAAAGCAAAAAACAAAAACAAAGCAGTTTAGCCTGTGAGGTTAGAAGCAAGATGGAATCAGTTACATTCAATTTCTCACATTACTTATAATTCTGCAAAGACAATTTCAGTGGCACACTCAGAGAGGGCATGGAAGCTATGCACCCCTTCCTATATACCTCATCCTGTTGTGATGGTTAATATTGAGTGTCAGCTTGATTGGATTGAAGGATACAAAGTATTGATCCTGAGTGTGTCTGTGAGGGCATTGCCAAAGGAGGTTAACATTTGAGTTAGTGGGCTGGGAAAGGCAGACCCACCCTTAATCTGAGTGGGCACCATCTAATCAGCTGCCAGAGCAGATAGAATATAAGCAGGCAGAACAATGTGAAAAGAGAGACTGGCTTAGCCTCCCAGCCTACATCTTCCTCCCATGCTGGATGCTTCCTGCCCTGGAACATCAAACTCCAGTTTTGGAACTCAGACTGGCTCTCCTTGCTCCTCAGCCTGTAGATGGCCGATTGTGGGACCTTGTGATCATGTGAGTTAATACTTAATAAACTCCCCTAATATACCTGTGCATCTCTTTAGCCATTCATCTACATTCTTTGTGATATTCTTTATAATAAATGAGTAAACACAAGTTAGTGTTTCTGTGACTCATCCTCACTAATTAATCAAACCCAAAGAGAGGGTCATGGGAACTCCAATTTATAGCCAATCAGCCAGAAGTATAGGTGACAGCCTACTACTTGTGATTGGTGTCTGAAGAGGGGCAGTCTTGTGGGTCTGAGCCATCAGATCTGTGGGATCTGATCCTATCTCCAGGCAGTTCATATCATAGTTGAATTATAGGATGCCCTGCTGTGTCTGCAGGAGAATTGCTTGCTCTGTGAGGAAAAACCTACTACACCTCTGGCCTTAGAAGTGTTCTGTGTTGTACTGAATGTATGAGAGTAGGAAAAACACTTTGGTTTATTTTTTCCTATCTCAAATACATACAGATTGTATGATTCCATTCATATTAAGTTTTCAGAAAAGATAAATGTGTCTGGCCTGATAAGGAAGGTAGGGAGAGGGAATGATTGCAATGAGTAGGGAGTTTCTTTAGGGCATGATGAAAATATTCTAAAATCAGATAATGGTGATAGTTGTACAACTCTGTAAATGTACTGGAAATTGTAAAATTATGCATTTGAAATCAGTGAATTTAATGATAAGTAAATTATATCTCAGTATACTTGTTTAAGAGAGAAAAAGAGAGTTGAGTTAGTCAGGCTGCAGTTATCTGAAAGCTTGACTGGAAGTAAACAATCTGCTTCCAAGATTGAAACACTGTTATAGCTAACCAGTTGATGCTGGCTGTTGGCAAGAGGCCTCAGCTCCTCACCATGAGAACCTCTGCACAGGTCAGCTTGAGTGTCCTCACAATACGGCAATGACTTTGCCAAGAGCAAGTGACCCAGAAGAGAGACCAGGCTGGAAACTAACGCCTTTTATAATTGCCACACTCTGTTACCTACACAGTCCAGGCATGCTGCAGTGTGGGAGAACAGCTCACAAAGGAGTGAATACCAGGAAGTTGTAATGATCTGGCGCCATCTTGGAGGCTGGCTGCAATGCCATGGAACTGAAAGGTTTTATCTTCAATGTTAACAGGCGTCATTTGGGCCATTCTTGTTTACTTACAGAGGTTACTGAAATTGCTACTCATAAATATGGACTAGCATGGTATCTCTGTGTTATCAGTTGTTTTGTTTTCTTTTGTTTTGTTTTGTTCTGTTTTGTTTTAGTAGAGACAAGATCTTATTATATTGCCCAGGCCAGTCTTGAACTCCTGGGCTCAAGCAATCCTCCCACCTCAGCTTCCTAAAACACTGGGATTATAGGTGCCAGCTAACATGTCAAGCCATCATGTATTGGGTCTTAATTGGTAAAATATATAAATATAAATGTGTATGTGTGTGTGTGTGTGTATGAAATACCGAATTCCCATGATCCATTTGTTTGTTTGAAAGTCCAGTATCCATATTTTTAATATTTCTTCTATTTAGGGGTATCAAACAGTTTTTAGTTTTCTTACCACATAATATATGTTGGACATGCGTGTCTAGGACTTTAAGCTGCTTTCCTCTCCAGTTGGTGACAATAGAAGCCCTGAATCCCGATTATTGTGACATTTTGCAAACCAAGCCTGACATGAGGTAGGTGAAAAGTCTATCAATCGTATTTGTGGGTCTTCTGGACGTTCTGACTTCTGTTCCATTGGTATGTCTGCCCCTTTTCCAATGCTACACTGTCTTACTCATTAGGGCTAAATAATGTCTTAAAATTGAGTAGTGTGATTCCTCCATCTTTGTTTTCAAAATAGTTTTAGCTATTCCGGTTCCTTTGTTTTTCTACATACATTTTAGAAGAAGCTTGTTTATATCTTCAGACAATCCTATCAGCATTTTGATTGGAATTACAATTCAATCTATAGATCAATTTGGGGACAATTAACATTTTTTCATGTTGCGTCTTCCAGTCTCAGTGAGACTTCTCAGTGCGAGAAGTCAAGTCTTTCTACCCCATGGGGTGGTCTTCTTGTGCTGGTGCCTTAATTATTGCTTGTCCCTTTGTTCCCTTCTCCATACCAGATTCCTGATATCTTTGTCTGGCATTCTGGTCCTGGCATCTCTCATCTTCTCGCTCGGAATTTCTCACTGACTTGCTGTCTTGGCTCTATTTTATGAGAAGCTTGTAGCGTTCCATCTTTCAAACCAGAAATTCTGGTTTCAATAAAGGTGATTCTCTTTTTTATTTATCTGCCAATGTCCTGGAAATCAGAACCCATGCATTTGTTCTCATCATGTCCTTTTGTGGTGTAACCTCATCTCTTTACAGGGCCTCTCGCTCTTCTTACTGAAGCTCTCAGTCCATGAGCTCTGCCTCAAGAGAAGCCATGTGTCTTCATCGCTCACTCTGACCATCCTCCCTCATTCCTGAATCCCCCTAAAGCCAGGACAATTCCCTTTGCCTTCTCAAAGTAGTCATGTGCCTGTAGAGGAGACTCTTGGGAGACCCAGCTCACTCAGGTGGGTGAAAGAAGGAACCACGCCTCCTTCATGGCATCTTCCTGCTGTTGCAGGAGGCAGACAGGACTAGGCAGCGACTGAGAGTAGAGAGGCCTTGGCAGGTGCAAGGACGGTCCTCCCAGCAGCACACTTCAGTTCACACCTAAGTCCTTTTGCCAAAATTCAGGACCACCCTACTCAAATGTCCCCCTGAAGGACCTCAGGGGTGCCACCTTCCTCTAAGTGGATGCCCTGCATCTACCAGGCCCCCTCTCACAGCAATAGACAGTGACATTCAGGGCCAGCTTTGCAGAGAGGCAAGATTTCTCCTCTTCAATGTATCAGTATTTGGAGGGATTTGATCAATTTAGCCTTTGACAGCACAAGCCCATGAGCCTCACTTTGACACCTTTCCCCAGAATACTACAGCTTGGGAGCAAACAGCCTGCACAGCCCCCAGCTCCAAAAGCCATGCATGAACTAGCACTGTGAAGTGTAATTCTCTCTCCTTTGCATTAAACTCCTGCAGGGCTCTGATTACGCAGGAAAAGAAAATGTTGCTGAAGAAGATGGCTCTTCTGGGAAACCTGTCTCCAGCACTCTGCAGGAGGGAGAGGTCCTCCCAGACTTGTGTTTAGTAAGAAGAGAAGGGGACTCTTCAAAGAGATGAGAGTGCGTTTGGCTTCAGAGTGTGCCTTCGCCAAGAGAGGGTGCACTTCGGCAGGCAGTGGCATCGAGCTCTCACTCCACGGACGACCAGCAATGTTTCAGTAGTCCTTTTTCTGATGCTTCCTAAACAAATAAAGTGGAAGTAATTCTAGAGCTTAACCAGAAGAAAACTGCACATTCCCTCCTGAAGATATTGCCGTGACTATATCCATCCCGTTGTTACTCGTACATAAATGTTACCCTGCTACATGAGTGTCCTGAGACTTTGATGACATTTAAATCAGCAGCTGCTCCAGCCTCCTGCCTTCAAGCCAACTAGCAGCTCATTTCTCAAAAGAGGGCATGCTTTAAAGGCTAATGTCTCAGCCGACACTGGGCTGCTACCACAAAATGCAGAGCAGGGAGGCACGTGAGACCAGGTGTCCACAACAAATGGAAGGTGCCCTGAGCCTCAAAAACCGGCCGTCTCCCCATGGAGGTCAGCACAGGCTTATTCATCAATTCTGCTCTTGTAAACACAACTGAGTGGAGAGCGTTTTTTCTATAGCCCCTGTTGTCAGGTCCTATAACCTGTTGCCAGGTTAGATGACCATCACAAGGATGATCAGCCAGGGCAGAGGGGTGACCTGGTGACCTGGGTCCTGGTACTCCGTGGGGCTCCCTAGCTGACTGGCAAGTTGTTGGCAGCTCTGCAGAACTTCAAGCAAGTTACAGTGTGGCACTGAAAGCTGATGGGCATCGAGAAGGTGGCGGCCACTTAGAAGCCCCACTGGGGCCTTCAAGAAGCTGACCACAAGGTGCATGTTCTTAGATGGGCCTCTGGGCAGCTGCAGAGTGCAGGCTTACTACCCATATTAGAAACCCCATGCAGGGCGAGGACTGTCATTGACAGAGGAACTGGTGGAGGAAGTTCTGCTGAAAAAGTCCTGGTGACCTCATCCCCTGAGCAGAATGCCCAGGTAAGCAACCTCCTGTCTCTTCCTCCTTCCTTCTCTTTCGCGCAAACACGGAAAAGGTAGCACAGTAGTGACACCAACCACACCACAGTTCCCACCTGGAGAGGAGGCGAGGTCAAAAAACACATGCCCTGCAGTGCCGGCTGCTCCTGAACACGCCTTCCTCCACACACAATCCTGAGGTGACTGTTCCAAAACTCACCATGAGGGGTCAGTCACGGTGGCTCACTCCTGTAATCCCAGCACTTTAGGAGGCTGAGGCAGACAGAACACTTGAGGTCAGGAGTTCAAGACCAGCCTGGCCAACATGGCGAAACCCCATCTCTACTAAAAATACAAAAATTAGTTGGGCATGGTGGCAAACACCTGTAATTTTAGTTGCTCAGGAGGCTGATGAGGCATGAGAATCACTTGAGCCCAGGAGGCGAAGGTTACAGTGAGCCGAGATCATGCCACTGCACTCCATCCTGGATGACAGAGTGAGACTTTGTCTCAAAAACAAAACAAAACAAAAGGCCGGGCGCAGTGGCTCACACCTGTAATCCCAGCACATTGGGAGGCTGAGGTGGGCAGATCACAAGGTCAGGAGTTCGAGACCAGCCTGGCCAATACAATGAAACTCCATCTCTGCTAAAAATACAAAAATTGGCCAGACGTGGTGGCGCATGCCTGTAGTCCCAGCTACTCAGGAGGCTGAGGCAGGAGAACTGCTTGAGACTCCATCTCAAAAGAAGAAAAAAGGGAGAAGAGAGAAGAAACAGTCCTGGATCACAGACGCCACCCCTCCCTTCCTCTGGGCAGCAGTGGCCTGGTGCAGAGTGTCTCTAGGTGCCGTGGGAGAGAGAACACAGCAACTGTGAGACATTGAAAGCAGCGCAATCCTGTTAGAGGAGAAAGGAAAACCTGATCAAACTCAGCTGATGCCCACCCATCGAGGGAGTGTTTAAACCAGCGCTAGCCAGAGGGGAACAGTCCTAACTTAAGTGCCTGCAAACCTCGGCACTGCCACCAAGGGTTACAGTGCTCTGTGTCTCCAAGTAAATTTGAAAGGCAGTCTAGGACATAAGGACCGCAACTCTTAGGTGGGTCCTAGTGTTGAACTAGACCCAGGGACAGTGGACAGGGATGGAGGGGACGAGACATACTGAGATACCAGCTGGGGCAGCCAAGGGAGTACCAGCATCACCCAACCCTTCGCTCCGGGATACACAGATCACGGCTCCAAAAGAGACCCCTTCCTTCCACTGGAGGAGAGGAGAGGGAAAATAGGGGGGACTTCGTCTTGCATCTTGGATACCATCCAAGCCACATCAGGATAGGGCACCAGTCAGAGTCGTGAGGCCTCTGTTCCAGGCCCTAGCTCCCAGGCGACTCTTCTAGACACACCCTGGGCCAGAAGGGAGCCCACTGCCTTGAAGAAAAAAAAAAAAAAAAAAACAAGTCCTGGCAGCATTCATCACCTGCTAAGTGAAGAGCCCCTGGGCCCCGAATAACCAGCAATAATACCCAGACACTACATCAGGCACCTTTCTGAGCCTCTGAGATTTGCTGGCTTCAGGTGAGACTCAGCACATTATCAACTGTGGTGGCAACAGGACAAAACTTCTACTTGAAAAAAGCAGAAGAAAAAGTAAAGGGGACTTTGTCTTTCTTGCACCTTAGGTACCAGCACAGCCACAGGGGCGTAGAGCACCAGGTAGGCTCTTGGAGTCCTTGCTTCCAGGCCTTGACTCTTAGATGGCATTTCTGGACCTGCCCTGGGCCAGAAGGGATCACGCTGCCCTAAAGGGTGAGTCCCAGGCCAGGCAGCATTCACCACCAGCTGACTTAAGAGCCCTTGGGCCTTAAGGGAACATTGGAGATAATCTGGCAGTATTTCTTGTGGCCTGGAGTGGCAAGGGCTACAGGGCGAGGGGCTCCCTAGCCATCTGGCCAGTTGTTGGCAGCTCAGTGGAACATTCAGCAAGTGACAGCTCCTCTGCCTTTGTAAAGGGGAGGTGATAGGGTTTGGCTGTGTCCCTATTCAAATCTCATCTTGAATTGTAGCTCCCGTAATTCCCACATGTTGTGGGAGGGACCCAGTGGGACATCACTGAATTATGTGGGCAGGTCTTTTCCCATGCTGTTCTCATGATAGTGAATAAGTCTCATGAGACCCGATGGTTTTATAAAAGGGCCATTCCCCTGCACATGTTCTCTTGCCTCCCACCATGTAAGACGTTTTTTTCTCCTTTGCCTTCCCCCATGATTGTGAGGCCTACCCAGTCATGTGGAACTGTGAGTCCATGAAAACTCTTTCCTTTATAAGTTACCCAGTCTCAGATACGTCTTTATTAGCAGTATGAGAACAGACTAATACAGGAGGGAGGAGTGGGAAGGATTGCATCTGGTCGTTTGAGTGCCAGCTCAGCCACAGTACAATAGAACGCTAGATAGACTTCTAAGGTTTTTGACTCTACTCCCCGACTCCCAGACAGCACCTCTGGACCCACCCGGGGCCTGAGGGACCTCGCGGCCCTGCAGGGAAGGACACAGGCCTAGCTGGCTTTGTCACCTGCTGATGTTAGAGCTACAGGGCCTTGAGCGAACATAGGCAGTAGCCAGGGAGTGGTTACAGCAGGCTTTGGGAGACATTTAGTGCTTTCCTGGCTTCAGATCTGACCCAGCACAGTCATAGTAGCGGTGGCCACAGAGATGCTTGTGTCACTCCTCCCCCCGACCAGCTTCAGGTGGCTCAGAACACAGAGCGAAACTGTGTGTTTGGAAGAATTTGAGGGAAGAGAACAAGAGTCTTTACCTGGAAATCCAGAGAATTATCCTGGATCTTGTCCAAAACCACAAAGGCAGCACCTCTGCAGGTTTGGAAGAACCACAGTGCTACTGGGCTCGGAGCATCCCCCAAAACAGATACAGCTTAGCTCACAATACCCAAGTCCTTTCAAGTATCTGGAAAGCCTTCCCAAGAAGGACAGCTACAAATAACCCCAGACAGTGAAGATTACAATAAATACCTAACTCTTCAGTGCCCAGACACTGAAGAACCTCTGCTAGCATCCACACCATCCAGGAAAACATGCCCTCGCTAAAAGAACTAAATAAAGCACCAAGGACCAATCCTGGAGACATAGAGATAGGTGACATTTCAGACAGAGAATTCAAAATAGCTGTGTTGAGGAAAACTCAAAGAAATTCAAGATAACAGAGGAGGAATTCAGAATCCCATCAGATAAGTTTAAGAAAGAGATTGAAACAATTAAAAATAATCAAACAGAAATTTGGGAGCTGAAAAATGCAATTGGCATACTGAAGAATGCTTCAGAGTCCTTTAATAGCAAAGCTGATCAAGCAGAAGAAAGAACTAGGGAGCTGGAAGACAGGCCATTTGAAAATACAGTCAGAGGAGACAAAACAAAAACACAATGAAGCACACCTACAGGATCCAGAAAACAGCCTGAAAAGGGAAAATCTAAGAGTTATTGGCCTTGCAGAGGAGAGAGAAAGAGATAGGAATAGAAAGTTTTTTCAAAGTGATAATAACAGAGAACTTCCCGAATCTAGAGAAAGATATCGATATCCAAGTACAAGAAGGCTGTAGAACACCAAGCAGATTTAACACCAAGCAGATTTCAAAGAAGACTACCTCAAGACATTTAATAATCAAACTCCCAAAATTCAAGGATAAAGAAAGGATCCTAAAAGCAGCAAAATAAAAGAAAAAAATAACATACAATGGAGCTCCAATAGGCCTGGCAGCAGACTTTTCAGTGGAAAGCTTATAAGCCAGGAGAGAGTGCCATGACATTATTTAAAGTGCTGAAGGAAAAAACTTTTACCCTATAATAGTATATCCAGCAAAAAAAAAAAAAAAAAAAAAAAAAATCCTTCAAACACGAAGGAGAAAAAAAGACATTACTAGACAAACAAAAACTGAGGGATTTCATCAACACCAGACCTGTCCTACGAGAAATGCTAGAGGGAGTACTTCAATCAGAAAGAAGAGAACACTAATGAGCAGTGAATAATCACCTGAAGGTACAAAACTCACTGGTCCTAATAGATACACAGAAAAACACAAAATATTATGCCCCTGTAACTGTGGTGCACAAACTACTCATATCCTAAGTGGAACCACTAAAAGATGAACCCACCAAAAATAACTACAATAGCTTTTCAAGACATAGTTGGTAAAATTGAAACAGCAAAAATTTTAAAAGTGGGGGGATGGTGGAGAGGATGAAGTTAAGGTGTAGGGTTTTTGTTAGTTTTCTTTTTGAGTGTTTGTTTGTTTATGCAAATAGTGTTAAGTTGTTATCAGGTTAAAATAATGGATTATAAGGTAGTATTTGCAAGCCTCATGGTAACCTCAAACCAAAAACCGTACAGTGGATACCCAGAACCCACCATGAGAGCTCACTGGAATATGCCAGTCCCTGGGGGACGCCGCTGTCCCCAGTGGTGGGATCAGCAAGCTTATTGATCTGTCTATCCCAACAAGTGAAATAAGCATGCCAAGGTTTGAAGAACTACACAGAACCAGCCAAATGGAATTCTCAATAGTTGGGCCCAGGTGAGGTGTCAGGGAAGCTATTATTTTTTGAGATGTAAGGCTTTCTAACCCAAACTGCCTTAAACGCTTGCTTCATGAGCTTCGAGAGTGTCACACAAGTGGGGAGCAGGTGGGGATAGGTCCCAGCTCACTGTGGAGGAAGTTCTGGGTTTCAGGCAGAGATGGCTGCCCGAAGAACTGACATGCTCAGGTAGCTGGGAACAGCCCTGAATCCAGAGGGCAGGGAGCCGTGTCTGGAGCCCCCCACTTCACGCCTGGCTATGCCAGCGGCAGGGCTGAGACTCCTGCCAGTGAGATATGAGCCCCTGGGTCGTGGCTGCAGCTCACTGGCTGATACTCGGTGTCCCTCTCTCTGGAACCGTGGGCTCTCTGTCCCCGACCCGGAATGGCAGTTCTGACCCCTCTCCCAGCCTCAGTCCCATGTGGAATGAGAGACAGAGAGGTGGAGTCTAGTCTCTATGACCACGTGCCCATGGATGCCTGCACAGCCCAGACCCCACAGCCCTGCCTCCGGGTCACATGCATGGCCCGCATGGGACAAGATCAGTGTTCTGTAGGAACGGGGAGCTCAGTTGCTCATGCTGGACTGGCATGGCCGTTTCCTGCTGCTTTTCAGCAGTGACCACAAACCCCCCCGTCCAACATTCAGAAACAGCCCGCCTCCGGCTGAACCACACTCAGGCTTCCTTCCCCCTGGAAAAGGCCACTCTACCCAGACGCCGCTGATATTTCCCTCCTGGTATCCCAAAGGATGCCACACGCCCCTCACCTCCTGTGCCAGTACTCCACCAGCACACATCTTTGAGTCGTAAGAACAGGGCTGGCAAGGGGCACATAATTATGTGGACTGGGGTTGCCATCAGAGGAACTTGGTAAACAAGTGAACCAATGAACAAGCACTTGGAGATTGCAGTGTTTATGCATTTGAGTGGAAATGGACCAAATGTCCCTCTTTGTAAAAGGCGATAGCAGTTTTCCAGGAGCACATCTTACACCTGTGAGTCCTAAAGGCAGCTCCATAAGACACCAACTGGCCCTGGAGAGGTGAGAAGGGCGGTATATTCATCAGCTGGGGCTGCGCGGCCGTAGTACCACAGACTGGCTTCAACAGCAGAAATGTAAAGTTTCACAGTCCTGGAGGCTAGAAGTCTGAGATCAAGTTGTCGTCAGGATCGGTCTCTCCTGAGGTCTCTCCTTGCCTTGTATATGGCATCTTCTCCCTGTGTCCGCACATGGCCTTTCTTCTGTACCTGTGTCCTCATCTCCTCTTCTTAGAAGGAGACCAGATTGAGCTAGGGCCACCCTATGACCTCATTTCACTTTAATCACTTCTTTCAAGGCCCTATCTCCAAACACAGTCACAGTCTGAGGTACTGGGAGTTGGGGGTCCACCATAGGAATTTTAGCAGGGACACAGTTCAGTACATCACAGGCAGTTCCCTCCCTCTGCTCCCACCCCTTGACCTCTCTTCCAATTTGCACTCACCTGCTTTGGCTTCTGAGATGTTCTCAATACTCCTTCCTTTTACAGGCTCCATTGCAGGTACCTGATCATTCTCCGTTCAGGAACTCTTCATCTCTGTTCTATGTTTTAGGATCTTTTAAGGGTCCTCTTATCCTTTGCTAACCACCAAAGAGTGAGGTCTGCAGCCTGGAGAGCCTTCCCCTGCCTTGGGTTGCTCTGTGGGCTGAGCTCTGTGGTGCTGGGGTCTGCCTGTGCTGCTTTGGAGACGGATTACTCCAGTGCTTCCCACATGATTCCAGGCTGCAGACCCTCCAACCTGGCAGAAAACCTCTCCCCCGCTGGTGCCCTTTTCCCCCCACAAATCCAAGCCCATCCTGAGGAATGTCGCTGGGATGACTAACTAAGCCAGATACTCACAACACTACTGTCAATATCAGTGCTGGCACGGCCCAGACACAGGTGCTCAGCCCGAACCCACGGACTCAAACCACCTTCAGACTGAAACCCCTGATTCATACCAGTGCCAGGATTCAGCCTGGATTTCAACACTTCTGGGGCCATCAGGCACCATAGCACAATGCCACCTTCGTAGCCAACAGCAACTACTGACCAGGGCCTTAACACAGAGCCTGCTATTGGCTGCTTTTACTGAGGGGTAGCAGGTCATTTTTGGAGGAGTCAAAGCACGCTTGTTGGAGATTGCTAGTCATTTAGAGACCGTATAGCCTAGTAGTCCCAAAGCACAAATTGTGGACTTTGCCTAAGTTAGAATCCTCTCTTCTAGTTACTAGCTGTGTGACCTAGGGTGCATTACTTAACCTCTCTGGGCCTCCAATTACTCTTCTATAAAATAGAAACAATAATACAGTTGGTCCTCCATATCTACAGGTTCCACATCCATGAATTCAACCAACCTCAGATAGAAGATATTTGGGGGAAAAAAAATAAATGATTGAATCTGCACTGAACATGTACAGACTTTTTTTTGCCACTGTATGTAATGTATGTAAACAGTACAGTGTAACAAATATTGCATTTACACTGTATTAGGTGTCATAAGTAATCTAGAGATGATTTAACATATACAGGAGGCTATGCATAGGTCATATGCAAATATCACACCATTTTATATGAGATTTGAGAGTCCGTGGATTTTGGTATTTGCAGTGGGTACCAGTCTCCCATGATACTGAGAGATGACTGTACTTACCTTCTAAGGGAATTGGATTAAATGAGATTATCTATAGGCAGCACTTAGAGAGCACCTGAGGATAGAGAAAGCATTCTGTAAGTGTTTCTTTGAATTACTATGCTACTTGCATCATTATTTCATATACACTGTGGGGAGTTTCTCATCTGCCTCTCAAACTGTGTGCCACCTTATCTGTTCTGGTGGGGAGAAGGCAAAGCAGCTGGCCCCGTGACAGTGACAGCCGAACCATGACCAATGAGTCTGAGCATTCGATGGCATGAACATCGGAGATCCATTCCTGTGAATCTAAAGTGACCCTCCTTGCCCCTCCCCAACTCTACCGCTGCAGGATTTGCCAAGGACAGAATCTCAGACATGAGCTGGCTCTACAGGCACTCACAGATGCACCCTTACTTTGACCTGCAGGCCTGAAGCCGACCCAGCCCACAGGCAGCATTCCGGCCTGACTGACGTGTCAAGAAGCTCCGGATGCCTCCCCTACCTTCGCAAAGGTGAAACAAGACGAAGGTGTTGTCAGGGCTGGTCTGCAGAAACAGTATTGTGTTATTACTGAAATGTCAGTGTGTGAAATAGAATGTTCTGTTCCTCTCTAGTCACAATGTCCCATTGATTGGGGTCCCCAATCCCTGGACCATGCACCACTATCAGCCCATGGTTTGTTGGGGACTGTGCCACACAGCAAGAGGTGAGTGGCGGGTGAGTGAGCATTGCCGCCTGAGCTCCACCTCCTGTCAGATCAGTGGCAGCATTCGATTTTCACAGGAGCACAAACCCTATTTTGAACTGAGCATGAGCGGGATCTGGGTTGCGCATTCCTTATGAGAATCATCTAACTAATGCCTGATGATCTGAGGTGGAACAGTTTCATCCCAAAACCATTTCCCCTACCCCCATCTGTGGAAAAACTGTTTTCCACAGAACCAGTTGCTGGTGACAAAAAGGTTGGGGACCGCTGCCATGGCACTGCCATTTCTCAAGCTACCTAGAAGCTAGCTTGAACAGTGTGTGTATTTAAATAAATTTCATTTGGGACACTTTATTACAGAGGCTTATTATCTCTTTTTAAGGGAATATTTCTTCTCAGGATCTTAAGGCATCTTATGTCCATTGAAAAGGCTTCCTGTACCATGACAGCTTCTTCAACGGACACGCTAGATAATAGGACTAGAATCCCAGGGAGATTAAATACCCTGAGATCCACAGACTTCCCTGAGATGGGGAGTCCTGTTTCCTCCTCTCCCAACTGCTGACCAGTAGCCAAGTGAGATTAAGCTGTATTTCCTCCCACTCCACCACCCCCACCCCGATCTGGGGTGGAGGAGGTTTTAAGCAGGGCAGTGGTTAAATTCTGGAAGGAGAAATTCGAAGAAATGAAAAGACTCTCCCACCTTGGGTGAGAAAGTGGTGGAGTGACAGGGTGGGCGGGACCCCAGCAGGCTGTCCGGGGCCAGGCCCATCCAAGAGTCCGGTGTGTTTCAGCATCTGCCCAGGCCTCCTGTCTGGGAAGCTTTACCTGCCATGTTGAGAAAATGAAGAACATAAACCACAGGACCCCATTTTATGGGTAGAAATAATGTCAACGAGGGCAAACGGAGAAGAGTGAGGCGACAGCCACACCCATCCAGGAAGGATGCCTGGGACACAGGTGGTTCTGCCCAGGAGCCAGGAGGATGGAAGGAAATCTCAAACTTCAAATGAGGAGCCAGACAGCAGGAAAGCCGAAAAAGCACGATCTAATAATTTAGAAAATGAGAGAGGAGGAGGGCTGTTAAAGATGCTCTCTGCTCCTTCATAACATCTCAGCTCCTCTCTCCCTACACAGAAATAAACGCTCACTGCAAAAGGCAATGATTTGCTTAGAAAAAATTCATTTAAAATGTCTTGGAATTATTGACACTGTTGTCAGATCCTGGCAGTAGCAGCGCATTATTACCTCCTATGTATGTTTGCCGGGAGAAGGCAGTCTCATTGTTTAGGAGGGAGAAATAAAACAAAAGTCCAAGGGTATTGTGCTTGAAATACATCCTAGCGATACGGAGTTGATTGCCCCAGAAAAAAAAGGAAGCCTATGTGTATATTATTATTCACCTCGGTAGCCCGAATCCTCTCTTTCTCTCTCTCTCTCTCATACAGTTGAGCTGAGCTGGGCAGCCATCCAAGTGATTCATATTAAATTCTAGCTATATTCAGCACAAAAGTCATCTAGCATCAGAGGATCAAAGTTACATCAACTAACAAGCACTGGGGGACTGATAAGCTGCTAAAATTAGGTCATTGCATAGCAGCAGCCTTTGATGGATGAAGTGAAATTTAGCCGCGGGTTTGCTATTTAAAGATCTGTTACAGCAGCCTTTCCTGTAGCCACAATGAACACACAACAAAGTATCATGCGTCTGATTAAATGTTTAATCATCGCTGTTGAGCTTGCCGACTGGGGCAAAGATTCAGTTTCCTTAAGAGTGCATTCGACTCTCGGACCGAGCCCGTACATGCATTTTAATTCCCACATCCAGAGCCTTACAACAGGACCCATTTCTCCCTCCTCAGGATGAGTTCTGTAAAGTTAGTTTAATCGTTTTTAAAAGCATTGGGTCACACGGTTCCACCTCCAAGTCCCTGCCAGTTCAGTGTTTCAAAACTCTTTGTCAGTGTCACACACACACACACACACACACACACACACATACACACGGCTCCGGACTGCCCAGTGGGTGCAGCAACTGGTCTGGTGCACGCATTTCTGTTTCTGGCTCGGTCCCTCAATTTCAGAATCACACACCTGTCCAAAACGGCTCGCGTCTCTCTCTTCTTTGGGATTGTTTTTGTTTCCAGATGGGTTAAGGTAGGGATCTGGCTTCATTCGGTTTGGGTTTTGGCTGTGGCTGAGGCCCCAGGTATGTGGCAGTCACCAGTTCTGATTTTGTAACTCCCATGGCCAGGCCAGGAGCCACACAGGAAGCCGGAAGGGGCCTAGGGTCAGTGTGTCCTGTCCCAGCAGCACGGGGTGGGGGACTGTGTGCCCCCAGGTGTCCTATCCACCCCTCAGCTCCAAAGGGCCTGTGGACATGTGTCAGGTCCCCCGAGGCCATCTACAAACACCAGATGGACTGTTGAGCCTCCCCAGGCTCTGAACCTAAGAACCCGCAATGGGAAGGAAAAGGCAGCAGCAGCAGATGAGAAAAACGGTCAGGGAGAAAAAAAACACTTTAACCCAAACGAAGTTTAAAATAAAATAAAGAGGGGTGAACACTCAGCTGGGAGAGGAGAGGAGGCCTCCATGGGCAAAGGGAAATGCCGCTGGGAGGCAGCTAAACCTGAGCCTGGGAGACTGGAGGGAGGCGGCCCCAGGGTGAGCAGCATGTGCACAAGGCTTGGGAAGGGGAGAGCGAGGGGTATCATCCACCCCAGAGCCCCAGGGAAGCCTGATTCATCAGTACACCCAGGAAGGGGCTGTCTCCAGCGCTACACACCTGCCCAGTTGTCCCAGGTGAACCCTGGGCTTGAAAACAGTCCAGGGACACTGGCAGGCTGAGAGCCACTGGAGAGGGTCACCCTGTCCCCCTCCCGCCTGTAGGGGCACATAGGTTTCCCACTAACCCTTGGTCCCGGTTGACCAATTGCCAGATGAGACGATTGGATCCTCCTGTCCTTACAGACACAAGGACACAGGTGGGAATACCTTTTCATAGGCAAATTCCATGTCATTTGCTTCCTATTCCAGCCACACAGTTGTGCAGAAGATAAAACAAATCAGGGAGCGCTCCCGGCTCTCAGGAGCACTGTAGGGAGTGGAGACAGGAAGGGAGCCATGACAGGGAAGGTGACAATATCGGCCCTGTGATCTAGATGCAGTTCTGCAGGCGCTCACTGAAGAGCCTGCAGGAGAAGGCAGGAGGATGTGCTCGCGGTTTCCTGTGATGTGGTGAGGGCGGCTGGAGCTTCAGCACCGAGGCTGGAGGGAGCTCCTTAGGTGGCCCAGGTGACGCAGAATGCTGGGCTTTCGCTCAGATTCATATGAGAGAGACAATGTAGAAAACGTGATTTTAAACCTGGGAGGGGCTGACTGCCTTGCTCTTGGCCATGTTTTGGCATGGTCTTACACGTAGCTCCCCAGCACACCTGTCTATCTTCGTTTGTGTTCCTTCAGAAGCCCACCCTAAAATAGCATCCAAGGGCAGGCAGCAAATTTGGGAAGTTATCTCCAGGAGCACTGTAGGGAGTGGAGACAGGGAGACAGGACAGGGAAGGTGACAATAAAACTAGCTACCCTGTGGACAATCGGAGCCTCATCTCTCTTGGGAACTCCAGGTCCCAGTCCCATGAGGGGAGGGAGCTGGAGTGTGTGAGCCACTCCCACAGCCACTGGTGGAATACTGCTGGGTGCAGGGAGGGCATTATTCTCTGGCATTCCAACCTGCTGAATCTTCAGGAAAATCAGGCTCTAATGGCCAGAAAAAGATGCTGGAGGGTGGCAGTTTACAGGCACGCACGTTCATAGTAGGTTGGGGCTAGAGCTGAAGAGCATATACACAGCATTTGCTACAAGATCCAAGATTTTATTGTCAAGAGGTGCTTTCTGAAAGCTTAGAGTTCAGCCCTACATCATGGGAGACAGGAACAAAAAAACCTGATTAGAGTCACGAGTTGTTCAAGGTTAATTCAAAGGGTAACTTCTATTCATGTTCAAAACCCCAGCTGTGTGTAACTTTACCCACAGCGGATGCTCAGATCATCTACTTAGGTGATGAGATGTATCCCGGGCTTGTGGGCCCCTCAACCAGAGGCCTGTCCTTGAGGCCAGTGAAGTTACTGCCCTGTACGTTACACCGGTATGATGCTGTCATTATGAATCACCTTCATCTATGTCATTCCGATGGTATCAGGATGGGGCTGTAGGTCATGTTGGCTGATTTTATTTTCCAAGGACAATGATGTTGGTATGAGCCATCCCACAAACTCTCTGTATCGTGTGATGCTAACCTTCTTTCAAGAGGTGGGATCCGTGTTCCCTCCTGTTATGAGCTGAATTGTGTTCCCCCAAACTTCATATGTTGAAGCCTTAATCCCCAGTACCTCAGAATCTGACTGCCTTTGGAGACAGGGTCTCTAAAGAGATAAGTAAGGTTAAATATGGTCCTTAAGGTAGGCCCTAACCCAATATGACAGTGTCCTTATCAAAACAGGAGACTAGAACACAGACAGACACAGAGGGATGACCACGTGAAGACGTGGGGAGAAGACAGCATCTACAAGCCAAGGAGACAGGCCTCAGGAGAAACCAACCCTATTGACACCTTTATCTCAGACTTCTACCCTCAAAACTGTCAGAAAATTAATTTCTGTTGTTTAAGCCATACAGTCGGTAGTGCTTTGTCATGGCAGCCCTACCAGACTACTGTACCTCTCCCTTGAGCCTGGGGAGAACTTTAAAACTATCTTAACCAACAACGCAGTGGGGATGATACTGTATGACTTCCAAAGCTAAATGAGGAGTTGTGGAAAAGCTATGGAGTTTACACCTGGCTTTCTGTCTCTCATGGATGCTTGCTGGAAGCCTAGCTAGCTGACATGGAGTGACAGCATGGGGAAGAACTGAGGCCCCCAAGCCAACAGCTAACTTCAATCGCCAGACACGTAATGTGAGTGAGACTGGAGGGTATGCCAGCCCCCAGCTTCAGTGTCTTTCAGTTGAATTCCCATGTGAATTCCCAACCCACTGAATTCATGCACATAAAAAAAAATTGTTGCATACCACCATATTTTTGGGTAATTTGCCATGCAATCATGGTAACTGGAGTAGTCTTAGACAGGAAATAGTGCACTCTTCGATTTTCCAATGAGAAAACTGAGACAAAGAGAAATTCAATGATCTTCCAAGGCCACACAACCAGAAAGTGGCAAAGTGAAAGTAATTTTGCTATAATGAATAATTATGAAATGCAAATTACAAGGAAGGTAACATACTAAGCCTTTGGTGGCACAAAGATGGCCTTGGGGAATGCCCCCTTGCCTATGCACCGATGATGCCCACATGCCATGAGCCTTTTCTCCTAAGAACTATGTAAGTAGATCTGTTGGATAAGTTGCAAGAAGTGACATATTTCTTTTAAATTTTTTTAGATAGTGTCTCATCTTCCCCCAAAGATGGCAATAATTTACACTCCTCTCATAGCCTCTGTGAATGCCCGCTTCAGTGGAGAGTCGACAATATTATGGATTATAGATGTCTTTCCTTTCTGATAATTGAAAAAGCTTTTCGTTCTTTTGCAGTTTGTTTGTTTGTTTGTTTGTTTGTTTTGTGACGGAGTCTCTCTCCATCGCCCAGGCTGGAGTGCAGTGGTGCAATCTCGTCTCACTGCAACCTCTGTCTCCCAGGTACAAGTGACTCTCGTGCCTCAGCCTCCCAAGTAGCTGGGATTACAGGTGTGTGCCACCACGCCTGGCTAATTTTTGTATTTTTGGTAGAGATAGGGTTTCACCATGTTGGCCAGGCTGGTCACGAACGCTTGACCTCAAGCAATCCACCCGCCTCAGCCTCCCAAAGGGCTGGGATTACAGGTGTGAGTACAAATGGAAGCGGCTGCCGGATTGGAGGCGGGGAGGAAGTTCATACTCACTGTAAACTCCATCCTACAGTTAGAACTTTTCTTTTCCATGTTCAAGCATTTCTTCTCATACTCAAAAACCTAGTTAATATAAAAGTGGGTTCTTATAAAAGCAAAAGTTTGAGCATCCCTGCTGTACACCCTTAGGCTTTTACACAAACATAGGTTCAGGCTTCCTTCATCCAGATCTTGAATTAAGCAACCCATGAAAACACAGAGCTGTGCTCTGTGTCACCAGGTGTATTAGAAACTTGAGTCCAACAACCAAAGACAAATGGAAGCAGTTTAGGTCTTTAAGGCAGTCTAGGGATGACAGACAATGTTCCCATTCAGTACAGCTAGAAAGAATACCTGAAAGAAATGTGACCTTACAGGTTCCTGACTGCTCAGCACCCCTCCCCTAAAACCTCTCTCCTCCTCCCTCCCCTCCAGCACCCTTCCCCACCTGTCCGGGAAGAGCAACTCCTAACCCAGCTGCACCAGCTTGTGCAGATCACGTCCGCTTCTCTTGTCACCAGTCCTGGATTCTGGACAACAGAGATGGGTCAAGAAGCAAGTGAAAATCCTGCCTCTTCTTGCAGCGGGGATCTCAGTAGACTGCAAACACAGACAAGTTATCTTTCATGCATGCCACAATTTCCTTCCAGCTGTTTTGTGCTGTTCCTTCTCCAGCAAGAATGGCTTTGCTGAATGTTGTCCTGGGGAAAACCATTTAATTGTTTCAATTGTGCCAATTATCTACTTAAGGGTCAGTGCTTGTTTCCTACTACATAGCAGCTTAACTAATTAAAAAGATTAACCTTGGGTAGAAAAGAGTGTGTATTTATGCAAATTACATGAAGCAACGACTTGCACACAGGGGCAAAAGTGTCCTGCCCTGCAAAGGCTTACTGAGGCTGGCTGGAGTCCAGGGTACCCTGACTGCACATGACCACCCTCGGGGGCATCTAGAACCCAAGATGAACACAGCAGAGCCTTCGGAGGTGGGGCAGGATGCCAGAACTTTCCACAGCTCCCCAGAGGACCCCAGCAAGTGGTAGGGGCCGAGACTGGAATATATGGCCTTTGGTTGGTGATCAGAGCCTTTTTTCTTCCCAAACGGAATTTTCTAAAGGGAAATTTAGGCCAAATCAAACCCTCACATCCCTTTCACTCACAGATGCTAACAAATAGTAACAAATCAGAGGAAAAAAGAATCTTATTTGGGAAGAGTCCTCAAAAAGTATGCTTTTTTCTCCCTCACCAAAGTGGTCCTCAACTTTAACTACTTCTGGACTTATCCTGGGAGCATGAAGAAATCATCAGGCCTCGGGCTCCGCCCCAGAGGCCCTCGTTTAAAGAGTTTAGGTGAGGTCTTGGCCTTCTCAAATGATCTCCTGTGCAGAACCACAGCTTCTGCACCTTCACGCTGACCCAGGGATGCAGAGGCACATCTGGAGGCCAAGCTGATTCTAATGGCTCCACTACCTCTTGGACTATTAGGATGGTCAAAGTGCCTGCATGTCACCCGGTATCATCTGACCTGATGGTAGGAACCATGCATCGCCTGGTGTCACCTAAGGCAGGGTCACGGGCTCACTCAGCATGATTGCAGTCGCTGTTCTCAATCCACCAGCCGCCCTCTCTGGTTAGCTGATTTGGGGTCTCTTGCCTCAGGTGGCTGGGCTCTGCCTCATTACCTTCCCCCCATCTCCTCCCTCGCGGATGTCAATTCCCGGGACTCTGGTTGTTGGTGCCCTGTCACCACCGCGTGCATTTTAGGGTCTGGGGATAACTTGTCACCTGATTGGGTTGCCCATTATTGGCCGTGGGATTTTGGTGTTGCTCTCCAGGTGCTCAGTTTTTCAGTGTGTGTGTCGGGGGAGCATCCTGGGCAGAACAGATCATGACTTGGAGAGAAACCTCGGTTTCTCAGAGGAGTCTCCTCTGTGAGTGTCCAGAGCCTGCCCCGAACCACAGGACTGGGAACTCGTCGGGCAGCTCTCCTGGGGAAAAAATGCTAAGTCATTAAGTAAAAGGTCAAGTTGTTTTCAGAAAACACTTTTTAAAAAGAGAAGGCAAAGTATGATATGGCTTATAAACATTCATTTCAAAAATGCTTAATGTCTAAATGAAATTTAATGCCACTTGGAACTTTAATATATGCAGAACAACTCGGTCTTCAATAAATCTGAATAAATGTACATATGTAAGTATATATATGTCTCTGGTTTCCTGTAACTCAAATTCAGGGTTTAAGGTTTACATTTTTTGAGAATGTTGCAAATATACCTCAGAAATATTTCAGGTTTGGTTCTAGATAACTGCAATAAAGCAAATATCAGAATATGGCTAGTTACACTAATATTTTGGTTTTCCAATGCATACAAACATTATGTTTACACTGTGCTATAGTCTCTTAAGCATGCAATAGCGTTATGTCTAAAAAAATGTACATACCTTAATTTAAAAATACTTTATTTCTAAAAAATGCTAATGATCATCTGAGCCTTCAGCGAGCCATAATATTGTTGCTAATGGAGGGTCTTGCCTTGATGTTGATGATTGCTGAAGGCTGGGGTGGCTATGTCAATTTCTTAAAATAAGACGGCAATGAAGTTCGCCACATTGATTGACTTTTCCTTTCACAAAAGACTTCTCTATAGCATGTGATGCTGTTTGACAGCATTATACCCACAGTAGAACTTCTTTCAAAATTGGAGTCAATCCTCTCAAACCCTACTGCTGCTTTATCAACTACATTTATGTAATATTTTAAGTCCTTTGTTGTCACTTCAACAATGTTCACAGCATCTTCACCAGGAGTAGAATCCATTTCAAGAAGCCATTTTCTTTGCTCATCCATAAGAAGCAACTCCTCATCCATTCAAGTTTGATCATGAGATTGTAGCAATTCAGTCACATCTTCAGGTTCCAATTCTAGTTCTAGTTCTCTTGCTGTTTCCATCACATGTGCAGTGACTTCTTCCACTGAAGTGTTAAACCTTTCAAAGTCATTTGTGAGAGCTGGAACCAACTTCTTCCAAACTTCTGAGAATGTCACTATCTTGACCGCCTTTCATGAATTGCAAATGTTCTTAATGACATCTAAAATGGTTAATCCCTTCCAGAAGGTTTTCAATTTACTTGGCCCAGATACATCGGAGGAATCACTATCTATGACAGCTATGGCCTTACCTAATGCATTTCTTAAACAATAAGACTTGAAAGTTCAAATTATTTCTTGATCCATGGGCTGCAGAATGGTGGTTCTGCAAACTAGGCATTGAAGGAATGTACCTCAAAATAGCATGGGCAGACATCATAAGAAAGAATGATGTTGCAGCAAAAGAAACTATCAACAGAGTAAACAGACAACATACAAAATGGAATGAAAAATAACAACAGCCAACATTTTACTGAATGGGCAAAAGCTGGAAACATTTTCTCTGAGAACTGGAGCAAGACAATGATGTCCACTTTCACCACTCCTATTCAACATAGTACTGGAACTCCTGGCCAGCACGATCAGTCAAGAGAAAGAAATAAAAGGCATCCAAATAGGAAGACAGAAAGTCAATCTATCTCTCTTTGGAGACAATATAATTATATATCCAGAAAACCCCATAGTCTCTGCCCAAAGGCTCCTAAATCTGATTTTAAAACTTCAGCAAAGTTTCCAGATACAAAAGCAATGTCCAAAAACCAGTAGCATTTATATACACCAATAACATCCAAGCTGAGAGCTAAATCAAGGACACGCTCCCATTTATAATAGCCACAAAAAGAATAAAACACCTAGGTATTTTATTTCTGATACCTAGCCAATCAGAGAGGTGAAAGATTTCTACAATAGAATTATAAAACACTGCTGAAAGAAATCAAAGATGACACAAACAAATGGAAAAGCATTCCATGCTCATGGATAGAAACAATCAATATTGTTAAAACGGCCATACTGCCTAAAGCAATTTACCGATTCTGTTCTATTCCTATCACACTACCAATGATGTTTTTTTCACAGAATTAGGAAAAAATTATTCTAAAATTCATTTGGAACCAAAATATAGCCCAAATAGCCAGACTAATCCTAAGCAAAAAGAACAAAGCTGGAGGCATCACACTACTCGACTTCAAACTATACTACTACAAGGCTGCAGTAACTAAAGCAACATGCTACCGGTAAAGAAACAGATATATAGACCAATGAAACAAGTTAGAGAGCCCAGAAATAAAGCCCCACACTTACAACCATCTGATCTTCAACAAAGCTGGTAATAACAAGCACTGGGAAAAGGACTTCTTATTCAATAATTGATGCTGGGATAACTGGTTAGCCATATGCAGAAGATTGAAACTAGACTCCTATCTTTCACTATATACCAAAATGAACTCAAGATGGATTAAAGACTTAAATGTAAAACTGAAAACTATAAAAACCCTACAAGAAAACCTATTAAATACAATTCTGGTCATCACCCCTGACAAAAACTTCATGATGAAGATTCTAAAAGCAATTGCAACAACAACAACAAACAATTAACAAATAGGACCTAATTAAACTAAAGAGTTTCTGCACAGCAAAGGAAACCATCAAGAGAGAAAATAGGCAACCTACAGAATGGGGAAAAAATATTTGCAAACCATGCATCCAACAAACATCTAATATCCGAATCTATAAGGTACTTAAACAAATCAATAAGCAAAAAAAGTGGGCAAAGGATATGAACAGACACTTCTCAAAAGAAGAATACACATGACTAACAAGCATATGAGAACAAATGCCCCAATATCACTAATCATTAGGGAAATGCAAATCAAAACCACAATGAGATACCATCTCACAGCAGTCAGAATGGCTTTTCTTAAAAGTCAAACAATAACAGATACTGGCAAGGTTGTAGAAAAAAGGGAATACATACACCACTGGCGGGAATGTAAATTAGTTCAGCCACTGTGGAAAGCAGTGTGGAGATTTCTCAAATAACTTGGAATTATCATTCAACCCAGCAATCCCATTACTGAGTATATACCCAAGGGCATATAAATTGTTCTGCCATAAAGACACATGCACACATACATTCATCATAGCACTGTTCACAATAGCAAAGACACGGAATTTACCCAGGTGCCCATCAATGGTGGAATGGATCAACAAAATGTGGTACATTTACACCATGGAATACTATGCAGCCATAAAAAAGAATGAAATAATGTCTTTAGCAGCAACATGGATGTAGCTAGAGGTCATCATCCTAAGCAATTTAATTCAGGAACAGAAAACCAAATACCATGTGTTCTCACTTACAAGTGGGAGCTAAACATTGAGCACACATTGACACAAAGAAGGGAACAATAGACACCAGGGCTTACTTGAAGGAAGAGGGTGGGAGGAGGGTAAGGATTAAGAAACTACCTGTTGGCTATTATGATGATTACCTGGGTGACAAAATTATCTGTACACCAAACCCCTGAGACATGCAATTTACCCATGTAATAAACCTGCACATGTACCCCTTGAACCTAAAAGCTGGAAAGAAGAAAAAAGAATGATGGTTGTATTAGCAAGCGTGAATACATTAACCTCCTTGTTACTCTCTATGAGAGCTCTTGGGTGATTGGGTTCACTGTCAATGAGTGGTAATATTTTGAAAGAACTTTTTTTGTTTTTTTCTGAGCAGTAGGTCTCAACAGTGGGTTTAAAATATTCAGTCAGCCATGGTGTAAACCAGATAAGCAGCCATCCAGGTGGTGTTGTTCCATGTACAGAGCACAGGCAGAGTTGATTTAGCCTAGTTCTTAAGGGCCCTGGGACTTTGGAAATAGTAAATGAGCATTGGCTTCAACTTAAAGTCACCAACTGCACTAGTCCCTAACAAGAGAGTCAGCCTGTCCTTTGAAGCTTTGAAGCCAGGCCTTGACTTCTCCTCTCTAGCTAAGAAGGTCCTAGATGGCATCTTCTTACAATGGAAAGCTGTTTTGTCTACATTGAAAATCTGTTGCTTAGAACTGCCACCTTCATCAGTAATCCTAGCTAGATCTTTTGGATAATTTGCTGCAGCTTCTACAACAGCACTTGCTACTTCACCTTGCACTTTTATGTTATGAAGATGGCTTCTTTCCTTAATCCTCGTGAACCAACATTTGCTAGCTTCCAACTTTTCTTCTGCAGCCTCCTCACCTCCTTCAGGCTTCTAACTCTAGAATTAAAGAGAATTGGGGCCTTCCTCTGGATTAGGCTTTGGTTTAAGGGAATATTTTGCCTTGTTTGATCTATCCAGGTCACAAAACTTTCTCCACACCAGCAATAAGGCTGTTTCATTTTCTTATCATATGTGTGTTCACTGAAGTAGCACTTTAAATTTCCTTCAACGACTTTTTCTCTGCATTTACAATTTGGCTAACCATTTGGTGCAAGAGGCCTCACTTTCAGCCTATCTCAGTTTTAGACAGGCCTTCTTCACTAAGCTTAATCATTTCTAGCTTTGATTTAAAGTGAGAATTATGGGACTCTTGCTTTTATTTGAGCATTTAGAGACCATTGTAGGATTAATAATTGGCCTAGTTTTACTATTCCTTTGTCTCAGGGAATCAGGAGGCCCGAAGAGAAAGAAAGAGATGGGGGAATGGCCGGTCTGTGAAACAATCAGAACACACACTACGTGTATTGATTAGATTCACCATCTTATATGGATGCAGTTTGTGGTGCCTCCAAAACAATTATAACAGTGACTTCAAAGATCACTGATTACAGGTCACCATAACAGATATAATAATGAAAAGGTTTGAAACATTGTGAGAATTACCAAGTGCCAAGTGTGGTGCAAAATGAGCATATGCTGTTGGAAAAATGGTGCTAATCAATAGACTTGCTTGATGCAGGGTTGCCTCAAAATAAGCCTCCATAAAAAATGCAGTATCTACAAAGTGCAATAAAGCAGGGTATCTCTGTACTTATCCAGTATTAAATTCTGTTGTCACTTCTTTCTTTCCTTGACCATCAGTCAGGCCAGAGCCAGAGCAGGCTGCTCAGTGTCCATGCTTGTCAGGGGTGTTGGCATTGGAATCAGAGCCAGTATCTGCTCTGCCCTAGCTCACGGGCTTCCTCTGGCAGAGCACAGGGACCAGGGCTCCAGGTTAGGCTGCAGGTCAGGAACAAGTTAGTTCCGAATTAAGGCAGGTACTGTGTTTCATTTTTGGTTTGGTTTTGTTATGATTTCCTTGCTTCTCTTTCCTGGTGAGGCTTTATCTTACCTGTCCTTGGCCAGTCCTTCCCCAAATCTTTCTGGTAATGAGCTTTGTTAGCTCAATTAAATTATGCCACATTCCCACAAAAGTTTTGTGAGTCAAAAAGGATTGGCTCCAAGCATCCAATTGCCAAGCCTCACATGGCCCCCAGAGTATCAGGTGACCTACATCCTTCCTGCATTTCTGAAAAGTCATCAGTTAAAATAACTCTGGAGTGGCAGAAAGACTGGGCAGCTGGTATAGCCCTTTGCAAAGGTGAAAGCCCTAAAATCACACGTGAGAGCTGGTCAAGGTGTCCCCAAGAGCTGGTCAAGCACAAACTAGACCAAGGACGTTTGCACATGAGAAAAGCTCCACTTAGAAAACAAGGAATAAAAACAGCCCGGGAGAATAAGGTATATATGTGGCTCACGTTACATTTCCCTTGGACAGCACCACTCTTGTGGCAGACTTGCCAGGTGCCAAGCTCTCTCCCCTCCCCTCCCTGTGCGTTTCATGAGCTGTTTCGCATGGGCACATCCTCCTCTTTACTCTCTGGCACAGCCAATCCTGCAGCTTCCCAAAAGTCCAGCCCAGTCTTCTCCATTCAAGCCAAATTGAGTCCTGCCAAGCTCTGTTCTCTGATAACTCACTCACGTCTGGGGACCAATGTATATCTCCTAGATGTGACCCTGCCTCAGGTTTATAACATCACTGAATTGGCCAAGATGAAGCTAAGAACCTTGGCTTCCACTGACCTCTTCCTCCAAAGAACCCAGATTCTGTACAATGATAAACCAGGTAACTGATAGATACACAGCTTGGTGGCTTCTGCAGAGCCTCGTGCACTTGTAAACATTCATAATTCCAACCCTGGGCAACGGTAAAACAGCATCACATCACACAGTGCATTTCCCATTTCAAAGCCTCTGAAAATGACAGGAAGATGGTTCCCAGAGCACCCTCAGAGCCCGTCTCCCAGAGACCACAACAACTGGTTACCAGAAAGAACACAGATTATGTCTCTCGTTCCCACAACTTATGATACCAGCACACAGATATCAGATGTGTAAAAGCCCGACCCACAGCTTCCTTACAATATAAACACATCATCTCGACCTTGTTTCTTTTCTTGGACTGATGTCGGATAGGGAGGACCTACACTTCCGCCACAATAGAGAGGATTCGTTTTCTGCTCCTTTTTTTGGTCTGTGATGTTACTTATTTCTTAATTAGCATTTGTGCTGACATTTCTCCTGCTATCTTAGAGCATAGAAATGACTTATTTAGGGAAAGCTTAAAAAGGTATTCATTCAGCCTTTCTTTCCCCAGTGGGAAATGTGATAGAGGAGAAAAACGATCGGATGCCCTTCACTCACTCAAAATCTTCAAGAATTTAAACCGTCTCCACCAGCCTGAAAAGTACACAACAGTAAGGGGCATGGTAAGGAAGAAAACAGATCTAAATACATACGACACCGTACAGAGGGGATGAGGGGTCTGTAGGGCAGATACACACAGACACTCAAATATAGAATCAAACATAAATAGATACTTCGTTTAAATACATTCAGCCAACAGACATAGGCGGAATTACGGATACCACTATTTGAAACTCACAGTGGCACCAAGGCTGGCTCTGACCACCATCGCTACCTTTCCCATCCAAGAGCTGCTTCAGGTGGAGAGAGGCAAGGCAGGGAAAACTGATCATGATGACGCAGCTGCTGCTGGTGATGCTTGTTATGAACACACCAAACCCTGTGCTAAGTGCCTGGCATTAATGGTTCATTTAACCCCACCATTCTCGTGAGTTGGGTGTGATGCCAGGTGGACAAATGAACGTAGGAAGGTACAAAGGGGCCATGTAATATGCCCAAGGTCAATGACAGGGCTGAGATCTAGACCCAGCTTCATCCAGCTCACAGAATATACGCTGACCATGGAGTGCAGTCGGCCCTCCAAATCTGTAGGGTCAGCATCCCTGGATTCAACCGTGAATCAGAAATATTACCAAAAAAAAAAAAAAAAAAAAAAGATGATTGCATCTGTACTGAACATGTACAGACTTTTTTCTTGTCATTATTCCCTAAACAATGTAATACAACAACTATTTACATAGTGTTAGGTATTATCCGTAGTCTAGAGATGATTTAAAGCATACGGGAGTATGTGGATAGGCTATATGCAAACGGGGACTTGAACATCTGTGGATTTTGGTATCCACGGAGTTGAGGGTGGGAGGTCCTAGAAACAATCCTGTTTGGATACAGAGGGATGACTATATATTTCCTTTCTAGAGAAAACCAAGAAGGAAATGACTCATTTGTTCATTCATTCATTCACGCATTTCCTTTGCAAGTATTCATTGAATGTACAATGGAGGAGACTCCCTATTTGTCCCTGATAAAATACTAACTGTACAGCCCTTTGTGGGCCTTGTTGGAAAACAAAGTGGTCAGTGATAATTCCTACACCCAGTCAACCCCGCACACCCCTGGAGAAACTCAGAGCCCTCCAGCCTCCTTTTCTTGTCTCTAGAATTAAAGAGCTACCTGCTTCTGCAAAAGACTATTTGCTGTCTGGACAGCAGCAGGATATTGGGGTAACCAAGGTAGGTTTTAATCAAGCACAAAGCCAATTTTCCTCCGCAGAGAATAACACAAAAACTCCAAATCGTTGAGCAAGGATGTGGTAAAAACCTTAATAATAAGAACTGACATTTGTTGAAGATTTACTTTTTGTCAGGCACTGAGCGTATTTAATTTTCAGAACTCTATACAATAGGGACTGTCATTATTGCCTGTTTTACAGCTGAGGAAATTAGGGCTTAGAGCGTTAACCTGTCTGGGTCACACAAACAAATGCCAGTGTTTGCATGTAGGTCTTTCTGATTGAATCCACGCTCAGCATCAATGCTAGACACACATTCCCAAAGTCTGAAGTGCTGCACAGGAGGCCGAAGCGATAACGGCCCCATGAAACACCAGTCATGGAATGGCGCTATTAGTTCTTTTTTTTTTAATTATACTTTAAGTTCTGGGATACATATGCAGACCATGCAGGTTTGACAAATGGGATCTAATTAAACCAAAGAGCTTCTGCACAGCAAAAGAAACTATCATCAGAGTGAACAGGCAACCTACAGAATGGGAAAAACGTTTTGCAATCTATCCATTTGACAAAGGCCTAATATCCAGAATCTACAAGGAACTTAAATTTACAAGAAAAAAAATGAACAACCCCATCAAAAAGTGGGCGAAGGATATGAACAGACACTTCTCAAAAGAAGACATTTATACGGCCAATAAATATATGAAAAAAAAGCTCATCATCACTGGTCATGAGAGAAATGCAAATCAAAACCACAATGAGACACCATCTCATGCCAGTTAGAATGGCGATCATTAAAAAGTCCGGAAACAACAGATGCTGGAGAGGATGTGGAGAAATAGGAACACTTTTACACTGTTGGTAGGAGTGTAAATTGGCTCTATTATTTCTAAGCCACAGGCTGTGACCCACTGACTTCAATGCATATTAAATGCCTGGAATATTTAGAACTATAAAAATAGTGCAAAATTTTCAGCCTATTAAGATTTATCTTAACAAGGCGAACCTAGAGTCCTCAACAAAAACTCATTTATGTTGTTTCCATAGTAAATATTATTTTCTGCTACAAAGGGCTTCCCCAGAAAAGAGAAGGCGCATAGTCATGTCAACACCCTCCCCTGATGCAGTGGCTCACCTCCCTGATCCATTCCAGAAAACTGAAGGCCGCTTCCTGGGTGGTCCAGGTTTTGAAAGGAGAGGATGGGGAGGGGGACTCTGGGGTTAAATCCTGAGGTGGCACCAAGAGAGACTGAATTTCAAATGTCACCTGTAGGAGATGTCCCCAGTTAGAGAAAGGGGAGAGTGTGAGGCTGGTGTCTGCATCTTTTCCCTTGTGCAATATCTAAATGCATTAGATGAGAGGAGCTCTTGAGAAAATGCTTCAGTTCATGATTTTGTACAACATGCCCCTGACACCGTCTTTTAAGCTTTGAGGAGAGAGACAGGCAAGAAGGAAATGCTCAAAAACATTAGCTGCGGCTGCTGCCTGCTGTTTCGCAGCTGCAAAGGAACACACAATGGCTGTGTGCCTGGCAGACCAGGCCCTGGGATACTGGTTTGGAGTGTCAATTCTTGGAAACCCTGCTCCAAGAAGCCACGAGTTCAATCGGAACTTTGCTCACCCTTCACCCTGAAGCCAGGCTCCTCTGGGCGTGGAAAGAATCTGCCTCTCAGTCCTGAGGCAGCAGCATTAACCTCTGTGTCATCGGAAACATATTTAGGAGACGGGTCGGAGAGGGAGACAGTGTGGAGGGAACCAAGGGGTGGAACCACAGCTTATGGCCAGGCCCCTTCTTCATCAGTAGGAGACTAGGGACTGCAGGTGAAACCACAAGGGAGAAGGAAAGTCTCCTTTCTCTAGTGAGCTCATTCTGTGCACCTTGCCTTCCCATTCTGCGCTTCACGCCCATTGAGGATTTATGCTCAGAAAACTGGAAGACGAGGGAAGAGAGGTGTCTTAGTCTGTCTGTGCTGCTGTAATAAAATACCTGAGACGGGTAATGTATGAAAAACACGAGTCTCTTTCTCACAGTTCTGGAGGCTGGGAAGTCCGAGACCCAGGCGCTGCAGGCTCCCTGTCTGCAAGGCTGCTTCCAGGGGGCCTCCAACCTGTGTCCTTGCAGGCAATGGGGTGAACACCATGGGAAGCCTCTAGAAGGCCTTCCTCCCATTTACCAGGGCTTGAGCTTAGGACTCAGTCACGCCCTAAGGACCCACTTTTTTTTTTTTTTTTTTTTTTTTTTTTTTTTTTTGAGATAGGGTTTCATTTTGTCGCCCAGGCTGGAATGTAGCAGTCCCAACACAACTCACTGCAGCCTCGACCTCCTGGGCTCAAGTGATCCTCCCACCTCAGCCCCCCAAGTAACTGGGACTATAGGTGCTGACACCATGCCTGGCCAATTTTTGTATTTTTTTTTAAGACAGGGGTCTCACTATGTTGCCCAGGCTGGTCTCAAACTCCTGAGGTCAAGTGATCCTCCTACCCTGGCCTCCCAAAGTGCTGGGTCTTAATACCATTCCATTTGCGAGTTTCAAGGTATGATTTGAGGGGACACTGAGACGGTAGCAAGAGGTGAAGCCCCATCCCGCTGGTCTGCACCGTGAGCTGGCCGTCCCTCCCTGTGTGTGCGGGAAAAGCAGCTCTGGCCTTGGCCTGCACTGGGAACGTGAGCGAGAGGGAAGCGCGCTCATCCATCCAAGCCACTTTTCCCGCGAGCACGAGGGGAGCCGGGGCCTGGGCCACCGCGGAAATGTGCTCCTGCCTTCCGGGGACGCGGTCAGGGAACGCAGCCGGGGTGCTCTCTGCGCTGTGGGTGTCGGGCTCTGCAGGGGCCAACTGGGCAAAACGAGCAGGATCTCCCGGCCCCACCCTCGTGGGCTGCGCCTGCCCCAGCAGCCACCCTGCCATCCTCCCTGCGAGACAGGTGACTTTCCTCTCGGATGCGGCGCATCTGTCGTCGGTCTAACGGGCCCAGTCCCCAGTGACACAGCCCCAACCAAAGACACGAAGGCGAAGGCACAAGCTTCGACCAAGCTCAGTTTGCCCATCTGGTGCCCACCTGGCTCGTATTTGGTGACTTGGAGGAGAGGAAGGTCGTTTAGCCATTTTATCGTAGCTCTCTGAGCTTCCCAAGGGTCCTCCTCGCCTCTCAGAGGGCAAAGCATTGCTCTGCTTAGGCCGACTTCACTGTCTTCCCCTTCCAACAGGCCGCTAAAAATGGCCTGCGAGTGTGGACGGCTCTGACGTTGCAAAACCGTGCAGGAAACAAGCGTCTCAGGTGGAGGCGGAGGCCCAGGCCCTTCCCAGCCAGAGCAGGCAGCCCTGCAAGGGCTGTTGCTTCGTATTTAAATTCTCGTTTTTTTATCCTATTTCGAGGTCCTCTCTGGGATTTTAGGAATGTGGAGACGTGCCAGGAGTGACACCGAGCACGGAGCGGTCAGGCTGGCCGGAGGCGGAGCGCTCAGGGACACGTCGCCCACGCGGAGCGCGCCTGGGCCTTGGAACAGAGTCTGGGAGGGGTGAGGGCGAGGCTGGGGTGGCTGGAGAGAGCTGGCTGCGGGCTGGGCAGAGAAAGAGGCTTTGAGACTCCCGATCAACTTTATAATGCAGGGGAAAGTCAGCCTTTTAAATGAGGTTAAGTACCCTGAGAGTGATGGTAAATAGAACAGGCAGCTCTTTAAGTGGAAATAAAGTGCTTTCGGTACCGTCATAAAGCTGCAAAACGCAGCTTAGCTGGGAGAAGTGGATTTCACGTGGGAGAGAGATTAAATTAGAATGCAGGCTCAAGAGCGATTTAAGAGGGCCCCTTCAACCAGGGAAAGAAAGGGAGAGGCAGAAGGGAGGAGAGAGAGAGTCTGACTGATTGATTATGGCCAACTGTGAGAAGCGGAATTCCACACTGAGGTCTGACAGCACCCTAATAAGCACTCCTGCTCTCCCCCCACCATGTGCCCACCCCACCTCTTGCAGCCAAGCAATGCAACATCAATAGGAAAACAATCTGACTTCAGTGCAATTTTCCACACATTTAAAGATGCTTTGCATATTTTTTTTCTAAAATCCCCCATGAGGCTCTACAGTATGTTTCTGAATTCTTTTTAACCTCTCAACTTGTCAAAAGAGCATTTCAAACCCTAGATCTCAGGGGTCCCTGCCAGGCATTTTCAAGTATGATTTTTTTTTGGGGGGGAGGGACATCAACAAGTTAAAACCGAATTGAGCAACAAAGTAAGTGTCATTTTGTGTTTTCTTTGGTTAAGACAAACAATAAAAGCTGGCTTGATGTGTTAACAACATTCCCGGTTTACTTGGTCAAAACCCAAACCCCAAAGAGGCTGAACTGAAGTTACATCGCCTCTCCTGTTGCAGCGAGGTGACGTGCGTTATCAGTTTTGTCTTCCATGTCTTCCTCATCCTGCTGTTTGCTCCACGGCTCTTGACAGGATGGAGACGAGGGAAGAACTTCCACATCCACATTCAAAACGTCTGCCAGAATTCCCTCAGGCAAGTAAGAGATGGTTTCTCTTCAAGAGCTTTGCATGTTGATGAGACAATGAGTCAGGAAGAGATTGAACTGCACTTGCTTGAATGTAAAGCTGCTTGAGATTTTCACATTGGAGTCTGGTACCCTTTCTATAGAAAAAGTCACTGGCTTGTCACTACTCAGAGCATGAATTTCCATGTTACTAGAGTTTCTTTGATCTTCAGAGAGAAAGTGTGAAATAGTTAAAGGCTTAAAAGTGGCCAGAAAATTCATAAACATGCGTTCAAAAATAATTTCATTCCGTTCTAAAATTAGAAATGGAAAACGTCAAGGGAATCAAAACAAGTTGTTAAAATCAGTATTCATGTTGGATCAAATCTTTGTTTGTTTCAAATTCATTTTATTGATTCTTGAAAAGCCCTGGGAGGAGGTGACTCATACTGTTCCCCCTGAACATAGTGGCAAACCATGTCCCTGAGAAAGGATGACTCTCCCAAAATACATGGCATGCAGCGGGGCAGGGGCCTGGGCCTCAGAGCCTTTTCCCTTGTCGGAATGCAAACTTCCATTCTGGGAATGTAAATTGTGTGGATGATAATATCATGCTTTGGCTGTTGGAAGAAGCATTCAGGAAACGTGCCTTAGGCATATTCAGTTTGTTGAAAAACTAAGAATGTCACATATACAGTTTGGCCACCTACTTCACAGTGGTAACTTAATATAGCATTGTTATTTTTCTATACAGCCAGAATGCTAAATTTGATAGTTGAATAGTTATTGGATTTGTTTCAGAAGGAAACGTCTAGATTCTCTGCTGAACAGCTCTCTAAAGGAACAACAGAAGCAGAATATTTTTCTAGAAGGCATAGAATTTGGCTAGGGCACTTTAAAAAATCTATTAATAGATCCTCATACCAGAGATTCAATAACATACTAGTGTCCTGAGCAAATTGTACAAGGCACTGTGCCTGGCCCACCCTTCTGCCCCACTGGGCCTGGGTTAACAGCCCAGCATGTCTAGGCTGGGCACTGGCATTCTAGATGCGCTGATTTTTTTCTCATGTACACACACTTAGAGTTTACACGTACATGTTCTTCTTTGTGTGTTCGCTATATTTCATAGCAATCTATCTTTTTCCTTAAATGGATGAAATACAATTATTTAACATACCTTTTTCCTTAAGTGGATGGAATATAATGTATTTAACAACTCTTCTTATTGTTTCTAATCCAATGGCCAAAAACCCAAACAAACGAGCCCTGATTTGAATTTGCAATTTCCTGAGACTGGACATTTTTATATATGTTTATTAGCTACCTGTATTTCGTTTTCTGTAAATAGCCTATTTATTTTGTCAGTTTTTCTCTTTCATTGTTTGCATTGTTCTTATGGTTTTGTAGATGCTCATTATACATTCCGGATACTATTTATTTGTTTGCTAAAATCTCCCTATCTGTTACTTGTCTTCTCCAAATGTTTCAGAACAGCTATTCTTATGCATTTTCTTTTGCATATAAACTTGAGAATCAGTTTGACAATTCCAACTAAAAAGAGAAATCTTCTTTGGATTTTTATTGTGATTGAAATGAGTTTATATTATTTGGGAAAAATGCAATCTTTATAATATTAGGGCATCCTTTCAGGAAAATGATAGGTCTTTCTATTTATTCAAAATTATTTGTGTTCTTTAAGGTTCAACTGTAGATTTCCAATAGATAGGCTCTATTAGGTTAAGGGAATATTTTCTACTAATAAGTGAACAAGGATTTTTTCCTTAATTAGGAAAAAAATTGAATATTTTAAAATACTTTTATATCCATTGAGAGGATACATAGTTTTTCTCCTTTGTCCATGAAGGGGATAAACTATGTCAATAGATTTTCTGATATTGAACCATTCTTACATTTGAAGTATTAGCCCTGATTCTTCATCATATTTTACTTCTTTAAAATACAAAATTAAAATCAGTGAGCTAAAATTTAATTGGGATTTTCATATTTATGTTCATAATTATATGAATGTGATTTTTTTTTCTCGTACTCTTACCTAGTTTGGGATAAGGATTGTATGAACTTTACACAATGAGTTGGGACATGTTCATGTGGTTTGGCTGTGCCCCCAGCCCAATCTCGTCTTGAATTGTAGCTCTCATCATTCCCAGGTGTCATGGAAGGGACACAGTGGGAGGTAATTGAATCATGGGGGTAGGTCTTTCCTGTGCTGTTCTCGTGATGGTGAATAAGTCTCACAAGATCTGACAGTTTTATAAAGGGCAGTTCCCTGCACATATCCTCTTGCCTGCTGCCATGTAAGACGTTCCTTTGCTTTTCCTTTGTCTTCCCCCATGATTGTGAGGCCTCCCCAGCTATGTGGAACTGTGAGTCAATTAAACCTCTTTCCTTTATAAATTACCCAGTCTTGAGTATGTCTTTATTAGCAGCATGAGAGCAGACTAATATACATGTCTTAGTCCATTTCCTGTTGCTGTAACAGAATACCACAGACTGGGTAATTTATAAAGAAAATAAGTTTATTTGGCTCATGGTTCTGAAGGCTGGTAAGTCCAAGAGTGTGATGCTGGCCTCTGGCAAGGGTCATTCCACTCCCGAGATAACAGCATTGACCCACTCATGGAGCCCCCATGACATAATTAATTCTCAAAGGCCCCTCTTCTTAATACTGTTGCAGTGGCAATGAAATGTCAACATGAGTTTCAAAGGGCTCAAACATTCAAATCAAAGCAGAACATATGTCTCATTTTTTGCTTACTGAAAAAACATACGTAAGATCGGGAATACTTATTCCTTGCAAATTTGGTAAAACCTACCTATAACCTCTGGGTCTGGGGCTTTTTCAGGGACAGGGTAAAGTGCTTTTGAAGGGAGGATTCTCACAACAAGTTGGATATTTTGGTAGGCCTATAGGTTACTTTCTGTTATAATTCTACCCTCTGCTTCCATGATTTAAGGTGAATGCTTACCAGCTTTCAGCTGTTTGCTCTCAAATGTATTTACAAGTGTACCTGTATAATTACTTTATTTAATTTAACATTATATGGACCAATGGCATAATTGCCAAAAACAAGTTTTCATTTTCATGAAGACTAAGTTGAATACTTTAGGAGGACTAGATAGAATTGAGTCACTTAGATAAATGATTTGTACTTAAATGTTCTAATACAACTGGAAGCATGGGTGAAGGCAGGAATTTATATCCTTATTACTCAAAGTGTGGCCCATGCACCAATATCAGCTGGAAGCCTGTTAGAAATGCCAAATCTCAGAACCCCACCCATACCTATTGAGTCAGACTCTGCATTTTAACAAGATCCCCAAGACATTTGTGTGCACAGTAAAGTTTGAGAAGCTTTGATTTATAAGAATTCCACAATCAGATTACAATAGTTCCCCCCCGCCCCCTGCTTATCTGACGTTTCCCTTTCCTCAGTTTCTATTACCCAAAGTCAACCATGGTCCAAGAATATTACATGGAAAATTCCAGAAATAAACAATTTATAAATTTTAAATTGCAGACTGTTCTAAGTGGCATGATGAATTCTCTTGCTGTCCCATTCCATCCTGCCCAGGATTTAAATCATCTTTTATCCAGCTGTAGACACTCTCCACCTGTTGGTCACCAAGTAGCCATCTTGGTTAGCAGATTGGCTGTCATGGTATCAGTATCACAGTGCCCTGTGTTCAAGTCACTCTTATTTTGGTTAATAGTGACTCCAAAGGGCAAGAGTAGTGATGCTGAGACCTCAAATATGCTGAAGAGAAGCCATAAAGTGCTTCCTTTAAGTGAAAAGGTGAAAGTTCTCAACTTAATAAGGGGAACAAATACTATGCTTATGTTGGTAAGATCTATGATGAGAACGAACCTGCCAACTGTAAAACTGTAAAGAGAGAAAAAGAAATTTGTGCTAGTTTTGCTGTCATACCTCCAGCTGCCAAAGTTATGGCCACAGTGTTAGTAAGTATTTAGTTAAGGTGGGAAAGGCATTGAATCTATGGATGGAAGTCTTCAACAAAAATGTGTTCCGACTGACAGCAATCATGTTTGGTATCTGTGGTTTCAAGCATCCCCTAGGGGACCTGGGACATATCCCACATGGATTAGGGGGCATTACTGAACAGTGTATGTCTTAATATTTTCCCTCTGTTTCAAAAATCAAAACCCATAAATTGTCAAAAGTGAACTATAAGTGTTTACATAAGAAAAATGAGGTAGAAATACAATCAGATGTCCAATTTTAAAGAGAAGGCATTAACCCTGCATAAAACATTGGTGAGTGAATATATGTTTCTATGGTTTCAATTAAAGTAAAAGTTTGAGATCCATAATGACTTTTTTTTAATAATTATTCACTTTAAACACTTTTTTCACTTAACCAACTGACTATAGGCCTGGACTGTGTTGGATTAGAGGGATTCTACTGTAATTTATATTTTCCTGGATTAGCATTACTTTCATCTAAAGTCCCAAAAATATTGATATAAAGTTGTATTCAGTTCTAACCTTTTTATAACTTCAGTTTTGGACACGTTTTCACTTCAAATGCTTTCATTTATGCCTGGTTGCTGCCGACTGTTTTGTTTTTTACTTGTTCAGAATGTCCAGAAATTTATTTAAATTATTTTTTATTTTCAAAGCACTACCATTCTGTTTGTTTATGCTTTCTTTCACTGATGTTTACTTTTATTTTTATTATTTTCTTACTTTTGCTATCTTTGCTTTTATTTTATTATTGTTTTTCTGCCTCTCTTGTTTTCTAGCACCAGGGTTGAGAGCTACAAATTTTCCTCTGACGACTGCTTTGTCCATGTCTTTCATGACGTGGTACTCTCATGGACATTCATTTCTTAATCCGTAACTAATTCCAGTTATTTAGTTTTTCTTTTCTTTTTTATCTTAAAGCGTGTTTTAAAATCTTGAAATAGAACCATTTTGCCAGGCTTTTGATATTAATGCTTACTTTTTCTGCTGTCTGTTCAGAAAATGTGTCTTATCTGATTTTTTCATTTTGGAATTTCTTTTTTTTTTTTTTTTTTTTTTTTGAGGCGGAGTCTTCACTCTGTCGCCCAGGCTGGAGTGCAGTGGCACCATCTCGGCTCACTGCAAGCTCCGCCTCCCGGGTTCGCGCCATTCTCCTGCCTCAGCCTCCCGAGTAGCTGGGACTACAGGCGCCCGCCACCGCGCCCGGCTGATTTTTTGTATTTTAGTAGAGACGGGGTTTCACCGTGTTAGCCAGGATGGTCTCGATCTACTGACCTCGTGATCCGCCCGCCTCGGCCTCCCAAAGTGCAGGGATTACAGGCGTGAGCCACCGCGCCCGGCCCATTTTGGAATTTCTTAAGCTGTTCTCTGTGTTCTACCTCAGCAACAATTTTTGTGGATGTTCTGTTTGTGTTGGAAAAGAGGGTATGGTCTTTGTTGGCATAAGAGAAATGTGTCTGTGTGTATAGATTTATATACATTTATAGTTAAGTTTGTTAATTATGCCATTCCACTCTTCTACATCTTTTGTTTGTTTGTTTGTTTGTTTTTGTCTCCCATGTCAACTGCTCATCCAGCAGTTATTCCACTCCACTTCTATTTGCCCACACACCCTGAGTTTTTTTTCAGGGGTAGCAATATGCCCATGCTAGGAGACAAATGATGATTAAATCTAAGCCAGCATTTCCTAACAGAGGCCTTCCTGACATTTTGCTCCTGCATAGGATGCTGATGATGTAAGAGCATAAGATCTAGAGCTGTGGCAGCCATCTTGTGATCATTAGGCACGTTTACTCGTTTTCAAGTGTATTTGCTTACCGCTTCTGGTGTAACCTTCATGTTTCCTTTGTATTTATTTTTGTTTGGCTCATGCACATTTCTTTTTTTTTCTTTTTTTTTTTTTTTTTTGAGACGGAGTCTCGCTCTGTCGCCCAGGCTGGAGTGCAGTGGCCGGATCTCAGCTCACTGCAGGCTCCACCTCCCAGGTTTATGCCATTCTCCTGCCTCAGCCTCCCGAGTAGCTGGGACTACAGGCGCCCGCCACCTCACCTGGCTAGTTTTTTGTATTTTTTAGTAGAGACGGGGTTTCACCGTGCTAGCCAGGATGGTCTTGATCTCCTGACCTCGTGATCCACCCGTCTCAGCCTCCCAAAGTGCTGGGATTACAGGCTTGAGCCACCGTGCCCGGCCCATGCACATTTCTTAAAAAAAAAAAAAAATCTAAGGTAGACAGTCCAGCAGTGGTACATTTTCTGAGTCCTTGGTGCCTAATGATGTCTATTGTTTGTCTGCTCTAGTTTTGCATTTCACTGACCTTTGGCCTGATCTCCCCAAACCCTCCTGCCTCACATTGTCTTCTCCTGTATTCATTTTGCTCTGGCTTTATTTTTCATGGGAGCTGATCCTGTTTGTGCTCTGTCTTTCAGAAACTGTTCAAGATCTCTTACCCCACGGCACTCTTTTGTTTTCCTGCATCACTAAGGATTTATTCTTTTAAAATTTTCTTGTCATTTTTGTGGGAATTGCGGCTGAAATGATGGTAGATACATGAGTTCAGTCAGTCATCATAATTCTATATAAAACTTTTTTTAACAGAAAAACCAATAATTCACTCTTTAGAAATGTAGAGAGCAATAACAGTTTTCAAGTGATTCCATTTGGGCTGAGGAACAGGCTGATTCCTGTTCTGTGGGTTTTTTCCTCCCCTGGCTAAGTTTTATGTTTTCTGTTGGACCCTTTTCTAGTATCATTTAAAATATGTACTTTCTTCTAAGCAGATCCCCAGCCTAAACAGAGAGCAAAGCACAAATATACATCACACCGGAGACAGGCCAGGCTTGGCATCCAGTAGCTCTTCAATTTCGGTTTGCCCTGCCATCCAAAGAGGGCATCCTTAAGGCTGGGCGCGGTAGTTCATGCCTGTAATTCCAACACTTTGGGAGGCGAGGTGGGCAGATCCCCTGAGGCCAGGAGTTTGAGACCAGACTCACCAACATGATGAAACCCCATCTCTACTAAAAATACGCAAAGAGGCAGGAGAATCACTCGAACTGGGAGGTGGAAGTTGCAATTAGCTGAGATGGCGCCACTGCACTATAGCCTGGGCGACAGAGCGAGACTCTGTTTCAAAAACAAAGCAAAACACCACTACAAAACACACACAAAGTGGGCACCCTTTATTCCGTTGAGCAACCTTGCCCCAATTTCAGGTAATATTTTCCTCAAATAAAACTGTGGTCTCCCAGGTACAGACCAGGTAGCTCTTGTTTAAAGTGGAGAATTTACCAAAAGTAAGTGATAGAACCAGGGGCCCTTGTACCTGTGGCTCAGGCCCCACGGGAACTGAGATCTGTTTATGGGCTTTCAGCAGAAAGCCCCAGATTCTAAGGGGTCAGGGTGCTAAGGTGGCCTGGATAAGTGGATTGGGGGTTTGGAGCCAATGTCCACTCTCCATGTGTGACACAGGGCAAGCTACTGAGACTCTGCAGACTGCATGTCCTTAACCATGAGATGGTGAAATAGCCACGTCTGCTTCATGGTTCCGCTGTAATGAGTAAATCACATGCATGGTGCTCAGGGCCAGGACTGGCACTCTGTCAGCACTCCGTAGGCTGCAACCACTGCTGTCACTGCAACCCCTGAGGTGCCCATCCTCACCATCAGCTGCACATTCCAGGGTGAAGTTTGGATGCTTGCGTCATCAGGAGTCACCAGGAACAGCCTGAGTACTGATGTAAACATAGATCTTAAAATGCTGCTGTCTACAGATACAAAAAAATAACAGGCACCAGGTCAAACTAGGCAACGCGGTGTGTGTGTTCATGCTTTACGTGTGTGCAGTCAGTCAAGTGCTGCATAGTGACGTCTGGGTCAACACTGGACCACATAGACACCAGTGGTCCCTTAGGTTACAGTGCAGCTGAAAAATTCCTATTGCCTAGTGACCAACCCGTTGCTGACGCAAATCTGTGATGAGTAGAAGAAACAAACCAAGCAAACCATCGTGATTGTGTTTCTGAAAAGAGGGACATCTCCTCAAGAAGAGCCTTACGCAGGTCCCGCAGGAGGGATTCCAGAAGATGGCATTGTTATCACAGATGACAGTTCCATGCGTGTTCCTGTCCCTGAAGACCTTCCAGTGGGACAGGAAGTAGAGGTGGAAGACAGTGATATGGATGATCCTGACCCTGTGGGGGCCTCAGCTAATGTATGTGTTTGCATCTTGGTTTGGTTTTTTTTTTTTAACGAAACAATCCAAAAGTTTAAAAAATTAAACATTTTAAAATAGAAAAAAGCTCATAGAATAGGGATAGAAAGAAAATATTTTTGTCCAGCTATACAATTTGTTTGTGTCTTATGCAAAGAATTATTACAAAAGAGTAAAAATGCTTTTTTTTTAAATTTAAGTTTAGATAGTAAAAATGTTATAGTAGGCTAAGGATAATTATTAAAGAAAGAAAACTTTTAATAAACTTAGTGTGGTCTAAGTGTACAGTATTTATAACATCTACTTGAGTATACAGTAATGTCCTAGGCCTTCACATTCACTCCGCACTCACTGACTCACCCAGAGCAACTTCCAGCTCTGCTAGCTCCATTCATAGTGAGTGTCCTATACAGGTGGACCATTTTTTATTTTTTAGACTATATTTTTACTGTACTTTTCTATGTTTATATTGTTTTGATATACAAATACTTGCTATTGTATTACAGTTGCCTACAATTTTCAATACAGCAACATGCTGAACAAGTTTACCGTTTAGGAGCAATAGGCGATATCAGACAGCCTAAGTGTGTAGGCAGCCAGGTTTGTGTGAGTACACTATGACGTTCGCACAAGGACACAATCACCTAATGATGCATTTCTTAGGCAGACCCACTTTGTTAAGCAATGCATGACTATATATGCTTATATGAGTGTGTGCATGTGCATGTTTGTGGGTATGTATGTGGATGTATATAAATGTGGATATATATACATGTGTATGTTTGTGTTTTACATGTATATGTGCTTGTGTGTATATACATGAATGGTATATATCTTTATGGATGTAAGTATGTAAGGCTATATGCAAATGTGCATAATTGTGTGTGTTTATATATGTTTTGGGGGATAACCCCACATCATGTCAGAGTGTAAATCTATGCATCTCATTCCTTCAGCCCTACCTAGGTCTCACAAAGTTTCTCAGTTTACAAAAATCATTGTCAGATACAACTATGCTGATACTCATTCACGCAGTGTCCAAAGGGATGTTCCAACTGTCTTTATAGCATTTGCATTAGCATAAATATTACATTAGTGGGACCGTTTAGAATGGGCTTCTCTCTCAAGAGACTCTGCAACACAATTCTTGAAACACTCAAGTCTGACAAATGTGGATCACATTTAAATAAAATATTAAGACAACTCAGTTAAGTGACTGACAGCCAGAGGGGGAGCGAGGCATAGTTAATCATTTCTTCTTAAAGAAAAAATGTATTTCTAAAATATTTGTGGATCCGTTTCCTAAATTGCTTTGTAATCTGTAGAGGCGATTGCCCTTTAAACATCTTCCATAATATTAGTGTCCTTTTAAAGTTATAATCAATTTTCTTTCCATCCATTTCATCCATTTTCCAAGTTGGCATGAGTTATAGACTCTTCCCTGAGCTCTTCTTTCCTCCAAAATTATTGTAGAATCCAATTATGGCCTAATATTCAGTACTCTCTGGAATTGGAGGAGCTGCCTATAAAAAGTCAGACAGAAATGTGAGTACTGCATTTATTATTTGTTTATCAGCAAAGGAGGCATATTTTCATTGTAAGTGGAACCAAGATCATCATACGAAAAAAGCAGGTCTACATGCAATGCCATCGTCTTGTCAGTATTTTAACGAAACTGTACACCTGGTATGCAGATATGTAGCTAATGCCAAGAGAAGGTTCCAAGTCTATCATGACCTGTCTGTGCTCACTTGCAAAGAACAGAACTCACTCGAGCCACTTCAAGTGGTCAAGGATGTACGGCAGGGTATTAAAAGGAGTTCAAGACCAGCCTGGCCAAATGGTGAAACCCTGTCTGTACTAAAAATACAAAAATGTTAGTGGGCGTGATGGTGCTCACCTGCAATCCCAGCTACTCAGGAGGCTGAGGCAGGAGAATCACTTGAACCCAGGCGGCGGAGGTTGAAGTGAGCCGAAATTGTGCCACTGTACTCCAGCCTAGTGACAGAGTGAGACTCCATCTAAAAAAAAAAAAAAAAGAAGCAGCTACTGGCACTGGGCACCGGCCATGTGCCAGGAGATCTTGTAAATACCTCATAGGCAATAGTGCCCATCCAGTCTCACAACATCCCATGCAGTAGATCCTACTGTGCTTGCCATCTTACAGAGGAGGAGGTTAAGGCACCAGAGGAGAGGCAAACACCAGCCTGACCTCAGAACTCACCCTGTGAACTAGGAACCAGGACCACAGCACAGGGCTGTGAGTAGGACCAAGCTCGCTCTTCACTTTTTCTATGTTCCTGGTTCTTTCTGCTCAGGCAGTGCCTTCCAAACCTCTTCGTTCCTTTCAGGGCTTTCCTAAGCCCTTCAGCATCGAGTCCAGTTACACATTTATTTTCCTGTGACCTCGGATCTCTTAAGTTAACGGGATATAGTCATATATGTCAAAATACCCCCTATTATGATATGGAGTTTTTCACAATTTTGAAGCTCTTCTTTTGATTTTGAAAGCAAGTTCTGTATTTTCATCACAATGAGATGTGTCCCTATAAAACCTTGCATAAATGCCATTTACATATTCTCTCTCTTATACACACACTCACACATACCACACACACACACCACACACACACCACACACACACCACACACACACACCACACACACACCACACACACACACCATACACACACACACTACACACACACATACCACACACACACACCACACACACACCACACACACACCACACACACCCACACACCACGCACACACATACCACACACACACACCACATACACACACCACACACACACACACCACACACACACACCACACACACACCACACACACACCACACACACACACACACCACACACACACACCACACACACACACCACACACACACACCACACACACCACACACACACACACCACACACACACCACACACACACACACCACACACACACCACACACACACCACACACACACACCACACACACACCACACACACACACCATACACACACACACTACACACACACATACCACACACACACACCACACACACACCACACACACACCACACACACCCACACACCACGCACACACATACCACACACACACACCACATACACACACCACACACACACACACCACACACACACACCACACACACACCACACACACACCACACACACACACACACCACACACACACACCACACACACACACCACACACACACACCACACACACCACACACACACACACCACACACACACCACACACACACACACCACACACACACCACACACACACACCACACACACACACCACACACACACACCACACATACACCACACACACACACCACACACACACACCACACACACCACACACACACACCACACACACACCACACACACACACCACACACACACACCACACACACCCACACACACACCACACACACACCACACACACACACCACACACACACCACACACACACCACACACACACCCCCCCCACACACACACACACACCACACACACACACCACACATACCACACACACACACACCCCCCCACACACACACACCATACACACACACACTACACACACACATACCACACACACACACCACACACACCCCACACACACACACACACACCACACACACACACAGAGACAACTGAAGATTGTCCATAAGTCCCTCACTTAAATTGGTCATAAGATGTCTTTGTCACATATAATAAAATAAACATCTTGAGTCCATACAAATAGAATAAATAACAGAATAAAATGGGTAAATAAATGGGGGTGGAGAGAGAGGTCACACAGAAGAATTCTGCTAACAAATGCAGAAAGTATGAGGAAAATACTAAATCATCATTAGGCGAACACCACAGTAATGATGGTTGCAGGCAAGGTCTGCCAAATGTTTGTGGATAAAAGGGATATTTGCCTAGTGCTAAAGTATCTCCCCCAAAATGTCTATTAATCAGAGTGAAAAATATAGATGTCTGTTAATACAAAGGGAAAAATTAATACAAAAGGAAAACTAGTTCTTATTTATGTTTATAATTTCTTATTGTATTTCTTATGTCTTACATTTCTTACTGGTATTTACTTGTGCATTAAGCAATCAAGCAGACACTACCGTAACCTAATGATCAAGGCTAACAAAACCAACAATGACACATATTACATCGCGTGCCCCTGCTGCAATGCACTGATAAAGGCACTTCTGAAGTCTTCTTGCCTAAAACTCGTACTCTCCATCGAATCATAAGAAGACATCAGACAAGCCCAAACTGAAAGCCATTCTTCAAAATAACTGACCAGTGCCCTTCAAAAGTGTCAAAGTCAAGACAAACACGGAAAGACTGAGAAGCTATCCCAAATTGGAGGATATTAAGGAGCAAGAGCTCGGTGCAATATGGGATCTAGATTGGATCCTGGGACAGATAAATGATGTTGCAGGCACATGCGAAAACCTAAATGAAGTCTTTAGTTAATAGCATTACACCAGTGTTGGCCCCTGATTTTTTATAGATGGTTATATAGTCACGCTGATTGTTTGCAACCTTTCTGTAAGTCTAAAAGTATATCAAAATTACAAGTTACTATAAAAAAAAGATATCTGGGTCAGGCAAGCTCAGGTATGCTCCCTCGTCACCAGGACAGAGCCTGTATCTTCCTTCTCCCCATTCTCCCTGGTCAGTCCCCCAGGCTCCTGCCCAGGGCCTGCCAGAGTTGAGGAGCTTTAAACCACTTCAGTCCCACCTTGGAAGAGCACAAACTTTTTATTTATTTGGAGGGCTTTGCAGGGGAGCTGTTACGGGATTTTATGAAATGATGAAAGTAGTACGTGCTCATTGTAGTAAGTCAAAGAAAGAACATGTATAAAGGAAACAGCAATAAATGACTCATCCTGCCACGGTTCATCCCCACCCCGTGGACAGCACCGGCACGCAGCCTCCTGCACGCTCACCATGCACACGCGGACCGCAGGGGCCTGTGGTTCTCTCTCCTACACGTACAGAGAAATGGACTCAGATCACAAATAGTAATCGTATTCTGAAACTTGCTTTTTCATTTAACAATTCATCATGGGTATTTCTTAGATACAGAGATATGTAATTCTACCTAACGTTTAGAGGGTTGCATTCTATCCCAATATTGTATACTATGATTGTATTCTAGTTTAGTCAGCCAATCTTCTTTTGATGAAGATTTGTATCGTTTCCACTTTTTGCCATTATAAGCAATAACTATAGCTTTATCTATTGGCATTTTTGTTCCTGAAGAGCAGTCTCTAAAAGGAAAGGATTGCTATGATGAAGGAGAGAAACCTTCTTATTTTAATAAATACTCTCGTATTTACTTTCCATAACTATTTTGACAATGACATTCCCACTAGCAATGCATGGAGAGCCTTTTCCCCGCCCCCTCAAACTCTCACAAGCCTTAATTCATTCGGCAAGGATTTTTTTGTGCCGACTGTGTCTCGTTCAATTAAAATGTTGCTTTTAACATATATTAAATTCTCAGCAGGTGAGGTAACTCATGCTTGTAATCCCAGCACTTTGGGAAGCTGAGGCAGGTGGATCACTTGTGGCCAGGAGTTCAAGACCAGCCTGGCCAACATGGCAAAACCCATCTCTACTGAAAATACAAAAATTAGGCAGGCGTGCTGGTATGCACCTGTAATCCCAGCTTCTCGGGAGGCTGAGGCACGAGAATCACTTGAACCCAGGAGGATGAGATTGCAGTGAGCCAAGATTGCACCACTGCACTCCAGCTTAAAAATGTATAAGTACAAACTTTAGTTTTATACTATATATATATATTTTTTCAACTATTCACATTTCTAAGATTTAAATATTTCCCCTCCAGAAGTATGGAATTGCTCTCTATTTATTCAATAATTGATCTACATCCTACACAGAAATTTATACCTTTCTCTAAGTATGTCGTGAACCTTTTTGGTAAAATTTATTTTCTAGGGATTTTAGATTTGGGGATATGTTTTCATCTCATTCCCATGAGAAAACTAGTTGCTACTAAAAAAGAGAAGATACTGTTGATTTTGTTTCCAGCTACCTCTTAAAATATTCTAATTCTATTATTTATTTTGGCAAAGGCCCTTAGGTTTTCTCAATATGTAATCATATCATCTGTGAATAGAAAATTAATTTTCTGTTATCTCTGATGTTTAGTTCACTACATATAAGGCTCCATAAAGGCAAAAATTTTTGTTTGGTTTTTCAATATTATATCCTAAGCTTGGCACATAGTGATATGGATTGACTGTGTCCCCACCCAAATCTCATCTTGCATTGTAGCTCCCATAATTCCCACATAATGTGGAGGGACCTGGTGGGAGATAACTGAATCATGGGGGGCGGTTTCCCCCATACTGTTCTCCTGGTAGTGAGTAAGTCTCACAAGATCTGATGGTTTAATAAGGGGTTTCCTTTTCCCATGGCTCTCATTCTCTCTTACCTGCTACCATGTAAGACGTGTCTTTTGCCTTCTGCCATGATTGTGAGGCCTCCCCAGCCACATGGAACTGAGAGTCCATTAAACCTTTTTTTCTTTATAAATTACCCAGTCTCCAGTATGTCCTTATCAGCAGCATGAAGATGGACTAATATGCATAGTAAACTCTCAATAAGTATTTATAATACTCAATAAGTATTATTCATAAAGGAGGAAGGTGGGAAGGAAGGAAGGGAGGGAGGGAGGGAGGGAGGGAGGAGTTTGTTGCCAAATGTAATACTTGCTATTGGGTTTTAAGGAGGGAAACAGTATTTTGTTGCCAAACGTAATCATTGCTATTGGATTTTAACAAATTGTCTTAATCACATAGAGACAATTTATCATGGAACCATCTCTGCTGCATGACCTTTGACGTCTAACCTGGATTAAAGAGCCTTGTGACTGTCTGTGGCATCTGGGGCTGTTTCCTTTAACAAAACAGGTTTCTACCTGCCAGTTCCCAGGCTGCATCTCTTCTACTCCGGAGTAAGATAGAAAAGGAGCTAGCATTTGCAGAGTGTCTGCTCTGTGCCAAGTGCTGTGCTAGGTGAATTGTATGAACCTCTCCTTCTAGTCTCCTAAAAGCCCCTGAGGGAGATATTATTCTGGTTCTTAAGTATTTCTTACTCTTGCCTCTGGTGAACATTTGTATTGGAATTATCAGTCCCTACAGAGGAAATATCGCTCACTTAACTGGAAGGCACTTCACAAAAAATAAATCTCACATCTAAATGTTTGCCACAAACCAACTCTCAAAGTCGCCCTTTACCTTATTCACCAGGTTTGCTTTTGAATGACAATTTTATTGTTTTAAAAAGAAAAAATGTCAATCTCCGGATGACAAAAATTTCTCCTCTTGTGCATAGTCACAAGAAAATATTGCCTACTCTGAACATGTTTCTTAAAGTAGCATTGTAAAACTGTGTGAACATTTCTCAAAAAATTAAACATAGAATTCTCACATGATTCAGCAATTCTACTTCTGGATATATTTCCCAAAAATTGAAAGTAGGACTTGTTTGTACACCCATGTTCATAGCAGCATTATGCACAAGAAGCAGAAAGTGGAAAGAATCCAAGAGTTCATTAGTGGATGAATGGACAAACAAAATGTGTGTGTGTGTGTGTCTGTGTGTGTGTGTATACATATATATATATAGTGTGTATATATATATTTATATTTATATATATTATTGAATTTTACTCAGGCTTGGAAAGGAATGAAGTGCTGACACATGCTATAACATGGATGAACCCTGAGGACATTATGCTAACTGAAATAAACCAGTTGAAGGCCGGGTGTGGTGGCTCATGCCTGTAATCCCAGCATGTTGGAAGGCCAAAGCAGGTGAATCACCTGAAGTCAGGAGTTCAAGACCAGCCTGGCCAACATAGTGAAACCCCGTCTCTACTAAAAATACAAAAGTTAGCCAGGCATGGTGGCACACACCTGCAGTCCCAGCTACTTGGGAGGCTGAGGCAGGAGAATCGCTTGAACTCGGGAGGTGGAGGTTGTGGTGAGCTGAGATCACGCCATTGCACTCCAGCCTGGGCAACAGAGCAAGACTCCATCTAAAAAAGAAGAAAAAAGAAATAAGGCAGTCGCAATAGGACAAGTGCTGTGTGATTCCACTTACGTAAAGTCCCTAGGGTAGTCAGACTCACAGAGACAGAAAGTCGAGTGGGGGTTGCCAGGGGCTGGGGGAGAGTGAGGGGTTAGTGTTTAATGGGAACAGAGTTTCAGTTTGAGAAATGAAAAGTTGTAGAGATGGATGATGGTGGATAGTTACACAACAGTGTGAATGTACTTAATGCCACTGATTAGTACATTAAAATGATTAAAATCATAGGTGTCATGTTATGTATGTTTTACCACAATAAGAAAAAGTGTTTAACTGTTTGAGTGGGAGTGGTGTGCTTTTCCTCTCCCCATGCTGCCGGCAGGTGGGTATTAGTTTATTGGAAAATAAGTAATAACAGCATAAAGCATGGAGTTAGACAGACAGACTTCCAGGTCTGGCTCTGCGGGGTCTCAGCTGTGGGACCTGAGGACAGTCACCACACCCCAAACCCTAGGTGATTATGTGGAATTTATACATCAGGTTTATCACCAATGCCCAGCACAGAGCCTGCCCCGTGGAGGCTGCAGGTGTGAAAACACAGACAGTAACCTACTTGTATTAGTCCATTTTCACACTGCTGATAAAGACATGCCCAAGACTGGGCAATTTACGAAAGAAAGACATTTAATTGGACTTACAGTTCCACGTGGCTGGGGAAGCCTCACACACATGGCGGAAGGCAAGGAGGAGCAAGTCACATCTTACATGGATGGTGGCAGACAAAGAGAGAGAACTTGTGCAAGGGAACCCCTTTTTTAAAAACCATCAGATCTCGTGAGACATATTCACTACCATGAGAACAGCATGGGAAAGACTTGCCCTCATGATTCAATTACCTCCCACTAGGTCCCTCCCACAACATGTGGGAATTCAAGATGAGAGTTGGGTGGGGACACAGCCAAACCATATCACCTGAATCTCATATCCTTGGGAAATATTGCTGCTTAATTCTCTAATTGTGAGAAACATGCTCATTTGTTCTGTATCTGTTTCTTAAACTATAGCCAAAACTTCAATCACCAAAACAATATTTAATATTTCATAACTTAGTAAAAAGCTATAGTAACCAAGAAAGCATGTACTGGCATAAAGATAGAGTTATCCTTTAACAGAACAGAACTGAGAGTCCAAAACTGAATCCTACATTTATGGTCAATTGGTTTTCAACAAGGGCATCAAGACAACTCAGTGGGGGAAAGAACAGTCTTTTCAACAAATGGTGCTGGCACAACTAGATAACCCACTGAAAAGAATGAAGTTGGACTTCCTACTTCACAGCACTTACAAAAATTAACTGAAAATGGATCATGGGCACATATGTAAGAGCTAAACCACAACACTCTGAAGAAAATATAGGAGTAATTCTTCAGGGCCTTGGGTTAGGCAGTAGTTTCTTAGATGAGACACCAAAAGTAAAGGATAAATTGGACTTGATATATTAACAACTTTTGTACTGCAAGCAATACCAACAAGGAAACAAAAAGACAACACACAACCCACAGAATGGGATGTCATCCTGTATTCAAGAAACACATATGATGTATATCTAGAATATATATATATTTTTAAAAACCTATAACTCCACAATAAACAAAAAATCTAATTTAAAAATGAGCAAAGGATTTGGGTAGGTGTTTGTCCAAAGAAGATATATAAACATCCAATAAGCTCATGAAAAGATGTTTAACGTCATTAGTCATTGGGGAAATGCAATTCAAAAACACAATGAAATACCACTTCACACTCACTGGAATGGCTGTAACAAAAATAACAAGTGTTGGCAAGGATGTGGAGAAGTTGGAAATCTTCATATATTGCTTGGAGGAATGTAAAATGGTGCAGATATATTGGAAAATGATTTGGCAGTTCCTCCAAATGTTAAATGTAGAGTTGCCATATGACCTAGAAATTTTACTCCTAGGCCTCTACTCAAGAGAAAAGAAAATATAGGTCCACACAGAAACTTATAAGCAAATGTCCATGGTAGTGTTATTCATAATAGCCAAAAAGTAGAAACAATTCAGATCTCCATCAGCTGACAGATTTTTAAAATGTGATATATCCACTCAATGGGCATTACTTGGTAATGAAATGAAATGAAATATTATCACATGCTACACATGAACGTACCTTGAAAACATACGCTAAATGAAAAAGTCAGACCCAAAGGGCACACACTGTATGGTTTATTTATATGAACTGTCCAGAATAGGCAAATCTATAAAGCCAAAAACCACACTAGCAGTTGCATAGGGCTTGGGGTGGGATGGAAAATGCTAATGGAACAGATACGATGTTTCTTTTTGAAGGGACAAAAATTAAGATTAGATTGCGGTAATGGTTGTACAAGCTTGTGAATATACTAAAAAAAAAACAATGGATTGTACACTTGAAGCAGGTAAATTGGATGGTATGTTAGCTACATCTCAATAAAGTCATGTAGAATAAGACATATAATAGAAGAAAACAAGTAAATAAAACTTTGAGGTGTAAATTCTTCAAAATGTTTCACATAGTCCATGCTTTTTCTTTTTTTCTTTGAGACGGAGTTTCGTTCTTGTTACCCAGGCTGGAGTGCAGTGGTGCAATCTCGGCTCACCGCAACCTCTGTCTTCCAGGTTCAAGTGAGTCTCCTGCCTCAGCCTCCCGAGTAGCTGGGATGACAGGCATGTGTCACCGCACCCGGCTAATTTTGTATTTTTAGTAGAGATAGGATTTTTCCATGTTGGTCAGGCTGGTCTCGAACTCATGACTTCAGGTGATCTGCCTGCCTTGGCCTCCCAAAGTGCTGGGATTACAGGTGTGAGCCTCAAGGCCCAGCCGTTTCTACATTCTTAGAGAGGATACTCCCAACTGAATCTCCCTCTCCTGACTCCCCTTCCTTTCTCTTTTTGTAAAGAGGCGCTCAGGCCCTTGATGGGGTCTTCTCACCCCTGCGCCACTCTTCGTTATTCATCGTTTGAGAAGTTTTCTTTCTTTCTTTTTTTTTTTTTTTTTTGCCATCTTTATCTCTGTCCCTTACTGCCATGTTCTCAGTATGGCAAAGGGCAGAACATGAACTTTAGTGACACTGACTCAGTGGCTCAAAAAGCGTTTTTGGATTCCTACTCACTTTGGGATAATTAATTTTTATTCCTGAGTCAATCCTGGGTAAGTGAATCATGTGTTTGCTTAAACAGTACTGGTGAATGGTCCCATTGTAGACACGAAGTTCTGCACTTGCTTTTAAGGTTAGCATTTACTCATTTGCCTTTTAAACCTGTCATCATCTGCCCTTCTAACAAACATCTTGAAACTGTCTGTCCATGCCATGCGTGCATGTGTGTGTGTGTGTGTGTGAGCATGCTACTTCTGACTCTCCCACCCGCCAGGCCCTCCAGCTGGAGCACTCTATTACTCTTGATTGTTAGCAGATCCCAGATATTTTTTTCAAGGAATTGTTTTTTTCCTACATATTTACATAGTTTTTACTTTAAAATTATCAAGCACTGGAAAAATCACCTGGGAGTAGAAAGAAAAAACATCAATATGTTGATCATATTGATGATTGATTTCTATTTTTATTTCTGCATTTTTCTAGAGTTTAATTTTTCAATGAACTGTGGTTATCTATTTTTTTAAGTCATAAAAACGTGCTACAGTCATAGCTCCCAAGGTCTGCCCTAATTTTGCTTTTGGCACTGGGTAATAGATGGCATTTGCTTTTGCAACACTCCTCTACAACGTTCAGAACTTCATTTATGTCAGACTATTAGGGAGTTTAATGAATAACTTTTCCCCAAAAGAAAAGATTCATGGCTGGGCACCATGGCTCACACCTGTAATCCCAGCACTCTGGGAGGCTGATGCAGGTGGATCACATGAGATCAGGAGTTTGAGACCAGCCTGGCCAACATATTGAAACCACATTCCTACCAAAAATACAAAAAAAAAAAAAAAAAAAAAAAAGTTAGCTGGGCATGGTGGTGCATTCCTGCGATCCCAGCTACTCGGGAGGCTGAAACAAGAGAATCATTTGAACCCGGGAGGTGGAGGTTGCAGCGAGCCAAGATTGCGCCACTGCACACCAGCCTGGGCAACACGGCAAGACTCCATCTCAATAAATAAATAAATAAATAAGATTCATATGGCACCTAGTTAATTTCATTTACCCAATACTTTATCAGATATTGAAGAAGCTCTTTTTCACCAGCTACTAACCAAAAACAATTTATTCAACTAGGTTTTCTTTGCATGAGTTGTTCTATATGTAACAAGAAAGCGAGAAAATAAATATTTTTAAATGTCACACTTTCCTGTAATAATAATAATAATAATAATGAATAAGAGTTTATAGGCTGGGTGTAGTGGCTCACGCCTGTAATCCCAGCATTTTGAGAGGCTAAGGCAGGTGGATTACTTGAGGTCAGCAGCTCAAGACCAGCCTGGCCAACATGGTGAAACCCCATCTGTACAAATACAAAATGTTACTCTAAAAATACAAAAATTACCCAGGCATGGTGGTGGGCACTTATAATTCCAGCTACTTGGGAGGCTGAGGCAGGAGAACTGCTTCAACCTGGGAGGTGGAGGTTGCAGTGAGCCGAGACCACTGCGCTCCCGCCTGGACGACAGAGTGAGACTCTGTCTCAAAAATAAATAAATAAATAAATAAATAAATAAATAAATAAATAAATAGCTTATAGATGGTAGGATGACTTCCTCAGCAAGGTGGCCTAGATAGATCAAAAAACTTGTAGGCACTTCATTGAGCAGTGCTGTGTAACATCTTTCATGTCTACTCAGAAGGAAACACACATGCAAACACACACACACACACACAGAGGACATGGACGGACAGTTTCAAGATGTTTATTAGAAGGGCACATGCTGACAGGCTTAAAAGGCACATGAGAAAATACATGCAATGTGCTTCTTGAAAAATTCAATGCCCTGTTAAGGTCACTTTTCCAGCCTCTGACCAGATGCCTATCAAAGCTGTCTTGAAAGATGCTGAGAAAATACTTTGAGACACGCACACACACACACGAACGTATCCCTGATATACATTAAAATACTTATTTCAAGGAATTGGCTCACATGATTGTGAGAGCTGGCAAGTATAAAATCTGTAGGGCAGGTATAGGAGAGCAGAAGAAACTTCTCCTCTACGCACTTAGGGTCTGTGCTGAGAGCCTGTGAATTAAACTGACAAAAGACAGACTGCCAGGAGAAAAGACACTCAAATTTTATTTTCAGTGTTATGTGCAAGGGAGGGCTCCACAGAAAAGAAGTGAAACCCCAAAGAAGTGCTTTGTCTCAGGGGTTTAAATACCATTTAAACAAAAGATGATAAATTGTGAAATGACTAGATAAAGGAAAAGGTGTTTGGGGCCTTGAGGGGCAGTAAATTATGGGAAGATAAATATATGGGGGAACTGGCCAGGCGCGGTAGCTCACGCCTGTGATCCCAGCACTTTGGGAGACTGAGCCGGGTGGATCACGAGGTCACGAGTTTGAGACCAGCCTGACCAACATGGTGAAACCCCGTCTCTACTGAAAATACAAAAATTAGCCAGGCGTGGTGGCATGTGCCTGTAATCCCAGCTACTCAGGAGACTGAGGCAGGAGAATCACTTGAACCCAGGAGGCGGAGATTGCAGTGAGCTGAGATCGTGCCATTGCACTCCAGCCTGGGCGACAGAGCGAGACTCTGTCTCAAAAACAAAAAAGAGAGAGAGAGAAAAAAAACATATGCAGGAAACTAATGGTGCATAAGGATGATTTTGTAAGGTTTGCTTATGCTGCCTCATGTCAGTGCCATCCCCACCTCTGCTGATAAGGGTTGTTCTCCTCTTTCTGGGAGGGGACCAGAGACAGGAGGTCAGGGTAGGACACTTTCACGAGGGAAATTTATCCCCTGCTTTTAGACGGAAAGGAGGAAGGCAGAGAGCTCTCTCTGTGTCTGCTTTTTCTCAGCTGCATTCAGCTAAAAATAATTCCTATGCCAAATGTCATATTTTGGCGTGGCATATTCTGATCTCTGTCAGAGGCCAGCAGGTTGGAGACTCAGGCAGGAGTTGATTCTGGTGTCTTGAGACAGAATTTTTCCTTCTTCAGGAAACCTCAGATTTAGGCTCTGAAGGCCATTCCCCAGACCGGATGAAGCCTACCCATATTATTGCAGGCAAGCTCCTTTACTTAAACCCAACTGATTATAGAGGTTAGCCATATCTATCATCTACAAAATACCTAGATTCATGTTTGATTAAATGGAGGGTTACTATAGTCTAACCATCACACCTTCCAAAGCATTTCTCCTTCTTCCTCCCTAACCTCCCCCCCAGCTCCTTTGAAGTCCCTGCCACCTGCTGGGAACCTCCCTCTGTCTCTCCTTGTTGCTGTCCACAGTAACAGGGAGAAAGATCTAAGCTCCTGACTCCTCGCTTTCCTCTCCATCCCTATTCTTGTCATTATCCTGAGATGGGTCAAAATAGTGCCAGTCAAGGGACCCCAGATGAAGACTTGTCTGGCCCATAGTTAGTTGCCTGTCTTATAGCTCCATCTACTACAACTAGGGAGACTGTGGAATCAGTACTTCTTACATTGTTATTCCTGGGCTGATGGCTGGATGCTTTCCATCAGTTATCTCTCAGTGCACATATATTCACTAAGCCTCAGATCGTTATCTAAGAGCTCCTAGAATCTCCAACTTCATTATCACTAAAAGTCTGACCATTCACACCTCAAAACAAAGGATTCTGAACAAAAAGCAACAGTAAACACAGCCCCATTATGTGGCTCATTCTTGAGCCACATAAACCCTAAACTCTTGGGAGATGCCCAAGACTATGTCCTGATGAAATGGTATCTGAGCAAAATAATTGTCTTTGAAAAACTTCATTTGTGAGCTTGCCTCAAGATAAGACTCACCCCATTATGCCTGAACCCTGAATCCATCACAGGGTGGCTATTTCTGGCAAAGGAACTCAGAGTTAATTTTCAGGCATTTGGAGAGCTGGGACATAAATCAGTAAGACATTATTTCATTTTATAGGAAGCAAAATATCCAGCATTAATATACTCAGCAGTATATCTATATCTATATCCATCCAGCCAGCCATCCATCCACCCATCTGTCCATCCATCCATCTGTCCATCCATCCATCCATCCACAAATAAAAATTGTCTGCAGCCCAGGCACAGTGGCTCATCCCTGTAATCCCAGCACTTTGGGAGGCCAAAGATGCTGAATCACTTGAGGTCAGGAGTTCAAGACCAGCCTGGCCAACATGGTGAAACCCAGTTTCTACTACAAATACAAAAATATTAGCCAGGTGTGGTGGCATGCTCCTGTAGTCCCAGCTACTCTGGAGGCTCAGGCAGGAGAATAGCTTGAACCTGGGAGGTGGAGGTTGCAGTGAGCCAGGATCATACCACTGTACTCCAGCCAGGGCAACAGAGTGAGACTCCATCTCAAAAAAAAGAAAAAAAAGAAAAAAAAATTGTCTGCAACTGTCTTCTACTCAGCAATACAAGTAACATCCCACAGTTACACTAAACCTGGACGCAGGCCCCACCCTCAATGTCAGACAGGTTAGAGGCAGCTGAAAATATTCAGTCATCCTTCCCCATTCAGACTTGTTCTGTCTAAACCAAAGGAAGACCAGGAGCCTAAATAACCTCCAGAGGATGCCAGCTGCTCAGCTCTCCCAGCTCCACAAGCTTGGCAGCACCCGACTGATGTCAACTTTGCGTTCCATGTTTTCCCAGACTACAGCAAGGTGCACAAAAGCGGCCCACTCTTGAGGTACATGCATTGACACCTACTCTACGCCAAGCATGCATTAGGCACTGGGGACACAATATTTTCCCCTCAACAGTTTGCAGTCTACTGAGTGAAATGCCTAATGGGTTGTGATGAGTACAGGCTGTGGGAGTGTATATAAGGGGCTCCTCATTCAGGGCCGAAGTGTGAATGCAGGCTGGCCTTCCAAGCAGGCAAAATTCTGGGAGAGGTGAAGCACCCACCACACCTACGGCCCCAGGCAGGGGTGGCCATGGTGAGTCATGAGACGCAGGAAGGGGCCAGGGAGAGCCGGGCAGCAGGGCCAGCCAACCAGGCTGAGACTCCGGACTTACCCCGAGGCTTTTGAAGGTTTTCAGTCCTAGGAGTAGTAGGCTTAGTTTTGCATTTTATTTTTTCCCTATCATTTTGTCATTATAAAACTCCAAATATACAGAAAAAGTTTGGGAAAATAATACAGTCAATACCCAAAGGCACTCCAACCTAGATTCTACAACTCTTTCATTGTGCTGCATTTGTTTTTGTGAGCATTTTCGTTTGTTTGTTTACTGAATCATTTGAAGTAAGGAGCAGGCATCATTATAATTTACTCCCACACACTCAACATGCATTGCTGAAGAGCACTCCCCCACACAGCCTATCACAACTAAAGAAACTGATGATAATTCCCTACTGACATTCAATGCCGAGTCCCTGTCCAAGTCTCCCCAGTGGTTCCCAGAATGTCTTTTAGAGTTGGTGGGTGTGTGTGTTCGCAGGATGCCATCTATGTTCACCCATTACGTGTGGATATCAGGTCTCTTGAGTCCCTTGTAGTTTAGAACCAAGCTTTTTTCCCCATGATATTGGCTTTCTGAACAGTTTGGGTCGGTTGTCTTAAGAATGCCCCATATTCTGGATGTGTCACTGTTTCTTGCAGTGCCCTTTGGTTATTTTCTTTAGCCCCCATATTGCTTGTAAACTGAAAGGAACTCTGGAGTCTCCCTGTGATTCAGATTAAGCATTTTTGTCCAGACCATTTCATAGACGACGCCATAGCCCCTGTGTCTCTTCACTTCAGGGGGCCATGCAGGCCGCCCCGTTCTTAGTGATGCTAACTTGATCATGTGGACAATATGGGGACCCCAAGATCCATGCACCATAAAGGAACACCTCTTTTGCAAGTAACAATACTGGGGGTGTGATTCTTTGGCACCAAGTGACCGTCAGTTCTGCATCACTTTTGCAAATGATTCTAGCATCCACTTACAATCCTGATCAGAGTCATATTTAGGTTAGAGCAGGAAAAAAAAAAAAAGATTTATTTTCTACTCATCTTAATTTCATTGGCTGGAGCCCTGGGATTAACAAGGAAAATAGTTTGTTAATGTGCATTTTGCTCACATTTGGGATCACTCAGCCATGAGTAACTCAAATGGGTGATTAGAACTCAGCATTTTATAGCATCTTAACAAAGAAAAATAAATTTGTAGAGAAGTGATAAGACCAAAGAAAAGGACTTTGAATTTCTAAGGACAGCAAATTGTAGGAAGACAAACACAGGGGGAAGCTAGGGGATGATAAGGGCTAGTTTAAAAGATTTGTGATATAGATTCCATTGGTGTCATCCTGGCCTGATAAGAGTCTAGAGTTGTCTCCCATGATTAAGAATCTCCCTGCTCTTCTTGGTAGAGAAAAGGAAGAAAGAGGGTTTGTCCTGTGTTGTCGTTGTTTTTAATTGCTTTCAGCTCAAAATAATCCTTATGCCAGAGTGGCATATTTTGGGGCAGCACACTGTGAACTGCTCAGCATTCTACAGTGTGTTGGGGGGAAAAGAGGCTGGAGGACAGACATTAGTGTGGCCTCCACTGGCATCACTGAAGATAAGATGTTGGCCCAAGCTGGGGTGGGGTTGGGGTTGGACAGGAGAGGTGGTGGCTACCAAGGCAGTAGCAATGATGACATCTGGTGAGTAGTTGGATGTGGCACATTAATGGAGATGGAAGAGCCTAGATTTAGGCTTAGGCAGCTTGACGGATAACCCAGGAGGGAAGCAGGATGGCAGGATGGAGATGGGGCCCAGGGTCAGCCCCAGGGGCATCCAAGGGAAACCATGTGTCTGCTGGACCTGCAGGTCTAGCCCTCCTGAGAAAGGCAGGCCTGGGGGCAAGAGGAAGGTGGAGATCCTCAGCTCTCATCACCAGGATCACCAGGCAGAGCAAGGAGCCCTGAGAACCCAGCATTTCGGGAGTAGATGAGAAATAAAAACTTACTGATTTTATGAACTAGGAAGAAGAAACCCAAGAGATAGTGATATCAGAGAAAGTGAAAGAAAAGAGCATCTCAAGGTGCACGATGAAATATGCATTTGGATACAGTATGCACACACTACATAGTATGAACATTGATAAGCATGATGATGGAGAAAGCAGGAAAAAAAGTTAAGACAAGAAAAACCTTAGCATTAGCCTGGCCAACATGGTGAAACCCTGTCTCTACTAAAACTACAGACATTAGCTGGGCATAGTGGCACATGCCTGTAATACCAGCTACTCAGGAGGCTGAGGCAAGAGAATCACTTGAACCAGGAGGAGGTTGCAGTGAGCTAAGATCACGCCACTGCACTCCAGCCTCGGTTACAGAGCGAGACTCCATCTCAAAGGAAAACAAAACAAAACAAAACAAAAAAAACCTTAGCATTATGCACTCTTTCATTGAAATTTATTTTCATTTTTTAAAATGTCAGTCACATTTTATTAAATTAAGTCCATGCCCATTAAGGGGTCCCAGCCCACATTGTGGAAAATGCCCTGCCTGTGTGCAAGCCACCAGCGCAGCCTGCGCATACCAAGGGCCTTGCACCCTGGGGCACTGCCCTCACAGCATGAAACAGCAGATGGCGCAGAGCTCTCTGGCTGGGCCCAATGGGGCAAAAGAAGGGAAGATGCAGAGGTGAGAGGCAGAAAGAGGATGTGCCTGAAGCTGAGGGCTCACCTGATTAAGTTGCTAACTTTTCATCTCATACTTCTAGTTGATCTAAAAACCTGCATAGCTAAATGTCACGTAGCCGAGCAGTACTCACTAAACTCCCACTGGCTTCCTTACACTGGCTCTGCTGTGGGTCACTATAGTAACCAGCGCTTCGAGTTGTTTTTCAGGAACTATGGGCAGTGCTTGTCTAGTTTAAGCTCATTGAGCCCACCAGCCCTTCAGCTGAACCTGTGCGAATGTCCAAAGAGTGACTGACCTTTTGACCTCAGAGGGCTAAAAACTCCACCCTTGGATCAGCCTAGTGCTACCCTTTTCTTCACGTGTCCGGTGAAGAACCGTGCAGCCCCGTCAGGTTTTCATGAACTCCCATTACCTCCCCCTTCACCTCAAGACCACTTGGCTTTCTAGCCCATAAGTACCCTCGTGTCCTATTTTCAGAGAGGCAGATTGGAGACCTGTCCTCCTGCCTCCTCGCTTGACTACCTTGTGAATAAACTCTTACTCTTTTGCAAAATCCGTAAGTCACAGTGATCGGCTTACTGTGACATGCCCACAGGGCCAGCACCCGTGTAGGAACAGTGACCTACATGCAGGCTGTGCCCCTAAGTGCAGGGACAGCTTCATGTTGTCCCTCGGGCTGAGATCCTCAGGTTGTTCTGTTTCACCTGCACCAGTGCCCCTCAAGGGTGTCTGAGCTCATAGCACTTTGCTGCTATGAGACCCCCTCAAATTCACCTGGAGAGCCTGTCCTAACTCCAAATCCTGGGGTGGGCAGTCCCCCTGTCCACAAGAGCCCCGACTTCCTTTTACGCCTCGGTAGCACCCCTCTAGGCCCAGGCACCAGCTCAAGGCTGGGAGAGGAGGTAGCTTTGCCAACCTCACTACAGAACAAAACAAAACCTCACAGAAGCAGCCTGTGCACTCCCTAACCCCAGGCAAAGGGGCCTCCTGAGCATCCATTCACATAGCCACAGGGAAGGCTTAGCTGCTGCTTTGCATCTGCCTTTCTAGGCTGTTTTTTGTTTGTTTGTTTGTTTGCTTGCTTGCTTGCTTCTTTGTTTTTAATCTCATTGAGATTTCATGAGGAATTAGCTAGAGTGCTCTGCTCTATCAGCGGAGCTACTGGAAGGACATCACTGAGCTTTTCAATGATCCATAAGAAACTTGGAGAAATTGGAGAGCAGCATGCAAACTTATATACTGGCTAACTTCTTAATGTATCCGCCCCCCCCCCCCCCACACACACACACACAGCCCCATTATGTGGAAATGAGAACAAGCAATTGGGGAACATACTTCAGCAACTCTTCTAGCAGGTACGGAATTGCTCATCATGCAAGAGATGAATCATTAAGAAGCAGAAACTATCACAGTTTTCAGTTAAACTTTCTTGCACTCTCTGCACTCTGCAAAGGTAAATGTGTTCTAAGTTTACATGTGAAAGTATTCATGGGGCTTCTAGGATATGTTTCAGTAAAATAGTAAAAATCTGCTTTCTCTCTCTCCCTCTCTCTCTCTCCTTCTCAGGTTCATTCAGGAAGGAACAATTGATTCAACTAAAAGAAACTAAGGCGGGCTTCCTGGGGAAAGGGGCACTTAGGCTGAGATTTGGAGAATCATCTTCAATTGGGGGAAGCATTTCAGACTTTGAGTAAACACGAGAAGATAGGAAGGTTCAGGACTCCTTTGGGAAGACTGAAGAGTCCAGGGAGATTATAGAGTAAGGTCTTGAGCAGTGTGTGCCGGGTGGGCAGGAAGGTGGTGAAGCTGGAATACAGATGATGCTTCCATCTGCAGGGAGTCAGGAGGATCAGGAGGAGCAGTCGGGGGTTTTCCCAAAAGGCAGTAACACGATCCAGTGTATTATAGAAACAGTCAGGCTCATGGCTGTAACTAAGGTGGGAGAACCTGAGTTTGGGAAGTCAAGGCTTGTAAAACAGTGCAGACCACAGTAAAGGGGCTCTTCCTCACCAGGGGATCGCCCCAGCCGGAGGACTCCTCCCTGTGCCTGAAGCCCCTCAGCCCTTTAAAAGCTGCCCCTAAGGACACCTCTTTACCAGAGAAGTGGCTCCGAATACCTAGAGAATAGAGAGGGGAACCAGAACACACAGAAAATAAGGTCCCCATCTGACCCCAGCAAAACGTGACGTCCGAAAGACCACTGCACCTGAGAGTAATTGTCATGTAGCATTTCTGCTTCCTGTATCCAGATACAAAAATAATGAATGAGGGGAAGCAGGCAAAGGAGACAAGCGTTCCCACCACTAAGTCCTTTTGTTAACCTTGGTGGAGTAGCACTCAACAGAAAAATAACAAAACTCACCTATTTTTACTTTAGTAGCTATAAAATTTTCATTTCAAACAATAAATTCTGCTCTTTGGTTTAAACACAAGGTTTGCATACACTAATGTTTCCTTAAAATCAAACACCAAAGAGTGACCGTAAGTCTCTCACTCGCCTGTGGCTTGTGTCTCCAAAGATGGCCCCAAGAGCCCCAAATCCTTGTAACTACCCTTCTGCAGTAATCCCTGAAAGGAGTCAAAGCATGCCACCCCCAAATATACCACTTCGGCATAAGGATTATTTTGAGCTAAAGGCAAATGAGAAACAGCAGAAGCAGGACAATCTCTCTATTGTCTCCCACCTGGGTAAAGGAGGGCACAAATCTCCCTTGGTGAAGGGGTCCCCCCTGCCAGGAAGAGGAGACAATGCTCATCCCCTGATATGGTACTGGCTTCAATCTGCGTAAAAAAACTTACTAAATAAACCTTATCTTCCATTAGTTTTCCCCCACATATTTGACATTCCACAGTTTATCACCACTAGAATCTCAAATCCTTTGCCTTTGCCTTGTCATTTTGCCACAAATTTACAGTCTTTGTTGAAATGGTGTATGAGTTCTCAGTCATAACTGTTTCTTTGGGTTTTCACTTTCTGTAAGACAATTGTTTACATGCAAACATTTTTTTAAAAAAATATTTTTGAGGCAGGCTCTCACTCTTTGAGACGGAATCTCCCTTTACTGCCCAGGCTGGAGTGCAGTGGTGCAATCTTGGCTCACTGCAACCTCCGCCCCCTGGGCTCAAGTGATTCTCCTGCCTCAGCCTCCCAAGTAGCTGGGATTACAAGCATGCACCACCATGCCTGGCTAATTTTGTATTTTTTTTTTTTTTTTTTTTTTTAGTACAGACAAGGTTTCTCCATGTTGGTCAGGCTGGTCTCAAACTCCCAACCTCAGGTTATCTGCCCGCCTTGGCCTCCCAAACTGCTGGGATTACAGGTGTGAGCCACCACGCCTGGCTGACTCTTGCTCTTTTGCCCAGGCTTGGAGTGCAGTGGGCACGATCTTGGCTCACTGCAACCTTCACCTCCTGACTTCAAGCGATTCTCCTGCCTCAGGGCTTCAAGCAATTCTCCTGCCTCAGCCTGCTGAGTAGCTGGGATTACAGACGTGCACCACCATGCCCAGCTAATTTTTGTATTTTTAGTAGAGATGGGGTTTCACCATGTTGGCCAGGTTGATCTCAAACTACTGGCCTCAAGCGATCTGCTCGCCTCAGCCTCCCAAAGTGCTGGGGTTACAGGCATGAACCACCATGCCCAGCCCAAAAATTAAGATATTAACATCACATACAATTTGTGTACTTTTTCTCTTGTTAATCTGTCCTTTGTCAGTTTAATTTGCAGGCCACAGACACTAAACCTAAAAGGGCAGAAGAAACATTCTTTCTTCCCTGCTTTCCAACATTGTGTCTGGGCTAAGCCTGAGACCCACTTTAGTCAACAGTGTAGCAGGTGACTCTGTGCTTGTTCAGGGCCTAACGTGTAGAGCTTGGCAATGTTTGTTCTTGTGCTCTTGGGAGTCCTGAACCACCATGTAAGACAGGGGTTGGCAAACCATGGCCCATGGGCCAAATCCAGCCCACTGTCTATTTTTGTAAATAAAGCTTTATTGTAGCAGAGCCATGTCCATCTGTTTATGGGCATTTATGGCTACCTTTGTATTATAATGGTAGAGTTGAGTACTTGTGACATAGATTGTATGGTCAAAGAGTCTAAAATGTTTGGTCCTGTACAGAAAAGTTTGCTGGCCCCTGATTTTAAAAGACCATTGACCTGCTGGAGAGACTACATGGAGAAGTCCTGAGGCCACAAGGAGAAAGAGAGAGGCTCAGCTGTCCATGTTCCATTTCCTAGTCCCAGGGCCAGGTGACTCAGCCCTATCACCATTCATTGTCAGCAGGAGAGACCCCAAGGGGGGTCAGCAGAAGAACCATCCTGCTGACCCCAGGCAATCTGAAGAACTGGAAAAATAAAATGGTAGCTCTATGCTGCTACATTTTTGGATGGTTTATTACACAGCAGCAGATAATCGGAACCTACCCCCTCCCCACCTCTAAACAAAAGTATTGGGCTGTGAATGTGAAGACGAACCAAAAACAAACAAACAAACAAAAACACAAGCACCATTGAAGATGAGTTACAAAACCATGACTGAATTAGTTCCCAAAGCTGTCTAATAGCACCACGTAACTGCTTGCAGAGTTTTTCTGAAGAAATACCATAACTCATCATGAAACCAGCTATTAAACCACAAAACTTCTGTTTCCTTCACCTTGTACGTCACCTCTACTCTCTGCAACAGTTTGACCGCATTTTAGTTTGTGGGTTTTTGCCTTTTAAATGAATCTTATCATTAGGAACACTGAGTACCCAAATAGTCCCCCAGGGCAGGAACTTCTCATCTCTCTTAACACAGAATGTCCACTTGTGTGTTCTTTCAGATGCGGGATCTTCTTGCCCTGAATTTCTAGAATGTGTTCTTAAAGAAACATACCTATTATTGCAAAGTATCTCAATTTTTTGAGAGACAAGGATCACTGTGAATCCAGCTCATGGTGTCAATGGCTTTCTCATCATAAATCCATCAGCGATATTAGTTCTTTAGAGAAAGTAAAAATCAGAACAAGTTCTATTTGTCACATTTCCTCAACCACATCTGGAGAGAAGCTTCAAGTGAGTGAATCCAACATATCACTGTGATTCTGGGAGCACCGTTATTTCTGTTTTCATGAAGCTGTCTCTAAGGAATGATTTAAGGAATGAGTTAGTTCTTTTGGGAAAAAAAATTAGTGCCCCCCCCCCCGCCACCCCGCCTACTGCCTGCACACCCACTCTCGGAAATATTGCCTGCCCATACTTACCTGCTCACCAAGCTGTTCCCTATTCTAGAAGTTTCCACTCTCCCTTGAGTATAAAAGGTTCAACTCTAGTTTAGTGGGTGGTAACTGCACCATGATCTGGGGAAATCAGCACTTTTTTGTGGGTGTTGCTGCCCAGGGACCAAAGAGGACTTGAAGATAATCAGGCCAGCTCTGCAAGTCTCCAACCACACAAGGGGACTGAGCTCCCACCACACCCCTCAACCTCCTGCCGCCATCTTGCTCTCCCACTCCCTGACTCTCACACAGCTCAGCTGCCCTTTGCTGCCCCTCGCACTCCTCAGAAAGCCACCTCCATCCTCTCGACTGAGTCTCCCCCCTCCCTTCCTCCCCTCTGTCACCCCAAGGGCCTAGGCAGAGCACAGGACAACATGGAGTGAGGAAAGGGAGGAGCTCAGCCAGCTAACCATCCCTGCCCACCACATGTGAACAAGACAGGCTTCTCCAGAGACAGAGCCAACACGGTATGCACAAAGGAAGAAATTTATTTGAGGAATTGGCTCACACAATTATGGAGGCTGACAAGTCCTGAGATCTGCCATCTGCAAACTAGAGACCCAAGAAAGCCAGTGTTATAATTCACTCTTGTTCCAACAGCCTGAAACCAGGGGAGCAGATGATGTAAGTCCCAATCCCAAGGCAGAAGAAGAAGAAATGAGATGTCCTAGCTCAAGCAGGGAGGTAAGGGGGAAAGACAGCAAATTCCTCTGTTCTCTGCCTTTTGTTTTGTGCAGACCCTCAAGAGGTTAGATGAAGCCCACCTACATGGAGAAGGGCATCTGCTTCACTCAGTCTGCTGGTTGAAATGCTAATCCCATCAGAAAACCCTCACAGACACACCCACATAATGTTTAGTCAGAGCACCTTATGGTCCATTCAAATTGACTCATAAAATAAGCCATCACATGGGTGAAAACATTCCCTGGATGGTGAGTTTTCTGTCTCCCCACCGTGCATGCACAAAGAGCTGTCTAGGTAGATTTGATTCCCATCTTTTACCTGCAAACATTTACCCTCAGCCTATGTGTGTTATTTCTCATCTTTACAATGTATTATTTCTCATCTTTACAATGTGTATTATTTCTCGTCTTTACAATGGCCCAGAGAGGAGTTCCTGAGTCCTGGAGGGAACTGAGGTAAAAGTGTAATCACCTGATGGATTCTTCTTGCTCACTGCACAAAATCCATCCGCTGAGACCAGGGCATTGCAATAGAGAAAGAGTCTAACTGACATAAGGCTGGCCCATGCAGGAGAAATGAAGTTATCACTCAAGTATTTGGTGGGCCGGGGGACTAGGGAATGGGTGCTGCTGACTGGCTGAGGATGAAATCATAAAGGTGTGGAAAACAATCCTTGTGCACTGAGTCCACCTCTGGGTGAAACCCCAGGACCAGCTGAGTCATGAGTCAGGGGTCCAGGTGAAGTCAGTCTGAAAAAAATTCAGATGAAACCAATCTTAGGTTCTACAATAGTGATAGTGATGTATCCATAGGAGCAATTGGGAAAGTCACAAATCTTGTGACCTCTGGCCACATGACCCCGAGCAGTAAGGGATTATAGAAATTACGCCATCATTTAGGCAGAGTTCAGGCTTCTCTCACAATTCTAATCTTGTGGTCCTTCATTAGTCTTACAAAGGCAGTCTTTGGTCCCTGAGCAAGAAGAGGGTTAGTTTTATGGAGGGATTTACTTTTACCCTTGCTTTTAAGTTAAACTATAAACTGTATTCCTCCTAAAGTTACCTTGGCCCATGCTGCCTTGACCAAGGACAGCTTGGAGGTCAGAAGCAAGATGCAATCAACTAGTCAGATTTATCTCACTGTCATAATTTTGCAAATGCAGTTTCAGAGGGAATGAGTAGGGAGAGGTGGAGGGCCTCTTGTAAGTTATTTGCTGAAGAGCACGCAGTTAATGGGTGCAGTTCACACAGGCTTTCTTTTTTTTTTTTTTTTTTGAGATGAACTCTTGCTCTGTCACTCAGACTAGAGTGCAGTGGTGCAATCTCGACTCACTGCAACTGCCACCTCCCAGGTTCAGGCAATTCTCTGCCTCAGCCTCCTGAGTAGCACCCGCCACAACACTCAGCTAATTTTTCTATTTTTAGTAGAGACGGGGTTTCACCATCTTGGCCAGGCTGATCTTGAACTCCTGATCTCATGATCTACCTATCTTGGCCTCCCAAAGTGCTGGGATTACAGGCGTGAGCCACCGCACCCAGCCTAGGCTTTACTTTTTTAAAACTCTCTTATTTTATTTACCAATACATATTCATGAAAACAAATCAACCCACACAATAAAGCACCAATGAGAAAGACAATTTAATCACTAAAATTGTAGCACCTCAAAGTACAGTTGACCTTGAACAATGCAGGGGTTAGGAGCACCAACTCTCATGCAGTCAAAAATCCTCATATAAAATTTGACTCCCCCCAAAACTTTACAGTAATAGCTTGCTGTTGACCAGAGGCCTTACTGATAACATAAATAGCCAACTAACACATATTTTACATGTTATATATGTCATATACTGTATTCTTAAAGAAAAGTAAGCTAGAAAGAAGAAAATGTGATTAAGAAAATCATTAAAGAGAAAATATATTTACTATTCATCAAGTGGGGGCAGCTCATCATGGAAGTCTTCATCCTTGTCTTCAAGTGGAGTAGGTCAAGCAGGAGGAAGAGGGAACGGTCTCACTGTCCCAGGGATAGCAGAGGTGGAAGAAAATCTGCATATAAGTGGCCCACACAGTTCAAACCTGTGTTGGTAAAGGGTCCACTGTGCATCCAGTCCTTGTCTCAAACCAAAGGCTCAGCCTTGTTCTAATGCTATTGTCTCTAAGGTATTCCCTTACATATTCACATCACCGCTCCACTGCAATGCACTGCTAAGGTGCTTACACCCTGTCTCTGGTTGCCCTAGTCGAGGAGGGCTCAGTGGCAGAAGGGACAAGAGTTCACCGACAACCGAAGCCCTGGCCCCAGGGTGCTCTCTTGGGTGCTGGTGACTCCCAGTGTCCCCTCTTGGGCATATTTTGAGGTCTAGAGAACCGTTCTGCCTAACAGTGGCTGTCAGATAAGGTCTGTTTGGCAGATGCCTGAAGAGCCGTGTGCCTGCCAACAGACGTCCCCTGGCTTCCTTCCCACCCTTCCCACTATGAGGAGTCGGTGGTGGTGTTCAGCTGATCACAAGGAACCCAGGCAGAAAAGTCCCCTAAGGCTACTGCAGCTCTGGGGTGTGGCTGAATGGGATGCTCAGCAGGCGTTTGGGGAGGAAGGAAGGTAGACACCCTGAAGGCCTCTGACCCTACCTGAGGCCAAGGGTGGGTGAAAAAGTGTAGCATGAATGGCAGCTGGGAGAGCACAGAGCCCAGGGTCTACCCTGACTTCAGGGGGCCTCAGCCAGTCAGACTTTGAATAACACCAGCTACACTAGGGCCCCAATTTCTGTGGCCCTCTGCCATGACTAACAAGTCCCATCAATCAGGATGAACCAGATCTGACACAGGAACAAGTGGCCTGCCAATCTCAGGGGCTCTGCCCATCACAGTCACTTAGCACTGAGGCACCTCAGCGCTTCTCCACATGTGGGCTGGTTGGGCTTCCTCGCAGCATGGTGGCCATGCTTGACCAGGGCAGTCAGACTGCTTCCATGGTGGTCCAGGAGTATTCCAGAGAGCCAGCGGGAAACTGTCACGTCTTCATGACCTGGTCTTGAAAGTTAGGTAGCATCACTCCACCGTAACTTTGGTGGACAGGTCACTAAGGCAGGCCCAGAATCAAGGGGACCAACATTGACTCTACTTCTCGGTGGGTGGAGTTGTAAAGCCACCTCTTAGGACTGTCATGTTTTTCATAAGCTAATGTCTGTAAAGTGCTGAGAACCATTCCTCACAGTAATGCAGTTTATACAAGTGTTTCTTAAAGAAAGCATACTGCGCACAGGTTTGAAAATCATGTCTCAATAAGCCAACTCCCTGTTTGATATCCAGAACATTCCTGCATCACCCAGTGGGGGAAGCACCAAATCCTGTTGCTCTTTCACTGCCATGCAAGTGCCTGGCCATGGAAGTTGGAGTCAGAATCCTTGTCACACCTTCCAGAAGTTTCACCAGAAGTTCAGAGAATCCAGAGAGGGCTGGATCTCCACCCTCCCAGGGAGAGGGAACAAACAGTAGGCTGCAGCAGCCTGACTCAGGAGCAAATTCCTAGATGACTCTACCTGGGCCATGGAACACCGGGGCTCATGGCTGTGAAACTCAGAGCAAAAACAAGGCCAGTGTGGACTGAGGCTCTCACCCTCCACTGCACGTTCTAACCACCTGGAGACCCTCAGATGGCTCCATGCCCAGCCTCTCCCCAGACAGAGCTCTGAAGTGGGACCTGGGTTTCAGAATTCTGAAATCTCCCGAGTGATTTCAAGACACACCGAAGCCTGAAAGCAACTGAAGTGATGGGCTTCAGATGCTCCTGCGCTTGCGAGTGGCTTGGGGACCTTGTTAAGATATGGACTCTGACTCAACGGGACCAGCTGAAATTCTGCGTTACAAGCAAGCTCATGGCACTGTTGATGCCTCTGGTCTGTGGACCACACTTTGAGTAGCAGAAAAATAGAGCAGCATTTCTCAGTCTTGTCTTGTCTTTTTAACTCTATGCTTCCCACCGATTAACATACAAATCCCATGCCTTCTTTTAGTATTATTTGAAAACTGCACAGTAAATTAAATATTGCAACTAAAACCAAGTGTCAATTTGAGGGGACAAAATTCTGCACTGTTTGCACAACGCACTGCTGGGCCTTCCCATCCCACCAACACCCACAATCTGGGAAAACACCCTGTTGCAAAAACAACCAGAGGCGGCACCCATCCGGCTTCACCCAGGTTTCCACCGGCTCCTTCACCCGGCACCTAAAGGACTCACCACCCACCCCCTGTTGGGGTCTTGCTTCACCCATCAATAAGCAAGATAATATCAGGTGGCCTCAAAGGGCCTTTCCGATATCACTAGGGACTTTTGATCTGAAATCATCTTTTAATCTTTTCCATCCCATGGATCCTCAGCCTCCTCTGTAACTTCCAGGAAAGAAGCAGGACTCCAACAGCATTTTCTACCACAGGCACTTGTGCCCAGGGACTTTCCTGACAAGGACATGAACGGGCACATCAGGGTTGGAGACCACGCCATAAGATGCTGGCAGGAACAAGGCCTAAGCCAGGGGTTGAGGAAACTTATCTATAAGGGCTAGATGGCCTCTCAGGCTCTGCTGCTGTGAGTTCCCGCTCACCGTTATTCAGCTCCACCCCTGAAGCACAAAGAGCCACAGATGGTGTGTAAACAAAGAGTGTGACTGCGTTCCAGTAACATTCACTTCACAAAAACAAGCGTTGGGCCTGGGCTGGATTTGGCCCGCAGGCTGTAGTTACCGGAGAGCAGTGCTTCTTAAACTTTAATGGCACAGAGATTACTCAGGGATCTTGTTAAAATGCAGATTTTGAGAACATGGATTTGAGAGCAACACTGTCCAACAGAAATATGATGGGGCCAGGCAAGGTGGCTCATTCCTGTAATCCCAACACTTTGGGAAGCTGAGGCAGGAGAACAGCTTGAGCCCAAAAGTTCAAGACCACTTGAGGCAATATAGTGAGACCCTGTCTCTATAAAAAAAGTAAACATTAAAAAAATTGGCCGAGGTGGGAAGATCACCTGAAATCAGGAGTTCAAGACCAGCCTGGCCAACATGGTGAAACCACGTCTTTACTAAAATGAAAATGCAAAAATTAGCCAGGCATGATGGTGGGTGCCTGTAATCCCAACTACTTGGCAAGCTGAGGCAGGATAATTGCTTGAACCCAGGAGATGGTGGTTGCAGTAAGCCGAGATCATATCACCGCACTCCAGCCTGGGCAGCTGAGCAAGACTCCATTGCAAAAAAAAAAAAAAATTAGCTGAGTGTGTTACCACACGCCTGAAGTCCCAGCTACTCAGGAGGGTGAGGTGGGAGAATCACTGGAGCCCAGGAGGTCACGGCTGCAGTGAGCTAAGATTGCACCATTGCACTCCAGCCTGGGTGACAAAGCAAGACCCTGTCTCAAAAAAATAAAGAAATATAATGGGAGTCACATATGAAGTTTAAAATTTCCTGGTAGAGACTTTAGGCTAAAAAAAAAAGTGAAATTAATATTAATAAGATACTTTATTTAACCAAATATACCCAAAAGAGTATGATTTCATCATGTGGCACTAACCACATTTCAAGCACTCAGTAGCCACGTGTGGCCAGTGGCCATAGTCATGTTTACACAGGATCAAGCCTGAGAGTCTGCATTTCAGACAAGCTCCCAGGTGACAAGAATGCGGCCAGTCCAGGGACCTCACTTTGTAGCAAGGGCCCAGAGAACGCTATCTTCTACCTGGGCTGGTGAGACAGCTGTGGAGCTTCTACACAATTTTCTGCAGGACATTTGGCAAACTGAATATGTATCCTAAGATAGGAATGCTTGAAGTCACATCTTAGGGAACATCCAACTCGTTGATACCATCCTTGTGCGTGATTATCAAGTAATCTTTCTCAAACACTCTTACCAGCTATTTTACACAAAGCCCAGTACATGGGGGCCCTGTCTCCTCCATATCACACAAAGGAAATGACATGCAGGGATAAGGAATGACAGGACACGTGTGTGCTGACGCCATCCCGTGGACTTTACACGGGCCTCTCCAAGAAGTTCACAGTTCCATGAGCGAGGCTTAGGAATTCCCATTTTACGGGGAAGGAACCAATCTCCAAGCTTAAGAAGCTGCAGCTAGAAATGGGCGACCCTGTGTCTGAGGCCCAAGTCCATTCATTTCCAAAAGGCTCATAACCCAAGGAGTGTAGCATACAAAACGTCACCAGGCATGAGTCACAGACATTTCTATTCCAATATCTTTAATAGAACATCTCTAGCTTATCAAACTCGTGATATGGCACAGACAAAATTGCTTACATTAAGCTGAGGGTTATTTTAAGAGTCTGTTTAAATTTTATTTATTTATTTTTTTAAGCCAAGAACTTCCAGTTTTTATTTTTATAACATCACTTAACAAGAAAAATGTTCACCCAAAATTTTAAAAATTAGGTTGGATTAATTTACAATATATGAATCAACTTAAAATATCAGCCCATTTATTTAGAGCCAAGGATGCTATTTAAACAGCAGAATTGCACCATTGATACTTTCACCTATATTTGACAGCACAGATATGCAAAAGTCATGCAACTTCCACTGACATCCTTTCCTCCCTCCAAAGTTGCATTCACATAATTTTATCTTAGGTCAGTTACAAGTTCTGTTTAAGAAGTCGTTAAGTGGGCTGGGCATGGTTGGTGGCCCATGCCTGTAATCCCAGCACTTTGGGAGGCCCGGTGGAGGGACTGGATGGGGGGAATCGCTTTGAGCCTAGGAGGTCAAGGCTGCAGTGAGCTGTGATTGCCCCACTGCACTCCAGCCTGGGAACCAGCGTGAGACCCTCTCTACAAAAGGGAAGGGGAAGGGGTAGGGGCAGGGGAAGGGAGAGGAAGAAAGGAAGGAGAGGAAGAAAAGGGAGAAAGAGAGGGAAAGAAGAAGGGAGGGAAGGAGGGAAGGAGGGAGGGAGGGAGGGAGGGAAGGAAGGAAGGAAGGAAGGAAGGAAGGAAGGAAGGAAGGAAGGAAGGAAGGAAGGAAGGAAGAGGGAGGGAGGGAGGGAGGAGAGAGGAAAGAAAGAGAAGAGAAGGAGGGAGAAAGGGAGGGAAGGAAGAAAGGAGAGGAAAGAGAGGAAGAACGGAAGGAGGGCAAGAGGGAGGGAAGGAGAGAAAGAGGGAGGGAAGCAGGGAGGGAGGGAAGCAGGGAGGGAGGGAAGCAGGGAGGGAGGGAAGCAGAGAGGGAGGGAGGGAGGGAGGAAGGGAGGGAGGGAGGGAGGAAGGAAGGAAGGAAGGAAGGAAGGAAGGAAGGAAGGAAGGAAGTTAAGCAATATAACCCTGTGGCAACATTTGTAAAAGTGACTCTGAGAAGACAGAAAGATCCTCTGTGAGATTGTGGGTGCCCCCAGCAGTTGGCGAGGCCTGCTGAAGATCATTTGGGTAAATGTCATGGTCACGCAGCCCCATTCTCTTCGCTGACCTCCAGATTTCCATAGTCAATTGTCTGCTGGACATTCCTCCCTGAGACGTCTCACAGGTAACTCGTTCCAAAGTCAATTTTAGGGCCCCCCTCCCCACTGCGCCCGTCCTCCTCCTGCTCTCCTGACCCCTTCAGTGGTCCCCACCCAGCCAGTTTCTGACACCAGACTCTGTCCTGGGCCTGCTCCTGCCTTCCCATCCCCACCCAAACGCGTCCTCTCGGCCTGGCCTGCACAGGCCCGGCCCACACCGCCCTGCCTGGGCTCCTGCTCCGTTGCTGCCCCGGCCCATGTCCCTCACGGCTGGATCCTGAGTCTGTCACCCGTTGGCGGCACCCAGAATGAGCCAAGCACCCTCCCCGCCGTCCCCAGGGTGCTGGCCTCGCTTCCGCTGCCCCTCCCGCGAGGCCTACCCCCACCCCCACCCCCACCCCGCGGCGCCCCTTGGTTCTCCTTGGCCCCTGGCCCCCACTTTACATCCTGATTTGTAACCCCCCAGTGACTAACATAGCCCCCACCTCCTGGCCTGTTCACAGGGGTCCCCAGGGGTGCACGGACAGTGCGCGGTTCCCTCGGCCAATCCAGAGCCCAAAGCGCGGGGAGCACGCGGCAAACGGTGGGGGAAACAATCCAGCCGGATCCAAAGCGGTTGCAGCAGAGAGGGAGGCATCCAATCCCGTCCACCAGCCCCTAAAGGCCGTCGTCCTGCCTGGAGAACCGAGCAGTGCTAGGCAAGATTCCCTAGTAAAGAAAAATATCTGACCGGCTCCAGCTCCAGCCCAAGCTGCTGGTCGGGGCGAGAGGCATGGGGACCTGTCCAGGGCAGGAGCCCCCGCACTTCGGCACGGGGTGGGGGGTGCGGGGCAGGGCGGAGCGTGCAGGCCCTGGAACCCCACTCAGAAAAGGCCTGAGCCGAGGCGCCTCGGCTCTGCCCAGCTCAGCCCCTGCCCTCCAATACACAGCCTCCTGTGGGCTTCCATCCTTCCTCCCCTTCCCCCACACCCACCCAAAACTCCCCCAGGGCTCTGCTGAGGCTTCCCTGCTGTCCCGGCAGGGGCTGTCGGTTCCGCAGGAGCACGCTGTGAGATGAGCACCGAGGGACTGAGGGACTGACGGATGGGGCCTCCAGGGGATACTGGGGAGGGCGGGTCAGAGCAGGGCCCAGAGGGGAGCGGCAGACGGGACACAATTTCGGGCCAGTACCCTCACGTCTACCCGTCTATCCGGGCTTCCTACTCCCACTCTGGTCCTTTGGGCCCAAGGCATGAGGTGGGGAGGACGAGGGTGAGGATCAAAACTCCTGGGTCCTTCCTGCCTCTGCGCCTGCCAGCAAAACAGCTGGTGAGTCCAAGGGCAGCTCAAGGGCAGCTCAAGGGCAGGCCACGGGAGCCACAGGTCCTGGCCATGCAGCAAAAGCATACAGAAGCCAGGGCAGTGCAGACACAGCAACAGGACAGAGGGGCCTGGCTGGAGAGCCAACGTCAGGGGTCTCTCAGGGCCCACAACACGGTGTCCTGCGTGTACTGGGGTCTCAGTTAAATAACGAAGGGGGGATGTGATGACGTTCATGTAGGCTTCTCCCTGCTTTTGGTGGTGCCCTGGCCCTCCTGTGCCCTCCTCCTGGCCCTCCTCAGATCCTAGGAGCTGTCACACACTCAACATCCCCAGGCAGCACCAGCACCAAAACCCCTCACTCCATAGCCCTCTGACACCTCGCTCAGAGTGAGCTCAGCTTCTTTTCTTCAAACATGTCTTCATCGCAGGGAGGGAATCGAAAACTCTCCTTCTGGCCACACACGGAAATGCAGCTGTCACCAGGTGGAAAAGGAGGAGAAGATGCAGTGGGCGCGGGTGGGCCTGGGTGGCCCCTGGCCGGGCTCTTACCCTCAGTTGGGGGACAGAGGCTGGTTGGAAAAGCACCTCCTTCCCAAGGCTTGAGGACAGGGCCGTCCCTGACACCTGCGCCTGGGCTGGTCTTCTGCACCCTTAGCCTCAGGTAGCCTCGGACCGCTGTGCTGTGGAGGGTTAGCCGTAGAGTTTTTCTGCACTTTGGGTCTCCTTCACCATCTGCAGCTGGACTAGGGGTCTTGGGTTGCCGGGAAGTCTTCTGTGAAGTAGGCTGAAGAGAGCCCTTCCTCACTCCGAGGGCACTGCAGAGCCCTGCCGCATTTATAAGTGAAAAGGGCGACTCCACCGTGATGGGGATCCTTCTGCCATTCCCCCAAGACCCCAGGATTGATGACAGGCATTCAGAACTGCAAGGGGCATGAGGGGGCTGCTGTGTCCTTGTCCGCGTGGCTTCCCAGGCTCAAACTGCTGCCTGAGAACAGGTGGCAGAACATTCCTGAGTATTTAACCCTTGGCTCCCAAGAGTGCAGGAACGACAGTTCTGTGCCTGAGGAAAAGATCCGCGTCGCTCGCACCTCACTTAGGACAACCTGTGCTTTACAGAAATTTACTAATGTTAAAGAACGATTTGTGGTTTCTTTGCTCAAATACAGGAAACTGACTTTTCTCAAAAATGAACTCTCCCTACCAATCTGCACCATGAAATTATTTCAGCAAACAAGAAAGTAATGGTTGCCCATCACCCCACACTGCCTGTGACTCCGCCATCACTCACACGCAAAGAAGGGTGTTCTCTCCTCTGCCTCTCAGTTACTAATTCTCTGTAAATGACCATTTGACATCACGGTTGGGGAGGATTCGGATCGGAGATGACTTCACCACTGCCACAAAGTATGGTTCTAGGAAGGACAGCCAGCCCCAAGGCCGCGAAGGTTCTGAAAAAGTGTCTTCTCATTTGAAGTCCAGTATTTCCTCGGCCCCATTTTTCTGTTAAACAATCCTTTTTCCTTGGAGATTGCTAAAGCTTAGCTCCAGGGCCAGCCTGAGCTCCAGCAGAACTGGGAGTGTATCCTGTGTCTACATAGCTCCCTTCCCTCCTGCCTTCCTACCGTCGAAGGAGAAACAGCGTGTAATTTGACTTCTTCCCCTTCTTCTCACTTGTCATACTGTGTTCTCTGCCTGGGCTTGTGTCTCCCCTTGCAGAGGCTGTGGACAGGAGCATCGAGAGCCACTTCCTGGAGCACATTCCCCGCCCCCGCAGCCTGTGGCTTCGGCCTCTGCTTCTGCAGGCAGCGGTGGAGGAAGTCAGGACTGTTCCTTCTGACCCGAACACCTACCTCCAAGTCCCCCCTGTCACCACAGAGACCCAGCAATGCAAGTGAGTCCTGTTTGACCTCGTCAATCATCGCAAACTGTAAAGGTGACTCAGATGCTCAAGAAATGAGCATGCACAGCAGTGGGCCCCAGACTTCCCGCAGGCCCAGGTCTTCGTGGGTGCACGGAGACCTACCAGACAAAGGTCCGGCTGCACTGGTGTTGTGAGATGCCTGTGTCAGAAGACACGGAGTCCCTCACTCGCCTCCCATCGTGCCGATGATCACAGGAGAAAGAGCAGGGCACATGCGTGCCGGCGTGCTGAAGGGAGGCCAAAACCCATGCTTGAAAAACCACAGGTCCTGTTCTAGGAGCAGGAGATATACTTAGCCAAGCAGGATGTTTGTGGGTAAACCAACATTTTGCTGTAAATAAAATTCTGCAAACTCGGGCCTTTGATAATTGCAGAAGCTTATTTTGCCTGCGTGTTGGCAAGAGAGCTATTTTCCTAACACAAGCTCACCATGACCCTCATTCAGAGATGCCCTTGATGCCGAGGGTATGGGTGCCTTTTTGTTAAAGGGTGCTAATTGAGTAGGAGCCTGAAGAGCTAGGAGTATCTTCTCCCTGCACGGACCAGCAGGCAGACCCTGTCCCTTCACACTACAGTGGTGTGCGATGGGCCCCACTGCCCACCTGGTTCTGGTGTCCAGGCTAAAGTCCTCATGTGACACTCCAAACTGTTCCGGCAAGGAAGGCTCAGGGGTTCTGACCCACACTCTGAAACTGCCTGGTAGTGATCAGCTCCGCATGGACTTCAGCCGTCATTGCGTACATAAGAAATACATGCTGCACAGGGAGTGCTTCTCTACATTCCCAGGTTTGCCACTCCCCGACTTTCGCTGAAGCAGGTTTCTACTCCATCAGTCCCACATATGTGTTCACAGGGCCAGCACTGAGTGTGGTGCTGGGGAAGGCATGTGTTTGGAGGCAGCCCTGTGAGATGGCACAGCCTAAGGGAGAAGCCGTGGTGGGGAAGACCCTGGCCACGCATGATAGAGGAAGCGTGGCCACACAGTCTTTGCTGTCCCTGCCACAGCGTGGTGGTGTAAGTCGCCTCCTTCTCAGTCTGTGCAGACTTATGTGACCCATTTGACCCAATAGAAATGCAGCGTATGTGGTGTGTGAAAGTTCCAGACCAGGCCACAGAGAGCTCCGTGGCTTCGGCTGCGTCTCCTGCAGCACCTGCTCTCAGGACCCCCTCTCTCAGAGCCCAGGCACCATGCTGTGAGAGAACCCCAGCCGCACAGACAGGCTAGGTGTAGGCGCTTTCATCAAAGTGCCACTTGTGCCTCCCCCCGGCAGTGTCAGGCCACCAGCTTGGACAGACAGCTCCAGCCTCCAGTGGAGGCTTCAGAGGACAGCATCAATTAGCATCCACAAAGGAGACCCGGACTGAAAAGCGCCTAGCCAAGCACTGCCCAAATCCCTGGCCAAGCACTGCCCAAATCCCAAATCCCTTTGCAATTGTGAGCAAAGCAATTCAATTTGGAGTGGTTTTATGCTGCAGTAGCTGCCCAAAGCACTATGGAAGTGAATATCAGGAGCCCCTCACTGGGATGTCAGGAGAAGACATTCAAGGAAGGCATCCTGGAAGAATTAGTGCCTCAGGTGGTACAGGAGAAGGCGAGATGGAGAGAAAGCAGCCCCAGTCTGAAGACGTGCGAGCATAGGTTCTGAGGGTGAAAGGTCTCTGGTGTCCAGGGCCAGAGTGTTAGACTCTGGAACATAAGATGCCCCCCAGGTGGTGGAGAAGGACTAGCCAGGCTGCAGGCTGGCTTCTCAGAGGTGATGTTTTTGGTTTGAAATCCATAAGATGCTTTTTGGTTTGAAATCCTACAACTTCAGGGCAAGCTGGAACAGTGCTTCTCAAACTTTAATAAGCACCCAAATCATCGGGGGCGTGGGGGCAGTGGGTCGCTCACCACAGTGAAGATTCTGCATCAGGAGGTCTGGGGTGGAGCCATGATTCTGTGTTTCTAGCAAGTTCCTGGGTGAGGCTGAAGCCATTAGACCATGGAGCACACTTTGAGTAGCGAGAATGTGGAGGAACTGACCCAGGATGGGCCGGGATTTACCTGAATTCTCACAGCGGCTTAGACAATAGAGATTTGTCCACAACTAAAGCATAAAAATAAAATCGAACCACACCCATTATTCCAGGAAACAGTGATAACATTGGAAATAAATCAAATGGCTAGTGACTGAGATTGTATTATCAGAGCTATATATTAACTTTTCTTTCTTTCTTTCTTTCTTTTTTCCTTTTTTGAGACAGGGTCTCAGTCTGTCACCCAGGCTGGAGTTCAGTGGCATGGTCATGGCTCACTGCAGCCTCGAGTTTTCGGGCTCGGGTGATCCTCCCACCTCAGCCTCCTGAGTAGCTGGGACTACAGGCATGCACCACCACACCTGGCTAATTTTTTGTACTTTTAGTAGAGATGAGGTCTTGTCGTGTTGCCCAAGCTGGTCTCAAACTCCTGGGCTCAAGTGATTCGCCCACTTCAGCCTTTCAAAGTGCTGGGATTATAGATGTGAGCTATAACCCCCACCCCACCCACCTGTATATTCATTTTCTATAACTGTGGAACAAACAATAAATTTCTATTACTGCATAACAGACTTAATAGCTTAAAACAACACCCATTTATGGTCTCATAATTCTATAGGTCAGAAGTCCAGGTGGGTTTAATGAGGTTTTCTGCTTAGAGGCCTACAAGGCCAGTGTCAAGGGCTCCTATCTGGAGGTTTGGGGGAAAAAATCTACCTCCAAGCTCAATCTGGTTGTTAGGCAAATTCACTTCCTTGCAGTCCCCTGAAATCCTCATTTTCTTGCTGGCTGGCAGCCAGGGGCTGCTCTCAGTGACAGGGACCTCCCGGGGCCTCCTCCACCTCAAAGCCAGCAACAGAAAATCCACCCTGGTGTCAAACCTAACTCCAGCTCTGTTACCAGCCAGAGAAAACTCTGCTTTTAAAGAACTTACCCGGGTGCGGTGGCTCACACCTGTAATCCCAGCACTTTGGGAGGCCGAGGTGGGTAGATCACCTGAGGTCAGGACTTTGAGACCAGCCCGGCCAACATGATGAAACCCAGTCTCTACTAAAAAATACACAAATTAGCCAGGCACAGTGGCAGGCACCTGTAATCCCAACTACTCGGGAAGCTGAGGCAGGAGAATCGCTTGAACCGAAGAGGCAGAGGTTGCAGTGAGCTGAGATTGCCCCATAGCACTCCAGCCTGGGTGACAGAGCAAGACTCTGTCTCAATAAATAAATAAATAAATAAATAAGAACTCATATTAGGCCCTGCCGCAGATAATCTTACAATTTTTAGATCAGACAATTCGTGACCTTAATTATATCTGAAAGAGTCTTTTGCCATACAAGGTAACATAATCCTGCGAATAATGCCAGGGGGCCCGGTTCTGGATCTGGGCCACCTTAGATTTCTGCCCTCCATAAGCCGGAAACGGGTGCCTTAGGCAAAAACTGCCCGATAAGAATGCAACAACCGTTAAACAACTAAAGAGGGTGATCTTCAATGACATAATCAGAAAAGAACCTGAGATCAATTTCTCACTCAACAGGATTTATGGAGAGAGGCCAACAAAAAGTAAGGCCTCAATTTAGCAAACTGAACTAAAAGCCAAGTTTAATTTGCATTCTTTAGAATGCCTAGGGTTAGCCAGGAGTCTCTCCCATTAGAATGCCTGAGGTCACCCAGGTGTCTCTATCATTAGACTGCCCGGGGTCGGCCGGGAGATTCCTAGAACACACTGGGTCATTTAAAACAACAACAAACAAACAACCTTTAGAAGCATTTATTTTATGTTCCCTGAAAACACTTCATCTCAGCAGCAACTTCAATAAATTATTTAGTATTTTGCACCTCCAAGGCAAAATTTCATAAACAGGTAATATTTCTTAGAAAACAAACTGTTTATATTTAGCATTATTTTCTTTCTCTCATGCCAGTTTCCTGGAGGGCATCTCTCACACCAGTTTCCTAGAGGGAAAAGTTTACCTGCAAAGCTAGAAGGAGCTTAATGCCAATATTCCCTGATGCACCCAGTGAGAATATGAAGAGAGATGGATTTCCTCTCCTTCCCTTATTAATTGATTTGTGCCATTTGGAGCAAATTTGATGCATAAAACTCTAATTCAAATGAAAATGAGTTTTTACTTTACCAAATGAGTAAATCTTTTTGGCCGGGCACAGTGGCTCACACCTGTAATCCCAACACTTTGAGAGGCCGAGGCGGGCGGATCACGAGGTCAGGAGACTGAGACCATCCTGGCTAACACAGTGAAACCCCATCTCTACTAAAAATACAAAAAAAAAAAAAAAGAAAAATCAGCTGGGCGAGGTGGCGGGCACCTGTAGTCCCAGCTACTTGGGAGGCTGAGGCAGGAGAATGGCGTGAATCCGGGAGGTGGAGCTTGCAGTGAGCCGAGATCGTGCCACTGCAGTCCAGCCTGGGCGACAAAATGAGACTCCGTCTCAAAAAAAAAAAGAGTAAATCTTTTTGTAAAAATTTCTAGGAATTACTCTCAGCCTAAATCAGTAAGCTGTATACAGTTTCTATTAATTGAGGTTTGAAATGCACATGCATAGTAGCACAGTGGGTGAAATAACTGATCTTAAGTGTGCCACTCACTGAATCTGCTCATGTATACATCCATGTGAGCACCGATCAGCTTCCCCAGATTTCCTTGCTATCCATCCCAGTCTATAATTACCCCCAACCAGAGGCAAGGCAGCTTTTTAGAGACTTTACTGAGGGTATGATTTATGTCCAGTAAATTGTGTCCACTTCAAGTTTCCAGTCCAGTGAGTCTGACTATGTGCACACCCAGGTCACAAACCAAGGTCACAATCAGGAGACAGCACACCTTCATCACCCACAAGGGACACCTTGGTCGCCTTTGCCTCCCCTCCCCAACCCTGGGCGCCAGGACACCACACATCTGTTTTTTAAATCACTATAGATTCGTTTGAGTTGTTAAATTTGTGTGTAAGAGAAATCATGAAGGATGTACACTTTTCTGGCTCGCCTGTCTCACTCGGCATAGTGACCTGGAGATTCCTCGATGTTGTGGTGAGTATAAAGAGTTCATTCCCTTTCGTTGCTGAGTAGTACTCCATTGTATGGATATACAACAGTGATTCTCCATTCACCTGTTGATAGACATGTGGGGTTTTTCCAGTTTGGGGCTACTGTGAATAAAGCTGGTATGGGCATTCACACCACAGGAATTTATGTGAATGTATGTTTTATTTATTCTGGGAAAATACCCCAAAGTGGAAAAACTAGGTCATAGGAAAAGCATCTGCTTAACTTTAAGAAATTGCCCAATAGTTTGCTAAAGTGTTTGCGTCGCTTACACGCCCACCAAGACTGATTTGGTATTGTCAGTCTGTAATTTTAGCCATCCTAGTGGACATGTAGTGATTTCTCATTGCAGTTTTGTTTGCAATTCCCATCCAACTGATGATGTTGAACATCTTTTCATGTTTGTTTTGGCCTATTTTATATCTTATATTTGTTCGTCATTTCTATATCTTATTTGGTGAAGTGTCTGTTCAAATAATTTGCCCATGTATACATTGTATTCTTTGTCCTTTTACTATTTTTGTTGTTATTTAATATTTATTTTATAATCTTAAACTGAACTCTGCAATCCAGCTAGAACTGCAGGGGAATAAGGAAAATATGGAACCCAAAGAATGCATCAGCTGAGCACAGTGGCTCACGCCTGTAATCCCAGCACTATGGGAGGCTGAGGCAGGCAAATCATGAGGTCAGGAGTTCGAAACGAGCCTGCCAATATGATGAAACCCTGTCTCTACTAAAAATACGAAAACTAGCAGGGCGTGGTGGCATGTACCTGCAGTCCCAGCTACTCAGGAGGCTGAGGCAGGAGAATCGCTTGAACCCAGGAGGCAGAGGTTGCAGTGAGCTGAGATCTCACCACTGCACTGCAGTCTGGGCAACAGAGGGGACTCCGCCTCAAAAAAAAAAAAAAAAAAAAAAAAAAAGGTGCATCAATAGCAAAAGGTGATGGGCTGCTCTCCAGGTTACAGCAAAAGTAGTCTGATGGTTAAGATAAAGTATGAGTCAAATGTATTAGACTTGTCCAGAGTTAGCAATGGTGATCTTCTTGCTGGTCTTCTTATTCCTGAACCCAAAGTGCTCCATGGCCTCCAAGATATTCATGCCTTCTTTCACCTTCCCAGAGACCACATGTTTGCCATCTAACCACTCAGTCTTGGCAATGCAGATGAAAAACTGGAAACCATCTGTGTTGGGTCTAGCATTTGCCATGGAAAGATGACAGGACCTGTATGCTTCGGGCTGAAGTTTTCATCAGCAAATTTCTTTCCATGAATGGACTTTCCACTAGTGCCATTATGGCCTGTGAAGTCACCATGTAGATCCATAAACCCTGGAATAATTCTGTGAAAGCAGGAATCCTTATAACCAAATATTTTCTCTCTAATGCTCAGAGTGCAAAAGTTTCTTGCTGTCTTTGGAACTTGGTCTGCAAACAGCTCAAAGGCGACACAGCCTAAGGGCTCACCATTATCAGTGATGTCCATCATAGTTGGTGGCAGGGGGCCCTGGGTGGTGGCAGCATCTGCAAAAAAAGCCTCTCCTTTTACTATTTGGAGGTTTTTTTCTTTTTCTTTTCTGGAGACATGGTCTCACTCTGTTGCCCAAGCTGGAATACAATGGCATGATCATAGCTCACTGAAGCCTTGAGCTCCTGGGCTGCAGTGATCCTCCTACTTTAGCCTCCTAAGTAGCTGAGACTACAGGCATGCACCACCACTCCTGATTATATTTTTAACTTTTTTGTAGAGATGGGGTCTCACTGTGTTGCCTAGGTTTGTCTCAAACCCCTGGGCTAAAGCTATTTTCCCATCTTTGCTTCTCAGAGCACTGGAATTACAGATGTGAGCCACTATACCCAACCTTAATATTGAGATTTAAGTACAATTTATGTTTTGTGATTACAAGTTATTCATCAGAGATAGGTATTGCTAATATTTCCTCCTATTCTGTGACTTGCCTTCATTTCTTAATGGTGTCTTTGAAGAGCAAAAGCTGTAAATTTTGATAAGTCCAGTTTATCAATTTTTAATGGATTGTGCTTTCTGTATCCTGTGTAAAAGACATATGCCACTCAAGGTTGCAAGGCCCTTTTTCTCCTATGTTTTCTTCTGGGAGTTTTATGTATATGGCCATTTCAAGTGAATTTTGTATACAGAGCAAGGTAAGAGTGGATGTTCATTTTTTTCCTTATGCATATACTCAGTTGTTGAAAAAACATTTATTTCTTCATTAATTTGAGTGGGTATCTTTGTTAAAAATTGATTATCTATGGCTATCTTTGCCTGTCTATGACTATCCCACTTATGTTCAAGGGCTCTATGTATCTATCCTTTCAGTATTACCATACTACTTGGTTACTGTAGTTTTGTAGTAAGTTTTAAAATCAAGTGGTGTCAGCCCTCCAACTTCTTAAAAATGTCTTTGACTAATGTAGGTCCTTTATGTTTTCAAGTAAATTTTAGAATTAGTTTCTCAACTTCTACAAAAAATTCTTCGCTAAAATTTTGATTAGGATTGCATTGAATCCATGGATCAATTTGAGAACTGATCAAGTGGATTTTACATGAGGAATGCAAGGATGGTTCAACATACATAAAGCAATAGATGTGATTCATCACTTAACAGAATTGAGAACAAAAACTATATGATAATCTCAACAGATGCAGAAAAAGTATTTTATAAAATTCAGTATCCCTTACATGATAAATTGATAACCTCAACAAACTAGGCACAGAAGGAAAATACTTCAAAATAATAAAGCCCATATACATCAGACCCACAGTCAGCACCATATTAAATGGGGAAAAGTCTAAAGCATTCCCTCTAAGAACTGGAAAAAGGCAAGGATGCCCACTTTCACCAACCATATTCAACATAGTACTGTAAGTCCTAGCTAGAGCAATCAGGTGAAAGAAATAAAAGGTATCCAAACTGGAAAAAAGTAAGTCAAATTATCCCTGTTCACTGATGATGCATTCTTACATCTAGAAAACCCTAAAGATTCCATCAAAAACTCTTCAATTCAACAAATAAATTCAGGAAAATTTTAGGATACAAAATCAATCTACTAAAATTAGTAGCATTTCTACACATCAGTAATGATCTAGCTGAGAACCAAATCAAGAACACAATCCCACCTACAATACCTACCAAAAAATTAAAACATCTAGGAATATTTTTAACCAAGAAGACGAAAGACCTCAACCAAGAAAGCTACAAAACACTGATGAAAGAAACTGTAGATAACCCAAATGGAAAAACATCCCATGCTAATTGATCAGAATTAATATTATTAAAGTGTCCGTACTGCTGAAAACAATCTACAAATTTAATGCAATTCCTACCAAAATACCAACATCATTTTTCACAGATTTAGAAAAAAAAAATAGTCCTAAAATTCATGTGTAACTAAAAAAAGAGCCCAAATAGCCAAAGCAATCCCAAGCAAAAAGAACAAAGCTGGAGCCATCATATTATCTGACTTCAAATTATACCACCAGGCTACAGTAATCAAAACAGCATGGAACTGGTATAAACACATAAATCAATGGAGCAGAGTAGAGAACCCAGAAATAAAAGCACATATTTATAGCCAACTGATCTTTGATAAAGTCAACAAGAACTTACACTGGGGGAAGGACACTCTTTTTAGTAAATTGTGCTGGAAAAACTGCATTGTCATTTGCAGAAGAATAAAACTGGATCCTACTCTCTCACCATATAAAAAAGTCAACTCAAGATGAATTAAATGTAAGATCTGAAACTATAAAAGTACTAAAAGAAAACCTAGGGAAAACTTCTCAACATTGGTCTAGGCAAAAAATTCGTCACCAAGACCTCAAAAGCACAAGCAACAGAAACAAAAACAGACAAATGGGATTTAATTAAACTAAAAAGCTTCTGCACAGCAAAGGAAATAATCAGCTGAGTGAACAAACAACTAGCGAAATGGGAGAAAATATTTGCAAACTATGCATCTGACAGGGACTGACAGTCAGAATTTATAAGAAACTCAAACAACTCAACAAAAAACCCCCAAATAATCCCATTAAAAAGTGGGCAAAGAGCATGAATAGATGTTTTTCAAAAGAAGACATACAAATTGCCAACAAACATAAGAAAGAATGCTCCAAATCATTAATCATCAGAGAAATGCAAATTAAAAACACAATGAAATATCATCTTACACCAGACAGAATGGCTATTATTAAAAAGACAAAAAATAACAGATGTTAGCAAGGATGCAGAGAAAAGGCAACTTATATACTATTGGCACAAATGTAAATTAGTATGTGCTCTATGGAAGACAGTACGGAGATTTCTCAAATAACTAAAACTAGAACTACCATTCAATTCAGTAATCTCACTACTGGGATCTACTCAAAGGAAAATAAATCATTATATCAAAAAGACACCAGCACTCATGTTTCTGTCAGCACTATTCACAATAGCAAAGATGTGGAATCAACCTAAGTGTCCATCAGTAGAAGACTGGATAAAGAAAATGTCATATATGTATAATTGAATACTATTCAGTCATAAAATAATGAAATCATATGTTTTCCACCAACATGGATGGAGCTGGAGGCCATTACCTTAAATGAAATAAGTCAGACACAGACAAGTATCACATGTTCTCACTTACAAGTGAAAGCTAAATAATGTGTACACATGGACACAGAATGTGGAATGATAGACAACAAACACTTGGAAGGGTGAGGGGGTGGGAGGGGATGGATGCTAGAAAATTATTTAATGGGTATAATGTATGTTATTTAGGTGATAGATATCCTAGAAGCCTTGACTTCACCACTACACAATCTATGCATGTAACAAAATTACACTTGCACCCCATAAATTTATACAAAAGGTAATAATAAGGAGAACTGATGGCACTATTGAGTCTTCTTATCCAATTGAGATTTGGAACAATGCCTCTCCATGTATTCAGGTGTGTTTTTTTGTTTGTTTGTTTTTGTTTGTTTGTTTGTTTTTGACAAAGTCTTACTCTGTCACCTAGACTGGAGTGCAGTGGTGAGATCTCAGCTCACTGCAACCTCCGCCTCCCAGGTTCAAGAGATTCTCCTGCCTCAGCTTCCCGAGTATTTGGCATTACAGGTGTGTGCCACCACGCCCAGCTGATTTTTGTATTTTTAGTAGAGATGGGGTTTCATCATGTTGGTGGCCAGGCTGGTCTCAAATTCCTGGCCTCAGGTGATCCGCCTGCCTCGGCCTCCCAAAGTGCTGGTATTACAGGCATGAGCCACCATGCCTGGGCTATACAGGTCTTTTAAAATGTCTCCCTTAACAATATTCTGCAGTTTTCTGTGAAAAGGACTTCTGCACTTTGTTAAATATTTAAAAATATTTTATTTGGTACTATTGTAAATAAATTTTTTAAAATTTCATTTTCTAATTGTTTGCTGCTAGTATATATGTATGTATGCTATTGATTTTTGTGTCCTGCAGACTTATACTAGTGGTTCTGTAGTTTCCTTGAGGTTTTCTATGTAAACAACCATGTTATGTTCAAATAGAGACAATTTTACTTCTTTCCCACCAATATTTATGCCTTTACATGTTTTTCTTGTTTCATTGCCACAGCTAGGTTCTCAGTACAATTAACTAGAAGTACTGAGAGAGAGAGAGAGAGAAAATGCATGCACTTACTTCCTTATCTTGCTGATCCTAGGGAGAAAGTACTCAGTATTTCAACAGTAAGTATTGTATTGGGTGAGCTCCAGGTTTTTCACAGATGCCCTTTATCAGGTAGAAGAAGTCCCTTTCTCTGCTTAGTTTGTTGGAGAAAAACAATTCCACACTCACAGTAAGAGATTTAACACTTCTCTTTCATCACCTTATTGATCAATTACAAAAATATCAGTAAACATGTGGAGGAAGTGAACATTATCATCAGTTACCTTTACCTAATTGCTATTTCTGTATCACTACATATTCTTTCCAAGTTCACATAGAAAATTCACTAAGATGAACTGTATGCTGGCCCATAATACAAGTCCCCACAATTTAAAAATATTTGAAATAGCACAAAGTAGGTTCTCTGACCACAGCAGAATTAAATTAGAAATAATAACAGATCTAGGAAACCCCCCAATATTTGGAAATTAACCTGCACACTTCTAAATAATGCATGTTTCAAAAAGAATTTTTAAAATACCTCTAATTGACTGATATATAAAAATACAATAAATACATCAAAATGTATGGGATGGACTAAAGCAGTGTGAGGAGGAAAATTTACACTTTTAAAGGCTTATGTTAGAAAAGAGGAAACATGTGACCTCAAAGACGGAACAGTCCACCTCAAAAAGCTAAAAAAAGAAGAGCAAAGTAAACCCAAAGAAGACGGAAGGAGCAGAAGTCAACAAGAGAGAAAACAAATGTTAGAAAAAGATTACACAGCTTCCCTTGCTGTGATCTATTGAAAATCAGTCCTCAACACAAGGGTTTGTAAAGAAACAAAGTGAAAAATAAAATCTTTTTTTGAAAAGAAAAAGATTACAAAGCTAAATCTTAGTTCTTTAAAAGCAACAAAATAAATAAAGTCGTAACTAGTTAATAAGAAAAAATTAGTAATAGAGCACAAATGACAAATATCAGAAATGAAACACTGGTTACCACTTCAGATATTAAAAGAATCATTAGCTGTTTTTGTGAACACTTTATAGCAATCAATTTGGCAACTTAATGAACTGAACAAATTTCCTGAGAAGTATGATCTACCAACATTTACACAAGATGAAAGGGAAAATATGAATAATCCTGTATCCATGAAAGGAATTGAATTTGTCATCATTAACCTTCACACTAAGAAAACCAGCTCAGATGGTTTCACAAGTGAATTCCATCAAACGTTCAAAGACGTAATAGCACCAAGTGTACACAAACTCTTCCAGGAAACAGGAAGAGGGAACACATCCCAGCATGTTTCATGGGACCAGCATAACCTCACATCAAAACGTAACACAACACAACCTTAACGCCCTCCACTCCAGTGGTGTGAAAAGAACTTTTTTACACCACTAAAGTTAACAAATTAATACTTTCATGAGAGTCACAAAGTGTATGCAGACTCCATTGTGAAAGAAATGGTTCATTTAAGCCAATGAGAACCAAATTCAACCCCCAACTTAATAATGTTAAACTCCATTCCATGATGTATTTTTAAGAGCTTGCCAAATTTGGTAATAAATTAATTTCTAAAAGGAAAGAAAAGCTAAATCTAGAGAAAGAAACACAGAAAACCAAGATATTGGTTTAGAAGAAATTCAAATATATTAACTAGCACCCTGGGAAAACCATGTGTGTTGGGAAGGGATTTGTAGGTGAAGACGGATATAGAAAAATTCAAGGGCCTGGTGATGTGGCTCACACACCTGCAATTCCAGCACTTTGGGAGGCTGAAGTGGGCAGATCACTTGAGATTAGGAGTTTGAGACCAGCCTGGCCAACATGGTGAAACTCTGTCTTTACTAAAAATACAAAAATTAGCCGGGTGTGGTGACGCATGCCTGTAATCCCAGCTACTCGGGAGGCTGAGGCATAAGAATCGTTTGAACCCGGGAGGTGGAGGTTGCAGTGAGCCAGGAGACAGAGGTTGCAGTGAGCCAAGACGGCACCACTGCACTGCAGCATGGGCAACAGAGCGAGGCTTTGTCTCAAAAAAAGAAAAGAAAAATACAAGAAGGAAAATGGGCTTCTGCTCATTTTAGGTGGCATGTACAGAATTTGATAAGCGTGTCCAGGTGACATCTTTGAAGAAGGCACTGCAGTTTCTGTGTTGGTGGACGTCCTCATTTTGGTTTCCACCCTGTAGCTAAGTGACCATACTGCTCAGAATATCTGCGACAGTTGGATCAGGACATCTTTAGTGATCAGGAATCAGCATGTTACGTGGCATATAAAAGGCCCTCGGAAGACTCTGACCACCTGGACATCGTCAAGGTCACGTGACGCCCAGGAGTCAACACCGCAGCGGGGCACACAGAAGAACTGCACCAGGACCCCCTAAGAGCCCAGCTCACAGGGGCTGTAGAAGAGCCAGCGTGACACTGTTCTGGCTGAAGATCAGCCTGCACGGTCTGACAAAGGACTTTCTGGCTGGCAGTTTGAAAGCACCTGTGGTTTATAAAAAAAATAAGGGCCGGGTGCAGTGCCTCACTCCTGTAATCCCAGCACTTTGAGAGGCCGAGGTGGGTGGATCACCTGAGGTCAGGAGTTCGAGACCAGCCTGGCCAACATAGTGAAATCTTGTCTCTACAAAAATACAAAAATCAGCCAGGCGTGGTGGAGCATACCTGTAATCCCAGGTACTTGGGAGGCTGAGGCAGGAGAATTGCTTGAACCTGGGAGGTGGAGGTTGCAGTGAGCCGAGATTGCATCACTGCACTCCAGCCTGGGCGACAGAGAAAGACTCTGTCGCAAACAAAAAGAACAATAAAAAGGTTGTTTGTAGCTGAAATAGGAACACACAGAGAATCTAGGGTACGGGGCTGCCAGCGCTCTCCCAGTAGAGTCCGTGGACCAGGTCACTTGTGAGCTGCTGGTGTCTGCCCTGTGACGAGATAAGAGAGTGCAAGGAAGTGTATGTGTTCAGAACTCTCACAGCAATTTGACAGGACTGTGGCATCGAAGTGTGTGCCTGTGTTTCAGTAATCCATGTCCTCCGTGTTTTACAAAAGCTTTGGCCCAAGACAGATTGGAGAAAAACTACAAAAAATTGCTCCTTCCCTACAGAATGTTCCAGGACAGCAGCTCTGGAGTGTGGCTTGGCGGTCGTTTCTGGGGGAAGCTGCAGACAATTAGCCACGGATGATACTTAGGGTCTCAAACCCCGCAGTTGATGTTTAAAATAGATGTTAATGACTTCAAAGATATCCCTAAGCTTATCTGATTCACACCCTCTCATTTCCAATGTGTTTTCTGAGGGAAAAAGAAGGGTTTTCAGTCAGTGTGCCAGGAGATCCAAAATCCAGGGTGTCCCTGGATAGCCTGACCTGCTGGGACAGTGAAAAGGTGGAGACAGGACTCCCAGGGATGGCAATGAGGAAGCGGGGCTCCCACGGCCCACAGGCCTGGGTGATCTTGCTGCAGAGTCAGGAAGTTCCTTGCAGCGATGAACATGGTGACGGTGCTGGCCGGGCACCGTGGCTGTGCCTGGCAGGCCTGCGGAGGGCACAGGGATTCATCTCGCTTGGCTGAGATCTTACAAGAGTGCTCGAAGCTTCGTTTTTCTGAGTCAGCTCCCAGCTTCACTTAAACATGGTTACTTACAGATGCAAACTGGAAACGATGCACTGTTTCTTCCTTTGCAATCTCTACGGTGAGCAGGCAGGAGCCCCAGCCGGAGTCCTGTGGTCACACACCCACTGGTGGTCAGGTAAATTTTCTGTTTCCCAGAAGGTTTTATTTTACAGAGTTAACAGATCGCGGCCTGCTTCCATTGCTCTGAAACACGCCAACTCCACTTTCCCCACCTTTGTGAGGACAATCAAAAACCCAGAGAACTGCAGTGTTAAGATTTTATTTCATGATAAGCCCATCTTGTGGCAAGTTGAGTCTGGCTCTGGAAGGTGTGTTTGCCAGGAAACAAGCTGGGTATTATTTCTGTGGTTTGGCAGGGGAAACTCTGAGTTGGATGGATTTGGGAACCGGGGGAAACATAGCTCAGGCCACGAGAAGTCTGGATGAACAGGAAAACAGAGGAGGGGTCCCGGGTATTGCACCGCTCAGAGAGGCAACGCCCCAGCACCAGAACTCAGCAGCCAGCAGGGGTGTGGGCAGCACCGGGGTCTGGCTGGAAACTTCAGACACTACCCACACGGCCCCCAGTGCCAAGCCCTGCTGCCTGGCCCTGCCCATAGAAACCCCATCCTCATCAGCTGTGGGCTAAATACCCCCAGGATGGAAATGGCTGGGCTGTCCAGGGTGTGGAGTGAGCAGGGGCGCGCAGGCAGCCTGCCTATGTGGGCCTGTGTTGGCAGGGGCCCACATGTGAACATGCCCCGCCTGATACCAGGACTTGCCCATGAGCCTCCCTCATCCCCAGCAGGCCTTGCGGCAACTCCTGTTTGGGGCTCAGTCCCGCTCTGGGGACATTTCAGGAGATGCAAGTGAGTTCCTGCTGCTACAAGGGGCCAGTCCAAGGGGAACTCATCTGTGACAAAAAGGATACCTCATTATGACAGAGGAGGAGTTGTTGAGCACAGCACAAGGCCTACAGAGAGCAAGGTGGGGTTGGTCAGAGTTGCCCTGAAGCCATCTTGTAGGTAGTTACTGAGGTTTGTCAAGTTGCACAGCGTGGAGTAAGCTGCAGAGTGGAGGATGGGAGATCACTCCGTGGCTCCTGGGCCTCTCATACCACCTGGTGCCATCTGGAAACAAGTGCCCTGCGCATTCACCTGCAGTGGGGAGACCCCGCCTCCCCTGCCTCAGAGCAGCCAGCCCCTTTGTCCACCATCTGGAGGTGGCACAGGCCTTCAGAGGAGAGGGCTGTGGGGCTGCAGGGAGTCATCGGGGTGGACGAAGAGGTACACTTGTGCAGATGTGGGCCTCACAGGGCTGAGAAGGGAAAGATTTCCCTGCAGATGACCGCACAAGGAGCAGGGAGGAAAGAGGACCGGAAGGTGCAAGCTGACCCCGCGGCTGGCTGAGGAGTCAACGCACATGTTTCCGAGGACCCCAGGCTTAGGCTGGTGGCTCTTATGATCCCAACATCGGCTCCATTCGCGCCTGTCTCTGTTCATTCTGCTTCCACCGAGATCACGTGCATCCCCTCAGGGCATCCTCCCTTACCCTCTATGCCCCCAGTGCCCCACAGCACCACCACACTGTGTGCCCAAGCTCTGCACAGTTAGGTGGGGACACCCTTGCAACACACAAGGTCGGCCTTCCCAAGCCACCATTGCTGCCTGCCCTGTGTCCCTGGCTCCCGCCAATCTGGCGGGTTTGCAATGTCCCACAGGGACCCACCCTGCCTGGAGAGAGGAGCAACACGTGGAACTGCCCAGCGCAGAGCCGCACCAGGCTGGAAACAGGTCAGGGCTGACTCACTGGCCCAGAGCGGGCCATGGGTGCTGGGCACTGCTCTCTCTACCTGCAACCTCTGTCTTTTACACCCCTGCCCAGAGAAACATTCTGTGTCCCTCCACGTGCCAGGATGATAGTGGCCCCCAAATATGTTCATATCCTAATCCCTGGAACCCATGGTTGTGACCTTACATAGGAAACAGGACTCTGCATATGTGATGAAGCCCAGAATTATTCAGGGGAGGAGGGCAATGTAGTCACAAGGGTCCTCCTGAGACAGTCCGACCAGAAGAGAGCGGGCGGTGACGCGGTGATGGACACGGAGACTGCAGGGATGCGCTTTGAAGATGGAGGGAGACAAGAGCCAAGGAATGCAGGTGACCTCTAGAAGTGGAAAGACAGTGAACAAATGGATTCTCCCCTAGAGTCTCCAGAAAGAACCAGCCCTGCCCACCTTTCACTTTAACCCAGTCAGATTGGTTTTAGACTTCTAGCATCCAGAACAGTAAGAGAACAAAGCTGTGCTGTGTTAAGCCACCAAGTCAGTGGTGAGTTGTTACTCAGACATCGCCCATCAGCACCCTGGGGAGGTGCGCCTGGCTCTCCGAACAAGCAGCCCTCTCTCCAGGACAGCCCTGCACCCGTGTTGGGCCTGTGTCTGAAACCCCCTAGCCGCACAGGCCTGGTGCCAGCTCCACGAGGCTGGAGTGGCCACATCACTCACTCAGCCCTCGACACAGGCCTGCACGTGGTCACTGCATGCTGGTGCTGTGGACACCCATGGCTTGGTTCCATTTCAGGAGAAAGCCCCTGAGGATTTGGGGAATGCTTTCCTCCCTCAGCCACGCTGTTCAGCAACCCCACTGGTGACCTGTCCAGGCTGAGTCCCCGAACACACGGGCCCAGTGATAGCTGCCACCCGCCTTGGCCGGCTGCTTGGTCCAGAGGCAAGGGTCTCAGCCAAGGACAAGGCACCACAGTCCTTTCCTGGTATATTTCAAATAGGAACTGGGAACCAAGGGCCAGTCCCATTAACTTGAGTAAGAGGCAGACAGCAGCCGGCACAGAGTGGATCCCACTGCTTGGGCCCTTCCTGCAGCTCTGCTTGCTGCTCTGCCCCAGTCCAGGCTCAGCTGGGACAGGCCTGGAGACCAGCCCCAGAGCAGGACCTCAGAGCATGCATGCCGGAGAACAGTGGGGCCTGACCGGGCTCCTCAGACTTTCCCTTGGAGGAAGGCAGGAAGGTGGGCTTCCCAGGTGCCGTGGGCAGGCAGGTACCCTTGGGCTTCCTTTTTCCCATCTGTGTAAGGAACAGCTCTGGGGCCATGAGGCACTCTCTGCTGATCCTGTCCCATGGTCCCAGGGGCACTGTCTGCCCAGCCACCCTGTGTGGCCTTGGTCACAGCTGCAGTGGGACACCAAGTGGGTCCACGGCCATTATGGACTCCCACACGCAGCGGCCACCATATGCTGTGGGGTCCTCACCTCAGGTGCCCACATTCAGACATTATTTGGGATAGACCATAAATTCCACAAGGACAGGGATTCTTAAAAATTTGTGTTTACTGTCAAAAGCCTACAATCGGTATAAGCCTGACACAGACAGGTGCTCAGGAAACAGTTTTTGAGTGAATGACTAGATGCTGAATGATTTGCTTAGTAGGATGAGGATGGGCACTTCCAACGTATTACAACTAGAAACTGCTCCGCGTTTAGAACTCCTCTCGCCTCATGCGCTAATTTGGCACATTACTGGTCTGAGGGAGCTGTGGGTTGTCTGCACAGTTTTTATTTGTAAAAAAGCTATAAAATCAACTGTGCAGGCCAAGAATAGATTGACATTGTTCACGATGGTGCTTACAGGCTGCGCAAGATACATTAGAAGCCTTTGCATAAATAATAATTACTGAAATACAAATTAACGAGAGAGCATTTCTCAGTGATGGGCTTGGTAGAGTCCAGCATCCATGTGCGCTCCTGACCAGGATGTGGAGAGAGGCCCTCCAGGAGGTGTGCAAAGTGGTGTGGATTTGGGACAGCGATTTGACAGTATCTGAGAAAATTAAAACTCTGCATCCCCAACACACAGCAAGCCCTGCAGTGGTAAGTCTGTCACAGTGAAGGATCAGGACAACCCCAGCCATCCAGGGAGGAACAGCTAGTAAGAATGGCACCCTTGCTGGAAAGTGTACGGTTGCCGACTGGAAGAAATATCCATGACATGTTGTGACGTGTGTGCAGCTGCAGACCTCTACATAGAGTATGTTATTGTTGGTGGGAAAATGTGTGTGTTCACAGGTATGTACCTATTTGTGTGTGTGTGCAAATGGGCACATGCATTGACCTGTTGGGATGTGGGTGCACAGTGCGTGTGTTCATGTTTGTGTCTATGCGTGTGTGTGTGTGCGTGTGTCTTTTGTCAGTACAGGAAGAAGTCAGGAGTCGTCACGGTAGTGATGGTAGCAGTACTGTGTCCTACTTGGGCCAGGCACGGCACCTTACAGATACTGTGGTCATGCACTTAATCCTCAAGTGGGTTACCATTGTTATCTCCATTTCACAGATCAGGAAACTGAGTCAGGGACCAGGCAAGTGACCAACCTAAGTTGAATTCTGAAGTCAGGGAGCTTGTGTCCAAAGTCCATGACCAGAATCCTTCTGTTCTGCAGCCATGCTCAAAGTAGGAAAGGCCAGGGGAGGCGTACTGTAAAACATCGTTAAGCGGTGGGCACTATGGGTGATTTTACTTTCTTCTTTTTGTTTGGTGGGCACTATGGGTGATTTTACTTTTTTCTTTTTGTATTTTTATCTTTAAGGAGATTACTTCAAAACATGAAAGAAACTGCATCTTTTCCTTAAGGGCAAGACGGTGCTGTGGGCTTTCCTCTCCTGATGAGATGATGCAAATGGACTCCATAGAGAAACGCTGCCCATGTAACAATGAAGTTATGCAACCGGGTGCATGACACGTGAATTACAGCGCACCTGAGATCCTGATGAAATCCTGGGAGCCTGGAGCTGTCAAACATGGTTTTAAAAAATAAAGGGAATACACCCAGCCCACACCCTGACTTTACAACCTTTAATTAATTAGGGGAAAGAAAGAGAGATCTGTCTGGTTTCATGACTTCAACTTTCCACTTGGAATATGAAGCTCCTGCTCTTCCCACCTCCTTTTCTTCTCTCTTTCTCTTTCTCTCTCTCTCAGGTTTTTAAATTTCTACTTTCAGTTCTGCCACCAAAAAGAGATGGCAAATATATTCTGCATAATTCCGAGACTGCACTATAAATGTTGGAGTTCTACTACTTGTATCATAGTCACAACTGAACGCACGAGTGGGCACAGACTGCCCCTCTGCCTCCCTCCTGCTCCTGCACCAGCCAATAGTGTCTGAAGTCAGACCCATCCCATCTTCCTGTCCAGCTGTTTAGTCTCAAACTGTACATTTATCTCATTAATAGATCAGCCTAAGATGTTCATCTCATGTAATATAGAGGCATCTTTTTTTCTTGGGAATCTGGCTGGTTTGTTGGTGGAAAGTCAGGGCTCAGGGGCTGTCGACGTTTAACTTAAGCCTCCTGTACTTTCGGGTTCTGGGACCCAGCACCTTTCTTGTCTATAGTTAGGTTTTTGAAAAGTGCTATTTGATTAAAATTTAAGGCCAGGCATGGTGGCTCATGCCTGTAATCCCAGCACTTTGGGAGGCCAAGGCGGGCAGATCACCTGAGGTTAGGAGTTCGAGACCAGCCTGACCAACATGGAGAAATCCCCAGCTCTACTAAAAACACAAAATTAACCAGGCGTGGTGATGCATGCTTGTGATTCCAGCTACTCAGGAGGCTGGGGCAGGAGAATCGCTTGAACCCGGGAGGCGGAGGTTGCGGTGAGCCAAGATTGTGCCACTGCACTCCAGCCTGGGCAACAAGAGCGAAACTCCGTCTCAAAAAAAAAAAAAAAAAATTTAAACACACTTTCATTCACTGAATCAATGACTCTTACCAGTCATGGTCAATAGCTGTATCATGACAATAGCTTAACTTGGGGAGTTTAAAAAATACCCACACCTGGATCCTACCCCAGGACTGGCTGAAGTTGCCTGGGTGGGGAGGGGAGAATTTCAGGTGATTGTAATATGCAGTCAGGGTTGAGGCCTTCTGCACACGGAGTTCCTTGAGCAAACCTCTTGTCCCTTTGAAACTGCCTCTGACAGGCTGTTTCCTCCATGCCTGCACCGTGAGTATTAGCTAATGACTTAATGACTAAAGGGGCACAACACTGCAAACAGCTATGGCGTACAGGATATTTACTAATGCCAGACACATCCACACAGCAACTCATTTAATCCCTATTCTGGTCTGTGAGGCCGGGAGTCTCCTTCCTCTCCTCTTTGGCCAACAGAATGTGATCTTCTGGGCCTTTCAAGCCCAATTCTTCAGAAGCTTGGAGCTCTACATTCTCCAGATTAGAGCCTGGCCACCGTGCTGCAAGGAAGCCAAGCTAGACCCATGGACAAGCCAAGGCCGTCTGGAGGCAGCCCTGGAGGATGGAGGCCAGCTTGGATGTCCCAGCCAGCTCGAGCTGCCAGATGAACGCAGCCACAGGAGCAGCCACAGCCCACACCAAGTAGAGTGGAAGAGTTGCCCAGCTGAGCCCTGTCCAAATTACCATCTACAGAATTACGAGAAAGAAAAAGCTGTGGGCCAAGTGCAGTGGCTCACGCCTGTAATCCCAGCACTCTGGGAGGCCAAGATGGGTGAATCACCTGAGGTCAGGAGTTCGAGACCAGCCTGGCCAACAGGCGAAACCCCATCTCTACCAAAAATACAAAAATTAGCTGGACATGGTGGTGTGCGCCTATAGTCCCAGCTACTCAGGAGGCGGAGGCAGGAGAATTGCTTGAACCCAGGAGGTGAAGGATGCAGCAAGCCCACATTGCACCACTATACCCCAGCCTGGGCAAGACTCCATCTAAAAAAAAAAAAAAGGAAAGGAAAAAGTTGTATTGCTTGACACATTATATTTGGGGATGTTGTGATACACAGCAGTAACTGAAATGCCACAAGGTTCCTCTGTTTCCTATGTGCCTACAGGGGCTCTGCTGACCCCGGGCACCCCAGAGAAACAGACACACATATATCCCTAACGGAGTGCTTCCAGTGGCTTCCACCCCGATAATAACAGCACACTCATGTCACCAATGAGGTGCTCCTGGTGATGCCCCAGAGAGCTTGGGGATGAGGGCACAAAGATAGCAGTTGAGGGACAACTTCCAGAGGGGCCAACTGCTTGTCTTCAAGACTAAATTACAGAAAACAAATCCTACCTCTCAATAGGACATTGAAGCTCAAAAACAATTCTGCTCAACTCAAACTTGGGTAGAAAGAGAAAAATCCAGAGATACTTAGATAATCCAGAATGTTAGAGATACCATTTCAAAAGTTCCTCAACAAAAAGCAAACCCCAAAAAATGATTCACAAAGCCACTTTAAAAATACAATCACTGGCCAGGCGCAGTGGCTCACGCCTGTAATCCCAGTACTTTGGGAGGCTGAGGTGGGTGCATCAGAAGGTCAAGAGTTCAAGACCAGTCTGGCCAACATAGCGAAACCCTGTCTCTGCTAAAAATACAAAAAATTAGCTGGGTGTAGTGGTGTGCACCTGTAGTCCCAGCTACTTCAGAGGCTGAGGCAGAAGAACCATGTGAACCCGGGAGGGGGAGGTTGCAGTGAGCCGAGATTGTGCCATTGCGCTCCAGCCCGGGCGACAGTGCAAGACTCGACTCCATCTCAAAAAAAAAAAAAAAAAAAAAAAAATACAGTCACCTGCTCTCTTCAGTGCTGCACACAGCAGCCTTGGTTATACGCAAGCCCCTGTGCCTGACAAGTGGCTGGTCCCTCAGTCTCAGGAGTCCTCACGCTTGCCGAAGCCCACAGCTCCCTTGCTCTTCTGCCGGACATCCTAGATGCCCTAGAAGCCGCTTTTCTTATTACATGCACCATGCGAGTGCTGAAGGTTCAGGTCACAGATGCCGGCAAAAGCCTTCTACCAAGAACGAAGTGATGGCCCAGAGACGAGGCCCCTCACAGAGCGAACACAGGTTTGGCCTTCACCAACTGAGAGAAATGGCCACGTGCCCGGCAAGCCAGAGAGGAAAAGCCTTCCTGCTTTTTTGCCGAAAGCCCTCATCTGGTCCAGCAACTTCATTTTATTTATGAATTTATTTATTTATTTATTTATTTATTGAGACCGAGTCTCACTCTGTCATCCAGGCTGGAGTGCAGTGGCGTGATCTCAGCTCGCTGCAACCTCCACCTCCTGGGTTCATGCCATTCTCCTGCCTCAGCCTCCCAAGTAGCTGGGACTGCAGGTGCACGCTGCCACGCCCACCTAATTTTTTGTATTTTAGTAGAGACGGGGTTTCACCATGTACCCAAGGCTGGTCGCGAACTCCTGAGCTCAGGCAATCTGCCCACCTCAGCCTCCCAAAGTGCTGGGATTTCAGGCGTGAGCCATGTCGCCCTGCCACCTTCATATTTATTAATAGTTCTTTAATGTTTGCAAAGCCCCGAGTATCTCCAAGAAAAGTCATTTCTTCCCTGTAGAGAGACGACTTTCTATTATTTAGGAGCAGTCTTGCAACCCTGCTCCCGGGGAAATCAAACATTAGGGAATAGTGTTCTGCTGATGAAGTGAGAAATGGGAGGACATGGCTTTGGCTGCAAAGATGACCCGGGTGCATTGTCGACGTCCCGGCTCCCACAGAGGCACTCGGTAGAGCCAAACGCTGAGCTTCATTGCACGAAGCCCTTTAGATGACAAGCCCTTCAGCTGCCTCCAGTGACATGTCCACGAGGGAGGCAGCAGTATCTGCTTCAGGCGAGAAGCCTGAGGACCAGGCACAGGGTTGGGGGAAAAGCCGGCTGGCCCTTGATGCTGGGTGTGCTGTTTTCCACCTGCTCTGAGCCTGGATCCATTTTCTGTCCTGCCACCATAAGCTGATCGCCTGGGCACCCGTTCCCTCTGGCTCCAGCCAGGTCACTGAGGGGATCAGCAGGAGACTGAGGGGAGCAGGGTAGTTCCCTGCTTTGGTGGCACCACGCAGGGAGTGGCTGTGTCCTCCACAGACCCAGAAGGGGTAACAGCTTCCTACTTACTCATGGGCACTGGGAGCCACCAGGTTCTCCCTTGGGGACAGGCGATTTCTTTCCCAGGGTGGGAGGTTGTTGGCCCCCACTGACAGAGGCACCTGTCCCATGACTTAGCCCTTCCTGGGGCCCTTTGCCTTCAGTGACTGGTTGATGTGGAGTCTAAAGCCCCTTGCCCAAGCTTAGGAACCCTCTGCAGGGCCATCCAGCTTGGAGTTCCCTGTGGGGTTAGCTAAGGCCACTGTTGTGACTGCATCTCAGCTTCCTCTCCTGCTCCCCACCCTGCCAGGAGGATATGAGGCAGTTCCCATGCACTGCAGCCGTGAGTCATTCTATTACCACCTTTTTAATGTTTTTAACAAAGAAATCAAACTCCAGAGAGGCAAGAGACTAAGTTATCAACGGGCAAATGGGATAGGCAGGTTGAATTCCCACCTGCCCGACCGCACAGTCCATGTTATATGGTGCTTATTTGATTGTAGGGAGAATATGTGCTCTTCTTAGCTGTCAACTGGGGGACAGAGTTGTAGATGTTTGAGGTAAAGTTTATCTCTAAAAGTTAGAGGAGTTGGAAAATAGTTGTAAAATCTTCCTTTCAATGTATGAGAAATGCATGTCTTCTCTCACGTAAGTAGGGGACATGGGAGGGATAAAAGTGAACAGAGCCTCTCGGAGGGCTGGAGAGATGGAGTACCTGGGAAGGTGCAGGAAGGGAGGAATGAAGCCCTCAGGGGAGGTGCGGGGCACTGAGCTTTCCAGATCTTCCAAACTCAGCTCGCCCTCCAGGAAAGACGGGCATTGACAAAACCTTCTGCCCCAAACCTTACAAAGTGCATGTCCACAGAAGAGCAACAACAGAAAAATAAAATGCCAGCCGCACTCACAGTGAGAAAGAGGATCAGCCCCACACCATAAAGTTAGAGACAGCCGGTGAGAAGATCCCAGGGCTCCTCCCTGAAGGCCACGCACTTCAGGGAGGTGGACACGCCCTGCCCACCAGGAACAGAGGCCACGTAGGGAGATTCCAACTCCCACTGAGAGTGGAAGACCCCTTCTCCCCAGGGGCAGAACAACCGCCAGGATCCCCGCCTGACGGTCTTTGGTGGAAAGCATGGCTGGAGGTGGCCACCCCGAGCTCATTGTGCTGAGCACAACAAGGAAATTTACCATAGGAGAAAGAAAGCAATGCCAGAACCCTGGGCAGCCCAGGAAGGCGGCCATGCTAAGCGTCTTGTGTTAAGGGTCTCTTCTCCACAGATGAGCCATTTCTGGGCTAAAACCCACAGAGTTTTGTCCTTTCCCTCCCTAGGCTGGGAAGGAAGTGGGAGCAGCGGACAAAGCTGGGCATCCACTCAGGGCTGGGCAGGTCTGGGGCAGAGGTCTGTGTCTCACGCTGCGACAGCATGACTGGACAACCTCAACCCAGTCTGGAATATGGTTGGGCTTAGGGAATCCCAGAAAGGGTCCTCAGCAGCACGATTGTGTTAGGTTTCTACTGCAACAGTATTAGTGGCTTAAAATGAACAATTCTTCACAGAACTGTTGTGGGGAGAGCGCTCAATTATTCCTAGACTTCTCACCAGCGATATTTAATGCCACTAGGAAAGATCCTCAGGATCATCAGAGAGGAAAAAATTGTGCCCAAGAATCTGATACCCAGGTAAGTCATTAATTACTCGAGGGAAAGGCAATAGACACTTATTTTCAAAATTGCCAGGATTCAAGAAATACAGAACATTTTAGGAAAACAAAAGTAAAATAAAATTGCCTAATTAATCAAGAACATAGAAACGGAAACGCTATGATACGAAAGCAATGAGATTGGATTAATATAAATTTGGAACTAATGCTGAGAATTGTGGGAATTACGGTTACAGAAATGAAGGGGAATGGTAACGCTGAAATGAAAATGGACACAAAATGACAAGAGCTTTCTGGTTTTCCCAGCTCTTCTGGGCTAATTAAAATGAATACATGTATATTGTTGTGGTAAGCAGAACACTGGCCCCCAAAGATATCCATGCTTGTATTAGTCTGTTTTGCTTGCTATAAAGAAATACCTGAGGCTGGGTAATTTATAAAGAAGACAGGGTTATTTGGCTCATAGTTCTGCAGGCTGTACAGGAAGCATGGCACCAGCATCTGCTCAACTTCTGGTGAGGCCTCAGGAAGCTTACAATCACGGCAGAAGGCAAAGGGGAGGCGGGGATGTCACATGGCAAGAGAGAGAATGAGAGGGAGCAGGGATGTCCCAGACTCTTTCAAACAACTCCATCTCACCTGAACTAACAAAGCGAGAACTCATTTATTACTGTGGGGAGGGCACCAAGTCCCTTGTGAGGAGTCTGCCCCCAGGACCCAAATAGCTCCCCCGAGGCCCTACCTCCAACCTTGGGAATCACATTTCAACATGGATGTGGAAGGGACACACATCCGCACCATAGCAATGCCCTAATCCCTGGACCCTGTGAATGTTAGGTGGTGTGGCACGGGGGAGTCAAGCTGGCAGATGGAATTCGGGTTGCTAATCAGCTGACCCTGAAATGGGGAGAGAAACGTGGATCACCCAGGTGTGTCCAGCATAACCACAGGGTCCTCAGCTGTGGATGAGGAGGCAGGGGGGTCTGGTGTGGTGTGGGAAGAACTCGACCTCCTGCTGCTACTTTGAGGTGGAGGTGAGGACCACCAGACAGGGTGGCCTAAGGCTGCCAGAGAGATGAGGGGAGAATTCTCCCATGGCCTCTGCAAGGACCAGAGCCCCGCCAACACTGTCACATTCGTCAGTGAGAACCATTTACTTCTGAACTACAGAACTGTCAATGATACATGCGTCCATGTCGTTTGAAATCACTAAGTTTGTAGGAATTTGTTACAGCAACAATAGAAAATGAATACAATTGTAGAAAAATTAGAATAGGTGCATGTACTATATTTATTACATGAAAATACGATTATATTGTGCTTACTGAACTGTAACCTGGTTTTCAATGTAACAGCACATAGTAAACATCTTCCTATGATAATTATATGGACACTCCGACAACAGGATTCTCAGTTGCTGCATAGAGTGCATGGACTTTAATGCATTTATCCCATCTTTCCAATTGATGAAGGCTTCCCCTAACTCCCAGATTAACATTCTCTGTGTACATCCTGGGTTGTAGCAAAATCCTAGAATTCAAATTGCTTTGTCAAAACATAGATACTTTGTTGTAATGTATGGCGTCTGACATAGAGCAGAATTGACACGTAACCCTCCCTGCACAGGACCAGGGGCTGCTGCCTGGGATCCTCGCGGACGCACCATCATTATCATCCCGGTTCATTTCTTTGTACAGATCTCAGCATGATTGTATCTTCTGAGGCAGGTTGTTTTCCCACGCCTCTCTCCATTGCCAGACACTTGCTCTCCAGAACCACATTGCGGGGGCAGGTAGCAGTTCCCAGTCCCAGCACAGGTGGTGAGCTGGAGTATGGCGCTCTCTGGACCACAGCAAGCAGCCCAAGGATCAGCCTGCCCTGTCCATGCCAAGACAGTCATTCTTTTAAGAGTTCAAAGACCATCAAAGCTTCATTGGTCTGTTCTATTTAATTTTTGAAGCATTTTGCCCTTTTTCCCCCCTTTTCTTCTTTTTCGAGACAAGGTCTCGCTCTCTCACCCAGACTGGAATGCAGTGGTGCCCTCATATATCACTGAAGTCTCGACCTCCTGGGTTCAAATGAGCCTCCTGCCTCAACCTCCCAAGTAGCTAGGACTGCAGGCATGAGCCACCGTGCCCAGTCACTGTGTATGTGCTTTTTATTCCTTTTAAAAATTTCATTTTCTCTAAAGATGATGCATTTAGGAGCTGGACTTATTGATGGCATCTTTTAAAATTATTTTGAAATATTTAAAAACCTTTGATTCACTGATGTGCTTTTGGCCTGAAGAAGGGGCTGTAAGATTTGTCTCGCTGCGTCAGAAAGACACATGGCATTTCCCCCACTGTCTTCCTCAGTGTCGCCCGCTGGAAGCAGGGGTGTCCAGACCACACTGCAGCTTCCTTGGGAACCTGGGGCTTTTCTTAGCAATATCCAGTGATGTCTGCCTTTAAAAAGAATGTGCATGGTTGTGGGCTGGGGGTCAGGGGTGGGGGCTTCAGTCCCAACTCAGCCCTTGAGAAAAGTAATGAACATAATTCTCCAAAGCCCCCAGCCCCTTTTACAAACAGGTCACATTAAGTTAATTTACCAGCTAAGACAAGACCTTTTGATGGCTGGGCAGTTTCCCATAGGACTGAAAAGGCAGGAGCTGCCAACACTTTGTCTAGGCCCCTCGGTGCCCCAGTGACATCTGCCCAGACCTCGCAGGAACCTCGGCCTTGTCCTTTTTGATGACTGGAGAGAGTTAGTGGTTCCTGGAGCTCAAGGTGGAGGTAACCCTCCGAGACACTGCCTGGCTCTGGAGCCCCTCCCAGCCCCTCCTTTCTGTCCTCAGATATGTCACCATCCCCAACCCAGGAGAAATCACTCTTCTCCACATTTTGTGTGTGTGTGTGTGTGTGCGCGCGCGCACACGTGCATGCGCATCTGCGCTTCCTGGGAGCACAGGAAGGAGGAACCAGGATTTGTTTCCATTCTTTTGAGACAGCATTCTCATGGAGGTTAAAATACAGTAAATGCTGAATGGAGAAAGTTTCTAATTCCCAGAACCCCAAATGCTATTGGTGGGCAGTCTGGTTTGTTGGGGCAAACTGTTTTAAAAGAGCTGTTTGGAGTTGAGGCGCACCTGTGAAACTAAACACACCGGGGTGAGAAAGGCTTTCTCGGGGCGGATGTGCAGGACTTGATTTTGCTGAGTTTAATGCCACTCATTTCACTTTCTCTTGGCCAGAGCCCGTTTCCCCTGCTTGAACACACAAAACCTTGCTGGGAGCCAGCTTAGCTCTCTGGGTGGGATGGGCAGCCCCAGGGTCAGCCAGGGCTTGCTGGGGCCTAGACTTTTGACCTCCAAAGAGGACGGAGTCTGGGGACCACCCTGCACACCATCCTCCATCCAGAGAGGGTTCCCCATATTCAGGGGAGCTCCTCTCCAAGATGAAACAAGGGCTCAGTTCCATTTCTGACTTCCTCTAGGTCAGCACGTGCAGTCGCTTCACAGAAAAATGGTGTGGATGTGCTAGACTGGGGACAAAGGCCCTCTGTTGTCCCCGTCACCTGTGGTTTCCTGCCGCAAAGGCTAAACCAAGTACCTTATAAAGAAGGGCTGAGTGCTTTGAGCGCTTCAAGGATTTACTCAAAACCCAGCGCTCTGGGCTACTCTGACCCCAGTCACCAACAGGTGTTGAGACTCCCCTGAGGACCCGCCAAAACTGGCTGGGGTTTCCTCTCCACTTCAGTGCCACCCGTCTCCAAGCCCATACTCCCGGGCATCTCTCAATCACTCCCTCTACAAGACCCCAGGGTGTGGGTAACGGGGGCTGGCAAAGCCTGGACTCCTGCAATGACATCGGAAACCAGCGGCACCCATTCCCTCTCCAAAGCTCACATCCAGAAGAGCAAATGACAGCACCCCCCTCCACTCCGGCAGTAAGCAGCAGCGAGTCTCACCAATTTGAGAGGCTCTAGAACAACAGATGGTAATTTGTTGACACAAAGATTTAAGGGGACTCAATTACAGTCCCACTGAAAAAGCTCTCTCTAAAATAAAGTATACAGATTCCTCAGTTCGCAGAAATTGCTGACAGCTTTGTTTTCAACCCTCCAGGAGTAAAAAGAAGCTGACAACTTATTTTTGCAGGTTATGTTCATTCAACTCTATTTTTAGATCTTTTTCCTAAATAAGTACACCAGAATAGCATTCAATTTGAAAATCACCATCTGTTCAGAGGAATGAGCTTGGCCTCACTAGGCTGGGTATACCTGGCCCATGGCAAGGTGGCAGTCTCCTTGTGGACTGAACCAAGGGGGTAGTTTCAGGTCTCCAAGTGGTGTTAAGAGAATGCACTAAAAACAGTCACAGGCAGCTGGCATTTTTAATGCCCATTAAACAACTATTAATATATTTTATTTATAAGCTGAGAACCACACAAAAAAATGCCCTTGGCTTTTTAAAAAGAAGTTCAAATAATCCCTTGTATTAAAATAGATTTCTTATAAAAAGGCGATCCAGCCTAAGTTTGGTAGTTAAGATAAAAATTAACCTATGTTAAAGAAAGCCAGCTCAGAACGCTATAAAAAGCCCCTTCCCCCACCTCTTTCTTCCGGTGTATGGCCGCCCTCCCCTCCCTCTGCAGCCACTTGGTAGTGACTCACGCCTTTCTTTGGAAATGCAGTTGCTGCGTGAAACACAACGTGAGAATGGGAATCTGACATATGAGTAACCCGGCCGAGAGGCACCTCTTGGAAATGACACTGGGCCTTGGCTAGAATTACGCACAGGCCCTGGGAGGGCTGCGGCTCGTAGGCCCGTAGGGGGCAGGGTGAGGGCGGAGGTCTTGGCGCCCCCAGGCCTGACCCGCCCGCACCGCTGGGCTATTTTTAACTTCCACTAAACTTAGCCAACTCCACCCTCTTGAATAATCCAGACCTTAAAATGCTATTTTTCTCCAACAAGTCAAAAGAATTCTGCGAGTTAGAGCGCAGATTAAGTTGCTAGTGACGGGCACTGAAGGTTTGAGAACCGAGAAAATGAGCCGGTGACAGGGAGCGCGTCCTCAGCGGCCAGGCCCGGCAGGGGGCTCGGGCACTCGGGGCACACGGTGGTCGTCGCCGTGTCTCAGCAGGACCCTATGCGCTGGAGAGCTCGGGGCCGCGAGGCGCGCAGCAAGGAGGCCTCTGGCTTCTCTATTTTTGGCCTCTGAACGTTTTCCAAAATAATTACCAAAAGGAAATACAAACGCACACATGGACCAAACACACAAAACGTCCTTCTGCGGGAAGCCAGCACTAGGAAAGAAAAAAAAAAAAAAAATCCGAAGTGAAATTATGACACAGGGTTTTGTAACCCGCGGTGGCGCGCTTCTGAAACCCGAGCCCGGCAGCGGCTTCTTATCTGCACCGCGTTCCAGGAAGCAGCCAGCGTTTCGGCCGCGCAGGGGCCGCCGCCGCACGTAGGCAGCGTCCCCCGGCCCGGGACCCGCAGGAATGCGAGGGGGAAGACAGATCGCCGGAGGAGCAGGGGTCAGAAGTCAGTGTTTAAGCACTCACTGGCTTTCGGTGAAGCCGGAATGTGAGCAGCGAGTCGGGGTGGGGGGCCTTGGGGTTGCACACGCTTGCTCTAAGCACCGAGGCTCAGCCGAGTACATGCACAACCCTCTGGATGCAGCGGAAAGTCGTATGGCTTAGGGCCGCACCCCGAACTTCACCATTTACAACCCCCCATCCCGTCACTGCTGTCACGAAGCAATCAAGAGTTAAAGGTTATCACAGTCTGTTCTTCGAAGGAAATAATTGGAATCAAGGACTTTGGACGGGAGGAAGTTGGTAAATTGCCGCTTCCTCCCTCCTGTTCTTGTTTAACTTCTCACAAGAACATGTGGCAGCGCTGCAGGTTAACTCATCTTACATAACTTCGGGGTCATGTCAACTGTTCAGAAGAAAGAAAAACAAGTATTCCCTTCTTTAGAAGTTGTATTTAGAAATAGACACTGTTGTTTAGGACAAGTTCACTTGGGTTGCCTGATCACTTGCAGCAGAAAATCTTAGAACTGCTCCTCAAGCAACGAAAACTGGGGGCTCCCATTTCCATTTTTCTTTTTCTCTTTCTCTTTTTTCTTTCCTTTCTCTCTTTTTCTTTCTTTCTTTCTCTCTCTCTCTCCTTCCTTCCTTTTTTCTTTCTTTCCTCCATCCTTCCTCTTTCTTTTCTTTCTCTTTTCTTTCCCTCCCTCCCTCCCTTCTGTTTCCTTTCCCCTCCCCTCCCCTCCCCTCCATCCCCCTCCTCTCCCCTCCCCTCCCCTCCCCTCCATCCCCTTCCTCTCCTCTCTTTTTCTCAGTCTTGCTCTGTCGCCCAGGCTGGAGTGCAGTAGCACGATCTCAGCTCACTGCAACCTCTGTTTCCTGGGTTCAAGCAATTCCCCTGCCTCAGCCTCCTGAGTAGCTGGGACTGCAGGTGCACACCACTAGGCCCAGCTAATTTTTTGTTTCAGGAGACACTGGGTTTCACCATGTTGGCCAGGATGGTCTCAATCTCCTGACTGCGTGATCCACCTGCCTCAGCCTCCCAAAGTGCTGGGATTACAGGTGTGAGCCACCACGCCCAGCCGGGCTCCCATTTTTCTGAATATGAACTTCAAAGTAGTTTGAGGAGCCCAACATAAGAGTAACTGGACAATTGTCTTCCTCTGAGAAAACAAAATGACACCAACATGAATCAAATGATGATTTGGTATTTCATTAAACACAACTCTTACAGCACCAGGAAGATAGTAGCCCATCTGTGCCAAGTGTATTTACTCAGTGGCAATAGGGATTTGGAGAATCTTGCATTGTGATTTGCTGGGGTCCACAAGCCACACATCGCGTGTCTGGCCACCCTACGTGTCCAAAGGTGAACAAAGAAATAACCTAGAGACACAGGGACAAGGACAAGCCCAGTAACACCCATGTGGCCGTCTGCTGGAATTGAAAGCCAGGTGTGGCAGGCTTCTACCCCACTCCAATCACGACGTCCTAATGAGGGCTACCAATTACCAATTACCGATTACTGCACCTCCCCACTGGCCTAGGGCCCTCATCCTCCCCAAACATCTCTGAGCAGAGTGGCAATTAAGAGCACCCTGCTCTGTGGTGGGGAGCCTGGGAGCTGCCAGGGGCCATATCCTCCTACCACAAGGGAAGCTGGATAGCAGAGGAGAGGGGGAGATGGGAGAAGAAAGACTGAGTTCCTAGAGTCCTGAGACGGCAAGTCCAGTGGCTCCCAAAGCTGGCTAGGCACAGGGAGTCCCTTTTCCTGACTTGTTCAATTCAAGCCGGGTCTGTCACATGCCTCCAGAAGAGTTTTGACAGAGGTGTGGGCACCTTCTCAATGCCCTGTCTCCATGGTTGACCCACTTCCCTGACAGTGCCTTGAGCTCCTCCCCTGATCCGGCTGGTCCAGGTCCTTGCTGGTGGGGGCCACATGCTGGGGTAGGCCAGAAGCCCCTTCTTGCAAGCCCTACTTCAGACAGATACCATGCGGAGAGAGGGTGGACTATGGACTCCCTCCTCACATTGAATCCATGGAAGGCCACATAAGGCTTAAGGGGTCTGTTCTCAGCCCATGACAACGTCTAAGACTGGAGGAACAAAAATGAAGTAGTGCATGGACCAATGACGTGATAAGACCCCAGCGGAAAAATTTTCTCCAATATTCCTCTAGGAAAGAGTCCTAGCAGCAAGAACATTGTCACGAGATTGGCCAAGTGATCAACTGCCAGGAAAACGACAGTCCCTGTCTAGTCCCTTCCCGTGATGTGAAATGTGGTGTGAGCTGGAGCCCTTGCATGCTTCGCCCCCATCTGTGGGCGGTTCCCTCCTTCACTGGGCACTGAGGCCACAGGCTGCTTTGTTCTGCAGAGCCATGCCTGGCCTCTGGAGGAAGGGACGTGACCCACAGATCTGGACTTAGAGCTGGGCAGAACCCTGGGGTGATGCTTACTGAGCAGGATGCCCAGGTTTGTGACTGTATCTAGGAGAGGCCTTAAGGCACATAGGGTCAGGGAAAGGATGGCTGATTGAGTCAAGGTTGGCCTGGGTGGCTGCTTTGTTTTTGGGTCCAGGACAGCAGCCCTCTCTTCTCCTGAAGAGATCTCCCTCCTCCAATCATAGTACCCCACCACCCTGGCCACAGGGAGGCCATATGATCTGAGCTAGGCCTATCAGAGGCCTCTCCTGGGAGTTTCTGAGTTGGAAGTGAGTGAAGAGTGTGCCCCCTCTTTCCTGCTGGGGGGCCATGCAGCTGGGAGCTGCCATCAGGTAGAGCTGGTCTACTGGGACAGGTCCAAAGGATGGAGCCACATACCAGAGACTACAGGCACATGGTGGGGAGTGGAGTGTCCTGGCAGCCCTGTGACCCCGGCTCCCCTGTCTTTACACAGTTTGGGGCTGAGAGCCAGTGAAGTTTCCTGTTGTCTAAGCTACTTTGGTTGACTTTCTGCCATCAAAATACAGTCTTCACGCACCCAGCAGTTCAGACGGCACTCAACTGCTAAGAGTCAAAGTTCAACAAAATGCAGAATTTTAGTTGTTTACCTTTTTAGTTACGTGGACTCAAAAACAAGCATCACCATAACTTTCCACTATGTGTGACAATGTAAGAGTCATATCTTTGTGGCTCCAAAAATGTTTAATAAAAGCAACCGGTATATTCAATATTTAGCTCATAAGAGCTAAGCACTGTAAAATATGTCTGACATCTTCAACAGCAAACTAGAATAAAGGTAAAATTAAAATAGGGTAGAAGAGTGTTCATGAACCAATCTCACATGAAACCCTACTCCTAAAAAAAAGGCAACTTCCAAATAGGTGTCTTGACTTCACCCAGTGGCTTTAAAATAGTTATTAATTGTGGACGCATTAAGAAGCCAAAACTCATTGTTATTTCTGAAGCACATTATTTTGAAATTCTGTTTAAATCTTCCATATTTGTATGATGAAAGTTATGTCACAAAGTTAATCATTCCCAGGATGCTTGCAGTAGGGGTAATAAAAAACTTCTTGTGCAAGCGGCCATTAATCAGCAGTGTAACATTGCATAACGTGCTCCAAAGCACGTGTCGTGGGATCAGAGTACACGGCTGCATCATGCAGGCCAGTGTCTGTGCCTCCTGCTGACCTTTTCCAGTGCAGAACTCAAACCATGTGATGTATGCTTCTTGCCAAGTCACTTATTGCCAATGATGAAGTTGGATGATATGGAGAAACATAAATTTCTTTCTTACTTTTTTTTTTTTTTTTGGAGTTCTAAAAGGAAGACTCTTTGAAGTCTCTGGCTTCTGGCACAGTGTTGTTGCTGGCTTGGTTGTGTTACTCTTGATCATTTTTAAAAACTCTCCATTAAAACTGAAATAAAATATTTTGCTCATGTGGTTCCTGGCGTTTGCATTAGAAACAATAGGCACACCCCCACAAGAAGAGTATTTTATATGTGAGCAACGCAAAAAGTCAAAGATGTTAGAAGCCAAAGATATACGGATATCAAATCCCAATCCGTCATGTTTGATGTTCTTGAGCAATAATGTTAGCGAGAAACTATTACTTAATCTTGCTGGTATTATCCAAAGAGAACACTTGCGAAATACTTAAGACAAACATGCTGTAATTATTACATGAATAAAGAGCTTGTGTAGCATAAACTGTTTTTGTAACATCGACACAAATTCTGTTGGAGCAGGCTAATAATTAGCCGTGGTAACAACAATGGCCACTGTGTTTGAGAAGCTCTGAGAGGTAACAGTGCTGCCAGAGGTGAGATGACTCACGTGTGTCTTCTACCCTCGAAGTGGCCTTCCTGTAGAGGGACTGTTTTCAATGACATCTTAACCTAGAAAGTCTTCTGAAATTTCACCAACAGCTAATTATACATTCTAGTACCAACTAGAATATATCTAGTTCCCTAACATATATTGGAAATTAAATTTCATCTTATCTTCATTTTACTTTTTTTTTTTTTTAAGGAAAGGACTCTTGCATTTGATTACTAGCAAACTCTTACTGTACATGAAATCCTGTTCAAGGTCTGAAAGCTCAAATTAATAAATGATTTTGTCATCATAGTCAACAGTGGAACATGAATTTAACAATGTGGAAGAAAAGTTGTCCTAAAACATAAGACACCTATATATGCTGGAATTTCAATACTTTTTATTTTTACTACTTCAAGGCTGCATTTATGCATTGCTTTGCTTTGGTTTATGGCTGTTAGTTTAGCAACTAAGGACTGAATGAACACAGATCCCTCACAGATCATCCAACCTCATGACCAGGCAAGGGTAGCCTCAGCTGGAGCAGCCTATTTCTGTTTCCTGGGTCTAGACTCAGAGCACACATTTAAAAGACAATACAGCAGTAAATCCTCTCCTACCTTGACTACAACTAAACCTGACATTTGGGAAGTGAGGTATAGTCAACGGTTTGGGCTTTAATAATAATTCAATAAATATCAGTTTTGATGTACCAGAAGTCAGAAAGCTACCTTGTACACCTTGCCAATAACAGCCCATGGTATACATGTTTGCATTAGAATCAGCTGGGGATAGGGAAGGCATATCAGTGGGAACAGTGCAGTGAGAACCTCCAAAAAATCTGCTCCTCCATATAAACAATGAGAACATCAATAAAGATTGTAGAAAAAAAAATTGTCAAAACTTTTTAAGAACCCCAGAAATTAGCCAAAAGCTTGCAACAATCTGGGAAGCATTTATTCAAGAAAAGTGGCTGAATCTCAATAAGAACAAGCTTTGTGGCATTTTATTTGTTTTGTTGTTGTTGTTGTTTGAGGCAGAGTTTTGCTTTTGTTGCCCAGGCTGGAGTACAATGGCATGATCTTGGCTCACTGCAACCTCTGCCTCCTGGGTTCAAGCAATTCTCCTGTCTCAGGCTCCTGAGTAGCTGGGATTACAGGCGCCCGCCACTACACCCAGCTAGTGTTTGGTATTTTTAGTAGAAATGGGGTTTCACCATGTTGGCCAAGCTGGTCTTGAACTCCTGACCTCCTGTCAAAGGTGATCCGTCTGCCTCGGCCTCCCAAAGTACTGGGATTACAGGTGTAAGCCACAGCACCCAGCTGCTTTGTGGAATTTTAACTTGCCCTATTCCACTTCCTCTTCCCAGAGCCACACACACCTTGAAAACTAATAGTCTCACACTCATGGCAGCCATGAAAACCAGCAGCCACTATAGGAGAATGAATGTCTTTGTAGCATGCCCAAAGCCCTGTTCCTAGAAACTTGTCATTATCTGATATGTCCAGCATTTCTCTGGTGTTTTAATAATGGGGAAAACCCCCACTCACAGGGCTTGTCTTTATTTGCCCTAACTTAGGACCTCATTCATTGTAGAGAGCTTTTTCCTGCAGGGTGTTTAAGGAAAAAAAAAAAAATCAGTGATGATTGTTCAGCATCAAAGCTGCCTGAGTTGAGGCAAGTAAGAAGCTGACCAAAAAACATAAAAACAGAAACTGGGGAATGAGATGTCCATAGAGGGCTATGAAAAGCTCTGACATATTCCTAGAAATCTAGAAGGCCATGTGCATGTGAGGGCTGTATGCAAGCTCACGGAAGACTTGAGAAGGCCCTAGCTCTCACCTCTGGCTGACCTTAAGGCTCTACACAAGGAGGAAGTGAAGGCTAAGGCAGAGTTGCCAATTGCTTGTCAATGTATTGAAGGTATGCCTCAACATACAGAGCCCTTCAGCAAGAGCTGGAGATTTACTGGTTCAAGGCATTTAAGGAAATCTGAGTCCAATCAAGAGCTGAACACTAAAATAACCAAGCAGAGACTTCAGTAACCACACACAACAAAACACACAGAATTAGTTCAGGAAAGTCAATACACAAATAGCAACAATAATAAACAACTGTGAACCTAGGATGGGACAGAGGATGATCTGACTTCCAGAGTTGCCATATTATATTATTTAAAATGTTCATTACTCAATAAAACATTGTAAGACATATACAGAAACAAGAAAGTCTGACTCATACAAGGAAATGAAACATTCAATGGAAACTGTTCCTGAGAAAAGCTCAGATGTTAAATGTATTCGAAAACATTTTAAATCAGCTATTTTAAATATATTCAGAGAACTAAAGAAAAGTATAAGAATAATGCCTCACCAACATGGAATATCAATAAAGACAAAACATTTTAAAGAGGACCAAAGAATAATTCTAAAATCGAAATGACAATAACTGTAATGAAAAACCCACTAGATGGTCTCAAAAGCAGATTTGAGATGGCAGAGGAAAGGAGTAAACTCAAAAGCTTATCAATAGAAATTACTAAATCTGAAGAGTAGAGAGAAATAAGATTAAAGGAAAATAATCAAAGGTCTTGTTCAAAGGTCAAGAGCCCTATGGGATGCCATCAAGTATACCAGCATATGCCTAATGGGAGTTCCAGAGAGAAAGGAAAGAGAGAAAGGGGTAGAAAAAGTATTTGAGAAGATAATGGCCAAAAAGTTCCCAAATGTGACAAAGACATGAGTCTACATATCCAAGAGCCCAACAAAACAGAATCAACTCAAAGAGATCCACACTGAGACATATTATGCTCAAATTGTCAAAAGACAAAGACAAAAAGAGAATCCTGAAAGCATCAAGAGAAGTGACTCATCATACACAAGGGATTCACAATAAAATTAAGATAGCTCTTCATCAGAAATCATGCAGGCCAAAATGCAGTGGCATGACATATTGAAAGTGCTGAAGGAAAAAGGCTGTCAACCAAGAACCCTATGACTAACAGAATCATCCTTCAAAAATGAAAGAAAAATTGAGACATTTCAAGATAAACAAAAATTGAGAATTTGTCCCTAGCAGACCTGCCCAACGGGAAATACTAAAGGGAGTGCTTCAGGTTGAAACGAAAAGATACTAGAAAGTTACTCAAATCCACAGTTTTTAAAAAAAGAGTGTTGGTAAAGATAACTATATAAGAGACACTGTAAGTGTATTTTTCATTTGTAACTTTCATTTCAGTTGTAACTTCTTTTTCTCCAATTAAAAGACAACTTCATAAAGCAATAATTAAACTGTTCTGAAGTTACAGTGCATAAAGATTTAATTTGTATGAAAATAAAAGCACAGAGGATGGGGGAAGAAACAATGCTATATAGGAACAAAGAATTTGTATACTGTTGGAATTAAGTTAGTATTACTCCATAATAGATTGTATAAGTCAAGACGGTAATTGTAACTTCTACCATAACCCCTACACTGCTCATCATGTTTACATTTGAAGACTAGTTTATCCCCAGGGGAAGTTCAAAACAATTTTAAACGTTAGGTATGTCATGTTTTTCAGGACAGTCAACATATATCTTCATATCTACACATGCAAGCATTTTTAATACACATGAAGCACATGTGGGCGTACGTAAACTGCAAGTCTAGGGAAGTAAGGCAAGCACCGAGGGCTTGGAGTTTTGAGGTTACTGAGCCATTCTGAGCCTGGACTAATGAGATCACACCATAATTGAACTCAGAAGTACGAGTGCCATGGATGGTCTAGGATAAACACTCTCTCTGAGTCCTCTCAGAAGAGTGGCTTAGCAATCTCGACTCACACCATGCCTTCCCACAAAGACCAGAGGAAAAGAAAGGAGCTTTTCAGTGTTATTTGCATGCCAATACTGGTGTTAGGTAAGCATACGACAGAGCCACCCCGTAGGTATTAAGAACCAATATTCCAATCACATCTTCCAATAATTAGAGCTTCCTTCCACCAAGATAGATGTGAGCTGTCATTTCCTATTTCTTATGGCATGTGACACATTTCTTGTACTTACATTTTTAAAGAACTCAAATTACAGTCACTCTTATACAAGTTCTAGGCATCATAAAAAGCATGTTTCAGGAAAGCGTTAATAGACAACTCAAAAGAAATGTTACCCAATGCAGCCGAGGCTATTAGGAGCTCGAACTTCTCTCTCTTGCCAAACAGTTCTTCACTTTCTGTAAACTGCACAAAGGTTTCATTCAACACAGTTTGGAGGCTGAAAGTGAACGTGACTCAGACTATTTTTGGAAAGGTCAAGAAAGTACACTTGCCAATTTTCAAATTTCTCTGAAACCTTTTCCTGCAAACATCACCAGTAAAGTTACGTAATCCCCGAGCTGCAACTTGATGATGTGGTGATTTTACTATTTCTCTCGGAAGGTTCAGGTACACACTGTGCAGTACGTTCATGGGAGGCTTTGTTCAGACGGCATTTTACACGTCAGTCTGTTTAAATGCTTTAGGGGACCAAAACATCTAAAGCTACCTTGGCAGCAAGATGGGAGAATCAACTGAAGCCTAGGAAGGAAACCTGGCCTACCCTTGGCCTGACCACAGCCCACCGCAGGGCTAGACTCCTCCAGTATCTCCTGAGGTGGGGAGCAGGTGGGCCGCTCCATGAAAACCGACCAGATGAGAAAATGGGCAGCTTTGCTCAGGGCAATCTTCCCTCCCTGGCCCCCAAAATTGGTACTACAAACATGGCACTCAAACATGAGAATGATTTCTTACAATGTTAGATGAACTAAAACTCCTTACACTGTAGATTACCTCAAGGGCCAACATAGTTAACCAGACACACCTCAGGCAGATACCTGTTTTCTCTCTCTCTCAAGACCCAACTCACTAGCGACCAGTATTTGTAAGGAGACCCATCTTTCTCTTTTTTTTTTTTTTTTTTTTTGAGACAGAGTCTGGCTCTGTCGTCCGGGCTGGAGTGCAGTGGCCGGATCTCAGCTCACTGCAAGCTCCGCCTCGCGGATTTAGGCCATTCTCCTGCCTCAGCCTCCCGAGTAGCTGGGACTACAGGCGCCCGCCACCTCGCCCGGCTAAGTTTTTGTATTTTTTAGTAGAGACGGGGTTTCACTGGGTTAGCCAGGATGGTCTCAATCTCCTGACCTCGTGATCCGCCCGTCTCGGCCTCCCAAAGTGCTGGGATTACAGGCTTGAGCCACCACGCCCGGCCTAAGACCCATCTTTCTCATCTGCTAAGTCCGTGCCAGTGTTAGAGGACTGCACCCATGAGAGTCTGCGCCAGTGTTGGGGGCCTGCAGTTTGCTTTCACTTCACAAAAACCGTCTAAGTTGGAAGAACTGTCCTCTGGTGCCTCTAAACTTCCCGCAGCAATGGCCCTGCCCATGCCTGCCCACTTTCTGCTCTAACACTCCAGAGGCAGGGGGCAGCTTTTGGACCTAGGAGGGTGTAAGTAACTTCCTCGCATAGACTTTAGTCCACCTCTCTTGTCTCTGGACAAGTGCAGAGCAATGAGCAGAAGTGGGGAGGTGGGGAGGAGCCCTGCATGGCTTCCCCTCGCCCTGGAAGCCTCTGAAGATCTGTTTTAAACTGCAGTTCTACTGGAGGCAGCTACCATGTTTCCCTAGACTTCTCTTTTCCTGAGTGAAGGTTCATGTACATGCCCCCAAACCAGCCATGGTTGTGAGACCTACCTTCCCGTCTTCTGAAATATGAAACAAACAAAACACACCACCACATAAAGCACCTTTATACATACCACATCCAATGTGACTGGGTCTTCATAACCATCCTGAACGACTACTGGATTCTTTTACAAATGAAGAAATGGGCTTGGGGAGATGAGGCGTTTTGTCCATGGTCTCATCGCTGGCTTCAGTGGAGCTGAAACTTGGCCAAAGAGCTCCCATGTGCTTTACAGGAAAGTACAGAGTGACTCTATGACCACTAGAAATTGCAATGCTGAGTGCTGAATACAACACTCCAAATGAGTCTGACCAGGGCCAAATAGAGCAACAAACCTGGCGCCCTTCCCGAAAGATGTCTGGGGCACTCTTGACCCACGGGGAGCACATCTTGCCTCCCCTTTTTTTTTTTATTATTATTATTTTTTAGAGACAGTCTTGCTCTGTTGCCCGGACTAGAGTGCGGTGGTGTGATCTCGGCTCACTGCAAGCTCCGCCTCCCAGGTTCATGCCATTGTCCTGCCTCAGCCTCCCGAGTAGCTGGGACTACAGGCGCCTGCCACCACGCCCGGCTTAATTTTTGTATTTTTAGTAGAGGCGGGTTTCACCGTGTTAGCCAGGATGGTCTCGATCTCCTGACCTCATGATCTGCCCACCTTGGCCTCCCAAAGTGCTGGGATGACAGGCCCTCTTGCCCCCTTTTTGACAAGCATTGCTATCAAGCCATGAGTCCTCACACTTAGACTCCAGTAGCTGGTTTTAGGGGGAACTGAGATGTGAAGACATACATCAATCACTACTAGCATCTTGACAGATCCATGCCTCATTCATATCTACCAAGACTGGCTCCGTGCCCTTGATGGTACAGTCATTAAACACCGGAACGAACCCAGAACCCAGAACGCCCAGCATGAATCCTGCTGCCTCAGTGTCCTAAACTATAAATCAGCAAACCCATTTCATAAGGTTCTGCTATTAGGTGTAAAAATGCACAGTGTCTGATAGAGGAGGTGCTGAGTGGGCGTTGGCTCTAATTGTTACATTACTTGCCTGTGTCATCAGATCAGCTGATAAGCACACTTTTGGTATTTTTCCAAGTAATGAGAAAATTGTTGACCAAATCAGGGCAAAGGACACTACTCCCTCTAGGTTGACAAAAACACACGTATCAGCAGCCTTCTGTTACGTTGTTTGGCTGTTTTCAAGCTCAACAGTGACAAAAGGGCCAGGAGACCTGGGTGTAATTCCTGACTTCAGCATGTACCTGCCGTGGGGCTGCGGGTAAGTGGTCCCTCCATGGTTTATGGGTCTCTTTGTGCCACAGGAATAACCAAAGTGCCTATCCTTTCGTGGAGGTAGTGTCTGGAAAGCACCTGGTAGATATTAATGGCTTCATAAATGTTACTCAGTATTACTGTAACACCCAGCTCTTATTCGTTCATCTTATTTAAAGGGTATTTTCAGTGATCTTGTCAAAATGTTTTCTTAAATCAAAACACCACAGTACTGTTTCTATATTAGGCCTTTAAAAAAGAACTTACATGTTGGTTCCTAGGAGCTCACTTTGGGGCCCCCGAGGGAACTGCCAGCTCCTGGAGGAGGGCCCATCTCATGTCTTGCAACACGGGCGCGTCTCCAGGGCTGCTGCCGAACCACACGGGTGCATGTCTTGGTCTGTCCCTGACATCCTTTATTTTCCCCACCAGGTCCCCAGATATCTCATGCTGCCCTGAGAATTATTTTGGAAAACAAATAGTGTACACTAAATAGCTTATTAGGTGCTAACGCTCTAAGGGGTAGCTGAATTTTTGGAGGTCCCAAAGAAGACTGAAAATTCAAAGGCAAGCATTTGAAACAGTGATTTTTTGGAGCCTGAGACACATATACAATTGAACAGAGGATTCGACCACCTTCCACCTCCCAAAATACCCCAAAACACAATCTGTATCCTGCTTCATCTACGCAGAAAAGCACCTCTTACATTGTGTTACCGGAATATTAGCAACTAACTTTTAAATGTTGTATTTTTTTATGAAACATGTATACAGTTAACATACTATGAGAAGACAACTTCTACTGCTATTCTGATAAAGTTCAATACATACTGACGTACGTGTTAGTTAATATTTTACTAGATCGGTAGACAAATAATGGCATGATTAATTATTTCTGAATGTCTGTGTGCCAGGATCTTTGGAGCCCAAATAAGAGCAAATGTAGGGCACATCACCAGAGGTAGAAGTTCAGGTCAAGTGAGGAAAAGGGCTGACGGCCGGCCAGTGACACACTCATGCGCAGGTATACGCTTTTTCTAAGTGCTGATCCATGAATCCACACTCCACTACTTTGGCCTATTCACAAAGCACTTAGAAAGTGCTATCAGAAAAGTAACACTTTGTGACAAGCCAAGTTTTGATTGCTAGAACAACAAGGACAACAAAAATGATTGACAGGAAAACCAAATCCATCATTATTAAGAACAAAGCAAACATGAAATGATCCTTTACATTACAGAAATCAATCTCAGATAACCTCTTATTTTGGCCATTACTAGAGCTTTTCTCTTGCCTCAGAACTTTAGAAACTTGGAGACCTCTTTTCCTTTCCTTTCATAGACAAGTTAGAAATTAACCAGCTCTAAATAACTTCAAAACCAGTAGGCCTCATGCTCTGAGATAACGGGAAATATTTTATTTTGCTTTCATCCTCTTACTTCTATCTGTGCTTGACCACTCATCCTCCTTTTTTGAGTCTTCTCTAACGTAGTCTGAACACACGGATACGTCTACTGCATTTTCAGCTGTGCGCACCAACAGGCGGTGTGCTGCAGAAAGAGGAGCAGCCCATGCAGGGGCCCCTCCCTAGGTAGCATGGCCCTACCCAGAGACCCGTAAGCCTGACTTGGGGGAGGATCAGGATTACTTAGCAGCAAGACTGATACTGAAAGGAAAATCAAGAGAAACGCAAACGTTGATTCAGAGAATTGGACAGACACTTTTCTCTGCCATAATACATGAAGTCTGCAATACCTTAAGTCACTACAGGACTTTGCTTTCAGATACATTCCAGTGACTTCATCAGAACTTGTTAGGAAATTAAACAGTGCTCGATCAGTGACAGTAGACTAGACTATGAATCCAAGTTAAGAGAAACGACTTAGCACACTCTGAATAATTTTTTCCTAATAACATAATTATTTCCTGCTCAAAGAGAAAGTGGTACTTAGCATGTCATGGAGAGGACAAACTGGCCCTGCAACCTTTAAAGGGCTATGAAAACCACCACCAGCATTTTAGATGCAAATTATCATGCATAAAACGAACCGCTCAGCAAGTTTATCAGTGCACAAGCATGCCTGCCGCCCAACACGACCACCACAGAGAGAGCCAAACGTGAATTTTAATAAGCCCTCTTTATCGTATGATGATCAGCTGAGCAATTGTCATAAATCCGCAGAGTCTCAGCACCTAAGGTGGTAAAGAAAACAGCACTCACCTTAGTGTCCAGACATTAGTGAAGACACTGCCTACCTTTGTCAGGACAGACATCAGCAGATGGCCAGTCCACATTGGCCTCCTAGAAGAATTTCAGAATTGAGGTTGAGTTCAAGTTCCCAAGTTAAAAAATGTAAGTTTCAGAATTTAAAAAATGAAGCCTACATGCTTTCAAACAGCAATGAAGTCGTCATGATGAGGATGTAAATCCACAGTAAAATGGGTGTTTATCTGATATACGGAAATGTGAAAGGAGGACACCTTAAGGACACAGCTGGGCTGCACCACAGTGAAGCTTGCTGCAGTGTTCAGCGGGCAAGGGGCACTCCCAGGGACGTCGTCTCCGGCATGACCAGACTCAGACCTGGCACCAACTAGAAAGGCAGTGTGGTTTGGTAAAATGAATGTAAAGTAGAGCTATCTCAAATTATTTAAGGGCATCAGAATGTTCTGCTTCCTTTTTCCACAGCGAATTCTCCAGTTTCCGATGTCCCACACACCTACCAATGCCTACTTCCCAGGTACGGCTACTCAGGCACGCAACCTGGAGGCCCCTCTGTTTACGGCTTCTTAGCCTGGCCTGGGTAGGAAGGCAGGGGTTTGTTAGGACAAAGGGTTGTTTTAAGTTCACCTCTTTCCCTTACAGAAATTGGATGCAAATAGCTGAGGGTAAGGAAGCAAAGAACGGTCTCCACTTTAATCCATGATCCCAAGCCATTTCCATGCTCCAATCCTGGCTGCCCCACTTTCTTTCCTCCTTTGTGTGTAAACATCACCTTTCCTAGGCCCGGTGGCCAAGCCACTTGCTGGGCGGAGGTCCTGCAAGTCCCACTTCACCAGGTCTCCTGTCCACTTCGGTTCTTTGGCTTCAGTCTTTGGATTAATTCTTCACCTTCGATACCGTATTACGGGACTGATGCTGTAAAGAGGTTGCCTGACAGAAGCAGCAATGAAAGGGCTGTTTCTTCTAAAGTCCAGCATGCAATGATTTAGTCAATTCAAAAAGAATGGGGTAAGAGAAAAATTCCCATGTTTTCTTTTCACTGATTTTATTTGTATTAGGTAGTTTTCACTCAGAATATCTATCAGTTCATTTTTCAGGTTTAGATATATGTATATGTATCTGTTCGTATGCATTAATTACTTAGAAACTTTATTTGGTATAACTTCACATTTTTGGTATATAGAAATTTTATTTTCTTAATGCAGCACAGTAGACATACAATCAATATTATTCCCTAGAATGTGCAATATATAAATTATTCACATTAAAAAAATTAAGAACAGAAAGCCGCATATGCAGTAAATATTTAAAAATGTATATCTAACTTTGATTCTGTTTCTGACAATATACACTACTAGCTTTACAAATCTGAATGAATATGACATTTACACATTTGAATGAAGTACACGGATGGGTCCATTCCAGATGCTTACTACACTATATGAATAATTTGCTCTTCACTTTGGTCATTGAGATTCCATGTGCTGAGGCATACAGTGGACCCGAAAGACACTTCCAGAAGTACATTTAGTACATTGGCATCTTAAGAATTTCTCTTCCTTTTATTCTCCTTTATAGCGAGGGGGCCTTTTCTCTTTAAAAGCAAGAAGACCTTCAAGTCTGTCTTTCGTTGGAATGGTCTAAGAAAAACAAAATATTAAATATGTCAAAAATGTTAAAACAGCTGTAAAAGTTTATCAAGCACTATCTAAGAAAACTACTTAAAACCACATTCTAAAAGTTTAAAATCTATCAGTCACTTGAACAATTCTCCTTATTATGTAACCAAACTCATCCTCCTTAATCCAAGTAGTTCTCTACCTCATTTGGCTCTTCTTTTTCTAGTTTCCTAACAAGGTGGAAGGTTATGATTGATTTAGATCTTTTCTCTAATATATGCATCTAATGCTATTTCTATCTAAGCACTGATTTCAATATATCCCACAAACTTTGAGAAGTTGTATTTTCATTTTAATTTAATTCAAAATATTTTATAATTCCTCAAGACATTTTTGACATACAACATTATTTAGAAAGGTGTTGTTTAATCACCCAATATTTTGGGCTTTTGTAGCAATCTTTCTTTTATTGATTTCTAGTTTAATTCCATTGTGGTCTGAAGAATACCTTGTATAATTTCTGGTTTTTACATTTAGTTAAGTTGTAATTTATGGCCAAATGTGCTTTTAAAATTTTTCTTTGGGCTCTGAGTCTATTTCTAAGACGTGCAGTTCACTTTCCTCATGGCATGTACTCATCAATGACAGGTGGCGATTTATATATACAGGCTGGGCACAGAGTCACACTCTAGATACTGCTCCCTTAAATGAGAGCTCATGCAGTTTCCAACTCTCAGGAAAGGTAGAACAAAACTTTTTTGCTATTTCAAATGCCCTAAAACAAAGTTCTATCTTTCAGAGAAAGATGAAAAAGGGAGAACATTTTTTTCTTCTACTGGGAGACCTACTAATTTGTATGCATTCATCCCTCAGTATCTGCAGGGGATTGGTTACAGGACCTCCTGCAGATGCCAAAATCTGCAGATACTCCAGTCCCTTATATATTAATAAAATGGTATATCATATTACCTATGCACATCCTCCTGTATACTTTAAATCATCTCTAGATTATTTATAATACCTAATATAATATAAATGGCATGTACACAGTTGTTACGTTGTTTAGGGAATAATGATAAGGAAAAAAGTCAGTACATGTTCAGTACAGATGCAATCATGCTTTTTTTCCCCTGAATATTTTCAATTTATACTTGGTTGAATCCACAAATGCAAAACTTACAGATGAAAAGTGCCGGTTGTGTAAAATATAAAACGATAATTTCATTAGTGAACTTTCAGTGGGCAGGAGAGAAGGCTCAGAAGTTCAGGAAAAGCCAAGGAGTCTCATCCCAGGTTGCGTGGGCTGGCACACGCTCGCCACCACTCTCCTCTACCTCTCTACACTGGAGTGGGAGACCAGAGCCATACGCGCAAAAGAAAGCATAAGCCTAGAGAGACAGCTCCTGCACACCCAGGACTGACTGAGTTCCTCTAAGAGTTTTCCAGATTATATAGACAAGAGACATTCCTGTGGAACAGAATCAGTCATAACAGCTGGTAACAAATAGCAAAAACAACTAATTTCAACCCATTTGTATGATTTTGGAATGGGCACAAGGGTAATCTTGCTCAGTGAAATTCATTTGAATTATACAAAAGGTAAATACAATTTGTAAGGGTCATCCTCATTGAATCTGTGATTGTATTACATACCTGAGCATAACAAGCTTCTTCTATGGCTAACCCTGTTACTAAATCGACCTAAGAATAAAAACATAATCCATTTCAGCAGAAATAACTTTGTAAAATATGGTACAGTCAACAGAAATTCAAACTGAATAACCCTACCCCCAAAGCCCCCAATCCTTTGATACAGTTCAGCAGACAGAGTGTGACCAACATGAGACTCAGAACCAGGCTTCCTGGGTTCGTCCGGACTCCGTCACTTGGGAGCTGAGTTACTTGGGGAAGTTATTTAACCTCTCTGTGCTTCAAAGAGGCATGTCTGAACAGGAGCTAATTATAATGCTCACCCAATGCGAGAATTGTGAGGATTAAATGAGTTAATCCAGGTGAGGCCTTTATATCGCAACACACACACACACACACACACACACACACACACATACACACACACTCACGATGCTTAGTACATAGTAAGGGCTATATAAGATATTTGCTATTAGTATTGCTACCATTATGTAAATATTTAAATAAACCAAATACTTTTGCAAATTTATGAAACTGTATTTACTGCTAATAAAGTCCATCTCTTTTTACTGCTATACAGCCCAGGAAGATATGGAGGTTACTCAGTCTGCAAGAAGGAAGCACTTTTCTTCAAAATACCCATAATTTTACCAAAATTTAACAACTGCCATGAAAAGTCCAATAAATGGGTATGTGCACCATCTCCTCCTCCCTGGCCTGGGACCTCCACTCTTTTGGAGTCATCTCCCTGGGGTACCCGCAGGACACACAATGGATTCACCTTGCATTGCGTGGGCCTCCCTGCAGAAGGCACACTGAGAAGCAAAGGTAGAGAGAGCTAGGAGTTCTCCTTGGAATGTTTTACGTAATATAATACCGATGCTAAAAATACACAGAATGCCCTGTGCCTCTGGTTTTCTATGAACTACTAGCCAATAAATCTGTCTACTAACTCGACGGCAAAAGTAATGAGCATGTCATAAGCTTCAGGGCACTGATAAAATTACTGAATTCTGTGCTTATGATACTGAATTAGCAATAACCGTAAGAATGAAATAAATGACGTAGCTGCAAGGAACTTCAGTAGCTTTCAGTAATAGTAGCATTTAAACAACCATATTTTAGAACTTAAAAAAAAACGTGGAAGTCTAAACATGGTTCATTTAAATTAAATCTCCACTCTCCATTTCCAAAACAAACTCAAGCATTAAGGAACCTACCTCCATCCCTTGATTAATTGCTAATTTTGCCACTCTCATTGCAACAGGTCCCTAAAATTCAAATTAAAGAAAGAGACTTTAATTATTATTTATGCAAATTATGTTGTGTATCTCAGTAAAATTCAGAATTCCCACCACTGGATCCATGGCACAGCCAGCAATGGCTGTCAGACACTAGACGGAAAATTTTCTGAGCCTTGCAAGGCTGTAATTAAAGAGCAACTGCAACAATTGCATCAGCACATTATTTAGATTCCACAATGTTCTGTTATGCTGCAAACTCCGGATCCTTAAAGGTGAGCAGGTAGTGCGTGTCCAGCTGTGAGCTTGCTGTTCTTCAGCAACACTTCCTAGAAGTTAAGTAGAGGAAGGAAAAGGAGGTAAGGTCTTCGCCTCAGTACCATACCAGTTAGGGGTTTTCACAGAAGCTTGGGCTGGAGATGAGGCTGTTGCTATTGATTAAGGTAGGGTTCTGATATCATCTCTTTCAGACACTGGCTCTCTATCTTTCCTCCGTTAGCCTTGATAACTAATAGTAATGATGGTGGATTAATCAAGAGTGTCCTCTAAGCAGTGCTCCCACAGCACAAATAAAATTGAAGTCTACATAAGTCTTTCAGGATGTAGGAGAGTCACTGAGGAACGAACTGGATATCTGCTGTGAGAAGGAAAATGTTACCTGTGACTTGCAGAAGCCAAACTCTTACCAAGCTATCCTACCTCAGATGGAATTTCATTATTTGATCACATTTTAAAGTCCTAAATCCTGTTTATGGGTGATGAATGTGCATCCAATGCTATATTTTGAACTGAATGCTCTTTTGAATTAAAACACAAGGTAGTCTCTAAACAACAAGCACAGCAAAGGACTCTTGGATGGTGACATGGATGAATGCATGAAAAGACATGTTTTCCTATCAAGGAGTTTCTATTATTAAATTTGACCTATCTAAATTTTCTTCCAAATCATGTTTACAAATCTTTTTCAAAGGCCACAATTTCCAAGGATATACTTGGTAGACAAGTATCTTATTGATAATTCTTCCCATTGTGATTTGCCTGTGTGGTAGACACCAATACCATTTTTTTTCATCATAATCAATCCATTTCATTAAACGGTGTGCTCCTCTAATTTTTCCATTTTCGTCGTCAACTGACCAAGAAAAGGTGCTTGTCAAACTCCTAGAGATGCACACAAATCCCCATCCTTCTTGTGGAAATGCAGATGTGGACTCAGTGGGTCTGAGATGGGCCTGACATTCTGCACGTCTAACAAGCTGCCAGGAGATGCCCAGGCTGCTGGTCCACAGACCATACTTTGGGAAGTAAGGTTTAGAAAACCATGAGAAAAACAGGAAAATTCAAAATGCTATTAGAGACAGTGCTTGATTTAATGTTTCCCCCTTTAAAACATAAAACCAATGCCTTTTCTCCTTTACAAGCCTTTTTTTCTCAGATAAATGGAAGTAATATATAATACAGGTATCACCTAGAAATACTAATTTTACAGAAGCTTTCAGTTACCTGGAGGACTAATCATTTGGCAACAAAGTAACAAACATAAAAATAAAGATGATTCCACTCAAACTTCATTTGGTAACTTGTGCACATAATTTTGCAGTCACATATTTTCTGAAGTAACTCCACATCTGCTTATACATTTGACCTGGAGGAAAATTAATTTTAACAATCAACATTCTGAAGGAGTGTCCTTCAAATGAAAGGTGACAAAGGCACATGCGCAGGGACTGTGATGACGGCTGGGTGACCACACAGTGGGATGCGGCTCGACACACTGGGAGTGGAAGGAGGGAGCAGAGGGGAGGACGGTGCTCACGTTCTCAGGCGGGGCGGTGTGTGGATGGTGGTGGCATTTGCTGCATGGTGGTCACAGGAGCATCATGGGAGAGAGAGCAAGTCAGGCCCTAAGGGGATAATAAGCTGCCTATAGGGAGCCCTGAAGCAGAGAACTGAACGTCCATGTCAAGAGGCCAGGAGCAGGCTCTGCAGATCATCAGAACTGGAATTCCGCCATAACCTTTCTTAAACACACCCCTTTCTTTCAACTGAGATACGTTTTGGTCATAAAGTTTTAAGCCAAGCTAAGTTATAACACCAATATTCAGTCAAATTATTACTCTCCTGATACTTGTACCTTTAATTTCTCTTTAGGTAGAGATTTCTCTATATCCGGGGAGAATAAATAAGTTTGTAGTGAGAATCTTTTCTTTTTAAGGCAAAAATCTTTTTTTATTTGCTTTCTATCAATCCAACAAATACACATTGAGCATCTACTGAATGTATGGCTCTGCATTACCTTATATGGGGAATAAATTATGTAACGGTCCTTCCCTAAAAGAGCTAAGAGCTCCTAAGTTAATTAAGAAGGACCAGAGCGTCAATGCCAGGCAGTGTGGTTTTAAAAACTGATTCAGCAGGTGCATACCAGCAGAGTGGGGCCTGGTTTGTCAGCAAAGGCTCCTGTGCTGAGTGCCAAGAATACTTTCTGAAACTGGATGCAAGACTCTGAACAAATGTGAACATTCATGCATTTTTTAAAAGATTCAAATGCATGAATTTGGAATCTCATGGCATTCCCAAAAAGATCCACAGCACACAAAAAGGTTATGAATTCTGTTTGAGTCAAGCAACCCTGAGTTAGAGAGAAAAACTATTTTGACTCCAGAAATGGTTAGGGGGTTATAAAACTTCAAATTCCACAGGAATAAAGAAAGATCACTACTACTTACACCACAAAAGAAGACCCTTTCTCTCAATTTAAAGCCCTTTAATCTTGTGATTTCAGACCAAAGGCGTATTTGAAAAATATATCTGAATGGGTGACAAAAAGCTTAAAAGAGGACTGTCAGCGCACGGCCACTGATACCACTCCGGAGTCAGCCATACGCGTTGTGTTCTAGATTTTGAAAGTGTACTTGTGGGCAAGCACAACAGAGTGAAAACGATGCCTACACCACCATAAGCACACACACACACAAAGACAAACAACTACTGCTTTTCAAGCAGGCTCTTCACTTTTCAAGTGAAGCCACTGCAATGAAAGTCCACTGTGGCACAACAGACTATGGTATCTTACTAGAAAACAGCATATTTCAATGTATTTTGACTTGGGGTGGCCCAGTGGGACAGCCAGCCCTATCACTCTTTCTCTCCATGGCTACGGCTTCCGTTAGAGCGTTCAGCTGGTGAGCACATTAAAACACCTGGCTAGGAAGTTGTGCACACGTGATAAATGTTGTCAAGGGATATTTTATCAAAGTGTGGCTACGAGAAGACCCTTGGAGCATCTTTAAAGCCTCATCGGAATTCCACAGGATCGTAGTGTTTATCTCGTGTAACCGCTCTAGTTTTACACAGCCCATGCACCCCTTTACTCGGAAGCAAGCCAGGGACTTCTTCAGTAGGCAAGATGACTGCTGTTTTAGTCAAAGTGTTGTAAAGTTTCCTAAAATGAGAAAAAATAAACTCTAATGAGAAATACCTGAGGTAAAAACTCTCTGGCCAGGTCCAGGGCCTTTCTGTAGGCAGCATCTCCCTCCTGGTTCTGTTCCAGAACGTGGCTGATTAAGCCCACTGCTTTGGCTTCTTGGCCATCGAGGACTCGCGCAGAGAATATGAGCTCCTTGGCCAGGGACATTCCAATGGCGCGCGGCAATCGCTGTGTTCCCCCTGAGGGGTGAAGGAGAGAGAAAAGGCAATGATTTGATACCTGTTAGTTTCAACACTTCAGTGTTTCGTATCTTCATTTATAAAAATAAACCAGGGCCAGAAGTTTATATATTAAAATTAGTAGCTGGAAAACTACTTCCGAACAGAATCTAATTTCTTAATTCCCTTATAAAACTAGTAACACCAAAAAAGGACTTGAGAACCTTACATCCTTATTAAGTGATTTTGGCACTATCACCTGCAACCTCTCTGACATACTCTGAGTCCAATCCACAGTCATCACCACGTCAGTAACCATCAGGTGAACAGCAGTGGACAGGCAGTGCCAGCCAGTAAGTCCACTGACTAGAAAGGCAGAGTTCCACCAAGCTTGGCATTCTTCTTTCAGCTTAAATAAATCTTAACACATTGTGAGACATTCAACTCATTTTTTTTTTTTTTTAAAGAATCCTTTATGGTAAATACACTGTAAACAAATTTTAATTTAGAAATAAAACCAGACAATGACTCATGAAAACAGGCTTTGTCCTGCTGGTAGTTTTTTTCTCAGTGCAAGTTCTGGTCATCTCTGTTAGCTCTTCTCTCAGAGATGCTCTCTCACATAAACACACCCTTTTCCAGTTGGTGAGGAAAATCCACTGTGTGTGGAGTCAGAAGCCATGCATTTAGTTTTGACGTTGCCACTTACCACTTTAGGGACTTCAGGAGTTGATTAACTCTTCAACTCCAAGGGAACACAGTGGGTATATTAGTAGGATTTAGGGTAAACCTAGGTCAAAACAGTTCTGCCGCAAAAGATGCCTATTTTGCTGAAGATGGCCTAACTCACTAGATCCATGTAAGTATTCACTACAGCATCTTCCAGTGATGAGGACGGGATCTCATTAAACACAAAGCTGGGCAAAAGCAGGTAACACAGGTCTAGCCTCAATGTCTACCAAGAAGAATATGAAAACAGCTTCAACATCAGTGTTCACCTAAATCTCACCTATCAACGGCTGTGCCAGGAAGCAGAGGAGCAGCGGACTGCCCCCTTGCAGAGCAGGAAAAGCAAACTGATGCCCGCCATCTACACAAGCTCACTCACTGGACTTCACTTGGCCTACAAAATTCAAAACTTTTCTTTCTGCATTAGTTAGCAACATTTAAAACTAGATGAGCGATTTTATCTAAAAAACCAACTTCCACCTGTATCAACTGCAGCTGTGCCTTTTAGACACAACATTTTTTCATGTGCCAGTGTCCACCACCCTCCATTACTGCAATGCTCCAGAAAGCGTTACTCCAGTACTTTTCCTTTAAAGGAAAGCAAAATCATTTCTTGTTCACATCTCTATGAAAAGTGGAAAAAAATGAAAGACCACAAGAAGGCACACGTTTAATAAAGTATGCCTCAGCTGGCAGAACAGAGCTTAAGATGCCATTATTAAGCAAACCATATTAAGAACCATAACTAATATTTAGAAAACAGGTAACATTTAGAAAAAGAAACCCTGAATGAATTGCAAAAGGACTCATATTTTCAATACAGATTGTTTTCAAACAAATACAATAATGTCACTGCAAAATGCAGTTATTACATGTTTAAGCTGCCCAAGTAGTTAGAGATGGTGAGTTTATACAGGTGCTTACTCGATACAGAAGAAAATATGTGTCTGAAGACAATGAAGCATTGACAAATTTAAATTTAACTTTCGACAATGATGTTGCTCAGTGTAGTAAAGATAGGTCTGAGAACTTATGGTATAAGCTGCAGGGAAAAGACAAGCTATTTATGGTGCTTCCAATGGCAGCTGATTAGAACACAGATATAAATATAACTCAGATAACTATATTTACTCATGGAGCTGACGAGAATTTTGATGAGACTGAAGAACTTAACGAATATATATTATTCATGATAAGCGTATTAGGAAATGGTTCTTTTTCTTGTTCTATGAAAAGTTTAATGTAGACTGGTCAAAATTAACAAATGTGACCCACATTGTTAATGTCACACTTTTTATTCAACATAAACATTTTCCAAGTCCCTGAAGCTCACACTCGTTCATCATATTGTTCCATTTATAGTATGATTCTGAGGTATGAGGATTTTTGCAGAAACTTAACAGAGTAACGGTCATGTAGGCGGTAACTAACACTATGAAAAAGACCCAGTCCCTTAAGCTGAGGTGCAGACAGCTGGATGCTTTGTTTCCTAAGCTGGATGCACAACACAACAGATGGCTGGCGGGCCTGCCATGGAGGCTAGAGGTATGGTGCAGAAGAGAGCTACCTTTCTGACTCACTGAAACCGATGCATCACAGGAACCAGGCGAAAACCCTCAGCGTGGCTCACCCTCTAACGCTGCATCCAGGACTTGACCTTTTCGGATGACATCACAAGCCATCTACTTTATTGCCTCATATAAATGGAATCATTCAGTATTTGTCTTTTTGTGATTCAGCTGTTCACTAAGCATAATGTCCTCAGATTCACCTCTGTGGCAGCATGTGTCAGAAATCCATGCCTTTTTAAGGCTGAATAACATTCCTTTGTACATATATACCACACTTTGCTTACCCATTCATCCCTGGAAGGATTCCTGGGTTGCTTTACCTTTTGGCTATTGTGAATAATGCTGCTATGAACATGGATACACAAATACCTCTTCAAGACCCTGCTTTCAATTCTGCTTTCAATATACACAGACTGGGACTGCTGGATCATACAGTAATTCTAGTTTAATTTTTTGAGAAATCACCATAATGTTTTCCATGGTCACCAAACCATTTTGCATTCCTACCAATAGAGAACAAGAATTCCAATTTCTCTACACCCTCACCAACACTTACTATTTTTTTTTTATAGTAGCCATCCTAATGGGTGCGCAGTAGCATTTTGAAACCTGCCCAATAGTCCCATAGACAGTTCTTTTTGGATAAACAAAGAAATTGACCCTTCTGCTGTTAAAGCTTGAAACTTGTATCTGTTTTGAGTTTCTTCCCCAGAGAAGGACCTTCAGGCCTTTCAAAGGAAAGTATCAAAGAACCAAACTCAGCAGATCACCACACCAGATGACTCCCTGCCCCTCCCTAGTTCTTGTTTTCTTACACATTGTTACATTTCTTCCCTGCTATAAAAACCCCTGGTTTTAGTGGGTTAGGGAGATGCATTTGAGGCTGAGCTTCCATCTCAGCAGCAGCATCCAATTAAAGCCTTCTTCCTTGGCAGTACTTGTCGTGACAGTGATGGGCTTTCCGTGCGGTGAGCAGGAGATCTAGACCAAACCCCTGGTGTTTTGGTAACAATTTCATTGTGAGTAGTGATGCTTTTCCCTAATGACTAGTGACAAACAGCAAGTTTTCATGTGCTTATTGGCCATCCATATATCGTCTTTGGAGAAATGTCTATTTAAAGTTCTTTGCCTATTTTTAATTTGCGTCTTGAGTTGTTTCATTTGTTGAGTTATAGGAGTTCTTTATACATTCTGGATATTAATCCTTTATCAGATACAGACTTGCAAATATTTTCTCCCATCCCATGGGTTGCCTTTTCACTCTGTTGATAGTGTCTGATGCATAAAAGTCTTTTAATTTTGGTCCAATTTACCTCTTTTTTTCTCTTGTTGCCTGTGTTACCAGTGTCATATCCAAGAAATGATTGCCAAATCCAATGTTATAAAGCTTTTTCTTTATGCTTTCTTCTAAGAGTTGTATACTTTTAGTTCTTATGCTACGGTCTTTGATCAGTTTTGTGTTAATTTTTGCATAGGGTATAAAGTATTCCCGACACCACTTCTTGAAAGGGACGTTCTTAAATGATTACACAAATACATGATTTCATTCACTCATTCCCACTGAAATTTTAACTTGTGGAACATTTGTTTGGCAAGAAATTATCTCGGTTTGCAGAAATCTAAGACTGATGGCCTGAATTATATATATTTTTACATGTGCGGAACTGAAAGTAAACTGTCCCCTCCACCCCTCAGGCATACAAAATTCATGATTTCAAATTTTATAAAAATGATATAATCTGTTCAGTTTGCCTTTCTCAATTACTAAAAATACCATGAGCAAAGAACTTTACAAATGGAAGTTACAATGCAATATTGGACAACTAAACATGATTGACATGGAATCTAAGATTTTTACAAATATCTTAGGAATAGTTACCCCAAATGGCAAAACTTTTTATGCCCACATTCTTTTCCAGCTTGAAAGTACTTAAATTTACTAACAGGCATTTTCTGTAATTAAACTAAATGAAACTCAGTACTCTTGCTGGTTAAGGAAGTCAAGTAGGGCAGAAAAACATCCCAATCCAAAAGACGAGATGTGCCACTGAAATCTTGGTGCAATTATAGCTCACTGTAGCATCCACCTCCTAGGCTCAAATGATCCTCCTGCCTCAGCCTCCCTAGTTAGCACGCCATGCCTGGCATCAGACTGTAAGCTCCAAATGTAAAGAAGAGAACTAGAAAAAAAATTGAAAATTCACCTTTTCTTAATTCTGAATATCAAACTCCAATATTAACTCAGAGTTAGGTAAAAGTGAAGACAGTGTATCCTATTTCTGTCAGTTGATTGTTTACACCAGGCTTGCTTCATTAGATTAGATCATATAATCTGCTAGTTCCCTTAGGCATCTGAATTCAGGATTCCTAAACAGTCTTGGTAACTGATGAAATTAAGCAGTGGAATTAAAAAATAGGATTGTCCTTCGTGAAATTATAATTGTTTCAGTCTGACAAGCAGCCCTAATGCATTCAAGGTGACAGAGGTCTATAAAACTATTCAAACTCACACTGTCTATCCCAACAGCTTCCAACACAGAGCCCTGATTCCTGGTCAGGATCTGCTCTGAGGCTCCCTGGGCTAGAGCCATATACTCAGGGATTACGATATCAGCAAGTAACACATTCCCAGGACACTCCTGCAGGTACTCCATGGTACTACTGGGTATGAGGAGAAATATGAAGCTAAACTGAGAATTCCAGGATAGCTCACAAGGCTTCCACTAAAAACAAAGATCTCACAGCGACCACAGTTAATAATAGTATGTAGTGTATGACCTTGAATGTTCTCACCACACAAAAAAAGATAAGTTGGTGAAGTAGTGGATATGTTACTTAGCTTGACTGACTCTTTCTACAATGTTTACATAGATCAATATACCATGGCCAGGCATGGTGGTGGCTCACACCTGTAATCACAGCACTTTAGGAGGCTGGGGCGGGGGGACAGCTTGAGCCCAGGAGTTTGAGACCAGCCAGGCCAACATAGCAAGACTCCATCTCTACCACACACAGAGATTCAAAATCAGCCAGGCATCGCATGCTAACTAAGGAGGCTGATGCAGGAGGATCATTTGAGCCTAGGATGAGACGCTACAGTGAGCTATGATTGTGTACTGCAGTCCAGCCTGGGTGACAGAGCGAGATCTGTCTCCAAAATATAAAAACAAGAACAAAATTATCACATTGTACCCATAAATATACAATTATTTGTCAGTTAAAAATAAATTTTAAAAAACAAGTGCCTCAAACCTTCCGAGGGGCAGTAAATTTATAGCACTTTTCCTTCCACAGAAAAGCAAGTATAATATTTCTGTCATTTCAACACTCCACCAGCCAAAGGTACTATGTGAAGTTACGTGTACCTACATGACAATATGTCCAGATCAGCAAGCAGAAACTGAGTTCCAAAGCCGCATTACTATGCTATAAAGAAAGAAATTGCCTTGGCCACTGCCCTTCCCTTTCTAATGCGTGAATGCTTAGAAAACACAAGGGGATTTCTAAGGCTTTTGCCTTGGCTTTGTCTGTCAACTTGGAGGTTCTGATTCAGTGGGTATGAGGTGAACCAAAGGTTCTGCATTTCCAATAGGCTCCAACATTCCTCTGAAAAGTTAGCAGAATCTACTAACCCACAGCTCTAAAACAGGAGGTGGAGACATAATTCTCTTAAATTACAGCAACAGAATTTACATAACCAAATAAGTAATTGCAATCATCACCTCACATGCTGTCTACTTGTTGTTTAGGACCATTTTGGAATTCCTCCTTTAAAACTAATTTCACAGATGACAACCCATTTGTTGTCATCTCACTGTCAATGTTCACTCATTGAAGCATCACTACGGAGGGACCCTGTTTTGGTACATGGATACATCCATGAACAAAACAAAGCCCCTGGCCCCTGGCGTTCAGCACTGTCATGGGAAGCCCTGCAACAAAGAAAGAAATACACACAGAGTAAGAAAGCAGGGGGAGACGGAGTGGGGATGGGCACAGTTAAGACAGGATGGCCAGGGAAGGGCTCTGAGCAGGTGACACTGCAACTGAGCAGGAGGAAGCAAAGATTCCCACACAGGTCTGGGGAATGCATCTCCAGGAGGAACATGTAGGGCACAGGTCTTGTGGGAATTGCATCTGATTCACTTGTGGAGCACAAGGAGGTCCCGTGTGGCTGAAATGCACAGCACGGGCAGATCCTGTGGGTCCCATGGGCCCAAAAGGACCTGGGGTTTACTCTGAGGGGGACAAGAAGCCACTGGGCATCTGAGAGCGTCTTCTGAGAAACAGTGGTATAGGACTGTCATTCTTCAATGAAGATTTGAGCTTGTCCACCTAAATAAAAAACAGAAAGAGGGCCTCTGAAAGAAATCTGAGAATAAAGCATTGCAATGGGAATGCACATGCCATAAACGATGTGTATATTCAGGGAGATAAAGGAAGACAAAGGTTTTTCGAGGAAAAAATGAAGAAGATTATATAACCATTTCGAAATAATTATCCTTGGCTACAAGGATCAATAACAAGTGATGCCAGCCTGAGGTTGGACAGGCAGCTTCAATCTCTATCCATCTACTGATTTCAGGAGGCTTACAATAAATTTCCTTTCAATTTGGGTAGCCAGAGTCAATTTCTACTGCTTACTCTCCAAAAAGATGAATGATACAATAATAAACTACTAGTTTTCTCTTTAAAAAGTCAGATGAAACTGAATGGGAGTTTATCTGTTTTACTTTTTGCAAACAAAGCTTATTTAAGTTCAATAAATAATTTATTGATTGAGTAACCTAACAAGTGTCAGGCACTGTCCTAGGTGCTGAACTCACAGTGCTGAGTAAGATAGACCATCCTTTACCATTCTGCAGAAGGGGAGCAAAGACAAATGGCAAGAAGCAATGGTCCAGAGAGAAGAGACTGTGAGGAGTGTTACACAGAGAATTTCAGGCAGGGAAAAGAGTTCTCAGACAGTGCACTAGATGACTAATTTAGATGGGGTGGTTGGAGAAGGCCTGCTTCTCCAACAGACAAAGGCGAGGCCAATGTCTGAATGATAACCAGACATCCAAATGAAGATCAGGAAGAACACCCAGGGATGAGCTCAGCTGGTACAAAGACGCAAAGGTGAGGCAGAGTATGGCCCATTGAAGAGGAAGGAGACCACTGTGGCTCAGAGGAAAGGATGTGAGGAGTAGCAGGACAGGAGCTTGGGTAGGCGGAGTAGAAGTTTACATTGTACCCTAGGCAAAGTGACACAAAGGCACTGGAGGGTTTTGACCAGCAAGTGACACAATTTGATCTGCACTTTAAAAAGATCATGTGTAAGATTGGGGGAGAAGAGATGATAGACACAAAATTAGAGAAGGGTGCCCAGAAGGCAGCTACTGCTGTCACCCAAGTATAACAGGATGGCAGCTTGGACTGAGATAGGGCAATGTAGGGAGAGAGATGTGGAGGACTTGGAATAAGCTTTGTCTGAAATGCTAGTTAAATGGATGCTGGGAGAAAGGAAAGTCAATCTAATGGCTAGATTTTTAGCCTGAGTATGTGATTGTCCCATATTATGAACACTGACAAGAATGGAGGTGCGGGGGAAGTTGTGCTCTGGCCATGGTAAGTATAAGGTATCTTTTACACATAAGAGTGGAGCAGTCATGTGTGAGACTAGACACAGAGAATAAGGTTTACCAATGATTAGCATCATACAGGTGGCATTCAAAGCCAGGGTCCTGAATAAGATCACTTAGGGACAGTGTTTAGACAAATGTCAGCAAACCTGGACAGGTGCTCACTGAGGCTGATCAGCTGCCCAGCTGCAGTCAACCATGTTTTATAAACCACCTGTTCTACCACTGTTCACCCCACCTTTCCTTCAGTAAAGTTGTCTGCAGGGGTCTTCTAGGCAAGATACTCTTCACTGAAATAAAGACATGCAGGAATACACAGGTCTTCTTCCAGGATGCTGCCACCTCTACATGTGACACTTGGAGCTATGGCAGCCATCTTGTGGCCATGATGGAAGGAGGCAAGGGCAAATTCTCCAAACTGGAGAAGGCACAGCAGAAAGACAGCACGAGGCTGCTGAACTTATCAATCCTGAAGACGCCTTACTTTGTGACAGCTTGTGATGCTACAGGGTATTTTCTTATCGTTTAAGCCAGCTGAAATAGGGTTTCCTGTAATTTGTACCAAGAACATCAGGAAGTACAGGTGGATAGAGGAAAGAGATCTGAACGTGCATTTCAGAAAGTGGAACAGCAAACACACCAGGGAAGGATGGCAGTGTTGCTGGGCAAAATTAACTACACATTTGAGACACGTGACCAGATGAGTTAGCATGATTATCTTTTCCATCCCCAGCAATTTCTAGCTACTTGGTGATAGGGGTTGGGGGGATGGGAGTGGGGCCTGGAACTTGGCCAGGTAAGTAAAAGAAGAGAGGAGACAGCTAAGTAATAGCAATTGTTGACATTACTGAGCAGATACTACATAATAACACTATGTAAATCCTCCCAAGTACTCCAAGAGTATTCACTCATTTAATCCTTACAATTCCCCTATGAGGTTAGTGGGAAGGTAACTAAGATCATTTGTAAGAAAGTGATTATCACAAAGAACCATGAAATCTAGGCTGTGTGAGGAGAGAAGAGAGGAAAAGAGGGAAATGACTGAGAGTGAAAGTGTCCCCAGACCTGAGGACTTAGTGAGGTCTCAGCAGAACTGGAAGGTGAGGATGCTGCAGAGTGAGAGGCAGGTAAATCGGGATTCAGAACAGAGCAGGTGTGCGTAACTGGAGGTCGTGGGGCGACTGGGCCGAATGGGAAGGAGGAAGAGATCCCTGCAGGTGCAGTCAGACTGCTAAAATTCAGTTCACGGACAGTATAAGACAAGGTACAGATAATGCTCCTCACGGTTTCTGGAATAAATTTTCTGTGTTTTAAAAGCTACTGAAAATCAAATATTTGAATGCTGAGAACCCATCATTTTTAAATGGGAAAAACAGTAATTTATTCTTAGCCCACCCAAAAGCTCCAACCAATTTCCCCACAAATTGATAAAATGGCAAGGAAAAAAAAAAAAAAAAAAAGAAAACGTAAACTGCTACGTAACAGTCTACTACAATTTCTACATAATATTTAGCATTTTAAACACCAATTACCTCCTTATTGAAGTCTTAATGAATTATTTAGGGGATACGTGTATGTGCAGAAAATGAATCTATCAGCTATGGATTATGTTTCCTCCTATGTGGCATTAAACAGATAATGTGATGAAAATAAACAATAAGCTATGTTATAGGTAAATGATGAATGCCAATAATGCTTAGCAAAATTAACAAAGAATTTCAAAACTGTGTACTTATCAAATGAAAAGTCTGGTGGTACAGCAGGGAGACAGAGAGGCAAGAGTCACTGCTGCTCCCTGGTGATGCGGTAAAGTTGTGTGCCGGGGCAGGAGTAAGAACTGTTCATGCTCAAATCAATTTCTTTCGTTGGTACTCAAGATCCTGGGAGCGGATGGCTCTGACTCGCTGTCTGAAGCCACAGACAAAACAAGAGGATGAAAACACTCAAAATGGATATTTTTGTTTCTTTTGCTTGTGATCTGTAAATAATATAAAAATGAGTTTCTAGTTTATAAGTGGTTGATTCTTTTCATTTATTCACTAGTTTTCAAAATTACAAGGTGGTTCCCTAGTATCCTCTAATGCTAAACAGTAAGTTTTTAATCTTTGGAAATCATAATTAACTTATAGATTTTAACCTATTTGATGTATGACAATCCACTGCAGTTAAGATCTTTATTGATGCTCAAACTACCCCATCTTTGACCAGTGAGGACTTACTAGATTGGCTCTGAAGTCCTTTTGACATGACCAAAATAGTCATTGATAACTTTCTGTTATCTGGTATCACAAAATGTTCCAAGATCATCTTATACCTTTCCTCCTCAGACCTTGATTCCTTTTGATGGAGCTACATTTTTAAATGTAATGCTTTTGCTCATATCATGATCGAGTTTATTTACAATAGCAAAGATTTCATATGGTATGCTCTGAATTCTTTTAAAGATTTTGTTTTGAGGTTCAGAGCTTCTCTTTTCTAACAAATGACAAGCACTGAGGATGAGCATTACCGAGTGAGTATGGGGAATGAGTTTTTTGCTAGTCAGTACTTCACTACATGATGCTACTGGATCACCAACCTTTTCAGTGTCCACTTTATACTAATTTTATTGCTTTAACCACTTTCATGAAAGCTTGGAAGTCAGCAACAAAATTTTGGGATCAGTTTTTTCAGGGTTGCATAAAGCTCACAAATGACCACTGTTAGAAACCAGGTTCCCTCAATGTTTCTCATTTGCTGTCCTCAGGCTGCATCTTCTGTCCTTCAGATTATCTCATGGTCCAAAAAGGCTGCTGAAGCCTTGCAGTCAGGTCTGCAAACCAAATAGCAAGAAGGGAAAGGGGGGAATGGGAAGGAGGTGCTCCATTTTCAAAGCCACTGACTAAGTACTGGACAACAGTATCTGTTTGCATCTCACTGGCTAGAACTTGGCCATGTGTAGCTGGAGGAGGCTGGGAAACGTAGTTTCCTTGCTGAGTGTTTTGCCACTAAGGGAAAATGAAAACGGGTAGGCAATTAGCAGGCACTACCATAAGTGGCGAAACTGTTTTCATCATGTAACAAAATGTCTTCATGTTTAGGTATCACTTGGATAGAATAAAGATATACCTGAAATGTAAGATTACTGTTTATAAATTTTCCATCATTTCATCTTTTTGAGAAGACGTCAAGAATTTTTCTCCCTAGGTAATAATCTCCTGAGATTATACTACTTAAAACACAACTTACTTTGAAGTAGCAACCTGTATTAGCAGAGGCTTAAAGCACAGCAAGCTTTTGCCAGACAAGGCAAGAAGTAAAATGTTTAAAATATCTGGTTATCTCCTGTATTCCCTGCTGCTTCTTGGGAGCAATGAGAACCTTCAATGCCATGGGGAGATGTTGGCGGCAATCTGAGACTACCGTCCCCTTTCCTCCAAGCCCAAAAGACCTAAACTCAAAGTACAGCATAATGTAAAATATAGATGTTACTTCCCCTTTTATATTCACATGTGTTAAAATAATCTAAAGCAAGCTTTATTTGACATTTCACAATCAATTGCAATGTAATGTGTAAAGAACTGACCATACCTTATGACTTTGGATTATGAAGTATGTTTTAGTAACATTTAATGGTGGAAAATCCAAGCTTTTTGTTCTGTTTTTTTTTTTTTTTTTTTTTTTTTTTTTTTTAGCCTTCATCTTTTCCTTTCTCAAAATGGCACAAAGAAAGAAGTCATACCAATAAAGGGGGATGCTCATAACAAATCTTTCAAGTTAAAAGTCATGTGGATACCGAATTAAGGGCATTTACAGATATGATTAGAAGTGATCTCTGACTTCCGGAAGTAAATGCCACTTTTGAATTACTTATAAATCTTCTCTCATAAATAGAAAGCCCCACTTCAGGTTGTTTTTTCCTTGAACCATGAGAGGAAACACTGCAGTACAATGCTAGCTTTGGATGATAAAGCCTGCTGCAAACTGATTCCTGTGGAACTCTGTGTCAGACAGCTTAGGCAAGAGCTTTCGTCATACATCAGGGCTTGATGCTTACAAAATTGACTTCCTCTCACTTTACAACGAAAGCATCAGGGTCAAAGAGGAGTGAGCTATGTGAACAAACCTGGCATGTTTACTAGTCTTAGATTGTGTCACAATCATACAAAAACCATAAAAATATTTATCCTGCCATTTGTGACCAATGTTTAAAGTGTTGTCATGCTTCCTATTCCTTGAGGCCTGTTGTAGAGCAATGAAAACACACACACACACACACACACACGCACACACAAGGCAGAGGGATGTGTAAGGAGAAAAACCTAGCTGGCTCAACCCCAGCAGAACCTGCCTGAACTATGTCAGTTTGAGCTCTTTGTGGATTATGGTAGAGAAGTCTTCAGCAATCAGGACTGGGATGGGGAAGGAAGGCTGGACATCAAAAATGTTTCTCCAGAGCAAATTAAGCAACCTGGCCACAATTAAACACTTTTGTGATACAGCTTTCATTAATATTTATTATAGAGAGCTTTTTCAACTATTATGCCACACGCTGTTAGAGAAACAGACACACCAAAGTCGTAATCATTAAAAGCAAAATTACGCTTATTTTTCAATGTTTACATGCACCTTTAAAGACAAATATTTGCTGATACATTGTGATATCTTTTTAAAAAATGTTTTGAAGGATGTATTGTTACCTACCAGACAAACACAAAATCTTGCTTTCAAAGACTGTCATGGTGTGCATCTGTCCATTCTTAGCCAGCTCCCACCAATAGCACTGTGCACCCCTCTGCCCTTTAGTGCTGTCTTGAGGCTATGAACTCAGGTGCTTGCCCTGGTGGTTCTGTGGGGTCTCTGGAGGCTTCTCCTGCCCAACCCTCTCTCACACCCATATGACCAAGACGTGAGCACATGACTTAAGCCAGACCAATCAACTCTCCTTCAGTGTGGATCTTGAACAGAGCAATGGAAGGAATGGCTGGGCTAGTAAATTGGAATGAAGGCCTGCAGGTAAGGTTATCTGGAGGTGAACTTCCAGGGGAAGTTTCCGTGATGGTGGAAAGGGTTTGTGTTTGCACTATGTAACACAGAAGTCACTAGCCACATGTGGCTACTGAACACTTGAAATGTGACTAGTACGGCTCAAGTTTTAATTTTTAGTTCATTCTGATCAATTGAAATTTAAATCATCCATGTGGTTAGTGGCTACAATGCTAGATGGCACAGGTCTAGAGTGTCCTGCCACTGAGAGAGTCTCCCTTTTGGTGGCAACATTGGTTTCTGTTCAAAACCAAAGAAACTTGACATGACCTACAGTTTATTTCAGCACGCCCAATGTCTTAGTCAATGACGCAGCTGAGGTGAGAAGGTCTACACAACATCCCTACAGTTCCTGGCCAGGGTAGGAGGATGCTGCACAGCACAAAGTGGGAAAACAGCCAGCTGATGCCTAGTGATAAGTGTGTTCTGTGGTCTAGACAACCTAGGTCACACAAAAGTGACCCAAGAAGGAAGACATTCAGAATCTAAATAATTATCTTATAAGATAGCTGCTCATCATACACAAGAGAAGTGGTATCGGCCAGCCTGATCTACACTGAGATCTTCCCAACAGCCTTCTGAACATAACACCTATCCCAGGTACATGGAAACTGTCCAGAGAAACAAAACTAAGCGAAAGAGGGGATCCAATGGACTCTTCTGTAGCAGCATACATGTATCAGATCAATTACTAGGGCTGAAGTAAGAAATCTACCTACCTACAGTGAAAATATCGTGCCATGACATGCCTAGACAACTATGTCTTACATGTACTGCACTTTTTCATTCTAATCCCTAGTTATTTACATAGACAATATGTTGTATATTATATATAAGTATATGTAATTGATTTAAAGTCATATTAGTATCTACAAATGTATTACAAGGATTATGACTAGGCTGGATATTTTTTCCTTTTTGAGATTTTGTGTTAGGTTTTCCTTTATCAGGTTTTGTGGTAGGTTTGTAATATGTATTATGTATGTATAATACATATATCCATGTGTCAAATGAACTTAAATACATAAGTCAGCCCTGAAGAAAATTCTTGACTACATTTGCCAGAGACATGTTTCATGTTTACCTTACCAGACAAATCATGTAACTACTGAAACGAAATGTAACTACTGAAACGAAATGTCAAACTTAACACCTTGATATCTACAGATTCCACCCCTTAAGAGTTGTATTTAACATTTTATACTTAAAAAAAAAAATCAAACTCTCTTAAATGGTGAAAACAAATCAATTCTGTAATATGCCCTAGCCCCACTGGACACTGAATACGATAAAGCATAAACCATGTAGTCTGTTTAACCAGGAAACAGTGCCATCATGTTTAATGATTTAAGTAATAAGAACTATATTACTTACTGCGCATCACAAATTACTCTAAAACTTAGTGGTTTAAAACAAACACTTACTCTTTCATAGATTCTAAGGGGTCAGAAATCCAGGAAGAGCTTGGCTGGGTCTGCTGCTTCCAGGCTCCCTTCCCCCATGGCTGGCAGGCCTTCTCGGTCCCACATAAGCCACATTGCAGGGTGAGTGACTCAAGAAAGCCATAGTCTTTTTACAACCTATCTGAGAGGTGACGTCCCATTGCTTCTAAGTCAGCATGGCCAGCCTCACTCAACAGGCAGCATTACACTGTGTGAACACCAGGCAGCCGGGTTAGAGGCTGCCTACCGTGAGGACAAAGATTGATCAAGCAGCACACACTGTAAGGAGCGCCTTTTCTTCTACTCATCTTTCTTTTACCAAAAAAAAAAACAAAAAACAAAAAACACCCCAGTATTTTTCTAGACAATATTCAGAGAGTATTTCCCAAAGTTCAAAATCATCCCTCATTCTTTCCAAATCAAGGAGGAAGTAAAAAGAACATGTGACCCACTCATCTTGAAAAAATAATAGAGGAAAAGTGTGGAGGGAATACTATAGAAAACATTCCTTTTGGAAAGCTCAACACATGAAAAATGCACCACACTTGCCAACTACAGTCAGAAGTGAAGGAAGTGACACCCTGACATCAACTGTTTTTCTTGCCTTTCTGAATTAACTGTAATGACTGTAACAATAAAGAGTGAACACTCCATTTCATAAAAACTGAACTTTCATGTTTTCATTAAATGAAGATTCTAATAAAAGACTTAAGATGTAAGTGGGAAATCCCTACTCTCTGTATGTTAGAAACACAAAACATCTGGCTAAGTTTACCAGGTGTTATCAGATAGTAAAATATCAGGAATAAAAGAAATAATATGTAAAAATATTTCATGTTACCTAGAGATGACTAAATAATGGAGTGGACATGAACACAAGAATGTTTCTGATACTATTTATCAAAAGTAGCACGCATGATAAAAATTTAAAGATTCTGGGCATAGCAACCCCATTATTAACGGATAAATAACTACCACTTATTGAGAACTTATTAGGTACTATGTAATATGTAATGGAATACATTATTCTTATAATGTTTGAAAGAATCCTATAAGGCCACTATCATAATTATCTTCATTTGACAAATCTGAAAACTGAAGGCTCAGAGTGGTAAGGTGGCACCTGATCCATGTGCACTAGTAAATCAGTGGTGGATTAGCTATGTCTCACTCTGCAGGTCACTTGCTTTTCCTAACAGTCAGCTACCTACCACTAACAGAGACCAGAAACCTGAGACCCACAGCTCCTTAGCTATCTTTGACAGGGCTAAGCCACTGTGAGACTTAATCAGCATAAGAATATAACTGGGTAATTAGAACGAAAGGAAAAATGAATTATTACCTATCTCATCTGTTGTCAGAGGCAGTGACAATGGCAGAAAGCTTCAAAACAAAATCACACAGCAGTCGGCTCCGGTTGGGCAAGTGTTGCTGGAGAGAAATGAATTACACAGCCAGGCCCATGCGATGGAAGGATGCGCAACACTCTGCCTCCTCACGTCGCTGCAGATCTTCCTCCTCGCTCTGTTCTCTGTGCTGGCCCACCTCTATCTTTTTTTTTTTTTTTTTTTTGAGACGGAGTCTCGCTCTGCCGCCCAGGCTGGAGTGCAGTGGCCGGATCTCAGCTCACTGCAAGCTCCGCCTCCCGGGTTCACGCCATTCTCCTGCCTCAGCCTCCCGAGTAGCTGAGACTACAGGCGCCCGCCACCTCGCCCGGCTAATTTTTTTTGTATTTTAGTAGAGACGGGGTTTCACCGTGTTAGCCAGGATGGTCTCGATCTCCTGAACTCGTGATCCGCCCGTCTCGGCCTCAAAGTGCTGGGATTACAGGCTTGAGCCACCGCGCCCGGCCCCACCTCTATCTTATCTTACGGTTTTTTTAGGGCTAACGCTATGGGAAAAAGCCTGAGACATGAAAGATGTGGTAGTGACCACGAGGCACAGAACCTGTGCGGAGGGGCCCGAGCCGACGTGTCACGTGTCCCACTCTGCACTTTCTGGGGTCTCCTGCTGGAGATCAGCCCGGGTGGAGTGGCTTTTTTTTTTTTTTTTTTTTTTTTTTGCTTTGTAACCTTTAACAGAAAATGAGCAGCAAAACAAGCAAATTAAAACAAGAAGGATATTTGATTATAACTAAAGCTATAAAGGTGAACTAGATAGCTTTACTCTTCATTGGGAAAATCACCAAACACTCTGTAAAAGGACAGTATCAGAAGATTTTGTTATTTAAAGAACTAGTCAACAACTGTTTCATATTAAGAAAGTGGAATGAGCCATTCTTCTTAGCATAGCAAAGAAACTCTAACTTACTGGAAACAAACTATATTTGTAAGACATATCCAACATCTAGTCAGCTTTTCAAAACTCTAAGACATATCTCAAGAAAAACAACAACAAAAAAAGGATCTTTCCCTTTCATCCCAAACAAAAGTAAAAACAAGGCATAAAATCTCTATCTAAACCAGCAAGAAAAACTACCCACAACATATAAAATGAATGTATTCACCAACACCTACTGCTTTTTTAGGTTCAGTTGGCTAATTTATAAAAATCATCCAATATTTGTACAATGTTCACTGTGTAGTATTAATAGAGTATCCATTAAAATAACATTGGCCAAAGCTGTCATAATAAAGCGTTGGGGGATAACTTCACAACACTGGCCACCTGTAGACTTCCTAGTTACTGAATTTGCACATAAACTTAATGTAGTCAGTTATATTAAACTGAATATAAACTTAAGCTACAAGTTTAATAAAAATGTTTTACCATATTTTTTAGTTTTCATATTTCAAACCATTTTAAGGCACGGCTAGAGGTAAGATATATTTGAAATTCATATAAATGTTGACACTTTTTCCTTCCCATCCACATCTCCCAACTAGCTTCCTACAGGCACTGTTAAGTATGTTGGTAAGGAATAGGTCAGTGACTTCCTTTCACTCGGCTTACCAGTGTCCTGAGGGTTCTAAACCCACAATGGCAGGTTCTAGAGGGGGCAATCCGTGTCCTGAATGCTCTTCCAGGAGAATGTATGAAGGGAAGTTCTAGACATGACAAGTATTAATTACTGCTCTCCTAGCAAGAACCATCAAAGTACTGTCACTGTACAAAACATGGCTTATGGCAACAATGGATTTAAGGTGCACCTCTGAAAAATTATTTGAGATGCAGAGACTAAAAGTAAGCCATACTGTATTGCAAATGAAAAATTCTTTAAACACTGAAAATAAAATATGCATTGATTACAAATTTAAAATATATACTGCAGATTTTTCTATTTAGCTAGCTCACAACTAATTCCTAGACACCCTCTTTGAACTCAATCAAAGCAACAACAATTAGTTGAATAACCAGTGAGGGAAAGGATGAGAGGTGGGCAGGAAAAGAGCAATGAGAGAGGAAGTGACACACTTGCACAGCACAAGTGTGAAGAGCAGGGCTGGGAGCACACACGACAGATTTCAAGCGTGGGCCCAGCAGGTGGGAACTGGAACCACGGCCCACCCCAGGAGCCCCACGGGGAAGCATGGTGCACCCCAGGCACAGAGTTGGCAAATGGGCAGAACTGTGAAAAGTATGAGACTATCACACCCTCGTCCCATGGGAAGACAAAGGGGTGTGATGGCAGCCAATGAAAACTTTAAAAAACAGAACACTTTTTGAGAAACAAGGCCCCTGCTTCCCAGTAGGCAGTCCCAGAGAAGACAGCCACTTTGGTTGTTATTGGATAAGAGGAAAGCTGGAGAAAGAAGAAAAATATCAAAATCACCTAATCACTAATCACCCCCAAAAATTAAGCAAGGGTTTAGTAAAAAGTAAGGCAAAAGTGAAAATAAATGAAAGAAGATCAGTGGGACCAAGACGACTGAGTGGGAAGTGCCTGAGCGAGAAGTCTATGAAGCATCAGTGACTGGAGCCGACATCTGCTGAGAGCAGCAAACTGCTGCCAAGTGACTTATGGGCATTATCTCATTCAATCCTTCCACCTGCCCCAGGATGTAGGGACTATCATCTTCCTCCACACTGATAAGAAAACGGAGGCCTCAGGTAGGGCCTGGAGCCAGGATGTGAGCCTGGGCAGCCTGCTTGGACCCTCTCCTCCCCTGTGTTCTAGAGGGAGTGCACCTTTGACCCCTGCACTGTCCCCAAAAACACATGTGCACACTCACACTCATAGACTGTGCCCATCCTTCTTGTCTAAAGCTGGCACGATGTGAGGGGGATGGGGACAGGAGCAGGGCCCATAAACACCAGAGACCTACTGTCCTAAAATACCAGACCCCTGTCCGGAGCTGGGAAACCATGTTGAGCAAAGGGTGTGTCTTACAGGAAACAGATATGAGCAGATTCAGTGGAGGGAGCCCTGGGAAGAGATATTCACAAAGCTGAATAATGGCCTCCTGTCCTGCTGGGTGATTCCTGCCTCCTCTGCTCCCATTCTCTCAGACGAGGAAATGCAAAACAAAACAAAACAAAACAACAACAACAACAACAAAAAACCACTACAACAATTCTGAGTCCTCAACCCGAATCAACCCGAAGCTCACTTGCTATGTAAAAGAAGAACAATACTGATAGAGGTTCATGCAAAAAACAAACAAACAAAAACCATGTGGAAGATTAACAAAAGACATGGCATAGTAACTAGACAAGACAGGCCAGTCTCCCCACTCCTCAAAGCAAAGCAAACCAAACAAGCCCCCGACTGAGGACAGCACAGGCACACACGTGGCATCCTAAAGACACCGTCTTTTATTTAAGAAAGCCTAGCTAATAACTGAAGTTCCCAGAAGTGCTTGCTATGAAATGATTTAGAGATGACATACAATCAATATATGAGACTCAAAGAGGCGATGGCAAATGAACACGCTGAAATGGAAAACAAGATTGCAGAGCAAGTCAAAACACTGACGACCAAAATAACATAAATGCAGAACTAATAAATGAATTAGAAATAGCATGCTAGAAGGAGCAAGGCTAAAGTCAGAAATCACGTCAAAGGCAAAACACTTGTTTAAAGGTGGTACAGGCACACAATGAAGTTAGAAGTTAAGCAAATAAACATAAGAGAATAGGCAAAAAGGATAAATCCAAGAGTTAAGAATAGAAGACAAATCTTTGGCTGAAAAGCCACATGATGAGGATGGCAAAACAGCAGGCTGGAAAGTCTGGTAGCCCCATCATGCCTAAGCAGCAGAGCCACGCCAGCCGCAGAGCCACGCCAGCCGATGCCTTCCCAGACTTCTTATAAAAAGATACCCAAGGCCTTGTTAAGCCACAGCCAGCTGAGTCTTCTGTTACCTGCCTCCTCTCCCCAACAATCCTTCAGCCTACTCACACTCAATTCCCCTCCATCCAGCCTCCTCCCACTGCTGCAACAGCTCAGCCACATTCTTCAGAGTGAAGCCTTTCCTCTTTCACTGCACATGGCTGGCAAACTCTCCTCCATACACTGCACCACCCTTTTAACCTTTTCTGAGCCTACATCTGGACAGAGCAACACTGCTGCAGAAACCCACCAACTTCAACCGACAGTGCTACTCTGCCAGAAGGTAAGGGGGGGCAGCTCTCACTCCCATAAAGGTGGTTCCCACAGCACTACTCCCTTCCCTGCCTCGGCCCTCAGTCAGTCACACTCTTATGCAGATCATCTCTCCTGTCTCTCCCACTCCCACCGGTCCACTTGTCTCACTCTCACAGCTGCACGCCTGCAGCACCTCAATTCCCAGCCTCTCCATCTCCTGGGATCCCATCTTGTCCTGCCCCTCCCTCCTCCCTGACACATGGGGTTCTGGCAGGAGGAATCTATTCTCCAGTTTAAAACAAATCCCATTGTGTCCTCGAGGGCTGAAATCCTTCAGACACCAAACTGTTAGTATTCTCTCTGAATGAGTGACCAATAATACTAGCATAGTGAAAGTTCCCAATGTTCTACAACCTTGCCAATATTTACTACGGTCTTTACTTTTTAGTCACTCTATAGGTGTTCAGTATTGTCTCGTTGTGGTTTTCATTTGTATTTCCCTAAAGACTACTGTTGAGCATCTTTTCATGTGCATATTTGTCATACTTACATTTTCTTCTGTGAAGTGTCTGCTCAAATCTCTTGACCATGTTTTAATTAAGTTGCTTTGTTTTTTACTATTGGGTTTAGAGAATTCTCTACAAATTTCGGATACAAGTCCTTTATCAAAAATATGATTTACACCTATCTTCTTCTATTCTGGAGCTAGTATTTCCATTCTCTTAACAGTGCCTTGACAAAAGACATTCTTAACTTCAGTAAGTCCAGTATTTCTATTTTTTTCTCATGTGGATCATGTTCTTGGTGTCTCATCTAGATTTCTAACCCGAAATGAGAAAGATTCTTTTCCCTGAACTTTGTTCTAAGCACTTCCCTTTTTAAGTTTTATATTTTAAGTCTGTGATCCATTTTTATCAATTTTTACATATTGTGAGAACGATGAAGTTCATTCTTTTGCATATGGACAATCAGTAGTTTAAAAGCCTGTTCTTTCCTTGATGAACTGCTTTTGCACCAGGCTTTATTTTTCAATGTTCAACTCTGTATTATGTGTTATTTTTGTCTCTAAGGAGTCTACTAAAAACATCTCAAGATAAAGGCCATAACTTTTTCCTAAAAATGCCTACAACTATTAGAAATATAAGGAAGAGCCGGGCGCAGTGGCTCACGCCTGTAATCCCAGCACTTTGGGAGGCTGAGGCAGGTGGATCACAAGGTCAGGAGATCGAGACCATCCTGGCTAATACGGTGAAACCCCATCTTTACTAAAAATACAAAAAAAAATTAGCCGGTGTGGTGGCAGGCACCTGTAGTCCCAGCTACTCGGGAGGCTGAGGCAGAATGGCGCAAACCCGGGAGGCGGAGCTTGCAGTGAGCCGAGATCGAGCCACTGCACTCCAGCCAGGGTGACAGAGTAAGACTCCGTCTCAAAAAAAAAAAAAGAAAGAGGCCGGGCGCGGTGGCTCAAGCCTGTAATCCCAGCACTTTGGGAGGCCGAGACGGGTGGATCACGAGGTCAGGAGATCGAGACCATCCTGCATAACACGGTGAAACTCCGTCTCTACTAAGAAATACAAAAAACTAGCCGGGCGAGGTGGCGGGCGCCTGTAGTCCCAGCTACTCGGGAGGCTGAGGCTGGAGAATGGCGTGAACCCGGGAGGCGGAGCTTGCAGTGAGCTGAGATCCGGCCACTGCACTCCAGCCTGGGCTACAGAGCGAGATTCCGTCTCAAAAAAAAAAAAAAAAAAAAAAAAGAAAGAAATATAAGGAAGAAAAATAAGGGCATAAGTTCCTAACAATATTGGATTTTAAGAAAGCACAACCTAAAAAGAGTGATACAAAGGAAGCCTGTGGGAAGAGGGAGTGCCCCCAGGGGTAGTGGGAATGTGGCCTAGGTTACATCTATAAGCTCTGGAGTGGGACACAGAAATTTAAATAACTAGTAGGTAAATCTTAAGCTTATAATACCAGTTTTTGTCCTGTTTCATATCAAAATGCACTTATATATGTACAGTAAGTCCTCACATAACATTGTTGGTTCCTGGAAACTGAGACTTCAAGCATAACAACATATAACAAAACCATTTCCCCTCACGACAACATTATAAAAGAACAAGGATGAACAAAAGGATGTGATTTCAGGAGCCGCTGGACATCATTTTGTTTAAAAGTTGCAGTTTCCAAGAACCAACGATGATGTTAAGCAAGGACTTACTGTTGCTATTAGCAGTAACATGCAGTGACACAATGGCATTTTTGACTCACGGTCGCTCACGGTCAACACTGTGACACTGTGACTAGGCTTCCATGTTTGCACTGGATACCTCCATGTAAATTATGAAAAACAGAAATGAGTAAAGAATACGACATTTCTGGGCCAGGCACGGTGGCTTACACCTGTAATGCCAGCTCTTTGGGAGGCCAAGGTGGGCAGATCACTTGAGCCCAGGAGTTCGAGATGAGCCTGGGAAACACAGCACAACCCTGTCTCCACAAAAAATACAAAAATTAGCCAGGCCTGGTGATGCACACTTGTGGTCCCAGCTACTTGGGAGGCTGAGGTGGAAGGATCATCTGAGCCTGGGAGGTCGAGGCTGCAGTGAGCCATGATTACACCACCACACTCTTGCCGGGGCAACAGAGATCCCGGCTCCAAAAAAAAAAAAAAAAAAAAAAAAAAAGAACACGATATTTCTGAACACTGACCTAGAGTTCTGTAAGAGGGCGTTTGGGGAACACTGGACCCACATGGCTCTGTGACATACCAAAGAAACAATATCTCACACATCATCTTGTAAAGCCCTCTTTTCCTATAACTTCATCCTTGTGGCTATTCTTTGAGCTGATGACACAAAAGTTGTTTGTTTGGTAGATTTTTTTTTGGTAGCACTAATATAAAATCAGCAATATAAGAGATACTTTGAAAGCATACTTAATACTCAAATATTTTCTTATTATTATTATTATTTTTTTTTGAGACGGAGTCTCGCTCTGTCGCCCAGGCTGGAGTGTAGTGGCCGGATCTCAGCTCACTGCAAGCTCCACCTCCCGGGTTCACGCCATTCTCCTGTCTCAGCCTCCTGAGTAGCTGGGACTACAGGCGCCCGCCACCTCGCCCGGCTAGTTTTTTGTATTTTTTTAGTAGAGACGGGGTTTCACCGTGTTAGCCAGGATGGTCTCGATCTCCTGACCTAGTGATCCACCCGTCTCGGCCTCCCAAAGTGCTGGGATTACAGGCTTGAGCCACCGCGCCCGGCCAATACTCAAATATTTTCTATACCTTTGCTCAGGATTATGAATATAACAGGTAAAAGTACACTTAAAGACCATGTTAAAAGGTATTCATGAACTGCTGTTTGTGTTCATTTTAAACAAAAAGACTTTGTAATTTTTTAAAACATCACAGGTTCTGGCCAGGTGCGGAGGCTTACATCTGTAATCCCAGCACTTTGGGAAGCCGAGACGGGCGGATACGAGGTCAAGAGATCGAGACCATCCTGGCCAACATGGTGAAACCCCGCCTCTACCACAAATACAAAAAAAATTAGCTGGGCGTGGTGGCGCGTGCCTGTAGTCCCAGCTACTCAGGAGGCTGAGGCAGGAGAATCGCTTGAACCCAGGAGGTGGAAGCTGCAGTGAGCCGAGATGGCGCCACTACACTCCAGCCTGGTAATAGAGTGAGACTCCGTCTCAAAAACAAAACAAAACAAAAAATCAGGGATTCCAGTTGTATTCTCCACTAAATGCTTCTTTTAGAAAGAAGAAGAAGAAGAAAAAAATAAAAACTTAACAAATCGTCTCCAGGCAGAAGGACAGAGGAGCTGTCAGGAACCTGACCTCTACCTGCCAGGGCGGGCCTAGAGTCCAGGAGCTCTGAGACCGCACCTGCTGCCCAGCACATGGCAGCCCTCCCAGTGCACACCCACCTCACCCACTCCTCACGACTCACCCATCCCAGCTTGCCATAGTGTGCAAGTTTTTCTCACTCCTCTGAAAAATTCTCTTCATACCACAGTCATACCAAAGCATTCTGTAAAGGGCCCTAAAGGCCACTGGATCGCTCAGCAAACACAGCGTCTATTTATTACATGCTCTTGTTCTCGGCATGTCCTGAGTGAGGATCAGTTACAGTCGAAGAACTTGCCCCTTGCCTTTTCCACACACGGAGACAGGTGAGTCTCTTGTATTCCCAGAGAGCTGCCAGATGTGTGACCTATTAGCTTAAGCAGTATTTTTGCTAGTATGTGATTCCAAATCACCACAGAGTACCTTTTGTCAGTGCTACATATTTGCAGCAACTATGTAATCTGCATATCCATATTTTATTGCTCAGGCAACTAAAATCCTAAGAAAATGTTGAGGACATCCTCATGACGTTTTCTTCTCTCTGGAGTACAGCGCCCATCATTTAAAGCTCAGTAAACAGAAACTTCCAGTTTCCAATATTTGATGAATTACTGATGTCCTCCGTCTTTTGATGGCAGACAGTCACCCTCAAGACAAGCCTCAGTCAGACTGTGGATGACCAAGTGTGAGTTCCCTGTTTCCTTCAACAGAGATGCAGAATTCTGCTCTAGAAGACTTCTAGTATCACACATCAGCACATCCCCTGGGTGTTGGAAAGGCAAGTAAGTACTTGATAAAGAGAAGAAACCACTCGTGGGCGGAGTGGCAGCTTCCTGCAGCACATGGGTGAGCTGTGAGTCCACCACACGCGGCTGCAGCAGAAGAGAAAGGGCTCCAGCCTGGGGGTCCAGACTAGGGGTTACCGAGGTACCACAGAGATGCATTTTACCTTTGGGAATCTTATTTCTATCACCTCCTAGGTAAGACAGACAGGATGGGCTTGCCAACATGAATATTCCGGGAGGTCACCACGTCCTCTCCTTGCCACTCCCCTCTAGGTGCAGCAGTAGTGCTCCAAGGCCCCACAACATTTGGGGTGCACTGATATGGTTGAGATGCTGGGCTCTTATCAAGACATGAAAATGAGCTCTTCTCTCCTAAGCTGAAAATAACCTTTCTCCAGTAAAGAAGCTTCACCTCCTCTCACAGGTCTTTCTATAACGCAGAGGCTGCCAAGGTGAAACTGATGCCTGTGCTGTGTTTTCAGAGTGTGAGTACTCATAGGAGATTTACTCGGGATGGGCTTTACTACTTACAAAGTAGCTGGATTTCTGAGAGGAGTCACTGGAGAATGGTAAATACAAGTCAATCACTGGCTGATCATGTATTCATTAGAAAAGCCAGAAGCTGTGGTTTCCACTGATATAAGCTCCCAAAGAGCCTGTAAAAGAAAAAGGGAAAGGGAGCCAAATGTCGAGTGAATGCCAGGACAGAGTAAACTTTCCATTTACTCCTGCGGCTCCTGAGCATTCTCTATCATTCCCTCATAACCCCATAGCCCTCATCTATTCTAGCAACTCTTCGGATAAATTCTTACACTGGTCAAGCACGGAATAATTCACGCTGCCTCTTTAAGCGCTGTGATTATGTAATTATAATGTGGCAAGGGGTTGATAAATACTTCCTGCATTCCAGTGCCTTCAAAGTCCGCTCTACTGTTAAACGGTTCAAGCTCCAGATGCTGTTGAGAAAATCTATCAATCTATCGGTCAACCTTTTTATTTTTTTTAACCTCTTTTTACTTTTCAGGATTTTTTTTTTTTTTTTTTTTTTTTGAGACAGAGTCTTGCTCTGTCACCCTGTCTGCAGTGCAGTGGCGTGATCTCGGCTCACTGCAATCTCCACCTCCCTGGTTCAAGCGATTCGCCTGCCTCAGCCTCCCGTGTAGCTGGGACCACAGGCACCCACCACCACGTCCAGCTAATTTTTGTATTTTTTGTAGAGATAGGGTTTCACCACATTGGCCAGGATGGTCTAGATCTCCTGACCTCGTGATCCACCCGCCTGGTCTCCCAGAGTGTTGGGATTACAGGTGTGAGCCACTGCAGCTGGCCAATTTTTTTTTTTTTTTTTGAGGAAAAAAGTAGTAGGCATTTAAAAAGAAAACTTTTACATATGATCAAGGAAGAGCTACATGTTAGTATGTTGCCTTGGAAAAAAGCATAAAACAGCAGCAGGGGACACATATCTAATGCTTATTATGTGCCAGGCCCTGTCCTAAGAACTTTATCAACTTTCAATTTTCACATCAATTCTCTGAGGTGGTGCCATCACCCTCATTTTGCAAAACCCACAAGAGGCTGTCACTGGCAGTGTGACCACATCCATCATTACGCTACCTCTTCTGTCTCTCTTTTGACAATACAGACTGTGTGTGTGGCCATCTTCACTGACTCCCAGCCCCACCCAGCTAGAATCGTATAAAAGGCAGGGTACACCTGGATTACCAGAGGGGCAAGATATTAGATATAGACAGCAAAAGAATACCTGAAGTGCAACACTACTAAGGTATCAGTGGATGTGGACATAATACATATTTTGACTAAATTAGATTAAAAGCTATCATAAAAGCCTTAAGGCAAAGAAACAAAGCCAATAGCATTGACCTTTTGACATGGAGGTACCAAAACAATCTTTTAATTTTTACATTTTTACTACTGGACCATAATCACATATGACATAGCTATATATGTAATGAGAATAGGCAAACTTTTTGCTTCTATACTAGTTGTTATTACCAGTGATTTTTTTAGTCATCTTTTTCTTCACATCCAACATATGGTTTAATATTTTTGAAAGTACACTAGGGTCCATTACTCTTCAGAGAATAATACATCATACAATTTCTTAAACAAAGTCCTTTCATTATTTGAAATGATTAAGTTTACCAAGATTCTAGAATCTTTCATAAATACAGAACGAAAAGTAAGCTCATACCTAACAAACATTGCAATCTCAGACTACATATGACAAATTACTTCTTACTCAAGGGAAATTTGAAAAAATTAATTTACTAATTACCATTCTAATGTTTAATAGATGCACAGATTAGGGCTTTCTACATGATATAAAGTAAAGTGAGCAAATAACTAGAACTCTGGGAATTTATCAGATATTCTGATTTGAGAGACTTGTATTTATCAGAAAATCATGACTTACAGCCTAAAAACTAAACTTGTAAATAATATTTTTCTTTGTTATTATGTTAAATTTATAAACACATCCCACCAAAACTCTATGAAAGCAGAAAATAAATTATGGAGTATAATAAAAAACTCAAGAAGAGGTAAACCTACAGTATTATTTCATGGGCCTAAGGCTGTACTGCATGCTCATCACAGTAAGCCTCCCAGCCCAGAACAAGCACCTTTCTATTTACGTTGAACCAAATTTTTTGTCAAGTGTAATGAGGAGCTGACGTTCACGGGTTTGTGGCTCTTCTCTGATCCCTTATCTTGGTATCTAGAGAGCTGAGGACTGCAGTCATCAGAAGCCTTGCAAGCTGCTCACTGAAGCAGTTTCTGTACCCCCTTGCGGGGCTCCATGTGAGTTAACACTCAGCACCTCCTTTCAGATTAGTCTGTCAAGGTTATCTAAATATATCACTGTGTGGTGGATAATCTTTGTTTACTTTAAAGTGTTAATACAAGTAATTCTTCTGCATACAAATTGTATTTTAATGGAATGAAATACAGCACAATTTAAGGAGACAAACTATAAATATGTTAAGAAAAAATTAACGTTAAGTAAATAAGCTAAGTACAGAGTGAAAATAATTACATTTCCAACTAATTAAAATGGAAATAAAACTAATGTCCTTTCTGGCATACTTAAAGATTCATCCATAAACAAATTCACAGAATGTTAACAAAGTAAATCTGAATTGTCTTCAGCGCACAGGCCTCTCCCGGAAAGCAGACACGGGAAGTGACTGCACATCTGTGAAGAAGGTATCTCTGGATGGTGTGCACAAACTTACTTGGTTGACCTGAATTTCCCAGATTTTGTGGTTTGGGGCTAAATTATAGGTAATGTAAGAGGAGTAAACAAAGAGCTATGGGAGGAAGCTGGGGAATGTCTTCCCTGAGCGGGGGCACTGGGAACAAGAAGGCTTCTCCCAACAACAGCCGGAGCCTCAAATGGCTGAGATGGGGCACAGACAGGATGGGAAGGGCAAAACTGAGCAATGAAAATAAAGTGCTCAATGCCCGGACGAGCTTATGCTTTCTTTAGTAAGCAATGTGAACCACTAATTTTGATGTAAAGTTCATTTAGCAATCATGGATATAAATATATGGAGGATAGAATTCAAGTTTAATTATAAGATGCTGGATTAGCTCTGAGGGCAGGTAACAGAAGTCTAAATTAAAAGGGTGATAATAGAAACAAAAATGAATTCTAAACATAAGAGACGGGTGATCTAAAACAGCAAGCTGTCCATATCTCTTCAGTTAATAAAACATGTCAAGAACTGCCTATATTGGCAACCATTTGTATGATATCAATGCAACAATATGTTTACACTGAAGATCATTTTCCTAGTATCACAGCACATCTCTTAACTAACAAAAATCCTAAATGGCAGAATGGGGCAATCATTATATCCTTAATTACCTATGTGACCTTGGGAAAGGTTCTAAGACTCAGTTGCCATATTTTTGATATGGGAGTAACCTACCTTTTAGGCTTGACATAAAAATATGAGACAATGGAATAATTCCTACCCCAGGACCTGGTATACAGCACAAACTCATAGGAAAACTGAATCTGGAATTTATAGCCTGGAACTGAAAACGTTTCAAACTGTCATACCAAAGTTGGAAAAAGTGTAAGTTTAGATTTATAAAAGGGTTTATATATTTAAAAAGTTTCCATTTGGGCCAGAGGTTTGGAATTGTAGACTTCTAATAATCTTATAAAGTCACTAAACACTAGTATGTATATATTAGTATCAGAGCAAACTAGTTAAATGTTGGCATGATATTAACCCTCAGATGAGTAAATATAGTCACAGTTAAACCCAGCATAAGAAAAGAAGTCTCATGTTCAAAAACTCTAAGAGCCATCATCCATACACTGACGGTATCTTTTGTTATGATTTTTAAAAACTGTAATGCTTTCATTTTATATCCTCCAGAAAGAGTGGTTTCTGCTACAGTGTCATGAAATATAGTGACATCAAGTATTTCACTTAGTTCTACTGTTTACGTGCTTTTCATTTGCTGTCCAAGTGTGTAATGTGAGTGATGGCAGCACTACAAAAGAATGTAGTTTTTAAAAGAAAAAGCTTTGCCCAGCTGCTTGTAATAAAATAACCAAACCTCACAGCAAGGGCTGATTAAGATAAAGATAAATATAGTAACAGATGCATAAGTCTGAAATAGATCTGAGAAAAACTGTTACAGAAGGATATTTCCATGACTGTCCTGATAAGCAATTTTTAGTGATTAAATATGCCTGGGCATATATATCTATTTTTTCATATAAAAGCTATTTATAATGCCTCCTTACAAATTAGTAGTCATAAAATAATTTTTATTTTCAACTATCAAGTGCTAACTTGGTACACAGCAAAGTGATCATTTAGAAATGACATTTATTATTAAAAATCAAAAGTATTATAATGTGAATTAACTTGGACACTGTCACCTTTTTTCTTCTTTTCATTTTCAGAAAGCAAGCTCATGAATTAAGGCTCTATAAGTTATGCAACTCTATTTTAAAAATAGATAAAGAATCAGCTCTAAGTTCCGGCATTTTATCTTCCACTTTATAGGAGTTAAATATAATTAAATTTAAATAATGTCATATAAACCTTTTATTTCAGTTACATCTTATCTTAGAAACAACAAAGATTGATCATTTGTAATATATGGAAGTATTTGAAATTGCTTTTGGCTACTCCATTAAATCAGTTAGTGAGGCTTATACTGTAAAACAAATATGCTTCTACCCAGACTGTAGAAATTAAGCTTACGATTTATTTAGTGGCATAAAATAATACTTCATGAAATCTGTCCTAAGATAACATTTGTTAATAAAACCATTAACAAGATTATTCTGAAATATGGCATCTTGTAATGAGACAGGAAGTGGGACTGACCTGCTACCCACAACCTGGAGACTGAGATCCAACCTGAGGGTAAAGACTATCGAGAACCCCAGATTCTAAAGACAGCAACAAACCTGGGCTTGCCCTTCCTTTGGTGCTCATGAAGAGCACCTGGCATGGCACCAGCACGGCTACTGGCATCACCACCCAGCCACCTCCTTCCAGCTACGCATCACCGACGCAGAGAAGGGAGAGGAGGAAAGTCACTGTAGTCTTAACAAGGAGGGCTGGGATTTTGCCTCGCCTTGCTCCTTCCCTACCTTGGGGGTAGGGGGTGTCTAAGAAGTCAGGGAGACTGGGGTGCCTCCAAGAACAGGAGACCAGCATTGCAGTGCCAGCTGTCCCTGTGCTCAAGTGGCAGACTTACTGCACAGCCCCTCCTTCTACTGAACCAATGAAATGAAAAGTGGGGGAGAGGGTAGGGAGGAGAACACTGGTGGCAACCTGCACATCTGCTCTCTGGTGTGGTGAGGATATGAGAGTCTCTTCTCAACACCATGAAAGGTACCTGAGCTGCAGCTACCTTGCCAGACCCTTACACAGAGAGACAGCCTATGGGGCGCAGACATGAGTTACGATTATTCAGCTGACAAAAATAACACAGGCTTAAGAAAGATCAAAGCTTCTCTCTCCTTTCAAAATATCCCAAACTTGTAGGCGTTCTTGGGTCACCTCTCGCGTTGTTCTGCCACCCCCTGGGTGTTGCCCTCATCTGTGAGGTTGATGAGAATGTTCTCTAGTTTACATTGCAGCCATCTATGTGGGCGGAAACTTTGCCATAAGGCCATCTCCAAGCTATAGGGGAGGCTCAAATGGTTATGTAGAGCTAAAATGGTTACGTAGATCTAGCTGGATCTGAACCAGTAGCAGTATTATTACTAAAAGGAAGAAAGATCCACCCAGAGACTACTGGGCACTGCCAGAGCCCATTGGCAGTGCAAGGTGGGGATGTGTAGTCAGACCTCCCACCTCAGGGAGCGGTGGCACCAACAGAAACCACAGGAGAGCCAGCACTGGACACATGCCACCCAGAGAACAGGAGCAGCAGCAGTGCAAGGAACCTCTTGATCCAGCCTCCTCCGGCCCCGACACAGGGAAGGAGTCAAGATCCAGAATGGGGGTTAAGGGGGTCCTGGGGAAGACTGCCACTCCCTCGAAAGTGAAGAAGAGTAACAAACAGATCACAGCCCCTTGCCACCAGTGAGTCCCTCATCATGTATGTATGTGCAAAATAGAAATTTCTGAAATTTCTATTGCGTTCCATGGCTCTGCTATGTCTGTTCTCACACCAGTATCATGGTGTCTTGATTTCTGTACCTTTATAGCAAGTCTTGAAATCAGGCAGTGTTTAATCTACCAACTTCGTTCTTTGCATTTCCATCAAAATTTTAGAACCACCTTGCCATTGTACACAAAAAACGCTGTAAGTTTATTATCCAGGATTGCATCGCAGCTACAGATAAGTTCAAAGAGAAAGGACATCTTCAAAATATTTCATCTTCTGATCCACAAACACGTTATGTCTACAATTATTTAAGTCTTCTTTCATTTTTGCTCAGCCATGTTTGGTAGTTTTGAGTCTACAGCTCTTGCAAATATTGTGTTAAATTTGTTCTAAGTATTTCATGGTTTTTAATGCTATTGTAAATGTTAGTGATTCTTAAAAATTTACTTTGCAATGATTATTGCTAGTACATAGAACTACAATTCATCTTATATTCTGAACTTGTATCCAATTACCCTCCTCAATTAACTTATTAGTTCTAACAGTGTTTTGGTAGACTCTTTAAAATTTTATGTGAACATATCATGACATGTGTGAAGACAGTGTTTTAATTCTTTCCATTCTTTACGTCTTTTCTTTCCTTTTTTTGTTGAGATGGAGTTTTGCTCTTATACTCTTGTAGCCCAGGATGGAGTGCAATTGCATGATCTCGGCTCACTGCAACCTCCACCTCCTGGGGTATGGGATTCTCCTGCCCCAACCTCCCAAGTAGCTGGGACTACAGGCATGCACCACCACGCCTGGCTAATTTTTGTATTTTTTTGTATTTTTAGTAGAGACGAGGTTTCACCATGTTGGCCAGGCTGGTCTCGAACTCCTCACCTCAGGTGATCCACCCGCCTTGGCCTCCCAAAATGCCAAGATTACAGGTGTGAGCCACCGTGCCCAGCCTCTGTATGTCTTTTGTTTCTCTTGCTCACTTGCTGCACTGGCAAGAACCTACAGGACAATGTTGGGTAAGAGTGACGACAGTGGACAGGCTTGTTTAGTTTCCCCTTTAAGCAGAAAAGCATATAGTTTTTCGTCACTAAATATGCTAACTGTAAATGTTTTGCAAAGGCCTTTTTGCAGTTTGAGGAAGTATCCTTCTGTTTCTATTTTATGAAATTTTTAAGAAATCATGAGTCAATATTAAATTCTGTCCGATGCTTTTTCTGCAAACATTGAGATGACCACACAATTCTTCTTTGTTTCTGTTAAAATCATGAATTGTAGTGATTTATAAATGAGATAAATCCTGCTTGGTTATGATGTATTATCTTTTTATGAATTACTGGATTTGATATGCTAAAACTTTGTTAGGACTTTTACACTTGTTTTCGTGAGGGATGCTTGCCTGTATATATCTTTCATTAACTATTTTTTGTATTTGGTAGGAAGGTAATGCTGGCCTCAAAACATGAGTCTGGAAGTATGCTATTTTCTGAAACAGGTGGAGTAGAAATAATATTTCTTCCTTAAATGGCTGACTGAACTCACTAGTGAAGCTATCTGCTCAGAGCTTTCTTTGTGGAAAAATTCTTAATTACAAATTCAGTTTCTTAAAAAAGTACAGAGGTATTCAGATTCCCTATTCTCATGTCATGTTTCAGTAATTGTGTCTTGCAAGTTGGTGAATTTGCTCACATAATATTGCTCGTAATATTCTCTATTGTTTAAGTATCTGCAGGATTCATAGTGATAACTGATCTTTCAATCCTGATTTTGTCATTTGTGTCCTCTCCCCCTCTGACCTCACCTCCGATCTACCACCTTTCGTTTCCTTGATCAGGCTGCTAGCAGTGCTGCATCTTTTTTTTTTTTTTAAACATTTTCAAAGAATCAGCTTTGGTTTTACTGATTGTTTTCTGTTTGTGCATAATCTATTTCACTAGTTTCCACTTTTAAGGTAAAAGTTTAGATCACTGATTCTAGATCTTTTTTCCTAAGATTTTAAAGTTATAATTTCCTTCAAGCATTGTTTTAGCTATATCCCACAAAATTTAATGTTTATTCACTAAACTCAAAATATATTCAAATTGCTCTTGTGATTTCTTATTTGACCCACGGACTACTTAGGGGTATATTCTTTTATTTTCCAATTATCTGGAGATTTTAAATATGTCTTTCGGTTATTTATTTCTAATTCATTCCACTGGAGTCAGAGAATATATTCTTATTTCAGTTTTTTAAATTTGAGGTTTCATGGTCCATCAATTTCATTCTGATAAATATTCCACGTGCACCTTGAACGTGAATTCTGTTCTTCTGTGAAGTTCTCTGAAAATGTTAGGTCAAGTTGTCTCCTAATATAGCTAAAGTTTCTATATTCTCACTGATTTTCTTTTTACTTACTCTATCAATTATGTAATCTCCAACCAAAGCAGTTTATTTATTTATTTTTCCTTTTAGTTCTGGAAATTTTCACTGTGCATTTTGAAGTTCTGTTATTATGAAATGTCCCTCCTTATCTCAGGTGGTATTTCTTGTCCTGAAGCCTCGTTTGTCTGGTGTTAACACAGCTGCTCCAGCTTTCTTTTCTATTGTTAGCATGGCATATCTCCTTCTATCCTTTCAGTTTTTAGCCTACACTGTACCTTTTATAAAGTGTGTCTTTTATAAACAGCAAGCCACTGAATCTACTTGTCTAATCTGACAATCCCTTCCCTCTAACTGTACTGCATACAAAATTTACATTTAATGTAACTGTCCACATGGCTGAGTTTAAACTCACCATTTTGTTATTTGTTTTCCATTTTTATCATTTGTTCTTTGTTACTTGCTCTTCTTTTTTCCTGTCTCTTTGGAATGAGTGTTTTTAATATTCCATTCTATCCTCGCTACTGGCTTACTATCTATATTTCTTTCCATTTTTAGTGGTTGATCAACAGTGGCTTTTCTCAGCTAGGGCTTTATGAGAGAATACAGCTAACAGGAAATAATATGAATACTTTAAAATATCCCAATGATGGTACATATACCTCTCAGATGCACAGGATGGAAGTTAATTCATTATATACAATAGATGTCTTGAGGCAGCATAAATTAATTTTCACCCAATTTGGGGAAGTTTTGGCCATTACTTTTTAAAATATTCTTTCTTTCCCCACTTCTACAATTATTGTTGGAACTCCAACTATATCCATTGGACCACTTGATAATATGGCTACACATCAGACCCAGGTCACTGGGGCTCTGTTCATGACAGTTTTTAGATCTTTTTTCTTCGTGTACTCTGGTTTCCACAGCGTCTATTTCTGCGTCTTCAGATTCACTAAACTTTTCTTCTACAGTACCTAATCTGCTATTATTTCCAAAATTTACAATTTCTTAAGTGAAATAAATGCAGCAAAATTTTCACTTCAGAGATGGTAAATTTTACCCCAGACATCTCATATAGTTGTTTTATATCTTCCATTTCTCTAATTAGTTTTTTCTTTTAAATCCTTGAGTATAAATGTAGTCGTGGCTTTGAGATCCTTTTCTGCCAGTTCCATCATCTCTGTTTCTACTGACTGCTTCTGCTCCTGGGTCATATTTTCCTGCTTCATCATATCTACTACTTTTTTATTGGTTGCTAGATATTATGTAATTTTGTTCTATGCTGGATAATGCTGTATTTCTTCAAAGCATATTGCATGTTGCACCAAAGCCAGTTAAATTCTTTGCCAAGCAGGTGGATCCTTTTGGGGCTTGTTTTTAAGCTTTGTTAAGACGGGCCTAGAGAATTCTTTATTTTAAGGATAGTTTGGCCCTACCAAAGCATAATCCTTCTGAGATTCCACTTTCTTCAGTGTGTCCTACAAAGCCTCTTTAATCTGCTATTCAGGATTTTAAATGTTTCCAGTTCACTTCTGTGTGAACTCTGGGAATTAGTCTGCTCACAGTTCTCTTTCTCTGGTAGTTCCTTTTTTGGCTTTGTTGAGTTTTATCAAATGAAAGCACATCTTGGCACTCACCAACAAACCCACGGTCACCCTTGTGCAAATTTCTGTTATTCTGTGTAGCTACTTCCTATCCTGTGTTGTATCCCACATATTAATCCACTTCAGCCTCCTCAGAATTCCTAGGTTCCTCTTTCTTTCACTGTAGTCTGGAAAATGCCTCTAGGCAGAAAGCAGCAGTGATTTTAGGACTTCCCTTAGTAGATTATCTTCTCTCAGGATCACATATCTGTGCTACCTGTAATCCAATGTATGAAAACAGTTGTTTCATATATTTGCCCAATTCTTTAGTAATTTAAAGTAGAAAGACAAACTTGGTCTCTGTTACTCTGTTACATTCTATTTCTCTGGAAACAGAAACAGGGTACACTTTGAATTAGACTTGAGATTGAAGTTTTAAGCTGAGCCAAATGAAGCAGGCATCTTTCTCGCGAACAACCAAAAATGACTAGAAAGTTACTGAGTCAGTCAACAACACATGAACCAATGGGAAAAAAAGATTTTTAAAAGTTCAGTTGAAGGCAATAACTAGAGAAAAATAAAAGCATTTCATGTTTATACTCCAGCAGTTCAACAAACTGCTTTATTCTTTAAATATTATTTTTGCAAAATGTCATCAAGATAAATTCGAGTTAACTAACAGCATTAAAGAGTAGTTTACACATCCGTTACTCGCCAACCTTAAATTTACATGAGTTATGCTTCTGTAAGACCCAGTGTACCTGAGATAATTTTGAATTAAATCTGCTTTCTAATAGAAATATTTTAATGTAGTGTTGCATTCCTAATCAAGAAGAGGTTATCCGAGGATGAGAGGATCATCTGCAAGAGGTACCAAAGACCTAGACCAGCTACTATGGTCTCCCCCCATCCCTCCAACACAGCTAATCAGACAGCACTCTTTCCACTAAACATGAACATGGCCCCAAACACTCTTGACCAGGCTGAGCCAGCATATGAGAGTAAACTTAGCCACTTGTACCCTATTTCAATAATAGCTATTATAAAACTTAAAGAGCAGTTGCTATGAGCCAGGCACCGTTCTCATGCACTTTATACACTCCATTTAATCCTCACAAAACTCTATGGCACTGACACATTCATTATGTTAATACTAAAGATTAGAAAACGAAGTCCCACAATTGGAGTGGGGTGGGGTTGGGGGGTGGGGACAACATTCCTGCCTAGGTGATCTAGTTCAAAACTCCATAACTACTCCATCAAGGGGCTGGCAAACTATGGCCAGTGAACCAGCTGCCTGTTTTGTGAATAAGAAGTTGTTTCCGCCAGGATGAGAAAATCACAGAACTTTCACATATAGTCATATAGCAGAAATTTGCTTGGGGAGGGATAAATAGGAATTATCAATCTCACTAACATGCCACAAAAGTTGCGAGTGGCCATGACAACAGGTAGCTTTCTTGAGTGTTGCAGGCACTTCTGTTCTGCTGCAGTTACTGCAGTGTTGCTGTGTTTTGAGATAGTACTCCACGTGTTCTCCCTAGTCACTCCACTATGGGTTATCTTTAGAGTCGAAATAGAACAGTGCCAAGAATGTAAACTAGGTCTTTGCTTTTGAGTCAACTGCAAATGACCAAATGTCTATTTGATGCTTGGAATGCAGTGTTGGAAAGGATTCTGAAGCCTCATCCTCACTTCTATACCCCGGTTTACCACAGGATATGATTTGTGTCATCAATGACTTAGTCTACTAGATTCAGGGCTGAATTTCACACTTATTAAAAGTGAGCTGCATTCACTTACTTCCGTATCTATACAACTAATAGTAAAAAAGCACAAATGTTTTCAGGACAAAGTGTTAGGTTTAATAATGGGAAAAATAATTGTTCATGTGACTTTTTGTTGTTGTTATCCAAAATAACTCAGTTTTTAAAAAAAGTTTTCATATTATTTAAGGCTAGTATCAAAGAGTTCAGACAATTAAACTCTTTAACAAAACTTCATTATAGGTCTAGATTAGTGAAACACCAAATTAGAAAATATTTTAAGTGTTTTGTTTTCTCAAAATATGTAAATGTAGAATAAATTTAATAACACTAGAGAATTTGTGTTTCCACATTCCCTCCCTATACCATGACCCGTTCCTCAGAATAAATTTTCTGACTATTCTTGTTTTTCATTCTTCTGGTAGTCATCTCTATATCCCTAAACAGTAAACTTGTATCTAGGTTTCTGGATTTAATAATTTTACATAATGTCTACTGATTCTCCTAAATTTAAAAATCAGAATTTAGCTCATCTACACTAATCTTCAACTGCCTCTCCCAATTTTTAGCCCTTCTACTAGTTGTGATTATAAGTATATAGAATATAATTACCGTCCCTGTTTCACCAAGTCCACCATGTGTATCAATTTCTCACTGATACTGGAGCCACAACACACTTCTCTGAGCTTCCACAACCCACCTTTATAGGTAAGCTTCACTTTTCCTATGACATCAAGATTATAACCACTATCAAGACTTTATCACAGACGGCTGGGCGCGGGGGCTCATGACTGTAATCCCAGCACTTTGGGAGGCTGAGGAGGGCAGATCACCAGGTCAGGAGATCGAAACCATTCTGGCTAGCATGGTGAAACCCCATCTCTAGTAAAAATACAAAAAATTAGCCAGGCATGGTGGCGGGTGGCTGTAGTCCCAGCTACTCGGGAGGCTGAGGCAGGAGAATGGTGTGTACCCGGGAGGCGGAGCTTGCAGTGAGCCGAGGTCGTGCCACTGCACTCCAGCCTGGGTGACAGAGCGCGACTCTGTCTCAAAAAAATAAAATAAAATAAATAAATGAAAAAGACTTTATCACAGACTACTTCTAAGTGTTAAAAATCAGTCATCAGTATCTACAATATTATATATACACACACATATATGTGTTGTGTGTGTGTATATACACAATTTAATACGAGGCCAAGAGGTATACTAAAATTGCATTTCATTCTTTACAAATCTAATGTCATAATCTGACCACTCCAATAAATTTTTAAAATCTAGTTTTAAGATTAAATGAACCCACTTTTCTTGCTGATTGCTTAAAAGCCTGACTTTCCCCTACAAACTGAGGCACGACTAGAGGTTTTTCCAGGGTTTCTAATTGTTTTTCTCCTGGGGGCATAAGGTTGAAGTGGAGACAGATGTTATCCCCGAGTTGTCAACCATTGTTTTGCTTCTTTTGCACTCCTGTTCCAATTTGGAATGGCTGTTTTCTGGACTATTGTATAGCCATTATTACCTGGAAGACCCGCTTTGACTGTGCAATTAGGTTGGTTCCTCTAATTCCTGAAGCCAAGTCTCTCTTTCTTGGTTATTACTTTGTTTTCCTGGAGTACATACTCAACAATCTTTCTGATAAACGTATTTGGGAGGCTGGGCATGGTGGCTCGTAACTGTAATCCCAGCACTTTGGGAGCCCATGTCAGGAAGACTGCTTGAGCCCAGGAGTTTGAGACTGAGACCAACTTGGGCAACATACTGGGATCCTATCTCTAAAAAACAAAAAGAGATATTTGGGAAGCTAACTTTTCTAGGCCTTGCACTTCTGAAAATGTCTTAACTTTGCTATCTAATATCTAGATATATCTTTGCTGTCTTATATATATCTATATACACCTCAGGTACAGAATTCTAGGTTTAAAAGTGTATTTACCTTTGGGTTTTGTAGGCAATGCTTATAGCATCCATGTTGCTGATGATACAACTGATGCCAGCTTAATACTTCTTCGCACACAGGCAACTTGTTTTTCTTCCCCTCTGAAATCTTTTATGATCTTCTCTTAATCCTCAGAGCATGGAAATTTCACAACTACACACCCACAGTGACTCTCTTTCATTAATTGTTCTGGCTTTCAGTGGGTCTTTTTAATATAAAGATATGTGTATTTTCCATCTCTGGGAATTATCTTCCTCCACTATTTTGATAATTTCCTCTCCTCTCTTTCCTTTTCTCTAGCTTCATTAAGCCAAATGTCAAACCTCAGAGGTTAATTCCCTGCATATTTGCTCCTGCATTTTTTTTTGGTCTTTGCTCTACATTTTAGAAGGTTACTTCAACTTCATTTTCTCACATTTCTACTCAAATTTTCATTGCAGCAATCTTTTAAAAAAAATAAACCTAATAGCTCTTTTTTGTAATATCATTGTTTCTGTATTAGCTGTTTCCTTAAGGCTCAGTTGTTTTCCTTTCACACTGTCAATTCTCCTCATGTACCCCATGACCTCTTGGTTGTGTGTTCTTTAAGATAGTAATACCAGGAGGGTGGGAACTGTTCTCCTCCACTCTTGTGTCAGCTGGCGTATTTTGGGGGAGGGTCTCCTCCCTTAAGTGGGAATTCTGAATTCTGCTTGCCCCGATAGGCAGGCTTTACTTGATATGAACAGAAAACAGTCCGACTGTTGAGCAGCAGACTCCACAGAATGAGGAGGATTTTATTCTGTGGCATCAAAATCCATCTCAGAAATCTTAGTTTTCTGAATTTAGTCTCACGTGTAAAGAATTCAGTTTTTCTGAAGACTTGCACATCTTCAGAAACCTCTTTGCAGTACATTTAGGTTAGGGCTTTTCAACCCGTCTCATCTGTAAAATCAATCCTCTCTTCCTGAAGAGTTAATATATCTCATTTGTCGATGACTCCTTTCCTGTTTTCTTTGGTATTCATGTTTGTAATTATACCTTTTTTTCCTCTCTTTTACAGTTTATGTTTTTGTTTTGGTGAAGCCTTAAAATGAGAAAGCAGATGACAATGCTCAGTAACTAGTCTGCTTTCTTGACCCAGAGCCTTAATGATGTTTAAGCTTCTAAAGGAAAGTTACTATCACACACAAAAGTAGAGTGAAGACCATCATGAAAGGTCATGTACTTGATGGCTAACCTTCAGAAATATCTTTAAGCCAATAAAATTTGTTAATTTGTGGCCTCTACAATAATAAACGCTGAGCAAAGCCCTCTATGACGGGCTCATATGGGTAAGGATTACACAATATCTAGAAACCAGTTGATAAAAATGAGTGTCATATAATTTGATTTTGTAACCAGGTCAAGAGTTCTTTGCAATATCTGCTACACAAGTTCACAGAATAATTGTCCAGAAAGGTACACCAAGCCTCACGGAGTCCAGTACTCTTCTTTAACAAGTAATACAAATTCAAAAGTTGGGTATGCATGCCCCTATGATTAGGGGCACATAAAGGAACAGGCTCAGGCAGTCTTAATCATAGGTAACTTAGAGGTGTGTATAGTTTAACATAAACATATATTCTAAGGGTTAGAAAGCAAACTTTACAAAAAAATTATTAAACTGACATTTTAGACCAAGTATGCCCATGTGGCAGACTGCTAGTGTACTCTGTGTGTGTATGTTTTATTTTGGTGGGAAGTTTAAGAAGCACAAAGCTACTCAGGAGCAAAAGCAGATCTCCAGTACTATAATCCAGGTCTCTTGATTGACAGTCCAGATGGCAGAAAGGGAAGTGTCAGCTTAGCCTACCGATGCATCACTGAAACTTAGAACTAGCAATGCATGCCCTAGAAAGGTGACCCAGCTACCGATGTAAAAAGCCATGGGATAACTAACATGTGTATGGTGCTTTACAGTTTACAAAGCAGTCTTTAAAAGGTAACAAATATAATAAATCTTTAAAAAAACTTTGCAATACGGATACTATCATCACCTTCATTTTACAGAGAAAGAAAAGATCAGAGACTCGAGTACCTTGCCATAATTAGTAGCCTGTCACACAATTAGTTAGTGGTTTAAACCCTGTCTCCTTAACTCTAAACCTTTACAATGTAGGATGAGGCCCATATTTTTTACTTTCACCATTCACCTGCTCCCTTCTTATGCTGTCTTGCTCTTGTTTAATGGCTCCAACAACCAAGTAGGTTAACTCAAGGTTTTCAAATTTATGTCTTCAGTTGCCCGCACTTTTATTCCTTTGGGCCGCATCTGCTTGCCCCTAAGAGTCTTCCACAAGTGGAAAGCAAGTATGAAGCTACCACAGGGAGTACACAGCATTCTCCCTTGGTAGTGGTTGCAACTGAAGAGGTAAAAGCATTCCACTGAAATGCCCCATCCTTGCTGTTAGTGGTTTAAGGGAGCCTCAGTCTACCATTCAGGAATATTTGGTTGCTTCTTCCCTCGGGTACTGAGTACTCCAAGCAGGCAGGGCAGAAAGGCGATGAAGGGAGCTCATTTCCCCTTTCCTAGCCCCTTTTCTCTACTCTGTAAATGCATTCCTTCATCTAACGCTACTACCACCTTTTCCATACGAGTTCTTGGAAAGACAACAGTGCAGATTTGCTGGTTCCAGCCCCTCCATCCACAGATATTGCACTCTCGCCCAGAATCCCTAATTCTGGACTCACAGATCTATCCTCCTAACTTCCAACTTCAGCTAAGGGCTGCTCTGGTCTTCATACACTAACTCCAGATGACCAGGAGGATGTTCTCAAGGTAGGAAAAATGAACACCAGACTAAAACCCCAGAGTCAACCTCCACTCAAGGACCAACAATCGTAATAAATATCATCATTCCAAATTCTGTAGCTTTTTACCATAAAACTTTATTCACACGAAACAGTTTTCTTTTATACATGAAAGCACAAAGTGATCCACCTAAACTTTGGGTTAAATAAGGTTTCAGGAGTATTCCACGGGTCTTCTCATCCTATGTAACATTTCTATAATGAGAACATACTCTGGTTTAAAATAAACTCATTCCAACATAACTCATATCTATGTTGGGAGGGCACAAAATTTAAAGTGTTTGCAAGCTGTATAAATGTGCAGAGACCACACACACACTGAGAAAAACATAACACTTCACAGACATTTTTTTTTTTTAAGAGACGGAGTCTCGCTCTGCTGCCCAGGCTGAAGTGCAGTGGCGTGATCTTGGCTCACTAAAACCTCGGCCTTCTGGGTTCAAGTGATTCTCTTGCCTCAGCCTCCTGAGGAGCTGGGACTATAGACGCACACTGCCACACCCCGCTAATTTTTGTATTTTAGTACAGATGTGGTTTCACCGTGTTGCCCAAGCTGGTCTGAAACTCCTGAGCTCAGGCAATCTACCTGGCTTGGCCTCCTAAAGTGCTAAGATACAGGCGTGAGCCACCGCGCCTCGCCTGGCCCACAGACCATTTTTTAAAACCCAGAACACTTCTAGTTTTTATGACAATATGCCAGTTGTAACTATTTCCCAGTCTTCTCTGAGGTAAATCCATACATATTCAATTGTGATGCTTCTAAATATATTCAAGGATATGCATAATACAATATCTAAGCATGTGTTTAATAGACAAGAATATAAAACAAGATGCTGGTGTGATTACTATTCTATCAAGGTTTATCCTACCAAGGTGGTATGATTCAGATAATTAATACTTTCTTTTTTATTTTTGAGACGGAGTCTCGCTCTGTCACTCAGGCTGGAGCGTAGTGGCACGATCTCGGCTTACTGCAACCTCTGCCTCCTGGGTTCAAGTGATTCTTCTGCCTCAGCCTCCTGAGTGGCTGGGACTACAGGCATGCGCCACCACGTCCAGCTAATTTTTGTATTTTTAGTAGAGATGGGGTTTCCCCATATCGGCCAGGCTGGTCTTGAACTCCTGACCTCGTGATCCACCCGCCTCAGCCTCCCAAAGTGCTGGCATTACAGGCGTGAGCCACCACGCCACGCCAGATAATTAACATTTTCTAAGTATCTAAGAAACCAATCTTCATGAACTCCCTCATAAAAGATGGGTTTATTCACAGAAACACGTGTCTGGAAGGCCTACAGTGAAAATATGATAGAGACAGACAGTAGTCTAATACAAAAACTATATAGTGATAGATCTAAACATAAATGTTTAAAATTTCCATTTCATTCATTCATACTTAAGACTGAAAGATAAACATTTAAATTATTTTCAATATGATTCTGCTAGTAATATTCTAATTTCAATAGAAATCAAGTGCCTTCAATGAGAAAAGTACATTTTCTTCTGTATTAATGAATTTCCAAATGTAATGTTTCAAGTTTAGTCATGTTATACTTCTAACCCTAACACTGTCACTTTAAAATTACGAGAAGGAAAAGAGGGGTATATTTTGTTCATTTTAATAAAACTACATGATACAAAATGCAGCTGAAGAAATGTTTGAGTTCAGCTACTCCTTTATGACACAGAGCATCCAGTCAACAATGATGGCTTTAAACACTCAGGCTCTGGGAAACGTTCCTAAAATTTTAAATACTATTCCACAGAACCAAAAAAACACTGCCAAATCCCTTTATGACATGATACCCAGATCTGTATAAACCTTATCTTCAAAACCTAACTTCAAAGAGAAACAAAGTGTTTACCTGGCTGGGTCTACAGAGCTAGTGGAAGAGCTGTCTCCCAGCAGTGGAGTTTCAACTGGCAACAAACCCTATCAAGTGAGCCAGAAGAACACTTTTACTAAAATTAAAATTCCACTGTAGATTTTAAAAGGATATGCTTCTTAAGCCAATTAAAGTTCCTGTGAAGGTTGTAAGCAACTAAAATTGACTCTGGTTAGCAGAAGGAAAGGGGATTTTTGGAAGACTCTCAGAGACCATCAAAGGGAGGCTCCAAAAGATAACACACAGAGACCAGAGAGACCAACTGGCAACGTGCAAGGAAAGGGTCAGCGCATCTCCATGGAGACTCCCAGGGCTGCTGCGCTCCACCTCCCACTGGAGAGTCCTGTGGAAGAGCCCCGGGCTGCAGAAACTCAGAGTTCCACACCCAAAGAGAAAGGAGGTGGAGGGGGCTTCTGGTTCCCTGTGGGAACAGGCCTGTGCTTTCCTCAAAGAAACTGGGGTGTTCTCAGGAAGAAGAATAGGTCCTGGACAGCTAAAAAGCAACAAATGTCTACTGTAGATTCTCAATAGGCCAATGATACCAATATACTGCTCAGTATAAGTCTTCAGATGCATTTAGGTCATATTCACACTGTTTTGGATCCTGTAAGACTCAAAATAGATGCCCCTTGTAGAGCAAAAAGGAAATAAACGTCTCCTGTTTGTGCTCCACCTAGAATCTTCGTTCCATTCTGACTGCAATCAAAATGAATAAAGAATCAGTATTTGACAGACTCTAGTGCAGCCTGCCCGGTGCCATATGTGGTACCTATCAAACCAAACACTCAAGCAATGCACTCACCAAAATACACTTGTACACAATCCAAATAAGTGTGCACACCTGTATTTATCACTTTGATATAATCAGTTTGTTTCAATGCTTTTAAAAATACATTTTATGAATATTATGCATAGAAAAATTTCAGTTGGGAGGTTGCTACTGCCCAATTAAAAAGGATGAAAAAAATAACTGTCCTAATATGATCAAATTACCTTATAAAAATACTAATGCATGAACTCAATTTCATGTAGAATGAGTCAAATATTAACAGTCCAAATAGGGAAGATATATAAATCTTTATTAGAAACATGTTTCAAAACACTTCTTTAAAATAATAATTTTTAAGTTTCCCTTCTCCAAATGGTCAGTGTTACAAATTTGGAAATATCTCTCATATAGATGTACTCAGGAGTTAGCTAAAAGAACATTTGTTTGTTTGCTATAAATGAAGCAAAAGATAAATCTGAACTTAGAGCAGCATTCATCAAAACACAATCAGAAAATGCTTTACAACAAATTAAATAGAAAAGAGCACGCTTCCAAATGGTAATGGTGGTATGTGCATATGCTTGCAGAGACAATTAATACATGCAGCTGCTGTCAACCTTCAGTAAATTTCAATCAAAGCTTGACAGCTACCAGTTATATTTCACACAGAGTAATTATAGCAAATGGCATTCAGGCTTAATGTTCTGCCATTTCTTTTTTTTCTGAAATGTAATCAACAAGATATTAAGATTGCTTCTGCTTAGTTTTCTTTAATATTCTACAGTGACAAAAATAAATATTCAGTCTAAGGCATTTAGTAAAAAGTATAGGTGAGGAAAGAAGGCTCTACATTCAGTAGGGTTTTTCCTATGACAATTACTTCAAATATATGTAGCCTTTCTGCATAATAAAATATTATATTAATCCATCTATAATGCAATACAAAATCTTCATATGCTTTGTTGTTGTTGTTTTTGACAAGAAGTTTTGCTTTTGTTGCCCAGGCTGGAGTGCAGTGGCGCAATCTCAGCTCACTGCAGCCTCTGCCTCCCAGGTTCAAGTGATTCTCCTGCCTCAGCCTCCCAAGCAGCTGGTATTATAGGCGCCCGCCACCACGCCGGGCTAATTCATTGTATTTTTAGTATAGATGGAGTTTCCACATGTCGGCCAGACTGGTCTCGAACTACTGACCTCAGGTGATCCACCCGCCTCGGCCTCCCAAAGTACTGGGATTACAGGCAGGAGCTACCACACCCAGCCTAAATATGCTTCTAATTTTCTATAATTCCAAGACTTTTCTATATATATTGCACAAGCATGTGAGTATCAGGCGTCAAATGCTTTTGTATGTTAAATAAGGAAACACAACAGCAGCTCCCCCTGGAAATTGTGTTATTCTAAAAGCTGGTGCTCCTACACATTCTTTGTGTGGTGTCACAACTAAAATAGACATTAGGATAACGAACATATGGTCCAGATTTAATAGGCCATGTGCTTCAATTTTTATAGTAAAGTATTTAAAATGTCAATTCTTGTATCCAAATATACTTTTAAACTTCATTCTACAATAATTGCCTATTTAACCCCCTACACCTGTGCCTGCTGTAGTGCACTTAAGCTGCTCTCACGCTCCCCCAGCTTGCTACTCTTTTAAAATGTTGCTTTCTACACGTCCCGTCAGCAAACTGGGCCAATCAGCACATCACAGGAGTCTAGGGAAATCCAGAAGCCGAAAGCACTCTGGGTTCGCCTTGCTCCTCCCTGGGCCTCCATTTGGGCCCAGCAGAAATGGGAGCAGTGCCCAGCACCCTTGCACCTCTGTCTTGAGACCAGCAGGATTCATCTCAAAATACCCGATACCCATTCTAATAACCTTCCCATTCACATTCTTTCTCCCATCTTCTGCTGAATTTTTCCAACACCACATTTACCATGGTCTAACATATATATATATATTTTATGTATCCTTCTGCCTCCTCGAATATAAGCTCAATGAAGGCTGGGGGTTTGTCTCTGTTGACTACTGTATTTCCAGTCATTACGACAAGTATCTGGTGCATAAGCAGTATTCAATAAAATAACTATAGCTGAGTATGTTTCACAAACTTACAAACCAAAAAAAACTTCACTGTAAAATCAAGTAAGACCTAGTAGGCATAGAACATACTCTAAAGAAATAGGAGAGCAAAATTCTGACTACATAACATTTGTACTTTAGCATCAATATACATCACTGACTGGGATTTAGGAGAACAGAACAATACACGGCAGGATCAGTCAAGTTTCCTGGCAGCTAGCAATGGATTCCAACTTTGGCTGATTTATACTGAAGAAGAATTTGCTGAAAGGTTTTTGGGTGGCCCCCGAAACTACCAGGAATGCTGAAGAACGATGTTCGAAAAACAGGCAGAAACCAGTAAGACACCATGAAGCAGGACCGAAGCCCCAAGCCACACCCGAGAGGCCCACTTCTGATAAGGACCCTGCTGCCCCGGGCAGGGACGAAGCTGCTGAAACTCACCAGGGACCCAGAGATTTGGAAAGAGGGATTAAGATGCTGACAAGGTTAAAAACAAATGCACGCACACACAAAGGTTCACTATAGTCACGGTGTACAACCCCCTTCAGTTAGTACTTAGTATAAACAGCAAAGAGAAAACTCTTCCAGGTATTCCCCGTAACACAGTTATCTCCTAATAGCTGCATGACGACAGGATTCTACTACAACCGGCAGTATGAAACTGTTTAGGTTAAGTGGCTATGAATTAGCACTGTAAGTGAAAAAAACTGAAAAACTAATATGATAAATTTCACAGATTTGAACAGCAATTTAGATTTCTGCAATATCAACTGGCATTGAAAATGTTACACTTATTTAAGGTCACTCAAAATAAAGGTACCAAACAAGTATTTAAAACCCTCTGTCCTTGTAACTGAGATGTTTTTAAAGTATCAAAAATAACACGTATATGTGTACATTCATGAGGCAAATCAGTAAAAAATAATTACACAGTGGCCCCCAAACCGGGCATTGGCAGGGGAACACTCCAGTTCCAGAGCAATCGCTGACACATAAATCCAGTGGTTTGCATTTTAAAAGGATCTCAGCTCTTTGACTAACATTTTTTGCCACTTTAATTTGGCACAGCCATAAAACACAAATAATTCTTTTCTCTCTTCTCAGAGGTAGAAAAGGGCTGGCCAGGTATATTTGAATTTAAGAAAGACAATCTGTTCTTTTGAGTCTAAGGATTAAAAATAATGGGCACACAAGAGAAGGGCTCTCTCAAGGTCTGTGTTATGTAGAGCAGGGAAACAGGTACTGAAACTGTGCCTATTTAAAAACAAACTACAACAACAAAAGAAATGGAAACGGAATACAAATGTGCAAAGCATACTGGTTATTAGCAGAAACAATCCAAAAAAACATATAAGCATATTTTCTGGGTATGTCTCCTAACAATCCTAGAAAATACAAAACATAGAGAAAATAATTTTATTTCATTTAACAAATATTTACTAAGCACCTATCATTTAATGGGCAATGGGCTAGACATTGTTGATACAATAGTCAACCAAATGAACCAGTTCCTTCCCTCCTGGCACTCAGAGTATTACGATGACACATCAATGACCTCATCAGCATTAGCAAAGAGGTGAAACTGCAAACTAGGAGAAGACAGGATGTTATAAGGTTCTTATTTCAACACCTAAGGATGTGTTCTTAATACATTTAAATAAAAAACCCAAATCCTTTAGGATTTTATAGTACAGTGTTTATTTTCTGTTGAATTACCAGTAGTTGTTGTAAGCCTTATGAATAATTAGCAAAAAAAATGTATAACTGCAAAGTCAAGTGTGTAAAGATTGAGAAAGTAAGTATCAGATTGGCAACTCAATTTATATTTCCAAATAACAGAGGACTTAATCCACATTAAATAAATCTTTATGTAGGTTAACAACAAGATGAAAGTGAACTTCAGATAAGGAAGATAAACATCTACTAAACAAATATATAAAATTAAAGCACAGAAAAGGCCCCAAATCCATAACCCTGGCTAACCAAGCTTCACCTAAGGTTCCCGTTCAGTTTTGCTAAAGAAGGCTATAAGACCCATCCTAGGAGAATTAAACTTCCTTAGTAGTTCAAAATGATGCTATATCTAAAACTTGCTCTCTAAGGGAAATTAAACTGAACTAGTTGCTCCTAACCACACAGAAAAGAGTAACAATCAGGCAAGGAAGCAGCTGGGATAGCAAAAGAGAAAAAAGAACACCTATAAACACTAAACCACATTAAGCTACAGTAACAATGATGACTAGTACAACACACACTGGGTGGTGATCTACCAGAACCCTTTCAAAGCCTTCTCCGTGCACTCATTCCTGTCATCCTCCCAATGCCGCTATAAAATATGCACAACTACTCTTGCACTTAGGGATTAGGACGGAAACACAGAGAGGCAAGTCATTTTCCCAAAAGGCCACAGAGCAAAGATTCAGATCAAGGCAGTTCTGCCCCAAGGCCCTAGATCACCACGGAGCAACAGGTAAGGTTAGTGGTTTTGTAATAGCTCATACTTTCTCAGTCTCTTTTTGAAACACTGATGTGATACATGACTGATTTCGAAGTAGCTTGTTTTAAATATTAGGTATTCTTGAACCTGTAAAAAATTAATCTTACAGGAGCTCTATGGTTATTTCTCATTTTTCAAACACTTGCTTCTGGCTGGGAATAGAATGAGGAACTTCCCTAGGCATGTTTAAAGTTGGCCATAAAAAAATGTAATGCAAAAGTATGGTTAGATAATTAAATGAGTGATCTCAACCACTTGACAGAACGAATCCTAACGTGGCATCAGGTAAAAGTTTGTTCCTTCGTCTTCATAAAACGTCAACCACTTCAACAGGCCAAACCACCAAGCCAAACGGAAATCCCATTACTTATCACCCAAAAGGATGACTATGGCCATTTCCAGAGGCCTTCTCTGCCACCGAAATGCTAGTGACCAAGTGTAATTATTAACAGGCCAAGGAATAAATTGATTCCAGGGCAGTGGAAATTATGTTGATGAAATGAAAAGTGGTCGTGCTGACAATGCATTACCATTTCTAGACAGCACATCTGACATCAAATCTCACTTCATGGAGATGCACCGAATGCCAGTTGACCTAGTTTCATTAGGATGGGAAAGATATAGCAATCTATCCTTTGAGATTAGTACCAAAATAGCTTTCTAAAATACAGCTTCATGCATTAAAGGTTTTAAGTAATTGTCCATGGAAGGACAAAAATAATAGCCAGAGCCAATACCAAATATAAATTTCCTTTATGTACTCCATAAGTTAATGGGGTACATAATGTTACCTGTATTACAAAATTTGAAAAAGGAAAAAAAAATTAGAAACAGGTCGGGTGCAGTGGCTCATGCCTATAATCTCAGCACTTTGGAAGGCCGAAGCAGGCGGATCACTTGAGACCAGGAGTTTGAAACCAGCCTGGTCAACATGGTGAAACTCTATTGTTACTAAAAATGCAAAAAAATTAGCCGAGTGTGGCGGCGGACATCTGTAATCCCAGCTACTTGAGAAGGTGAAGCACAAGAATCCACTGAACCCCAGAGGCGGAGGTTGCAGAGAGCTGAGATTGCAGATGACAGAGTGAGACCCTGTCTCAAAAAAAAAAAAAAAAAAAAAAAAAAAAAGTATTGCAATATATAAAATTGTAATTAACGTGAATTCTCAGAAATATGGCCTATGCCTATCTACAGAGTAATGTGACTTTAATAAAATTATTTTGGACTCTTTCCAAACAATAACGAATGAGAACCAAACACTGTAACAGATCATCATTTTTTAGAAACTCAACAAAGGCTACTGACTCACTTTGCAGTGCCACATCTAAAGAAAAACGCAAGCAATGAAACACGAAACTTTTTTTAAAAAAGGATCTTTATGTTACATGCACAGAAAAACATAAACACTGAACCTACAACATAGCACCATGGAAACAAAACCTGTCACTTTATACACTGGCAAGACTCAAGAACAAGAGCTTATAGAACATACAGGACAAGAAACAAGTCTGGAAGACACTGGGTTTCCAAAGTATGTTTGCCTTGTGGTTTTCTTCCTCAAGTACAGAATGTGAAAATGGGATAAAATCACCTCTTAGAAGAAATGTATTATAGAACACCTGTAATGCCAGCACTTTGGGAAGCTGAGGCGGGAAAATCGTTTGAGCCCAGGAGCTTGAGACCAGCCTGGGCAATATAGCAAGACACTCATCTCTACAAATTTTTTTTAAAAACCAGCCAGGTGTGGTCGGGCATGCCTGTAGTCCCAACTACCTGGACTGCCGCAGTGGGAAGATCAGCTGAGATCAGGAGTTCGAGGTTACAGTGAGCTATGATCATGCTACTGCACTCCAGACTGGATGGCAGAGTAAGACCCTATCTCTACAAATTAATACTAATATTTCCAAATACCTTTTAAGATGTTAAGGGTTAATAATCTCATCTATAAAAATGGATGCATAAAATACCATTCCAGTTGAGGCATACAGAATCCTGAATTACAATTTAGCATGAAGAGAATTATATACCACCACCATGTACACTCCACTCCAGAAAAGCTCGACTCTTTCCACAATGGAAAATCTATCTAAATAATTCCAGTATCAAAAAATGTAGCATTATCAACACGTCAAGAGAGTTCCTTAACATGAAGTATATCTCAAACTAAAAGCCAGGAGAAGTTTTTATGGCAAAACATAAGTTTTTTCATAAGAGTTGTAAGCAAAAAGGAAAGATACCTAAAATATAACATTAAATCAAAATAGCAAGCTGCAGAAGAGAATGTATGATATATAGGGAAAAAAATCTATGTATGTATGTATGAATAGATCAGTGTATGTTTAAATGACAGGCATCAAATCATTAACAATAATTACTTATTGGGGCTGTTTTCCCTATTGTTTGAATCAAAATCAAGTGCCATGAGTCAACACAGACAACTACTTTTAAGGAATCCTCAATTACTAAAAGATGAAACTTTGAAATTCCCCAAGATTATTTCCAACTATTATTCTGATTTCCTAATCAGACATTGTTAGTGTTTCTATTTTTTCCTTTTTTAAAAAAGGAAATATTGCTTCTTTTAAAAAAATAGCAGTATTACTTTTGTCTTTGAATGCCCTGGGAGTTAAACTTGGAAGTAACGCCATTCCTTTCTCGTTAATTGAGATGAAAACGGCTTGGTATGAAAGATTCCCCAAGGGGACACAGGCTCTGAGAGTAGGGTGCTCAAGGTTTCCCCACTGGAGGAGGCATCGCAGAGGCAGCAGGTGAGTTTTAATGATGAGGTGTCAGGAAAGAGACAGTAGAAGACAGAATGCCAAGGGGAAGAAACTGTAGGAAAAGAAAACCAGAGCGCTGGCAACATGCTGCATGCAGTAAGATCACACAACAGTGCTGCCACACAAGGGTGCCATGCCTAGCGACCACAGGGTCCAGCAATATATTCACAAAGTCCCACTTCAAAATGAAAAAATAATGAGGAAAGCAAGACACACAAATATAAAAACACATTCTAGTTTCACAGTGTAATCTTACAAGTGGCAAAAAGATTATTTTATAAAAGTCAATTGTATATACATAGGAAAGAGAAGAAACCTGAACACTGAGGACTTTTTTTTCCATCTCTTCCACAGTCTTGACAGATGGTGCTCACTTCTGAGTGACAAGTAACTATAAAAACCAGTAAGTCGATTTCAAAGGAACAGTGGTCCTTTAAACCACTCATGCCAAATGCCTTTTAAGATCGTCACTGTTAAGTCTGATTTCACCTTTGTGGGTAACAAATCTTGGAAGTAGTCTGGTGAGATTTCAATGAATGGAAAAAGAGCAAGTCTGGATATACAGTAAAATAACTTTTTCTGATTAAGTGGTCAGTCGTTTCACAAAAATAAAGGAACTGCAGAATGGTGTCTTTATTAATTTAATGAATCACAGCCCCTCCTCTTCCAGTCAAGACAAGGTAGCAAAGACTGGATTTACCTTCCTGCCTGAAAAACTCAAAACACAGTTTTCAAGACACTGGACATGAGGCAACAAAGGACAGTAACTGTTGAAACAACTGACATGAGCCCTGAGCCTGCCCAACCTAACCTGGATGAATATCAAAAGAATTATGCTCAGGAAAAGAACCCACGCAAAGAAAAGATTCCATGAGGGATAATAACATTTATGTCAAATTCTGGAAAACAAAAGCTAATCTACAGTGACAGAAAGTAGTTCAGTGGTGGCATGAAAAAACTTTTAAAAGTAATAGATACTGTTCATTATCTTGGTTTTGATTTCACGGGTGTATATATGCCAAAACTTATCAAACTATATGCTAAAATATGTTAGTTTATTGTACATCAATTATAACTTAATAAAGCTGTTAAAGATATTAAAAATGAAGAAAAATTATCCCAAACAACCATTAAGTAACAACAAAAACAAAGCATTAGTCCTTATAATGTGCCAGGTAATGACATAGGCACTTTACGTGTATTATCCTAGTCAATTCTCACAACAACCTATGATATAGGCATTATTATTATCTTTATTGTACAAAAGAAACTGAGATAAATAATACGGAGAAATAACTTGTCTAAAGAAATACAGTTCAGTGATAGAGATGGGATTCCAACAGTATTCGGCTATTTGTGTTGCTATAAAGAAATACCTGAGAGTAAGTAATTTATAAAGAAAAGAGGTTTAATTGGCTCCCAGTTCTGCAGGCTGTACGGGAAATGTTGTATCAGCATCTGCTTCTGGTGAAGGCCGCAAGAAGCTTACAATCATGGCAGAAGGCAAAGGGGGAGCAGACATCTCATTCGGTGAGAGCAGGAGCAAGAGAGCAAGTAGAGGGAAGTGCCACACAGTTTGAAACAACCAGATTGCCTGTGAACTCACTCATCACCAAGGCGATGGTGCAAAGCTGTTCATGGGAAATCTGCCCCAATGATCCAGTCACTTCCTACCAGGCCCCTCCTCCAATACTGCAGGTTACAATTAACATGACATTTGGTGGGAACAAATATCTAAACTCTATCACAAGCTGAGGGACCTCACTCCAAAGCACATACCATGAGCTACTTACTCGACTCCACAGGCAGACATGGCTAGTCATCAGATGTTTAACCATAAATGTTACTGCTGAGCTGGTGTGTTTAGTTTGCCTAAGTGAAAGGAATGTAATCTTAATTCTATTATTCCAAATTAGAGTTCCTGTTATCATTAGACTTGACATTTTAAGTTTGTCGGATGGCATGCGGACAGGTACACACTGAAATATCCCTCTGATGGTAAGTCCAAACAGTTCACACCCTGTTTTTCACATTACAGGCACCAGAGATTCAAAAATGCAGTCACCAAACTGGATGATTTGTAAAAAGTGAAGTCAGTTTTATTTTTAAAAGATAAGGGAAATGAACTGCCGCTCTTCTTAATTTATAGGCAGAACTAATTTACCTTCCTTGATTAACTTTCTACATATTTAATGACTCTGAGAAAAAGGTAGGTCTTTGAACATCTGCTTTCTAGACTGCTTAAAGTGATTCTTGAGACCATTTATTTAACTTGATACATAAAATAAACACTATAGAATATTAAAATGTAAATAAGACCACCTTGATTACAGCTGAATAAGAAAGTAACCTGCCACTCATAAAATGAATAACCTGTTTTTTTAAGAGAGTAAGTTATTAGCGATTTTTAAAAATAAGAGCAGTAAACACTGACATAAAATTTGAGGTTATAAGGAGGAAATTAAAATACTCATAATCAAAATCACCAATTAATTAGATTTCATTACTTACATAATTTGAACACATAAAGCAATAAAGCTAATTTTAATGAAAAAAAGGCAGTTAAAGTAAATAACATATTCTTATAGTATTAATTCTCCAATCTATTCTGTATAACTACCCTTTGAAGTTTATCTCATTCTTTTTTCTCCAGGAGCAGTGATTCACGCATTCAAATATACACACTGAGGACTTATCAGTGGGCTAGGACCCTTAGTCTTACACTCTGGAGAACAAGACAGAGGAGCTTCAAAAACTTAGTCTTACATTTATGATCGATTTTGAGCTAATTTTTGCACAAATTGTGAGGTTTACATCAAAGTTCTTTTTTATTACTTTTTTGCACATGGAAGTACAATTTTTCCTAGACCACACTTTCCCCATTGAATTGCCTGTGCATTTTCCTCTTTCAGGATTTTTTAAAAAGTCTTGAATTTTAGGCAGTTTATTTATGACGTGTCTGATCATGGATTTCTCCGGGCTTGTTTAGGTTCACTTAGCTTCTTAAATCCTTATATCTTTCACCAAATTAGGAAAGTTTTCAACCATTATTTCTTCGTTTTTTTTTTTTTTTTTTTTTTCCTGAAACACACTTTCTCCTCTCCTTCTGGAACACTTGAGACACAAATGTTAAACCTTTCAGTTTTATCCCACAGGTTCCTGCGGTTCAGTTCATTTATTTCACACAATGATATTTTCTCTGTTGTTCAGACTGAATAATAATTTCTGTTGCTCTATCTTCAGATTCACTCACTCTCTCTTTTGTTCATCTTTATTCTGCAATTCAGTCCAACCAGTTTGTTTTTTTATTTTAGCAATTTTATTTTTTAATCCTAAGATTTTTGTTTGTTGGAGTTACTCTCCCGGAGTCCTCTCTGTCTGTACGAATGTCCATTTCTGTATTTCAGGATGCCTTTAGAACAGGCCACTGGATGGCAGGAAAAAAAATGAATTCCATGGTTTTTTATTTTCAGCCCAGGCTGCTCTCAAAAACTCTACATCTGTGTAACAGTTTACTTAAAAGTGTACTTGATATTTAATGATCATTTTGAAGCAAACATGTCCACAACAATATTCTTGATTGTCACTTCCCGACTTGCTTTTTGAATAGCTTTCCATGTCTCAGTACAAGGCAACCTCTTTTCAGTTACTGCAGCCAGAATCCTTGGAGTCATTCTTTATTTACATCTGTTTCTTTTATGCTCCCCATCTAGTCTGTCGAGAGATTCTCTTGGCTCCATCTTCAAAAGATACCAGAATCTAAGCCACACCCCACTACTTTCACCATTCCCGTCCCAGTCAAGGCCCCTATCACCCTCCACTTCAACTACAGCAACAGGCTCCTGGCAGGAATAGGCTTCTTGCTTCTAACCTGGCCCTACTATCGTCTGCTCCTAACACAGTGATGCCAATGAACCTTCAAATATCTAAGTGCATGTCACAGCACGTCACACCTCTGCTGAAAAACCTACGGTGAGCCCCCTTCTCACTCAGGGTAAAAGTTAAAGTCCTGACAGTGGCTATAAGACCTCTAGATCTGACTCCCCTATTGCTTCTCTGACAGTATCTCCTATCACTCTCCTCCTCCTCCTCCTCTCTGCTATGGTTGTGGTGATGTGGTGAATATTCCAAGCACACTCCCATCTAAGGCCTCTTTACTAGTTGATACTTTTGACTGAATGCTCTTCCTCATATCTGTATGATTAGTTTCCTCAACTCCCTTAAGTCTTTATTTCAATGTTACCTTCTAAATGGGGTTTGCTCTGACCTCTTGGTTTTAAACTACAAACCCACACTCTCCTTGCACCCCTTCCCCTATTTTTTTTTCTATAGCGCCTTCCACTTCTGCCGTAATACACAATTTATAATTTGCCACATCTACTGTCCCTGTGCTAGAAGGTAACTGCTTGGTGGCAGGAATCTTCCTCTGCTTGTTCAGGCTGTATCCCCAGTGTTACACCAGTGCATGACTCAACAAATGTCTGCTAAGACAAGTGAGTCAATATGCCTAGAAAACGGTACGTGAGCAAGGGGAGCAGTGGCAGGAGCTGAGGTCAGAGAAGTTGCCAGGGACCCACCTTGTAGGACTCGTCATCTATTAAATCTTGGTGATGGCTGACAGAAGCCACACTGTTTTTCTGAACTCATGACTCCCAGCTTTATACTGCTTTATCCCTGTCTGACTACAACAACAGTATCATAAAGGGCAGTTATGATGTTTGTACACGTTTCACCTCCTGACAGATTTTAGATGATCAATTCCAGGGGAGCATTACCGAGTCCTACATAAACCTGTTTACTCCACAGCAACTAACAAAACGGCCTGTACACAGTACAAAGTCGGCAAGTAACTCCCAAACCACCCTAATTACACAAAAAGAACTAATCAGTGAATTACACTTTAATGTATAAAAAGATGAGACTTTGTAGTGTGTGCTTGTGTATACGCAAGGTATGTTGATAATACTCATATGTTAATAAACACACTAGACCTCAGAGGGCTGAATGAGTGACAGCTTTAAGGAAGTCACATGGGGAAGTGCTACACTAAACCCAACTACGCTGTTCTTTCTTCACATCAGTAAAACGTCAACATTATATAAGCCTCTTTAAATAAAAAATCGTTCTTACTTTTGTTATGCTTTTGTTCTTCCTGAAATAGTATGACCTTATTAATCATATTTGGCACAGAATGATCTTTTGATATTTATGAAAATCAAATTTACCTTCATAAAAATGAGTCACTGCTGAGGATATTTAAAAGAATAAGCTCAGATTCTGACGGAACTTCTAAAAGGATCTCAACAAAGGTTATAAACAAAGCCTTTCAAAATCACTGCTGTGCTCAGGACTATGCACACTCACAGGATTTAAAATCGAATTCCAGCAAAACGTGCCAAAGACTGCCTTACTGCTGAACACAGCCAACAATGATGAAGAGTAACGCCCCAGACCCCTCACCCAGGGAGGGGAAAAAAGACAAAACTGGAGTCGGTCTCTTTTTCTGGTTCCATGAAACCTCTGTGCTCTAATTTTCCTTCTTCCTTTCTTTTTAAATTTGGAAATAGTCGGCCAACAGTAATTACTATAGGTTCTTTTCCTGAAAAGTTTCTAAGATAATCCTAAAAATATGCCCACATTTGTCACTACCCCAACCAAATGATCAAAGATATCATCACCCAAAGTGGGATGACCTAACACTGGGGATCATATAATAAACACAACATGAAACACGCAGTATTGACAATGTAATGTTCTTGGCAAAATGTCTTAACCTAAGCCTAACCAAGAGGAAATATTAAGTTAAATCTAGAATGAGCAAGCCTGAGTAAGACAATTGCCTGCACTGAGGAGATCTTAGCCAAAGTACACAAAATTTTGAGATGAGGAGTAAGTTCAAAAGATCTACTGTATGTCATGGTGACCACAGGTAATGATAACACATTATATACCTGAACACTGCTGAGAGTAGATCTTATGTGTTCTCACCTCATATATACACACACACAAATGAGTATATGATGTAATACATGCTAATCTAGCTTAATTTAATCACTTCACAAGGTGTGTGTGTAGATATATGTGAAAACACTATACACAGAATTTGTACTTGTCAGTTAGAAAAATAAAATACTTAATCCCTTAAAAAAATTGGTGAGTAAGATGTTTCAGGTTAAAAGAAAAGTTAGCACCACCAATCATGAGACACATAGACATCATGCAACCCCAATAGGATGCCCTGAGTAGAACCCAGCATCACTTCTGTGGAATTATTGCCAAAAATGAATAATCTTAATTTATTCATGAGGAAACATTAGGCAAACTCAAAAATAAAGACATTCCATAAAAGTACAGACTGGCACTCTTCTAAATTGTCAAGGTGATTAAATACAAATTTATACCTTGATTAAATACAAGAGACAAAGGAGACGCAGCAACTAAATGCAACGTGGAGTCCTAAACTGTCTTGAATCAGAAAAAGGACACTCGTAAGAAAAGTGTCAGCATTTGAAGGTCTACAGATTAGTTAGTAATAACATATCAGTATTAACTGTCTACTTTTGATAACTGTGGTACAGTTCTACAATATGTTAATATTTGAGGAAGCAAGTATACATAAGAATGATTTATACTATCTCTGTAACTATTCTGTAAATCTGAAATTACTGCAAAATGAAAAGTTAAATTAGTGTCACAGAAAACAAAAAACAAGAATGAGGTACTCTTTTAGATTTGAAAAAATTACAAATTTAACCAAATGAAAAATTAATCCTGAACTGCAAAAACAAAATACAAAAAGATAGCTACAGACAACTGGAGAAATCCAATTATGACTCGTATATTAAATGATATTACTAAATTCCTGTTAATATTCTTGGGTGCGATAATAGTGTTGGTTATGTAAGAGACCATTCTTGATTCTTAGAAAATGTATGCTGAAATATTTAATGCTTATATTTTGAAATTTTTCTATGAGAAAGAAGGATTTGGGGAATGGAAGGAGAAAGAAAATGGAAGGAACAGATCTTTGTAAAGGGTATAAAAATGTGTGTTTTACTGCTATTTAAACGTCCTAGTTTGAATATATCTCCCCCCAGAAGCTGGGGGAATAAAAAATGAATTCACAGAGCAGTGGAAATACAAAGCATTCCAATCCCAGTGGTGTACACCCAAGCAAAAAGCCTTAACAAATTACCTTAGTAATAGTAAGGTTTCCTGACACAGACCCCAAAACCTCCAGTAGAAGAGGTAAGAACAAAGACCAGGAATTAGAAAATCTGCCACTATTTTCTCTGTAAATTTAAAGAGACACTGTCAAATAAAAGGATCTTAATCCTCTGAACTTGTATTTCACCCTTGTAAATGTATTACAGGAAAGTACTGTTTTAGGACCTATTTCTAAAAGAGAATTTTATTTTATAACATTTGCATATTCTCCCAGTTGGGAGAGGACAGGAAATGCACATGCTTTCTTAAAGTTGAGAATGTTGGAGACGAAACTAGGGCTACATATTGTACAAAAATCCCCAATAAAATTATGACAAGGTTCTGGGGTAACCATTTAAATTATTTTTAAATTGGCCAGTGCTTCAAATCAATAGTGTTTCACTTTGTGTTTAACATCTGTAATCAAAAACATGTATACACATATATACTACAAATAAAAGCACTGGTTCAAGTACTTGATAGTCAAATTACATCCCATCTTTTAATTACATCTGACATAACTACTACTGAAGGAGGTTCGATTTTGTTTTAATGTTTCTACATTCCTTCACGTCTTTCTTTTTATTGCACTATATAAATAGTCATTTGATACTAAACAATATTCTAACAAAAACTGAAATTGAGCCTTCTAATTTAAAAACTACATGATACCAGTGGTCCCTTAATATTCTCACTAGAAATATTACCATCTCTTCAAAGTAATTATTTTAAAATAGCATTTTTTAAATTTATAAAACATACCTTAAAAATCAACATATTGCTATGCAGGTCCAAGCTCAGGTAAAGAAAGCAAAACAAAACAAAATACTATTTTTTGATAAATTGTTTTGCTGTACAGTGCTATCAGAAAAGGCCAGAAGTGATGATATGACAATCAATAGCATCATGTTAATTCTCTTGTCTATCGAATGTAAAGGAAATTCAAATAAGGAGATATAATTTCATTTGGATTAATTTACAAATGCTGCCCGGTATGAAATCATGGAGCAGTAATAACTTACAGGAAGATTATTTGTCAGATTTTAAACATCTGTTTTCTAGAGTGGCTACAAATCATGTATTTTACCCAAAGATATTTACTTTCTCCATAATATTAAGAAGAAAAATTAAGCATCTATTTTTCCCACAATATTTTCCCCATATCTGAATTCTCCGCGCTTATTTTCTATTTTTTGGCTGTCAGCATCTGCTCATCTGGAAAAGAGGAAGAGCGGAGGCAGCTAATGGTGGAGCAAGGCTCGCTGGAAGAAGAAGAGCGGAAGCAGCTAACGGCGGAGCAAGGCTCGCTGGCAAAGGCCTTCCCTGGTGACTGCACCCCTGGCTGCTCATACAAGCCTCTATGATAGGAGGCAAGTGACGCATTTTCTTTTAACCAAAAGAGATCTACCAAGAAGGGAGAAAAAAATTAAGTACTGTCTACTGTGTCTATTATAGAAAGCTCTTTATAACAGTTAACAAACGTTTATACCCAAAAGGAGGATATCTCAGAGATCACTTTAAGCATGGCAAAATTCACCAATTTAAAAACACAATTTTTGAAAAAAGCAGTCTTTTCCTATCATTTATAACAAAGGAAAGAGAAGAAAGGAGATGGCAAAAATATCTATGGATAAAAAATCTTCTGTGGATGGAGCAGAAGAGGATTTTTCTGCATAAAAATTTCAGAATAGCTCCTTTAGGTAATAAACACAAAAGCATATTTAAAAAAAAAAAATCTCTGCTATTTCAAAAGAACAGGTTCACCTAGGGCACTTTAAGAACTGTAATATTAATTTAAAAGTAGACCAAAAATTCTGTGCATCTCTTATCTAAATGTGAATACTATTGAAATTTTTATTAATAATGAAAACAAATCTGATTTTCATTTTCATTAAACAATTCAATGCTACATAACATTTTATGAGCTATGAACTTGAAAGCTTCATGGTATTAAAAGAGGAACGAAAATATATTCCTCAAACTCACTTAGGAAAAACAAGGTCAGGTGCAGTGGTTCATGCCTGTAATCCCAGCACTTTGGGAGGCCAAGGTAGGAGGATTGCTTGAGGCCAGAAGTTCAAGGCCAGCCTGGGCAACACAGACCCTGTCTCTACAAAAAAGAGAAGAAAATTAGAGTGCAGTGCTGCGCACCTGTAGTCCCAGCTACTGCAGAGGCTGAGGTGGGAGGATCTCAAGCCCAAGAGTTTGAGGCTGCAGTGAGCTATCATTACGTCACTGTCCTTTAGCCTGGGTGACCAAGCAAGACCCCATCTCCAGAAAAAAAACAAAAAAAAGAAAAGAAAGAAAAGAGAAAGACAACCATCCTTTGTAAGTACATGGGAAAATGTCAAAGCATTCTGACTTTTACGATAAATTTATTTAATAGAAACTAGAAAAATGATTCTATTCATCAGAATATGTAGTCCAAATTCAATCAAATCTATAAAAAGTAGGTTCTAATTAATGCACCCACTATTGAAGAGGACCCTAAAGAACTTAAGTATATTGGGAAAAAATTCTAGTTTCTAGACCTCATACGGTATGGCACAGTGAGTTTACAAGACAAGACGGAAGAGGTTGTTATAGCATAATCAATCTTTTTTCATCTAATCAAACCAAACACTGCTCTCTATCTTCTGGTAGTTGTAACACAAAACTTTTCATAATCAAGACACAGTAAATACCCAAATTACCAAGTTCATCTTGCTCCCACCCCAAATTTCTGCCACCTACTAACCCCCATCTGTCCCCAAAAATTATGTAAACATCACCAAAAAGTCGCTGAATTCATTGCTATAACAAATTACCACAAACCTGGTACCTTTGAACAACTGAAATTTATACTCTCTCAGTTTTGGAGGCCAGAAACCCAACATCAAGGTGTTTGCAGTGTGGTTCCTTCGAGGGGCTCTGAGGGAAAATCTGTTCCATGCCTCTCTCCCTTGGCTTCCCACGGCTGCCGACAACCCTTGGCACTCCTTGGCCTGTAGATGCAGTATCACGCTCGGTTTCTGTCTTCACATCACCTTCTCCTCTTCTGTGTCTCTCTCTTTCTTATAAGGACCCCTTGTCTTTGGATTTAAGCCTCTCTCAGATAATTTAGGATGATCTCATCTTGAGATCCTTAATTACATGTGCAAGAACCTTCTCCTTCCAGGCTGACATCTCTTGGTGTTTGTTGTAGGGGTGGGGTGGGGGGCACATGCCATCCAACCCACTATAGCTACTCTCTTTCTATCTTCTAGGGTTAGTTACATCCTCATTACCAATAAATGCTTACTTCTCAAAAGAATTTCAGAAACATGTCACATCACCCTTTTGCTAAATTTTGCTTTATTTCACATATTAGTTAACTGGGAATTCTTTTTAAGTTGATCCATTGTCTTATAAATCCTTCTAGTGTTTTTTTATTAATCACAGTGAAAAGGCAGGCATAACAGAATAAGTATATATTAAATTTTTTGGCCTAAAAGAATAACATTTTCATGAATTACCAAAGTAGAAAACATGGGGAGTCTTACACATTGATCTGGGCAGTCTTCAATTTCACTGTAACCTATCTTTTAAATTTCTACCTATATGCCATAATCAGAATAAACACTCTTATAATGATAAGGTTAACCATACAATTTTAACCAATTCATATGCAAACATGTCTGCCATGTTCAACATTGACTTTAATATTTACATTGTTACTGTTGTTTCATTCATACTCTAAGCATCATTTAGCACACATAAAAGGTACCAAGAGCCAAGATTGTGCCATTGCAATCCAGCCTGGAGAGAGAGTGAAACTCCATGTCAAAAAAAAAGGTTCCAAGGAAGGTTACTATAACATGCATATCCTTAAATGAAGTATACTTTTTGAAAGAATGACTTCACAAAATGGGAATGCCTCCAAATTCTCTGAATCAAAAGACCAAAAATTTCAGATTTATTGGGTGATGCAAGATTTCATTATCAATTTTGGAAAGATGTTTTCTTAAATGGCTCTTTCAAGAACAGAAGCTCATCTGTTTTCTTCACAGGAATAGAAGAAACAACACCTCTTCAGTTCGAAGTTCAGGCTACTAACCTCAACTTTTGTCTCACTGCAGAGAAACACAAGAAAGGTGGTACAAAGCCTGGGAACACTTTTTTTTTTTTTTTTGGAGATGGAGTCTCGCTCTGTTACCAAGGCTGCTGGAGTGCGGTGGTGCGATCTCGGGTCACTGCAACTTCCGCCTTCTGGGTTCAAGCAATTCTCCTGCCTCAGCCTCCCCAGTAGCTGTGATTACAGGCACTCACCACCATGCCTGGCTAATTTTTGTATTTTTAGTAGAGACAGGGTTTCACCATTTTGGCCAGGCTGGTCTCAAACTCCTGACCTCAAGTGATCCACCCGCCTCAGCCTCCCAAAGTGCTAGGATTACGGGCGTGAGCCACCGCACCCAGGCACCTCTCTTCTTCTTCCACTTGGGGTTTCACTGTCTACATGAAGCTGTTGGTGAGGACACACACATTTAAATGCATGCATAAAAGCTTCAAAATGTTTGTATAATTCTTTAGGAAAATAGATCCAAACAGTGACAAAAATAAAATTAGCACAGTAATTTAAAACTTAAGAAGCACCATCTTCACTGTCTACATAGGCTAAAAATAGGGCATATAGGCATACCTCATTTTGTTGTGCTTCCCTTTGTTGTACTTCACAGATACTACATTTTTACAAATTAACGGTAACCCTGCACCAAGCAAGTCTATTGGCACCATTTTTCCGACAGCACATGCTTACTTCACGTCTCTGTGCCATATTTTGGTAATTTTCACAATATCTCCAACCTTTTTGTTATTGTATTTCTTATGGTAACCTGTGATCATTAATTTTTGATGTTACTATTGTAATTATTTTGGGGCACCATGAACCATGCCCACATAAGATGGCAAACTTAACCAATAAATGCATGTATTCTGACTGCTCAACCAACCGGCTGTTGCCCCATCTCTCTCCCTTTCCTTGGGTCTCTCTATTCCCTGAGACACAACAGTATTGAAATTAGGCCAGTGAATAACCCTTCAGTGGCTGCTGCAGTGTTCAAGTGGAGCAAAGATTCACATGGAATCAAAATCAAAACTAGAAATGATTAAGCTTAGTGAGGAAGGTATGTCAAAAGCTGAGATCAGCCAGAAGCTAGGCCTCTTGCACCAGTTAGCTTAGTTGCCAATGGAAAGCAACATTTCTTGAAGATAATTAGAAGTGCTACTCCAGTGAACACAGGAATAATAAGAAAGCAAAATAGCCTTATTGCTGATATGCAGAAAGTTTTAGTGGTCCGTAAAGAAGATCAAACTAGCCACAACATTCCCTTAAGCCAAAGCTGAATCCAGAGCAAAGCCCTAACTCTCTTTAACTATAACTCTAACTCTCTTCAATTCTAGAGTTAAGTCTGAGAGAGGTGAGGAAGCTGCAGAAGAAAAGCTGGAAGCTAGCAGAGGCTAGTTCATGACGGTTAGGGGAAGAAGCCATCTCCCATAACAGAAAAGTACAAGGTGAAGCAGCACGTGCTGATGTAGAAGCTGCAGCAAATTATCCGGAAGATCTAGCTAAGATCACTGATGAAGGTGGCTACACTGAGTAACAGATCTTCAGTGTAGACAAAACAGCCTACTATTAGAAGAAGATGTTATCCAGGACTCTCATAGCTACAGAAGAGAAGTCAATGCCTGGCTTCAAAGCTTCGAAGGACAGACTGACTCTCTTTTTAGGGACTAATGCAGCTGGTGGCTTTTAGTTCAAGCCACTGCTCACTTATCGTTCCCAAACTTCTAGAGCCCTTAAGAACTATGCTAAGGTAACTCTGCTTATGCTATATAAATGGAACAATAAAACCTGGATGACAGTACATATGGTTTCCAGCATAGTTTACTGAATATTAAAGCCCACTGCTGAGACCTACTGCTCAAAAAAAAGGAGTTCTTTCAAAATATTACTGCTCAGTCACAACGTCCTGGTTACCCAAGAGCTCTGACAGAGATGGACAAGGAGATGAATGTTGTTTTCATGCCTGATAACATAACAGCCATTCCACAGCCCATGGATCAGTCTACTTGCAAGTCTTATTATTTAAGAAACACATTTCAGGCTAGGCGTGGTGGCTCATGCCTGTAATCCCAGCACTTTGGGAGGGTGAGGCAGGTGGATCACGAGGTCAAGAGATCAAGACCATCCTGGCCAACATGGTGGAACCCCATCTCTACTAAAAATAGAAAAATTAGCTGGGCGTGGTGGTGTGCACCTGTAGTCCCAGCTACTCAGGAGGCTGAGGCAGGAGAATCCCTTGAATCCGAGAGGCAGGGGTTGCAGTGAGCCGAGATCGCACTACTGCACTCCAACCTGGTGACAGGGCAAGACTCTGTCTCAAAAAAACAAAACAGGCCGGGCGCGGTGGCTCAAGCCTGTAATCCCAGCACTTTGGGAGGCCGAGACGGGCGGATCACGAGGTCAGGAGATCAAGACCATCCTGGCTAACACGGTGAAACCCCGTCTCTACTAAAAAATACAAAAAACTAGCCGGGCGCGGTGGCGGGTGCCTGTAGTCCCAGCTACTCGAGAGGCTGAGGCAGGAGAATGGCGTGAACCCGGGAGGCGGAGCTTGCAGTGAGCTGAGATCCGGCCACTGCACTCCAGCCTAGGCGGCAGAGTGAGACTCCATCTCAAAAAAAAAAAAAACAAAAAAAAAAAAAAAAACAAAACAAAAACCACATCTCATAAGGCTATAGCTGCCATAGATAGTGATTCCTCTTATGAATCTGGGCAAATTAAATTGAAAACCTTCTGGAAAGGATCTGCCATTCTAGATCCATTTAAGAACATTCATGATTCATGGGAAGAGGCCAGAATATCAACATTAATAGGAGTTTGGAAGAAGATGATTCCAGTCTTCATGGATGACTTGGAGGGATTCAAGACTTCAGTGGAGGAAGTCACTACAGATGTGGTGGAAACAGCAAGAGAAATGGAATTAGAAGAGTAACCTGAAGACAAGACTGAATTGCTGTAGTCTCATGATAAAACTGGAATGGATGGGAAGTTGCTTCTTGTGGATTGATCTGGCTTGGCTGTCTCCCCACCCAAATCTCATCTTGAATTGTAGCTCCCATAATTCCCATGTTATGGGAGGGAAATGGTGACAGATCATTGAATCAGGGAGGCGGTTTCCCCCATACTATTCTCATGGTAGTGAATAAGTCTCAGGAAATCTCATGGGTTTTTTTAAAAGGGGTTTCCCCTTTTGCTTGGCTTTCATTCTCTCTAGCCTGCCTCCACGTAAGACATGCCTTTGCTCTTCCTTTCCCTTCTGTCATGACTGTGAGGCCTCCCCAGCCATGTAGAAGTCCATTAAACCTCTTTCCTTTATAAATTACCCAATCTCACAAATGCCTTTATTAGCTGCATGAAAACAGACTAATACAGGGATGAATAAAGAAAACAGTTTCTTGAGATGGAATCTACTCCTGATAAAGATGCTGTGAACACTGCAGAAATGACAACAAAGGATTTAGAGTATGACATAAACTTCGTTGATAAAGCAGTGGCAGGGTTTGAGGACTGATTCCAATTTTGAAAGAATTATGGATAAAATGCTACCAAACAGCAGTGCATGCTACAGAGAAATCTCTTGTGAAAGAAAGAGTCAACTGATGTGGCAAACTGCCCTGCTGTCTTTGGAAATTGCCACAGCACCTCCACCCCGCAGCAACCGCCACTCTCATCAGTCAGTAGCCTCAACATCAAGGCAAAACCCTCTACCAGCAAAAAGATTATGGTTCCTTGAAGGCTCGGGTGACCATTAGAATGTCTAGCAATAAAGCATTTTTAAATTAAGATAAGTACATTGTGCTTTTAGACATAATGGTACTGCATGCTTAACAGACTGCAGATAGTGTAAACATAACTTTTATATGTACTGCGAAACCAAAAAATTTGTGTGGCTTTCTCTATCGCAGTATTTGTTTCATTGCGGTGGGAAAAATCTCTTAGGTATGCCTGTAACTTGAATGGGGACTTTGCTAGGGATACAAACAATATACCATTGTCTCTTTACCCAAAACATTGCCTTTCCAATTAACATGATTTTGCCTTATTGCCCTGTTTCTAAAAACAAATCAAGAATTTGAGAAATGGGCGTGAACTACTCATACCTCCACCAGGAATAATTGCCAGTTTTGTTTCAACCAGGCCCATTTTTGCAGAGGAAGCTAAAATGAAAGAAAGAAAATTAAGTATCATCCATATCATCACATTCAAATACGACTACCTGAAAAAATTACGAGATACACTAAAAATATTGTTTACTAATTAAATTGATACCACAAATTCTTAAAAAAATCACTTTAAAAGGCATTGTTATGGAAATAAGTAAGCACTCTAAATGACACGCATTGGGAGAGTCACACAATATTTTCTGTTAAAAACTGTTTGGCAGTGAATTAATTTTTGATTCATAAGAACAGGGCTGTAACTCCATTATTAGACCCGATATTGCCAAATCATATTTGGAGGCTTAGATCCATTAATTATTCAGGATCAGCAGACTTGTCAGTATCTGACAAGTTCAAATTCTTCAGTTGCCTGAATATAGTCTCCCAGACCAAAGAGTTTAATGGGTCATATCAGATTATGGCAACTTTTCAAGACCCAGTCTTTAGTTACCTTCTGACAAATAGTTTCACTATTCTGACAGGTGGACAGGGTTCCTCTTTTTATGTCTGTTTTCATGGCTACTTTAAAATATCTTAATAACTTTTTTATTTGCATATCCAAATATACTTAGACTACTTCCCATATTCTAATTTCCAAAACCTGTATTCCTTCAGAAATGGATTACATGTACCTTAGCTTCTCCATTTAAGATCCAATGATTTCATTACAAGAAAACAGTCCTAAAATGGAAGTGAAAAGGAGGAAAAAAATACACATGGACTAGCAACCAGAAATCCCAAGAAACTGAATCATGTTGACACTACATTTTTCTAAAAATTTAAGAAATCTTTTGTAAAGATGAGTTCTCCTTATGCTGCCCAGGCTACTCTTGAGCTTCTGGCCTCAATCAATCCTTCTGCCTTGGCAGCTCTGCTTTTAACATGCAGCCACATCAGAAACGATAATGGAAAGCAAGAGAAGAACAGTGACAACTGCTGTCTGCTGTGCCCAGTTCTGTCTCAGAGCCCGAGGACACAGGCAGAGCTGAGTCTCTATACAGGAATATAGTGACCACAACGATAAATATGGGAGATTAGCATACGTTGCTCTCATGAAGTAACAAGGGTGTGGGCTGTGGCCAAACAGTCTGGGTTCAAATCTCAGTTCAGTCACTTCTTTGGGGCTTGTTACTTCCCCTCTCTCTTCTCCAGTTTCCTCCAGTGCCCCAAAGTACCCGCTCTGAGGGCTGTTATGCAGATGGAGTGAGTGAATACATGTCAGGCGCTAGAATAACACTGGCTGCCTGGACTGCACACAGTAATTGTTTAGCACTAATTCTTTTCACTCTTCTTCTACTCACCTCATAAGATCCTCAGAAAACCATTCAGGAAGAAAGTGGACTTCAAAGAGATTGAAGTTATGATTACTGTAGCTAATGGTGATTTAGTGCTTGGACTAACATCCATAGATTAATGGCTTCATCTTCACAACAGCAACAGTCATTTCCCCCATTTCCTCTAAAGAGGCAGATACTGGCCTAAAAAGGGGAGGACCTCAGATTCTTTTCCTTTCTTTCTTTCTTAAATCTTATTTTTTTTTTAAAAAAAAAAACAGGGTCTCCCTTTGTCACCTGAGCTAGAGTGCAATGGCACGATCACGGCTCACTGCAGCCTCAAACTCCCAGGCTCAAGTGATCCTCCCACCTCAGCCTCCCAAAGTGCTGGGATTAGAGACGTGTGAGCCACGCGCCTGGTCCAGGACCTAAGATTCAAACTCAGTTCTACCTGACCCAAATCCTGGCAAGAAACAAAGGAAGACTTTTTTCAGGTGGGAATTTTGAAAACACCATCAGGCCCAACAAGCGACTTGTTGAAAATATTCTACTCAACAACAGGAAGCAGAATAAAATATTTAAAATTACCTGAAGAGTACACACAAACTTCATTTCTTTAAATTATGTTTTTAACAAGATTAATCCTCACCTGCTACTCGTATATCACAAGCTAAAGCCAGTTCAAGACCACCACCTAAAGCGAGTCCATCTATTGCTGCAATTGTTGGTACTGGAAGATTAGCTGAAATGGAAAGAAAAATGTTATGCTTCCTTAATAAGATCATTACCTCACTGTGTAATTCATTTTAAATTTTTTTCTGTAAATTTATGCTTTAAATGGGAGATCATATACAGACTTTTGTATCTCTTTTACCTTTAACAAAATATAAGCATTTCCACCATTATTCTTCAAAAACATTATATGATTACCGTATAGCATTTCATCACATGTATGTGCAATGTCTTTAAACCTTCCCATATTATTGAATTACTTTCATAAACCTTTTTTTGTTGAATTAACAGAATCACAGTTCTATGATTTCTTAATCTTAGAGCCAGAAGTCTTTCACAAGATGTTTGGTTCATACAAAGTTCAAATTGAAATGACTTAGACATAATTGTGAAATTTATGATCCTTTATGGGCTACTTCAGTGCTTGGAACGAGAGTGTCTCATTCAAAGAAGGACATCTGCTCAAACAAGAAAGAAACTGTCCAAGTAGTTGCTGTGGCATCAGCCCGTGAGCTGTCATTTAGTGAGGAGCCCTAACATTATGAACGGGAGCTGGAAAACAATCAGGCTCTTCCACTTCAGAGGCAAGATGCCCTGAGAACCGGCTCATAAGCACGCCTGGAAAGGCGTCAGCCAGTCACAGAACTAAAAGCTCAACTTGCTTCAGTCCAGAAACTATTATTTTAATATAATTTTTGTAAATTATGACATACAGATTTCATTCTCATAACCTGTTCAAAAAGTGACCAGTTTTATCAGTTATTCTGAAAAGCCGAACTCTTTCTATTATTTCTGACTACGGGAATGTGAAGCAAGGCTGGCCAATGTTAATATATAACAGAAAGTGGATTTTAAAAAGGTACTGTCGGCCGGGCGCTGTGGCTCACGCCTGTAACCCCAGCATTTTGGGAGGCTGAGGTGGGAGGATCACCTGAGGTCAGGAGTTCAAGACCAGCCTGGCCAACATGGTGAAACTCCATCTCTACAAAAACACAAAAATTAGCCAGGCATGATGGCAGGTGCCTGTAATCCAAGCTACTCAGGAGGCTGAGGCGGGAAAATTGCTTAAACCCGGGAGGCAGAGGTTGCAGTGAGTCAAGATTGTGCCATTGCACTCCAGCCTGGATGACAGAGTGAGGCTGTCTCAAAAAGAAAACAAACAAACAAACAAAAACAATAAAAATGAACTATCCCCCAAAATCTCTCTCTTCCATTCTGATATGTAAAATCCCCCAGAGGTTCACTCCTTGACCCCTTTTAAAATATACAAATTTGCTGAAGTACACTGAGTCTTATTCATAAACAAAGGAATTCATCCGAATTATTCGAGATCGAGTCTGAAAAGGCCAGGAAGGGGCACATATACACAGCTGCCAACTGAAGCTCTCCTGGAAGAGCAGGCGTGGAATGGGCTTTTGCACAGGCAGTATTTCACTATCTGTACCTGTCTGAACATTTAGGGGTCGGGGATGGGGAGGGACTTGAAAGGACAGGACAAATTCAAAATGTTCTTGCCAGAACACTTTGTGAAAAAAATAACAGCTATGTCAGTGTTTGTAGTCTGGAAATGAATTTAATGTGCAAACAATATCTGGTGAATTTTATCTGGAAAAAAAAAGAAAAGAAACATCAATAAAAATATAAAACAGCAAGTTAAACTGAGTACTTCCCAAGGTCATCCTGAGCTACTACAAGTAGAAGGTAATGACTTTGATTACCCACTCTCAGCTCCTCTTCCTTCCTAAAAACCTGCCTAGAGATCATTTATTTCTAGATCTCCTCAATCTATCTCTCCAACCTCAGGTCTCACCCATCAGAAGCCTTCCTTAGGCCTTGCTAAGGCCCTCCAGCTCACCTCCTTTATAGACCAGCTTCTGAGAGGAGTAGAGGAAATCCATGCCACCCACACCCATTCACCTCCAAACCACCAAGACCATTCTTGTTCCAGTTCCTAATGACATTCTAAGATTGTCCTGTAGCCAGTGGACAACACTCAGTATCTATTCAATGTACTGCCTCAGAAGATCAGAGACATCCATCCTGGACACTCCCTCCTTGGATTCCTCCATTCACTGCCTGCTGGGTCCCTCATTTTTCCTGCCTTTCCATCTACCCCTGGTAATTTCTCAGCCTTCTTCCCCTCTCAATAAAAGCTCTTCCCAGGAGATCTCATTCTCATCCACAACTTTTACCACCTATACTACCACCAGTGATTTCCAGATCTCTACCTCAAACCCAAACAGCCCCCTGCCTGTTGGACATATCCACTTAAATACTTCATGTGTCCAAACCATTTCTTCCCAATTCTTCTAGGTTGTATCTCAGTTAGTAGCACCTCCACTCACCAAGTTACTCAAGACACTCAGAAGTCATCCCAGATGTCCTCCTTGCCAATGACCTTTTCTGCTGCCCAAGTTCTGCGTCCCATCATTTCTCACCAGCAGGAAGTACCTAAGTAATCTCCTTCACCTGCAATCTGCCACCCTTCTATGCACCTTCTACCTTTCCTGCAGGGTAATCTTTCTAAAATGTAAACACAGTCATGCTATTCCCCTATTTAAAACTGTACAATGATTTATTCTACCTTCAGGATAGAAATGGTGTAAACATTTAGCATGGCACAGTAGGCACCTGGAACTAAGTTCTGCACACCTGTCTGATCTCTTCTGAAACCTCAGATATTCTGTCCCAACCCCAAACTACTTAAAACAGCTCCAAAAGTCTCCCGTATATAAAACTCAATACCCGTATACAAGGTGCAGCTCTGCCTACAATGCCTGGCTACCCCTACTTGTCTGTCAAGGCTCAAATGTCCCTTCCTCTATGCTTACATGGCACTCTGTGCATACTTTTCTATCAGAAGATTCACCACCATACTGCCCATATGAAACAAAAATTAACATCACATCAATGCTACTCAATAATGTCCTTACTAATCTGGGACAAACCTCAAGGTTTTTCACTGCCTCTTCCTCCTCTATTATATTAAACCTAGTATTTTGTCTACTTTTCTTTTTTTATTATTAACCTCTTCTGTTTAATAGTTAAATAAACATAGTCCTATGGAGCTAAAGAGAAGAAAAACTGCAAAGAGTTCTAAGGTGCAGAGAGCAGAGGCAGAGAAAGAGTGGGTGCTCCCTCCCTGCTATGTGAGTGCTAAAGTCACTCACCAAGTAACTGCTGGAGGCTGTGATATTATGAAATACATATTTGTTCTTCATCCCTGTTTCCAGACATACAGCTCTTAAAACTCTTGGAATCTCTGGAGAGATAAATGTATCTTTCTTATTTCTCCAATATGTTTATACTTTTTGGAATTGATAATTATTTTTAAGTCTGATAGGAATTTGAGCCAGGTACAGTGACCCATGCCTGTAATCCCAGCATTCTGGGAGGCCGAGGCCAGAGGCCTGCCTGAGCCCAGGAATTCAAGATCAGCCTGCGCAACAGGGTAAGACCTCGTCTTGATTTTTAAGAAAGAATTTGAGGTCCCCTTGAGAATCTTAACAATTCCAGGGCTTGTTTCCTTTTGTGCAGACCCATGCCAGGGTCACTGCAAAAGGAGCCAGCCTGGGTGCCAAGAGACACACCAGAGGTGAGGGCTGGGGTCTGCAGATGGGAGACAGGAGCTCCAAGAGGGAGAAGTCTCAGGCACCATGTGCCTTACAACTTGTAAGAAATATGTAACACAAAATGATGAGAAATTTGGGTTCCACATACAAAAAGAACAAGAAAAATGGGATACTAATTCTCAAATTATTAAATACGTTAAGCACTGGTACTTTAAATTATTAATTAACATAAATTAGCGCTGTGGAAAGCTGTCTACAAAATGTTTCTAACTAAAGAATTAAGTAAAACAGCTTAATTCACATTCAATGGGTAATTAAATATTAGCCATTTTACAATATTATAAACTCTAAGGCTATACATCATCCTAATTATGGCCTAAAAGATGTCTGTCGTAGTAAATTTTATCCAGAAAAATATGCATCATCTCAAAGCACATGCCAGTCTCATAGTTACCTGATATATGTGGTTTTTTTACATCTAGAATTTCTTCTACTTGGGAGCACTTAATAATCAAAGAGGGGACCGGGTGTGGTGGCTCATGCCTGTAATCCCAGCACTTTGGGAGGCCAAGGCAGGTAGATCATCTGAGGTCGAGAGTTGGCGACCAGCCTGGCCAACATGATGAAACGCCATCTCTACTAAAAATACAAAAATTGGCTCATGCCCATAATCTCAGCACTTTGGGAGGCTGAAGTATGCAGATCACCTTAGGCCAGGAGTTTGAGACCAGCCTGACCAACATAGAGAAACCTCATCTCTACTAAAAATATAAAATTAGCCAGGCGTGGTGGCACATGCCTGTAATCCCAGCTACTCAAGAGGCTAAGGCAGGAGAATTGCTTGAACCTGGGAGGCGGAGGTTGTGGTGGGTTGAGATCGTGCCATTGCACTCCAGCCTGGGCAACAAGAGTGAAATTCCATCTCAAAAAAAAAAAAAAGAGAAAATAGCCAGGCATGGTGGTACGTGCCTGTAATCCCAGCTACTGGGAAGGTGAGGCAGGGGAATTGCTTGAACCCTGGAGGCTGAGGTTGCAGTGAGCTGAGATCTCGCCACTGCATTCCAGCCTGGGCAACGGAGTGAGACTCTGTCTCAAAAAAAAAAAAGAAAAAAATATATTAATAATCACAGCGGGAACTCAATAAAACACACCTTTAGAAAGATACATTATGAATTTCAAAGACGTAAAGGAATAGCAAAATGACAGTTGTATATAAGCACAAATAAATGAAACAGCAACTGCAAATCCAATGAGCAATGGCTATTCCCAACAGCAAGAGGAAGAAATTATGACTCAGCATGTTATGCAACCAATAGGATCAGATACTATTTTCAGTTTCATACCAGGAAATGAGCCAGGTATGACAAAGAAGATAATAATCCTTTGAAATGCTCCCAAAAATATAATTAAAGCAAACAATTAAACAGTTTGCTATTTTAAGAGGGAAAAAAGCAACTGTAAGGAAGGCCTCTGGTTCACTTCAGCAGTCTGTAGGACCTGCAGCCTACGATAACTACAGTCAAGGGACTACGAAAGTGGGGAAGATTAAAGTATCTACTTTCAGTTCTCAGATAAATCCAACACATAATGTAGGTTATTTGTATGTTTCTGGAAAAATATGAACAATCTGATTATTAAAGGAAAACGTTAGTGTCAGATGCATGTTTTTTTTGTTTTTTTTTTTGAGACCGGACTCTCTCACTCTGTCACCCAGGCTGGAGTGCAGTGGTGCAACCTCGGCTCACTGCAAGCTCCGCCTCCCAGGTTCACACCATTCTCCTGCCTCAGTCTCCCAAGTAGCTGGGACTACAGGCACCCGCCACCACGTCCAGCTAATTTTTTGTGTTTTTAGTAGAGACAGGGTTTCACCGTCTTAGCCAGGATGGTCTCGATCTCCTGACCCCGTGATCCACCCGCCTTGGCCTCCCAAAGTGCTGGGATTACAAGCATGAGCCACCGCGCCCAGCCCCGCATGATTTTTAAATTTGGTTTTGCTTGAAGAATGGTGTTCCTACAGAAAGCAGTGAAATCAAGCATTTCAAGGGAAAGGCCCTATGTAGCATTATGCTTTCAAGAAGAATAGAAATAAAATCAAAGTTAACTGAAAATTATAATAAATACCTAATTATCTTTCATTTTGGCTAAAACTTCACCTTCATCCTAATGTATATTCTCCCATTCCCATCACTGAGTTTTTAAAAAAATCACAATAACAAAACAAGCCCTTTTTTGTTTTTTGTTTTTTTTTTTTGAGGAAGACGCGGTCGTAGGACTTGCGGATCTTTGGTTCGCACGCTCCTGCTCCTGACTCATCGCTGTTCGCTCTCGCCGAGGAACAAGTCGGTCAGGAAGCTGCGCAGCAGCCATGGCTTTTAAGGATTCCGGAAAAACACCCGTGGAGCCGGAGGTGGCAATTCACCGAATTCGAATCACCCTAACGAGCCGCAACGTTAAATCCCCGGAAAAGGTGTGTGCTGACTTGATCAGAGGCGCAAAGGAAAAGAACCTGAAAGTGAAAGGACCAGTTCGAATGCCTACCAAGACTTTGAGAATCACTACAAGAAAAACTCCTTGTGGTGAAGGTTCTAAGACATGGGATCGTTTCCAGATGAGAATCCACAAGCGACTCACTGACTTGCACAGTCCTTCTGAGATTGTTAAGCAGATTACTTCCATCAGTATTGAGCCAGGAGTTGAGGTGGAAGTCACCATTGCAGATGCTTAAGTCAACTATTTTAATAAATTGATTACCAGTTGTTAAACAAAACAAAACAAAACAAGCCCTGAGTGAAGCCTGCAGGCTGGCTGGGCCGTGGCTCCCTGGAGGCCCACACCAGGGTCATGGCTGCAAACATACCACTGGTGAGAGATGGGAGTTCAAAGAGTGAGAAGTCTCAGGCATCACAGACCTTAAAAGGAGCACATATCCAAAAGCCAAAGGTAACCGTATTCAAATACGACACTTCGATTCTAGCACTAGGTTAAAATCTAAATAAAATGGAAAAACTCTATAAGCTGTTGTGAAGAAAAACTTACAGATGAAGACCAGCAACATTCCTTACAGAAGGGGTACTTACATCAAGAAAAATTGCTGAAGGCTAGCCTTCCCTCTCACATGCTTTTTTATACAAGCCCACCACAGTAATTTCAGGCTGTATGGATTCACACAGAAAAGAGGACTAAATTTACTTTTTCACTAGGAAAAAAAGAGAAAAACTGCCTAGAAACAGTGTAAAATAAGTAATCAAATCCCCGATTTAACTAAAACCACAGGCATGTGGGCAACATGGAATAGGGTCCAATTCCTCCCTAATACTGCGAGTGATGCAGAGTAAGACCATAGGTGGCAACAGCATGAGGACAGCCTCACTGCAGTGCTGCAGATTTTATACTCAACGATGAAGGCAGAAAGTACCTTCCTCAACTCTTAACAGTACCTTGTACCTAAAGCTTATAAAAAATATATAACACAAAATGACAAGAAATTTGGATTCCACATACAAAAAGAACGAGAAAAATGGGATACTAATATTCTCAAATCATTAAATAGGTTAAGCACTGGTTCTTTATTAATTAACATAAATTAGCATTGTAGAAAGTTGTCTACAAAATGTTTCTAACTAAAGAATTAAGTAAAACAGCTTAATGAAGTAAAAAAGCCAATAAAACAAAGTACAGTAGTTTCTTGAGCTTTCATAAGCAAGGACTGGTGGAGAGATATAATTTAAAACTTGTGCACCAAGTAACAGAGGTGTGAGTAAATCTAAAATTACAGTAGTCTCCACTTATGTGTGGTTTCACTTTTTGAGGTTTCAGTTACCCATAGTCAACGGCAGTTTGAAAATATTACATGGAAAAATCTGGAAAATTTCAGCAATACATTACTCATTTGGAAAAACTCAGTAATACATTATTTTAACACCACACTAGGATATTATTTCCTTTAGCATCTTTAAAACAACATGATAGAATGTTTAGAAAACAATCTGATCTGATATAAATCAGATGGTGACTTCCTTAGTCAATTAGAAGAGAATACCTACAATTTCTTTAAAAAGCAATTCATATATACCTATGTCCAGGAAAAGGTTTTTAAAAATTCAGTTATTAGAAAGGATCTATTCTTTAATACAACTGAGGGTCAACAACGTAACTATACCCAAGCTTATTCTCCACTTTATTACTAACACCCAAGCCAGAACATCACAGACATAGTCTAGTCCGAGTTCAGGGATGTTAAATTGGTATACTAGGCTTATGCTGACACTTCATGTCTCCACAAATTAGTAAACGGGCAAAGTCCTAAATTCAGTCACTGCTTCATCAAATATATGCCAGATACCATGTTGAATGATTTAAGCAAAGCTACAGAATGCAACTGTGGGGAGCTGAAATGTCAAATCCTGGCTCAAGGCCACCACTGTTACCACTGTGAGACCTGAGAAAAGTTGCTTAATTTTTTTAAGCCTATCAATTCCCTATCTGTCTTCCTATATGTGTTTATATATCTAGCAAATACTTAAAAAGGTTTTACTATGTGTGGCCACTGTCCTAAGAACCTTACAAATATTACTTAAACTTCCTATCAGCCTTATGATGTAAGAACTCATGACTTTCAACTTACAGATGAGGATCCACTGAGGCACAAAGGAGCTGCTGTTACTTGCCCGGTACAGTCTGAGCACAGGCTGTCTGGTTTCAGGGTTTTGCTCTTAACCATTACTGCCTATCACTAGTTACCACACCCCAGATCCCCAACGCTGTAAGCCATACTCCCATCCTTCCCCTAAGGACTTGTGACCGTGCACCTGAGAAAAAGGGAAATGCTGAAACTCGCACACTGGCTCTGTGCGCCACTAATTCCTTGAGACCTACAGCAACACCACAGTTCACTGGGTTCAACTGGGGAAACCTAGGGAACTGGATGCAAAGCACCCGTCAGCTGACTGTAATCGAGTTCTGACTTGAGTTTTCTCTGGAAACCCCCAAACCCACAGTGTGGCAATGCCTCCCAGTACATGACTCTATAGACTATTAAAATCAAAAGGGCCAACCCCAAAATATCTCCTTCGTACCAAAATTCCAAATCAAATAAACACTCCCTAAGGGAAATGCACAGATGACAGGCTGGCAGGGAAGCCCATGCCCACTCAGCAATCTTATCTGGAAGGTTACACTTACTAGCAGAACTGAGTAATGACTTCTGTTGATTGCTGCTCCACATGTAACAAAACTCTTGGCATTTAAAATGCTGCTTAACATGGTAAATGCAGAACTTCTATTTCTGATGAAAAGATAACATACCATAAGTAGTTTACTTTCACTTGGCAGGAAAAAAAAACCTCACCATTATTGCCTTGCTTCATGAACTCTCAGGCTCTGTAACTTTGTTATTTAAAGTATGGTTTGTAGAACAGCAGGATTAGCATCACCTGCAAGCTTTTTATAAATGTAGAATCCCAGGTCCTATCGCAGACCCACTGAAACAGGACCTACATTTTTAACAATGTACATTTTAACCCAGGTGATTTATACACACAATACAGTTTAAGGAGCTCTGGATACTTAAGCTAATCCACAAGGAACTTGACAATCTCACCATCCATAGGATAATATGCTGATCCACTATATTGAAAATGCTACTGAGAAAGCAACGGCCATAACTGGATTCATAAACGTAAGGGTAGTGAAGACTTAACACACAAATGTCTGTAGCAGTTTTATGTGTAACAGCCCAAAACTCAACACAATCCAAATGTATTTCATGTAGTACATCTGGGCAATGGAATACTACTCAGCAATAAAAAAGAACTATTGATTTAAAAAAAAGCTAGTGGAATACGTACAAAAATTAACACATACTGCTGCATTTACATGAAATTCAAAAATACGGAAATTATAGAGATACAAGTTCAGTAATTGCCTGAGGATAGGTTGAGGGTAGCAGGGAGGGGCAAAAGAAAGAGATAGTAAAGGGACCTGAGGAAATTTCTGGAGGTAATGGACATATTCATTATCTTGATTGTGGTGCTATTTTCACCACAATCAAGTCAAAAGTTATCAAATTGTACACTTTAATATGGACAATTTATTTTATGTCATGACACCTCGATAAAGCTATTTTAAAGAATTATATGATCTAATTGATCTGAAAATCATAAAGCCAACAAAAGAAAGCACACTGGTTTCTTGAGCTTTCATGAACAAGGGCTGACGGAGAGATATAATTTAAAATCTGTACACCAAGTAACAGAGGTGTGAGTAAATCTAAAATTGTAGTAGTCTCTCCTTAAGTGCAGTCTCACTTTTTGAGGTTTGTTACCCATGGTCAACCCCAATTAAAAAATATTACACGGAAAAGTCCAAAAATAAACAACATGTAAGTTTTAAATGACACACCATTCTGAGTAGCATGACAAAATCTTGCACCATCCTGCTCCATCCCTTCTTCAACACAAGAACGGTGAGTATAGTGCAGTAAAATATTTTGAGAACAGACTACATTCATATGATTTTTATTACAGAATATTGTTATACATTGTTCTATTTTGTTCTTATTGTTGCTAATATCTTACTATGCCTAATTTACAAGTTAAACTTTATCATAGGCATGTCTGTATAGGAAAAAAACAGTATATATAGGGTTTGGTATTATTTGTGGTTTCAGACATCCACTAGGGGTCTTGGAGTGCATACCCTAATAATAAGGGGTCAACTACTGTATAAAGAAAACACTAAGAAAAAAGGGTGGGAAAAGAGAAAGGTGGGAAGGAAGAATTTAAAACAGGAAATATATAAATTCTGCCATCGTTCAATAGAACTTTCTAAAGAAACAGTGGATCAAGTACACTACATAAGTGTAATAATGACAACAAGGTAGTACCAAAATACAACCCTTAACATTATTAGAATAAATCCACATACAGAACAAACCAAAGAAGCACCTAACATAGTTAAGATTATTTTTAAAATGTAAAATCACCAAAATCAGAAGGCACAGAAAAGCATAATGACAGGCCTAATACCAAACACATCAATATATTTAAAGAAGCTGTATCCATCCACTAAGAAAAAGATTAGCCAGGCAAGGTGGACTGAGTAGTCCTAGCTACTCAGGAGGTTAAGGCAGGAGGATCGTGTGAGCCCAGGAGTTCAAGGCTACAGTGAGCTATGACTGTGCCACTGCACTGCAGCCTGGGCAAGAGAGCGAGACACCGCCTCTAAAAACAAGAAAACTATATACTGAACTATGATTCAAAAGGAGAGGGATGTTAATAACTCATAAGAGAAAACAACTGACTCCCAGATGCTTGTTTTCATTCTCCACCATTCTTGGTGAGAGGATAAAGAAAACTAAAATTAAGATCTGTAAGTCACTGTGCCAGAAACAAAGACAGTAAAGTGTTCTACCAGTTAATCTTTCACACGCCATAATTCAGCACTTCCAATTTCTAATAATTACATCAAATTAGGAAAATAAAAAGTAAAATATATACTGGATTGAATCTAATAAACTACATTAATTACATACTTTTAGAAATCTCTTCGACCCTCAAACAAACAAAAAAGACACAGTGAACATAAATAAACAATTCAGGTCAACTTGGTGGACTGACAAAAAAATTCTGCAAACTTTGAAAATGTTCTTTATTAAGCAATTCTTTTTTTTTTTTTTGAGATGGAGTTTTGCTATTGTCACCCAGGCTGAAGTACAATGCCACAACCTCGGCTCACTGCCTCCCAGGTTCAAGTGATTCTCCTGCCTCAGCCTTTCAAATAGCTGGCATTACAGGTGCACGCCACCATGCCTGGCTAATTTTTTGTACTTTTAGCAGCAACTGGGTTTCACCCTGTTGGCCAGGCTGCTCTCAAACTCCTGACCTCAGGTGATCCACCAGCCTGGGCCTCCCAAAGTGCTGGGATTACAGGCGTGACCCACTACGCCCTTGATACTTTTAAACACATCTTTCAAAATTTTAATATCTAATATAATCAGTCCCAATAGATTTAATGCAACTAAATAAAAAGTTTTTGGGGTCCTCAGTAATTTTTAAGAGTATATAAGTGGATCCTGAGACCAAGACATTTGAGAACCATGCTATTCTGTACCCTGCCTGTGGGATTCCCAATGAGACAGCAGCCTTCGGTCACTGGCGGTGACTGCAATCCCCGCAACCCCTCCTTAGGCTGTCTCTGCTCCGGTAAATTTGTATTTGTGTACATGCACAATTGTCTACAAGCTAAAAAAGTTTTAAAAATATAACTGACATCCTTTCTCCACAATGAGCTTCAGGTTTGGGTGAAATGGAAAATTAGTCTTCACAAAAAACTCTCCTTCAGAAAAGGAAATGGAGAAAAATTAATACTTCATAGCTGGCCTCCCAGGTGATCTAGAGCAAACTGCCCCACTTCCCCTCAAAGCCTCCTCTGTAAAAATTTTTATCTTAAATTTTAACTTTTATCTTAAATGTATTATGTTAAGAATTGCTGGCCAGGCGTGGTGGCTCATGCCTGTAATCCCAGCACTCTGGGAGGCGAAATCACCTGAGGTCAGGAGCACCAACCCATGAGGGATCCACTCCCATGACTCCAGCACCAGGCCCCACCTCCAACACTGGGGATTACAATTCAACACGAGATTTGGGTGGTGCCAAGTACCCGAACTGTCTCAAAGACCCAGCAGTCAGTTCCTACTGTTCATCTTACTTGGCCTGTCAGCAGCACTTAATCACACCCTCCTTCTTGAAACATTTTATTCACTTGGCTTTTGGAATACTGTTTTCTTCCTAATGTGGTATATGTACACCATGGAATACTATGCAGCCATAATAAAAGAATGAAATCATGTCTTTTGCTGCCCCATGGAGCTGGAGGTCATTATCCTTAGTGAAATAACTCAGAAATAGAAAATCAAATACTGCCATGTTCTCACTTATAAGTGGGAGCAAAACAATGGGTATATATGAACATAAAGATGGAAATAACAGACACTGGGGACTCCACAGGGGAGGACAGTGGTGAAGGGGGTGAGAGATGAAAAATTACTGATTGCATACAATGTTCGCCATTTGGGTGATGGGTTCACTAGGAGCCCAAACCTCACCATTACACGATATATGCATCTAACAAACCTGCACATGTACCCTCTGGATCTAACATAAAATAAACATGAACAAGTAAGAATATTTTCTTCCTACCTTCCTACCCTCGCTGACCTTTCTCGATCTACCTCTTTCACTCCAGCCTCTAAACATCACAATGCCTCACAGCTCTCAGACTTTTTTTCTCTCTACAGTAACCCCCTAGGTGTCTCATCCAGTGGTCATGGCTTGACACAGCATTAACATTCGGATGACTCCGAAGTTCACCTGGGTCAACCCGCCTCAACTCCAAATTCATCTGCACGTGGATGTCCACTAAGCATCACTATCTTCACAAATCAGACTTGAACTCCTTAGCAAGACCTCCCATCCCAATCTAGCAAAGGATCAGTCGGCTGTCCTAATTTACCATCACAACAGACAGTCCAACTGCTCCACTCATGCTCATTCCATCATTCTCAGTGATGTCCTAAGAGCAGCAGGAGCTTGGGGAGAAAAGACAGAGGATCAAACTCAGGCAAGTTCAGCAGGATTCTTGGAATTTCAGGTAGCGGCAGACAGAAAGGGACTGCAGGAGAAGGTTCAGCCTGAAGATAAGATGAAATAATTACAGTATGGCTAACATGTTTATACCAATAAGATATAAGCCAATTTGCCCTTTCAATCGGGTACCTACCATGTGCTCATTACTAGACACTAGATATAAGTGAAGAAAAAAACCAACTCATGGTTCTTGCAATGGGGAGATATGGAAAGTACCAGATGGTAGAGAGAATCCACATTTTCTGATTCCACATCAAGAGATCAAGATCAATAAACTTACACCAAAATAATTCAAGAGTTCATCACATTTTAATAATGTATAAAATTTAAACTGTCTACAACAAAATAAACATCATCCTGTGGCAATATCTTCGAGAAAATGTTAAACTGAGCAGATCTTGTGACATCCTCAGAGTATCATTACATTCTGAAATATAATGGAACTTCAAGCTTAAGAGAAAGATGACAGAAAGATAGGTCATGTGGTTACCAAAACATTAAAGAACACTCATTTATACAAAGAGAGCTAGGCTAGGACAGGAAGAGTTTGATTCCAATATTAAACCTCTGCAGAAGAGAGGTCAAGAAGTTTGATATGTATGTGCATCTATTACACTGTAGCTGGTCTGTTAATTATTAGTGACTTGTTTTGCGTTACTTTGAGCCTTTCAATAATAAAATTCAAATGTATCCCAATTCTCAAACTGAAAGGCACGCTAACAAAAAAAAAAAAAAAAAGAGAAGCACTGCTTGAAAAGAGGTTTATACCCTAAAACTTACATTGGATTTTTCATACAGAATTATTTCATTCAGTTATACAAAGATATTCTTTGTATTTCACAGAGAGAACTTTTTTTCATAGAAAAATGCACATGGACGGTAGATTTTCAATCACATGAAGAACAGATAACCAGACACTGAAAATTTCCAAAATTATTTCTTTCTATAAAACCTTATAACAAAATGTTAAGAAAAAAATTGTTAAATAGATGAATTTTGTCAGCTGCCCCTTTTAACATAATTACATGTATTTCAATTCAGCTTTGTACTTACACAGCTAAATTAAAGCTTTTGCAATTTTATTTCATCAGAGAAACAAAAAGAAGGTATGGATGCTGGCATTTTAAAGGATTACTGTGGAAGATCATTTACAAAAACATCATTGCCTCACACTAAATTCTGTAATCTAAAATCTAATGAAAACCTATTTTAAATATTTCTTTATCATTAGGTAACAATTCTTTGATGTCTCAACTTGAGAGAACTAGGTCTATCCCTTCAGAGTTTCCACTTAGAGAATTCTAAAACTGTTTTCTATCTCATCATGAAATATCATCTAATTTAAATGTCACTAAAGGCAAGAGTGGCCCTCAGTGAGGTAATTAACATGTCCACTCCCCATATTCTATACTGCTAACGTGCACAACGTGGGTCCCAGTAGTGATGTCAACACTGCCACCACAAACTACTGGAAGGAAGGTGCACACCTGGAAGCCCTAGAAGGAATAGTGAGAAACAACAGCTGTTAATAGATCCTGATAATTTCATTGCTGTGTAGCCTTGCTGATGCCTAATATTTCAAAATAATCAGTTTACTGCTTCTAACCCAGGCAACCTAAACTTGAAGAGGGAAGGGGACTTGTAACAATGATTAACATTTTAGAAATCTAAAAATTCACCATTTCCTTTGAATGAAACATCTCAAAAATAGTCATATGACTTTTTTTTTTAATAAAAGAACAAAAGAACTAAATTTTATTCTAGGATTCAAGTTACCATTTAAGAACAGACTTTTTAAGATACTAGGAACAATAAAGTAAATTTGGTGACTCTGAATGAAATACAGAACTGCTTTCTGATCTCTATTTTAATAAAATAGAAGAACTTTCAAATAAGCCGTGTCTTTAAGTTGCTTATAAACTTTCATTAAAAACACACAGAGTATAGGAAATCACGGTGGCCAAAGAGAAAACACATTTGCCTTTCAGATCCCAGCAATTCTCCAGTTGTAGAAAATGTAAATATAACAGGAGGAAAGAGGGAAAAGTGGTACCCAACAGACAGGGGTGAACCCTGATTTGTATCAGTGCTAATACTGCCACAATTTAAAGATCCTTATGGTTCAACAGCCAGCTCACAAAATTTCTGAAAATTAGGCTGGGAGTCATGGCTCATGCCTGTAATCCCAGCACTTTAGGAGGCCAAGGTGGGGGGATCACTTGAGGCCAGGAGTTCAAGACCAGCCTGACCAACATGGCAAAACCCTGTCTCTACCAAAAAATACAAAATAGCCGGGCGTGGTGGCTCACGCCTGTAGTTTCAACTACTCAAAAGGCTGTGGTGGAAAAATCACTTGAACGCAGGAGGTAGAGGCTGTAGTGAGCCAAGATCGTGCCACTGCACTCCAGCCTGAGCAAAGAGTGGGACCCTATCTTTTTTTTTAAAACAAACAAACAAAAATTCCTGAAAATTTCACAATCACCTGGACTTCGCGTGAGCAGGCCCCGGCACACCACTGCCAAGGCACTGGATTCCTGGACGGTCTGTATATGAAGCAGCCCCGTAAGTACTGTCAGAGACAAAAATCTAACAAATCAAGTTATAGATCCAATTGCCTTTTATTTATGATTCATGAGTCAGGGCAGCCTCCATTCTACAAAACAGAATAAAAGCTCCCATAAGGCAATGGCAGAACAGCGGGTTTTGTAAGGTAGAAACAAGAAAACAGGACAAGAGGGAAAAAAAACCTAACTGGTTAACAGGTTACATCAGACTTTGCGGGGGGAGGGGGTTGTTTCTTTGGCAAGGGTTAAAGCAGAGCAGACTTTCTTACTAAGCTGACTCACGTAGACTGGAATCTCCTGTTTTCAGGAAAAACTGGTCTGTTTTGGAATCCGTCTGCTTCCTTAATAAAGTTTCAGTTTGATTATGTGGCATTTTGCAGGAGTGACTATGTCGATCTAATCTGGTCTGCTGGGGTTTTGAGCAGGAGCTCAGTCTGAAACAATGGCCTCCCATCATTTTAACAGTACAATGCAGGATCCTCCACCATCAGTATCCATGAACATCCACTGGCCACGTCACTTCCTCCCAAGGAAAAAATAAGCCTAGAAGCTCTTCTCTCAGAAAATGAACAAACTTTATGAGAAGAACTAGTGAAAAGAGGGCCAGAAAGAAAGATGGAGGCCTCTGTGCAGTATCTGAAAACCCTTTTCTCCCCTCCGAGACCGAGTCTTACTCTTGTCACCCAGGCTGGAGTGCAATAGCACGATCTCGGCTCACTGCAACCTCTGCCTCCCAAGTTCAAGCGATGCTCGTGCCTCAGCCTCGCGGGTAGCTGGGATTACAGGCACACATCACCTTGCTTGGCTAATTTTTTTATTTCGAGCAGATATGGGGGGTTCACCATGTTCACCAGGCTGGTCTCAAACTCCTGACCTCATGTGATCCACCCGCCTCAGGCTCCCAAAGCGCTGGGATTACAGGCATGAGCCACTGTGCCTGGCCATAAATGCATTTTGTTAGACATGCAAAAGGATTTTTCTCTCCCATAAAAGAGAAAAAGTTTTAAGAAAAGTTTTAAGGTCAAAAACCTTAAAATTAGGGGGCCACGAACAGTGGCTCATGCCTGTAATCACAGCACTTCGGGAGGCCAAGGCAGGAGGATCACTTGAGTCCAGGAGTTCAAAACCAGTCTGGGAAACATGAAACAAAAATCACAAAACTTAGCTGGGCGTGGTGGAGCCCATCCCTGCTACTCGGAAGGCTGAGGTGGGAGGATCACTCGAGCCCCGGAGGTCGAGGCTACAGTGAGCCGAGATCGAGCCACTGCACTCCAGCCTGCACAACGCAGGGAGACCCTTTCTCAAAGAAAAAAAACCAAAAACACCTTAAAACCAAGAGCCCAAAATCTATTTTTCTAGAAATGTAAAATCTTGGCTTTCCTTGAAAATAATGAGAAATGTAAAAAACTTCTAAGCCCCTCAACCAACTGAACTGACCTTCTTCTGGCCAAGGGGAGCAGAGAGACACCTCAGAGGCTGAATTCCTAGCTATGATGTGATGGGAGGTCAGACCGTCTCCCTCAACAGCCGCCTAATGGCTATTCTTTTTAACAGGCTAAAGAGAAACCAGCCCTTGCAAGATGCCACTGCTGATTTCAACCAACAGCCTGAACGCTGCCCCGCCCTTCTGTGGTTCAGTCAAAACAACCAACCAGCATTTCTTCCTGGTAAGAGACTACCAACCACAGGGTGGTTCTGGCCCATCTACAGAGGAGGCGCAATGAGGGTTTTCCTGTCCTCTGCTGCTTCTTTTTTGAGACGGAGTCTCGCTCTGTCACCCAGACTGGAGTGCAATGGCATGATCTCGGCTCACTGCAACTTCCGCCTCCCAGGTTCAAGCAATTCTCGTGCCTCAGCCTCCCTAGTGGCTGGCACTACAGGCTAGGATTACAGGCATGTGCCACCACGTCCAGCTAATTTTTGTATTTTTTTAGCAGAGACAGGGTTTCACTACGTTGGCCAGGCTGGTCTCGAACTCCTGACCTCAGGTGATCTGCCCGCCTTGGCCTCCCCAAGTGCTAGGATTACAGGCATGAGCCACGGCGCCTGGCCCTCTGTTTCATCTTTTGACATCAAAGGGACCAAGACTCCATCCTCAGATCATGCTCTGGCTGCTATTTGTTAAACATGGGTCCCACGGAAAGGCCTGAAGCTCAAACGTGCATGTGCCTGTTTCTCCTTTCATAAATATTCATGACTCCTCCTGCAGCTTACTGACTATGTATACCTGGCCACCCTGCTCAGCGTACGTTCCTGTTCCCTTTAGCCCACCTTCAAAGTGCCAGTTTCTGGGTTCTGACCAGAGGCTGCGCTTCCCAGCATGTGGCAATGGCCACCTTGCAGGCTGGAACCCTTTATGAGACATAAAGCTCTCCTTTCCAAAGTTATGAACCTTGTCATTCTTCAGCTGACAGTGAGAAAGAAAAAAAACATTCAATAAATAAGAAATGTCTGCAGGTTTCAAGATAGATGAATCTTTTAAAAACTGGTCTTATCTGGCACATATAAAGAATATATTCATATACATGTAATAAAGCATAATCATAATAAACTCCAACACAATCACCACTCAACGCTAGATCTAGGTCAGAACTAACACCTGTCTGCCACTGAGCTCTTCAACTATCCTTCCACCTGAATTCCAAAGCAAAGATAACCATCCTTGTAAAGGATGTGTATATGTGATTTCATTACACACTTACACATCCCTAAACACAAACTGTTTAGCTTTGAATGCTATTAATTTTATAAAAAATAAGTCGTACTTTTAAATCAACATTATGTTTCAAAGATTTATCCATATTGGTACATGTGCATATTTTCATTTATGTACACTGCTCTCTACTATCCAATTGTATAAATATAACAAACATTTTTCCATTCTCCTGTCATAGAAATTTGGTTGTTTTTCAGCTTTTCGCTATTAACAATGTAAGTGTCCCTAGGACACATGTGCAAAATGTCTGCAGAATAATGTAGTTTCAAATCCAAGTAGCAACCCATTCATGAGCTAGTCAAGATGAGGAATTTTTTTTAATGACACAGGGTAGTATCAAACTGGAGCGCACAGACAGAGGAACCATAACCTTTGATACTCTCCCACCCCTATGTGTTTACTGGGCCAGAGTGTAGATGTATTTCTTACTACAGGTCCAATAAAAACAGTCCTTAAGTTATCCCTCTATGTAAATACCCCTTAAAAAGTGAACTACCGAGTCTTAAGGAATGTTGATATTCAAATTTGAAAGACAATATCAAATACTTTTCCTAAGCAGTTACACCAGTTCAGCTCCCTTTAGAAGTATAAATCTTCCTGCCTGGTAATCCACTTAACTCACTAACTCTTAGTAAGACCTGGCTTAAGAATTTTTGGCTCATCTGGTGGATGTAAAACGGCATCCCACTGTGGTCTTAGTTGCACGTCTATGACTACTACTGTGGCGGACCATCTTTTCCTATGTCTACCCTCACTCCTGTACCTCTGTGTGAAACGCTTTTCTGTCGTGTCCTCTCGCTGACTTCAAGGCTGTGTATATGTATGCATGTACTGATTCCTGTATGCACTTACCAATGCACACATGAATCCTTTGGCAACTGTGTGTTTCAAGTATTTTCTCCCAGTCTGTGTCTTTTCTTTCTACTTTATTTACAGTATCTTTTCATGAATTGATGTTCTTAAGTTTAATTTGGTAAAATTGATCACCGTTTCCTTTTGTGTGTCATATTTTGTGTTTTAAGAAACTCTTCTCTCCGTTAAGATCATTAAAGTTTTAGTTTCCACTTCTAAACATATTAAGTCTTTGCCATTCCCCAGCGGTCTGCAATGCTGCCTCTGTCACGTTATCAGTTTCCCCACTTGGGTGGTCTGTTTGGGGGTTCTGTATTTCAACCCAATGGTATACTTATCTATCCCAAAGCCAGTAACACACCGCCTTCATTTCTATGTCATGATAATAAATCTTGAGTGCGGAAATGGCAAGGTGCTTCATTTTCTTCTTATTTATGAGTGTTTGGCTATCTGGGGGTCTCCTTTTGCTCATCAAGTCCCTCACAAAATCAATACTGAGAGTCGAGGTGTGATTACACTGAATCACACCATTTGTGAGAATCATCTTTTTAATACTAAATCTTCCTATTCAAGAGGATAATTTGTCCCCATTTATTTTTTTAAACATCTTACAATAAAGTTTTATAATTTCTCCATATATGCTACATGTATTCCTAAGACTCATTTGTGTTCCTGCTTGCCAGGGTATCCTTATTTGACATCTTCCGTCTGTTGTTGGTATAAAGAAAGGTAACTGATTATTTTGAATATGGATCTCATTTCCAGCCATCTTGTGACACTCTTATTTCCAATAATTTATGGTTTCTTTCAGCTTTTTGATGGAGACAGCCATACCACAGGAACTCTGCTATTTCTTTTTTGGTCCTTATGTATTGTTGTTTCCTGCCTACTACACAAACCAGGATTTACAGAATAATATAGAACAGAGGTGGTGACAGTGGGTCCTCCTGTCTTGTTCCTGATTTTAGGAGATGACTTCTAATATTTTATTATTAAGAAAGAGATACCTTTCATCAGGCTAGGGAAGTTTCCTTCTATTCCTAGTTTGCTGAGAACATTTTCCATGAATACATATTGATATTTCTCAAATGCTTTTTCCTCAATCTACTGAGATACACATACGATTTTATTTTCATTGGCTAACATGAGTTAAAATTTAATATTTTCCAGTGGAAACCACCATTGCCTTCCCGGGAAAGCCCAATTTGGTCTTTTGTTACAACCTACTGGATTTCATGTATGCTCACAAGTGAGGTTGCCTCCTCCTATTCCTTTCTTCCATTGTTTCTCTCGGATTTAGGTTTAAAGATTACACTAGTCTGAAATAATGAGTTAGGAGTAAACTCTCACTTTACTATCCTGTGGAACTGTCTGTATAAGATTGTAAGAATCTGTTCCTTATGTATTGGGTAAAACATCTTAAAAGTAAATCTCTGTCATCAAAAAACTGGGTCTGGTGCTTTCTCTGTGAAAAAGTTTACTGTAAGAACTGGTTTGATCACTTCAGTGATTATATGACTGTAACCAAGCAGCTTAGCTTCAAACTGCATTTAAAAATGTTTTTTCCTTTACTCTTTTCACCCCAGTCTCAAGACGTAGCTTTGAGACAAACTACAGATGTGTTTTCTTTTGTCTTTAAATACAGCCTCGGAATGTGCTTTAAAACTCCACTCCCCTCCTTTTCCCACCTTAGGCTTTCATGCCTGAAGCACATGTATTTACCTGGATGTTTGTTAAGCTTACACCATGCTCACTTATCTGGTCATGTGTTTCCTTAGAAGCTTCAGGGGCCAAATCATGATGCAAACCAGGCACCTCCAGAATTCTCTCCCTAGCAGGAGATTACTTCAAGGCCAGAGTTACTCCCGGCTAGAGACTGACGGCAAGATTGACCGCGACTGATTCGGCCTGGTTGGGCCCAAGATGGTGCTGGCCCCTTCACCAGATGGAACAATTCAGGATAAGCCACAGGAGGAAGTCATGCCATTGGGCACCTCCCAGCCCCCTTGCCTCTCCTGCATTCCAAACCCCTCTTCTCAAACCCCTGACTCTCCAGAAATTGGAAAGTGGCAGTTTTTGGAAAGGATTCTGACCACTTTCCCCCTTGCTGGCAAAAATTAATAAAATTCACACTCTTTATCATACCTCACTCGTTATTTTTTTTTTTTTTTTTTTTTTTGAGACGGAGTCTTGCTCTGTCGCCCAGGCTGGAGTGCAGTGGCGCGATCTCAGCTCACTGCAAGCTCCGCCTCCCGGGTTCACGCCATTCTCCTGCCTCAGCCTCCCGAGTAGCTGGGACTACAGGCGCTGCCACCACGCCCGGCTAGTTTTTTGTATTTTTAGTAGAGACGGGGTTTCACCGTGTTAGCCAGGATGGTCTCGATCTCCTGACCTTGTGATCCGCCCACCTCGGCCTCCCAAAGTGCTGGGATTACAGGCGTGAGCCACCGCGCCCGGCCAGCCTCACTCGTTATTTCGGCTTCTTTCTACAAGTGGCGAGAAGCTGGACCCTCTTTTGGTTACATGACTATTCCAGCCCACGATTTCTTCTTGAGTCAGAAGTTTCATATTTATTGGCATAAAGTTTTTTCCCAGTATTTTCTTATCTTTATAATCTCTCCTGTATCTATAAACACATCTTTTTTTCATTTGTAATACGTATTGTTAAAGGTGCTTTAACTCCACTGTAAAGAGCACGGCCTTGTGTTGATCCTCTGCACTGCATCTCTGTCTTCCATTTTACTCTTTTCTGATCCTTGTATTGTTGCTTTAGTTCAACATTCTTTGAACTTAAAACTTTTAAAAATCTTAAGGTAATGCTTAGCTATTTATCTTCAGTGACATCTCCTTGCTAACTTACGGATTTAATGTTGTACACTCCCCTCAAGTACTGTTACAGTAGGTAGCTAATGGAACACGAGCAGAGCTGGAGAGGGCTCCCCGCAAAACATACACACCAGGAATGTCGGGTGACCATAAGATTGTCAGGCGGCTGTTAACTGTCTCTCTAAAATAATAATTGGTCACAGCCAGCACCAGAGAAAGGCAGTGTCCTGGAAATAGCAGGTATTTCCAGATAGAAATACCTGAAACTGGTGATCAGGAGCTTCCCGATAAGATCTCAGGAGCTGGGCAAGTGCACTTGAGCATGCGCACTGAAAGGCAAAATGGCGGATGACCTCCCTGTAGGAACACGGGACCGCAAAGCGGCAAAGCGCCTCAAGCAGGCAGGCCTACAACTTAGTAAACACACTGCACATGCAGCCCCTCCCAAGGGCTGGCAGGCCACTGCGCATACTGACAGCCCACCCCAAAGGACGAATCACAGGAGAAGCAACAGACGACCCCGGAAGAATGCCAACATATAAAACCCCAATTCAAAAGGTCAAATGGCGCGCCTGATCTCTCAAGTTGCCTACTTGACCCTTGTGCAAGTTCCTCTCGTTCACGCTCTGGAGCTCTTTAACAAACTTCCACTCCTGCTCTAAAACTTGCCCCAGTCTCTCCTCCAGCCTTATGCCCCCGGGGTAGAGTTCTTTCTTCTGAGGAGGCAAGAACTGAGATAGCTACAGACCCCTACAGATTCACTGATGCTAACATACTTGTGCTGCACAACATGGATACATCACAGCTAAACAGCACCACTTTAAGCAAATCTATTTGGACATATTGTAATTTTATAATCATTCAGTTTTCGTATTCTTTTCCATTATAGTTTCTTCTTTGACCCATGAGCTGTTCAGCATTCTCACTTTACAAATATATGGTTTTAAAATCTGTAGGTATGGATATGTTTCTGACTGTTAAAGCAAACGAAATGTGGCCTTGGAAGGGCTCTGTACTTCTATACTTGTGGATGAACTGCAACCTAACTTAATAGGTAGAAAAGAGAGAAAACCTAACTTAGGAGTATGCCCTGTAACAGCAGATGAGGCTTGGCCAGTCCCAGCAGCCATACTTCAACCACTCATACACTGCCCAGTGTTCAAACTGTGTTCAAATAAGGCAAATGCTGAGCTGTAACCAATCCAGCTGTTTCTGTACCTCACTTCTGATTTCTGTATGTCACGTCCTTCTTTTTTGTCTATAAATCTGTTCTAACCACAAGGCATCCCTGGAGTCTCTCTGAATGTACTGTTATTCTGGGGGCTGCCCGATGCATAAATTGTTCACTGGTCTATTAAACTCCTTTAAATTTAATTTGGCTGAAGTTTTTCTTTTAACATAACTTAATTCCATCGTAGACAGAAAATATGGTCTCTATACACCAACTTTCTGAAATTTAACAGAGACTTTAAGGTCCTGCACGTGACCCATATTTTTAAACATTTTTTGTGTTCACAAGAATACATAAGTTGGGGTTGAGTCTATTAAATCAAACTTGATAATTATGTTGCTCAAATCATTGAAAAATTTTCATTAACTTTTATCTTTTTGACCTCATGATAAATTGAGGGAGATGGGTCAATAATTTTGACAATGATGATAAATTACCAATTTATCCATATAATTTTATTTGCGTATCTTGAGACTTTTGTTTTTAGGTGCATACAAGTTTAAGGGTATGTTTCTTGAAAAACTGAACCTTTTATCACATGCAGCAACTCTCTCTCTAGTAATGCTTTTTATTTTGAAATGTATTTTGACCAGAATCAATACTGATATATCTTTCTTTTGGCTAGTAATCTTCAGGTACAAAAAGAGGTACCCCAAATGTGGCTATTATTAACAATATTCAGCTGATGTCAATTATTTAGTCAAATCTGAACATCTGTGTCTTTAAACAGCAAGTTTAATCAACCGACATTAATAGTGACTACTGGACTTATTTCAACATCTTACTATTCAATATGTTGTAAGTTTATGCTATTTTTCTGTTTACATTTTTTAAGATTGGATGAACTTATCTTTGATTTTTGTTTTGTTGTTTCTTACTACTGCCTCCACCAGCTCCCTATTCATTTGCAAATTTTATGTTCCTTTCTTAGTCCCCGAATTTTATCAAGAATACAAAACCCCTAGATGCAATATTTTAAACTCCCTATCAAAGCAAAGACCTTAAAATTAAAACCTTTATGTCTCCAAAAAGCAAAACCCAATGAAAAAGGTATGAGCCAAGCATGCATCAAGTTATTCAAATTAGAACTGAAGTGAGATTTCTTGAATAAAAATAGATGAATTAATTCCAAACAACAAGAAAAATGAAGATAGAAGACACATGACATTCAAAGAAAAATCAGACCCACTGTCTGTTTTAGTACAACCTGTGAGCTAAGAATGGTTTTTACATTTTTAAATGCCTGGGGGAAAAAAATCAAAATAAAAAATTGTTTCAAAATACATAAAAATCAAATGAAATTCAAATTTTGGTATGCATAAATAAAGCTGTATTGGAACAGAGCCACACACCTTTGTTGATACATCATCTATGGTTGCTTTCATACTATAAAGTCAGAGTTGTATAGCTGCAACAGAGACCATATGGCCCCATGAAACCTACAATATTTACTGTATGACCCTTCAAGATAAAGTCGGCCTGCCTGTGATTTTTAACATGTTAAATGAGTGGATTCTATTAAGATACTATTAAGACACTTAGTTTCCACACGTCCTTCAAAATCTCGGAATCATCACAGTAAGTCTACTGTAATGTTACAATAAAAAGTATCATGAATAAATATGGAGGAACTCCCAAGAAAAAATGGAGATAAGAACTAGCCCAGAAAAGAAAAGTTACAGCTATGATCACAAAAAAGAAAATGCCACTGCAAAGACAGAAAGAGTTCCAGAAAAACCCCAATTTCAGAATCCATAGAACAGAAAGACACTCTGGAACAAGCATCAAGGTAATTCGAACAGTGAAACCAATCTTAGCCACCCCCGTGCATATATGTAAACTTACAGGTAGCATCAACGTTTCTAAAATCAAGCTCTCTGACCAACTTCCAAACAAAGTTCATGCTCTGCGTCAGAAGGTACATAAACATGAGGCTGAAGCTGGGGAAAGAAGCAGGGCCTAAGACAATACCAGCACAGAACGAGAAGTGGCAGAATAGACAGCTAAGCCAAAAGCCATTATAGAGATTAAAACATGTATTTAAAAAATTTTAATTCTAAGAAAGTGAGAAAACAGTAACAAAACCACACAAGATGCAAAAAGGTGTTAAGTGGTCAAATTCTACAATTCTTTCAAGTAACATGATTTGTTCTGTATATAGCATAGAAAAACATGGAAAGCTTTTCACCTCATTCTGTGAAGGCAAATAACCTTCACGCCAAACCAAAAAAGAATAACACAAAACAAAATTAAAAGCTCAATCTCCTTTACGATTATACCATAAGTACTTTACTGAATCCAGCAATATGTGTTAAAAACCAACACCACCCCTAACCACAATGACCAGGCAGGGCTTATTCTAGTAATGTGTGGCCACTGCAGCATTAGTAAATCTATTAACACAACTCAGAATAATAAAGGCTAAATAAGGCAAATGCTAACATACATCAATTATAATCCTGATGCATATTTTAAAAGCATTGGACAAACTTTAACACTTATTCTTGATTAAAAACAGAAATAATCTCCTAACAAGTTGAAACAGAAGAGAACTGCCTGAATATCATAATTACTGGCAAAATATTAAATGCACCCACCAAAGTCAAAGAAAGATAAGGATGATCACGCTCACCTTAACAAATAAATACTCTATAAGCGACTGAACCAATATGAAAAAATATGAATACATAAGGTTAAAATGTTGGGGGAGGAGATAAAAATTGCATTACTTATAGGCAATTATCTATATTGTACTTTACAAATGAAAACACAAGAAAATTAAAGAAGAACAATTAACACAAGTAATTATCCAGCTGACATGATATAAAATAAGCACATAAAAGTTAACTTTTGGCCGGGCACGGTAGCTCCTGCCTGTAATCCCAGTACTTTGGGAGGCTAAGGCAGATGGATCATGAGGTCAAGAGTTGGAGACCATCCTGGCCAACATGGTGAAACCCCATCTCTACTAAAAATACAAAAATTAGCTGGGCGTGGTGGCACGTGCCTGTAGTCCCAGCTACTCGAGAGGCTGAGGCAGGAGAATCGCTTGAACCTGGGATGCGGAGGTAGCAGTGAGCTGAGATTGTGCCACTGCACTCCAGCCTGGTGACAGAGTGAGACTCTAGCTCAAAAAAAAAAGTTAATAACTTTCCTACAGACTATAATAACAAGACTGCAACAGAAACGAGGGGAGGGTCTCATTCAAAGGAATAAATGCTATAAAATAGCTAGGAATATATCTGAGGGGAAAAAAGATATAAGACCAAGACCAGTGTGCAGAAAAGTATAAAACTTCCTTGAAAGACATTAAAAAAAAGAATGACCCCAAAAAATAAGAGCCATGCACACTATGGAGAGAAAGATTTATTATCATAAAAATGTCAAAATTTTCTTAACAAAATTTATAAAATTCCAATCACAGTTGCAATACAGAAATTTTTCCCCTTTGCCTTAAAAAATAATTCTAAATTAATTTGGAAAACCTGATGTGTGAGAATCAACAGAGAAAACCTTCAAGGAAAAAGAATAATAAAGGGAACCTAGCATCATCTAGATATTAACAGTTTTAAATTTAAAGATACTGGAATCAAATTAAGCACATTAGAGGGCAATATCTTTAACACATTTAAAAACAAATAATATAAAAATGTCTTTTAAATAAACAAGTAGTTATTAAATAATCCAAGGAGGATGAAGGACGTGAAAAGGCAATTTACAAATGAAGAAAAGGCCAAGCAATGCAGCTCATGCGTGTGATCCCAACACTGTGGGAAGACAAGGGAGGAGGATCACTTGAGGCGGGAGTTCAAGATCAGCCTGGGCATCACAGTGAGACCCCCATCTCTACAACAAAATTAAAAATCAGCCAGGCCTGGTGGTTCACACCTGTAGTCCTTAACTCTTAGGAGGCTGAGGCAGGAGGATCTCTTGAGCCCAGGCGTTGGAGGTTACAGTGAGCTATATCACACCACTGCATTCCAGCCTGGGCGATAAAGTGAGACCCTGTCTCCAGAAAAAATCAAAAATTAAAAAAAAAAAAAACTAAAACCAAAAAAAACCCAAAGAAAGCCAAATCTCATCTGAAAAGATAAAATATCACATAAGCATCTGGGGCAATACAAATTAAAATGCTGAGATGCCTTTTTTTTTTTTTTAATCTAGGCAAACTTCAAAAATAGCAACATTAAATGCTGGCAGGAATATGAGGAAACATATACTGTCTTTAACTTATGGGAATATAATTTTGTAGAATTTATTAATATCTAAAATATAAAATGAACAAATGATAACTGGAACAGTGATTCCCTGTTTAAGAATTTATGCTTATGTACAAGGGTATTCACTACTTTATTATAAATAACATAAACAGAGGAAAAAAAAAGATGTTCATTAATGAACAAATAATATAAAATTTTTGATAAGACTAGATTAATATACAGCAGTAAATTGAAAATAAAAATAATAAAACAAATTGATAGTTACTGTAGTTCTAAAAAAAAGTATGATCCTGTATATTTAAAAAACAAAGGAATCCCAAACGTATGTTTGCAAGTATAGTTAAATACAGATATTGTTAAGTCAAAGACTTACGGCAAATTATTATTATTGTCTAATAAATACCTTCATATTTTATCATACATAAAAGACATCTGTAATTATTAAATATTTTACATAATTTTTCAAATTAAATATATTAGGTGCAGTTTTAAAACAAACAGCTACAGGTCATGATTATCTAATTATATAAATATTTAACCAATGCTTATATATAATGTGTAACTGTTTAAATTCGACATTTAAGATCACCTTCAGCATGCTGAAAGAAGAATTTAATAGTGCTTACCAATATCATTAATCACTGCTCTTATTTTGGAGACAAAAGGACCAACTTCACTGGAACTCATTTTGGCTCTTTCCTTAAGGTCAGCACCTGCAAAGTATTTTATTTACAAATATAATCTAGTTGTAAACAAAATTTTAAGGCAAAGAATTGAAAATTTACTTAAGATTAATATACAACTTCAAGATCAGCCTAATTCATCTTTTAACAGAATGACATTACCTAAGTTCTCCTTCCCAATGACCATGTTCAGCAAGAATAAAGTATTTGTCTACTCATGTGCTTAAAGCATTGCTTCTCCAGCTTTCGGTCTCAGGCCCCTTCATACTCTTAAAGGAAGACACTATAGCTGGCATCTACTGATCTATAGTTATACTATTAGAAATCAAAACTAAGAAATTGTTTAAATGTTTATTCATTTAAAAATACAAATGAACTCATTAACGTTAACATAAAGAACAACAAATTGGTGACACCATCTTGCTTCTTTGCAAGGTCCTGTCAGTTTATCCACCACTGCTTTTGCAGTGTATTAGCACAAATGCCAACCCTGTAAAAAGGGCAGATTACACTTTGGTCAGTCCCTCTAACTTCGTGGATGCCTGCCTTGGGGACAGTCAACCACATGGAAGAAGCATAGATTTAAAGTATGAACAAACTGACAATTTCATAATTATGACTTTAGCACAGAATCATAACTTTGGAACAGAGAAAAATAAACACATGGAATTCTTAAGGGATAATTAACTCTGAGAACAAAGAAGATCTTTAGAAAAATTAACAATCTGAGAAAAGATGGGTCCCCAATTAAACAAACAGACAAACAACAAAGTAAAATTACAGCATAGAAGGCATACACTCAGCTATTTGCCCCTATTAGTCTATTATAAATCAATCATGATGATACATAATACCTTAAGTAAGGGATAGGGTAGGGGCATTCTGATCTCACACACTTCCAGGGGGAGGGAGAACCTCAGCTGACAAAGCACATAGCCTCACATCCATCAGATCTTAGATATGTACACCCTAGAAAATCTCTCACACACCCAAGAAAACACGTACAATAACATTCAAGGAAGCATACAAAGCCTAGCAAAAAAATGGATATAACCTAAATATCCATCCATAGGAGAATAAAACAAGGACATAATTATAATGTTACTTGTACAGCATGAACATGAAAGAATTAGAGTAAATACAGATAAATCTAATGAATAATACTATTGAAAAAGTATAATTACAGAAAGATACACAGGATAATAAACACAAATTTTAAAAATAATAATGCTATTCAGGGATATAAAACACACAGATGATAAATTCAATTGGTGGTTATGGGGGCTGGGGTGTGATTGGCAATGGGTACACAAAGGACTTCAATTTTATTTGTAATATTGTATTGCTTAGGTTGGGTCGTGGGGGCTAAATATGAGTCTAAATGTTTTGGGATGCCTGATACATGTCTTCATCATTAATTTTTCCCTGAAGAATTAATATGTCACAAAGAAAAATGTTGGCACCACCAAAAACAAATAAATGATGTAACTCGATGCCAAACTCTTCTTTGAGGCCCAGTATTTCTCAGTTCCATTACTTTGTAAATTTAAATATTTTACATTTATAACCACTCATCTCAAGTGGGCCATTCTGATGCCCAGCAATTCTACTCTATTTCCTGAGTTCATCCACTCTCCTACTCACATATAGACCATGTCACAACTTCCCTCTCCACCAATCTTAAAACCTCCTATCAATCCTACCAAAAGCCAGAAAAGAAATTCTACCAGTACTTGACACCAAAGCTATCTACCCAGGACTTGAACCTATATATTCCACCCTGCCTCCTGTTACTATGAATGAACTAACTCATTGAGAGTGACAGGAGACAGACAAATTCCCTGGCAGACAGGGATGCGTCCCCAGTGAGACCCAACCTTCAAGCCAATGACAGTTTAAAAATCGAGCTGCTGGTTCCAAACAGAGAGAAAACTTTGTCTACAAACAGAGAGAAAACTTCTATCCCCGTATTACCATCACTCTCTTGATTGGTTCCTTCTGGATGATGCCTTTTAACCAATCAAACAGTGCTTTTTCCAAGCCCACCCAGGGATGAATCAGCACACACGCACCCATTCTAACCCATAAAAACCCCAGACCCAGCCTCACAGGTGGCTACCCACTTTGGGTCCCCTCTCACAGCTGAGAGCTTTCCTTATGTCACTCAATAAAATTCTTCTCTGCCTTACTCACTCTCTGGTGTCCATGCACCTCATTCCTCTTGGTCGCAGGACAAGGACCTGGAACTCGCTGAGCTGCAGGCAGCAGGAATGAAAGGGTTGTGATACCCCTGGCCGGCTCGCCAAGCTGCGGGCAATGGGGATAAAAGAGCTGTAACACGCTCCCTCTAGCCAAGCTATGAGAGTGAAGAGCTGCAACATTTCTGGGGGCCCAGACCTCAGGACTCCCCGAGCAAGAATTGTAACACCCCTTGGGGCTCCATGAATGCTGGTATCTCTGAGTTTTTGGGTGACACCACATTCCCCTTGTCTAGACACCGGTGCCTGACACGGAAACCATTTGTGGCATGCCCAGTCCAGCCTCAAGCTGAGCGTGGAGCTGCAGCAGGCATAGGATTCAAGTGGGTGCGAGCCAAGCACAACCTGCCAGGCCAAGTGGGTGGAGTAAGCCCAGGGGCCTGAGTGAGGCCCGGACAGAGGTGGCAGGGGCAGCAAAGATTTCTGGCTAGCAAAGTGGCATCTAAGGAATCCTGTAACATCATGAGGGAGGCCAATCCATCCCCTTGTGCACTGGATTCAACCCCTTCTAATCTCCTTGGGGACATCACTCACTCCAGCACTTAAGCTCTCTCCTTGGCTGGCGTCAATACTGCCCCTCCTTAGAGGTTCATTCCCATTAGCACACAGCAATGCTGTAATACTGACATCTTAAAAAAAAAAAACTCACACAGACTTCCACTGTTAGCTATGATGGAAGAGGTTATCATCAGACCAATTCTTCCATGAAACACTGGAGAAAGTATGTAAGACAGCTGCTTCAGCAACTAATGCAGCCAGGATGTAAGAGGCTGAAAAGCCAGAGGAGGGAAACTATGGTAAGCCTCTGCTTTCCCCCCAAAACATACACTGAGTTATAAACTGGTGGGGGAAAGAGAGTATAAAAGCCATAGCACGAAGTAGCAGCTCAAAATCTCGGTAATCTCCTGGAACTGGGGAGACAAACACCGGCAGTGGAGACTACTGGCTCAGCCAGAACTTTGAAGCCAAGATCTTGGAGAAAAAGGAACTACAAACAAGAGAGCCCACTAAAGGGACTCACCAAATTAATGAAATAATGGTGAAAATCAGATACATTTTCATTAGTTGCAGAAAAAGTATTTGATAAAATTCAATACTCATTCCTTAACATCTTCACTGAGGAACATGTTAATAGAGTTCAGCAACTTTAAGTATAGAATTCAACAATTTTTACTACATTTACAAAGTTCTACAACCATCACCTCAATCCGATTTTAGAACACTTCCATATCACAAAAAGATCTTTCATGCCCATATGCAGTCACTTCTGTTCCCACCCCAGCACCATGTAACCACTCATCTATGTTCCCAAGAATTGGCCTTTTCTGGACATTTCCTATAAATAAATTGATACAATATGTGGTCTTTTTTGTCTGTTTTCTTTCATATAGCATGCTTTTCAGGTTCATGCATGTTATAAGCATGAAGTCTTCCACTATATGAACATATAAACATTTTGCTTATCCCTTCATCAGATGACAGATATTCGTATCATTCCCACTTTTTGGCTACTATGACTAATGCTGATATGGACATTCACTTACAAGTTTCTGTGTGGACAAATGTTTTCATTTGTCTTGGATAAACACAAAGAAGTAGAATTACTAGGTCATACTGTAAACTTTTGTTTAACTTGGAGAAAAGAAAAAAAAAAAACAACCCTGCCAAGCTGTTTGCCTAGGTTGGCTGCACCATTTCACATTCCTATCAGCAAAGTTTGAGGGTCTCTGTTTTCCTAGTCACCAACAATTGTCTGTCTTTTTTATTATACCTACAGTGAGTGTGAAGTGGTATCTATAAGGATTTTAATTTGCATTTCCCTAATGACTAATGAGGTTAAACACTTTTCATGTGCTTACTGGCCACTCAAACAGCTGCTGTAGTGAAATGTCCATTCAAATCTTGTTCATTTTTTTAAAACCAGGTAATTTGTTTTCTGCTTATTGAATTCTAAGTTATATCTTAGATACAAGCCCTTTCTAAAATATATGATTTACAAATGTTTTCTTCATTTTTGTGGCTTGCCTTTTACTTTCTTGATTTTTGAAGCACAAATTTTGATTAAAATTAATCAAAATTACAAATTTTTTCTTTTATCATTTGTGCTTTTCTTGTAATATCTAAAAATCAACACTCATTCCTGATTAAAATTATCTTAGCAAACTAGGAAGAAAAGGGGATCTTTATAATAAAAAGTAACTGTAAAGTATCTATAGCTAACATAATCTGTAATAGTCAATTACTAAAAGCTTCCTCCCAGGGACCAAGAAAGAGACAAGGGTATTCCCCAACACTGTAATAGATGTCCTAGTGAGTGTGATAAGACCAACTTAAAACTTACAAGCATTGAAAGGTATAATAATAAAACTGTCATTATTAGCAGATGACTTAAATGCATATGAAGAATAGCCTGAAGAATTTTCAAACCATGAAAACAAGTAAATTTAGTAAGGTTGCTGGATATAAGCTCAATATACAAAAATCAACTGTATTTCTATATACTAGCAAAATAAATTTGAATGTGAAATTTCAAAAAGACACCACTTACAAAACATCCAAAAATCAAGGAGTGAAAGAATAAATCCAACAAGAGGCATAGAAGACCCTGACACAAAAACTGAAAAATCTTATTGAAATAAAGAAGCCCCAAATAAAAGAACATACTATGTTCATGTGTTATAATAGTCCATACTAAAAGACGTAAATTCTCTCCAAATTAACAGATTAAATGTTGTTCCAATAAAAGTCCCAGTTTTTCTGGAAATTAATAAGATGAAAACGCAAAGTGCCAACAACAGTCAAGATACTGTATAAAGTATTGGTGAAGGTATAAAGCAATGAGACCTCTGACTTAAGACTGCTGGGAGTAAAACCAGTACAATCATTTTGGAAAGCAATTCCACTCCAAATATACACACTCATCAAAAAAAAATGTATGATATGTATACTAAAAGACATGTACAAGCATAGTCAGGGGCAGCACTATTAGTAACAGCTAAAACCTAGGAACACCTCAAACAACAAGCAAACAGTAGAACAGACAAATTATGAAATATTTCTACAAGGAACAGGACTGTACTACTCCTAGATGAATGGTACAGGCTGAATCCTGCAAATACATTCAGTGGAAGAGATCAGCCTGCATAATTCCAATCACATAAAGTTTGAAAATAGGCAATATTAGTATTTGGTGATAAAAGTCATAGTAATTGCCAATGTCTTTTGGGTGGGAGACGGGTAATGATAAGGAAGGGACATATGGGATGACTGTGGTGTGCTGGGATTTCATTTTGTAGACATTTACAGAATTATATGCTTTTAATTTGTGCAATTTTCTGTATGTTCACATTATACTTCAGTTAAATTTTTTTTAAGTTTCCTGATTCCATGCACCCTAGCCCCTCCAGCTAACACTTTTTTCCTTTTTATGCCAAACTCTTCAGAAGACCTGTCCTCCCATGCTCTCCTCCTACACTGTCTCCAAGCAAGGGAGGCAAAAAGAGTAAAAAATAAACATAACAAATAAGTAAATCTACACGGAAGGGGATAAATGTTTTGGAGAAAAAGGTGAAAATAGTACAGAGGGGTATTAAAGGCGGTGACCATGTCACAATATTCAATAATGTCATAAATACCATTTTATTTGAGAATGTATAATAAGCTTTATGAGTGGCAGTATCATAGCCAATGAGGTTTATCTGAGAGATTATTCTAAGAGAAAGTGTAAGATTCAATAAGATTTCATATGTTCCTTGTATTTCAAGTGTTCCTAATAATTTAGTATCTGGTTCTCACACATTTCAAATGAACTTTGTATCTCCTGTAACATATCTGTAAAAACTTGTACTGCTTTTGCATTATCTATTGTGAACTCTTTTCATCTAAATATATAGTTGGAAATGTATAGTACACTGAGTAGACAATGCAGGGAATTGATACATTATTTAACAATTTTGAGAAAACATATATTTTAAACACCACCTACTATAATGGCCCTCTCCTAAAATTTCAGTTTAATAAATTCCTTCTTTTAAATATTCTTTACAATTAGTATATATTAAATTTCTATACTTATATTTGCAGTAGACTACTCCAATGAACTTTAGAGAAGTTATGGGAAAACACACTATTCTTTGTTATGCACTGCATGATGTCTAGTATCCTTGGCCCCCACTAACCATGTCAATAAAGCTCCTCAACAGCCAAAAATGTCCTGAAATTCCAAAAGGCTCCACTGTGAGTGTTAATGTCCCCCTTGAGATCTAATGCTTTAAGCAAGTGATGTTCAACCTTTTTGTTCCTATTATTGCTAAAACAATTTTGAAAGTATGTGCTCCTTTGAACATTTTTATGCTGACATTTAAAATTTTTCATCGTAAGTTTAAGTAGTTTCAAAGATTTCTGTGCACTATGAACACTGACATTTTTAAACAAAACTGATATGCCATCTTCAATGAATCCAGTGGAATCTACATTCTCAGTGAATTGGTTCTCAAAATCATCCACATTTAAAACATACAAACAGGCTGTGCATGGTGGCTCACGCCTGGAATCACAGCACTTTAGGAGGCTGAGGCAGGTGGATCACTTGAGGTCAGGAATTCAAGACCAGCCTGGCCAAAACGGCGAAACCCCAACTCTACTAAAAACACAACAATTAGCCAGGAGTGGTGGTGGGTGCCTGTAATCTCAGATACTTGGGAGGCTGAGGCAGGAAAATTGCTTGAATCCAGGAGGTGGAAGCTGAAGTGAGCCAAAATCATACCACTGCACTCCAGCCTGGGCAACATAGCAAGACTCTGTCTCAAAAAAATAAATAAAACATACAAACCCATCCTTAAAAACTGTAAACTGAAGAATGAGGAGGTTCATAAATTTGGAAAGTTTTATTTCTCATAAAGGGTTGCGGCTTGTGCCATACTGACAGGCCGGGAAGCACGGCCTCTGGCCAGAAGCCGGAAACAGACACTTCAAGGGAAAGGCAAAAGGAAGTGGAATTTATGCTGAACAACGTGGCTGAATGTACATATTTAATAAGCTCTAAGAGTCAGGAATATTATAAAAGGAGAAATGCATGTGCACAATTGAGCTTCATGTACTTTCCTGGGTCACTTACAAAAGACGGGGGCGTTCGCATGGCCCGAGGATAGAGTTTTCAGCCCTCTGATGTCAAAGGTGAAGCAGAGGACACAAGAACCCTCACTATGGCCGGGCGCGGTGGCTCACGCCTGTAATCCCAGCACTTTGGGAGGCCGAGGCGGGCGGATCACAAGGTCAGGAGATCGAGACCATGGTGAAACCCCGTCTCTACTAAAAATACAAAAAATTAGCCGGGCGCGGTTGTGGGCGCCTGTAGTCCCAGCTACTCGGGAGGCTGAGGCAGGAGAATGGCGTGAACCCGGGAGGCGGAGCTTGCAGTGAGCCGAGATCGCGCCACTGGACTCCAGCCTGGGCGACAGAGCGAGACTCCATCTCAAAAAAAAAAAAAAAAAAAAAAAAGAACACTCACTGTGAATCCTTCGTAAACTTCCCAGGCGTTCTTGCTCTCTTATCAGGAAAGAATGCTGGTGAGCAGTTAAAACTACAAAAGGCAGGGGCAGCACCAGGCAGTAGATTGATACCAGCAATGGAGCAAGTCTTTCCAAAGGGCTATTTGTTTAACCTTCAGGAAAGAAAGCCTAATCGCAGTTCTCCAGGGAGGCGGTATCACAAGAGATGTCCGACCTCCCATCCTGTCATGGCTGAGACCTCAGATTTTCCTCAGACCTCCAGATTTCCCCCTTTCCAAAAGGGGGTCACAGTTGTCCAAGTCAGTTGACTTAGCATTTCATTTTTTATTTCTCAATATAAAAAATGTTACATCATCTCCTTTCTTCATCAACTGGTATTTTTGCTCCACTTTCCTTCCATTTTTTTTTCCTGATATAACTGGTATTTGTACTTTAAAATATTGTATTGGTCATTCTGTCACATTTCTTTGCAACAAAATATGTATGCAAATTAAATTAATTTTTATTAAATTCCCTATAAAGTGCCAAGTTTAAAAGTTTTCATCTGAATTTTCATTACAAGTATTATTAGCACAGAACTGACAAAAGCAAAAATATATTTCATATTTGATAACTATTAAATACTAAATATAAACTTTTATTAGAAATGCATCACAATGAGATAGATGGGACTACCTCCCCTCCTCTCATTATTTCATCTATCTATGAATGAGTATTATTTACTGCTAGAGTGAGGCAGGATTTACCATCAATTTTACTCATGCTGAGAAAACCTTTTCACATAAACAAGGAAGACGTTTACTACAGCAATGTCATTCCTTTAGCACTCTGGTGAAAAATCACATCATAATCAAGAAACATCTAACAATTTCCCAACAACTCTAGTAAACCGTCTTCGAACTATGTTGAAAGCAAAGAACCAGAAACTGCCAGAGTAAGAATCCCAGCTGAAATTCCCAGTTGAAATTCTCAACGTTAATATTTTAAAGGCCTCTTTTTTGGCAATTAATAGGCTTTTTTCCCCTGCCTGGAGCAACAAAGCAAAGATCAGGAATGACTTTCCATTGTGGAAGAGGCAACTATGAAAGAGAAAGAGAACCGGAACCTCCAGTTCAGCCTGAAGAGTTTTATGACAGGGCACACGTTATGTATTAGACAGATCCTTTAAACCCATCTGTGCACCTCCTGAAGGCCTAGAAACATCCCAGCCCCAGCCAAGGGATCTCTGTTTTTAAGTCGCATCCATCAAAAATCAGTTGCCAGGTCATATGGAACGCCAAGTGGCTCCATATCCACACGCTGCCACCAGTACACGGCATTGTCATACTTGCTGTCATGACTCACTTTATGTGTCTACTTGTCTGGGCCACAGGGTGCCCCGATAAAATAGTTTCTTGGTGTGTGGGTAAAGGTCCTTCTGGATAACTAGCATTTGAATTCATGAACTGTGAAGCAGCAGCCCTCCCAAGGTGGGCAGCCATCATCCGATTCCCTGACGGCCTGAAAAGAACAAAAGGTGAAGGAGGAAGGAACTGGCCTCTATTTTCCACCCCACTGCTAGAGTTGGGACGTCTCATCTCATCTTCTGCCCTTGGACTAGATTGACATTGGCTCCCATGAATCTCAGGCCTTTGGATGCAGACTGAATTACACCACCAGCTTTCATGGGTCTCCAGCTTGCAGATGTAGACTGTGGGACATCTCAGTTCCATAATCCTGTGAGCCAATTCCTCACAATAAATCTTTTATAGTCTATTGATACTATTTCTCTGGAGAACCCTAATATACTTATTAAATTGTGGCAATCTAGTAAATGAGAAATGGTAATTTTAAGTTGCATTTTTCTCAGAAGTAAAAGATGAAATGCTTCACAAAATTGTAGGGGGTTATTATGCAGTGTATTGTCATCATTTCAATCATTCTAATTTTTGTACATGTGCTGCCAATTCGAACACCCTGGTCTCTTGATCCCACTCCAAACAGGCTTCTATTCTCTGCAATAAAGTCAAATAATTAGGTCAAGATAAACAATGATTTCCATGTGGCTAAATCCACATCTTAACCCGCAAGCAACCCCGGATAAAGTGGGGATTCTCCTGAGTCCTGGAATATCTCCATCGAGGACCAGGAAACTAGTCTGTTTTCCTTTCCTGCTGCTCTTACGTGGTGGTTGTCAGGGGTACCCTAGCTTCGTAAAAAGAGCTGGAAAAGACTCTCTTTTTCTATTTTCTCAGAGTATGTAAAGATTGGAATTATCTGCTGCATGAATGCTTAGGTGTAACATTCTTCTGAAGTCATTGTGGCCAGGTGCTTTCTGTGTGGAAAGATCTGTAACTGCTGCTTCAATCTCCATATTGCTCTGGTATTACTAAAGTTTTCTATTTCTTAAGTCAGTTTTGGTTAATTTTTATTTTCTAGTAATTTATCTATTCCACCTAAGATCTTGACTTTATTGGCACAAAGTCATTCTTAACATTATATTACCAGTTTAATCTCTGTGGAATGTATATCTATGGCTCCTTTTCCAATCTGAATATTGTGTATTTGTTCCCTCACTCTTGATTAATCTTGCCAAAAGTTTGACTATTTGACTTTTCAAAGAAACAGCTCTGGGCTTTATTATCCTTACTACTTCATGTGTTTTCCATGTCGTTAGTTTACGCTCACTTCATTTCCTTTCTTCTACCCTATTTGGGTTATTCTGTAGTTATTTTTGTCACTTAAGGTACACGCTTAGTTTATTCATTTTCAGCCTTTTTTCTTTCCTGAAGTCCAACCTTAGCTATATTATACGATTTTTAAAGTATTTTTTGTTAGCATTTAGTTCTGAATGCTTTCTAATTTCCATTAAGATTCATTTGTTGAGCTGTAAGTTATTTAGAAGTTATCTTAAATTTCCCAATGTAGGGGACTTTTTCTAATCACGTTTTTTGTTAATGACTTCTAACTTCACTGCCTGTGGTGACAGAATGTGGTCTGATGATAGCTGTCCTCTGAAATCTGTGGAGGTTTTATGGCATAGCAGATGGCTAATTTTCATAAATAGTCCATGTGTGCTTCAAACGAATGCCTAGTCATCAACCACTGTGGATGATGATCCACACAGGTATATTACATTAACCCTCAGTAGAACAGGAAAAGTAACCAACATTCTATGGGCTGGGGCCAATGGACTCCTTAGATCTTTATTTAATATTTAGGTCAATTTACAAACAATTTAAAGAAAAATAAAGAATAGTGAAAACACAACTTTATTAGAAATTTTAATAAAAATTTAAACATAACAAACCCATATTGCTATTTTATATTTTCCTGGTATATGCAGTACAAGTATACACACACACACACACACACACACACACACACACACCCCTACAAACACATACGTATTATAAATATACAAATATATACTCACATACATACACAAACACACCTAAAAAGGCTACATCATTTGAACGAAACTGTTAACAGACAGAAATAAACCTGGATTGGCCAGGCACGGCGGCTTACGCCTGTAATCCCAACACTTTGGGAGGCTAAAGTGGGTGGATCACTTGAGGCCACGAGTTTGAAACCAGTGTGGCTAACATGGCAAAACCCTGTCTCTACTAAAAATACAAAAATAAGCTGGGTATGGTGGTGCACGCCTGTAATCCTAGCTACTCAGGAGGTTCAGACACGAGAATCACTTGAACCTGGGATGCAGAGGTTGCAGGGAGCCGTGACTGCACCACTGCACTGCACTCCAGCCTGGGTGACAGAGCAAGACTCGGTCTCCAAAAAAAAACAAAAAAAGAAATGAATCTCAATTGCACAGACTCAGTCTCCCAAAAAAAAAAAAAAAAAAAAAAACAAAAAGAAATGAACCTGGATTGCACAGGTTTATAAAACTGAATCTAAGTTTCAAATATATCTCTAGCAGATCATCATTACCATCACTATTTCTGGTTCTTCTTGCACTTGCATTGTAGAAATGCAATGTTTTTGAAAACACTGATGGCTCTTAATTTTGTTGAAAAGAGGACAGCCATATTCTTTGCTCCCTAATTGCAATATACTTTCAGTTTTAGATTTATAAACATCAGTCAGAATGATCAAGTCAATGACTTGTTTTCATTTCTATGCCATCTATTTCCTTCTTATCACCTTTGTATACACAAGGGCCTTCAACATATCATTTACAAGCTATATCAAGTAAATGTTCACACATAAACATCATATGAGATTCAATAACACTATCGCACATCCTCTTAGCAAAATGGGATGGTCCCTCCCCACTGCCTATGGAGGCTCCACAGAGCGAAGATTATTTCTGTTATTTACTGCTATGTCCTCAGATCCTAGACACATGGCAGTACCTGACACACGGCAGGCTCCCTCTAAGAAATATTAAATACATGAATTAATTAATGAAATTCATGTATTTTCTTTGTAGTTGAGCCCTGATGAAGAGAGTTTACAGTAGAAATGCTTAACAGGTATGAATACTAACTACCTACCTTAACATCCTCTCCAACTTCCCTCCTCCCGTTTTCTGATGGCAGCCTTATTTTTGTTCTGGTGTCTGCCCTCCTAGCTCCCCACAATCCATATACTTTGGAAGAAGATGTATCTACCCCCACATCCAGGAGTGGACCATGATTAGCCTGAGCTAACCAGCACGGTACATTCCTCTAAGAAATCAAATCAAGGTCAACTGAAGGGCTCCAGCTCGGATTGCAGAAGAGTCTTCTCTTTCTTTCAACAGAGTCGTGCATGGATATGGGGATGAGAACTGAAGTTTTAGGCTATCAACCCATACATAAAGCTGGCAAACAGAGTAAACTATGGGAATTTCAGAAAAATTCAAAATCACTGGATTCAGGCAATCCTAACAGGCTTATAGTTTAAGTTAATTTGTGAAAATGTTTTGTTAGATGGAGCTGAGAGCTCATTATCTAACTGGATGATCTATTAGAAATGATTACAAATTGGTTCTGCTTCAGTCCACATCTGTTCTCAAGGGAAGAAATTGATCGGTGGAGATAAAGAGTTAGCTCTAATTATTACAGAAAGTTTCTAGGTAAGGTTTGGAGAGGATCAAGTGAAATTAAGGAGCATGACCTTCTTGGTATAACATGACTACTATCACAGCTTCTAGAGCACTAGATCCTCAAGAAGAATACCAACTTGTAATTGCTTTCATTGATCTCCTCTTCCAGAACCTACATCCGCCTTTTACTCCAATTAAATAAAAAATTTCTATCTTGGAAACTCACCCAGTAAAATTTTACCTGCCCATTTGATGAAAGGGACTATTCTGCCACAGAATTTCTATCAGAATTCAAGGCTCTAATAAATCAGATGTCACTTTTCCTCAAAGTGAAATATCCTTTCACTAACCAAAACCAAAACCCTCCATTTCTGTCCAGCATCTCAGTCCCACTTGAAGGCCTACTTCAAGGCTTCTTTCTGAAACGTTATGACACCTCTCCCTCTTCAACAGAATCAGATTAGTTTCATCAGCATGAAAACTATAGTAACACCTCCATCTTGAAAAAGTCTCACAGAACCCTCATACACTTCCAGCCATCACTACATTTCAATGAACTAACAGAGACTGATTTCTAGAAGGTACTTTTTTGCTTTGTTTTGTTTTTTTGGGACTGAGTCTTGCTGTTGTTGGCCTAGGCTGGAGTGCAATGGCGTGATCTCGGCTCACTGCAACCTCCGCCTCCCAGGTTCCAGCAGTTCTCCTGCCTCAGCCTCCCGAGTAGCTGAGATTACAGGGGCCTGCCACCACACCTGGCTAATTTTTGTATTTTTAGTAGAGATGGGGTTTCACCATGTTGGCCAGGCTGGTCTCGAACTCCTGACCTCAGGTGATCCACCCACCTCGGCTTCCCAAAGTGCTGGCAGGAGGTATTGTTAACTGCAAAAAATAAAAGGCAAGAATAGATACAGAATGCTACTAGCATAAGAAAGAATGGAAATAGGTGAACAAATAGTTATAACCTTAATTGTGCAGAAAGAAACATGAAGGATAATCTAGAAACTAATGAGACTCACTAACACCCTCAAGGGTAGGAACTGGAGGGAAGAGATTGGAGGGAGGAAGTGGGTCCTGACACTTCTATGATTATACCTCTTTGTAGAGTTTAGACTTCTGAAACCATATTAATATTTTATATATCCAAAATAAAATAAATAGGAGGGAGGAAACCTAACTTTACCTCTAATGAATAAAACAGAACCACAATAAAGAAGAAATAACCTAAGTAACTCTTCACACAGTATTTTTAGTATTGTATATTACAGTATGACACACCTCAGTCCAAAGATATAAAGTACAGATACTCCTTGACTTGCAATGGGATTACATCCCAATAAATTCATGAGATGTTGAAAATCTCACAACTGGAAAATGCGTTTTACAGATGCTCCTCCACTTAAAACGGGGTTACAATTTCTACTGAATGTGTATCACTTTTGCACCATCGTAAACTGAAAAATCACTAAGTCAAACCATTTTAAGTCAGGGACTGTAGTGTCAATAGGTAATAAGCTCTGGATAAAAGGGATGTTTACCACAGTGGTATGGATCAGCAACTCTGAAACTACTTTCAGTATATTATGGGATTGAGCAAATGAGTCAATATATTGAAGGTACGACAAATATGGAAAGGGAGAAGGTAGGAATGAATCCTGTGGTGATAAACTGGAAATGGAGGTAACAATATAAACTCATGGTTTTCAACATGTAAGTACAGAAATAGTTGTACAAATGTGTGTGTGAATATGTAATGTAATTTATCTACTTATTTCTTAGGTCTGTCTTGAGAAGCAAAGACACCCATAAAACAGTGAGCACATGTTGTACCCAGATCTTGGTTCTTCAATACCGTTCCCCACTAATGGGAACTACGAACCTGCACCTGTGGCTGCAATGGAGTAACTGGTACTAGACCCCCTCCCTCAAAATATATGAAATGGCTCTTTCAGATATTGATCAACAGGTAGTAAAAGACTACCATCTGGGATCCTGTGACTATCCTTGTTTTCTTCCTGAAGACACTTGACAGACTGGTGCAAGGCAGGGGTACCCCAACGATGCACCGTAGTCTTGCTGATCTGAGATCAGAGTGCAGGGAGGCTGAGGAGGCTGGAATTTGCAGGGCAGATAAATGGAAAGGGGGGGAACCTCTCAGAGAAAGAGCTCCAATAATCTGCACTAGGGTTCCCTAATGCTTAGACTGAAACAGTAAACTCCCGATTCACAGAAAATTACCAGAGAAAGAAAAACCAGGGAGCTATGAAATGAACAAATCCTGGAGATTACACTGAGCTTCAGCAGTGACAGGTATTTCACATAATTCAGCAGTGACAGGTATTTCACATAATTCAAGAGAAAAAAAAAATCACCAAATGTTTATAGTCACGAAAAGGTAACAAATATAATATCCATTAATATAAAATTTAATGAGTAAATAATACTGGTATTTATTAATCGTGTTGCCTTTTTCTTTAGAGAATGCAAACATACTGACTACCTCCATCTCTTTCAACCTTATTTTACCCCAAAAAGCAATACATTATTCAAATGAAACTTCAACTCAGGGAGTTTTCAAGAACCATAAACCTCAAGATCATCCTAATTGGTATTGGCCTTCGAATCTAGCATTCACCCAAATGACACTATCGCTGAACAAAATACTTCTATGAGTTGTACAACTATGAGTTGTACAACTGTTTCCAGATCACTCACCAAGCACACAAGAAAAAATGAGCATTTTTATGTCAAGAAAAACTGCTTCCATGGCCAGGCCTCTCCAGCTTCTTCCTGCAAAGCCCAGTGTAACTGACCCCAGCTCCTCCAGCTGGAACAAACAGAGAAAAATGGAGTCTGAACCAGAAGACAGCAAAAAAGAGCCTGCAGGCCAGTCTACACCCAGCTTTTATATCTTTTCTAAGGGTTGTAAAGATAAAACAAAGAATACATGACACAAATTGTTAAGAGGCACACAAAGCCTAAAATATCCGGTCTTTCATACACAAAATTTACTAACCTCAATCTAGACTAATGCCAGTTCCCAGAGAAAGCCCTGAGAAGGCAAACTACTACTAAGTATCAATTTCCAGAAGCAGACTGACAAAAATCTAATTTTTTCTAATTTTTTCAAGTCTCCCTTTTCTAGCTGTCGGAGCTCTACTCAAGCTGACCAAAGTTCTAGAGGTGAATTCCACTCCCGTGGCCTCCCGTAAGAGGGGAGACCCCTTCCAGCCTCCCACTGCTCACAATGCCCACCTCACCACATAACTGGGCAGCCTTGGAGAAAGGGGACTGAGAGAGAACAGCCAAGGCTCTCTGACCAGCTGCCCACTCACTAGTGGGGGGCCCATTCTCTGCTCACCCCAACAGAGGCAGCTCGGCTCCTCCAAGACATCCCCTGTGGTAGCAGGTGGGACAGAGAATTTGAAGTCCATTTGGGAACACATCAAAGCCATATCTTTGAAATAGGTTTAACGGTAAGTCATAAAGCTAACATTTGAATCTCCACTGGTTAAATTTACTGGTACCCTAGATACAACCTTCTATTTATAAGACTGACAATATCTCAAGAACAAATCACTCTTCTTAACCACACAAGCCACCTACACATGCTCTGTATCAAAGCTTGTTTTATTTAACCATAACATCTTGCCAATGTTACTTCCTCAACAACCAAAATGGTTCATAGTCATCCCATGAACTATTTGCTAAGCACCTTCTATGGGCCAGGTACTGTCCTGGCAAAAGGCCTCGGCCCTAATGCCATGGAAAGGAGTTCATCTGTGGGGGAGGCTGACTGATAATCAATAAGTAAAATATAAATTCAGGAACTGAAAAGTTCAGAGATGAAGCTAAAATAGAAAATGTGATGGGGGCTGGGGGAAGTAGGGAGACCTGCTTTAGTTTAAGTGATGAGGGAACAGCTATCTAAGATGACATTAGAGCAGAGGCCTTTCTGAACAAAAAGAGAACACTGAGTACAATGAGTTGGAGAGAAGAATGAGCTTTGTCAAGCAGAGAGAGTAAGAAAGGCAGTGGGAGATGGGTGAGAAAAGGCAATGTGGCCAGAGTAGGCGAGACCTGACACACTTGGTATCAGTTTCCTTGTGCTGCTGGACAAATAACTACAAGCTTAAAGGGATTACCTGACAATTCTAGGTCAGAAGTCTAAAATGGATTGGCAAGGCTGCGTTCCTTCTGGAGGTACTAGGAAAGATGAGCTCCCTTGCCTTTCCCAGCTTCTAGGGGCTGTCCATATTCCTTGGCTCATGGCCCCTTCCTTGCTTCTCTCCAACTTCTGCTTCCTGTTGTCATTTCTCCTTCTCAGAGTCCTCCTGCCTCCCTCTTGTATGAACCCTTGTCTTTACATTGGGCCCAGTGGATACATCAGGAAAATCTCCCCATCGTAAGATCTTCACCTTCCTCACATCTGCGAAGTTCCTGTTTCCGTGTGAGGTTCCAGCATTAGGACGTGGACAGCTTTGGGGGCCATTTCTGCCTCCCACACACTTTGTTTCTGAAGAGTGTCTGAAATAGCAGAGTGATGTGATCCATTACCTTTTTTAAGATCACTTGGGCTGCTGTGTGGGGAAAGGGCAAGAGTGGAAGCAGATTAGTCAGCAGGTTATTACTAGTACATATTTCCTATTCCTTAAAAAGAAAATATCTACAGATCCTAAAATATTATACAAGTAGGCTTTGTAAAAAATGGAATTAGAGGCAGAAATGAATTGGCAACAACCAATCAATCCTTACTTACAAAGAAAGGGCACGAGTACTCTGAGTCATTTTTAATGACATCTCTGACGTGCTCAAATGAAAACATTAAAATGTAAGTGCAGCTGACCTTTGAACAACATCAGGTCTACTTGCACACAGATTTCCTTCCACCCCTGCCACCCCTTTGAGACAGCAAGACAACCCCTCCTCTTTCTCCTTAGCCTACTCAACATGAAGATAAGGAGAACCTGTGTGATGACCTGCTTCCACTTCATAGTAAATATATTTTCTCTTCTTTATGATTTTCTTAGTAACATTTTCTTTTCTTTAGCTTACTTTACTGTAAGAATACAGCACATAATATATGTAACATATAAAATGTGTTATTCAACCCTTTATGTTATCAGCGAGGCCTCCAGTCAACAGTAGACTATTAGTAGTTCAGTTTTTGAGGAGTCAAATCATAGGAGGATTTTTAACTGTGAGGGGCGGGGGCAGGGGTGCGGGTAGGGGTGTCATCTATCCTAACCTCCCATGGTGCTCAAGGGTCAACTATAAGAAAAAAAAGGGCCGGCCGGGCGCGGTGGCTCACGCCTGTAATCCCAGCACTTTGGGAGGCCGAGGCGGGCGGATCACAAGGTCAGGAGATCGAGACCACGGTGAAACCCCGTCTCTACTAAAAATACAAAAAAATTAGCCGCGCGGTTGTGGGCGCCTGTAGTCCCAGCTACTCGGGAGGCTGAGGCAGGAGAATGGCGTGAACCCGGGAGGCGGAGCTTGCAGTGAGCCGAGATCGCGCCACTGCACTCCAGCCTGGGCGACAGAGCCAGACTCCGTCTCAAAAAAAAAAAAAAAAAGAAAAAAAAAAAAGAAAAAAAGGGCCTCAAATCAATTACCTAAACTTTCACCTTAGGAAGCTAGAAAAAACAGTAAATTAAACCTGAGGCAAACAGAGAAGAAAATAGTGAAGAAATCAATGAAATAGAAAGAAAAGCAAAATTAAAAAAAAAAAAAAAAGGGAACCAAAAGCCACTTCTTTGAAAAGATAAACAAGTCACTGTTTTGCTAGCGTTTAAGAAAAAAGACACGTATATCAATATCAAAAATAAATAATCAGACATCAGCCGGGCGCAATGGCTCACACCTATAATCCCAACACTTTGGGAGGCCTAGGCAGGCGGCCTTGAGGCCAGGAGTTCGAGACCAGCCTGGCCAACGTGGTGAAACCCCATCTCTACTAAAAATACAAAAATTAGCCAGGTGTAGTGGTGCATGCCTGTAATCCCAGCTACTAGGAAGGCTGAGGCAGAAGAATCACTTGAACCCAGGAGGCGGAGGTTGCAGTGAGCTGAGATTACGCCACTGTACTCCAGCCTGGGTGACAGAGCAAGATTCTGTCTCAAAATAAGTAAATAAAAAATAATCAGATATCATTATAGATTCAATGCAGTAAAAGGACAATAAGGAATAATATGAACAATTTTATGGCAATTAACTTGAAAACTTAGATAAAACACAAATTACCAAAACTCACTCAACCTAAAAGACACAAATTACCAAAACTCACTCGAAAAGAAATGTAAACCAAAAGTAAAATTCTAAGTTCCCTGACTGATGGACCCTCCCCTCCACCAAGGGCAATCCAAAGCTAACCTGAGAAACTAGTTCAGGACACGCTGGAAAGTGGGAGTGGGAGTAGGACATTCTTCATTATACTCTCTTCCCTTTGGAATTCAGGCACAGCTGACCAGCATTAACATCAACACAGGACCTGGAGACTGACAGAACAGGCCCTTTAAGTCTGACAAGAAACATTTACAATCTATTTTCTCTGAAGCTTGCCACCTGAAGGCTTCATCTGCATAGTAAGAACCTTGGTCTCCACAACGAAGACACTGACTTCTATTGATTCCAGGTCTTTAGATAAATTCTTTCAACCAATTGCCAATCAGAACATCACTGAATCTACCTATAACCTGGAAGGCCTTTCCCTCACTGCTTCCAGTTGTCCCACCTTTCCAGACTGAACCAACATACATCTTACATGTACTGATTGATGTCTTATGTCTCCCTAAAATGTATAAAACCAAGCTGTAGACTGAACACCTTGGGCACACATTCTCACGATCTCCTGGAGCTGGTCACTCATATTTGGCTCAGAATAAATCTCTCCAAATATGTTACAGAATTTGACTTTTCAAACAGAAGTAACTCAAGTAGCCCTGTATTTATTAAAGATTTCAAATTCGTAGTTAAAAATCTTTCCACAAAGAAACTTCCCGGACCAAATGACTTCGTTGGTGAATTTTACCAAACAATTAAGTAAAAACAATTACAAAAAATTAGCCAGGCATGGTGGCAGATGCCTGTAGTCCCAGCTACTCGGGAGGCTGAGGCAGGAGAATGGTGTGAACCCGGGAGGCAGAGCTTGCAGTGAACCGAGATTGTGCCACCGCACTTCAGCCTGGGCAACAGAGCAAGACTCTGTCTCAAAAAAAGAAAGAAAGAAATAATAACAACTATGCAAACTTCTTCAGGGAAACAGAAGGAAGGAACACTTCCCAATTCATTTTATGAGACCAGCACTATCCTGATACCAGAACTACAGACCTTACAAGAAAAGAAGGCAAACCAATGTCCCTTATGAACAGAGTTACAAAATCCTAAAAAGCTTCAGCAAATCCAATCTGGCAGTATATAAAAAGGATTAATGACTGTTTCACATGTCCCTGTGAAGAGATCACCAAACAGGCTTTGTGTGAGCAACATGGCTGTTTATTTCACCTGGGTGCAGGTGGGCTGAGTCCGAAAAGAGAGTCAGCAAAGGGTGGTGGGATTATCATTGGTTCTTACAGGTTTTGGGATAGGCAGTGAAGTTAAGAGCAATGTTTTGGGGGCAGGGGGTGGATCTCACAAAGAACATTCTCAAGGGTTGGGGGAATTATAAAGAACCTTCTTAAGGGTGGGGGAGATTACAAAGTACATCGATCAGTTAGGGTGGTTCAGAAACAAATCACAACGGTGGAATGTCATCAGTTAAGGCTATTTTCACTCCCATGGATCTTCAGTGGCTTCAGGCCATCTGGATGTATACGTGCAGGTCACTGGGGATATGATGGCTTAGCTTGGGCTCAGTGGCCTGACAATGACCAAGAGAGGTCTGTTCCAGGAATACACAATTGTTAATAACTGATAATCAATCATTCACCATATTGGCAGGCTGAAAAATGAGACTCTTAATAGACGCCAAAAAGAGATTTGACAAAATTCAATATGTGTTCATGAAAAAAAAAAAAACCTCAGCAAAATATAAATAGAGAGAAACTTTTCACCCTGATAAACCGCAGCTGTGAAAAAACTACAGCTAACATTATACTTAATGGTAAAAGACTGGATGCCCGCTCTGAAGACGGGGAAAAGGCAAAGATGAACACTTACACTGCTTTCAGTCCACCCCATAATGAAAATGGAATGGGGATAAGAAACAAAATAAAAGGTGAACAGACAGGAAAGGAAGAAGTAAAACTATCTTTATTCACAAACGACCTGACTACCTTTGTAGAAAACCCCAGAGTATCTACAAAAGAGTCCTAGAACTAAAAAGTGCATTTAACAAGGTCGCAGGATACAAATATATAAAAATCGATTGTATATACCATCAATATACTAGCAATAAAAAATTGGGAGTAAAATTAAGAAGAAATGCCACTTACAGTGACATCAAAAAAAATGAAAAACTTAGAAATAAATTTAACCAAACATGTATAAGACCTGAACATGGTAACTGAGACAGTGTGGTATTGGCATTAAAAATCCCAGAGAGCCCTGACATAACTCACACATATACTGTCAACTGGTATTTTAGACAGGTCCCAAAATAATTTAATAGGGGAAAAGTTGGTCTTTTTGACAAATGGTGCTGGGAGAATTGAAAACGCAACAAAACAAAGCCCCCCCCCCCCCAAAAAAAAAAAAAAACACCAGTGTATAATAAAAAATACTTGGTTGTCTTTATTCCAGGTTCCTGGCCCAAACCTCCTAAAACCCTCAGAATTTCCTGAGTGACACAGTGTCTTTTGTTATTCCTAACATGCCCTTCTCAATCAAAACTGAGTTTATGCTAATGAGGTGACTCTCAGAGAGCCCCTAGATAGCTCCAGGATAGGGGTTGGTCACCAGATGCATCAAGCCATGATCAGAGGGTTAGAACTTTCAGTGTCCCACCCACACCTTCGGGGAGTGAGAGGAGCTGTATATTGAGCTCAATTACCAATGGCTAACGATGTAATCAATCATTATGTAAAGAGGCCTCCATAAAAAATCCCTGAAACAGGGCTTAGGGAACTCCCAGGTTAGTGAACACATGTATGTGCTGGGTGAATGGCACACCTGGAGAGGGTATGGAAGCTCTGCAACCCTCCACCCTTAGCTTTGCCCTAAGTACCTCTTCCACTTGACTGTTCCTCAGTTTTAGCTTTTATAATAAACTGGTAATGGTAAATAAAGCACTTTCCTGAGTTCCATGAGATGCTCTAGCAAATCCCATTCCTGACACCAATTATGATGTCTTTTTTTCTAACACCACTTCTGACACCAAATGTATGAGGGTTTCCACCAATTCTTCAACACCAAGTGGCTATCCAACAATTCACTTAAACTGATACCACCCAAAATTAGTAGGATCCCAGAAGTTAAGAGGTCCTACAAGGCTGCCCTCACTTCAGATGCAACTCACAAGTCGCAGGGGCAACCCATATTTCTGAACCAACGAGCTACAGATTTGGGGGTTCCCCTAAACTCCTCAGATTACTTAATTCACTAGAATGACTCATAGAATTTAAAAAAAAAAAAAAAAAAACTTTACTATATGCAACTCAGGAACAGACTAATGGAACAGATGCATTGGACAAGATAAGGGGAGAGGGAGTACAGAGCTTCCATGCCCTCTCCAAGAAAATCAATGTGTTCACCAACCTAGAAGCTCCCTGAACCCCATTTTTTTTTGAGACAGGGTCTCACTTTGTCACCCACGCTGGAGTGCAGTGGCACAATCACAGCTCACTGCAGCCTCAAAATCCCAGGCTCAAGCAATCCTTGCACCTCAGCCCCCTCAAGTAGCTGGGATTACAGGAATGTACCACCACACCCAGTTAGAGTTCTTTTTGTTTTGTTTCATTTTTTTGTAGAGATGGGGTTTTGGCATGTTACCCAGGCTGGTCTAAAACTCAAGCCATCCACCTGCCTCAGCTTCCCAAAGTGGCAAATTATAGGCATGAGCCACAGTACCTGGCTCTGAACCCCGCTGTTTTAAAGGGTCTTTATGGAGGTTTCATTATCTCCATAGGGAGACGTGAATGACTAAATCACTGGCCACTGGTAACTGAGCTCAATCTCTGGCCCCTTTCCCCTCTGGGGGAAGAGGGTGCCAAAAGTTCTAATCCTCTAACCCATCGTTGCTTTTTCTGACAAGCTGTCCCCCATCCTGAAGCTATCTAGGGTCATCTCATTACCAACCAAAAACCACCTGTACCATTCAGGAAACTCCCCGGGTTTTAAGAGCTCTATACCAAGAACAAGGGCAAAGACCAAATATATTTTTAATTTTCTTTCACAACATATATAAAAATTAACTCCGAATACTTCAGAGTCCTAAATTTAAGATATAAAAACTATAAAAGTCCTAGAAAACAGGAGAAAATCTTTGTGACTGTGGGGTAAAACAAAATTTCTAAAATTCACAAAAAGGTACAAACCATAAAAGGAAAAAAAAATGATCAGTCTTCATATAAAAAACTTTTGTTCTTCAAAACAAATTACAATACAGAAAAAAGACAGGCCATTTAGTGGAAGAAAACTTACAAAATATAACAGATAAAAGTCTTGTATCAAGAATATTAAAAAAAAAACTCTAACTCAATGAGATGAGATTCTAAGAAAAATACTGGGAAAAAATTTGAACAAACAAGTCACCAAAAAAGATATACAGGTGACACATATGAAATGTAAACTAAAACCACAATGAAATATGACTTTGTATCCATTAGGATGCCTACAATTTTTAAACTTCATATTATGAAGTGTTGGTGAGGATGTGTAACGCCTGAAACTCTCATACATTGCTAGTGGGAATGCAAAATGATACAGAAAACAGTGGGCAGTTTCTTACAGAACTAAACACACAGGATAAAACCAGTAATTCCACTTCTGACTATTTACCTGAGAGAAATAAAATTATACATTGCCAAAAACGTGTGTGCGAATTGTCATAGAAGTGGTATGCATAAAAGCCAAACAATGGAAAAACCCAAATGACCATCACCTAATGAATAAACAAACTGTGAAATACAACAAATAGTATTCTTGGCAATAAAATAAAATACATGATAATAATGAAACTAGTGAAACACGAACATGGGTGAAGCTCAAACCATTATGTTAAATGAAAGAGGTCAGACACAAAAGACTACCCATAGTATGAGTCAATTTATTTTAAAAATTACAGAAGATGCTAAACTAGGAGTAGCAAGGAGATTAGTACTTTTCAGAGGTCAGGGCAAGGGAAAGGGCTTGACTGCAAATGGACACGGGAAAACTTTTTAAGTGACGAACATGTTCTGCATCATGATTCTGATCATGGTTTAAAAATTCATCAATTATACATTTTAAATTGGTAACCTGTATTCCAAGTAGCTCATATCTCAATAAAACATTTTTTATTCCAACAAACTATATATGACAACAACAAAAAAACAGAACCCTTTACAGCTGAACTAATACAAACTTGTTAAACTACTACAAATTTGTGGTATCTACCCCTTCATGTTAACTTATCAAACTCTCTGAAAGACTAATAGTTAAATACATAAATATGACAATCTAAGATTCTGAAACAACAATGGCCAGGTTACTTCACTGTCCAAGGTGCCCACACATCTATCCAGATCATGACATTTTTATCCATACTGACAATATACACAACATTCAATAATGCATGTTGACGATTTTAGTGACAAGTTAGTCTTTAGTCATAACATAATTTACTAGAATTCAAAAGCAGAAGCAAAACTACCTTTACTTTCTTATAAAACCCACACTTGTGTAATTCAGTGAAACAATTTAGGGTTCTACATATAGCAATCAATTACCAAGAATTGTTTATCATATATCTTAGGAATTTCAAAAGAAAAAATCCTCGGTCTCAGTAATTTCTCACAGAATTTCATTTCAAAAATGTTTTGGTAAAAACAATGCATGTGCACTTTATTACTTTGAATTAGAAAAGTACAAGAACAAAAATAAACAGATGACTGTGATCTCACATTTATATCCAACGCAGCAGCCCAATCAGACATTTTTAGAATTTTGTGATTGGCAAATATTAAAACGTTAACTACATAAACATTTTGAAATAGCGGAATTGTTTCGGCTTGTGTGTGTGTGTGTGTGTGTGAGGCAGACACACACACACACAAAGAGAGAGGGAGAGAGAGAGAAGGTAAACTAAAAGTGATTAAACAGTTTCTAGAATATGTAAGCTGGGGCAGCACACATTCAGGCCAATCTCATATAATCCATGTAGCCAATGCTTCATAAGAAGCTTTGACTAACAAAATTACATTTCTTAGTATTCTAAGAGAAGTACAGGCAAGCCATGAACCCACAAGTGGTGTTCTAATCTACAGGAAAGAATACACAACAGTGACTCCCAACCTGAAGGGTATGACTGTCATCACACATTTACAACCAACGCAGCCGGCCAACCAGACTTTTCCAGAATGTCACGATCGGCAATATATTAAAACTTTGGGGGCACAGCACACCATGTGAAAACACATTATGTACGGGAAACACTGTCTGTATCTGTGACAACTATGACATATTTTTAATCTGTATTTACATATTACTGTGGTTAACAGAAACATCCATTTTAATACATTACTGTAACAATGACATTTTGACATTACACACCTTCTCAATGTAGAGCCACTAAAATGTCTTAAGTGTATAAAATTTTAAGAACTTTAAAAGGAGACCTCATATTCCTTCTAGGTTCTAGATTAGAAACCACAGTCTAAGAGAAAACTCTCTCCTAATTGTTAAAAGAAGTAGTTTCAGCTAAGCTACCACCTTTAACCAGGTCTTTCACTTCACAGGTATTAAACGGTCTGAATTATTCTATAGCAACTATTTTAGTCTAAAATTTTTCTTCTCAAATGTTTTAACAGGCCGGGCACAGTGGCTCACGCCTGTAATCCCAGCACTTTGGGAGGCCGAGGCAGGCGGATCACTTTAGGTCAGGAGTTCAAGACCAGCCTGGCCAACATGGTGAAACCCTGTCTCTACTCAAAATACAAAAATTAGCTGGGCATGTGGCAGGAGCCTGTAATTCCAGCTACTCAGGAGGCTGAGGCAGGAGAATCACCTAAACCTGAAAGGCAAAGGTTGCAGTAAGCAGAGATCACACCACCGCACTCCAACCTGGGTGATAGAACATGACTCCATCTCAAAAAAAAAAAGTTGTAACAACAATTCAGGAACTCAGTTAATATCCCAATTTTAGTTTCCAAAAAAGAAAAATACACTAATATACTTTGTACTTTTTTCAAAAGTATTTACTTTGTATATATTTGCTTAATATAATTTGTTAATATAATGAAATTATTTCAGAAAGTTTGAAGACAGAAAAAAATCACCTTTAATCCATGATCTTTTTTTTTTTCTTATTTTTTCAAACACGGTCTAGCTCTGTCACCCAGGCTGAAATGCAGTGGCACAATCACGGCTCGCAGCCTTGATCTTCCAAGCTCAAGCAACTCTCCCACCTAAGCCTCCTGAGTAGCTAGGACTACAGGCACGCACCAACATGCCTGGCTAACTTTAGTATTTTTTTTTTTTGTAGAGACAGGGTTTTGCCATGTTGCCCAGGCTGGTCTTGAACTCCTAGGCTCAAGCCAATTGCCTACCTCGGCCTCCCAAAGTGCTGGGACTACAGGTGTGAGCCACCTGGCCCATGATCTTATTGGTAGACATAGTTTACACAGTTACAGTAATAATGGCCATAACATTTTATATACAACTCTCCCTACGCTTGTAACAGGTATTTTCCATACTTCATATGTATCACTTTATATGTATCATATTTACATGTCTTTATATGTATCACTTTAAATATCTACTTAACATTCTAATGAGTGCATCGGTATATAATAATACGTCACTTAAAGAGTACATTCTGAAAAATGAGTCCTTAGAAAATTTCATCCTTGTATAAACATCATAGAGTGTACATACACAAACCTAGAAGGTACAGGCCAGGGGTCCCCAATCCCTGAGCTGACGAACAGTTCGGGTCTGTGGCCTGTTAGGAACCGGTGGTACAGTAGGAGGTGAGTACAGGCAAGGAAGCATTACTGCTTGAGCTCTGCCTCCTGTCAGATCAGCAGCCGCATTAGATTCTCATAGGAGCACAAACCCTACCATAAACTACGCATGCGAGGGATCTAGGTTGCACGCTCCTTATGAGAATCTAACTCATGCATGATGATCTGAGGTGGAACAGTTTCATCCTGAAACCATCCCCTACATAAATAGGATATACGGTATAACATATTTTTCTTAGGCTACAAGCCTGTATGGTGACTGTACTGAATGCTGGAGGTAACTGTAACACAATGCTAAGTATTCATATGTACCTAAACAGAAAAGGTACAGTAAAAATACAGTACTATCATCTTATGAGGCTGGGCACAGTGGCTCACCCGTGTAATCTCAGGACTTTGGGAGGCCGAGGCAGGTGGATTACCTGAGGTCAGGAGTTCAAGACCAGCCTGGGCAACATGGTGAAACCCCGTCTCTACTAAAATTACAAAATTTAGCTGGGCATGGTGGCACACATGTATCCCAGCTACTCAGGAGGCCGAGGCATGAGAATCGCTTGAACACTGGAGGCTGAAGTTGCAGTGAGATGAGATCACACCACTGCACTCCTGCATGGGTGACAGGGAGACCCCGTCTCAAAAAAATAAAAATAAATAATCTTATGGGACCAGTATCGTATAATGCAGGCCACTGTTAACCAAAATATTGTTATGGAGCACATGACTGTATTTGTGTGTGTGTGTGTGTGTGTGTGTGTGTGTGTGTGTGTGTGTGTGTACATACATATATATGAAAAATACTAGACGGATAAAAATAATAATTGTTATTTTTATTAGGGGATTAATAAAGTAGAGGAAGTAGGGTTAGAGAGAGTTCTCTCTGTATACATTTTCATACATTCTGACCTACCATGCTACTTTTTTAAACTAAAAATTGATTAAAAAACTTAAAATGTAAGTAAAGTACTTAATAATGCTAAATAATAGGTAGATTTAAATGAGAAGTCAAATCATTTGGCCCAACCTCCAATGCAATGTAGGAATCTCTTTAATGTTTATGTTTTCTCAGCATTTTAGAAAAAAGATGTAGCCAAATTTACTATCAGTAAATAGGAGAGTGGTATGAGACAATTCAGAGAAGCTGCTTGTTATATCTCAACCCTTCCTGAAAAAAATCAGTGAATTAAAGCACAAAGGCTGATTAATTCCAGCAAATACATGCCGAGTCCCTGTTGTTTGCTGTATTCTGAGAATGTGAAAGATGATTCTCAAAGAATAAGAGGAGTTCCTATGCTCAAGAAATTTGAGGCAAGACCATTTGCTAAGCTTTAAGTATTCAGAAATGAAAAAGGTATCACTGGAATATAGGTTATTAATATATACAGAGAAACCTTTGTGGGGGCAGAAAAAGAAGAGGGAAAATGATGACTGTGAAGGGATGGAGAAGAGGCTAAAAGGATAATCAATAAATGGTACACTGTGTTTTTGAGGTTTTTTTTTTTTTTTTTAGACAGAGTCTCACACTGTCGTCCGGGTTGGAGTGAAGTGTTGCCATCTCGGCTCACTGCAACCTCTGCTTCCCAGGTTCAAGCAATTCTCCTGCCTCAGCCTCCCGAGTAGCTGGGATTACAGGCGCCCACCACCACAGCCAGAAAATTTTTTGTATTTTTAGTAGAGACGAGGTTTCACTATGTTGGCCAGGCTGGTCTTGAACTCTTGACCCTGTGATCCACCCACCTTGCCCTCCCAAAGTACTGGAATTACAGGCATGAGCCACCGTGCCCAGCCGAGGTTTCTTTTAATATTACTACTTTGGAATACAAATTAAAGCTTTAATTATGTGAAAGACTGCATTATTCAACAATAACTGATAAACGTGACCTGATTAAGATGTTTATACTAATACAGGCTATAAGTTTAAATATTCTTTAAATAATGTAAAGAGATTTTATTTATCTAGAATTTTATTTCATATGTACATGTTAAAAGACAGACCTACTAGTCAGCTTATAAATGTAAATATATGTAAAAAAAGAGGCCGGGCGTGGTGGCTCACACCTGTAATCCCAGCACTTTGGGAGGCTGAGGCAGGTGGATCACCTGAGGTCAGGAGTTCAAGACCATGGCCAACATGTTGAAACCCCGTCTCTACTAAAAATACAAAAAATTAGCCAGGCGTGGTGGCAGGTTCCTGTAATCCCAGCTACTCGGGAGGCTGAGGCAGGAGAATCACTTGAACCCAAGAGGCAGAGGTTGTAGTGAGCCAAGATCACAGCACTGCACTCCAGCCTGGGCAACAAGAGTGAAACTCCATCTCAAAAAATAAAACAAGAAAGGAAAACCTTTCAGAGAAATCTGAAAGAACAGTTCCATCATACATACTGAATTACTAGAAGAGATGATATGCCCCAATTTTTCTATAATTAAAACATTGACTTGTTGACAAAACAGTCAAAATCTTGAGTTAAAAGATTATCCTGATCGTATGAAAGTTTAAAAGCCCATAAAGCAAACTAAATAGATTAACTTGTTAAAAAGCACTCAAGACTAACATGTTATTCTAATAAACAGCATGTGGTATATTATTTGAGGACATTTTGCATGTCCTCAAAAAGGCAATCTGTAACAGACAACCACAAACTGTGCTAAAGCATTAAAGCCTTTTTCAAAGTATATTCCTAATGCAGAAATCTAGAACAAATGGGCTGCAAAAGAATATGTAAAATAAAAGGAATTCCACCAGTTACTATAGCGTGGTAATTATAAAACCTAACGCCCATAGAAAAACAATGCCAGGATGATCACTAACACTTATTTTTAAAACGTTAATCTGTCTTCACAACATTGTTATCACTCCTCAAAAATTCATATAATTGGGCCTTCTTTAAAAACCCTAAAGCCACTCTGTATCTTCCCAATAAGCCATCCAATGACCTTTAGAGAACCTCTCAACCATCAGTCATAGTGTTACATTCCTTTACCTCAAGATCATATTCACCTCGTCCCTAAAACTAGACGTAAGAATCCTAATTCTCTTGGTATAAGTCTTTCGCAATGTTTAAAAAAAAGAACTCAAAATATACGTAAAACCCTTATAAGCACTCCAACTAAGCAGACAGTATTACTCGCATTTGACAAATGTAAAAACAGAAATCTACTGCATAACAGCATAACCCTAGCAGTTGAGAGTAATAAATCTACACTCACTCTGATTACTCGACTGGAATTAAAACTAATTCTTTTCGGTATCCTACATTTTAAGAAATGTATTAAAAAGGCAATAAAACCTCATCAAAAGCCAAAATATACTGCATATTTCTAAATATCACACTATTCTGCAATATTTTAAGGCAGAAGCCACAGAGATTGAAGCTTAAAAAAAATGAGAATCCTTAAGAATGAAACTAGGGGCTGGGCACGGTGGCTCACCTCTGTAATCCCAGCACTTTGGAAGGCCAAAGATGGTGGATCACTTGAGGTCAGGAGTTGGAGACCAGCCTGGCCAACATGGTGAAACCCTGTCTCTACTCAAAATACAAAAATTAGCTGGGCGAGGTGGCAGGCGCCTATAATCCCAGCTATTCGGGAGGCTGAGTCAGGAGAATCACTTGAACTGGGAAGGTGGTGGTTGCAGTAAGCCAAGATCACGCCACTACACTCCAGCCTGGGTGACAGAGCAACTCTATCTCATAAAAAAAAAAAAAAAAGAATGAAACTAAAGAATATTGGCCACAATTAAGACACAACAAGCAATATTGTACTATAGGTACTACAAACAAGTATTTTAATGGCTCAAAGTTTTTTTTCAACTTCGAAACAATCTAAATGTTGCAAAAGCTTCTTTCTAACACTCTCAGACTAAACTTGTTTTTTTCTTGTGGATCAGTAAAACACAAAGAGGAGTGGTTGGTAATGGGGTTCAAACCACAGAACATTCTAATGGAAAACAGACTACTACTGAGGAAAAATCAGACTACAGTTTAATTTCATAATATAAGATATTTACATACCAGCACAGAATATCCCTGGGACTTCACTCCTGATTATTATGGTCCGTACTTTCTTATCAGATTTCAAAGCATCCACAGCTTTTGATAGCTAAACAGAAATAGGAAGCATATGAGGGAAAAGAGAAAAATAAAATTTTACATTGATGACAATAATGTATCTTAATATTAGAAGCAAACAGTTTAATCTTTACACTCACCATTTTTATAAGATTTTTACTGAGTGCATTTTTGCCATAAGCTCTGTTTATTCCAAGCACCACAATTCCTAGTTAAAGGGGAAAAAAAGTACAAGCACTTGAGTGAGCGAGGCATTCAGAGAACAAATTCTACATCACACATCTAGCTAACTTCGAACTTAACAAATCAAAGAAATTCAGGATATCACATTCCCTTCCACTGATCTCTTCTTAAGCACCAAGGTAATTTGCAACATTTTGGTAAATTTTATATCACTAACTCAAACTAGAGGGAAGACCACACTTACCGGTGAAAATTTTAAGTTAAAGGATACTATTTAAAATGTGGTTTCATCATCTTCAAGTAGATACAGAAGTAACAGCTAATAAACCTTGTTACATGCAGGTATTACAGCATCTGCTTTTTCTAGGATGCCAGTTCTAAATATCTCAATTTTTTTTTTTTTGTTCATACTACATAGTTTTTAGTAATTCTATGCCAGGTTTCTCTCCTGATTTCTGTCTGATACACTTAACCAGAGGGCACTTCCATTTAGATGTCCAACAAGTACTTTCAACTCAACCTATATAAAACAAAGTTCATTATCTCTCCCACAAACCCAGCTGTCACTCCTAACTGCCCCATTTTTTAAACCAAAAACCATCATCTAAACCCAGCCTCCCATTCCTTCCAGTTACCAATTTTCTAAAAACAATACTAAGCATAGAATTCACCCCCTACTTAAAATCCTTTCATTATTTATTTCAAAATATGCAACTTCAAAGATCTTAATTTGATATTCAAAGTTCTGCACAACCTCTACTAACCTTCTTGTTCCTGGAGTAGACAAATTTTCACTGTGTATCAGAAATACCTTCCACTGAGTCAGGGTGGGTATGGTTCTTGTTTGCAACTGAGTTAAACTGAAGACAACAAAATGTACACATGCCTTCGCTGTGCAAGAAACTGTGCAGAATCATTTTTTAAAGTATAAAAATGAACTTCTGCTCACAAAAGAGTAAATCTGCAAGAATGCCAAATGCTCTCAGTACAGAGAAAAGCATGAAGGACTGCTATCTGACAGGATCTGTATTAAAAAGCTGCATGACTTTAGGGAGGTCCCAATACTACTGACAACAGCTACCACCGGTAGGCCTCAGGCACTGCTCCAGCTGCTTTAAGCGAATTAACTCACATAATCCCCAACACAACCCAAGAGGTGGGCACTATTTTTATCCTTAGTTAACAGATAAAGAAATGGAGACTTGGAGAGGTGAAGTAACTTCCTTCAGCTATTAAGTGCTAATCTAACTCTGTATTTGAATAAAACTGTGTTACACTGTTCAAGCTTCAGTTTCCTCAGGAAGAAAATCAAGCAGCTAAGACTAGATGTGTCCATTCATTCAAACATACTGAGGATGTACTATACTGATCAGCAGCCAAGGAACTAGAGTCTAGGAGAGAAATACAAACATTAATAATCACAGAAATCATTAATAACCATAAATGTCATTAATAACGAATTCAAACTGCTTTACAAGCTTTAAGTGGTGCCACAGTAACTTGTAACCAGAACTGATAATGGTCTAGGGCAAAAGGAGATGGATAGGGAAAGCTTACCCCAGACAGTGGAGGTTAGAAGGATGAGTAGGAGTTAAGGTGAGAGGGAAGGAGAGGGGCTGACCGCCAGGCAGAGAAAACAGGAAAAGCATAAACTAGTCACGGTCCCATTGAATGTCCTGTCACCTACAAGGCGAAGAGAGTGACCAATGAAAGTAAACAGGTGAGCACAGGCCAGAAATATCCTTACAGACCTGCTGAAAAGTCTGTTCTTCATCCTAAGAACCACTGAAGGAGTTTACGTAGGTATAAACATACACACATGCACATATAAAACTGGAGGGGGAACAGTTTCTATATTTGAAGATCATACCAGAAGTAGATAGGGGTGGGAACTTCAAGACACAACTGGAGTCCAATCAACAGATAACAGGTCTGGCTGAGATAGGTAGTGGTAGAAATAAAGGAAAGTGAAAGGATTCAAGAACCATTCAAAATTTTAAATGAGTTAATGATGCCTAGACAGAGGACTGATTTAACTGGAAGAAAGTGTTAAGGAGTATTAACCAGGTTTCTGGCTTCAGCAATTGGATGAAAGAAGATGACATTTAATGAGACAAAATCATAAAAAATACCGTGGTGAGGGTGGAGGGGAGTAAAGCTCATGAGTTCCTTTTTGAATTAAAGTGAATCTGAAGTGCCTTTCAGACATCCAAGCTGACACCACTTCCAAGGGCTAAGAATGCAGGCTCTAAGGTGTGATTGCTGGGGATGAAATCCCAGTCTGCCGCTTACTAGCTATTGGGCAAGTTACTTAACCTCTCTGATCCTCAGTTTCTTACTCTATGAAGATACTAACAGTTCCACACTCCATGGGACTGTATTAGAATCAAATGATATGATAGATGTAAAACTTACAACATGAGCACCCAATTATCCTCCCTTCTAGCATGAACACTTCTCATGCAATAAGTATTAAAGTTTCACCATAATTTCTGCTAGATAGGATACTGCTAACATTATTACTGAACTGTAAAGTGCCATGAAAATGTTTCTATCACAGTCAATTCCAGCAGTTTTGGTCACATATTTGAGACTTGATGTTTTGAGTACTTCCACTTCAAAAAGCTAGAAATCAGTTCTGCAATCTGAAATGAAGTATCTAATATGTAACAACTGTACCATCAAATGTATCTGTAGGCTTTTGGTACTCTAAAATGGAATAAAACCTTAGCTTTTATTCAGCAAAGTCTAAACTTTTTTGTTTTATAACTGTCTCACTTTAATTCACAACTCAATCACTTCTCAAGAACTCAATTATCATGCATCCTCCTCACATAACCTAGACAAAAGTTTACCAACTCAGAAAAGCTTAGGCATTCACAGGCCAACCTTAATTTTCCTGACTTTTCACAAAACATACAAAAATCTTCAGTGAATCTGTAACAAGGTCACATCACAGCATTAATCCTGCTCTATAAAGCTCACACAACTGAAAGACGAATGTAACAACTTTATCCCGCTCTATAAAGCTCACACAACTGAAAGACGAATGTAACAACTTTGTTGAGACTTTAAAAAGAAACAGAAATACATTTTGCTTAAACAAAATTGAAAAAACACACTCAAAGTGAAAGTCCTCCTTCCCTAGAATCAACTCATTCCCCTCCCCAGAGGAAGCCACAGTTATCACAGTTACATGTAATGTAACCTTCCAGAAAATGTTCAACATATTTACATACAGAAACAGAGTTGTATATTACCATTTGGCTTGTTGTTGCTATTTTACATAAATGGATCATATGTTCTGTTGGTGCTATTCTATATAAATAGGTTCATACATATTTCTTTCTTTTTTTTTTTTAAAGAGACAAGGTCTTGTTGTGTCACCCAGACTGGAGTGCAGCGGCTCCATCACAGCTCACTGCAGCCTCAAAGTCCTGGGCTCAAGTAATCCTCCCGTCTCAGCCTCCTGAGTAACTGGGACTACAGGCAGGCGCTACCACGCCCAGCTGGATTCACCAATTTTCTGAACTAAAGTTGAGTTAATTAACTAAAGTTCTCAATGAAACTCAACTAAAGGTCTCAATGGAGCTAGAGACCATTATTTTACATGAAGTAATTCAGGAATGGAAAACCAAACACCATAAGTTCTCACTCAGAACTGGGAGCTAAGCTATGGGTACACCAAGGCAAAACAGTGGTGTAACAGACATTGGAGAGTCATAAGGGGGCAGGGTGGGAAGGTTGAGGGATTTTAAAAAACTACATATTGGGTACAATGTACACTACTCCAGTGATAGGTACACTAAAATCTGAGACTTGACTACCAGACAATTCATCCACTTGTAACCAAAAACCACTTGTACCCCAAAAGCTACTAAAATAAAATAAACAAGGGCATTACATGATAAAAACGGGGTCATTTATCCAATAAGACATAATAATCCTAAATATGTATGCACCAAACAATAGTACATCAAATTATGTGAGTTAAAAACTGATAGTGCAAGGAGAAACAAATCTACTATTATAGTTGCAGATTTTAACTTACTTCTATCAGTAATTGACAGATCCAACAGGCAGAAAATCGTAAGAGTATAGTTGAATTGAGCACCACCATCAATCAACTAGATCTAACTGAACAGTAGAGCCAACTGCATATAAAATTCTTTATTTGCAAAAGGCACAATTTTGTACATAGAAAATAGTAAGAAATCCACTTTAAAAAAACTATTAGGAACAAACTAACAAGTTCAGCAAAGTTGTATGATACAAGCCAATATACAAAAACCAATTTATTTTGTAATTTCTATACAATAGCAATGAGCAATCTGAAAGTGAAATTAAGAAAAATCTATTTAAATTCAAAAAGAATATTTTGGGATAAATTTAACTAAAGTAGTGTAAAACCTATATACTGTAGACTGAAAACTACAAAACACTGTTGAATAGAAAAATATATCATGATCATGGATTGAAAAAATTAACACTGTTAAGATGGCAATACTCCCCAAATTAATCTACCTATTCAACACAATCCCTATCAAAATCCCAACTTTTTTTGCAGAAATTCACAAGCTGATCCTAAAATTCACGTGGTAATACAAGAGTTCCATAATAGCCAAAACACTCCTGAAAAAGAACAAAGTTGGAGAAGTCATGCTATCCAATTTCAAATTTCACTACACAGCTATAGTAATCAGTTTGGTACTAGCATAAGGATAGATACATAGATCAATGGAATAGACTTGAATATCCAGAAGTAATCCCTTATATTTACGGTCAATTAATTTTCAAAAAGGGTACCAAGACAACTCAACGGTGAAAGACTCATCTTTCCACAAATGGTGCTGAGACAACTACATAGCCACAAGTAAAGGAATGAAGTTAGACCTCTTACTACACACCATATATAAAAATTAACTCAAAATTGGATCATAGTCACAGATGAACATAACAGTGAAAACCATAAAACTCACACAAGAAAACATAAGTGTAAATCTTTGTAAACTTGGGTTAGGCAACAGTTTCTTAGATATAATCTAAGGCATAGCTACAAAAAGAACAAATAGAGAAATTGAACTACATGAAAATTAAAAACACTAGTTCTTCAAAATATACCATCAAGAAAGTCAAAAGACAACCCAGAGAATGGGAGAAAATATTTGCAAACTATCCATCTGACAAGAGACTTGTATCCAGTCTCAACAATAAAAAGACAACTCTCATGCCTCAACAATAAAAAGATAATCCAATTTAAAAAGTGGCAAAGAGGCCAGGCGCAGTGGCTCACACCTGTAATCCCAGCACTCTGGGAGGCTGAGGCAGGCACATCACGAGGTCAAGAGATCAAGACCATCCTGGCCAACACAGTGAAACCCTTAGCTAGGCAGGGTGGCGGGCGCCGTGCGGGCGCCTGTAATCCCAGCTACTTAGGAGGCTGAGGCAGGAGAATCCCTTGAACCCGGCAGGCGGAGTTTGCAGTGTGCCGAGATCGCACCACTGCACTCCAGTCTGGGAGACAGAGTGAGATTGTCTCAAAAAAAATTTTTTTAAATAAAAAATAAAATAAAAAAGTGGCAAAGGATATGAGTAGACATTTCTCCAAATGTATGCACATGGCCAATATGTACACGAAAAAATGTTCCAACAGGGAGTTGAACCTGATCTCAAGCTCTCCTACAACAGAGCCCCATCATGGTAGTCCTTTTGAATAGTATTCCTCAACATCTTTTAAAAAAGAAAAAAAAAAAAAAGATGTACAACATCACTAGCCATGAGGGAAAACCAAATCAAATCACAAAAACTTACCATTTCCCACCCACTAGGGTGGCTAATAAAAGAACAATACCACGTGTTGCCAAGATGTGGAGAAACTGGAGCTCTCATGCTTTGCTAGTGAGCATATAAAATGCAGACGCTTTAGAAAACAGTTTAGCAGTTCCACAAAATGTTAATCATTGAATTACCATAGGACCCAGCAATCCCACTCCTATGTGAAAATATAAAGATGACCACAAAAGCTTATACTAATATATGAATGTTCTAAGCAGCATGGTTCACATTATCCAAAAAATGGAAACAATCCAAATATACATCAGTAACGAATAGACAAACAAAATGCGGTATATCCATACAATGAATATTACTTGGCCATTAAAAGCATAGAAGTGCTAGTTCAAGCTACAACAAGGATGAGCCTTGAAAATATAATGATACGTGAAGGAAGCCACAAAAACACCACTTATTATACTATTCTTTTTTTTTTTTTTTTTTTTTTGAGACGGAGTCTCGCTCTGTAGCCCAGGCTGGAGTGCAGTGGCCGGATCTCAGCTCACTGCAAGCTCCGCCTCCCGGGTTCACGCCATTCTCCAGCCTCAGCCTCTCGAGTAGCTGGGACTACAGGCGTCCGCCACCTCGCCCGGCTAGTTTTTTGTATTTCTTAGTAGAGACGGGGTTTCACCGTGTTATCCAGGATGGTCTCGATCTCCTGACCTCGTGATCCATCCGTCTCGGCCTCCCAAAGTGCTGGGATTACAGGCTTGAGCCACCGCGCCCGGCCTATTATACTATTCTTTTATAGACAAATCTATTGATACAAAAAGTAGATAAATGAAGGTTTTTTTAAGGCTGGAGGGATAAGGCGGGGAGTAGGCAGTGACTGCTAAAGACTACAGGGTTTATTTTTGAGTTGATAAATGTTCTAAAATTGGCTTGTATTGACAAAGCATAACTGTGAATATACTAAAAACAACTCTACATTTTGAATTTTATGGTATATGATTTAAATCTCAATGTAGATGAGATTAAATCTTAATCTTAAAGATTTAAAAATACATACATTGTATCTCAATACATATATTTACTGAGATATAATTTACATACCATAAAATATATAAAAATATTATTTTTTAAACATGAAAAAAAACATATGAAAGGAATCAACTTGTTAAATAAGAAAAGGCAGTAGATACAGAAAGACCTGCTACCTCTGCTGCAGTCCACTTGACAAGCTTGGACAAGGATGCTGTGGGTAAAGAAGCACATGGAAAGGTTTCAGACACGGGAAGACCGGATGACAATCTAGATGTGAAAGAGGAGGAAGAAGCAGGTATCAAGGAGGATCTGCACTATGCAAGTGCTTGTTTGCTCTATTTCTGCCAGAAGCTGTTCTGACATGGTTCACAAAGATGATCTTGAAATGGTTCATAATTATGCCAAATTGCAGGAAGGCTGGTAGGGGAAGGAGGGGAGTCATTCCAGAAAGTGTGTGCAAAAGCTACACACAGAAAAGAACAGGAAAAGGCAGAGCTCAGATCCAGTGGCAGAGAGATAGACTATGAGACGTCTGACGGATAAGAAGGCCCTGCAGGCAACGGCGAGCCTTTGGAGGTGTTTAACTGAGCAGATTCATGGTTTTTGGCCTTGAAAAAAAGGTAACTCCATCACCCCGGGACGAGAAAGTGGGAAAGAGAACGCTTGGAAACCAGGTGACCTATGAAGAAGGCTGTTGCAGGAGAGACCTCTGTAAGCCATGACCAGGACTCCTGCTCTAAAACTGAGTAGGATGGACAACAATGCAGAAATAACCACTAAAGAAATTTGGTGTTCAGGCGCAGTGGCTCACGCCTGTAATCCTAACACTTTGGGAGGCCGAGACGTGTGGATCACCTGAGGTCAGAAGTTCGAGACCAACCTGGCCAACATGGCAAAACCCCATCTCTACTAAAAATACAAAAAAATTAGCCAGACGTGGTGGCGGGCACCTGTAATCCCAGCTACTCGGGAGGCTGAGACAGGAGTATCGCTTGAACTCGGGAGGCAGAGGTTGCAGTGAGCTGAGATTCCACCATTGTACTCCAGCCTGGGCGACAAGAGTGAAGCTCCATCTCAAAAAAAAAAAAAAAAGAAAGAAAGAAAAGAAAAGGAAATTGGGTTGTAGAGCTATGCCTCCCACAACAAATTACAAATGTGGAGCCCAGATAACAGATGGGACCTGGTGTATTCCGCACTACGTGCCCCACCCACCTAAAGTGCTACATGCTGTTCGGCGCTTCTGTGACTAGGAGAGTTATCCTGTTCCTTAGAGGCTGCTGAGAGCACCAAATTTTGGACCCATCTCAAAGAGAAACAAAGGCACCCAGGAAACTCCTTCACCTGTAGTACCCTTGACCTGTTTTTCTTTGCACTGCTTATTGCTGGTTCAACAGTAAAGCAAAGCAAAGCATAAGTAATGTTAGCCAAGCCTGAGTCGTCATTCTTGCCAATTCTCAAAGGAGGCGGGGTCAACTTTAAGAAACCATGATGTATGTCCTATCTCATCAGGAAATGAAGGCTAAAGAAAAAAAAAGAAACCAGGACGTCCGAAAAACATCTTCGTGTATTATCTTTTATCTGATATTCTCTCTTCAAATCCTAACTTAAAGTCTTTCCAGACATTTTGCACAAATATTCCTTTAATTGCATTCAAGTCATAATGACCAAAATAATAGAATATGATGCATATTAGTAGCTGTACTTGCAATCCCTTTATATCTAACATATTGTTGGTACACTTAATGGAAGTGAAGTCCCAGCATGACTAAGCTTACCCAAAAGATGGTGGCATTCAGGCTCTAATCACCTCAGTGCCAGTCTAGGCTTCCAGCTGAATTTCTTACTATTCTGCTTATGCCACACTACTGCCACACTTGCCTTATGTTACGTCCCAAATACACCACACATGTTCACATCTCCATGCTTTTGACCATGTTCTTGTCTCTGTCTGGAATAATAAGTAAGGAATAAAGTAATTCATCAAACTCCTGAAGCACTGCTATGGGCTAGTGGCAATTTATATTAACGATCTCATCTCACCTTCATAACAAACCTATAAAGTTGGTATTATTTTTCCTGTTTTACACGTGAGATAAGTCTGCCCAAGAACCCTCACAAATGGCGAAATCCACTGCCTATTAAAGAATGCCTTGGAACCCCTTTCATATGGCGAAACCCTGCAGGTATTACAGCCCTTTCCTCCTACCATGCCTTGAAAGTTCACACAGCCTAATAATCAGGATCTGCTTCACTATACTAAAAGCAATCATGACTTACACGCTTTTCACTTCTGCTTAACAGATTATAGGTGCTCAACAAATGCATGTCAAAATTAAAAGACTGGTCCTCTGGCTTAACCCGGGTAAACTGCCGTTCCACCCTTCACGACCCTTTTAGCTTTTCCCTGCACTGGCAGCGAAAGGAACTGAGCTTTAACAGTATTCCCTAGAAATGTCAGCCTCCTTCAAAGCCTTCAACCCTCTGTATTGTATTGCTAATGATGTCTCCTCCCGCAGTAGGTAGGTAGCTCAAGGGCAAGATCCATACCACCCACATTCTTATCGCCAGAGCTGAGGAAAATAAAAAGTGCTCAAAATTGTTTAAATGCAGTGGAACAGTCCCTCAAGACTAACTTTCTAGGAGAAAATGAACAAGAAGAAAAATTGTTCCAGCTGAGCAGCTTCAAATTTAAGACTCTCCGTAATAATAAAAGGCAGTTTCACTGCAGCTTTTACAACTCCACCACTAATAGCTGAGTTTACAGAAAGCCATTACACAGCAAGAATAAAGACTGGTAGCAAGGATTAAATACCCAGGGTATATATTGACCTTGGCTTGTCTGGAGCGGAGGGCGTAAGCTGCACTTCTGTTTGCCGCGCTGAATGCGGTCACTTTACAGGTAAGCTGCTCTGGAGTACACGTTTAGGTTATTAAAAGCAAGAAATAGGTGCACAAGGAAACTGCCACGCTGGGTGAGGGGGGAGGTGAGGGAGGGGAGGGACGGTGCGCCTGCCCGACCTCGACCCCGCGTCCAGCCGGCGGACTGCACCTTTTGCCCGTCCTGAGGGCGAGCGGCCGCCCGCTGCCCCGCGCCTGCCCCGCGTTCGCACCTCACCTCGGTTCTCCTCCTCCAGGTGCCGCACCCGCAGCTCGTCCTCGGTCTTCATCTCAGAGCTGTAGCCCCTTTTCGGGGCGGGACCACCAGCCGCAGGCACCCAGCCCTGAGCCCAGATCGCCGGGCCCACCCGCAGGCCTGCCAACGAGCTGGGCAGCCTCAATCCCGGGCACAGCCGCGCACTGCAAGCGGCCACCAGGCGAGCACCGCCAGCATGCAGGGCGCCCAAGGCCCCAGGTGCCGCCGCCACCGCGGCCGCCATGTTGTCTGTTTACGGCGTGGGCCTGCGACTGCCGCTCCGCCCCCGCCCGGCGCCGACCTGCAGCGCGCACGCGCACGGCGTCCCGACCCGCAGCCTCGCTCCGGCCTGGCCCGGCCCTCCGGAGCCGTGTTCCCGCCCCTCACCGCCCCGCCGAGGCCCCGTGACCCGAGGCCTTGCCCCATTTTCCGCGCGAGGTTGGATGGTTTGTCCAACACAGAAGGAAAGAAAGTAGTGTCCGAGGCTATGGAATAGTTCAGGGAAGCCTCTTCTATAAGAACTATCCGGAGGGAATTGTCTCCCCGTACTCCCTGGACCAAGCCCTGCTGTCCTGTAAGTAAGGTGCAAAAGTGAACAAAAAAAGTTTTGTCTCCTCCAGTTGGCTGAAAGTGAGGCAGCCCGTCGTGGGACACTGCCTTACTTATGGCTCTCAGGTTGTCGGTTCTAATTGGTGGGTTTAGAGCAAGCAGGCACAAGATCCATGGAGTCACCCTGTCGCTGTGAGATGGTCACCGGAGCCCATCTACACAGTCCATGTGCGTTAGGGAGGTCAACGGGTGAGTCAAACAGGCTGCATTTACCTGTCCCATAGGGAGATGGTCACCAGGAAGCAGTTGCATTAGGCAGATATCTGGGTGGATCACGTTGAAGAACTGGGAAGAAGCAGAGAACTAGTAACTGTGTCAAAGGTAATTGACCCCTGCTTCTCATATGAGAAAGTTAAACATTCAAAATGGATGCCAAGGCAAAATAAAATTGTGAGAATTCACTCTACTAGTGATGGCAGCAGCTGCTCCCGACGGCCTGCTGCTGCAGCGGGGAGGCATGGCCAGGGCTGCATGCTCTCTGGCAGGAGCCAGGGACAAGCAGGAGACCCACCCCTTCTGAGTTGGGGTGGGAGCTCCCTGGGTGCCTCTGAGCACAGCTGCAGATTGGGGCCTCCTGCTCCACAGAGCAGGCAGGAGCACCACCCACAGTGTGGCTGCAGATCTGAGCCTCCCTGTGCTATTGAGGGGCCAGGAGCAGGCAAAAGCCCTGCCCTCCTGGGGGCAGCTGCAGCCACCCAAACCACGGCTGCAGCCCCAGGCATCCCTGCACTCTTGGGGGCCCAGGAAGGCCCTGCATGCCACTGCAGGCTCAAAAGTGCCTGCTCCTGCTGCCTGGCTTCTCCTTGCTGTTGGCACCTGCTCCATTCTTGGAGCAAAGTTGAGGCTGAACCCAGGCACCATGAATGGCAGTGGGAGGCAGACAGACTCCTGGGCAGAGGGTGTGGGTCCCCAGTGAGGCCCCAACTTCTGACCAAGGAGGGCCTGAAGGCTGGGGGTCAGGCTGTCAGCCCCATGAACCAGAGTAGGAACTTGTGGTGCCTTTTCCAAGGCTGCCCATGGCTGCCCCTGGACCAATCAGCAGCAGGCACTTGCTCCCCTCTGAGGCTCATAAAATCCCCAACTCAGCCAGAGCTGAGCAGGCAATGGGACAGCCAGCTGCAGAGAGGAGCTACCCTCTCAGCTGAGAGCTTCAGAGACTTGCAGAGATGTCAGAACTACCGGCTTCAGAGAGGAGTGACCCTCTCCAGGGCCTCCTCTCTGTTAGGAGCTGGGCAGATGTTAGGACAACCAGCTGCAGAAAGAAGCTGCCCTCTCCAGGGCCTCCTCTCTCCTAGGAGCTGGACAGACGTCAGGATGACCTGCCTACAGAGAGGAGCTATCCACTACAATCTCCTTTGAGCTGTTTTAACACGCGGTAAAGCTCCTCTTTGTCTTGTTCACCCTCTACCTGTCTGCATACCTCATTCTTCCCAGACACAGGACAAGAACTCTGGCAAAGGTGCCACCAGCCACAGAGGTTTCTGGCCAGGAAATCGACACCCCAAAGGTCCCATAACACTAGGAAACTCAGAACTGTATTTACAGATCAACCATTGCAATTATTGCAATTATGTAATTACTATTTATTAGTATTGGTCTCCAGTTGTTTTGATATCTTTATGTGGGTTCATCAATAGATTGTAAATTTAAAGAAAGCTATTATACAGAGCTCCTGACAGTGCTATTTAAAATAATATAGCTTCAGATAATACTGATAATTGACTAGGACAACTGCAGAAAGACAATCGTAGATTGTTTGGGTTATAGAAGAAAACAAAGGACCACCCATTATTTCTAAGGGCATTGAGCCTGATAGAAAAAATGCAACATAGAGGACTATCCCCTTCCCTGTTATTTGGGACTCTCGTCCTTATTTACAGTAGTCATGCAGATATCTCAGGTCTGTGACCAAGGTTGATTCTAAAAATTAATGCAACTGATGAACATCGCCATGACTATCACAACCTGCCAAGAACGACAACTAATAGCAAACTGCCAAATACCAGGAATTTAACAAATTCCAAATCAAATCGACATGGCTTTGGATCCCTGCTCTATTGCTCCACTTTGAGACATCAGTGAGTTATTTAAATATTTCATGCTTCCACTTCTTCATCTACAGTATAGCTAATAGGTCTATTTCACCTTATGAATTCTTTTTTTTTTTCTTTTCAGACAGAGTCTCACTCTGTCACCCAGGCTGGAGGGCAGTGGCATGATCTCACCTTCCGGATTCAAGTGATTCTCCTGCCTCAGCCTCCCGAGTAGCTGGGACTATGGGCACGCACCACCATGCCCAGCTAATTTTCGTTTTTTTTTTTTTTTTTTTTTTTTTGTGGAAACAAGGTTTTGTCACATTGGCCAGGTTTGTTTCAAACTCCTGACCTCAGGTGATCCACCTGCCTCAACCTCCCAAAGTGCTGAGATTACAGTCGTGAGCCACCATGCTCAGCTGAATTCTTTATCTTCAGTTCCTTCACCTATAAAACGAGAATAATTATGCCCATTTATTGGGTTGATAAGTATGTAAAACCCTTGGCATCAAGAAAGGAATAGGAATAGCATAGAAATATTAGCTACCATTTACCAACTTCCTTCTCAGTCTGTTTAAGAAGGCAATTCAGTATCTTATTTAATGTTCAGGAAACTTTCACATTGGTATTACTATCCCCATTTTTATAGATGAGGAAACTGAGATTGAATTACTTACCAAAGCCTGCATCTGGGAAGCCATGGAGCTGGAATTCAAATCCTGATACGTCTGACCCCAGAGCCTATGTTCTTTCTCTTTTTTAAAAATCTTTTAATTTTTTTTTTCTTTACTAGAAACAAGGGTGTCACTGTGTTGCCCAGGCTGGTTTTGAACTTGGGCTCAAGCCGTACTTCTGCCTGAGCCTCCCAAAGTGCTGGATTATGTGTGTGAGCCAGGGGGCCCAGCCGAAGTCCATATTCTTAATTACTAGTTAGAACAGCCTTTCAATAAATGTTAAGGCACTCAATAAAATGGCATGACCTCTGGAATTCCTTTCTACTTTTCAATGAAAGGTTGTCAAGTATGGAACAGGAATAATGAGTATCAGTTTGGGAAAAGGTGGGTAGGGCTTGTTTTCTGAAATGAAAAGAGTATAGCCAGGTGTGGTGGTGTGCACTGGGAGGTTGAAGCAGGAGAATTGCTTGAGCCCAGGGTTCCAGGTCAATCTGGGCAACATAGCAAGACTCTGCCACTGAAAAAAAACAAAACAAAAAAAAAAAGAAATGACAAGAGTGAAAGAGTGGAAAAGCTGGAGTGTTCAGAGTACTACACTCACTAATCTCCTGATCTGCTTCTACTTCTTCTACATCCAGCAGAACTGTGAGGCAAACAAACCTCCTTTCTTTAGAAACTACCCAGCCTCAGGTATTCTTTTATAGCAATGCAAAATGGACTAAGACAAGGACCAAATATTGCTTTCTTAGTATATCACGATATCATAAGCCCCATGGTGGCCTTTCACTCCAAAAGGTCTTTTCCTACCTAGTCTGAGTACTTATCTCCAAATGGAGGGATTGGATGTCAAATCCAGAAAATCCAATCTCTAGAGCCTTGAAGGGATCCAGTAAGCCTCACCCAAGGACACTACCCCCAGGGAAAAGGTGTGTTTGGAGACACCCTCTCTCGCTCTGCCCTGCAGACTCCTTGGCCGACACTGCAATCCGCCCCCACCGAGGTTATTGTAGGTCTCATTTTAGGTAGCAAGCATGTGTGCCTGTGAGCTCCATGACCTCTGGAGAAGAGCAGGCATTATACAGACAAGTAAAGAGAGGCGTAAGTTACTGAAAGTTACCTAGCTAATAAATTACAAAGCTGGAACTCAAACACTGTACTCCAAAAAACTGAGTTCTTAATCACAACTTTCTTTCGTTTGCTTTTCCTAATTGATTGTAAGGGCTTCATGTTCCCCACCACTACTCTGACCCCCATCAGTAGGGAGTTTTATCAAGCTCTTCTGTTACAATTTCATTTGGAAATTTCACCCTTTACATTGGATCCTGCATGATCATGATTTCCCAGATACTGCTTCTTCCCCCTGACAATTCCATAGTTGCTGATTGTGTATACGTGCATACATGCAAATATACAAACACATGCACCATGCCCTGAAAATACAAACCTTCATCATCTCAGGATGAGAGGGATGGGGAGACTGGGGGATGAGATCAAAAAGGTACATGGCATCTTTTGGGGATGATAAGGATGTCCTAAGTTGATTGTATGATGGTTGCATGAACTCTGAGAATATACTAACAACCATTTACTTGTACATGTTAAATGGGGGGATTGCTTGGCATGTGAATAATACTTCAATAAAGCTGCTGCAAAACTCAGGAGATGGGATTTGGGATCCTTGAAGAGATGATTGATTGAGTGTCTGAGACAGAGAAAAACACTAAGTGAGATCAGAATATCTCCCTGTGCCAGAAAACACTGAGATGCTGCACAATTGACAGAAATGTGAAAGGCCACGGCTCGGAAGGGTTTCTACTGGCCTAGCCTGGGGCAGTTAGAGCATTGAAGAGACCCATGCTAGTAATTGATACAAACATTTAGCATTTTCTAAAGATATCAGTGAATAATTAAGTAAATGGATGGCAGATGGTAGAAGCCAGTTTCTCCCTGTTGGTATGGCAGAATACAGATAAGCAAGGGAAGGAGGACAGGATGATCTGTGTGATAAGGGGTTAGCACTGGGAACATCAGTGTGAACTCATGTTTAGTTTAATATAGATATAGATGGACACACGTAGAAACACCTATAGATAAGTATATGTACACACGTGAGTATACACACATCTCCTGCTCTGTCAACTAAGATGAACTAGAAGCAATAACACACCGGCAACAATGAGCACACCTAGTGTCAGATCTTGGTTTCTAATACCATCCTCCACTTAAAAAAAAGAATTCGCCATTGATTCTTGGAGAAACAGTTGACTCTAGGACTGGGGCAGGAAATATACAAGATGAGTCTGAAGGATGTTGTCGGGCCAGAAAATAAGAAAGTGTTCAAAATAACCCCAAAATGATGGGCATATGTCAAAGAGATGCAGGAACCAACTGAGAGAGTTCCCAGTGGCCATAGCTGGAACAAGACGAACAATAAAATAAAGTGGCATAGCATGATATCCAAAAGCATCAAATAAATATCCATGAATCCATACTGACACAAATAAATGATTGAATAATTAAATGAGAGAGAAGAGACCAAACTCCCAAGCAGAAGAATTTCCAATAATTCACGCAGATACTCTGCCCTACCTGAGGAAGGCGTCAAAGATAAACAAAGCCAACGGTAGTTAAAGTAGTAAGGACAGATATTAATCAGTGATATACTATTGTAATAACGTAATACGATATTCTTGTCTGCTTTCAGCAGGTCTAGGATAAGAATTGTCCGTAAAATTTTAAGTCTAAGATCAAGAGGCCCACCCTATTGCTTTTAACCCTCTTAGTTGTAAGGTAGGTGGTATCTCCCTCCTACCCTTCCAAACAGGTAAAAAGAATACCTGCTCTATCAGGGTATAACTAGACATCTTTTGTCTTAGCCCCCTCCTGTTTATAGTCTGTGCATTCATTGTGCCTTGTTGCTTAAGCACTTGTCTAGTGGATGAGAATTTTATTCTCTCCTCTAAATCAGCCATCCTTCTATGGAGTAAAGGGTACTGAAGAGGGTGTATCAGTCAGCTCGGGCTGCCATAACAAATACCACACACTGGGCAGTTTAAACAATAGACATTTATTTCCTCAAAGTTCTGGAAGCTGTAAGTTCGAGATCAAGATGTCAGCAGGGCTGGTTCCCTCTGAGGTCTCTCTCTTTGGCTTGCAGATGGCATCTTCTTCCTGTGTTCTCACGTGGCCTTTCCTCTGTGCGTGCACATCCCTGGTATGTCTTCTCCTTATAAGACCATCTTTCCAACTCCTTTTTCAGTAAACGGTGCTGGGAAAACTGGCTAACCATATGCAGAAGAATGAAACTGGAGCCCTATCAATCAACATATACAAGGAAAATAACTCAAGATGAAATAAAGACTTAAATTTAAGACCTCAAACTATAACAATCAGAGAAGAAAACCTAGGAAATACTCTTCTGGACATCCACCTAGACAAAGAATTTATGGCTTAGTCCTCAAAAGCAATTGCAAGAAAAACGAAAATTGGTAAGTGGGACCTAATTAAATTACAGAGCTTCTGCACAGCAAAAGAAACCATTAACAGAGTATACAGACATCCTACAGAACAGGAGAAATATTTACAAACTATGCATCCAGCAAACCCTAATATCCAGAATCAATGAAGACCTTAAACAAATCAACAAGAATAAAACAAATAACCCATTGAAAAATGGGCAAAACTGCCAGGCATGGTGGCTCACACCTATAATCCCAGCACTTTGGGAGGCTGAGACAGGAGACCACTTGGGCTTAGGAGTTGGGAGACAAGCCTGGACAACGTGGCAAAACTCCATCTCTACTAAAAATATAAAAATTAGCCAGGCATGGTGACACACACCTGTAGTCCCATCTACTGGGGTTGGGGGCTGAAGTAAGAGGATTGTTTGAGCCTGGGAGGCAGAGGTTGCAGTAAGCTGAGATCGGGCAACTGCACTCCAGCCTGACTGAGAGCGAGATCCTGTCTCAAAAAATAAAAAATGGGCAAAGGAGATGAACAGACACTTCTCAAAAGAAGACATACAGTCAGCCAACATATGAAAAAATGCTCGATATCACTAATTATCAAATAAATGCAAATAAAAACCACAATGACAGTGGTCCCCAACCTTTTTTGGGATCAGTGACTGGTTTCAGGAAAGACAGTTTTTCCATGGACTGGGCCGGGGTGGCGGTGGGAGGGAATGGGGGTGAAACTGTTCCACCTCCGATCATTGGGCATTAGAGTTTCATACATAAGGAACACTCAACCTACATCCCTTGCATGCACGGTTCACAATAGACTTTGCCTCCTGTGAGAATCTCATGCCTGCGCTGATCTGACGGGAGGGGTGTCTTGGGTGGTAATGCTCCCTGGCCCACCTCTCACCTCCTGCTGTATGGCCCGGTTCCGAACAGTCCGTGGACCAGTACCAGTCTGTGGCCTGGGAGTTGGGGACCTCTGCACAGTGAGATACCATCTCACGCCAGTCAGAATGGCTATTATTAAAAAGTCCAAAAATAACAGACGTTGTCAAGGCTGCAGAGAAAAGGGAATGCTTATCCACTGCTGGTGAGAACGTAAATTAGTTCAGCTATGGTGGAGAGCAGTTTGGAGGTTTCTTAAAGAACTAAAAATAGAACCACCCTTCGACCCAGTAATCTCATTACGGGGTATATACCCAGAGGAAAATAAATACTTCTACCAAAAATGTACTCATATGTGTATCACGGCACTATTCAGAATAGAAAAATGTGACACCTATACACCACGGAATACTACGCAGCCATAAAAAGAGTGAAATCATGTCCTTTGCAGCATCATGGATGCAGCTGGAGGCCATTATCCTAGGCAAACTAACTCAGCAACAGAAAACCAAACACTGCATGCCGCCACTTATAAGTGAGAGCTAAATCTTGGGTGCACACGAACGTAAAGACGGAAACAATAGATACTGGGGACTTCAAAAAGAGATGGAGGGAGGGAGGCAAGGGCTGAAAAACGTCCTGTTGGAAGTACCATATTCACTATCTGGGTGATGGGATCAACAGAAGCCAAAACCTCAACATCATGCAATATACCCTTGTAACAAACCTGCACACGTACCCCCTGAAACTAAATTTTAAATTTTAATTTTAAATAAAGGACACCTTTCCTGTCAGATGAGGGCCTCATCCTTATGATCTCAATTAACCTTCATTACCACTTTAAAGGCGATATATTCAAATGCACTTACACTGGGGGTTATGGCTTCCGCATATGAATTGGAGGGTCACAACTCAGTCTATAACAAAGGGATTCTTCCTCAGTTTCCCGTAGCCAGTTCTGTAGACCTACCCCCATATCCCTGAGCCTCCCCAAATCTGTGGCAGCCTCCCTGGATGATAATAGTGCCAACAGCCCACACCTCCTCTTATGCCCACAAGCACCCTGTCTCCCCCTGTTAAGGAACACAATTCACCAAAGGTCACATAGCTAGTAAGCTGTAGAACCTTATGCAAATCCATGCAAGGTATTTTGTCATAACCTCCTGCCTCCCTGTTCATGTTCTCTTTTTTCTCCAGGACATCCAGTTATTCTCATTAAAGTCTTTGTCATAGTTAGGCACGAGGCACTGACAGTAGAGGCACTGATAGAATAATGCTTCCTTTTGCTCAAAGAATAGGCGTTAGCTAATCTCCTGATCATTAGTGCTTTCAGCAGCTTCAGAAAAAAAAAGCAACAGACGACAGTGCAGTTGGTTTGTCTCTTTGATTCGTGACTATCCAGAAATTAATTTACCCAAAAAAAAGCAGCAAATAGATTCTACTTCTCAAGACTTTGCATGTTGTTCTTTTTGTACTGCGCTATCAGGGTCATACTTGTCTCGTTGAGTAAAGTAGTTTTCCATTTGTATCATAAAGAGAAGAATCACTTGGGCATTTGGGGGACTAGCCACCAAGCTTTGCAAAGGCCAGGTCTGTAGTATGTTAGACACTGACTCTCCCAGGCCGGACATGGTGGCTCACGCCTGTAATCCTAGCACTTTGGGTCGCCGAGAACAGTGAATCTTCTGAGCTCAGGAGTTCGACACCAGCCTGGGCAACATGAGACCTCATCTCTCAAAAGAAAATTAGCCAGGCGTAGTGGCTCGCACCTGTGGTCCCAGCTACTCAGGAGGTAGAGGCAGGAGGATCACGTGAGCTAGAAAGGTCCAGGCTGCACTGAGCTGTGATCAGGCCACTGAACTCCAGCCAGGATGACAGAGGGAGACCCTGAGACCCTGTCTCCAAAAAAAAAAAACAAAAATGAAACCAACTCTACCACTATCAGAAAATGTTCTCTTTTTTGTTTGTTTGTTTTGTTTTGTTTTGTTTATTTTTTTTTTTTGGATGGAATCTCACTCTGTTGCCCAGGCTGGAGTGTAGTGGCAAAATCTCGGCTTACTGCAACCTTCGCCTCCCAGGCTCAAGCGATTCTCCTGCCTCAGCCTCCGGAGTAGCTGGCATCACAGGCACACACTATCATGCCCGGCGAATTTTTACATTTTTAGTAGAGATAGGATTTCACCATGTTGGCCAGGCTGGTCTTGAACTCCTGAGCTCAAGTAATCAGCCCACCTCGGCCTTCCAAAGTGTTGAGATTACAGGCATCAGCCACTGTGTCTGGCCTGGGATCTGTTTTATAAGGGCACTAATCCCAATTCATGAGGGCTTCACTTTCCTGACCTATAACTTCCCAAAGGTTCCATATCCAAAAACCATCACATTAGTGATTAGATTTCAACACAGGAATTTTGGGGGGACGTAAGCATTCAGACCCTAGTAATTCATTTGAGGAGTTAATGAAATCACATATGTAACATACTTAGTATAGTCCAGCATATTATATGCATTCAATAAATGTCAATTGTTATTATTATCACCTTTAAGATACAGTAACTTTGGCATGATTAGTGATTCCAAGGCAATATACACTGGGATAGGAAAAAAACCCTAGGACTTCTGCTTGTATTTTTACTTCTCCCTATAGCTTTTATTTGTGTGTGTTTATATACATATGTACATATACATATGTGTGTATATATACATATATGTGTGTGTGTATATATATAGGAATTATGTACCTAAAAATGTTTTCACTGATAGAAGATGTGATTTTTAAAAATTGGAGACAGTTGGCTCAGAGATTTAATAAAAGTCTAGGAACATATATTTGTATAGCATTTTCACCTGGTCTTAGCCAAAAGACCAAGAAGCGTTATAGAATTTTCATTCTCAAGATTAAGTCTCTTTCATACAAACCGCAAAATATTTTCAAATTATTCCTTATTTAAAGCTTGCCAACCTGTAGTGTAGCATGTGAATATTCACATTTTGAACTAGGGCCAAGAAAGCCAGAATGATGCGTTTCTTTCCAACCCCAGCAATTCATGAAAATTCCTTTGTCAAATCAACAGATCAAGAGCAGTGTACTGCCTAGGATGCTGGGTTTATTTTCAGGAACTGAATTTATACATAATTCAGGAAGTGAGTCAGACCTTATTTTATCAGCAACATTACTATAGATGTCCAGTAGAAACTCTCTATGTGTGTCATCTTATATGAAGTCACTTGGTAATTATCTGTCTCCAAATTAGAAAACCTAGTTAAATGAAGCTAGGGCTTGGGAGATGTGAAAGGAAGAATTCCTGATTTTCAACCCCTGTTAATCAGCAGCAGTGTAGGCACCCTGTGCTTCTTGCATATTGGTCCTGTGCCACCCTCCTGCGTGGCTACCACCCAGGAGGTTGGTGCAGAGGACCTGCCATGTGGGAGCCTGACTTTTTCTTTTCTTTTTTTTTTTTTTTTGAGATGGAGTTTCACTCTTGTTGCCCAGGCTGAGCTGCAGAGCTGTGATCTCGGCTCACTGCAGCCTCCCCCTCCCGGGTTCAAGTGATTCTCCTGCCTCAGCCTTCCAAGTAGCTGGGATTACAGGTGCCCCCCACCACGCCCGGCTAATATTTTGTATTTTTAGTAGAGATCAGGGTTTCACCATGTTGGCCAAGCTGGTCTTGAACTCCTGACCTTCAGGTGATCCACCCACCTCGGCCTCCCAAAGTGCTGGGATTACAGACGTGAGCCACTGTGCCTGGCCCTGACTTTTATTTTTCAAAGAAAGGTAGTCTACAGTTGCAGTTCAAGGGAAAAGGGAAACCGTCAAAATTTTGCTTGAAATAATAACCACTTTGAAAGAGAAACAGAAGAAGAAGGGGAGAAAAACCTAAGAATATGAAACCTATCAAACAAATTATTTTTTGAAACCATAGAGATGTCCCTTCCAAGTATTAGGTGTTTTGTGGTGTAGAGCCCCAGGTAGAGGGGGAACAGCTCAGAAATTCTTGTGGCTTGTTTCAACTCAGTCACAATCTGTTGTAACCCAGCGAACGCCCAGGAGTATGTCGGCCTTTAGAGCCAAAAGGCTTATTTAGCCCTAAAGACAAAGCTGACTTCATTTCCTGTTAAATATAAAATAAAGAGCATATATTTTTAACAGGCACATCACTGAGGTGCTACTAGAGAAAATTATGCCTAAGTGGAGGCATTTGGTATAATTTGAATCTTGCTTGGGAAAATGCTTGTTGCTTTTTCTAATTATTTATCAATGGTATTGGTTTCTGGGAAGTACATATGTGATCTACTGTAAGGGAAAGTATAATCTAGAGCCAACGTGTTAAGTTTTGACAACTGGGGCTAAGTGCTCTTCTTTTTCAAGTCTGTAGGCTAGGATGGATTTCTCAATTATGTTGAAGAATGTTTGTGGCTTTTATGTGTATTCTCAGAATTCACGCCTCATTACTGCTAAGTGATCAGAACCACGAGAACAGTGGCTTTGTGCATCTTACATGCCATCGTGTCCCCGGGGTCTGCCACAACGCCTGGCACAAATTAGATAGTCTAAAACACTGCATTTTTAAAATGTTTATTTTAGGGTCAGAGGTACATGTGCAGTTGTGTTACATAGGTCAGTTGCATGTCACATGAGTTGGCTGTACAGATGATTTCCTTCTCTCTTTCTTTTTTTTCTTTTTTTTTCAAGACGGAATCTTGCTCTGTCGCCCAGGCTGAAGTGCAGTGGCACAATCTCTGCTCACTGCAACCTCCATCTCTGGGTTCAAGTGATTCTCCTGCCTCAGCCTCCCAAGTAGCTGGGATTACAGGCACCTGTCACCATGCCTGGCTAATTTTTTTAAATTTTTAGTAGAGAGGGGGTTTCACCATGTTGGCCAGGCTGGTTTCGAACTCCTGACCTCAAGTGATCCACCCACCTTGGCCTCCCAAAGTGCTGAGATCACAGGCGTGAGCAACCACGCCTGGCCCAGATTATTTCATCATCCGGGTAATAAACACAGTACTCAATATGTAGTTTTTCTATCCTCTGTCTCCAACCACAGCGGGCCCCAGTGCCTATTGTTCCCTTCTTTGTGTCCATGTAAAACACTGCATTTGTTCATTCTGTTAAAATAAAACTAAGATCTGTGGTTTTCCATGAGGTCAATCAGAACTAGGACCAAACTCTCCAAAAATTACAACTTAATTTTAAAGACTTAGCATTTGGCTTTTAAATGTGAATTGCAGAGCAGGTAGTATTAATCTGTTACTGTTGTACCAATTCTGGTAGATCAGTTAAAACATCATTTCTTTAGTTGTATTTTTTTAAACACATCATTCTTCAATGGATTTCATGAGTCAAATGACAACACTTAAAGTTAAAACATTCCTCTGAATCTCATTTAAAGAAAACGAAAATCTGGACAGCTGGATAATGACCTCAGACTCACTAGGGTAGAGCCCAGGTAGGTATTGGTCATATGGGTGCTATGTGGCACCTTTCTACAGGCTCTCAGAAAATAGGGAAAGAAGAATTGACACAATAAAATTTGTGTTTTTAGAGTAGCCACTCTTGGGTATCCATTGGAATCTCCTAGGAAGGCCAGACTCTTAAAATTTTTGATACCACCCTCAGGGATTCTGATTGAATTGGTCTAGGCTGCAGCCTGGACCTTGGTTTTTTGTTTGTTTGTTTTCATTTTTTTCTTAGAGATAGGGTTTTTCTCTGTCACTCTGGCTGGTGGTAGGATCATAGTTCACTGCAACCTCAAACTCCTAGACTCAAGTGATCCTCCTGCCCTGGCCTTTAGGCACACACCACCATGCCAGCTAATTTTTCTTTTAGTTTTATGGAGATTGGGGTCTCACTATGTTGTCCAGGTTGGTTTTAAACTCTGGGCCTCAGGTGATTCTCCCACCTCGGCCTCCCAAAGTGCTAGGATTACAGGCATGAGCAACTTCACCTACCTATACATTGGGGTTTTTAAAAGCTCCCCAGATGATTTCAATGTACAGCCGAGGCTGAGAACTATTATGATATGGTTTGGTTGTGTCTGTCCCCACCCAAATCTCATCTTGAATTGTAACTCCCAACAATTCCCATGTGTCATGGGAGGGACCCGTTGGGAGGTAATTGAATCATGGGGTTGGGTCTTTTCCATGCTGTTCTTGTGATAGTGAATTAGTCTCATGAGATCTGATGGTTTTAAAAAATGGGAGTTTCCCTACACAAGCTCTCTCTCTCTTTGCTGCAGACATCCATGTAAGATGTGACTTGCTCCTCCCTGCCTTTCACCTTCTGCCATGACTCTGAGGCCTCCCCAGCCACATGGAACTGTGAGTCCAATAAACCTCTTTCTTTCGCAAATTCCCCAGTCTCTGGTATGTCTTTATCAGTAGTGTGAAAACGGACTAATACACATTGTATTAAAGTGTTGTTAGGAGTGGCAGAGTCTTCAGGTCTTTTATTTTATGTACAGTACACGTAGGCATTTAAAAGTAATTGTTACTAAATTGCATTCTTCTAAGCTATGTTCTCTTTCTGAAGTACCTAAAAATTATTTGAAATTTTACAGTTGGAAAATGCTATTTACCCATCAATGCATGTAGACAATAAGTGACTTTTGTCTTATGAACAGCACTTCTGGTCATTTTCATGTCATGGTGCCCACAGAAACTGGTATTTGCGCAGCCTACTTAAGGTCTCTTGAAGGGCAGAAATGACTAATCCAATAGTTCCTGCAGCTCCAAGCACCCAAGGTATCAGTGTCTCAGCAGAACAGGAAGAAAGGCTGCCTGAGAAGCTGTTTCCAACAACTAGGGCTCTTCTGACCAAGAAATGCATAAAACTGCTGTTCTGGGTAATCTTCTCTGAATTATTGAGCAAGAACAGCACTCTGGAACTTCATTTATTATCGGTAGCCAGGATAATGAAACACAAGCAACATTCCAATGATAAGATTTTATCTTGATTTCTATCTCCACACTTAATAAAAGGAACCAGATGTTTCTCTTAAATCACTATCAGGCTCCTGGTCATTTCCTGGAGTTGATAAGAGCCCAACCCATTTCATAGTAGATACCACTGAGCAAATACAGAAAATGAGAGGAGACAGTAGTGCATTGATAACTTATTAGTTTAAATATTATGTGGTAACTCTGTTTATGAAGTTCTCCTCCCTACTGCCCCGGGGAGAAAGATTATGGCAAAAATAATTGAGTATTATTTATTTGAGAACATGTGATTTCTTTTTAAAATTTAACCCACGAGGTCAGATTATGAGTTCTTATACAAAGAAACAAGAATGTAGAGTATAATTTTTAAAATTCTATGGTGTAGCCATTCTTATAGGTAATAGTCTTTTATTTTGTTTTATAGGAACACATATTTGGCTGAGAAATTGAGACTTTCTTAGCATCATTTAATTTATATTTTTAGTTTTGCAAACCATTATGGCTGGGCCAAAGACAAGTGTGTAGTGTAGTCAAGTTTTGAGTCCCATTCCAGTTTGGAAATCCTGACTATAGTAAAAAGGAGAAGAGGGTGATAGCAGATAGATGTGTATTTTTCTCTTGCTTCCTCTCTTGTCTCTAAAGGAGATTTAAATGGAATCGAGACAGAAGCTATGAAATGCAGGCTTCCAACCCAGTGCTGGTATTTTGACTATGGTATTGGCACACTCCCAGAGCCCTGGGTGACATTTTAAAGTAAATGAAGCAGCCTTTTTCTCTATATCCTTAGAAAACCTGTCTCCTGCCTTTCTCCTCTCTCTGTTCTTAATTCACCAGGTCTTGTCATAATGTTCAAGAACTCTATGCTCAAAAGAGTGCTGTGCAATTGTAAAATGCATGAAGAATATTGCTCTAGACAGATTGAATTATATCCGAGATGTATAGTTCAGTGAAAAAAAGCCAAGTAAATATATATATACACACATATATATACACACACATATATATATATATATATATTTTGGTGGGAGGGAACAAAGTCTTGCTCAGTCACCCAGGCTGGAGTGCAGTGGTGCACAATCTTGGCTCACTGCAACCTCCACCTCCAACCCCCACCCCACCCCTGGTTCAAGTGATTCTCGTGCTTCAATCTCCTGAGTAGCTGGGATTACAGTCATGTACCACCACGCCCAGCTAATTTTTTGTATTTTCAGTAGAGACAAGTTTTCACCATGTTGGCCAGGCTAGTCTCAAACTCCTGGCCTCAAGTGATCTACCCACCTTGACTTCTCAAAGTGCTGGGATTACAGGCATGAGCCACCGTGCCGGACCAACATGAGCATCTATGGTATACTACTTTTTACGTAAGAAAGAAGAGGAAGAAAGAAGACATACACATATCTGCTTATGTTTACAAAACCAAAGAAAAAATGCAAGAAGGATAAGTTTAAAAGACACTGAGAATAGTTACCTATAAGTGAGGGGATGTTGGCATGAAAGGGATACAGAAGATAATGACACTATTCCTTTTTAAATCAGCTTGATTTTTAGAAGCATGTTAGTGTTCTACATCTTCAAACAATAATATTAATTTATGAGAATGGGAAAGAAGAAAAAAAACCTTAAAACTGAAAGCAAACCTTAAACTACCTGTATTTCAAATGAGTATCGTCATCACACTGAAAGGGAAACCAAGGAACTTATCCCAATAAATTACAAACATAGTCCTTGGAGAGAATTTCCAGGGATCACGCAAAGATGGCAGAAAATAATTCTAGAATATACTGTTATTCAAGAAAGAAGGAAATGCTAAAAAATAAAATAAAATAAGGGGCACATGTTCCATGAGTAGGCTTTAAGGAGATGCCAGTGGCCAAATCTGAGATAATTTCAACACCAAAATAACTAAGATGGTCATAAATTATAAGCCATTAAGAAAAAAAGGGGGAAATCAATGAGTCCATACTGAAGATTGATGACAATAGATAGACAGATATGGATGGATAGATAGGTGGGTGAATGGATGGTTGATTGCAGCGGGAAAGCATTTGCTTACAGTAGAACGTCAACTGCTAAGTGGTAACCGTGGAGGAAATGCTGGAGTTGGAAATTCATATTACAACATCCTTCATAAATAATGATTCCATCAAGAAGCAGCAATGAAGGATAAACAAAGTTGGTGAGCCATTATGATGAGGAATGGATCCTAGTCTTTCCCCTTAGATAGCTTACTGTAATATAAGAGGGAAAATGCTGTACAATGGAGAATCTGGACACTAGCATAACTAGATGGTCAAAATTAGCATCACCAATGAGTGATATCACTTACCACTAGATGTGAATCCTGAGAAAGATCCATAATCTGCACAGACTCTACTCGTGGGGAGGCATTAGATGAACCCCAAATGAGGAACATTCTTATACATATGTATATTCTTATATTCTTAAATGCCACAAAAGACATAGCCTGAGGAAATATCCCGGATTTCATTTGTTAAATTATAGCAACCGACTGAAGTTATTGAGACAACTAAAATTCTTTATTATGTTTTTGTGATTAAATGCTTCAAACATGGAAAATCACACAAAGAATAACAAAATGGCACCTATATACCCACAGCCCAGTCCTTTCAAAGTCTAGTATTTTGCCTTAGTTTAAATTATTTCAAGGGTATTAGATATAATGGAAACATTAAAGCTATTTCTGAAATCTTCTCATTGCCTCTTCTTTCCCAGAGATGATCACTTTTTAAAATATTGTGCTTAGTTTCTTGCAAGTTTTTTTTTGTTTTTTTTTTTTGTTTGTTTTGTTTTTTTGAGACGGAGTCTCGCTCTGTCGCCCAGGCTGGAGTGCAGTGGCCGGATCTCAGCTCACTGCAAGCTCCGCTTCCCGGGTTTACGCCATTCTCCGGCCTCAGCCTCCCGAGTAGCTGGGACTACAGGCGCCCGCCACCTCGCCCGGCTAGTTTTTTTTTTTTTTTTTTTGTATTTTTTAGTAGAGACGGGGTTTCACAGTGTTAGCCAGGATGGTCTGGATTTCCTGACCTCGTGATCCGCCCGTCTCGGCCTCCCAAAGTGCTGACATTACAGGCTTGAGCCACCGCGCCCGGCCTCTTGCAAGTTTTTACACTGTTAACTCTTTTCTCTTTTAAAAAAATTTTTTTTTATTTTTAAAGTCCATATATATATTATTATACTTTAAGTTCTAGGGTACATGTGCACAACGTACAGGTTTGTTACATATGTATACATGTGCCGTGTTGGTGTGCTGCACCCATCAACTCGTCAGCACCCATCTTTTCAAACTCAGTGTGTGTATTTTTTAACTCAGTTTGATTTTGAGATGTATCTTTTTTCATACATGGAGCTCTGGCTCACTCTTTTGATTATCTGTATTCGATAAAAGAAATAAATCATTATTTTATTCTCTATTGATGGCATTTACATTGTTTTCAAATTTTTTAACTATTATAGGCTATACTGCAGTGAACATTCTGTTATCTGTCTTCTTACACACACTTGCCAAAAAGTTACAAATATTATCCAAATCATGAAACTGGTGAAAAGATATGCACAGTTTCAGCTTCGTAAAATATTGAGAAATTATCCTCCAAAGTAGTTGTGTGAGTTTCTACTTCCATTATCAATGTATAAGAATTTCTATTTCTACAAAGATAATGACAACAAATTATTTTTCCCACCCAATGGCCATGAAATGGTTGATCTTTGTGTTTTAAATTTGCACTTTTCAGATTAATAGGGAGACCGAATGGTTTTACAAATGATTATGCAATATTTTTATTTCTTCTCCTGTGGATTTTTTACTCATATCCTTTATCTAGGTTTTTTTCTGAGTAGTATATCCTGTTTTCATTGATTTGTAGAAGTTTTTAATATATTCTTTATATCCTCTTATGTGCATTTGAGTATCTTTTCTCACTCTTTGAGCTCTATTTTCATTTTATTTCTGTTGTCATTGGTTGAATGGGGGTTTTACATTAATGATGTCAGGTTTACCAGTTGTTTCTTATCAGATATGCCTTTTCTATATATTTTCCTACTTGAGAGTCTTAAAACATATTTTCCTATGTTTTCTTCTAAAATGTTAAATATTTTATTTTTCACATTTATGTCCTTAATCTATCAGGAATTATTTCTGTACATGGTGTGACATAGTACTCTGATTTTAATTTTTTGATACATGGATATCCAGTTGGCATAGCCTCAAAAGTCAAATATACTGATAAACTTGGGTCAAGCAGTCTACTTCAATAGGGTCATCTCTCTCTAGATAGAAAGAATCCTGGGAATCCTAGTTTTATCCCTTTGGAAAAGTCTGTTCCTATTTTTTTATTAGGAAATAATAAATCTTTTATTAGGGCTTTTTGGGGAGGAGGCAGTTCTAGAAAACTCAATTTCTGATTTATAGTTTATAAAACCACCTGAAGGAAACAAGACTGAACAGCTCTGATTAGTCAATATTATTTAATCAGAAGAGAGGAGAATGGAATCCCCTATTTGGGTATTTAGCCAATGGTCATACAGAGAGAAGGAACTATGATCAGCGAAGATATTGACAAATGTCCAGGGTCTTTGATTTTATTCCTGTATTAGAGTTTTACCAAATTACAAGGAGTTTTGCGCCTAGGAATAAACTAATTTGTTGACAGCTTTGCCTCAATCATTATACATAACCTAAGTATGTTCTATCCAACCTGAAAAGCAAATGATTATTGAAATTTATATTAGTTATATTTTATCACTACATAATCAGTTTCTTTTTTTGCCAAGTTTGTTTTAATTTGTGTACCTAGATTAGGGAAAGGAAACAGAAAAAAAGAATTGTCAAACTTTTAATCACATCATGATATAAACATAGGATAGTTTTCTGAAAACAAGAAATTATTAAAGCCAGAAAAATAATATTTAAATTAGGCATACTAGTGCCTAAATTGAGAGACTTATTTAAAATGACTCAAGAAATCAGGGCAAAGCTACAAAATAGAGAACGACCTCTCAGAGGTTGACTCTTGTGAGAAGAGTTAACAGTGGGGTTCAGTTTTCAAGACAGAGGACAAAATTGTTTTCTCTTTTTAAAAGAGCAGATTGTATATTCAAGGGTCAAAATAATATTCATCTGAACTATTCCCCTACTCTCTGTCTTCATTATTCATAAGATTTTTTTCATTTAACATCTTTAATATACCTTTATATGCATTTTTATTAAATATACGTATGTAAAGTTTTAACTTCAGCTTTTAAAAATAAATATTGATAAATTAAATATCATTGTATTATCTAAAGCAATATACCTCATATAAATGTACCATCTTAATTTTAGCTTTGCAAAGAGCAAATATGTTATTACAGAATGGTGTATCACTTCTGTAATCTCTGTTCTTATTTATGCATTTTAGTCACAAAAGATTTCAGATGACAATATTATTTATTACCTTAATTGAATATTAGTCATAGGTCTTGAAGACAATTACAGATGTCAAAAATTATATTTAAAGTGTGATATAATCATTGTTGATTTTAAAAATCAAAGGGACAATATTTAAAAATCACATGAAGGGCTGGGCATGTTGGCTCATGCCTATAATCCCAGCACTTTGGGAGGCCGAGGTGGGTGGATCACCCAAGGTCAGGAATTTGACACCAGCCTGGCTAACATGGCAAAACTCTCTCCCTACTAAAAATACAAAAATTAGCTGGGGGTGGTGGTGCATGCCTGTAATCCCAGCTACTCGGGAGGCTGGGGTAGGAAAATCATTTCAACCAGGGAGGCCGAGGTTGCAGTGAGCCAAGATCGCACTGTTGCACTCCAACCTGGGAGACAGAGCCAGGCTCCATCTCAAAAAAAAAAAAAAAAAAATTACATAAAGGGTTGGGCATGATGGCTCATGCCTGTAATCCCAGCACTTTGGGAGGCCGAGGCAGGTGGATCTCTTGAGCTCCGAAGTTCTAGACCAGGCCTGGCCAACACAGTGAGACCCTGTCTCTCAAAAAAAAAAAAAAAGAAAAAATCACATGCAGATAACAAAAGTGAGCTGTTTTACACTATTATTTGAGGTTTACGGGAACAAATCTTTTTAGAAAACAGCAGTTGCTATTTAATTTAGCTAAATACATATATTTATATTTTTTATGCCTTTACATATTTTGTGCAAAGAGTGATAATTTATCTGACCCATGAAATCAACAGAGGAAATTTAGAAAGTATGAAATAATGAGGTTAGAGAGAAGACAAATAAATGTTTTTGAATATACTTAGTTTTAAATATATTGTGGGTACTAATATACTGTATTCAAGTATTCATACTAAATAGGAATATAACCCTTGATGTTCTTCATTCTTTTCAGAGTTGGGGTCTCACTGTCACCCAGACTGGAGTGAGCAATCATGACTCACTGCAGCCTCAAACTCCTGGTCTCCAGTGATCCTCCAGCTTCAGTCTCCCAGTCTCCTGAGTAACTGGGTCTACAGGCATGCACCACCATGCCCAGCTAGTTTATTCTTTTTTTTTTCTGTAGACATAGGAGCTCTCTACGTTGCCCAGACTGGTTTCAAACTCCTGGCCTCAAGGAATCCTCCCACCTCTGCTTCCCAAAGTGTTGGGATCACAGGCGTGAGCCACTGAGCCCGCCCACCCATGATGTTCTCCATACAATTTATAAACTTCTGCATTTATCAACCAAATGTTACAGTTCATTTAAATTGTACTGCCAAGTGTGGTGGCTCACGCCTGTAATCCCAGCACTTCAGACGGCCAAAGCGGGCAGATCACAAGATCAGGAGTTCAAGACCAGCCTGGCCAACACAGTGAAACCCCCGTCTCTACTAAAACTACAAAAATTCGCCGGGCATGGTGGCGCACGCCTGTAGTCTCAGCTACTCAGGAGGTTGAGGCAGGAGAATCGCTTGAACCCTGGAGGCAGAGGTTGCCGTAAGCCGAGATCGCGCCACTGCACTCCAGCCTGGGTGACAGAGCGAGACTCCGTCTCAAAAAATATATATGAAATAAACTGTACTTAATAGTACTGACGTTTTCTATATATATATATATATATTTTTTTTCTTTTGGTTTATCTAGTTATCTAGCTAGTCATTGTTATTTATGGACTCTCTTGGCCACTTCCGTAAGACAAGGACTTATGTTGAAAGACTAACACCCTTAAAACATTAAAAGTTTATTTTGTCACCCACCCCAATTTCGTTCTTGCTTTTTGTTTTTGCCCCCGGCCTATTTTAAATTGGTGCTTCTTCAAGTTCTGTAGGCCAAATTAGTAAGAGGAACTTTATCTAATTCCCAACTCAGAGTTCAAGGGGAGATAAAAGCCCTATTTAAATGGATAAGCCTATGTGTCTCTGCCCCTACCTGGACCACCTGAGTTGTGAAGTACGCTGGTCATCTTCTCTGATCATTTTCTGCTTGTAAGCAGGTGTCATTTTTGGAGAGATGGCGGGACCCTGCAGTAGTGGCCAGGAATTGCAGATCTGCCCGGACAGCATCTTAGGTGGTGAGACAGTATTTCTCTGCTCCATGACAGGGGTCTGGGTAAGACTTGCCCATAACCCATCTGCCATCTTTGTCTCAGTTTGTTTCCTCTGATCTGTCAATCTCTCCATTGACAGGTGAAAGACTGACTTCATCAGCATGGCATGGTTCACGTTTTTGGAGAGCTGGTAAAATAGCCTCATTGTTTAAAGGAATGTGTCTTTGTTCAATTCTTCTTGTCAGAGAATTTGTTCCTGAGTGTCCTCAGTCTTCAGAAACACAATTTACTGTATTCTGTGGGATAATTTATGGGGGTTTTTGGTGGGTTTTTTTTTTTTTTTCAAAAGTGTCACTTGCAAAGTTTTGTTTTTGTTTGATTAGTGTACAGTAGTGTCCCTTAGTCAGGGTTTCACTTTCCATGGTTTCAATTACCCACAGTCAAGCGCCTTCCACAAATAGGTGAGTACAGTACAATAAGACATTTTGAGACAGAGACTACATTAATATAACTTTTATTTCAGTATATTCTTAAATTGTTCTATTTTATTATGAGTTATTGTTGTTAATCTCTTACTATGCTTAATTTATGTTTACTTTTTACTGCTTCTTGTGTACTACAGTCTTGTATATACTCTCCTGAGTTACTTTGTCCATTGACTCCTGTTATATGGCTTTGGATATTTCTTTAAGGTGAGGGTTGGGCTACGTGGCAGTGTTCTTTGTGCTTGCGAGTTTGTTTTGTTGGTTGGGTTTTTTTTTTTTTTTTTAAATCTTTAAACATTTTTTAGAGATAGGGTCTCACTATGTTGCCCAGGCTGGAGCACAGTGGCCATTCACAGGCACAATCACAGTACACTGCAACCTTGAACACTTGAGCTCAAACGACCTCCCACTTCAGCCTACTGAGTAACTGAGACTACAGGCACGAAACACACCCGGCCTTTTCTTTCTTTCTTTTTTAATTTTTATGATTTTTTGCTAGATTTTGCCACCCTTTTGCCATCAACTTCCCAGTTTGTAGTCTGTCCATGTGCAGATCAAGTAGTTACACCACTTGGTATTGTTTAGGAATCAGTGTAAAATATGTCGCCAGTTATGTCTTTTAGCATAGCTTGTAATTCAGCCAACTTGACACATTTCTCCACCTTTCGCTGAGCCTGGCCAGGCTCGGCCCCTGGGAGTTTCAGCAGAGCATACCCAGGGCCTCAGGCACGACCTGTCTGAGAGCTTTGAACAGGGAGGACCCAAGTCCCCGGGGCCTTCCCCTCAAGGGTCTTCCCACCCCCTAACCCCTCCAAGCTTTGTTAGACCCCAGCAGGCCCACAGCAAATGACACACCACAGGTTCTCAGCCTCTTCTGTGATGTTCCTCTTCATTTTACCTGAGTAGAGAGGCTGTATCCCCACTATGGCCGGGGGTAAATCCAACCATTGCCCTTGTAGTGTTCAGTGTTGCTGGCTGGTTTCCAGTTTGTTGTAATGCCCGGTATACTATTGTAGTATGTGTGTGGTGTGGGGGGTGTGTGTGTATGTGTATGTATCTTTGTAAATCGATGTGTCAATGTATTTGATTCAGACTGTCCACCCACCTACTTGCTGATGTCAGAGACAACAAAGCACGGTTATCCAAAATAGTGATTTCCAGGTAAAGGGATGGGGAGAATAGGAGGGAGGTGAGACCAGCTTGCTCAGGTGGGTCAAGGGTGAGCTGTTGTGAGAGTCTTCTCCCAATGTCCCAAGTCTTCCAGTAACTGCATAAAGAGGTTACCCGAGTTTAAAATATATGTCTCCAGTACTCAAATGTCTCTCTGGGCCTCTGTGTATTTTTTTTTTTTTTTTTTTTGCCAGAGAGGAAGAGCTGTTATTTTTATTTTTCCTTTATAACATCTAGTACTAAAGACCGTCTTTGAGTAATGCCTAAATAGTTTATTGCTATTTTGGCTGAATGGATTCTTTTTCTCAGCTACATTCTATTATTTTTCTTTCAGGTATTTAATAAATGACAATGTTTTGTTTTTTCTTTTATGATGAATTAATCTTCAAAGTTGCTTATAAAGAGACAGAGAAAAAAAATAAGGAGGAACCACTAGGCACCTATTAGAATGAGTACCATAAAAAATACTGACAATACTGGGTGCTGGGAAGGATAGGAAGCAGCCGGAAGCCTCATGCATTGCCAGGGGAATGCAAAACGGTGCCATCACTTTGAAAAGGGTTTGACGGTTTCTCAAGAGTTAAACACACACTTACATATGACCCAGCAACCCCACCCCTGGGTTTTGGCCCTAGAGAAATGAAAAGTTCTTTTTTTAGACGGAGTTTTGCTCTTGTTGCCCAGGCTGGAGTGCAGGGGCCCAATCTTGGCTCACCACAACCTCCACCTCCTGAGTTCAAGCGATTCTCCTGCCTCAGCCTCTCAAGTAGCTGGGATTATAGGCGTGTGCCACCATGCCCAGCTACTTTTGTATTTTTAGTAGAGACGGGGTTTCACTATGTTGGTCATGCTGGTCTCGAACTCCTGACCTCAAGTGATCCACCAACCTCGGCCTCCCAAAGTGCTGGGATTACAGGCATGAGCCACTGCACCCGGCCTGAAAAGTTCTTTTCACATAAAACCTTGCACAAGCTTTACTTGTAATAGCCCCAAACTGGAAACAACCCAAATGTCTTTCAAAGAGTGAATGGCTAACATATGGTGGTCCAGCCATACGATGGTATTCTACTCTGCAATAAAAAGGAGCCAACTGTTGATACACGCAACAGCTTGGATCATCTCAAAGGTACTGTGCTAAGTGAAAGAAGCCTGACTCAAAATGTTAAATGCCATGTGATTCCATTTATAAGACATTCTTGAAAAGACAAAGACAAAAACTAAAATGATAGAGGTGTTCTGAACAGAATTTTTCTTTGGAGTAACGATCTCACTCTGTCACCCCGGCTGGAGTGTACTCGTGTGATTATAGCACACTGTAACCCTGAACTCCTCAAGCGATCCTGCCACCTTAGCCTACAAATTAACTGGGACCCATAGGTGCATGCCACCACACTGGGTTATTTTATTTCTAAAAATATTTTTGTGGAGATGTGCTTTGTTGATCAGGCTGCTCTCAAACTCCTGGTTTCAAGTGACCCTTCTGTCTCAGCCTCCCGAAGTGCTGGGATTATAAGTGTGACCACCATGCCTGGCCCAGAATTTTTTTAATCCATTCTGTGAATTCATTGTGTTTCTTGAAACTTAGTTAAATTCTGTCATTTGTTTTTATTTATTTTTGAGACAGAGTCTCACCCTGTCATCACTCAGGCTTGAGTGCAATAGTGCAATATTGGCTCACTGCAACCTCCACCTCCCTGGTTCAAACAATTCTCATGCCTCGGCCACCCAAGTAGCTGGGATTACAGAGGTGCACCGCCATACCCAGATCATTTTTGTATTTTTAGTAGAGATAAGTTTTCACCATGTTGGCCAGGCTGGTCTCAAACTCTGGGCCTCAAGTGATGTGCCCGTCTCAGCCTCCCAAAGCGCTGAGATTTCAGGCGTGAGCCACCGCTCCCGGCGTGGTTTTTTTTTGTTTTTTTTTTTTTTAACACTCTCACTCTGTCGCTCAGGCTGGAGTGCAGTGATGCAATTACAGCACACTGTAACCTCAAACTCCTCAAGCGATTCTCCCACTTTAGTCTACCAAGTAATTGGGACTATAGGTCCACACCACCACGCGGGGTTATTTTATCTTTATTTTTTATTTTTGTAGAGACATGCTTTGTTGTCCAGGCTGGTCTCCAACTCCTGGCTTCAAGTGACTCTTCCACTTTGGCCTCCCAAAGTGCTGGGATTTTAAAAATCCAGCCTAGAATTGTTTTAATCCAGTCTGCTAATTCATTATGTTTCTTGAGATTTAACTAAATTATCCTATCATTTGTTTTAAGTCTGACCTAGTATAAGCCCCGCATTTCTTTGATTTGAGCAACAGGACCACAAACAGTACTTCCTGGTTTTGAAGAATATGATCACTCTGTTGGTCGATCATAGTGATCCTCTTTGTATCCTCCAGGTAGAGGTGGGGGTGCTGTCAAAGACTCCCCAGGGTCCGCTCCCAGAGGTGGGCAGTTGCTACTATAGTCTGATTTCTGCCATAACTTCTGCCTATGTACATTATCAAAGCTCCCACTAACACTGAAGCCATCGCCTTTGGCTCTAGGTTTTTGCTTTTTGTTTTCACTGCTGTGGATTTGGTTAGGACTGCATTGAGTTTTAACCTGGATTTATTTCCTAAATTCTTGTTTAATGCCTTTTCTACACTAGACCATGAGTCAGTTCTTCATAGTCTTCCTAGACCGGAGGTTTTCCTTTTAAGTATGGCGTTGATTTCAGAGAGTCTTTATGCAATGTGACCTCGTTTTCCTGTTAATTTAGTTGGGATTCATCCCATACTCATCACCAACTTGACATTAACAGCCAAGTGGTTCCAGAGGTCACAGAACAGAAAGTCTTACTGGACAAGTTAAGCTCTTCCGAACACTTAATGTATTAAGTCAATTTAAAACACACACGGAGATGCAAGGGAAAAGAAATAGGGTTAGTTAGCAGACTTAGCGTAGGGCGTGAGCAGGATGAAGGGCCATGCTCTCTCAATCCTGGTACATGACAGTGTTCAGGTAGTGTGTCTGTCATCTGTCTCTGTCTCATCCGCTGTCCCTATGTTATAAGGACTAGTGTTGATGTTATAAGGACTAGTGTTGAGGTTTGAGCCAGGGTGTCCAATCACAGGAGGTGCCTGGCACCAAGGGGGCAAGGATGCCTGGCCCCTTGACCACTTGTCAATTAGCCTGCTGAGCAGATAAGGGTTTTATTTGCTTTTCTTAGACAGAGAACAGGTAGGGCTAGAAAGGGTGTCACCGATGGGTGGTTGAATTAAAACCTCATGAATATGTAGTGCCTCACGTGCCTCCTGTATACTTAGAGTAATGTATATTGGGTATCTCTCAGTCCATTCTCTCAGGCTTTGCTTGCTAACCACTTTCTTTATCTAACGTATCTTGGGAATCTCGTGGATGCCTTCCAAGCTACATACTTACTACTCATCTATATTTCTTTCTTAAGTTTCCTCCTTTCCACTTTTTTCCTTCCATAGCAGAATTGATTATTAACAAACACCACCAAAACATGCATGTAATGCTATGCATTTTATACTCTACTACAGCAACCTGTTGACAATGGGACTAGGGAGGGAGACAAAGCCAACATTCATTTTTGTGTTATCTCACATTTTCTTCTATTGCTTTTGTAACTAACACGGCTATTAGCAAACATGGCTTTCTATCTGTAGGCCAAATGAGCCTGCCAGTACCAGGTTCTAGAATAAGATCTACTTGCTCAATCACTGATAGAATTGGACAACTGCTGTAGCTGATACAAGTGTTTGCTTCCTCATCTTTGTGGGGAGCTGGTGCCCTAGAGGGAAATGGAAAGGAAAGGGGCTAAGCCACAAGGCATAGTGCCTTAAATATTAGGAAAGGAAACAGAAAAAAAATAGTTGCAAGCATTTAATCACATCGGAATATGAACATATGTGATAATTTTCTAAAGACAAGACATTATTAAAGCCAGAAAAACAATATTTAAATTAAGCATAGTAGTAAGTAAATTTAGCTTCTTAAAAATGAGAGACCTGTGCTTCAAGTGACTCGAGAAATCAGTACACTCATGCCTGTAATTGCAGCACTTTGGGCGGCCGAGGCGGGTGGATCACCTGAGATCAGGAGTTCAAGACCAACCTGGTCAACATGGTGAAACCCGTCTCTACTAAAAATACACAAATTAGCTGGGTGTGGTGGCAGGCTCCTGTAATCCCAGCTAATCAGGAGGCTGAGGCAGGAGAATCACTTGAACCCGGGAGGCAGAGGTTGCAGTGAGCTGAGATCATGCCACTGCACTCCAGCCTAGCAAGAGAACAAGGCTCCATCTCAGAAAAAAAAAAAAGAAAGAAAGAAAGAAAGAAAGAAAGAAAGAAAGAAAGAAAGAAAGAAAGAAAGAAAGAAAGAAAGAAAGAAAGAAAGAAAGAAAGAAAGAAAGAAAGAAAGAAAGAAAGAAAGAAAGAAAGAAAGAAAGAAAGAAAAGAAAAGAAAAGAAAAGAAAAGAAAAGAAAAGAAATTAGTATAAAGCTACAAAACAGAGGACAGCATCTTAGAGGTTGACTCTTGTGAGTTAAGAGTTCACTGTGGCGTTGTATACAGTTTTATACACACACACACACATACACACACACGAGAGAGAGGAATTGATTTAGCATAGGAATTGGCTCATGTAATTATGGAGGCTCAAGGAGTCCCACAATTTGTTGTCTGCAAGCTGGAGACTCAGGAAAGCCAGTGATGTAATTTAGTTTGAGTTTGAAGGCCTGAGAATCTGAAACAGTGAAATGATGGTGTCAGTCTCGGAGTCCAAATGCCAGAGAACCCAGAGTGCTGATGTCTGAGGCCAGGAGAAGATGGATGTCCTAGCTCAAATGGAAGAGATCAAGTTCGCCCCTCCTCTGCTCTTTTGTTCTGTGTGGGCCCTTAACAAATTAGATGATACCCACTCACACTGGGAAGAGCTACCTTCTTTACTCAGGCTACCAATTCAAATGGTAATCTTTTCCAGAAACACTCTTACAAATACACCCGGAAATAATGCTTTACCAGCATCTGGGTGTCCTTTAAGTCTAGTCAAGTCGACACCTAAAATTAAGCGTCCTGGTGGCCAACCGACTAAAGTCTGCATGAGGAGGTAGCACAGTGCTGGGGCTCACCAGCAAGTAAGAGGCACATTGCTTGCCTCCTCCACCCCCATTGAAATGTGTTGATTATATGTAATTTTGAGCTGTTAAATGCAATTCCACTGCAATTACATCATGAAACTGAGACAGTATGATGGGTTACTGACAAAAGTAAAATGGGTGTGAAAATGCCTCCATATGGAGACTCCATATGTGCATATGTTTTTGTGTAGGTTTGCATATATAAGCATTTTTAATATGGAAAAATATACATTAAACCACTTAACATTGGTCATCTTGAGGGGATCAGATTAGGGAAGGGGATGTTTTAAATTTTTCTTTCTATACTTCTATATTATGTTTCTTTTATTTTTTTATAACGTTAAAAATATTGTAAAAACCTTCTTCTCCACTTGAGTCATGTTCGAATGAAATCCCACTTACCAAGTCTGAACCGTCTTGGCGCACCATTATTAACTGAATGGTGCTTTGCATTTCTGAATGGCCTACTGTTGGAAAAAAAATCGGGATCCCTAACAACCGGCTGGATTTGAGGAATGGATGGAGCAGGTAGGAGGTGCCTTGGCTATATTAAAAAGCCACAAATACGTATTGTATAAAGTTAAATAAGTCACTATTAAGAGCTGAATTGTCTTCCTCAAAATTTGTAAGTGGAAGTCCTAACACCTGGTACTTCAGGATGTGATTATATTTGGAGACAGGGTCTTTAAAGAGGTAATTAAGTTAAAATGAGGTCAGTAGGGTGGGTTCTCATCCAATCTGACAGGTGTCTTTATAAAAAGAGAGAGTTAGAGGACACAGACACACACAGAAGACCATGTGAAGATGCAGGGAGAGGATATCATCTATCTGCAAGCCCAGGAGAGAGGCTTCAGAAGGAGGCAACCCTGCCAACACCTTATCCTGAACTTCTAGCCTCCAGAACTACCAGAAAATAGATTTTTGTTGTTTAAGCCCCTAGACTGTGGGACTTTGTTACAGCAGCTCTAGAAAACCAAAAGAGCCACAAATACTTGTATATCGTATGTCTTCATTCTAATGGTACATTAAATAAAAGATAAGTGCCTCATATTGATGTTTAACCATGTGTTTGATGTTCCTGTTTTTTAACTTTTAAAGATTCTTTCACAATTCCTCAGAATAATCCAATGCATTGAGAGAAATCAGGTATTCTTATTTTACAAGTGAAGAAACTGAGGCACAGAAGGATTAAGGGGCTTGACCAAAGTCTTCTAGCAAGTGGTCTCCTGAACTGACAGCCTTTCCATCTACCACGTTCAACCTATCAAATGGAGTATTTCACAATAACTGTCTCTGCTGGTGCTTATTTCCACATAGGTCACATTCATTCAGCAAACATATTGAGCAACTAGTTTGTGTCCATCTTTCTCAGGAGTTGAGGAGACAATGACGGAGAGAACACAGTCTCTGCTTTTGAGGGGCACATGGTCTAGGTGTGTTGACAGACACATGAACAATATTTTATATAATGTGAGAAACATACAATCACAGCATGAGTACGGCATTGTAGGGACACCAGTGAGAAGGTCTCTACAGATGTGGTAGAAACTGAGTGGGTCTTGAAGAATTCAAAGGAGTGTGTCAGACAGGGATGGGGATTCCCAATGGAAGAAGCTTCATGTGCGAAGGTGCAGAGTTGTGCAAGGTGGGAACAGGGATGCTGTGGGTGGAGAACAGATTGGAGGATGGCAGTGGGGGGCGGGGGAGATTTCATACTTGTCTACTAAAAACGTTAGATACCTTTAGCTTTATGACAGACTCACTGTGTTCTTCATTTTTCACTAATTTCACCAAGACAGACTTTTTTGGGGGCCGTTCCTGTAGATCTTACTTCTCACATTTTAATGAGTATGATGTATCACCCGGGGATTTTGTTAGAATGCAGATTCTAATTCTGAGAGGGGCCTGCTAGTCTGCATTTCTAGAAGACTCCATGTCAGATTCTCACTGCTGAAGCCTGTACCACACTTTGAATAGCAAAGCTTAGTCTGTAAAGTAAGAAATCAGAAGATTGGGTTGATCACATTTGTATTTTAGGAAGTTAAACCAGACAAACATGTGTAAAACTGGTTGTAAATGACTTGCCGCTGCGAGTCACACAACACAAGTTCTGCGGATACGTGTCCTGTGGGTTATGACTCATTTCAGGAATTCCTCAAATGGCGAGAATACCTCAAAGATTCACAAAATATGCATTCCTTGAATGTACTATGTATGTCTCTTCCTAATTTAATACTTTAGTCCTAGTGTAGAAATGGAATTTTAGTAGAATTCTTGTAAGTAAGTAGTATGTTTCAATTACAGGATATCTACAGCAAAAAAATAAAATGACTTACAAACAATACAAATAAAACCAGCAGTAGTTGACTTGGTGCCATCTTTTCTCAGGAACGTGAATAATGACTGAGTCCCATACATGGAGAACAGATTGCTCCATGCAAGGCCTATTAGAAGTTAACACCAAAGCAGATGTTCTTAAAGCTTCTGTTACCATTATAGATGCAAATCCAGACAAGCTGTTCCCATTTTATAGAAAAAGAAAAATGTAATAATAAATTGTCGTACTTACCTTAATGGCTTAATAAGAATTCATTAGTGAGCATTTCATAAGAGAGGATAAGAAGTTTAAAAATGTACTGCTTAAAATAATTAATACTTTTATCACATCAGAAGCCTAAGACATAGTAAGCAATAGCAGATGGTAATTTTAATATCTTATAAATATCATGAAGGCTGCTGGAACCCAAGGTAGAAAATTGCAAAATAGAATGACTTTGGGGTCAGTTGTAATTATAAAGAAGCTCAAAGATCAGAGACTAGATGGAATCCCTCACAAGTTTAATCCAGAGATGTTTCTCACAAAGAATTTAATAGGCGATTGCTTTCCCTCAAAGCCTATTTGAATGCTAGCCCTGAAACAATTTACAACTTTTAAAGGAGGAACTTGGCCGGGCACAGGAGCTCACACCTGTAATCCCAGCACTTTGGGAGGCCTAGGAGAGTGGGTCGCCTGAGGTCAGGAGTTCAAGATCAGCCTGGCCAACATAGTAAAACCCTGTCTCTACTAAAAATACAAAATAAATAAATAAATAAATAAAAATTAGCTGGGCGTGGTGGCACATGCCTGTAATCCCAGCTACTCAGGAGACTGAGGCAGGAAAATTCACTTGAACCTGGGAGGCAGAGGTTGCAGTGAGCCGAGATCACACCATTGCACTCCAGCCTGGGCAACAAGAGCGAAACTCTGTCTCAAAAAGTAATAGTAATAAAATGAAGGGGGAACTTATATTCTATAAAGAGCTATCTGGTGCCTTGAATCAACACAATTCCTGATGGATTCAAAGCCAAACTTTATGTAGTTTTCCATTGCCTCATTAAACTGCTCTGTGGTAGAAGCTTTTTCCTGACCACTGGAAGAACACTAGGGCAGGCTCTGACTTTCCTTGTTCATTTTTAGGTAATAAACAAGTCTTAGGCATTTTATAAGACAAACATAGCCTCAATTTCAAAATATAGTGTAGGTGTCAAAAATAGTTCAAAACTGGAAACGATCTGTAAGGCTATCTTATCCATTAAAACCCAAGCTGGTGAGAAGAAATACGGAGAAGTAGAAATAGAGATGTGTGTATATTTTTAACATTTGGAAATATCTAAGAGCTTTAAACTGAGATGTCAAAATGTGCCTTAGTTTTTTTTTTTTTTGTAAAAAGCCAATTAGCTGATCAAGTATATGAAGAGCTACCATTCCTCTACCTCCAATCCCTCCTCATACAAAGCAGTGGTCTTTACTGGGGTCCAAGGATGATGCCCAGTATGTTTACAGAATTATCCTTTGTAATGCAGGGAGAATATTTGAATTATTTTTCATATTTATTTGTCTGAAAATAAGATACATTAAGCTTTAATAATATTTATTTTATTTATTCCTGTTTTTGAGACAGGTCTCCACTCTGTCATCCAGGCTGGAGTGCAATGGCTCACTGCAACCTCTGCCTCCTGGGTTCAAGCAATTCTTGTGCTTCAGTCACGTGAGTAGCTGGGATTACAGGTGTGTGCCACCATGCCCAGCTAATTTGTGTATTTGTAGTAGAGACAGTGTTTCGTCATGTTGGTCAGGCTGATTTCAAACTCCTGGCCTCAAGTGATCTGCCCACCTTGGCCTCCCAAAGTGCTAGGATTACAGGCATGAGCCACCCCGCTCAGCAAGGTTCATTAATATTTAATGTTCTAACTGACTTTAGTACCTGCACTTTCTCTCTCATCAAATAGATGGATGGGTGGATGGATGGATAAAAAGATACATAGGTAGATAGATAGATGTATGATGTATGTATGGGTACATAGGTAAATAGATAACGGCTAGATGGATGAGTGAATGGGTGGATAGACAGATGATAGATAGATGATAGATGGTTGATAGATAGGTAGGAAAGTAGATAATAGATACATAGATAGATGTCCTTTCCTTCCTTCCTTCCTTCCTTCCTTCCTTCCTTCCTTCCTTCCTTCCTTCCTTCCTTCCTTCCTTCCTTCCTTTCTCTCTCTCTCTCTCTTTCTTTCTTTTTCTTTCTTCTTTTTTTAATAGCTAGGACGGTGGGATAAACAAAAGTTGGAAACCACTGGTCTAAAATACCAGGACATTTTTATTTTGTGTTTCCAGAACCTGGCAAGGTACTACTTAATTTATTCAAGTTGTTTCCAAGGGGTACCATTTAAGAGGGCTAATTTTTGGATGGAAAGAACAGTAATGCCAGTAGTACACAGGTATTATCTAACCTAGAAAATGATAGTCTTGAAAAGGTAGTCCTAATTTTCTTGTATCAGAATTTACTTTGAATAATGCTACAGGAAAAGAGCTGTATGATGGAGGCTAGGGCAGGCATGTGCTATAGACGTGGAAGCAGAAGAGCACCCAAGATGTGGGGTCATGAAGAATGTTGTCACAGAGTAGGGAAGAGCAGAACTCTTCTACCAGGCAGACACCCAATACCACACACATACACACACACACACACACACACACACACACACGGAGCACTAATGGGAGGAGAACCGGGCCTTGAGACCTAGGCTTTCATGCCCCCTTCTTTTGCCTCCCAGAGGCCAGTAAAGCCTCTCTGTGGGCTTCCTGGGTTCTGGGGAGAATAGTTCACATCAGTGGTATGAAATCACGGCTTTCGAGACTTTAATTCAGTAGAGACCTATCATAAGAGATGCATTTTACATTGTAAATGGAAACTTATCAGGATGTGTGTTTCTTAAAACCACAGCTAGACTTGCTACCTTGAATGCACTGCCATGTCATCTGTTCCTGCATCTGAAACGCTGGCTAGCGTCCATGGCATTAATGGCACAAGCCAGTGCAGTTGCAACCCACAGTCTGGAATTCACAGAGGATGGGAGATATGCTGGGAAAGGTTAGTGTCAGCTGAAATGTTGAGGGCCTTAAGTTTCAGACGAGGAGGTTTAGGCGTTGTTATTTGTAACCAAGAGGGTCTCCTGAGGTTTTTAGAAGGTGGGCAATGTGGCCAGACACAGTGGCTCATGCCTATAATCCCAGCATTTTGGAATGCCAAGGCAGAAGGATTGCTTGAGCACAGAAGTTCTAGACCAGCCAGAGCAACATCATGAAACCCTGTCTCTACAAAAAAAAATTTTTAAATTATGGTGGCACAAACTTTAAATGTAAAATTTAAAAACTTTAAATGTGACGTTTTAAAAAAAATGGTGGCACTAACCTGTAATCCCAGCTACTTGGAAGGCTGAGGCGGGATGACTGCTTGAGCCATGCAAGCAATCATCAAGGTCAAGGCTGCAGTGAGCCATGATTGCACCACTGCACTCCAGCCTGGGCGACAGAGTGAGACCCTGTCCCCACAAAAAAAGAAGGTGGGCAGTGTGTCTCCATGTGGGCTTTGGGGAGATGGTCAGCCTGTAGCAGTGGGCACAGCATGGTAGACGGTGCAGGGCTCACTGGCACTGGGGACAGTGGTGGTAGCCCACAGACTAGTTCAGGCTCTTGCGGCCTAAACTGATGGGATAGAATAATCACTGTACTTCTCATCCTCTCCTCCATGATTTTTTTGCCCTTAAAAATGCTACCAGCTCAGACCTAAGGCAGTGTTGCACAGTGATTAGGAGTGTGGCTCTCAAAGTCACCTCCTTCTCCCCACGTACCCACTCTGTGCACATGGCCAAGTGACTGACATTTCCCTGCCAAGCTCTGTGAAAGGCTATTTCTGGGACACAGAAAGAGCTCTCAAAGTACAGTGAATGTTAGCGGCGTCGTGCAGAAGCCCAGAGTACCACACTTCCTCGGGAGTTGGGGCTCATGGAGTCCAGCTGTGCCAGCCATGTCCCCAGGGAAACAATTCCCCTCTGCAAATGCAGAACATTCCTCTGAAGCAGCTTCCAAATCTGCTGTCACTCGCAGCCTGGTCACCTAGTTCTTCAATCACAATTGTGGGAAGAGGGGGCAAAGGAAATGCCAGCAGGGCTCTCGCCTTAGCACTCACTGTGACTGTGTATGTTTAAAGTACATAAAAGGCATACTAAAAAATGACCTGTTGTTCATTCTTTCTTACGCTTTCATCATAAATACGCGTTACTGCACGTGTAAGTCACCGTTTAAGTTTTGGTATGCTATTCATGGTACTGAAATAAAACAGAACTTGGCAAGCACATTAGGCAGGGACAAATAAAAGTAGCAGGCTCTAGCCATCGCTTGTATTTTCTTCTGCTTAGCCATTTTTGATTGCTTTCCCCAGTTATTTATTTATTACCCAATATGAAGCACAGAGAGGAAAAAAGAAGTTTGAATTTTTTTTTTTTTTAAAGAGACAAGGTCTCGCCGTCACCCAGGCTGGAGTGCAATGGAGCTATCATAGCTCACTGCAGTCTCAAACTCCTGGGCTCAAGCAATCTTTCCACCTCACCCTCCCAAGCAGCTGGGACTGCAGGTGCCCACCACCACCTCAGCTAATTTAAAAATTTTTATAGAGACGGGGTCTTGCAGTGTTGCCCAGGCTGGTCTTAAACTCCTGCTTCAAGGGATCCTTCTGCCTTGTCCTTTCAAAGTGCTGGGATTACAGGCAAGAGCCACCCCACCTTGGGGCTTTCACCAGTTATTGCAGCATACTTTTCTTTCTTTCTTTCTTCTTTTTTTTTGAGACAAGGGCCTCGCTCTGCTGCCGAGGCTGGAGTGCAGTGGTGTGATCTCGGCTCACTGCAACCTCCACCTCCTGGGTTCAATCGATTCTCTTGCCTCAGCCTTTTGAGTAGCTGGGACTACAGGTGTGTCCCAGCTGTATTCTTTGTACTTTTAATAGAGACAGGATTTCACCATGTTGGCCAGGCTGGTCTTGAACTCGTGACCTCAGGTGATCTGCCTGCCTCGGCCTCCCAAAGTGCTGGAATTTCAGGCGTGAGCCACCATGCTCGGCCTATAGTACACTTTGCTCTATCCTAGAACTTTCTGGCCTGAGGCTAATTTACTCTCAAACTTAATGAATGGGAAGAGTGACACTTCCCTCGTTTCTGCCTTATTCCATGACTCTGAGGAGGTGCTAAGACGCATCTTTCTACCTGGAGAAAATGAGTTTTTAAATGTGTTTTGCAAGCTTTAGGCCTAATTTGCATGTTCACAGCAAGTAAAGTGGAAAATATAGAGAATTATCTTGATTTTTCTAGAAACACACTCATTTACAATATCAAAAAATTCGGAATATTTTCCCTTGAATTATCTCAGTAGTTATCCCAATTTTGTTCTGTACTGATGTTGGTATGATATTAGGTGCCACTTGGGGCATACAAGACAAAAGCAACTACAAATTGAAGAAGCAAAAAATAACATCATGATAGTTATCATACTTTGCAGAAAAGGAAGAATAGGTTCATTACAATCCACCATCTTCAGTGACCCTGGCTCTGCCGGGATTTCACTGCTGTTGAAGTGTTCAGAACGCACTAATGTACCCAGGGAAGGAAGAGCTCTTCAGCTTCTCCAGATCTTTTTCTTGACCCCTGCTCACCTGCTCTCCTGACTCTCCTACCTGGATTCACCTTTAGCTGATGCCCCGGTAGGTCTTTCAGCAGCAGTTACAAGGTTACGTTTCCTCCAGCCATCTAAGTGAATCAAAGGCATTTTCTTAAGCCTGGAATTCAAGGTCCTTTGGCAACTGGTTCTATGTTTATCTTTGAATTCTGTTACTAATCCTCTGAATAAATTCCCTTCTGCAATGATGCAGAGTATTTCATCACTTTACCACGCCCTGCCCCCAACAGTAGTATTCATGCCCAACACGTCTTCCCTGCTCATCCAAGTTCTAAATTTTCCTTCTCATCTAGGTTCTTTCTTTTTCGCTTTCTTTTTTTTTTTTCCTGAGACAGGGTCTTGCTCTGTCGCCCAGGCTGGAGTGCCATGGTGCAATCGCGGCTCACTGCAGCCTTAACCTCCTGGGCTCAAGTACTTGTCCTACTTCAGCCTCTCGGGCAGCTGGGACTACAGGCGCACACCACCACACTCGGCTAATTTTTAAATTTTTTGTAGAGATGGGGTTTCCCCATGTTGCCCAGGCTGGACTCGAACTCCTGAGCTCAAGCGATCCTCCTGCCTCAGCCTCCCAAAGGGATGGGAATACAGTTGTGACTACCACACCCGACGAATCCAGGTTCTTTAATTGCCAAAACGTCCTTTAGTTTCTGCCCAGTTCTGTTTTCTGAGTTTCTTTGGTCGATACATTTCTTTCTTTCTTTCTTTCTTTTTTTTTTTTTTGAGACGGAGTCTCTCTCTGTCGCCCAGGCTGGAATGCAGTGGCACAATCTTGGCTCACTGCGGCCTCCGCCTCCCGGGTTCAAGTAATTCTCTGCCTCAGCCTCCTGAGTAGTTGGGATTACAGGCACACGCCACCACACCCCGCTAATTTTTGTACTTTTAGTAGAGACAGGGTTTCACCATCTTGGCCAGGCTGGTCTTGAACTCCTGACCTTGTGATCTGCCCGCCTCAGCCTCCCAAAGTGCTGGGATTACAGGTGTGAGCCACTGCACCCAGCCAGATAGATTTCTTTCTACATATTCTACCTCTTGATAATGTACTCTATTGGCTCTTACTACTTCTAGAATTTTGGTCTTTACAAGTAGATTTAAAACTCTTCACAAGGAGATAGTCTCTTTTTGTTATGTTTCCTTTACAGCACATTGCACAGAACTGGGTATCCATTAGGCGATTCATGGTTGTTGAAAATGAGCAGGTGGGGGTGCTGCAACCCCTGAGATCTAGATAAGATGACCTCCAGGTCTTAGGTGCATGGGTCATCAAAGTCCAAGTCTCCCTCCAGATTCTGCAGGTTTCTCAGGTCAGCCTTCATGGCCATGGCCTTGGGCTCCTGCTTTCAGAAAGCTGCTCTGCAGAATGCTCACTCACATACAAAGTCCCGCAAACAAAAACTCACTCGCAAAAAGCATTTCTGAGTCTAGTAGGACCTACTGAAAATCTGAGGAGGAAATATTTTGGCCTGTTTCCATTCAGCAATGGAAACTCTTTCGAATCAGACGGTGGCTTTCTGGGTCCTGTGGCTGCCCACCCACAGGGAGTCTGCACTGGCTTTTTAGCCAGGCAGGGTCCCCTCCCTTCTCTCTTCTCCTCCATCCTCTTCCTTTCAAAAGTAATCCTCCTCGCTGCCCTGAAAAAGCACAAACCACCACCATCATCTGACTCAGTTTCTCTGCAAAGAAACTGAACTATGTTTGTGCCAGGCATCTATAAACATCACCGTTTTTAGCGTTTCTGCTGGGACCCTGGTATCATATCGAAGTTCTTTTCTCAGAAAGAAAGTTCCCTCTCTCACTGGAAATCTGACATAGCTGTTAGAACAACTTTTTTTTTTTTTAAACCCTGTTATACTGAAATATGTTTACTTCAGGGGTTATTAATTTTAAGTTTCCTTCCTGTTCTTCATCTCCCTTTTGTTAGATAGATATGTTATTCTTGAACAACTTCCTTTTTCTCTCTCCTTTCCTACCTTGATTTCTTCCATGTGCTCTTTCAAAAGTTTCTTGACCTCCAGAACCTTGGACTTTATTAAGGTATTTTTCCCAAAGTAACCTTTTCCTTCTCAAGTGGATCAGATTGACAAAAATGAGGTGTAAAAAAATAGCCGTCATACCTGTCTGGGCTACTTAGCTGAACTAGTTTCCTTTCGAATGCTCTACAGAAGTACTTCTGTTTGCCTGTCTGTAGCCTTATCGATACTCAGCAGACAGTAACCACTCTTTGCCGGGCTCCAGCGTGACTTAGCAGTGACAGCTTCTCTCTCCCGACTTTCTAAGTAGCGCCTCTTCGTCACTAAGTGTCATCTGTTCTCCGGTGCTCATATTACCCTGGGTCTTATTTTCATTAGTTCTTGAATTAAGTTTTTCCTTACGTCCACTAGAATCAAAATAAGCAACCTCTGGGAATTACTGCCAAGCTCGCTCTCTCTCTCTCTCTCTCTCTCTCTCTCTCTCTCTTTTCCCTCGAGATGGAGTCTTGCCCTGTTGTTCAGGCTGGAGTTCAGTGGCACGATCTCAGCTCACTGCAACCTCCACCTCCTGGGTTCAAGCAATTCTCCTGCCTCAGCCTCCCAAGTAGCTGGGATTACAGACGCACACATCACTCTCGACTAATTTTTGTATTTTTAGTAGAGACGGGCTTCACCATGTTGGCCAGGCTGGTCTCGAACTCCTGACCTCAGGTGATCCGTCCGCCTCGGCCTCCCAAAGTGCTGGGATTACAGATGTGAGCCACCATGCGTGGCTGACTCTTTAAACCAGTTGTATTTTATATTACCTTTCCAGAAGATATCCTCGTGTACATTTATCTGGGAAGACTATGGTTCATAATTCTGCATATTCTCTTACTTCTGTATCCTCACTGGCATTTTGAGTATGCCACAATTTCACATCCTTGGCAAGGTTTTTTTTCTTTCTTTTTTTTTGAGATGGAGTCTTGCTCTTGTCACCCAGGCTGGAGTACAGTGTCACAATTTCGGCTCACTGAAACCTCTGTCTTCCGGGTTCAAGTTATTCTCCTGTCTCAGCCTCCTGAGTAGCTGGGAATACGGGTGCCCGCCACCACACATGGCTAATTTTTGTGTTTTTAGTAGCGACAGGGTTTCACCATGTTGGCCAGGCTGGTCTCGAACCCTTGACCTGAGGTGATCCACCCGCCTTGTCATCCCAAAGTGCTGGGATTACAGGTGTGAGCCACCACACACGGCCACAAGTTTTTCTTATTTAAATTTTTCTGGTGCAGGTAGCTGGTGGCCCAGCCCAAGACATCTCAGTGGTAATTATACTACACTTCAACAGCTCCCCACCTCTGCCCCACAGAACAGAGAACAACACACACCAGGTGGGTGCTGCCAATGATTTTCATTTCTGAGAAATAATTCATAGTTTTCAAAAATGAGCTTAACAGCTGCTAGTTTTTTTAAAATGTAACATGATTTCTTTTAAGGTTTTAATTAACAATGGCTGTGTGTCAAAAAGGTGCCTATTTGTGAGGAATTTGACTTCAGGAGAGGAAACACGTGTGCGTATCCGTGAGCAATGGAAGATCTACACTGATGGGGTCTGTTTTTATTTGGGAATGTTTGCTGGTTGAGGATAAAAAAGAATAGTTATTACACAGTTATTATACGTCTATACAAGTAGATGCTTAGACAGCAGTTTCACTGATTGACAGAGGAAAGCCACTTTGGATGCTCCTTTTCTCATGCAGGTTGGAGAGATGCCTTAGTCTCATTTCCCGGGTAATGGGGGTAAGAACAAAGTGCCTGACCTGACCGCCGCTTTTGATGGCCAGCTGGGAGTTCCGACAAGTCAACCTCTCAGAGTCTCAGCATTCTTCTTTATAAAAATGGGCACAAAATAAAAAACCGAAAACCAAAAAAAGGCCAAACAATGGACACAGGATACGCAGCCTTCCTGCGGGACGCACGCACAGGCATGCACCGCACAGGGGAGCAGGGGGCTATGGGGCGCAGGCCCCGCCCGACCCCCCGACTCTGCCCTGCGTGGCTCCCTACTGCAATTGGCCTGGCTGGTGGCTGTGGCTGCTGTGTCCTCGCCCAGCCAATGCCCCTGAGGATCACTCAGGTTCCCCACAGGCCTCTCCTGTTCCGTCACTGGGGCGGAACCCAGTGGGAGCTTTCTTGGGTTGTGCCTGACTGCAGCTTCCTCCCACTATCTGGGCCGGCCGGATAGCCACCTTGCTGGGAATTCTTAAACCTTCTAGAGCTCTGAGGTTTGTGTTTCTTATTTTTGAATATACATTTATTTGGTTTTAAACACATCTTCTGTCATTCTTGGGGGCTCTGTGAGTGGGAAGGAGAGGCGGTGGTGTTTGGTTGGTTAACATCATGAAACCAAAGTGTCAAGGTGTAATTTTACTTTACATTGCTTGGTCTCTAGTGGGATTGGAATTGTTTGTTGATGATATTCCTTTTATTCCTAAGGAGTTACATTTTTTTTCTTTTGAGATAAGTAAGGTCTTGCTCTATTGCCCGTCTGGGGTGCAGTGGTGCCATTGCAGCTCACTACAGCTCGAACTCCTGGGCTCCAGCAATCCTTCCTCCTCAGCCTCCTGCAGTTAGGACTACAGGCATGTGCCACCATGCCCAGCTAATTTGGGGGGAGTTTTGGGAGTGGGGGTAGAGACAGGGTCTCACTATGTTGCCCTGTCTTGGCTCGAACTCCTGGGCTCAAGCAATTCTCCCACCTAGGCCTCCCAAAGTGCTAGGATTATAGGTGTAAGCCACCACCCCCGGCCACGAGTCACATTTTAAACATGATCCCAATGATAACTTCGATCCTTGAAAAGGCAAAAAAAGGCTAAGGAAAAGAGTTCAAATGATGACACCTGAGTGTGTTACACACCATGAGCGCTAATATTCACAGATTACCGGGGAAGGTGCTGTTTGCTTCCGCACTGCTCTGAGAGATCAAAGTTCTTCCAAAAAAAAAAAAAAGAAAACTACTCGAGATTTACCTTTCTTGCTATTATCTACTTATTCTCCCTTTCAGTAGCCCAGAGTGTAAGGCTGATCCCTTTTTGGACAATTTACCAATAGTTATCTTAGTGTTTTATCTTACTTCACGGCTACAAACTCGCCCATCTCCTTTGGAAAGTCTGCTGTTGCTCCTCTTATCAAGTGTGCACCCCAGGTACGGAGGACAGCCACCTGTGCTTGGAATGCTATTTGCATTGACACAACCCAGCGTTCCACCGTTGTTGACTCTTAGTAAGCTTGAGGGAACTAAAACTCATTTTTTTAAATGTAGTTATTTTATTATTTTTCTCCCAATTGTGAATTTGGATAGCTTTTTTTTTTTTTTTTTTTTTTTTTAATGTAGGAACCTGGCCTTACGTTGTATCCCTATGATATTTTGTGTTGTTAGATTCATCCTACCCATCTAGACTGCCAAAGGCTTTTGGGTCCTGACTCCCATCGGATATTTTAGCTCTCCTTCCCTGCTTTATAACTTTCACAAATGAGAAGAGTCGGCCTCTGAGCCTCACCCAGCCACTAGTAAAATACTGGAGAGAGAAGGCCAAGAGCGGAGCCAGGCGGCACATTTCCCTAAGAGCCAGATTTCAGAGAGGAAAGTGACCCCTGTGGCAGAATGGACAAAGTGGATGACCTGTGTGTGTGTGTGTGTGTGTTACTGGCAGTGCCTTTAATACAAAGCACCATGCTTTTTAAAAATATGAAAGTGCAGGAAATTTAGCATATCAAAAATCAGGCTTGTGCTCAAAGCGGGCAGTCACAAAGACTGCAGACTCCTAAAACGGGATGCTACCCTTGGGCTCTTCCTGCCTGCATTTTGCCTCCCTGCCAACATGAGATGCGAGTGAGAAGTGAGGGCTGAGTCACTGTCACTCTGCACCTGTTCCAGGACTGCTCAAGTCTTTTACCCACTTCTAGAATAGAAAAGAGGTCAGTGTGGAAAGAGATGATTCTGGAGAGGGCTTCAGTGAGCAGTTATCTCTGGAGAAAGCTGTGCCTGACTAATGCCCAGCCCGCCTACCAACCCCCACAACTTTCCCCCAACTCCACCCCATCCCAGACGCAGAGGCAGATGCCAGTCACGCACTGCAACAGAAGCACTGGGTCCACGTTTGACCACGCTTACTTCTATAAGGCAACTGAGGGTCTTGGACAAATAACCAATCATGGTCTTATCCTCAATTTACTTAGGAAGATTTTTTTTTTGGACTTCTATGTTATAATTTTTAAGCTAATATCTGAAGATATAGAGCCATTCTTTCTATTCATCATTAACAAATCTTCTAAAATGTCATTATATATACTCAGATTATATATGTTGGCATGTGGTAATTGACGTGTTCTTTGAAATGTTAACAACTAAATAAAATTAGTGTTTAGCTTAGTTCCCTAGGTTGTTATACTCTAGAACTGTTAAGACTTATAATAACATAAAAATGCCTCATCCTCAGTCTTTATCTACTCTTTTAAAACAGACTGTAATAAAATGCGTCAGTGACTCAACTACCCACATCCATGTGTCATACTTAAAGGGTAGATAACTAAGAAGAGGCTGTTACCAAACAACTTGGATTTTTATACTTAAGAAAATTATAGAGAAAACATAATTTTACAGAAAAATATATAATATAAAGTAATTTAGTGAATTAGTCTTGAATGCAAGAAAATTCACTGTTATTTTTCTTTTCTTTCTCTTTAGAAGGTTTTCCAACTGATAGTCTGGAAAAACAAATTATTTGCTGAACTTAGCACTTCAGTTTTCTCTTATTCAGGGGAGAAAACTCCCCCATATAAAATGTAAAACAGCTTAATATTTAGTTTTGTAACTTAAATTGATTTTTCTTTTCCATCAAATCAAATGCAATGGAGCCGGAGTTCTGTGTTTGTCACCAATCCTTTATTGAAACTGGTAACTTACACACTTTATAATAGAACAACAAAAATAATGTTCAATATATACAGCCTTTGCATGGACTATTAGACTATACACAGGCAGCGTGATAACACAATCTAATCTTCATCATCATCTGTGCACAAAAAGACACCAAACAGACAACATGTGCACATCACAGTGAAATGACATCACAGGTCCAGTGAAAATTCAGCATAATACAAAACGGACTGCTCTATTGCAAATGACATCTTTCTAAATGCCCAGCTCTTACTCAGTAGTAATTTACCCAGAGTCTGAAGCAGAGATTGGTTGTGTGGCTATAAGTCTCTTCAGAGAGACAACCTCTGCAGATAAGTTTGCTATCCCCTGCTTCAAATACAAATTCTCTGGGCCAGAAACTTTGTAGCCACTGTCTTTCATTTCAACAACTCCAGTTTTGAAACTATTCTGAGTTTTGCCACTCAGTTCTTTTTGATGCCAGTGCTCCGATTTGAGAGACCAATCTTGAATGTTAGTCACTTGCACTGAGAAAGGAGTAAGAGAAGAATGTACCATACTTGGGGCACTATGCTTTTCGAGTTCAAAATGTCTTTTAGATGTCATGTCAATAGGGGAGGAAAGTTTTTGCGTGGCCTCAAATTCATTATCAAAGGCTTCTACTTTGATCTGCATGGCTTTAGCTTTGATCCGGAGCTTGTGTGGCAAGGCAGAGGAATTCACTTCTGGAACTTTAACCACCGTTGCATGCACGTGCTTGAGTTCGACTGGAGAATGGATGGGGCCCTTGGGGACCTGTTGCTCATCTTCGCCATCAGATGACTTTCCTACCACACCATCGTCGGTTTCCGACGTTCTCGGGGAGTTGCTGGAGGATCGGTTGACTTGCAGTAGTGGGGGAGAGTGTGAGTATCCAGAAAAAGAGTTCCCCATATAGTTTTGATAGATGGATGCTGTGTAAGAGCCTCGGTCATCTCTCGTCTCCCTTGTGTAGCTCTCTAATTCCATCGGCTCTTGCTTGATAATCTGGAACTTGTTTTCAGGACTTCTGCAGCTTCCCTGCACAGAGCTCTCCTGCGTGTGCTCTACCGAGGACACTTCAGAAACATCGGACAGTGAGCTTTGTGGAGAGTGTTTAATAACAGAAATACAACTGCTTGCCACCATCGAGGGTTCGTGCTCGTCCACAAATGAGCTCACACTGGATTTGGAAGTCTGGTAATCTTGAAAGTACACAGCTGTAGAATTACTGAGTTTCTGAATCTCTTGAGCATATGCTGTGGAGCTAATTAAACCAAACTTTAATTTTAGTGAAAGCAGCTCAGCTTTTAAAGTGGCGTTTTCTTCTCCCAGTGCAATTAGTTTGTTCTCTAAAACCAGGTCATTCAGTCGACGCTTCTCACGAGATCTTTTGGCAGCTTCATTATTTTTCCGCCTTTTTTCCCAGTACATAGCATCTTTCTTTTCATCAGGAATGAACTCCCGTTTCCTCCGACACGCAGAAGATTTGTTTTTCCCCACACTTCCTTCACTGAGAAGCAGCTCCTCACCTGTTGTGGAGTCTTCAGATACTTCCGTTAAAGCAGAATTAAGGACCATCATCTTGTCCACATTGCTACTGGCATCAAGAGATGCCTGCTCCTTTTTGATGGTCTGCATTTTTCTCAGCTGCATCAGAAACAACCTTCCCCTATAGATGCGTGTAGGAGAACAAATTAATTTCCCCGTATTCTCAAGCTCTTTAAAAACTCTGGTTTAAAATCCATCAATATTCTTCCTTTTGTTCTACTGTCTGGGATAAATCCTTCAGGGTCCTTATTGAATGAAGCTGGGCCTCCGTGGTTATCTGCAATACATGAATAAAAAAAAAAAATCCCAGTTATTCACTGGATAAATGTTTACTACAAATTATGTACAAGGAAATATGCTAAGCATGTAAGGCATACAAGCACAGATGAGGCACGGCCACAGTTCTTTCAACGAGTTAGCATTCTCAAAAAGGAAATAAGTTCCCAAATACCTAAACTATAAAGCTGTAAAGGACAAATCCCTAATGAGACCTATCAGTAAGAGAATATGTGGTCCAGGAAAGTAAGGGAAAAATAACCTCTGCCCAGAGAGATATAGAGGAAGGCTGTATTTAATGAGGCAAAATGGAGAAATAGTTGGGTGTGGGCAATTACAGGAAGGAAATGACAGATAACCTCTGGTTGGTTAAGTTTCTAAATAGTACATGCATACCGTGGTGCTTCTAAATAACGTTACCTAATATTTACATCACTGCCAAGCAATATGCTCACCTCTTAAAAGGGACTTAACCAAGTAAACTTTAACATGAGTAAAAAAAAGTTCTGCACTCCTATATAGAATACAATATAAATGGAGACAAATTTCTTCCACAAAAACTAAAGTAAAAGCCACATTAACAACGGAGCTGTTGGTTTTAATCTACACCTTAACGTGGACATAAACCTGCCCATCACATCCCTGACTGCCTGGTAGGCTTATATTCCAGCAAATTCCACCAGGTGACTCACTGCAACTCAATGAAAAGGATTCTTCTCAATCAAGCCATCTCTTTACAAGCATCTGAGTTTAAGAGATTAGAAATTTTTTTTTCTGATTCCTTTGAATTGTTCTATCAAACATTCAACATTGAAGCATCCAGAATACTTCTTGTGATCTTGAAAATTCTGTCAAAATAGATTTCAGATTTCAGTTACAGAGTAGCTTTGAACTAAAAAACAGTTACTAGGCCAGGCACCGTGGCTCACGCTTGTAATCCCAGCACTTTGGGAGGCCAAAGCGGGCACATCACGAGGTCAGGAGATTGAGACCGTCCTGGCCAACATGGTGAAACCCTATCTCTACTAAAAAATACAAAAATTAGCTGGGTGTGGTGACGTGCGCCTGTAATCCCAGCTACTCGGGAGGCTGAGGCAGGAGAATCGCTTGAACCCGGGAGGTGGAGATTGCAGTGAGCTGAGATCACGCCACTGCACTCCAGCCTGGTGACAGAGCAAGACTCCATCTAAAAAAAAAAAAAACACGCACACAAAACAAAAAAAACACTATTTTATTCAAAGGGGTTTTTAAAAAGTATAGTGCATTCTTGAAACAAAATTATTTTAAACCAAGAGAATATAGTTACAGAAAAAAATTTCTTTCATTTATATGAATTAGTTTCAAGCAAAATATAAGAACTCAAGAATAGAATCATTCATTAGTTTCCTCTTCCACTGATGAAATACTTACAGTACAAATTTGGCCTGACGATTGCCTTAGCTTGAGTTAATAAAATCCATGTTATGTTCCAATAGCAATCGTTGCATGGGGGCTTTTGAATTTAGCTATGTTTCTAGACACTGATTCTCTGCCTAATATTCCAGTTGGTAATACTTTTCATGAAATAGATGTGGTACAACAATGGTTCCATCAGCACGATCTGCACACAATAGCACTTTATCCCACCATACTAAAAAGATGTAATGAGCCGGGCGTGGTGGCTGTGCCTGTACATCCCAGCACCTTGGGAGGCTGAGGTGGGTGGATCACCTGAGGTCAGGAGTTTGAGACCAGCCTGGCTAACATGGTGAAACCCCATCTCTACTAAAAATACAAAAATTAGTCAGGCATGGTGGCAGGTGCCTATAATCCCAGCCACTCGGGAGGCTGAGGCAGGAGAATTGCTTGAACCCAGGAACCCAGGAGGCGGAGGTTGCAGTGAGCCGAGATCGCGCCACTGCACTCCAGCATGGGGGACAAAAGCGAGACTTCGTCTCAAAAAAAAAGATGTAATGTTCTTACATGATGTCACTATCTCTTTCTTATGCCTAGTTTCATAATGACTAATAAAGTGAAGTTTACTTTTATCAATTGGAAAAGCCTGCCAGCTTCTTTTGTCTTTTCCAGAAGGAATGAAAGGAATTATGTAATAATTTCAGGATCATAAAGAATAATGTTTCATGCCAGGTTTTTGCCCATTAAACTGAGCCAACACAGTTAAGGGAACAGCTAGTCGTAACTCAGAGAAATTTGTGATTATGAATTCCAAGTTTCTGTTCTTTGATAATGAAACTTTAATGGGAAATGAAGGCAAGGAGTATGTCACAGTCAGCAATGATGCTGCAGAGAAGGAATCTTCCTATTTATCATTTAAACAATATTATTTCCTTTTTCTTTTTTTGATACAGAGTCTCGCTCTGCTGCCCAGGCTAGAGTGCAGTGGCGCAATCTTGCCGCACTGCAACCTCTGCCTCCCGGGCTCAAGCGATTCTCCTGCCTCAGCCTCCTGAGTAGCTCGGGTTACAGTTGCACACCACCAGCTAATTTTTTTGTATTTTTAGTAGAGACAGGGTTTTACCATGTTGGCCAGGCTGGTCTTGAACGCCTGACCTTAGGTGATTCGCCAAAGTGCTGGGATTACAGGCATGAGCCACCACGCCCAGCCAACAATACTGTTTCCTCTAATTTGCATTTAGGTTTTATCCTTTAACATGAAAGCCCAGTTTCCTCCACATATTGAATGGATTCTTTCCTCTGTTGAAGTCTGTACTCTGCCATTCAGCAAAGTCCTCCTGCTGAAGTAAAACGAGTGGAGAAGTAAAGAGGAAGATATCCCAGTTAAAGACGACTGCACTGACCTTTCCCAAGGCACCTTTCAAATCTCCACTATAGTCTTGGCCACTACTTTTTTCCACTTTTAGTTTTTAAACATCATACGATCCCTTGCAGACTATTAATTCTGGTTATTTTCTCCACTTGAGAATCTTTCTCTTTCATGTGTTATCTTATTTGTTCCTTCTTTAAAAAAAAAAAATCAGACTCCTTTATTTTGCCTCACTTACTAGTTTTTACAGTAATGCTTTTGAAATGCCCCACCATTCTGTCTGTCTTAGTTACTCTTCCTAAACTTCGAGGACCTTCCAAGGTTGGGGCCCAATTGGGAAGGAGCCTTCACAATCCTATTTCTATTTAACTAAAATAGCCCCATTTGTCTTAAAATTTCCTTAACTCGTGTCTTCTAGGTGTCTAAGCACTATATGTCTACTTTATCATCTCTACAACTTTGTTGGTACATTAAGACCTACAGAAAACCTCATTTCCTTTTTTTTTTTTTTTTAGACGGCGTTTCACTCTTGTTGCCCAGGCTGGAGTGCAATGGCGTGATCTTGGCTCACCACAGCCTCTGCCTACAGGGTTCAAGCAATTCTCCTGCCTCAGCCTCCCGAGTAGCTGGGATTACAGGAATGTGCCGCCATGCCCAGATACTTTTGTATTTTTAGTAGATGGGGTTTCTCCATGTTGGTCGGGCTGGTCTTGAACTCCCGACCTCAGGTGATCCGTCCGCCTTGGCCTCCCAAAGTGCTGGGATTACAGGCGTGAGCCACTGCACCCGGCCATCTCATTTGTTTTTAATCATCTTCTTCCTATTTGAATTTCATGACATGTCACTATAAATCTGTGATTCTTCTCTCATCTGTATATATTACATTCATGGTCTCCACAACTCAGCAGCAAATCACCATACTATCTTAGGATATTTTCTGTAATATTATGTATCAAATAATCTTGCAGTGTTAAAAAGAGTTTATCAGCATTGTGGGATGATACGGAGAGAGGCATAATCACATACACTGTGTGTGTTTCCACATGTTTGTCTTTTGTGCCCAACTACACTGGGAATTACTTCAGGGTGGAAATTAAAATATACTTGCAGTCTTCTAGCAAAAACCTGAAGATATTAGGTGCTCAACATTTCATTGACAGTCACCCACATACCTTATATAAGAGAGTTTTGTAACCAGAAAACTTTTTTGATGCTTTCTTTTAATGTTCTGTGAATTGTAAGAAGATATTTTACTTATTAACAGAGAGATTCTCTTATTCATTAATTGGTTTATTCAACACATATGGAGCACCTACTGTGTACTGGGCACAAGGGAAGACTGGGGACACATCAACAAGGAGAGGAAAAACCCAACTCCCCAGACCAGGCACTCAGTCGTGGGTGGGAGACAAACAGGTGAGCGGAGGGGAACCAGGTGTGAGTGCAGAGCTGCACAGACATGGGCCTGGGGTGCAGGCTTTCTTCCTGTCATGGAGATAATAACAAAAACAATCATAATAGGTGCCATTTATTGAACACTTACCACAGAACGGGCACTGGGAGCCTGACCTGCTTTCCTTCATTCACTTTCAATGACTATTTTCAGATAAGAAAACTAAGGCTCACAGAAGGCAAGTGACTTGCCCAGTGTCACACAGCTAGTTAAATGGCAGAGCTTACATTCCGGCCCAGTTCCTTTACTCTCTCCTCCACTTTCACAGGTGGTTCTGCATCTGTGCAATGCAGTCTTATTTACACACAGTTCTCTTTTGTGTCACTTTCATTTCTAAGTAATACACACCCCTTTACTAAGTTACTTTGGGCGCAGTAAGGCACTATGCTAGCTTAACTTTTTTTGGTTTTTTTTTTTTGAGATGGAGTTTCGCTCATGCTAGCTTAACCTTTTTTTTTTTTTTTTTTTTGAGATGAAGTTTCACTCAGGCTGGAGTGCAATGGCGCGATCTCAGCTCACTGCAACTTCCACCTCCCGGGTTCAAGCGATTCTCCTGCCTCAGCCTCCCGAGTAGCTGGGATTACAGACATGCGCCACCATGCCCAGCTAATTTTGTATTTTTAGTAGAGACCGGGTTTCTCCATGTTGGTCAGGCTGGTCTCGAACTCCCTACCTCAGGTGATCTGCCTGCCACGGCCTCCGAGTAGCTGGGATTACAGACATGCGCCACCATGCCCAGCTAATTTTGTATTTCTAGTAGACACCGGGTTTCTCCATGTTGGTCAGGCTGGTCTCGAACTCCCTACCTCAGGTGATCCGCCTGCCACGGCCTCCCAAAGTGCTGGAATTACAGGCATGAGCCATCACGCCTGGGCCCTTAACTTCTTTTAGATGCTGTCTTAACTTCTTTAAGCCAGCAAAGATACTATCTAGAAGTTTTCTCCATCCTCCTTAGAGATGTTTCACATCTGGCACTATTTATGAATTGAGAAAACATTTTATTAATTTTCGTATCTCTGCTAAAATTTTAACCTCCTGGCCATTCTAATTACGTTAAATAGAGAAAAAGAAATATGATAGCTGTGGACATTGTCACCTATGATTTATTTTTATTTTTTTTTATTTTATTTTTTATTTTTTATTTTTTTTGAGACGGAGTCTCACGCTGTTGCCCAGGCTGGAGTGCAGTGGCGCGATCTCGGCTCACTGCAAGCTCCGCCTCCCGGGTTCACGCCATTCTCCTGCCTCAGCCTCCTGAGTAGCTGGGACTACAGGCGCCTGCCACCGCGCCCGGCTAATTTTTTGTGTTTTTTTTAGTAGAGACGGGGTTTCACTGTGGTCTCGATTTCCTGACCTTGTGATCCGCCCGCCTCGGCCTCCCAAAGTGCTGGGATTACAGGCTTGAGCCACCGCGCCCGGCCACGATTTTTTTTTAAACAAATCCAAGAGTGTAATCTGTTTTCAACATGAGGCAGGGGACAGTGTCTCTCTGACCCTCTCATTTTGCAGATTAATCAGCTAGAAGACAGACTGACCTTCCCAAGACCACACAACAGTTGGGCACAGATGGGCTCTGGGCTCTCCTTATGCCCCTCAACAATAAACTTAAAGCAAATGCAAAAGTAGTTTATGATGCCTTCAAAAAGCCTCAGGATTTATGCTAACCTAACAAATTTATTTCAAGTCTCAATATTTTCCCTTATGATTAATTTAACAATTACTTCATCTATGCATCATCATTTCAAATCAACATCTAATGTTGTGGTATATTAGTCATTGCTTAAGTTTCTTTTTTGGTGAATAATTGACACTACATGCCAATTCTATGATGTTAGTGCACTCAGCACAATTAACTTCATTACACACATTACATGATATGACTCTCCTTGAAAACACAAATAAAAAAGAGAAATTTAAGAGCAGGTATTATTACATACCAGTTGACATATTTTTCTGTACATACTCTGAAGGTGCCATCACTAATTAACACTTTTGTATAGTCCACACACTATTTCTCTAAGCAAGAATTATACAGCAAGAATTACATTTCATAAGCCCAGATATTAAAAGTTTAAGTCAGATTACCTAAATATTGTTTTTAAGAACAAGATTTGATTTAGAAAATTCTATAAAAGAATATAACCTCGTAACAATAATTCTAGACCAAATTTATCCTTGAGGAGTTATCTCATTACTTATGTTTATGATAGACCTTTATCTTCCCTGGTCTCTCACAGAAATAATGTTTAACAATCCAAGCTCTACAAAGGAAAAGAATAAACATGCTTTGTTTCAATCATCTGAAATCTTACTAATAGTCTAAACATTAAAATATACTCTGAGAACATTTTGTTATTAATTATCTCTAAAGGATAAGTTTTATGGCAAATTGCTATATATATTTTGTTTTTAAAATTCTGTCAATAGAAGATGAAATACTATTTGATCCACGCAATGATTTGGAAACATTATAGAATTATCTTATTTTCCCTCTCCTCTCTGAATGTATTGTTTTCTCCCTGTTGTATAATATAGATAACAGTAAAGGAAGAAAAATGTTTTCAAGGTAAGCTTAAATTATGTTAAACTGTAAGCCATCTCTCCAGTAAGACAGCAGATGCTTATTTTTAAGATAAATGTCATTTTCATGAAAAAATCAAATCAATTAATCAATTCACAACTCTTTATACTTTTAAAGTATGAATACTAGCAATATGTTAACCCTACATTTTCTTCCTGTGGGTAAAATTCACAGTATCTGTGTCAATGAAATGCTTTACTTCTTTTCATGGATGAGAAAACAATCTAGTATTTAAAAGCAGAGATGAAATAAGAAGTCACTACACGTGTACAACCCAGAGGAAATGGGGAGTGAAAAAACTCAGTTAGAAAACAATGAAGTTGCAAGAGAATTTTCTAATCCCATTGAAAAAGAAAAGGATTTTTAAATTGAGAAAACTATGTTAAACCTCTCTAAGGGTCATTCTGTCCCCAGGAAGCAGCTTACCCCAAAGTTAGAGAGAAATGTGTACTTGATCAAGACAGGCAAGACACACACACACACACACACACACACACACACACACACTTGCACACTGCCAGAATCTATTCTATCATAGCAACAAATTGACCTACTTTTTCTATTTGGGTGCCTCCGTAAATAAATGTGTCAAAGCCTGTTCCAGTTTATGATAAATGAAAATATTTCAAGTTCAAAAAAGGACTAGTTGAAAATTAAATTTAAATTTAATAAATACAATGACAACACTGCATTTTATTACATCACTGATGTAATTTAAGTAATTGAAATATGAAATAGTATAACTTAACATTCTTCAAGAGGTCATCAGTGTTTGTAACTTAATACACAATTAAATTATTCTGAAGTCTGCAAAGAGTAAGCACATACACACTAGCATGACCAAACACTTAACTGCACAGCTTGAGAAATAAGAACAGCTCCCACTAAAGATGGGAAGTAACATGGGGAAAAAAACAGAACAGTAATAATTTTTTAAAAATCTATAGAAACTTAAAAGTGGGGACTATTAATATCTTGAAACTTCTGAAAAGATAACTGATCAGTGTAGCAACTAATCTGAAACCTTAAAAGGACATCAACAATCACAAAGTAACCCAGTTGTAGGAAATCCTCCAATGAATAAGTAATACATGCAACATGGTGTAATGATGGCAAAAATGGTGGGCTGGGGGGGCAGTCAGGCCGAGAAAATTCTTGAAAGTTTCTAATGATAATGTAGAATCACCCCAACTTGCTTCACTTGGCTTTTTAATTTCTTTTTCCACTTTTCTAGTCAGTGGATGATTATAAATGTCATTTTCTACCTTATGAATAGAGTAGATTTTTAAATGCTTATTTTTAGTGTTTATCTGAAGGCCAGTTAATTACAGTTTAAGACCCCTAAAAAGCTAATTAGTAAAAGACATCATGTTCTGACAACTAAAAGGCTTATAAACATCACTCTGAGTCCTATGAAACTGAGTCCTCAAAGCACAGATTATTAACAAATGGCATCTAGCAAATCTCAAGTAAACTTTCTTATCATAAAAACAAGCTATGCTCTCTTATTAAAGCCATACGAGAAACAGTTCTGGGTGTTTTTTTTAGCTACAGTAAAGTTACTTACAAAGAAATGTGAAAGATAACTGGGGGTAGTAGTAATAAAAATTCATTTTGAAACTGAAAAATTCTTATGTAATGTCTGTGATCAAAGGTCAACGTCTTTCAACATTCTCATACAAGTCCAACCTGGATAGAAATCAACTCAAATATAATTTAGAAAAATAACAGGATATCAAACAATGTGTTAAACCCTGTGAAATACAGGCATACCTTACAAAAACAAGAAATGAATATTAAAGGAAATTTCAATTACATTGTTTCTGTTATATTTTGAATTGAATCCCAAGTGTGCTCTCATTCCTCAATACAAATTAAAAATAAACAACTTTAACAGCATCAATGGCATCTGGATTACAATGGAAATCATGAAGTATACGAGTTTAACCTGGGTAAAAATAAAGCCCAGGCAATATGACTGCACCTTTTCCATTCCATGCTGCAATCGCATTTACATCTCGAAATTGACTCTAATGACCAAGGCAAGGTCAACTAGAAAAATCCACTCAGCTGGTGAGTCAGGCACATTGCTCAACGTCCGAAAGGCCTCTCACAAAGAGTTTTAATTTTCAGGCTGTTGCATCACAGTGATGTTATAACTGCACTGCACAAAAATAAGCCTTTAACCCAGAAAAGGAAATTGTTTCAAAAACTACAGTGAGTGTGAGAATACACTTTGTCGAGGTGCAAATTTCCCCATCTGGTTTTCAGGCTCTGCGACCTGGGCTGCTAATTCATTTCTCCGAGTTTCCATTTCCTCATCTGTGAAATGTGGATGATAACAGAGCCCCTCAACACTGTGCCTGGCACATGCAGAGTATAAGTTTAGTAAATACTAACTCTTAATCTCTTTTCTGAAGAATGATCAGTATCAAAAGGCAATGATGCCTATCAGTTCCAGGCTGTCTTCGCTGCTCATGACTCTTACTGAAGCCTGACCTATGTCGCAAGAGTAAGGGTAAACCAAATGAAAATTTCTTCTGTTAGTCAAAAGGGTCAAATATAAACACTTTCACAGGACCGGCCTTAGTTTTCAGGCTACATATACCCCCTACAAGAGAGCTGATCTGTGGTGTCTCACCATCCACTGCTGATCTCAGACCACAAAGTTTTAGATAGAGAAATCATCCAGGCTACAGAAAATGAGTCACAGAATGTGTAAGGGAATTGGAAAGAGCTGAGCTATTAATACAGCACTTGTCACTTCATTCCTGCTACTATAATCGACTCATCTCTCTATTCCTTCAAGCAGCTCCCCAAAACATTAACCCAATGACTTGGGAAGTTTGAGGTTCTGCAATCCTGTCAGGAATTCCCCTTAAACTGAAATTAACATTGAACACAATGGCAAAGTTTTCAGGAAAAAAAAAATTATTAGAACAAAAAAAGTATCCAAGAAAGATCTTATAGACTTAATTCCAACATGAATCCTTACTATTACTGCAAAGAGATTTACAAAGAGAAAAATGAAGGTAAATACTGACACACACACACACACACACACACACACACACATATTCTGGCTGCTGGTCAATAATACAGGAAACATTTATTGAACTCCTCACAACCAACTAGGTCAACAGGTTTTATTCCCTCAGTTTACCCTGAAGAGTGATGGAAATCAGGACAGTGAAGGAAGATAACAAGCTGGGGCCTGGGACCCAGGGTTCTTGTGAGCCCAGGGCCTGTGCTCTTAGGATCTGTACCTCACCGATGCCTGTTCTCTAACTACTGCCTGTAACAAGAGGGAAACTGATTAGGGATAGGGGTGTAGTATATGATCCCACAGAAGCCAAGTTTTTGGTCAGTTTTCAACAAAGAGCACATTGCGTTGATATGCTTCAGGAGAACATCTGTGATGTCTCCATGAACTCCCTGTGAGTTCCCGCATGGGTACAACCTCGGAAGTCTTTATGCCAGGATGAAAGTACTGTAGTTTTACAGTAGGACAGCAGCGTCTATGTGGGTATTTTGATTTTATTTTGAACTCTGGAGATCAGTGTTCTCTCTAGCCTTTGACCATATAAATTAAAGGTTAAAAAAAAAATCGGCTCAACTCAACTGGCCAAAGTCAAGCTGAGGCCTTCCTTTTTAATCACTATCAATACTGGAGCGCCCCCACCCCCAATTTCTGTGGTCGGTGGACGTTTGGAGGTTCTCTTAAGGTCTTTTTCACTTCAAGAATGGAGACGCGCTTCGCTCAGAAATACAATGAAGACTCTTGGAACAAAGGTGTCTGCAGGTTTCAGAACCTCACCGCAGAACAGGCGCGGAGTCAGGCCCCTGGATTTGCCCTGTTGGAGGGAGGGCCGCTGAGACGCAGGCACTCCGGGTCGCCCGCGCTGCCCCTGTTTGCCCCGTGCGGGCGCCGGGGTCCCTAGCTCCCTGGCTCCCCGGCTCCCCGGCTCCTGCGGCCCGGGCGAACCCAGAGCGCACCCGCACTCCGACCCGGGCCGGTCCCTAGGGCCCGAGCTCCACCGGCCGCGCCCCCACGCGGCGCCTCCCAGAGACCCCCCTCCCTCCGGGTGGGCGGCGCAGCGGGGCCTCGGCGCCGCGAGGACCCCCCGCGCCAGAACAAAGGAATGTGGGGAGGGGGCAGGGAGGAGCGCAGGCCACCGAGCAGCCCCAGTATAACTGCCGCCCGGAGGCGCTTCTCGGTCCCGACCCGAGGTCCCCGCCCGCCACTACCAGACCCGCCCCCAGCCCCGGCTTCTCGCAGACCCCACCGGCCCGCAGGAGGGAGCGGCGCACTGGGGGCCGCACGGACGCGCCATTGGAGATCCCGATCGGAAGGTGGCGCCACGCTGCCCCTACAGGCCCGGGACTCCCCCGCGAGCTCGCAAAGTAGGTCGGGGTCTGAAGCTGGGGGCCTAGAGCAACTAGCTTCTTGGAAAGCGACTGCAATTATTTGGGGTAATATCCTCTGTTCCAGAGACGTCCACCCCCCCCACCAAAAAAAAAACCCTGCGCTTAATTTAAATGTTACGATATATACATCCCATCATATACATATATTCACACATAATCACTATGTAACAGTCCAGGAAGAAATTAAATATTTGGATAAATTACATATTCATACATCTTCACATGAGTAAAACTAGGGTATCCAGACAAAAATACGATCTACTAACCTATATCTGTTTCCCATTGGTCATATCTGATCTGGGGGTAAATAAATACTTCTGACCTCACTTACTGTTGTTATTTACAAAAGCCAAGAACAGAAGATGGCACTTGACCATTCCCCGCTGTTCTCAGAGAACAGCAGTTTCCTAAAGTGTCCTTTAAAAACATAAATGGGAGCCAGCATCCAGCAAATCACCGGGCGCTGCGAAATGCCTTCCTAAAAATACAATCTTATCAAAGGTCTCCGAAGGCGTGTAGTTAAAACTACAGCAAATGGCCTTGAACTTGTATTTGCACACAGCCCTAGAGAAAACACCAGAAATAGCACTGCGAGGCCACAATTGTTAAAATGTGATAGGGCTAAATTTAGAAGAACGCGCGTTTCATTTAGGGCAAAAGACACACATTCGGCAGCATGAGCAAACTCCATGCTTACCCGGTTGTCTACTTTCCTGTTTAAAATATCCTTAAGAAAAAAAAAACTGTTATAGTGACATTCTTAAAGGCTGAGACTGTCCTACTTTCTTTGTAGCAAGATTATAAAATCACGTAATTAGCTCCCTCTCTATGCTCACTGCCAGCAAATTCGGCAGTTACATAATGCAACATTTCCAGGAAACTATTATGTGATTTGTCTTGTCGTGTCTGAAAAAGCGATGACAATAAGGTGAGAAAAAGGGCTGATCGAATGGAATGCATTAAAATTAGGAAGGTGGGGAGGTAAACGTCACAATGGTTCGTCCCAGATTTAAAAATAACAGCTGAGAACATTGAAAGGGCGAACCCCAGTAGTACCCAAGATCAGAATTCAACCCGAGCAATTCTTGCTTTTAGGTTTCGTAGTATCGTTTTAAAACCTGTTTATTTGGGACGTAATATAGACGTAAATAACGATCTAATATCCAACGCTGCGCCTCAATTACCAAATCATTGCACACATACGCGCATATTCCCACATCGGCCCGCAATCCTTGCCAACATTTCACCGTGGGCAGATTATGCAATGTATGAAAGGACAAATCCCACAACCTTCCCGAGGGCTTGTAAAACACGCTGACGACAAACAGGGTGGAAAACGTCTGTGCAGGCACAGCCCCTGACACAAACAAACGCCGCGCAGGCATTCTCCGAATGCCGTCACCGTTCACGCTACCAACCCGTTTTCTCACCAAGCAAATCAAGACTATTCCCCATTCCTCAACCCCCAATTCCTCTCCCCTCTACGCCGCCAGCCCCAGAGAAGGAACGAGAAAGGAAGACACTAGAGAGGAAAGAGCATCTTCCCGCTCGGAGAGGGCTCAGCCTGCCTGGCGCTCTTCTCTACCAAAACATCAATTTTCCTGAAATCAGGAGACATTATGCAACAGCAGCGGGGGGAGAGCGCAAACCAGCCAGGACTACGTGCCGGCGCGAAGGCGCTGCAATCAAAGCAGCCACCTTAAGGTGGCGAGTCCCATCCTGACAAGGCAGCAAAAGTTTATGTAATGAATGCCCCGCGCGCACTCGCCGCTGCTGGCGAGCCCAGCTTACAGCCCGACCCCGCACACTGCGCGGCCAGCACCCCGCGCCCGCCCGCCCGCAGCGCGCCCGGGGAGCAGTCGCCGGGCCCCCGACCGGCGGTGGGCGGAGCGCTTACCGTGTTCCTGCTCTCGGGCCGGCGAGGAGAAAGAAAGGGGCGGCCGCGAGTCGGGCCGCCGGCGCTCGGGGCTCGGGCCGGGCCGGGCCTCCGGGGCCGCGGCGGGAGGCGGGCGGCGGCGAGGGCGCGGCGCGGGAGGCGGGCGGGCGCGCCGGGTCCGCGGGCGCCGTGGCCGCGCCGAGAGATGTGTGTTAGTAGGTCAGTTCCGAGCGCCGCGCTACGTCGCCGCCCGCCAGCCCCGCGTGACTGGCGGCCGCGGCCCCAATCGCCGCGCCTGCACCCGCCCCCGGCCCGCCGCCAATGGCCGCGGCCGGCAGGGGCGGGCCGGGGCGGGCTCTCCGCGGCCACGCCCCGCCTCCCCGCCCTCAGCTCCCCCTCCGCGGCGGCGCCACTACCAGCTTGCGTCCCTCCCCGGCCAGGGCCACCGCCGTCCGAGCGCCCGCGAGGGCTGGCGCCCCATGCCCGGCGTAACGAGGGTTGCGCAACGGCCCGCGCGGCCGACGACCGGAGCGAGCCTGCGGAAGAACCCGGGAGCCCCCAGTCCCACCGCCCCGTCCGCTCTTGGCTTCCTTCACCCTCCCGGTCGCTGCGGTGGCTCTGCGCACCCCGCGACCCTCACTCGCTCGCAGAGGCGCTTTTTGTCTTCCTGAGAGCCGCAGCCGGCCGGGCTACCTGTTGCCGACCGAGCACTGCGGGCTGCGGCTACCCGGGCGTGGCAGGGACCTCGGCCTCCCCTTCCCGGCACACTCCCGAGAGGAGCCCTACCTTGGGGTGGGCAGGAGGGAAGGCGGGGGGTGGCGGCTGGCAAGCTGCCAACACTCGGGGCGCGCTGCGGCGGGGAAGGGGTTGGCGCGGCCGGGCAGCTACGCGGGGCTGCGCGGCGGAGGCAGCGATTAAAATGCCCCGGCGCCTCTCCGGAGAGCCGCGACGGCCCGGAGCCGGGAGGGAAAGCTCCACGCACAAAACGCCGCCCCCTGCACAATTAGGGCGAAGATGACGGCTGCAAAGTTGTTGCGTAACACGACTAGGAAACGAGGCTCGCTGAGGTCCATCTACCCACCCCCGCCACGCGGGTGCGGCGTTCCTCGGAGGATGTGAAGGTCCGCGCTCCGGGTGCGCCCCACTGGGACGCCCACTGGCGTTTGGTGCTGTGGGTTGAGAGGACCGCGCGGGATCTCTTCTGTTGAGCTGATAGCTGCTTAGTGTCATTTCTGCCTCTAACTGGATACGATAGTCTTCTCTCCCAAATTCCCGGGCTACAGAAGAGAAGTAAAAAAAATGGGGAAAAGAGCACCTAGCCGCGACTTCTTAAGTCTACGCGCTGGACTGTCAAGGCACGTGGCACACTCCCTGCATTTACCGATACATGGATAGTGGGTCAGTGCTGGCCTTAGCGAAGGGAGCCATGTTACCGACAGTGACTCACAGGCTTGCCCAAATACGGAGTGTGGCAGGTGGGCAGGACCTCCACCAGCCAGCTCCCTCCTGCTCTGCTTGAACTACGTGGGGGCTGGGCCGAGTGCCTCCACGACTTTCCACTTCTTTTTTGCCCCTTTCGTTTTTAAAAAGCAATAACCAAAGTAAAGAGAAGAGCAGAGTGAACACCCAGGTACCATCCCTAGTGTCTGCCATGAGCAGCAGATCTACTCGCCAAGATTGTCTTTTCTACCTTTCCCATTCTTGCACAGTTAATATCGTAAGCACCCGAGTCATATTTAAAAATTTTTTATCACCTGTCAGTTGGGTTTTTGGTAAGCCTCCCGGGGCAGTGTTGTGGTTTTGAACGCACTCTTGTTCGTAATTTATCTGGTAATACAGCTCTATTAACAAGGCTCTGAAAACTCAGACGTACAATATGGGCTTAGCGTGTTCCCCGAAGCCATCTTCCCGGTGCTGACTAATGCAAGATCCACATCCCCTCGACCACATTTTCCAAGCTTGACTGTCTTCATGAGAACAAATCCTGATTTTAGTTTATAATCTCCACTTTTCTCATACGTATATAATAATTCAAGATGGGGTCTTACTATGTTATCCAGGTTGGCCTGGAACTCCTGGGCTCGAAAGATCCTCCGGCCACAGCCTCCCTGGTAGTGGGATTACAGACGCATGCTACTGCGCCTGGCCACTTTTCTCAAATGTACTGATAGTTTCCTTTTTGCCAAAACCTTACAATGCCTATTTATACCTTTCAAAACCTCTCCTAGATGAAATCAAAATCATTTCCATAAATCAGTTGCCTTTTCGGGGTCAGAAATGCAGCTATTGTTTAGAAATCCAGGGCTGCCCTGCATAATCTACCCTCCCCTTCACGTGTCCTCACCTTGTTGTGCATTTTGAATAATTTCATGGAATTTCAAAGTCGTTGTAGAATGGGTAGTAAATGTCTTCCTTTAAAGACAACTCGACCTTCAAGATAGGTAAAGAAGGTGCCGGGAGCCACCCCAGGCGGTGATGCTGGAGGAATTCTCTCAACCTGGAAACGTATTCTTTATGCTGAATTTTGAAATTGGATGCTCCTAGAATTACTTGGAGTATTTTAGATTGCGTATGTATTATATTTGTGCATCATTCCCTGTTACCATCTAACTTGGAAATCAGAGGAAGTGCAAAAGGTGTCTGAGATAGCAGCTTAGAAAATAACTCTTTAGCTCCTCCTGGTGATTAGGAAACCACTAAACAATAGGATGAAGGATCTGTCCCCAGGGCCCAAGTGATGATGTGTCTAATATATATCCTAGAACATTCACAGAGTAGGTAAGTATTTGCAGATTAACCCGAGTAAATGGAGCATAAAAACCTAAGATATTTGACACAAATTAACCAGGATAGGGAGGCTTCTAGGAAGACATCAGCCTGTGCCTGCTGGTGGAGCTGGGCTGTGAGGTTCTCAGGAGGAGGAGGAAGGGGTTCTTGCTCTTAGCAACCTCTCAGTGCTGGGGGTGGATGGCGGGCAGGGGCAAGGGAGGAGGTGGCTGGGACAGGGATGAGAACTACAGCAGAAGACAATCAACCACATTCTAATTCATTTTATTATACTGCCAACATGGTTTCTGACTAAGCAAATATAAGAGCTATAGCTTGAGAACAGAATGACTAAAACAGTGACTTCTTACTAAAATGGGAATTTACTAGGAATTTGTAATTTAGTAATGATTTAATTTAATATAGTAATAATTGTTCTACAGCTGCAGAATGTTTTGAGCTGGAACATCCCTAAGAGGCCATATATATATCCCAGGGATTTTACAGTGGACCTCGCTAGGCAGGAGTAGCTGTAAAATCAGATGGGTAATGAGAATTCAGGACGTTAGCCACACATGGACTGTGGCAAAAAGAAGATGACCCATTGAAGAATACTAGTTTTCAGCTCTCATCAATTGCTGTTTCCAGGAGCCCACAGCTCCAATTATTCAAAAGAATGTTGACCTTTTTTTTGGTGAAATATCCTGATTTTCAGGTTAGGCAAGCAATTCATTAAAAAATAAAAGACTGCAGAGCCCACAGCTCCAATTATTCAAAAGAAAGTTGACTTTTTTTTTTTTTTTTTTTGGTAAAATATCCTGATTTTCAGGTTAGGCAAGCAATTCATTAAAAAATAGAAGACTGCCGAACTTACCTGCCCGGAGGCTGGACAGTCTGAGTCCTCTCACAGAGGAGGTCTACAGAGATGTCCTGGTAACGGGGCAGAGAGGGGGGACTCAGTGACTAAAAGGCAGGCTGCCTACCTGGCAACCAAATTGTGCAGCTCCACCCTATCTGTTTTGTGCATTGGATTTCTGGATTTCTTTGTTGAAAAACTTTGATAGCTAAAAGCCCTTTGGTGACCTCCTGTCTGGTCTGGTGACCAGCAGCCTGCATCAGGGCTCCTGTGTGCCAGGACCATTTTCTTTCCACTGTAGTATGTTTATGGACCATCTTGTGTCTTTTTATTAAACTCCAGGAACAAAAGTTCAGTTTCTAGGAATCCATAGCATATAGTTTTTGTTGTTGTTGTTGTTGAGACAGGATCTTGCTCTGTTGCCCACACTGGAGGGCAGTGGCGTGACCACGGCTCACTGCAGCCTTGATCCCCCCAGGCTCAAGCAATCCTCCAACCTCAGCCTTCCAAGTAGCTGGGACTACAGGTGCACACTACCATGCCTTGCTAATTTTTTAATTTTTTTTTTTTTTTTTAGAGTTGGTGTCTCTCTGTGTTGCTCAGGCTGGTCTCAAACACCTGGGCTCAAGCAGTCCTCCCACCTTGGCCTCCCAAAGTGCTGGAATTACAGGTGTAAGTCACAGCACCAGACCTGTTTTGTTTTCAAGTGGAGGCTTTAAGATGTGAGCTAGCATGGTAGCCTTAGTGAGGTTCTCCTCCCCACGCCCATCAGTGTGTGCTTTGTGCTGGGATTTTGGCTTTGATGCAGTGAGTCATTGACTGTTGAGGCAGAAACTTCCTGGAATGATATTTCTTTCCTTCACTCATGCACTTTTATTTCTGGTCTTTATGCCATTTTTAATCTTTCACCTCTGTCTTCCTCTTCCACTTTGCCTTTTCTTGTAATTTTTCTACCTTTGTTGACCTTTTATCTTTTTAAATTTCTTTCTCTTGATTTACTCTATTGATTCATTTTTCCTTTGGCCTTTCTCCAGTCATTCAGATCCTCATTACTCCCTGGGATTCCTTCATTCCACCAAACGTCCACTTTTCTCTTTGCTCTTGCCACCTACCTATCCCAGCCACAACCTAGACATTGTAGTTTTTAAGATTTCCACTCTGTCTTCCAGCCTCTGCCTCTCAGGCCCCTAACTTTGCCACGTGGCTCCATTAGCAGGAGTTCTATCAGCATGCTTGGCCTTCTTTTTCAAAAACTAGCTTTTGTGGGAAATTGGGTAATAGATGGTCAAATAACATTCCCTGTAGAAGCGATGGCTTTAAAGTGTGGGAAGCCAAAATGTTTCCTATTAAGCAGCTCTTGCTCAAGCTAAGAAAGAAATTAGATCTCTACACCAACGACATGATTTCCCCAGACAAAAGCAGCTGATGGTCTGAATACATCTCAAAGCATTTCCAAAGGACCCAGGAAAAGACCAGAAAGAGGTGATTTTGCAAAGAAGAGAAAATGTTGCAAGTACACTGTTACAAAAACTGAAACGTGTCTTTAAATTCAGCCACAACAGATGGCACACATTTCAGTAAGCATTTTTATTCATTCAGATTAAATGGTATATGTGAGTAAGGGTGCCAAAATAAGGGACATTAACAAAAAAAGGTGGGTAGGAAGCAAGAGAATACACTAAAAATGGTCAAGACTGTGGGAGCAGCTAATCGTGTTCATTGCAACATCTTGGCGATGGAGCAAGCATTGTGGCAGCACTCAGCCAGCAACTGGGACACAGCTAGCAGGGCTATGAGTATATGAAATAGAAAATTGTGAAATACGTTCTAACAAAAATCATTTCACCAGGAATAAGACATGACAGGTCCACATTGCAATCCAGTTCAAATCAACGAAGTAAAGCTTATCTAAACATTTTTGTGAAGTCATGCACAGGATAGTTTACTGGAAAGAGCTACACAGCTGCAACTGAGAAGCTGGGATTCTAGTGCATTCTGTACCCCACACTCACCAAGGGGATCATTTCACGTCTCTGAATGTCCATTCCTTCATCTGAAACCCGAGGGAGCCGACCAGATGCTCAGCCGCATTCCTTCTCTCATTAGCGTGGGTCGACTAACATGCCACCAGCATATATCGCAGAAAAGAAAACCTGCAAATGTGGCATTTGCAGCAAAGCAGCTATGACAAGCACTAGCTCATTCATAACCTTCCCTTGGCCTAATTGTAACATGGACAAGAGAAAATTACCTTGTTGGGTTGCCCACCACCTTTTGTAACTCCAGAGACAAAAGTTGTCTTCTGGAGGCGTGGTTTGTTTCAGCAAGAGATTAAAGCAAATGCTATCAGTTTGGTAAAGGCACTTAAGAAGTCCGGAAATTGGGTGCTTGACCACATTTCTGGTCTTCTGAGAAACTTTCAGAAGTGCTCAAGATTCAGCTGCCACTGTGTTTTCAGCTGCTGCTGTGTGATGCTGCTCTCAGGCAGTGCATATATGTCTGTGGAGGATTTTGTGAGTCCGTGTACTGGCAGGATGATAAAAGAGCCAGCTCTTGGGCAGTCACCAGGAATTGCAAGCAGTAGAGCCCAGTGCTGAAGACCCAGATCCAGAGGCCTGTGTACTCAGGAACTCTGTAACTGTGGGCAAGTTACTTTTCTCACCTGCTGTGTGCTTCACTTTCTCCTTTTGACAACCATTTATAATTATAGTATCTCAACTTGTTCTGAGGATAAAATTAGTACCTATTAACTGATTAGGAAAGTGCCTGATATACTAGCAAGTGTTAGCTGTTGTTATTAATATTAACCCAATAAAATAATCAATATACATCAGAAAAATGGTATCATCAACCAAATGCTTGTGCGTGTGCATGTGTATGTAGTGCGTGTCCATATTAATTAGATATACATAACAAATCTTGTTACGCTGCCAGGATCGTATTCAATTCAGATGAACAAGTGAGCACGTACATCTACAAGAAAGAATAACAGAGGTGGATGGGGATTGGAATTCATTCATTCTTCCATTTATGGAGCACCTGCTGAGTGCCAGGCATCCCTTGAACAGCTGAGTGATATCCCATGCCTGCTCTAGACTTGGCACTCATTCATTCACTCTCTCACTTAATACACATTTACTGACTACTTAGCAGGGGCCAGAAACTAAGCCAGGCCCTTAGAGGTTAAGGGGAAGATGAAGATGGTGGGTTAAAAGCATAACTCAAATACTGTCACGGTGTAGTAACTGTCACTGGAAAGCCCAGACCATGTACCAAGAGGGGCTTGAAGGAGAGGAGACCCACATTCCATTGAAGCAGAGGCAGAAGTACTTCCTGAAAGAGGGCAGAATTTGATCAAAGTTTTTATTTTTTATTTAAAAAAAATTTTGGTACAGGATCTTGCTCTGTTGCCCAGGCTGGAGTGCAGTGACATGATCATAGCTCACTGCAGCCTTGACCTCCTGAGCTCAAGCAATCCTCCTGCCTCAGCCTCCCAAGCAGCTAGGACTACAGGTGCATGCCAACACACCAGACTAATTAAAAAACTTTTTGTAGAGACAGGGTCTCGCTGTGTTGCCCAGGCTAGTCTCAAAACCCTGGCCTGAAGTGATCCTCCCATCTCAGCCTCCTAAAGGCTGGGATTATGACCAAAGTCTTAAAGATGTGTGGGTGTTCTATAGACAGGAGACATACCTCAAGAGAGTACCACATAAAGCCAGGCCTAGCAAAGCCTGTGTGGTTGGTGACTAAGGGAACCTTGGGGAGTGACAAGTCCTGGCAAAGAGCTTGATGGAAACCCAGGTTTTGCAAAGTCGGCATGGGAGAGCAGTGGGGAAATGTAGATCAGGCCCAGGCCTAGGGGACCTGGAGTAGCAAAACCAATCAGTACGTTATTCAGGCAGGCAGGAGTATAGCTGGCTCCAGAGAACACGTTCTATAAAAAGGACACATTGTTTGAAACGCTTTTTTCCCCCAAGTGTCACACATTAAGAATTAGTGTAGGGAAATGTTTCAAAGCCTGGACTCTAGAGCTGGGTGACCGTGGGTAAGTCATATGAAACCTTGATGCCTCAGTTTCTTCATCCGAGAAACAGCACAGTAGTACTTTACATATGCTATATATGCTTCAGTTCCTCTACACAGTAAGAATAGTAACAAATATTGCTCAAACACCACAGCATGCGCACGCCGTCTTGGGTGCTTCACATATATTAAGACTTTTCATCCTTCTGCCATTCCATGGAGAAGGGAAAGGCATCACGGGAACAGAGCCTGAGCTCAGAGATGCACTGGCACATGCTCTCCTATGCTATTACAAAGGGCGTGTCTTCAACCCACTAGAGAAAGCAAGCTGGAGACTAGAAGCAAGTGGAATTGGACTTGAACAGTTTAACCACAGTGGAAGAAGACGTGACTTTGGCCTCCAGCGAGTGTCTGTACTTGGGCTATGCTGCTCCAGAGTTCCTTTTGCTCCTGTTCCTGCTCTTGGCTGTCTGGGATGGTTCCCAGTGCAGGACTTGTACTGCTCAATGACCCAGACCACACAAGACTTTTCCTCTAATGCATAAGTAAAACGCCACTTTCCTTTGTAAAAATGACCTCTCTGCAAGTTCCAGTGTGTCTCCTTCCTGGATCCACTTTGCCTCACCTGTCCCAAGCCTCCCTTGCTTGCTACTGGAGGGGCTTTGTCTTGGACGTCTTTCCCTCTTCTAGCATCAGCAGCTAACTTGGGTCTTCCTGGGTTCCCGAGGCTTTCCTGCTGCACCAGTAAGATGGACAGAGCTTACAGATGGGCACCTCCCATCACTTAGGAACTCACACAAGCACAGAGGGCCAGGGACTTGTCCTTCCCAGGGGCTACCAGGAGCAGGTAGCACAACCCCAAGGTGTAGGGTAGTTGGCACACCATCAGGTTAGTTCTGAGCCATGAGTGACAGGAGATGGGAGGGAACCAGTAGATAAATGCCTCCCCTCTACAATGTTTAGTGGCATGATGTCCCGTGTCCCAGCCACAGTCTGTGCTGTCTTGGGACACTGTAGTCAACCTGGTGGAGTACCTTGTCCTTATAAATGTACTTCCCCTATTTCTCTGTCTCCTCTTCTTTTCCTCTTACTCTTGCAGTTCTAGAATTGTACTTCCCAAGAAAGCCTTAGCACAGGAGCTTTGATTCAGGCTCTGGTTTCTGGGAAATTCAGGCCCAGTCAATTTCTTTCAGAAACTGTCAAAGATTCAAAGCGCAGCAATATTTCCAAAAATAGGTTTCCTGAAAACACGTCCCTCACTAAAAGTAGCAGAGAAAGACGACTCTCAGTCTTGCAGAGAAATTGTCCATTTTCTTGTCTTTTGCAGTATTATGAAAACTGTTGCTGACACATAAGAACCTATACATTCCAGTGAAGTTGTTTAGTTTCTTGCCAGATCTTAATTCTGCTGGGAAAAGGCAGAGCTGAAAAGCAATGGGAGGTTGATTTGTAAAGCGTTAGTGTGAGAAGGTCTTAGGGAGGTCTTTCCTAGTACTCTTTTTGGAGTATGACATACATTGCTAAAGTAGCTGTAGAGTAGTCAGAAGTATAGCTATTTTGATGTGATAAAAGGAAAACATTTTGAACTGCAGACCAGGGAAGAAAACTTTCTTGTTACCGAAAAATATTTATTTTTACTACTGAATATCTGAAACGCATTCTTTTTCAGTGTAAATTTAATCATTTCATGGGGAAACAATAAAGTCCTTCCTATTTAAATAGGAAAATAAACAGGCAACTCAGTATTATTTGACATCATTTTGAAGGTCTGAGCCATTGCAATGAGACAGGAAAAAAAAGAATTATCAATATTACAAGGAAGATATAATTCCATATGTTCATTTACTTATATAGCAAAACTAAAGCTTATGCAAATAATAGAAGAATTGAGTAATATAGTTAGGCAAGATGTTAATATTTAAAAACAAAAGTTTTCCTGCATATGGGAATCATTTGTAATAGAATGGCTAAAAGCACACATTCTACATTTATTGCTGTGACTATCGGCAAATTGCTGAGACTCATTATGTTTCAGTTTCCTCCTCTGCACACTTGGGATTGTAGTCATGCTGCCCTCTGAAGGTTATGGTGAGGATATTATGAATGAGCATTGCTGCAGTTTGACTCACACAAGATCTACTTACAAGCTCATTCTTCCAGCCTTTATTTACTCTGGGATTTGCAAGTATCAAATACTTTCAGACTTCCTTCCTGGCAGGGGTGGCTAACTGACACCATTCTGGCCAAAGGGGCATAATAAGAAGTTGCAGGGGCCCCTATATTCCTTTTCTCCTGCCTTAGAAATGGACAGGATGCTAGAACTATAGCACCCATTTGACCATGAGGGAAGTGTCAATGTCAGCACCTGTTTACCTACCTCTGGGCTTCTTGAACATGAGAAACACAAACCTCGATCTGTTTAAGTTATTGTTAGACGAGTATTTTGTGAACTATAGATTTTCATTTGTGACTGAATAACATGTGAAGCATAATGTAAATAACATATCTGGTGCCTAGGCAGTGCTTAATAAATGTTAACTCTTAGTATTTTAGTTGAAAATATTATATTTAAATATATTTAAAATCACTTGAGAAAAGTGTCTTATTCACAATAAGAAAAACTATCAAATAATTAATACTACATCTAACAAAAAGGTACAAGCTAGTCTACATAAATAAAACTATTAAACATTGAATAATGACTAAAAGAAGCCATACCAGAAAAGACATTGAACACATTTCTGATTAAGAGTATTATAAAGATGATGATTACCCCCAAATTAACCAATGAGTATAACGTCTCTTAATCAAAATTCTAACGGATATTTTGAGAAATGTAAAAAGTTGATTCTCAGGCCAGACACAGTGACTCATGCCTGTAATCCCGGCACTTTGGGAGGCTGAGGCATGAGGATCACTGGAGACCAGGATTTCGAGACCTGTCTGCACAACCAAGGCTCTCATGAGTGCTTCTAAATGATGGAACATAATTTGCTTCCAGAACCTCAGCTTCACAAAGTCTAAGACATGTTTCCTCAGCTTTCAAGCCTCCCCAGGTAGATATCAGATTGCATGAGAGTAGAAAAAAATGGATGCTAACTGTCTACTAATGGTGGGAAAATACATCACGCTGGAATCATTGGATAGACCTTCATCTCACTCCAAGCATAAAAATATTCCCATACTATTAAAGATTTAAGTGTTAAATTACACATAAAAGTACAAAACCAAAATATGGGAGAACAGGTCTACATGAAACCCAGAAGTTACAAAAGAAACGATAAATGTATTTAATTAACAGTCAAGCAGCTTTTGTTTGATAAAGGACACCTTAAACAAGTTAAAAGATAAAAAATTTGAGAAAATAGTTCATATTTTTATTCTAGAAAAAAGTTTAACATTCTTAATATGTTAAGCGCTCTTATAAATTTACAAGAAGATCAATATCCAATAGGAAAATAGTAAAAGGATATGAATAATTAAAAAAAAAAATCAAGTGCACCTAGACTTCACCACTATACAATTCATCCATGTAACCAAAAAACACTTGTACTCTTAAAGCTATTGAAATTAAAAACAAAAAAATTAAGAATAGTTGGCAGTTTAGATTTGGCCGATAGGTCTGTAGTTTGCCAAACACTTCTCTAAAGGGTTTCCTAGGGAAATTGGAGGCCAGCATGAACATGCCTGAGGACCATGGCAATGCTGCCCTCAGGTGAAATAATAGTATCCGTATGAGCCGTCTTCAATGATTCCGGGCACCCTTGTCCTTTCCCTGGTTTTCTCTTGCATTCCCCCAAAGTACCTAATAATTGAATTGTGTGTCTTTTCTTCCTTTCTCTCTCTCTCCACTGCCCCCACTAGGCATAGGAAGTATTTGCTATGTCAAGTAGTGGAACCATCACCCTCCTTGGATATTCAGTCCTCTAAATGATCAGAACCCAGAGTTGTGAGAATCAGAATAAAAACACTTGACACAGCTGACTTATGCAATAATACAATCATCAGGCCCCTGGAACTGCTGGTGCAGAAAAGTCTGACATCTCTATGACCTTGCCCGCCGGCAGCAATTGCTAACTCAACAGGAAGTGTGCCTCACCCCTCTTTCACCATCAAATTTTATCTTCATTTGCATCCAGAATACCAGTTGCAAAAGAGACTAGTAAATGTGGAATTCGAATTCTATGGTACATAAAAGGCCACTCAAAGGAGGTTGAAATGGAACTTGAGTGCTATTTCATCATGGTCCTCATGAAGCCCAACCAAGTCCACCTGCCTCTAGAGGTTGGATGATGGCTCCATTTGGCACTGAATCGGTTTTATAGACATCTGCCTGCACCTGAAACTGAGGAGTGAGGAAGAAAAGTCTGCCTTGGTGAGGTGAGGACTATGACTTTGCCACATGGTCTTCGGGACTACCGTTCTATTCGGTGACAGTGGTCAACCAGGGTCCCTTACTGAGCCTTTCAGTGCACAGTTTATTCCATGGGCCTGCAGCTTATAATCTAATTAACATTTCACCTTATGCATGCCAGGTACCATCAGAACTCTTCCCTTTAATACTAGCTGGATTTTTACTTCCTTCAGTTACATCTTGTACATCCCATAGTTCACCAACTTCCTGAGAATCTGGGAGCAGTTTTTACAGCATTCAGGGTACTTTGTTGCAAGCAATACAGACCGATTCTGGCTAATATAAGCGGAACAGTAATTTATTAAACAAATAACTCAAAAACCTCCAGGCAACTCACAGAATCTGTGGCAAATCAGGTTTGGAGGCTACAAAGCCAGAAGCTATGCCCCAAATCAAACTGCTGAATTGACCTCCTGCAGGCACTGCTGTCTCTGCTGTAGGACAGAGAAACTGCATGTGCATGGCGGACTCCTCCAATGCTGCTACCAGAAAGAAAGCTCCTGCAGCCAGGACACAGCCACCTTCACAGGCACTGCCCCAGGCAAAGAGCCTGCATGATCTCCATTTCTTCACATCACCATTTTCTGATTAAGAGTTGAAGGTGGGGCTGGGCGCGGTGGCTCACGCCTGTAATCCTAGCGCTTTGGGAGACCAAAGCGGGCGGATCACGAGGGCAGGAGATCGAGACCATCCTGGCTAACACGATGAAACCCTGTATCTACTAAAAATACAAAAAAATTAGCCAGGTATGGTGGCAGGCACCTTTAGTCCCAGCTATTCGGGAGGCTGAGGCAGGAGAATGGCTTGAATCCGGGAGGCGGAGCTTGCAGTGAGCCGAGATCGCTCCGCTGCACTCCAGCCTGGGTGACAGAGCGAGACACCCTCTCAACAACAACAACAACAACAACAAAAGAGTTGAAGGTGGGGAGCTAAGGAGGAGTTAAGTATTTCTGATTGGCGGGACCTACATCATACACCAGGACCCTGGCTACCAACAGACTGGGAAAATTAATAGAAGATCTTCAACTTCTCTGATTGGAGACAGGCTCTATAACCCAAAATAGGAAGAGGTTTCGCTGCCGAGTAGCCATAAAGTGACAAATGTTCACTACATCCTTCATATATAGTCAATTACAATTTCCTACTGACACTGCCCCCTAAATCAGCAGTCCCCAGCCTTTTTTGGCACCAGAGACCAGTTTCGTGGAAGACAATTTTTCCACGTGGAAGACAATTTTTCCACGGGCAAGGGTTTTGGGGGATGGTTTCAGGATAAAACTGTTCCATGTCAAATCATCAGGAGTTACATTCTCCTAAGGAGTGCGCAAACTAGATCCCTCGCATGCGCAGTTCACAATAGAGTTCACACTCCTATGAGAATCTAATGCTTCCGCTGCTCTGACAGGAGGCTGAGCCCGGGCGGTAATGCTTGCTCGCCCACCGCTCACCTCCTGCTATGCGAGCCAGGTCCTAACAGGCCAGGGACCAGTACCTGTCTGTGGCCTGGGGATTGAAGACCACTGTCCTAAATCTCTTTTTTTTTAAACAGCTTTATTGAGATACAATTCACATCCACACAATTTACCCATTTAAAGTGTACGATTCAATGGTATTTGATATATTACCTGTTATATTTTTTGGATCAAAAATACATATATAATGAAATTTGCCTGTTGACCTTTTTTTAAAAAATTATTATTATACTTTAAGTTCTAGGGTACATGTTCACAACTTGCAGGTTTGTTACATATGTATACATGTGCCATGTTGGTGTGCTGCACCCATTAACTCGTCGTTTACATTAGGTATATCTCCTAATGCTATCCCTCCCCCCGCACCCACCCCATGACAGGCCCTGGTGTGTGATGTTCCCCATCCCGTGTTCAGGTGTTCTTGTTGTTCAATTCCCACCTATGAGTGAGAACATGCGGTGTTTGGTTTTCTGTCTTTGCGACGGTTTGCTCAGAATGATGGTTTCCAGTTTCATCCATGTCCCTACAAAGGACATGAACTTATCCTTTTTCATGGCTGTGTAGTAGTCCATGGTGTATACATGCCACATTTTCTTAATCCAGTCTATCATTGGTGGACATTTGGGTTGGTTCCAAGTCTTTGCTATTGGGAATAGTGCTGCAATAAACATACTTGCGCATGTGTCTTTATAGTTGCATGATTTATAATCCTTTGGGCATATACCCAGTAATGGGATGGCTGGGTCAAACGGCATTTCTAGTTCTAGATCCTTGAGGAATTGCCACACTGTCTTCCACAATGTTTGAACTAGTTTACACTCCTGCCAACAGTGTAAAAGTGTTCCAGTTTCTCCACATCCTCTCCAGCACCTGTTGTTTCCTGACTTTTTTTTTTTTTTTTTTTTTGAGACGGGGTCTCGCTCTGTCGCCCAGGCTGGAGTGCAGTGGCCGGAACTCGGCTCACTGCAAGCTCCGCCTCCCGGGTTTAGACCATTCTCCTCCCTCAGCCTCCCGAGTAGCTGGGACTACAGGCGCCCGCCATCTCGCCCGGCTAGTTTTTTGTATTTTTTAGTAGAGACGGGGTTTCACCGTGTTAGCCACGATGGTCTCGATCTCCTGACCTCGTGATCCGCCCATCTCGGCCTCCCAAAGTGCTGGGATTACAGGCCTGAGGCACCGCGCCCGGCCGTTTCCTGACTTTTTAATGATCACCATTCTAACTGGTGTGAGATGGTGTCTCATTGTGGTTTTGATTTGCATTTCTCTGATAGCCAGTGATGATGAGGATTTTTTCATGTGTTTGTTGGCTGTATAAATGTCTTCTTTTGCGAAGTGTCTGTTCATATCCTTTGCCCACTTTTTGATGGGGTTGTTTGATTTTTTCTTGTAAATTTGTTTTAAGTTCTTTGTAGATTCTGGATATTAGCCCTTTGTCAGATGGGTAGATTGCAAAAATTTTCTCCCATTCTGTAGGTTGCCTGTTCACTCTGACGGTAGTTTCTTTTGCTGTGCAGAAGCTCTTTAGTTTAATTAGATCCCATTTATCTATTTTGGCTGTTGTTGCCATTGCTTTTGGTGTTTTAGACATGAAGTCCTTGCCCATGCCTATGCCCTGAATGGCATTCCCTAGATTTTCTTCTAGGGTTTTTATGGCTTTAGGTCTGATATTTAAGTCTTTAATCCATCTTGAATTAATTTTTGTATAAGGTGTAAGGAAGGGATCCAGTTTCAGCTTTCCATATATGGCTAGCCAATTTTCCCAGCACCATTTATTAAATAGGGAATCTTTTCCCCATTTCTTGTTTTTATCAGATTTGTCAAAGATAGGATGGTTGTAGATGTGTGGTATTATTTCTGAGGGCTCTGTTCTGTTCCATTGGGCCTGTTGACCATTTTTAAGAAAATTAATTTACTCATTTATACTTAAGATGTAAATATATTGTAGGATACATGTAGATAGTAAAATGGTCACTATAAAGAAGGAGATTAACATATTCATCATCTCACACAGTTATACTTCTGTTTGTTTTTGTGGCAAGAGCAGCTAAAGTCTACTCATTTAGCAGGAATCGCAAATACAGTACAATTTTATTATCTGTAATCTTCATGTACATTTCATCTCTAGACTTGTTCATCCTACATGTCTGCTACTTTGTGTCCTCTGCCCCACCTCTCCCCATTTCCTTTCTACCTCCTCAGCCCCACACCTATTAACCAGTGTTTTATTCCCTATCTCTGTAGATTTGACTTTTTAAAAAAAATTCCACATGTAAATGAGATTATTTGTGTGTGTGTGTCTAACTTATTTCACTTAGCACAAACTTCCAGGTTTGTGCATGTTGTGATAAATGGCAGGATCTCCTTCTTTTTTAAAGGCAAAATAGTATGCCATTATCTATATGTATAATATAGCACAGTCTCTTAACTATTTGTCTGTCTACAGACACACAGGTTGTTTCCATATCTTGGCTACTGTGGGTAATGCTGCAGTAAACATGGGCATGCACGTACCTTTATGAGATGGTGCTTTTATTTCCTTTGGGTATATGCCCAGAAGGGGGGTTGCTGGATCATGTGGTAGTCCCATTTTTAATTTCTTTGGAAACTTTCGTATTGTTTATTATAATGGCTGCACCAAACTACATTTCCACCAGCAGTATGCAAAGGTTCCCTTTTTCTTCACATACTTACTAACATTTGCTATCTTTTGACTTTTAAGTAATAGCCATCATAATTGGTGTGAGGTCGTATCTCATTGTGATTTTGACTTGTATTTCCTGATGATTAACTGTGTTGAACATGTTTATATAGACTTGTTGGCCATTTTTTAGCTCTTTGGAGAAATGTCTATTCAGATTCTTTGTTCATTTTTTTATTGGGTTATTTGTTTTCTGCTATTGAATTGTAGGGGTTCTTATAAATTGTGGATGATAACCCCTTATCAGATACATGGTTTACAAATTTTTTTTCCCAATTCATAGGCTATTTCATTTTGTTGATAATTTCCTTTGCTTTGCAGAAGATTTTTATTTGGATGTAGTTCCATTTACTTATTTTTACATTTGTAGCTCAAAGTTGAGCTTTTGGTGTAATTGGAAAAAAAAAATCATTGTCAAGGCTAATGTTCAGACACTTTTCCCCTACAGTGTCTTCTAGGAGTTTTATAGTTTCAGGTCTTACATTTAGGTATTTTATCCACTTTGAGTTGCTTTTTGTGCATGATGTAAGACAAGGGTCCAATTTCATTCTTTTATATGTGGAAATCCAGTTTTCCTAGCCCCATTTATTACAGAGAATATCCTTTCTCCATTGTGTCCTCTTGGTGCCTTGGTCAAAAAGTAATTGACATACATGTTTGGATTTATTTCTGTGCACCCTATTCTGTTTCACTGGTCTATGGCCTGTTATTCCAACATGGTATGGGTTTATTCCAATATGGTATGAGTTCAATTATTATAGCTTTGCAATATAATTTAAAATCACGAAGTGTGATACCTTCAACTATTTCTTTGTCAGAATTGTTTTGATTATTCAGGATCCTTTGTGATTCCATATGAATTTTTGAACTTTAAAAAAAGTACGTGACAAATGCTATTGGGATTTTGATAGGGATTGCATTGAATCTGTATATTCCTTTGGGTAGACAGACAATTTAAAAATATTAATTACTGTGATTCATGGGCATGGGATATCTTTGTATTTGTTCTTCTTCAACTTCTTTCATCAATGTTTTACAGTTTTCAGTGTCTAGATCTTTCACTTCCTTGGTTAAATTTCTAAGTGTTTTATTTTCTTTTGATGCTACCGTCAATGGGACTGTTTTCTTGATTTTTCTTTCAGCTAGGTTATTATTCTGTGTATAAAAACACTACTGATTTTTATATGTTGATTTTGAATCCTGTAACTTTACTGAATTCACTAAAGTGAATTTACTGAATTCACTTTACTGAATTTACTGAATTTACTGAATTCACACTTTTTTCCCCTGTGGAATCTTTGGGATTTTCTACATATAGGATTGTACAATCTGCAAAATTGAGACACTTTTTCTTTCCTTTCTGATTTAGTTGCCTTTTATTTCTTTTGTGTGTGTGTTTGATTGCTCCTGCTAACTTCCAGTACTATACTGACTAGAAGTGGAGAGTTGACATCCTTGCCTTGTGCTGGATCTTAGTGGAAAAGCTTTCAGTTTTTCTCTGTTGATTATGATGTTAGCTGTGGGGTTTGCATAAAAAATCTTTATTATGTGTGAGAAACTTTCCTTCTAAACCTGAGCTGTTGAGAGTTTTTATCAACAAAGGATGTTGGACTTTGTTAAATGCTTTTTCTTTGTCAATTTAGAGGATCAGATGGCTTTTAATATTTCATTCTGTTAATGTAGTATATTATATTGATTGATTTGCATATGTTAAATCAGTGTTATATGCCAGAAATAAATCTCACTTGGTCATGATGTACAGTCTTATTGGTGTATTGTTGAATTTGGCTTGATAATATTTAATTGAGAATTTTTTGCATTAATGCTCATCAGAGAAATTGGCCTATAGTTTTCTTTTCTAGTGATGTCTTTGTCTGGATTAGGTGTCAAGATGATGCTTGCCTCATAAAATATGTTTGGACTCCCAAAAAAATAGGGCTATATTTCCTGTAGCCCTATTTTTTGGAAGAGTTTAAGAGGTATTGATATTAGTTCCTCTTTGAATGTTTGGTAGAATTCAGTTGCGAAGGCATCTGATCTTGGGCTTTTAATTTTGGGAAGGTTTTGATTACTTCTTCAATCTCTTTGTTATTATTCTGTTCAAGCTTTCTATTTCTTTCTGATTTAACTGTGGTAGGCTTTACTTTTCTAGGAGTTAATCCATCTCTTTTAAGTCATCCAATTTGTTTGGCACATTAATTGTTCATAATAGTCCTGTGGGATTCTTTTAATTTTTGAGGCATCTCCAATATCATTTTTTATTTTATTTGAGTCTTTTCTCTCTTTTTTTGCTAGCTAGACTAGTAAGTGTTTTTTAATTTTGTTTATTTTTTCAAAAAACCAACTCAGTTTTATCAATTTTTTTTCCCATGGTTTTTCTGTTATCCATTTCATTTATTTCCATTCTGATTTTTATTGTTTCCTTCCTTCTGCTACCTTTGGGCTTAGTTTGTTCTTCTTTATCTAGTTCATTGAAGCATAGTTTTAGACTATTTATTTGGGATCCTTTTTTCTTTTTAATGTAGGTATTTATTGCTATACACTTTCCTCTCAAAATTGCTGTGGCTGCATCCCATAGGTTTCAGTATGTTGCATTTCCATTGTCATTTGTCTCAAGATATTTACAATTTCCCTTTTAGTTTCTCCTTTTACTCATTGATTGCTTAGGAGCATGTTGTTTAATCTCCACATATGTGTGAATTTTTCAAGATTCCTTCTGTTATTGATTCCTGGTTTCATGCCATTGTGGTCTGAAACAATCTTCGATATGATTTAACTTTTTAAAAATTTCTTAAGAGCTATTTTGTGGCCTAACATACAGTTTATCCTGGCGAATATTCCATGTGTACTTGAGAAAAATGTGTATTCTGCTGCTGTTGGATGGAATGTTCTGTATATGTCTGTTAGGGCCACATGGTCTAAAGTGCAATTCAAGTCCAGTATTTCCCTATTAATTTTCTGTGTAGTTGATCTATTCACGGTTGAAAATGAGGTATCAAAATGGTCTACTATTATTGTATTGTTATGTGTTTCTTTCTTCATGTCCGTTAATGTTTGCTTTTTGTATTTAGATACTCCGATGTTGGGTGCATATACATTGACAATTGTTATGTCCTCTTGATGAACTGATCCCTTTATCATTAAATAATGGCCTTTTTTTTTTTGTCTGTTGTGACAGTTTTTGACTTGAAGCCTATTTAATCAGGTACAAGTTGCAGCCACCCCCACTCTCTTTTGGTTACCATTTGCATGGAATATCTTCTTCTATCCTTTTACTTTCAGTCTATGTTTGTCCTTAAACCTAAACTGGGTCTGTTGTAGGAAGCGTAGAGTTGGATCTTATTTTTTTAATTCACGAAGCCACTCTATGTCTTTTGGTTGCAGTATTTTTTTTTTTTTTTTTTTTTTTTTTTGAGACGGAGTCTCGCTCTGTCGCCCAGGCTGGAGTGCAGTGGCCCGATCTCAGCTCACTGCAAGCTCCGCCTCCTGGGTTCACGCCATTCTCCCGCCTCAGCCTCCTGAGTAGCTGGGACCACAGGCGCCCGCCACCTCGCCCGGCTAATTTTTTGTATTTTTTAGTAGAGACGGGGTTTCACCGTGTTAGCCAGCATGGTCTCGATCTCCTGACCTCGTGATCCGCCCATCTCGGCCTCCCAAAGTGCTGGGATTACAGGCTTGAGCCACCGCGCCCGGCGGTTGCAGTATTTAATCAATTTACATTTAAGGTTATTATTTATAAGTAAAACCTTATTACTGCCATTTTGTTATTTGTTTTCTGGTTGTTTTGTGGATTTGTTGCTCTTTTTTGGTCTATCTTTGTGATTTGAGGATTTTCTGTAATGCTAAGCTTTGGTTCTTTCTCTTTATTGCTTGTATCTCGGTTATAGGTTTTGGCTTTGTGGTTACCAAGAGGCTTGCGTAAAACTTCTTATAGTTATAATTGACTATTTTAAACTGACAACAACTTAAATTCTGTCATATATAAAAACTCTAGGCTTTTACCCTATCCCATACAATTTATGTTTTTGATTTCACAACTTACACATTTTTATATTTTGTATTCCTTAACCACTTATGGTAGCTTTTGTTATTTTTGACTGTTTTGACTTTTAACCTTCATACTAGAGATATGAATGATTCACATAGCACCATTACAGTGTTGGAGTATTCTGAATTTGACTGTGTGTTTGCCTGTACTTCATACTTGTGAAAGCATAAAACTACTTGTTAGTTTTATATTACTACTCTTCACTAGTTTTATACTTTCCTAGGTATTCATGATGGTAATTATTGTCTTTTTTTTTTTTCTGCTTAAAGAAATCCTTTAAGCATTTGTCATAACGCAAGGATAGTGGTGATGAGTTCCCTCAGCTGTTGATTGTCGTGAAAGACTTTATTTCTCCTTCATTCTTAAGGAGAGCTTTGCTAGATTTAGTATTTATGGCTAGCTGGGATTTTTTCTTTCAGTACTTTAAAAATATTACCCCTTTCTCTCTTGGCTTACAAGGTTTTTGCTGAGAAATCCACTGATAGTCTAATGAGAATGTTGTTATACATGGCATGATGCTTTTCTCTTGCTGCCTTTTAAATTCTCTATGTCCTTGGGGTGTCGCTTCACCAGCCAGAAACATCTGTGGCCAGCAGTGTCCTCTGCCTGAGTATTGCTTGTGCGTGCTGGGCTCGTTCTGCCCACTCGGCCTAGCAGGCTGTGCTCAGCTCATGCTACCAGCCTGTAATCTACACCTGCCAAGGGTGAGCCAGGTGTGGAGTGGTTAGGGGTGTGTGGGTGAGCAAGTGCAGGATCTGGCCACTGTGCACAGCCAGGCATGCTGGCTGCTATGGCAGTACAGGCAGCTCCAGGTGCTGGCACAGGTGCTGGCTCCCTGCAAGGCTGCAGCTGGACCAGATATACCACATGTGGCTTCTGCTGTGGGTGCCCATGTCTGGATGAGAAGGATATGGTGGTGCCCAGAAGCTTGGAGATGCCAGGAACCACAGAGCCCCAAAGAGGGTGCCACAGCCCTGGCTCTGGGAGCCCCTAGGTCTGAGCTCCCCAAAGGGCCACAGCTCTTCTCTCCTTCTTGTCCTCCACAACGTGGCAAGCAGAGGGGCATGTTTCAGCCCTGTTTGTGTTACAGCTCTTTCAGTCCTGCCGTTCAGTGGGTCCGAGTTCTCGTCCCACATCCAGAATGAGGTATGTGGACAACTGGCAGACGAGCAAGGTGAAGACTAGCTTCACTGAATGACAGAACAGCTCTCGAGAGACCTGAAGTGGGTAGCTCCGTTCTGCAGGCAGGCCGTGCACAGGAGTGTCTACCTCTCAGTGGAGAGGAAACCCACAGTGGGTAGCTCCTTTCCATAGACAGGTCATCCTGACATCTGTTCAGGTCTGTGTGTGTCTGGGGTTTTTATGGGTTCAGAAGGGAGGAAGTGCCTGCTGAGTGGTCCATGGGCAGCCATGGGCAGGCCCAGAAAAAGCACCATAAGTTCTCATTCCAGTCCACAGACTCCACCAGGAACTGATAGCCTGGCCCCCATGCTTCAGGCCATCTGGGATTTGAAGGAGGGGCTTCACCGGGGAACAGCCCCTTTCTGCCCAGGAGCGCGTATGCTTCCTGCCACCAATCATGTTGTCCATGGTGCCCATGCTGTTTGTACTGAAGGGCACCTGCAGGCCCATGGCTGAGCTGCCCTCAGCACCTCCTTGGCCTCCCACTTATGCTGGTCAGGGCTCAAAGTCTGAAGGGGGCCAAGGTGGCAGGGGGCTAACATGTCAGCACTACCCCGAGCACAGGCACACCTGAACATGTCACAACAGCCCTGGGCTCGACCACAACTTTGCTCCACCCCGGAGTGGGCAGTGGGAGCAGGCACTTCTAAGCCTACAGGGGCAGAGGGGCTTCCTGGGCTGGGTTGGTAGCTGTGGCTGGGTGGCTGCAGGACTCTTACCGCAACAACTTAGAAGGGGGCGGGGCTCCCACCTGTTGCCAGCCCTCACCAGCTCCATGGAGCATGCAGCCCCAGCTACACCTCCCCCACTGCAGCTGGCCTCTTAGCAGCTCTGGCACAAGGCATGCTACAGCTGCCATCATTTACTTTTGACAGCTTGATTATAACGTACCCCAGAAAAGACCTCTTTGGTTCTGTTTGGATAACTTTAAGCTTCATGAATCTAAACACGCACATCTTTCTCAAGACACGGGAAATTTTCAGCAATGATTTCATTAAATAAGCTTTCTGTCTCTGTCTTTCTCTCTTCTCTTGAAAATTCCATATTGCAAGCGTTTGTTCGCTTAGTGGTGTTACATAAGTCCAACAAGCTTTCTTCATTCTTTTCACTTTCATTTTTTTCCTCTGATTGATTCATTTAAAACAGACTGTCTTCAAGTTCACAGAATCTTTCTTCTGCTTGATCTAGTCTACTGTTGAAGCTCTTGACGGTATTTTTTGTTTAATTGATCGAATTCTTTAATTCTAAGATTTATGTGTGGTTTTAAAAAAATGATATCTCTGTTGAATTTCTCATTCATATCATAAATTGTTTTCCTGATTTCATGAATTATCTATCTGTATTCTCTTGTATCTTCCTGGATTTCCTTTAGATCATTATTTTGAATTCTGTTTTAGGCAGTTGGTAAATTTTCATTTTCTTGGAGTCAGTTACTGAGAATTGTTGTGTTCCTTTGATGGTATCATATTTCCTTCCTTTTTTGTGTTTCTTGTATCCTACATTGATGTTTGTGCTTCTGGTGGAGCAGTCACCTCTCAGACTTTACACAGTGGCTTTTGTAGGGAAATACTTTCACCTACAGGTGGGCCTGAGGGAGACAATTGGGCAGGGTGTGATTGGTCTGGTCCCAGGTGGGTGTAGTTATGTAATTCTCCACGTAGCTTCTCTCCACGTAGCTTCTTTACCTCCACGTAGCTTCTTTACCTGTGATGAACATCAGCAATGACTGTGGGTGCCTCAGTGGTCTAGGCTGCAAGATTTTGTGGCAGTGGTGGTGGCAGCATATGTTATGAGGATTCCTGGTGGCAAGAGCTTTAGAGATTCTCCTGTACTTTTCTTCTCCACAGTGTCCCCACTCAGCTGAAGGAATCTCTCTTCGTTTCAAGCCTGATATGGCCCACAGGTAACGGTGCTGGGATCCAAGGCCCAGGTGCTCTGAGTGTCTGTGGAGCCAGAGTCCTGGGCTGGGCTCAGGGTCTTGCAAAACTGCTATAGGATCTGGGACTTGAGGTTCAGTTCACTCTCTGAGGCACAAGTGGCTTTAGTTCTTTAATAAAGCTGGGGTCTGTTGCTCTGAGGCACATCCTAGCAGCTCAGGCCCAGGGAGCTAGGTTGTAGCTATGACTCTGGTCCTGGTGGTCAGGGCATAGTACTGACTTGGCTCTGGGAAGAAGGGGTACTCTGAGGGTTTGGCCCTGGGGAGCAAGGCACAGCTGCAATTCAGGTCCCAGAACCAAAAGGAAACAGTGACAACTTGGGCCCTGAGAGATGAGATACCACACAGTAGTGACTCTGGATTCTGAGAATGTGAGGCATGGCAGTAACCCAGGCTCTGTGAGGTCAGTTGTTGCAGCAGCATAGACCCAGGAATGGTCCAACTGTGGCTTAGGCCCTGAGGACCAGGGAGTAGACAGTGATGACTCTACTCCCCATGGAGTGGGCATGCCTCAGCAGCTTGGACTCTGGGAGACTACTTCAGTTTCAGGGAGGCAGGGCCTTTTAGCTGTTGAGCCTGAAAGGTGGGGTAGAACAGCTCAGCCAAGGATAAGTTTCCCGGGAATACGAGGTGCCACATCAGCTCAGCTCCAGAGTATGGCTACACACATTGCCAGGGGCTCTAGTTCTCTGAGGGGTGGGGTGCTGCATTGGCTTGGGCACTGGGGGCACATGACTGCTCTGTTGGGCTGAAGCTTAGGGTTCATAGAGAGCAGGGCACTACTTCAGCTATGGTACTGGGAGATGCAACTGTTCTGATGTGCCAGAGGTTTGAGATCCCAGAGCAGTGAGGAACAGTGTTAGCTCAGACCCTGAGGGCAGGGTGCCCCAGTGACTGAAATTGGTGGGGATGGAGGGTCTCCATAGTAGCTTAGCTCAGGAGTAGGTTGTAACAACAGCTTGGCTTAGAGATGGTAATGCTAACATGTGGGCGTGGTACAGTGGCAGCAAAGACTCAGGGATGGAGAGGTGCAAGGGCTACTCATCCCTGGAGCAGAACATATTCTGGCAGTGGCCCTAATTCCAAGACGGTGTAGAGCAGCAGCAGCTCAGGTCACAAGGGGAAAGAAACAACATCAGCTCCTTCTCTGGGGTAGTGCAGTGTGTAGACACTGGGGAGCTCCCTTAACTAGGATCAGAATCTGTGAGGACTGTGGGAGTCTGCAGTAGTGAAGAATGCAGATGTCCGCGGTGGTGATGGGGGTTTTAGGAGTCCTCTTGCTTACCTTTCCCCGCAGACAGAAAGAAGTCTCTCCTGGTTCAGAGCTGATCCTTACTGGAGAACCAGTTGGTGGAGGTAAATTGTTTCTTTCCTTTCTCTACATAGCCATACTGGGTTTCTGTGCTTCACAGGATTTCTGCTTCCCCTTTGCTCTTCTCTAGTGTTCTCCTTTTAGTTATTTTGGTTGAAATGTAGTTGTATATTCATTGTTTTGATTTTGTGTGTGTTAAAAGGCAGGGAGTTCTACAAACTTCTAGTTGACCATCTTGCTGACATCAACCTTAATTTTATCCATTTTAAAAGTGCAATTCAATAGCATTAATTACATTTGCAATATGGTACAACCATCATCACTATTTCCAAAACCATGTTCACCCTTCCAAATGGAAACTCCGTAACCATAAACAATAACTCCTTCTTCCTTCACCCCTCAGCCTCTAGTAATCTCTAATCTACTTTCTGTCTCTATGCATTTGCCCATTTTAGGTATTTCATATTAGTGGAGTCATACAATATACGTGCTCTTGTGTCCAGTTTATTTTACTTAGTATGATGTTTTCCCTCCCTTTCTCCCCTCCTTCCTTTCTTCCTTCCTCCCTCCCTCCCTCCCTTTCTCTCTCTCTCTCTCTCTCTCTCTCTCTCTCTCTCTCTCTCTTTCTTTTTCTCTCTTTTGATGGAGTTTTGCTCTTGTTGCCCAGGCTGGAGTGCAATGGCATGGTCTTGGCTCACTGCAACCTCCTGAATTCAAGTAGCCTCAGCCTCCCAAGTAGCTTGGATTATAGGTTCGCACCACCATGCCTGGCTAATTTTTGTATTTTTAGTAGAGACAGGGTTTCACCATGTTGGCCAAGCTGGTCTTGAGCTCCTGACCTCAGGTTATCTGCTGGCCTTGGCCTCCCAAAGTGCTGGGATTACAGGTGTGAGCCACTGCACCTGGCCCTGATGTTTTCAAGTCTTAACCATGTATCGCATATATAAGAATTTCATTCATTTTAAAACTGAGTAATATTCCATTTGTATGTATGGATGACATTTTGTTTACTCATTCATCTGTTGATGGATACATAGGTTGTCTCCGACTTTGGGCTATTATGAACAATGCTGTGATGAACACTGGCGTTCAAGTATCTGTTTGAGTCCCTGCTTTCAATTCCTTTGGGTATTGAGATTGCTAGTAGTGGAATTGCTGGTTCATATAGTAATCCTATGTTTAGCTTCTTGAGGAACTGGCAAACTGTTTTTCATAGCAGCTGCACCATTTTATATTTATGCCAATGACACACAAGAGTTCCAATTTCTCCATATCCTTGCTAACATTTGTTATTTTCCATTTTTAAAATTATAGCCATCCTAGTATCTGTGAAGTGATATCTCATTGTGCCTCTTTAATTTTCATTTTCCCAGTGGTAAGTGATGTTGAGTATCTTATCGCATCCTTATTGACCATGAGTATATCGTCTTTGGAGAAATATTTATTCAAGTCCTTTGACTACTTTTTAGTTGCATTGTCTTTTTATTGTTGAGTTGTAAGAATTCTTTATCTATTCTTGATATTGAACCCTTGTGAATTATATGATTGCAAATATTTTTTACCATCCTGTAAGTTTCCTTTTTACTTCGTTGACAGTATTCTTTGATGCACAGAAGTTTTAAATTTTGATGAAGCACAAATTTGCCTACTTTTTCCTTTTGTTAATTATGCTTTTGGTTTAATATCTAGAAATGTATTGCCAAATCCAAGGTGTTAAAGATTATGTCTATGCTTTCCTCTAAGAGTTTTATGGTTTAGCTCTCATAATTAGGCCATTGATCAATGAGTTAATTTTTGTATACTTTTGTATGTAATATGAAGTAGGGATTCAACTTTATTCTTTTGAACCATCTATTAAAGAGAATATTCTTTCCACACTACATAAACTTTGTACCCTTTTCAAATGTCTTTTTTTTCAAACTCTCAATTTTATCCTAGTGGTCTTATGTCTATCCTCATGGTAGCACCACACTATTTTGCTTACTTTCTTGTTCATTTTGGGTGGCTATAACAGAATACCCGAGGCTGGGTAACTTAATTTTTTTAAAAAGGTGTATTTGGCTCATGATTCTGGTGGCTGAAAAGACCAAGATTAAACAGTTACAATTGATGAGGACTTCATACTGTTTCCATCCATGACAGAAAGCAGAAGGGGAGTATGTGCAAAAAGAACATGGCTAGAGAGGAATAAATAGAGGGAAACCAAGGAAGCCAGGCTTTTTTTTAACAGCCTGCTCTCGCAGGAACTAATCCAATCCTGTGACAGCAAGAACTCACCTCTGATGGAGGACATTAATCTATTTGTGAGGGATCTGCTCCCTATGGCTCAAATACCTCCCGCTAGGCCTCACCTCCCAACACTGCCACACTGGGGATCAAATTTCAACATGAGTTTTGGTGGGAACAGACCACTTCCAAACCAATTACTAAGGCTTGGTATTAAGTTTTAAAACTGGGAAGTGTGAGTCTTCTAACTTCATTCTATTTCTCAATGTGCCTTTGGCTATTCAGGGTCCCTTGAAATTCCACATGAAGTAAAGATTGGCTTATCCCTTTCTAGAAAAAAAGGTCATCAGAATATTGATGGGGATTGCATTCAATTTGTAGATCTTTTGGGGTAGTATTGACAGCTTGATACTATTAAGTCTTCTTTTTAATGGGATATCTTTCCATTTATTTTGGTCCTAATTTTTTTCAGCAATATTTTACAATTTTCAACATACAAGTCTTTCACCTTCTTAGTTATATTTATTCCTAGGTATGTTATTACCTTAGATGCTATTGTAAATGAAATTGCTTTCTTAATTTCCTTTTCTAGTTATTCATTGCTGGTATATAGAAACACAACTGATTTTTGGTATTGACATTGTACCTTGAAACTTTGTGGAATTAATTTATTAGCTTTCTTGTGTATTCTTTGGAATTTTCTACAAGTAAGACAATGCCATTTGCAAATAAATATATTTTACCTGCTCCTTTCCAATTATTTTTTTTTTCTTGACTAATTGCTCTGGCTCAAACTTAACAATACAATGTTGAACGGCAGGGTGAAAGCGAATTTCCTTGTCTCATTCCTGATCTTAGAATGAAGGATTTTAGTTTTTTGCCATAGACTATGATGTTAGCTGTGGGTTTTTCATAAATGCTCTTTAGCATATGAGAAAGTTCCCTCCTCTACCTAATTTTCTAAGAGTTATTTTTATCATAAAAAAGATATTGGATTGTCAAATATCTTTTCTGCATTACATTTTGGTAATTATGTGGGTTTCCCCCTTCTTTCTGTTAATGTGATGTATTACATTTATTGCTTTTCTTATGTTGAACCACTCTTGTATTCCTGATACAAATCCCACTTGGTTGTGGAATATAATTCTCTTAATGTGCTGTTCAATTTAGTTTGCTAGCATTTTGTTGAGGATTTTTGCATTTCTATTCATAATGGATGTTGGTCTGAAGTTTCTTTTTTCTTGTGATGTTTTTATCTGACTTTGCTATCAGGGTAATGCTGACCTTATAGAATTAGTTAGAAAGTTTCCTCTCCTCTTCTATTTTTTAAAAACAGTTCAAGGTTTGGTGTTAGTTCTTCGAATGTTTGGTAGAATTTATCAGTGAAGCCATCTGGTCCTGGATTTCTCTTTGTTGAGACATTTTTGATTATTGAATTAATCTCTTCACTTGTTATAGGTCTGTTGAGATTTTCTATTTATTTTTAAGTCAGTTTAGGTAATTTGTGTTTCTAGAAGTTTGTCCATTTCACCTAGATTATTTAATTTTCTGCATACAACTGTTCATACTATTCTCCTAAAATCCTTTTTATTTCTGTATAGTCAATAGTAATGTCTTCACTTTTATTTATGGCTTTAGTCATTTGTATCTTTTCTTTTTTGTTCTTTATTAGTCTGACTAAATTTTGTTAATTTTGTTGATCATTTCAAAGAACAAACTTTTGGGTTAATTAACTTTATTGTTCTTGTATTCTCTTTTTATTTATCTGCTATCTAACCTTTATTCTTTTCTTCCTTATCTTACCTTTGAGTTTAATTTGCTCTTTTCCCCATTTCCTCAAGATGTGAAGTTAGGCTACTGATTTGAGATCTCTCTTCTTTTTAATGTTGGCATTTACAGCTACAAATTTCCCTCTGAACTCTGCCTTTGATGCATCCCATAAGTTTTGGTATACTGGTTTGGTTTTCATTTTCATTAGTCTCTAATCATCTAATTTTTTGTGTGATTTCTTTTTTGACCCATTGGTTATATAAGAATGTGTTGCTTAATTTCCACATATTTGTGAATTTTCTAGTTTTCACTGGCATTGATTTCTGGCTTCATTCTATTATAGTTGGAGAAGATGCTTTGTGTAATTTCAATTTTAAAATTCATTGATACTTGCTTTGTGGCCTAACACATGATTTATCCTGGAGAATATTCTGCGTGCACTTAAGAAGAATGTGTATCCTTCTATTGTTGGGTGGAGGGTTTTGTGTATGTATGTTAGGTCTAGTTAGTTTATAGTGTTGTTCAAGCCCTCTGTGCCCTTATAGATCTTATGGTTAGACGTTCTGTTCATTATTGAAAGTGGAGTATTGAAGTCTTCAATTATTATTGTAGAACTGTGTATTTCTCCCTTCAATTCTGTAAATCCTAAAGATCTCTTGACTCTAACTTCCTGGTGACCAATTTTTTTCCTATTCTACTTTAATGGTACCTAACTGGCTTCAGCTTTGTTCTGATTAAATCTATTCCCCAGAAGTAACCAAGGTAATTTTTTCTGAAAACCAAATTTCATCCCAACACTTCTCACTCTAAAACCATTTTCCTAGCTCTCCATTATCACCCAGAAAACGTTCATTTTTCTTAGCATGATTTCAAAGCCCACCATGACCTGGCTTTGGTTCCTACCTTTAATTTTGTCTTCTTACCACTCTCCCTTCTTCCTCCTGATTCCAAATATATTAAGTATTGCATGTTTCCAATTGTACCCAATCTTTTCACCGCCTGGCCTTTGTTTTAATTTTGTATTCTGCTGGAACTGTCTCTAGTTCTGCTCCTCTACCTCTTCATATACAGAATTTCCATTGATCTATAAGTGTCAGTTAAATCATCAGTTCCTCTGGGAAACATACTCTGACTTCCTTATACAAAATCACGTATCCTTTTAAAGAATTACACCCTTCCATGTGTTTTGATTCTTATCATAACTCTTAAGATACCACATTTTGGCTTGTTAATCTCCACCACTAGGGCCTCTAGCATCGTGCCTGGCAGATAATAGCTTCACTGGGAAAGGCAAGCCACAATTGGCCCTCAATATCTCTTCATGATCTTGCTGAGTATGCCAAGAATACAAGATCTTGATCACTCTTTATCTGGACCCACTCCTCAGGATTGTATTTGCAGAGAGCACACACCCGAGAGATAATGAAGTAATGTCTCCCTTCAGACAAAAAGCAGGACTCTTTCTACTTAGCATATTAGTGATGATTCATCTAAGCGTGTGGGTTCTTGTCCTGTAACACAACCACTGTACACATAGGCATTCATCATGGACTGTTTAAATTGGCCCTGAGGGATTCAGGGAAAACAGGATATCCATGCACATGACCTGCTGTTGCCATGAGTAAGGAAGTCCTTTGTCTCTGACCCAGGAATCTCATGTCTTCTGCTAGCATCTGAGAAATAGTAATAGTCTAAATTGTTAGCTTGCAAGTAGAGTAAAATCCTAGACCCCCTCACAATTCTTGACAAGTTCAAGAAGTATTTTTTAGCTATGTAAACCAAAAATAAAATTCTAAGGCCCATCAACCATCTGAATGGAAGCCTCCACTTGGCTAAGGGCATTCCAAAGTTAACCTGGAAAACTAGTTTAGGCTGTGATGGGAAGGGTTGGTTGGGCATACCTCACTACACCCTCCTCCCTTTTGGAATTCAGGAAAAGCTGACCAGCATTAACATCAACACAGATCTTAAGTCTGATAAAAACACCAAAACAACATTTACAATCTATTCTCTCAGAAACCTACTACCAGGAAGCTTCATCTGCATAATAAAACTTTTATCTCCACAACACCTTGTTATCATAGCCCAGACCTTTCTTTCTATTGATTTAAGACCTTTTGATAATAACTTAACTCTTTCAACCAATTGCCAATCAGAAAAATTTTAAATATACCTATAACCTGGGTGCCCCCATTTTTAGTTGTCCTACCTTTCCAAATCAAACCAATACACCTCTTACAGGTATTAAATGATGTATCATGTCTCCTACAAGGTATAAAAGCAAGCTAGGCTAGGTGCAGTGGTTCATGCCTGTAATTCCTGCACTTTGGGAGGCTGAGGTGGGCAGATCACCTGAGATCAGGAGTTCGAGACCAGCCTGGCTAACATGGTGAAACCCCGTTTCTACTAAAAATACAAAATAAAAAATAAAAATTAGCTGGGTGTGGTGGTGTGAACCTGCAATCCCAGCTACTCGGGAGGCTGAGGCAGGAGAATCACTTGAACCCAGGAGGCAGAGGTTGCAGTGAGCTGAGATCACACCACTGCACTCTAGCTTGGGCAACAAGAACGAAACTCTGTCTCAAAAAAAAAAAAAGCAAAGCAAGCTAAACCTCAGCCACCTTGGGCACATGTTGTCAGGACCTCCTGAGGCTATGACATAGATGTGTTCTTAACATTGGCAAAATGAACTTTCTAAATTAATTGAGACCTGTCTCAGAGACTTTTGGGTTCACAGCTGTAAGAACAACAGCTGGAATTGTCACCTGCACTAATTTTCTAGGGCTGTGATAACACAATATCACAGACTGGGTGGCTTGTACAACAGAAATTTACTTTCTCACAGTTCTGAGGGTTACACATCTGAGAGCACTGTGTCAGCAGGGTTGGTTCTTTCTGAGAGCTGTGAGGGAAAGGTCTGTTTCAGGCTTCTCTCTTTGGCTTGTTGAGGGTCGTCTTCTTCCTGTGGCTTGGCATGGTTGTTCCTCTGTACGTGTTTGTGTCTGAGTGTCCTCTTCTTATAGGAAACTAGTCATGTTAGATTAGGGCCCACACTAATGACCTCATTATAATGTAGTTACCTCTGAAAAGACTCTATCCCCAAGTCTGGTCACATTCTGAGGTACTGGCATTTAGGATTCCAACACAGAAATTTTTGGAGGAACACAATTCAGCCCATAATAGCATCATAAATAAAAGCAGAATACAAACGTTTGATAGGTTTTACCTCATAAGCCTTTGTCTTATTAAATGTAATGAATTATTAACAAAAATATTTTTAAAATAACATTGAAGATTTTAAGGTTATTTTGGAGAGACATAAACCTGATTTTTTTTCCCAACATATTTCAAAAATTCTTCTTAAATTCTTGCTATTTAGCATTTTCCTCCTGTGGTTATACTAATAAAACTATTTGATCATTTGAGACTGTATTTTAAAGCAGAGACATTTCCGACATGACACTAAGGCAATCATTTCTTATACAGATCAGTCTAAAATTTTCCCTGAAATTGAAACATGGGAACAGGGTGCATTTGTATTGGTAGATATTATCTAATTATGAAACCTGATAGAATTAAAACATTAAAAAGAGCCACAAAATGAGGGCAAGTCTTACTGACTTGAGATTTATCTTTTTAGCTTATAGTATCTCATTTCTGGTTTTGTGTGTCATGTGGAATTAAACAACAGTTTTCGACATGGAAAAGAAATTTCAAGCGATTAAGGCTTGAGAAATACAATTAAAGAACATCACAACTAAGGCCAGGCACAGTGGCTCATGCCTGTAGTCCCAGCACTTTGGGAGGCTAAGGCGGGGGATCACTTGAGGTCAGGAGTTTGAGACCAGCCTGGCCAACGGGGTGAAACATCATCTCTACTAAAAGTACAAAAATTAGCTGGGCAAGGGTGGCGCATGCCTGTAGTCCCAGCTGCTCAGGTGGCTGAGGCAGGAGAATCGCTTGAACCCCGGAGGTGGAGGTTGTAGCAAGCGGAGATGGCACCACTGCACTCCAGTCTGGGAGACAAAGTAAGATTCTGTCTCAAAAAAAAAAAAAGAATATCACAAGTAAAATTACCCATGATTTATGTTCCCTAAGCACAAGCAAACAAGGCAGTTGGAATAGAAAAATTATTTCTATTCCATGGAAATCAACTTTCGGGAAGCCTTTTTATCCCAACAATTATTTGCCCTTTTGTGTTTACAAAACACAGAATTTTTGACTCTGAAAAAAAAATGCTACAGTAAAACCACGAGGTCTTGATTACCTAGGAAATGTATGAATTTCATTAGAAATTGGGCCATAATTCAGTTACCCCAAAGTGATTGTCAATTTTTACTTTTTAAAAAACTCTCGGCTGGGCGAGTGGCTCATGCCTGTAATCCCAGCACTTTGGGAGGCTGAGGCAGGCGGACTGCCTGAGGTCAGGAGTTCGAGCCCAGCCTGGCCAACATGGTGAAACCCCTGTCTCTACTAAAAATAAAAGATTTAGCAGGTTGTGGTGGTGTGAGCCTGTAATCCCAGCTACTGGGGAGGCTGAGGTAGGAGGAACCGCTTGAACCCAGGAGACTGCAGTGAGCTGAGATTGTGCCACTGCACTTAAGACTCCGTCTCAAAACAAAACAAAACCTCTCATAAGAAACTTTAGATTTTTTCTCAATAACTGGTACTCATTTTTCTAATGAATTCTGTCATTTAAAAATATTTGTCAAATGTTTCCTATGTGTTAAATGTAACAGTAATTGCTAGGGACATCGTAGTGAACACAACCTGCATGCTCTTTGCCTCCACTTATTTTGCACAATATTTTGGGTTTATGTAATGTTTTCTTATGAAATGAGGGGTTCGTGGTAGGACTATGAGTTATATGAATATGAGGGTGATGTTCCCTTTGATCATTTGGGTAAGGTGGTATTTGTTGAGTTTCTCCACTGTTCAGATCTTTTTGTAATTACTAAATATCTTGAGGGAGATATTTGAGACTATGTGAATATACTGCTTTTCTTCAAACTTTTGCTCACCAATCTTAGCACTCATCCATGGATTTTTCTAAGGCAAGTTTTGCTGTGGTGTTTGACTGATGGTGAGTTTTTATTTCCCTCTTTCCTTCTGCATTTATTACTTGTAGCTCTTCTGTAAGGAAATGCCGTCCCCTCTCCCCATTTTATTTATTTATTTATTTATATTTATTTACATCACTTGTGGCTCCATGATATTTATTTGATTCTATTTAATACCATCATTATGTATTTTGTGGCCTAAATTGTTCCAGCTTTGATGTCCTTTTGATAAGCTCTAACATAAAAAAAATTTTTCAATCCTTTTTTGAGTTTATTCCAAACCCTTCATCTACCCAGGGCTGTTTTATTTTACAAGCATTCTTTGGCCATATTAAAACATCGATACGTAACCAAAAGGTTTATGGATGCATAATTGAACAATTTGGTACATGATAAACTTCACATATTTGAAAGGTACAATCCGGCACATTTTGACATACATATAGACCTGTGACACCATCACCACATTCAAGTTAACCCATTTATGCTTCATGTTCCATTATTGGAACGCCAAGCATGTGGGAGTTATTTATATCCTACTGCTCAAGGTCATAGCCAAGGTCTGATTGCAAAAATTCAAAAAATTGCAACCTCTGGCATAAGTGGGTTAATGAAAATGTACATCACCCGTAAAAGTCTCCCCTTACCCTCGCCCCATATCCCAAGGCAACTGCTGATTTGTTTTCTGTCATTGGAGATTAATTCACACTGTCTAAAATTTCATGTAAGGGAAACCACACAACTTTCCTATTTGTTTCTTTCATTAGTATAAGTATTTTGAGATCCATTCATTTTGTTGTATATATCGATCGTTTATTCCTTTTTATTGATGAGTATTATTCCACTGTATGGATATACATGTATCCATTGATGGACATATGGATCATTCCCTGCTTTTGGCTATTACAAATTGTTCCAGCACTTTCTACATGTGTTTATGTACATGTACATTTTTCTTTCATAGGAGTCGAATGGTTGGATCAGTCACATTGTAGGTTAATGGTTAATATTTTTAGAAACTTGCCAAACAGCTTTCCAGAGCAGTTATACCATTTTGTATTCCCATCAGAAGAACAGGAAAGTTCCAGTTCTTTCCCATTCTTTCCAGCACTTGGTATGGTCAGTCTTTTGAATTTTATCTACTTTAATAGCTATATTATGGTATCTTGTTGAAGTTTTTATTTGATAAATATTTTAAACACCTTTCCCATGCTCTTAGTAGCCATTCTTATCTCATCTTTTCTGAAGTGTGGATACAGGTTTTTTATTGGGTTGCTTGTTTTCTCATTATTAAATTTTTAGAGTTTTTCATTCTGGATGTCTTTATCGTATTGACGATTTGCAATATTTTTTCTCAGTGTATGACTAACTTTTCATTTTCTTAGCAGTGCTTTTAAAGGAAAGAAAGTTTGAATTTTGATAAAGTCTAATTCATTAACTTTTTCTGAACTAATTTTACTTTTTGCATTATATCTAAAAAATCTTTGCCTATTACATGATGACAAGATTTTCTCCTCTACTTTCTTTTAGGTATTTTGTAGCTTAGGTTTTACACTTAGGTCTGTGATCCATTTTGAATTAACATTTTATATGGTGTGAGGAATGCATTAAATTCTTTTTTGATTCACTTTTTTGGGGTTTTGTATTATTTTGTTTGCATATGGATCTCCAAGTGTCCCAGCACTGTTTGTTGAAAAAACTGTATTTTAAACTACTGAATTACCTTTGCATTTTTCTTAAAAGATATGTGTGTGGTTCTATTTCTGGACTCTTTATTCTCTTATACTGATTTATGTGTCTATCTTGACACTGTCTCACTATCTTGATCACTGTACCTTTATAATAAGGCTTAAAATAAGATAGTGCTACTATCCAAATTTATCATTCTTTTTAAAAGTTCTCTTGTTATTCTAATCTTTTGAATTTTAACATTTTTTAAGGATCAGTTTGTCAGTTTTTGTTAAAAAAAAACTTGCTGGAATTTTTATTGTGATCTCATCGAATTTATAGATCAATTAGGAGAGATTTGCCATTTTAATAATATTGATTCTTCCAAGCTGTAAGTACTGTTATCTTTGCATTTAACACTGTTATTGCTGTTATTTATTTATTTCTTCTGTACTTTCTCTCAGCAATATTTTATAGTTTTCAGTCTAGAGGTCACATCTTTGTCAGATTCATTCCCAAGTATTTTTTATGCTATTATAAATGGTATTTTAAAGTTCAATTTCTCATCGTTCATTGTTACTATATCGAATTATAATATATTGTATTATATTAGTTCTGGTATCTGTGTAGCAGATTTCATTGAATTTTCTTCATAGATAGCTTTCTGTTTGCAAATAGAGACAGTTTTACTTCTTCCTTTCCAATTTGAATGTCCTTTATGCCTTTTATCACCTTATTACACTGCTCAGAACCTCTAGTACAATGTTGAAAAGAAGTGGAGTGAAATCTTTGTGTTGTTAATTTAGGGGAAAATATTTAATCTTTTACTGCTAGGTATGATGTTAGCTATAGGTTTATTGTAGGTGCTCTTTTTAAGTTTGAGCAACTTTTATTCCAAGTTTTTTTGCAAGGTTTTTAGATGCAAAACGTAAATATGATTTTGTGAAATGTTTTTTTCTCTGTCTTGAGATGATTATAGTTTTTTTCTTTTCATTTGTTCATGTGGTGAATTGCATTGATTTTCAAATGCAAGCCAACCTTGCATTCATGGGATAAACCCACTTTGTCATGTTATATTGTCCTTTTTATCTATCAGTGACTTAGATTTATTTAGAATTTTTACATATATTTTATGTGGAATTTTAATCTGTAATTTAAAAAAACTTTTTTAGTTTTTTTGAATCAATAATGCTGTCCTTGTAAAGAGAATTTGGAACTGTTCTAATTTTCTGGAAGTTTTTATAGAAATAGTACCATTATTTTCTTAAATATTTGGTAGAACTCACCAGTGAAGTTATTTTATCCTGGAGTTTTCTTTGCTGGGAGGATTTTAACTAAAAATTCAAGTTCATTATGAGATTCCGGGCTATTTAGGTTATTTATCTTCTTCAGGGAGCTTTGGTAGTTTACGTTTTTAAAGGAGTGTGTCCATTTTTGTTTATATTGTCAGATGTATTGGCATAATATTATTCATAGTATTCTCCTGTTTTGCTTTTAACATTTGTAGCATTTGTAGTGATGTCACCTCTATCCTTCTTGATATTGGGCCTTTGTTTTTTCTATCTTTTTTTCTGATAAGCCTTTCTAGAAGATCTCAATTTTTTTGATCATCTCAAAGAACCAGCTTTCGATTTTATTGATTCTATTTCTTCTATTTTCTATTTCACTGATTTTAATGTTAAAAATTCTTGTATATTTACCTACCCAGTTACCATTTCTGGTGATACTTAATATGTTATTTAACTTTTTCTTAATTTAATGTTGTTCTATCAAAGTCATTAGAAAGTATTTGCTTATTTGGGAGGCCAAGGCAGGAGGATTGCTTGAGGCCAGGAGTTCTGAAGTGATCTCGTTGCTTGAGGTATCACCTGAAGTTCTTTGTCTCAAGAAAATTAAGGAGCATGGACACCAAGGGTGAGGTTGGGGCAAAGTTTAATAAGCGAAAGAAGAAAGCTCTCTGCTGTGGGGAGAGGTACCATTTTGCAGTTGAATACAAGAATTTTTAGAAACAGGCTGGTGGGGCAGGATGCCTTATTTGCATAAGGTGCAAAAAACTGGTCAGGACTGTGTTTCATTTGCATAAGGTGTGAATTCCTGACAGTTCCACCCTGTCCCTCTAGTGCCCATGTGGGTTCTTAGTCTGAGTTACTCCATGTTGTTTAACTTCCCTACTGCCCATGTGTCAGGGGGTGGAATTTTCCATTGTGGACATGCCTGGTTCTGTGTATCTTATCTGTGCAGCTAAAGGCAAGTTTTAGGCAAAACTTCCTATGCAAGCTCCCTTAACTGATTATGCCCAAAAAAGGAAAGGGACGTGCTCAGTGAAGCCCACCATGTATGTGTGAATCTTGCTAACTTTCTTTTATGTTGGACCTTGCTTCCTTATCTGTGCTTGTAGCTTGATCTTTCAGGCTGCTCTTGTAGAAAAGAGTTATTCCAAGGACGTGTCCTAAGTCTCTGCTTAACTTGTTCCTTCCTCTCTTCTCTCTCAGTTTGAGGCCAGCCTGGGCAATGTAGTGAGGCTCTGTCTCAACAACAATAACAAAATTAAATAAAAAATCAGCTGAGTATGGTGGTGTGCACCTGTAGTCCTAGCTATTCAGGAAGCTGAGGCAGGAGGATTGCTTGAGCCCAGGAGTTCAGGGTTGCAGTGAGCTGTAATCATACCCCTGCACTCTAGCCTGGGTGACAGAGAGAGACTCTGTCGCAAAACAAAAAACAAACAAATAAATAAGAAAGAAAATATTTGTTTATGTATTTATTTTCTCCACTAGACTATAAAATCCTTGATGCAGGTACTGATTTTTATTAATATTTGCATTTCAAATGCTATCGCTCGAATGCAGTGCTTAATGAATGTATGTATAATGAATGAAGGAATGGATGGACGGATGAATGGGAGTAATGAGACATACCGTAGAGTCTTTTCCTTAGGCAAAGGCACACTGACAAAGAGCCCTTTTTATATCCGCTCTTCCATCCAGAAACCGGGGAAGATATTAGATGATGATGGTGGAGAAGGTAGAGAGATTGGGGTTTTATATGTTCCTTTGTTCACAGAACATGTTAGAAAACTAATGTCTGAGTTGAACTCCCTTCTCCCCAACAACCTCTCTCCCCAGCCACCCCCTGACCCACCGGCTCCTTCTGCCTTGAGTAGAGTCTGAGGAGAAGGCTGTGCAGGTAGTGTCATGTGTGTCCATGTGAAGAGACCACCAAACAGGCTTTATGTGAGCAATAAAGCTTTTTAATCACCTGGGTGCAGGCGGGCTGAGTCCGAAAAGAGAGTCAGCAAAGGGAGATAAGTGTGGGGCTGTTTTGCCGGGCGCGGTGGCTCACGCCTGTAATCCCAGCACTTTGGGAGGCCGAGGCGGGCGGATCACAAGGTCAGGAGATCGAGACCACGGTGAAACCCCGTCTCTACTAAAAATACAAAAAATTAGCCGGGCGCGGTTGTGGGCGCCTGTAGTCCCAGCTACTCGGGAGGCTGAGGCAGGAGAATGGCGTGAACCCGGGAGGCGGAGCTTGCAGTGAGCCGAGATCGCGCCACTGCACTCCAGCCTGGGCGACAGAGCAAGACTCCGTCTCAAAAAAAAAAAAAAAAAAAAAAAAAAAAAAAAAAAAGTGTGGGGCTGTTTTAGAGGATTTGGGTAGGTAAAGGAAAATTCCAGTCAAAGGGGGGTTGTTCTCTGGTGGGCAGGGGTGGGAGTCACAAGGTGCTCAGTGGGGGAGCTTTTTGAGCCAGGATGAGCCAGGCACAAGATAATGTCATTGCTTAAGGCAAGGACTGGCCATTTTCACTTCTTTTGTGGTGGAATGTCATCAGTTAAGGCGGGGCAGGGCATTTTCACTTCTTTTGTGATTCTTCAGTTACTTCAGGCCATCTGGGCAGGCGGATGTGCCAGTCACAAGGGATGCGATGGCTTGGCTTGAGCTCAGAGGCCTGACATTCCTGCCTTCTTGTATTAATTAGACAAATAAAACAAAATAGTGTTGAAGTGTTGGGGCAGCGAAAATTTTGGGGGGGCAGTATGGAGAGAGAACAGGCGATGTTTCTCAGGGCTACTTCAAGCGGGATTAGAGGTGGCGTGGGAACCTAGAGTGGGAGAGATTAAGCTGAAGGGAGATCTTGTGGTAAAAGGCAATATTGTGGGGTTGTTAGAAGGAACATTTGTCACATAGAATGATTGGTGATGGCCTGAATGCGGTTTTGTATGAATTGAAAAACTAAACGGAAGACACAAGGTAAGAGAAGGAGAAAAAACAGGTATTGAAGGACTAAGAATTGGGAGGACCTAGGACATCTAATTAGAGAGTGCCCAAGGAGGCTTAGCATAGCCTTGCCAGGAAAGATTATTTATTTACTTTAAGAGGGAATTTAGAGTGGCAGTTTGGGATAGCACCAGGAGATATCAGCTGTGATGGCTTGGAGAAACAGTGTAAACCGGCAGTGTAAACACGAGCAGGGCATTTATGAGGAGTTGAGAACGGTGAATAGGAGTATGGCTAGACAGAAGACAGTAGGGATGACAAGTTTTTTGGGGTGCAGTCCAAGTTGGTCTGGTGTCTGGAATGAGACTGGGACCTAATAAAAAGGAGTGTCCACACAGGAGCTCAAATGGGCTGGAACCTGTAGCATTCCGAGGACAGGCCTGAATTCTGAGAAGGGAAAGTGGTAAAAGTATTGTCTAGTCCTTTTTAAGTTGGTGACTGAGCTTGGTGAGGTGTTTTTAAAAGACCATCAGTCCGTTCTACCTTTCCTGAAGATTGAGGATGGTAAAGGATATAAAGGTTTCACTGAATACTAAGAGCCTGAGAAACTGCTTGGGTGATTTGACTATTAAAGGCTGGTCCATTATCAGGCTATATAGAGATAGGAAGGCCCAACCGAGGAATTATGTCTGAAATGACGGCGGTGGCCTTCTCAGACCCTGTGGGAAAGGCCTCTACCTATCCAGTGAAAGTGTCTACCCAGACTGAGAGATATTTTAGTTTTCTGACTCCGGGCATGTGGGTAAAGTCAATTTGCCAGTCCTGGGCAGGGGCAAATCCCCGAGCCTGATGTATAGGAAAGGGAGGGGGCCTGAACAATCCCTGAGGGGCAGTAGAACAGCAGATGGAACACTGAGAAGTGATCTCCTTGAGGACAGATTTCCATGATGGAAAGGAAATGAGAGGTTCTAAGAGATGGGCTAGTGGCTTGTAACCTACATGGAAGAGGTCATGAAATGACAACAGAATAGAATGGGCCTGAAGGGCTGGAAGGAGATATTTTCCTTGGTCTAAGAACCATTTGCCTTGTGTGGGAAGAGATTGATAGGTGGAAGTTTCAGCAGGGAAGTAGGTGGGAGTGGCCGATGTGAAGGAGGAAAACTGCCATGAGTGATAGAAGTTGGAACGCTAGCTGCTTTTTTAGCTAACTTATCAGCATAAGCATTGTCCTGAGCGATGAGATCTGATGCCTTTTGATGGCTGCTTTTTTAGCTACCTTTTCAGCATAAGCATTGTCTAGAGCAAAGGTTGGGGGAAGAAAATAGATTTTGGAAGTTATGAGAACTGTAGAGAGTTGAACATAGTTTGTGATTTTTAGGGCCTCTAACAGTATTAAAGCAGCTGTGTGAAGACATGAGGGCTAGGCTAAAACAGTAAGGTCAAGTTGTTTGGACAGAAAGGCTACAGAACGTGGTCCCGGCTCTTGTGTAAGAATTCTGCCTGCACTAACCGTGCCTAGGAAGGAAAGCAGTTGTTGTTTTGTAGAAGGGATTGGGGTTTGGGAGATTAGCCGAACACGATCAGCAGGGAGAGTAAGTGTGTATTTATGAGAATTATGCCAAGAGAGGTAACAGATGAGGAAGAAATTTGGGCTTGACTGAAGTAATGGGGGCTGTCTGTGAAGCCTTGCAGCAGTACAGCCCAGGTAATTTGCTGAGCCTGATGGGTGTCAGGGTCAGTCCAAGTGAAAGCGAAGAGAGGCTGGGATGAAGGGTGCAAAGGAATAGTAAAGAAAGTATGTTTGAGATCCAGAACAGAATAATGGGTTGTGGAGGGAGGTATTGAGGATAAGAGAGTATATGGGTTTGGCACCACGGGGTGGATAGACAATTTGGTTGGTAAGGTGCAGATCTTGAACTAATCTGTAAGCCTTGTCTGGTTTTAGGACAGGTAAAATGGGGGAATTGTAAGGGGAGTTTACAGGCTTTAAAAGGCCATGCTGTAGCAGGCGAGTGATAACAGGCTTTAATCCTTTTAAAGTGTGCTGTGGGATGGGATATTGGCATTGAGTGGGGTAAGTGTGATTAGGTTTTAATGAGATGGTAAGGGGTGCATGATCAGTCACCAAGGAGGGAGTAGAGGTATCCCATACTTGTGGGTTAAGGTGGGCGGACACGAGGGGAAGATGTGAAGGAGGCTTTGAACTGGGGGAAAAGGCAGCAATGAGGTGTGGCTCTAGCCTAGGAATAGTCAGGGAAGCAGAAAATTTAGTTAAAATGTCTCGACCTAATAAGGGAGCTGGACAAGTGGGGATAACTAAAAAGCAGTGTATAAAAGAATGTTGTCCAAATTGGCACCAGAGTTGGGGAGTTTTCAGAGGTTTAGAAGCCTGGCCGTCAATACCCACAACAGTTATGGAGGCAAGGGAAACAGGCCCTTGAAAAGAAGGTAATGTGGAGTGGGCAGCCTCTGTATTAAGAAGGGGACGGACTTACCCTCCACTGTAAGAGTTACCCAAAGCGTCTATGATCGTCCAGGAGGCTTCCAAGGCGATGGGGCAGTGTCAGTCTTCAGCCGCTAAGCCGAGAAGGTCTGGGAAGGAGTCAGTCAGAGAGCCTTGGGCCAGAGCTCCAGGGGCTCTGGCAGTGGCTGCCGGGCGAGTTGGACAGCCCAATTTTCAGTGGGATCGCGCACAGTTGGGACGCGGCTTAGGAGGAATCCCAGGCTGCGGGCATTCCTTGGCCCAGTGGCCAGATTTCCGGCACTTGTATCAAGCTCCTGGGGGAGGAGGTTCTGGAGGAACCCCTGGCAGCTGCGGTTCAGGCTTTTGGAGTTGTGTGCTGGAGATGTGGCTGGGGTTTGTCTCACAGTGGAGGCAAGGAATTGCAACTCAGAAATAAGTTGCTACTTGGCTGCCTCTACTCTATTATTGTACACCTTGGAGGTGAGGTTCATTAAGTCCTGTTGTGGGGTTTGAGGGCTGAAATTTAATTTTTGGAGCTTTATTTAATGTCAGGAGGAGACTGGGTAATAAAATAAAATGCATATTGAGAATAAGATGCCTAAACGCTAACTGATTTGGGAGAGGTCGGATAAAGAAAAAGGAACATTAACCTTGACTATGCCTTTAGCTCTAGCCACTTTTTAAAGAGGAAATTGCTGGACAGGTCGGGGAGGGCTAGTCGCAGAACGAAACTGTAAGCCAGACCGGGTGTGAGGAGGGGAGGTGATAAAAGGATTATAGGGTGGGGGAGCAGAGACTGAGGAAAAATTGGGACCTAGCTCGGCCTGGCAAAGAGGGGAGAGGTCAGATGGGTCTGTAGAAAGGAAGATTAGAAAGAGTCAGCGACACTTGCAGTTGGGACTGAGGGGACAGGTGGGAGGGAAAGAAGGAAGATTTGGGATGAGTTGCATTGGAAACAGAGACTAGGGAGGGACCGATGTGTAAAAGAAAGCCTGGACATCAGGCACCTCAGACCGACCGTTTGCCTATTTTATGACAAGAATTATTTAGATCTAGTAGGATGGAAAAATCGAAAGTGCCGTTTTCTGGCTATTTGGAACTACTGTCGAGTTTGTATTGGGGTTAAGCAGCATTGTAGAAGAAAATAAGGCATTTAGGTTTTAGGTCAGGTGTGAGTTGAAGAGGTTTTAAGTTCTTGAGAACACAGGCTAAGGGAGAAGAAGGAGGAATGGAGGGTGGAAGGTTACCCATAGTGAAGGAGGCAAGCCCAGAGAAAAGAGAGAGTAGAGATACGGAGAGAAGGAGTTCAGGGGTTCTTGCCCTCCAGAAAAGTGGGAAAATATGTTGGGGTGTGGAAATAAGGGATTGGGGTGCAAAAACAAGAGGTTGGGGCACAAAAATAAGAGGTTGGGGTTCTTGCCCCTCCCTCAGAAAAGCAGAGAAGGGGTAGAAACAGAGAGGGAAGGGGTCAGGGTGCTTGCCCCTCCCCCAGAAAAGCAGGACTTGCCGCTTAGGGTGAAGGACCAAGGCAGGCCTCCCTGCAGCGTGGTCAGACACCTCTGAAACATGGGTGAGTAATCAGAGAGGCATCCCTGCAATGATTAAACACCAAGGGAAGGCTGCCTTCCCCAGTCCTTGGCCAGCGCCGGCGTTTGGGTCCACGGATAAAACGTGTCTCCTTTGTCTCTATCAGAAAATGAAAGGAATTGAAACCAAGAGAAGCGAGAGATTGAAGGGTGGCGCCAAGATTGAAAGGAGAGAGAGGTTGAGGGATAGTGAGAGAGGCTGGAGAAGTAAGTAAAAAGAGGCCGCTTACCCAATTTAAAATTGGTGAGATGTTCCTTGGGCTGGTGGGTCTGAGGACCCAAGGTCATACGTGGATCTTTCTCATGGATCAAAGAGCAGGAGGACGGGGGATTGATCTCCCAAGGGAGGTCCCCTGATCTGAGTCACGGCACCAAAATGGCATGTGCGTCCGTGTGAAGAGACCACCAAACAGGCTTTGTGTGAGCAATAAAGCTTTTTAATCACCTGGGTGCAGGCGGGCTGAGTCCGAAAAGAGAGTCAACAAAGGGAGATAAGTGTGGGGCTGTTTTAGAGGATTTGGGTAGGTAAAGGAAAATTCCAGTCAAAGGGGGGTTGTTCTCTGGTGGGCAGGGGTGGGAGTCACAAGGTGCTCAGTGGGGGAGCTTTTTGAGCCAGGATGAGCCAGGCACAAGATAATGTCATTGCTTAAGGCAAGGACCAGCCATTTTCACTTCTTTTGTGGTGGAATGTCATCAGTTAAGGCGGGGCAGGGCATTTTCACTTCTTTTATGATTCTTCAGTTACGTCAGGCCATCTGGGCAGGTGGATGTGCAAGTCACAGGGGATGCGGAGGTGCAAGTCACAGGGGATGCGATGGCTTGGCTTGGGCTCAGAGGCCTGACAGGTAGTTTGAGAAGCAATCCTCGGAGGAAGAGTGAGGGACCGGGGGAGTGAGACAGCGAAGAAAGAAGAAAGAAAAGTGTAGTGATTGCTACCATGGGCAAGGAGGGCTTGGTTCTTTTTTTTTTTTTTTTTTTTGAGATGGAGTCTCACTCTGTCACCCAGGTTGGAATGCAGTGGTGCAATCTCGGCTCACTGCAACCTCCATCTCCCAGGTTCCTGCCTCAGCCTCCCAAGTAGCTGGGACTACAGGTGTGCACCACCATGCCTGGCTAATTTTTGTATATTTAGATAGAGATGGGGTTTCACCATGTTTGCCAGGCTAGTCTTGAACTCCTGACCTCAAGTGACCTTCCCGCCTCGGCCTCCCAAAGTGCTGGGATTATGGGTGTGAGTCACCATGCCTGGCCTGGGGTTTGTTCTTAATAGACAACTTGTGAAACCAGAACTGTCCACTTGAAACACAGGAGATGGAATGTTTATCCATCAAATCACATTCTTTATTTTTCAAGGGTTTTCCCTGGGGTAATTCTGCAAAGTTCCTGAGTTATGCACATTGAGAGCTCAGCAAGCATCCACCTGAGCCTTTACTTATCAAATAGAGAAGTCAAAAATGAACATCTGGCTCATGACGCATGGCATATGGAGTAAGTGCATTGGACACCCTCTGAAAGGCATTACAACTCAAAAGTACTATTTTACTTATGTCTTGAAAACTGCAAAAATGCCTAATATATCCTAAGCATATGGGCAATATAGAAAGGTTTAGAATAGAAATTAAATGCTACATTGCCATCTAGTTCCTTCTGTGTAACTTCATAAGCAATGAGTAAGACGCTTTTGTCATTTTCATTGGGAACATCTAAATTCCACGCTCTCTATGCCATATTTGGAGTTTCTCATCTATCTTGGGTGGAAACTTGTTCCTGGTCATTGATTTTGGATCGATTTACTCAGTCAGGGACCATTATGGTGAAGAACTTATTAAGCTATCTTGTTTGTAGAGCAAACCAACCCCATCTTATTTATCTCGTCAATTCCACAGTTTCACATTTTCCAATTTATACACAGAAGAAAATACATCCCTTAGGAAAATGCCCTTAGGAAAACTTAACCTAGTTTGACTTCTTAAAATTTTTTTAACTAAAAAATAAATTCAGGTAAAAATTTGAAAAATTATAAATAAAAAGCAAAAATAACAAAGTTGTGTGTGTATGTGGGGTAAGGATTGAGTTGATAACTAAAAACCAAAAGGGAACCATGTTAGTTTTCTGAGGGTGCCATGACAAATTGCCACAAACTTCGTGGCTTAAAACAACAGAAATGTATTCACTCCCAGATCTGGAGGTCAGAAGTCTGGAATCAAGGTGTTGTCCACACTCCCTTTGGAGGCTCTTGGGAGGACCTTGCCTTGCCTCTTCCAGCTTCTGATGGCTTCAAGTGTTCCTTGGCTTTCTTGGCTTGTGGCCGTGTCTCTCCAATTTCTGCCTCCAGCTTCACATTGTCTTCTCCTCTGTGTCTGAGTCTTCTCTGCTCCTGTCTCAAATCAGCTCTACTCTTCTGTTATTATTAGGACACTTGCACTGGATTTAGGGCCCACCCAGATAACCCAGGATGATTTCCTCATCTCAGTGTCCTTAATAACTCTTAAGGATGAGCCTCAGGTAAGGAGAGGAAAAGGAACCTAGAGGAAAGGCATCTTATTTAGGAAACAAAGTGATACACATCGATAAAATATATTGACAAGACTATTGGTAGGTAATCACGGCCATTGTTCTGTATGCTTAATAATGTGGATTTGGAATCTAGTCAACATTAATAAAATGGGGGGAGGTTATTCGATGGGTACTTAAAACCTACTGAGGTATTTGTCTTGCTGAGAAGGACCAGGTGTGAAATAACTTTAGACTTCGTTAGTTGATGGTTGAGTATGTATCTTACTACAAACTACAAAATAAGAAGTAAATCCAAATATACTAACAATCAATACATTTATTTCTTTCCAATCTATTATCTTTTTTTTTTTTTTTTTTGGTCTTAATGCACCTGCTATGACTGTCAATACAATGTTAAATAGAAGTGGTGAGAGTGGACATCCTTGTCTTATTCCTGATCTTAGGAGGGAAACATCTGTGTTATTCTATTAAGTATAATGTTAGCGATAGTTTTTTTGTAAGCGTTGTTTATTGAGAAAGTTCCCTCTGTTTCTTGTTTGCTGAGAGTTTCTATCATAAATGCTGTTAGATTTTGTCAAATGCTTTTTCTGCATCTATTAATACGATCAAGTGATTTTTTTGTTAGCCTGTTGATATGATGTATTACATTGACTGATTTTCAGATTTTGAACCATCTTTGCATACCTGGAATAAATTCCACTTGGTTGTGATGCATAATCCTTTTTATGCTTTGTTGAACTCAGTTTGTTAATGCTTTATTAAGAAGTTTTACATCTACATTCATGAGAGATATTGGTCTGTAGTTTTCTTATAATATCTTTCTCTGGTTTAGGTATTAAGATAAAGCTGACCTCATTGAATAAGTTAGAAAGTGCCCCCTGTGCTTCTATTTTCTGGAACAGATTGTATTATTTTTTCTTTAAATGTTTGATAGAATTTACCATTGATTCCATCTAGGCCCAATTTTTTTGGGGGGTGGGGGGAGGGAAGGAGATAGTTATTATTATTCAATTTGTTTAACGGACATAAAATATTCAGTTTATTTTTTTGTATAAGTTTTGGTAGTTTATGTCTTTCAAGGAATTGATCCATTTCATCTCAGTTATTAAATCTGTGGCGACAGAACTGTTTGAAATATTCTTTATTATCACTTTAATATCTATGGAATTAGTATAATGACATCTTATTTGTAATATTGGTAATTATGTCTTCTACCTTTTTATCTTGGTTAACCTGTGTAATGGTTTATCGATCTTATTGATATTTTCAAATAACCAGCTTTTGATTTTGTTGATATCCTACATAGTTTCCTGTTTTCAATTTCATTGATTTCTTTTCTGATTTTTTTTATTTCTTTTATTCAGTTTGCTCTAGGCTTAAATTGCTCTTCTTTCCCTAGTTTCATAAGGTGGAAGCTTAGGTTATTGATTTTAGATATTTCTTCTTTTCCAGTATGTACATTTCATGCTATAAACTTCTTTCTAACTTCTGCTTTTGCTGCATGCCACAACTGTTGATAGGTTGTAATTTTATTTCATTATTTATTATTTTATTAAATAAAATATTTATTAAATATTTTATCTTGAGACTTCTTTGACAAATGTATTATACAGAAGAATGTTGTTTAATTTCCAAATATCCAGGGATTATCCAGCTGTCTTTATGTTATTGTTTAATGGTTTAATTCCATTGCAGTCTAAGAATGGCCCAGCACATAACCTGTCTTGGTGAATGTTCCATGTGAGTTTGAAAAGAATGTGCATTCTGCTGCTGTTGGGTAAAGTCTTTCATAAAGAAAAATTAGAACTAGTTGACTGGGAGTGACACTCAGGTTGTCTATACCCTTTCTGATTTTTTGTCAACTTCATCTATCAACTACCAACAGAGTGTTGAAGTCTGCAATGATAATAGTGGATATGTCCATTTCTTCTTTCAATTCTATCAAGTTTTGCCTCATGCATTTTGATGCTCTATTGTTAGATACACACACATTTAAAATTGCTCTGTTGTTTTGGAGAATCAACTCCTTTATAATTATGTAATGTTCCTCTTTATCCCTGATAATTCTGTCTGCTTTGTTAGAAAATAGAACTATTCCAGCTTTCTTCTGATTAGTGTTAATGTGGTATGTAGGTCCCCATCCTTTACTTTTAACAATTTGCATCTTTATGTTTCATGTGAGTTTCTTGTAGACAACAGCTAGTTTTCTTTTCATTAATCCTCATCAAAAATTTCTGTCTCTTTATTTGTGTACTTAGACCATGCATGTTTAAAGTCATTATTGGTATAGTTGGTTAATACCTACCATGTTTGTTTTATATTTGCTGTATTTTTTCCTTTGTTTCTCACCTCCCTCACATGTTTCTGCCCTGTCAGGTTTTAACTGAGCATTTTATATTATTACATTTTCTCTCCTGTCTTGGCATATCAATTATACCTCTGAAAAAAAATTTTTTTAGTGGTTGTCCCAGAGTTAACACGATATATTTTAAAATAACTTAACTCTACCTTCAAATAACACTATACTACTTCATGCGTAGTACAGGTGCCTTATAATGGAGTATTCCTATTTGCTTCCTCCCTTCCCTTGTGGCATTGCTGGCATTCATTTCATTTTTATATATGCCATAATAGCCCCATACAATGTTATTATTGTTACTTTAAACAGTTATCTTTTATATCAATTAAGAATAATAAATATAAAGGCCGGGCGCAGTGGCTCACGCCTGTAATCCCAGCACTTTGGGAGGCTGAGGCAGGTGGATCACGAGGTCAGGAGATCAAGGCCACTCTGGCTAATGCGGTGAAACCCCGTCTCTACTAAAAATACAAAAAATCAGCCGGGCATGGTAGTGGGTGCCTGTAGTCCCAGCTACTCAGGAGGCAGAGGTAGGAGAATGGCATGAACCCAGAAGGTGGAGCTTGCAGTGAGCTGAGATCACACCACTGCACTCCAGTCTGGGTGACAGAGCGAGACTCTGTCTCAAATAATAATAATAATAATAAAAAATATATAATGTTTTATTATGCCTTCATTCATTCCCTCTCTGATGCAGTTCCGTTCTTTATGCAGACCCAAGATTTCAACCTGTATTATGTCCTTCTGCCTGAAGAGCTTATAGAATTTTTGGCAGGGCCAATTTGCTAGTGATAAATTTTCTGTTTGTGTTTGTCTTAGGAAGTCTTTATCTCTGCTTCAATTTTGAAGGGTAATTTTTCTGCATATAAAAGTCTAGGTTAGTGAACTTTTTTCTTTTGACATTTTAAATAATTCACTACTCCAATTCTGGCTTGCATGGATTCTGATGAGAAGATTCTCCTCTTCCAAAAGGTATTCTCTATCTTTGCTCTCTTAGAGTTAAGCTGTATTTTTCCTCTGTCTTCTTTAATGATTTTCTTTTTGTTTTGGTTTTCTTAGTTGCAATAGGTTATTCCTAGATATATTAGCATTTACTGGTATTACTCTTATTTGTCTTTGGTTTTCTAAGTTGCAGTAGGATGTTCCTAAATATTATTCTATTGGTATTTATCATGTTTTGTGTTCTCTGAGCTCTGCATCTATAGTTTTGTGTCTGTCATTATTTTTGGTAAGTTCTTAACCATTATTATTTCAAATATTTCTTCTTCTCTGTACTCTTTCTTTTCTTTTGATGTTTCAAATATATATACACTGCACATTTTGATATTGTCCTAAAGTTCTTGGAGATTCAGTTCTGTTTTTTAAAAAATTATTTCTTCTCTTCACATTTCAGTTTGTGAAGTTTTAACTCACCTGTGTTCAACCTCAGTGATTCTGTCTTTGTTGTATTGTATCTACTGGTGAGCCCTTCAAAAGAATTCTTCATTTCTGTCATGGTGTTTTTTATTTCTAGCAATTTATTTCAATTCTTTATTCCAGTTTCATCTCCCTGCTTGTATTATCCATGGCTTTTTTTTTTTTCCATTTTGTCTACTTTTACTCTACGTTTTCCATTAGAGCTCTTAACATATTAATCATAGTCTTTTAAATTATTTGCATGACAGTTTCACCATTTGTGTCATGGCTGAGTCAGATTCCAGTGTTTGCTTTGTCTCCTTGTAGTGTGTGTGGTTTTTTTCCTTTTAGCATGCCTTTAAATCTCTTGTGGAATGCTTGACATGCTATATTGGTTAATAGGAACTGAGGTAAATAGGCCATTTATGTTAGGATTTATGTGAGGATTTTTGTTAATCTGTTCAGGAGTTGGGCTGTTTAATGTTTGCTGAGCTATAGGTGCCAGAGGATTAAAATTCTTCTAATATCCTTGTTTCCTAATCTTTCCTCTTCACTTTAACCTTTCATAAGTACTTTTTTTTAGAGAGAGTCTGAGTCTTGTGGTTCTTTCAGCTGGAACCCACTGTTATTATACTACAGCCCAACAGGCATGGCAGTAAAGGGTGTAGTGGGTGTGTGGGTGTATGTGTGGGGTGTGTGTGATGTACAGTATATCTGTGTGTGTGTAAGCATTCTAAAATCACATGTTTAGATCTCAGTCTTTTAGTTAGCCTGTGTCTTTGTGCTGGCTGGTGTGATTGATCCTGATGACCAAAGGGAAACTGAACCACTAATCCACAATAGAGGTAAGGAAGAGTGTGTTTGGAATACAGGAGATACCTTAGGGCATCTCTTAATATTACCATGCCCTGCAATTAAAGTCAATGGAAAACTTCAACAACCCAACTGGCAAGAGTACTAACAACATAGACCTTTCTGAATGAAGGTTAGGGTCACTCTACCAGGTGAAAAACCATAACTAGCTGAGATGCTTCCTGAGAAACACAAGAAATACAGAATGGTAGTGGATGAAAGTAGTTACAAAAAGCAGCTAAGACTGTATGACCTGTTGTAGAAAAGAGAACTGCAATTGTTATGAGCATGAATTTGTTTTGTTACGGATATGTATGTTTGTATAATGTCTTTGTTTTCTTCCTTCTCTTATCCCCTTATCATATAAAATGTAAGGAATTGGCTTTGTATCATAGTATTTAAGCACTGTTAATTTTATTTCATAATACTTAAGTTATAAGACATCAAGGAAAAGAGTAAACATCACCCAAGGACGCTGCATCCTTTTTGAAGAAAGGGTTAATGCACTTTTGGCCATATGCAGGATAGTTCTATCACATTAGGCAGAAGTACAACATTGTTACTGTCTTTGTTCTGAGAATAAACATGGTTTAAAGAGGTGTATATGGGTGCCAAGTTGACAAAGAGTGGACTTGTGATGGTTAATTTTATGCATCAACTTGGGTAGGCCATGGTACTCGGATATTTGGTCAAATACTCTCCTAGATATTTCTCTGAAGGCATTTCTTAGGTGAGATTCATACTTAAATTAGCAGACTTTAAGTGCAGTAGAATACCTTCCACAAGTCAGTTGAAGACTTTAAGAGAAAAAAGAATGCTTCCCCCAATGAAGAGGGAATTCTGCAAGCAGACTGCATTGAGACTCAAGCTGCCTTCAACAACAACTGTTACCTTAGTCTCCAGCCTGCCAATCCTGCAGATTCTGGACTTGCCAGCACCCCAAATTGCATGATCCAAGTTTTTAAAATAAATATCTCTCTCTGTCTTTATACACATATATATTATATTATATCATATCATATGTATATACAACTTATATGTGTGTATATAAATGCATATGTGTGTGTATATGTAGGATACGCATGTATGTATACATGTGTATATGATGTATGTGTGCAAGTGTGTGTATATACACACACACATACATCTTTTCACTTCTGCTTCTCTGGAATACTCTAATAGAGTATTTCTTTTGGAGGGGTGCTAATATAAATGATATCATGTTTTTGATGTCAAGTTCTAATTGTTCATTGTTGGTATATAAGAAAGCAATGAACTTTTGTATATTAACCATGTATTCTGCAGCCTTGCTAGAATCACTTATTAGTTACAGCAGGGTTTTGTGTTGATTCTCTGATTTTTTAAAAAATTATTATTATTATACTTTAAGTTCTAGGGTACATGTGCATAACGTGCAGGTTTGTTACATATTTATGCATGTGCCATGTTGGTGTGCTGCACCCATTAACTCGTCATCTACATTAGGCATTTCTCTTAATGCTATCCCTCCCCCCAGCCTCCACCCCACGACAGGCCCCAGTGTGTGGTGTTCCCCGCCCTGTGCCCAAGTTCTCATTGTTAAATTCCCACCTATAAGTGAGAGAACATGTGGTGTTTGGTTTTCTGTCCTTGTGATAGTTTGCTTAGAATGATGGTTTCCAGCTTCATCCGTGTCCCTACAAAGGACATGAACTTATCCTTTTTTATGGCTGCATAGTATTCCATGGTATATATGTGCCACATTTTCTTAATCCAGTCTATCACTGATGGACATTTGGGTTGGTTCCAAGTCTTTGCTCTTGTGAATAGTGCCACAATAAACATACGTGTGCATGTGTCTTCATAGTAGCATGATTTATAATCCTTTGGGTATATGCCCAGTAATGGGATTGCTGGGTCAAATGGTATTTCTAGTCCTAGATCCTTGAGGAATTGCCACACTGTCTTCCACAATGGTTGAACTAGTTTACACTCCCACCAACAGTGTAAAAGTATTCCTATTTCTCCACATCCTCTCCAGCACCTGTTGTTTCCTGAGTTTTTAAATGATTGACATTCTAACTGGTGTGAGATGGTATCTCATTGTGGTTTTGATTTGCATTTCTCTGATGGCCAGTGATGATGAGCATTTTTTCATGTGTCCATTGGCTGCATAAATGTCTTCTTTTGAGAATTGTCTGTTCATATCCTTTGCCCACTTTTTGATGGGGTTGTTTGATTTTTTTCTCGTAAATTTGTTTAAGTTCTTTGTAGATTCTGGACGTTAGCCCTTTGTCAGATGGGTAGATTGCAAAAATTTTCTCCCATTCTGTAGGTTGCCTGTTTACTCTGATGGTAGTTTCTTTTGCTGTGCAGAAGTCCTTTAGTTTAATTAGATGCCATTTGTCTATTTTGGCTTTTGTTGCCATTGCTTCTTGGTGTTTTAGTCATGAAGTCCTTCCCCATGCCTATGTCCTGAATGGTATTGCCTAGGTTTTCTTCTAGGGTTTTTATGGTTTTAGGTCTAAAATTTAAGTCTTTAATCCATCTTGAATTATTTTTTGTATAAGATGTAAGGAAAGGATGCAGTTTCAGCTTTCTACATATAGCTAGCCAGTTTTCCAGCACCATTTATTAAATAGGGAATCCTTTCCCCATTTCTTGTTTTTGTCAGGTTTTTCAAAGATCAGATGGTTGTAGATGTGTGGTGTTATTTCTGAGGCCTCTGTTCTCTTCCATTGGTCTATATCTCTGTTTTGGTACCAGTACCATGCTGTTTTGGTTACTGTAGCCTTGTAATATAGTTTGAAGTCAGGTAGTGTAATGCTTCCAGCTTTGTTCTTTTTGCTTAGGGTTGTCTTGGCAATGTGGGCTCTTTTTTGGTTCCATATGAACTTTAAAGTAATTTTTTCCAATTTTGTGAAGAAAGTCATTGGTAGCTTGATGGAGATGGCATTGAATCTATAAATTACCTTGGGCAGTCTGGCCATTTTCATGATATTGATTCTTCCTATCCATGAGCATGGAATGTTCCATTTGTTTGTCCTTTTTTATTTCACTGAGCAGTGGTTTATAGTTCTCTTTGAAGAGGTCCTTCACATCCCTTGTAAGTTGGTTTCCTAGGCATTTTATTCTCTTTGAAGCAATTGTGAATGGGAGTTCACCATGATTTGTTTTTCTGTTATTGGTGTATAGGAATGCTTGTGATTTTTGCACATTGATTTTGTATCCTGAGACTTTGCTGAAGTTTCTTATCAGCTTAAGGAGGTTTTGGGCTGAGACAATGGGGTTTTCTAAATATATAATCATGTCATCTGCAAAGAGGAACAATTCAACTTCCTCTTTTCCTAATTGAATACCCTTTATTTCTTTCTTTTGCCTGATTGCCCTGGCCAAAGCTTCCAACACTATGTTGAATAGGAGTGGTAAGAGAGGGCATCTCTGTCTTGCGCCAGTTTCCAAAGGGAATGTTTCCAGTTTTTGCCCATTCAGTATGATATTGGTTGTGGGTTTGTCATAAATAGCTCTTATTATTTTGAGATACATCCCATCAATACCTAGTTTATTGAGAGTTTTTAGCATAAAGGGCTGTTGAATATTGTCAAAGGCCTTTTCTGCATCTATTGAGGTAATCGTCTGATTTTTGTCTTTGGTTCTGTTTATATGATGGATTACATTTATTGATTTGCATATCTTGAACCAGCCTTGCATCCCAGGGATGAAGCCAGCTTGATCGTGGTGGATAAGCTTTTTGATGTGCTGCTGGATTTGATTTGCCAGTATTTTATTGAGGATTTTCACATCAATGTTCATCAGGGATATTGGTCTAAAATTCTCTTTTTTTGTTGTGTCACTGCCAGGCTTTGGTATCAGGATGATATTAGCCTCATAAAATTAGTTAGGGAGAATTCCCTCTTTTTCTATTGATTGTAATAGTTTCAGAAGGAAGGGTACCAGCTCCTTTTTGTACCTGTGGTAGAATTTGGCTGTGAATCCATCTGGTCCTGGACTTTTTTTGGTTGGTAGGCTATTAATTATTGCCTCAATTTCAGAGCCTGTTATCGGTCTATTCAGGGATTCAACTTCTTCCTGGTTTAGTCTTGGGAGGGTGTATGTATCCAGGAATTTATCAATTTCTTCTAGATTTTCTAGTTTATTTGTGTAGAGGTGTTTATAGTATTCTCTGATGGTAGTTTGTATTTCTGTGGGATTGGTGGTGATATCTCCTTTTTCATTTTTTATTGAGTCTATTTGATTCTTCTCTCTTTTCTTCTTTATTAGTCTTGCTAGCGGTCTATCAATTTTATTGATCTTTTCAAAAAACCAGCTCCTGAATTCATTGATTTTTTGAAGGGTTTTTTGTGTCTCTATCTCCTTCAGTTCTGCTCTGATGTTAGTTATTTCTTGCCTTTGCTAGCTTTTGAATGTGTTTGCTCTGGCTTCTCTAGTTTTTTGAATTAAGATGTTAGGGTGTCAATTTTAGATCTTTCCTGCTTTCTCTTGTGGACATTTAGTGCTATAAATTTCCCTCTACACACTGCTTTAAATGTGTCCCACAGATTCTGATATGTTGTGTCTTTGTTCTCTTTGCTTTCAAAGAACATCTTTATTTCTGCCTTCATTTTGTTATTTACCCAGTAGTAATTCAGGAGCAGGTTGTTCAGTTTCCATGTAGTTGTGCAGTTTTGAGTGAGTTTCTCAATCCTGAGTTGTAATTTGATTGTACTGTGGTCTGAGAGAAAGTTTGTTGTGATTTTGTTCTTTTACATTTGCTGAGGAGTGCTTTACTTCCAATTAGGTGGTCAATTTTGGAATAAGTGCAATGTGGTGCTGAAAAGAATGTATATTCTGTTGACTTGGGGTGGAGAGTTCTGTAGATGTCTATTAGGTCTGCTTGGTGCAGAGGTGAGTTCAAGTCCTGGATATCCTTGTTAACATTCTGTCTCATTGATCTGTCTAACATTGACAGTGAAGTGTTAAAGTCTCCCATTATTACTGTGTGGCAGTCTTAATTCTCTTTGTAGGTCTCTAAGGACTTGCCTTATGAATCTGGGTGCTCCTGTATTGGGTGAATATATATGTAGGATAGTTAGCTCTTCTTGTTGAATTGATCACTTTACCATTATATAATGGCCTTCTTTGTCTCTTTTGCTCTCTTCAGAGATGTCAGACAGGGACGTTTAGGACTGCAGAAGTTTCTGCTGCCTTTTGTTCAGCTATGCCCTGCCCCCAGAGGTGGAGTCTACAGAGGCAGGCAGGTCTCGCTGAGCTGTGGTGGGCTCCACCCGGTTTGAGCTTCTTGGTGACTTTCTTTACCTACTCAAGCCTCAGCAATGGCGGACGCCCCTCCCCCAGCCCAGGCTGCCACCTGGCAGTTCGATCTTGGACTGCCGCACTGGCAGTGAGCAAGGCTCCGTGGGCATGGGACCTACTGAGCCAGCCGTGGGATATAATCTCTTGGTGTGCCATTTGCTAAGACGGTTTAAAAAGTGCAGTATTAGGATGAGAGTGTCCTGATTTTCCAGGTCCCATCTGTCATGGCTTCCCCTTGCTAGGAAAGGGAATTCCCCTGACTCCTTGTGCTTCCTGGGTGAGCTGACACCCCGCCCTGCATCAGCTCACCCTCCGTGGGCTGCGCCCAAGTCCAACCAGTCCCAGTGAGATGAACCAGGTACCTCAGTTGGAAATGCAGAAATCACCTGTCTTCTGCGTTGATCATACTGGGAGCTGCAGACCGGAGCTGTTCCTATTTGGCCATCTTGGAACAATCTCGGATTCTCTGGGATTTTCTAAATAGACCATCATATCATCTGTGAACAAAGACAGTCTATTTCTTCCTTTCCAGTCTGTACACTTTTATTTCCCTTTCTTATCTTATTGCATTAGTGAGTACTTCCAGAACAACGTTGAATAGGAGTGGTGAGAGGGATAGCTTTGCCTTGTTTCTGACCTAAGAGGGAAAGTATCCAGTTTCTCACCCTTATGTATCACGTTAGTTGTAGGATTTTTGTATTTTTTTTTTAAATCAAGTTGACAAAGGTCCCCTTTAGTTTGCTGGAAGTTTTCATCATGAATGGGTATTGGATTTTGTCAATTGCTCTTTTTGTATCTATTGATATGATCTTACAGTTTTTCTTCTTTAATGTGTTGATATGAGGGATTATATTACTTGATTTTTGAATGTTGACTTGTTTTGCATACCCGTAATGAATTCCAGTTGTTCATGGTATGTAATTCTTTTTATATATTATTTAATTTGATTTAGTAATATTTTATTGAAGGCTTTTTCATCTATGCTAATGAGAGATATTGGTGTATAGTTTAGGTTTTTCTACCCTGGCACTAGTTCCTATGAAAGTTTCTGCTCCTTGGCTTCTGTTCCAGTATGTGGTGATTCTCTATATGCACCTATCTCTCTCTTCCTATTTTGGAGCAATGGTTTGGCCTGTAAACTCAATTCTATGATCTAATAAGAGTTGTTTATTTTCCATTTATCTCTTTCTATTGTGAGGGCAGGAGTGATGGCCTCTTACGGCCTTATGTGCTGAGCTAGACTGGAAATGGTTTTTTATTCTATCTAAATTGTGGATTTCCATTTTGGGAATCCTAACACTGTGGAGGGGTTAGGTGAGGTGGAAGAAAGACGAGATAAACGACTTGAGCTTTGCTAGCCACAAGGTCTCTTTCCTGACTACTTTAATCTTGTCATTCAAAAGCAGCCATGGGCAATAGGGAAACAAACCAGCGTGGCTGTTTCCCAATACAACTTCATTTACAAAACGTGCAGTGGGCCAGATTTGTCAGCCCCTCATGTAGACAAAGGCTTGCCTATATATTAAATGGCAGAACAAAAAGGTAAGAAAGAACCTGGATGGCATTGTGGAGCCACTGTACCATCCCTGCAAGTTTGTGTGGACTTCTTGCCCTATGAGACCTACTAGCCCGAAGTTAAAGCTGCTGTTAGTCAGGGGTTCTGCGACTGATAGTTGAATGCATTCTCGATTGGCATGACAAACCCATATCTCATTTTCTTGAGCATTCATTGTTATCATTTCTCATGGCTCTCTTTTCTACCCACTCATTACTTTCTTCCAACCATTTCATGTACTCATAACTTCACTTACAATCTGTGCATAGATTGATCACAAAATCATTCCAGTCCAGACCTTGACCCTGACTTCTAGACTTATAATATATATATGTATAGATATGTGCAGCATATGTTTTATGTATGTATTCAAAATTTCCAACTACATGGATAAATGTAAACATAAACATATACGTATGTGTATTCAGATAGAAAATTTTTAAATTCTTCTAAATACATCTTGGGCTAACATGGCAGTCAATTTTAGCTGAAGGTACAGAATTCTAACAAAAGTACCTAGTATTATAACCTAAGAGATGTGGCCAAAATGTTACTCAGAGGAAAAACTCTAACCTTAAGTGAAATTATTGGAACACAAAGAAAGACTACAAAATAAAAATAGCAAGAGGATGCTAAAAAAAAGATTAATTCAAAAAATTAGAAATTAATAAAATATTACAAAAGGAATACATTTGAAAGCAACAGACCAGATATCACAGCACATGGTGGGTTAAGAAACAGTGAGGGAATTCACAAATGAACAATGTTGAAAATGAAAATGGTCATATACTCAAGATACAAGGAAGTTTTAAAAATTATTAAGGACTACTTATACCCATAAATATTATAATATAGATTAAATGAATTTTCCAGTAAACTATATATGAATACCATTTACTTCATAATAGCTTGCAAATGCAAAAATACTAACTGGAGCCAAATCAAAGGTAGTGCATGATAGTTAACTGATTGTAAGCGCTTTAAAGGCAGCTGCCTTGTTCACTGCGGGGTCCCTGACACCAGACCTGTGCCTGGTGCTCAGTGGTTACTGGCTAACTGAATGAATGAATGACTGCTCCATAAGGAAAGACACTAGGAGACTTGCACAAGTGAATTCTACTAACATTTAAAACACAGTTAATTTCCATGTTTGAGCATGGAAGATAATGTAAGGCTTTCTACCTCATTCTACAAGACTAGCACTTCCGTGATACTAAAAAACCAGATACCACACAGAGAAAACCATACCTCAATTCAGTGTATAGATGTAAACATCCTATGTAAAATGATGTAAAACCAAATCTAGCTGTATATAAAGGAATCATGACCTATCAGGCGCGGTGGTTCATGCCTGTAATCCCAGCATTTTTGTAGGCTGAGGCAGGTGGATCACCTGAGGTCAGGTGTTCGAGACAAGCCTGACCAACGTGGCAAAACTCCATCTTTACTAAAAATACAAAAATTAGCTGGGCATGGTGGCACACACCTGTAATCCCAGATACTCGGGAGGTTGAGGCAGGAGAATTGCTTGAACCCAGGAGGCAGAAGTTGCAGTGAGCTGAGATTGTGCCACCGCACTCCAGCCTGGGCGACAGAACAAGAATCCGTCTTAAAAAAAAAAAAAAATTCCAATTGTTTATTTATGAAAATGCAAATTTACAAATTAAAGAAGAAAAACAGAAAGTCTCCATGATGGTAGCTGAAAAGGCATTCAATACAATTCAACATTTCTTACTGAATATCACATTTTGTAAATTAGGATAAAAGAAACTGTTTACTGTGATCTATTGCACATAGAGCAACTAATGGTAAAACACTAAACGTTCCTATCAAAATTCGGAACAAACAAGAAATTCCACTACTGCCGCCAATGTTTGCCTTTTTCTGGAGGTTCTAGACACTAACAGAATAATTAAAATATATTAGAGGTGTAAATATTAGAAAGGGAAGAGCAAAACTCTAATTCCTGCTAAATGATCTGACTTTTCTGTTTGTTTTCTGTTGCTGCATAACACATCACCAGAAACTTAGTGACTTAAAACAATTCCCATTTGTTTTCTCACAGTTCAGTTGTCCAGAGTCCAGCCGGGCTGCACTGTGTTCCCTGACTGCGGTCTCGAGAGCCTGAACTCAAGGTGCTGGCTGGGCTGAATTCCTGTCTGGAGAGTCAGGGAAAACCCACTTCTAAGCTCTTGGGTGTTGTGGTCACAATTCAGTTCCTGGGGTTGCCCAGCTGAGCTCCCTGTTTCCTTGACACATGTCACTCTTCATCTCAGTGACAAGGAGTCCCTCACATAGAACCCCCCCCTGATTCGCATCTCTGGATTCCTCTTCTGTCTGCAGCTGCAGAAAATGCTCTGCTTTTAAAAGGCTCATGTGATGAGGTTAGGTCGGCCCAGATAATCTCTCTGTCTTAAGGTCAACTGACTGGTGACCTTAATTATCTCTGCAAAATGCCTTCTGCAGTGTAACCTAGAGGGAGACCAGGGACAGGTCATAAGCCCCATCTTAGAATTCTCCTCACCACAACTTCTTCTAAGAAAATCCCAAAGGAGAAACTGATAGCATGATAGCCAGATACAAGATCAAAATGGAAAAATCGATCACTTTCCAATAATTCACTATAAAAAGTATTGGGGAAAAAATTTCAAGCATGTAAAGAAACAGAAACTAAAAGCAGCCAGAGATAAAACTAATAAAAATGTGCAAGACCTAGATAAAGAAAATTATAAATGCTTATGAATGAACACAACAAAGAGACCCCAAAAGTGGGCAGATTGAGCACATTCCTAGGTCTCCTTTTTATTTTCTTTATTCTCTTTCTCTTTTTTTTTTTTGAATTACACTCTAAGTTCTGGGACACATGTGCAGAATGTAAAGGATTTTGTTTCTGCTTCGCTTATGAAGCTTCGTTTGGTTTGATATGAAATTCTGGGTTGAAAATTCTTTCCTTTAAGAATGTTGAATATTGGCCCCCACTCTCTTCTGGCTTTTAGGATTTCTGCGGAGAGACTTGCTGTTAGTCTGATGGGCTTCCCTTTGTGGGTAACAAGACCTTTCTCTCTGGCTGCCTTTAACATTTTTTCCTTCATTTCAACCTTGGTGAATCTGATGATTATGTGTCTTGGGGCTGCTCTTCTCAAGGAGTATCTTTGTGGTGTTCTCTGTATTGCCTGAATTTGAATGTTGGCCTGTCTTGCTAGGTTGGGGAAGTTCTCCTGGATAATATCCTGAAGAGTGTTTTCCAACTTGCTTCCATTCTCCCTGTCACTTTCAGGTACACCAATCAAACGTAGGTTTGGTCTTCTCACATAGTCCCATATTTCTTGGAGGCTTTGTTCATTCCTTTTCATTCTTTTTTTTCTAATCTTGTCTTCTCGCTTTATTTCATTAAGTTGATCTTCAATCTCTGATATCCTTTCTTCTGCTTGATTGATTTGGCTATTGATACTTGTATATGCTTCATGAAGTTCTTGTGCTATGTTTTTCAGCTCCATCAGGTCATTTATGGTCTTCTCTAAGCTGATTAATCTAGTTAGCAATTCCTCTAACCTTTTTTCAAGGTTCTTAGCTTTCTTGCATTGCGTTAGAACATGCTCCTTTAGCTTGGAGGAGTTTGTTATTACCCACCTTCTGAAGCCTACTTCTGTCAATTCATCAAACTCATTCTCTGTCCGGTTTTGTTTCCTTGCTGGCAAGGAGTTATGATCCTTTGGAGGAAAAGAGGCGTTCTATTTTTTGGAATTTTCAGCCTTTTTACACTGGTTTTTCCTGATCTTCATGAATCTACCTACCTTTGGTCTTTGATGTTGGTGACCTTCGGATGGGGTTTCTGTGTGGACATCCTTTTGTTGATGTTGATGCTATTCCTTTCTGTTTGTTAGTTTTCCTTCTAACAGTCAGGACCCTCTGTGGCAGATCTGCTGGAGTTGCTGGAGGTCCGCTCCAGACCCTGTTTGCCTGGGTATCACCAGTGGAGGCTGCAGAACAGCAAAGATTGCTGCATGTTCCTTCCTCTGGAAGCTTTGTCCCAGAGGGGCATCTGCCAGACGCCAGCCAGAGCTCTCCTGTATGAGGTGTCTGTCGACCCCGCTGGGAAGTGTCTCCCAGTTAGGAGGCACAGGGGTCAGGGACCCACTTGAGGAGGCAGTCTGTCCCCTAGCAGAGCTTGAGCGCTGTGCTGGGGGATCCACTGCTCTCTTCAGAGCCGGCAGGCAGGAACGTTTAAGTCTGCTGAAACTGTGCCCACAGCTACCCCTTCCCCCAGGTGCTCTGTCCCAGGGAGATGGGAGTTTTATCTATAAGCCCCTGACTGCGGCTGCTGCCTCTTTTTCAGAGATGCCCTGCCCAGAGAGGAGGAATCTAGAAACCAGGCCGAACTTCCTGGTGGCTTTGTTTACACTGTGAGGGGAAAACCGCCTACTCAAGCCTCAGTAATGGCAGACGCCCCTCCCCCCACCAAGCTTGAGCATCCCAGGTTGACTTCAGACTGCTGTGCTGGCAGCGAGAATTTCAAGCCAGTAGATCTTAGCTTGCTGGGCTCTGTGGGGGTGGGATTCACTGAGCAAGACCACTTGGCTCCCTGGCTTCAGCCCCCTTTCCAGGGGAATGAACAGTTCTGTCTTGCTAGCGTTCCAGGCACCACTGGAGTATGGGAAAAAAAAAAACTCGTGCAGCTAGTTTGATGTCTGCCCAAATGGCCAGCCTTGAAACCCAGGGCCCTAGCGGTGTAGGCACCTGAGGGAATCTCCTGGTCTACAGGTTGCAAAGACCGTGGGAAAAGCATAGTATCTGGGTCAGAGTGTACTGTCCCTCACGGCACAGTCTCTCATGGCTTCCCTTGGCTAGGCGAGGGAGTTCCTGACCCCTTGCACTTCTCAGGTGAGGCAACGCCCCACCCTGCTTCAGCTCACCCTCCGTGAGCTGCACCCACTGTCTACCCAGTCCCAATAGGATGAGCCAAGTACTCAGCTGGAAATGCAGAAATCACTCACCTTCTGTGTTGATCTCGCTGGGAGCTGCAGAGTGGAGCTGCAGACTGGAGCTGCTCCTATTTGGCCATCTTGCCAGCCATCTCCTGTATTTTGTTCTCATAATCTATTTTTTTTTTTTTTTTGAGACAGAGTTTCTGTCTGTCTGTCAGGCTGGAGTGCAGTAGTGTGATCTTGTCTCACTGCCACTTTGTACTTTTTAAACAGTAAATGAATAGCCAGGAAAAAGTTCAGGAAGCACAAGAAGGAGAACATGGTCTACCAGATACTAAGTTATATTCTAAATTATAGTAGTTAAAACAGTGTGTGAGCTTATGGAACAAATCAAAGAGAGTAATGAAACCCAAGAGAGTATAAACATGAAATACAGAATATTCTAATAGTAGCATTCAAGTGCAGGGAAAGATTGAACTGGTCAACTAAGGGTATTCAAACAACTCATTCTCTGTTTAGAAAAAAATGTTCAATTCCTACCTCACAACATGCAGAACAATATATTCTAGATGAATTACAGAGCTAAATATAAACAACAACAACAACGAAGGCCTTAGAAAACACTAAAACAAGGAGAATAGATTGCATTTTAAAATCTGGGGATGGACTAAGGGTTGTGAAGCAATAAAAGATACAACAAGGAAATTTCAGGAGCTCTCACTACACAAAAATTGAAAACTATGGACCAAGAAGACCTCAAAAATTAAGTTAAAATACAAGCAATAAAATGCTAGAGCTCCTAAAAAATCACTTCTCAATTAATTGTCCTGCGACATTATCCTTTTTAAAAAGGTAGAGATTTGTAAACATGCATATCCATACATAACTCACCTTTAGTGGATCTGAAAGGACTCAGAGTAAATAATACCCACAATTATCCACAGGAAAGGACAGGACAGCAGACAGTGGAGCAGGGAAGGGCACGCAGAGGGTGACCTTAAAAGATTTATTCTATGTTCACTTCATGTCATTGGAGTACTTCCTGACATTCACATTTCATTTCTGTTTTATTCAGATATAATGTGTTTTTGAAAGTTAAATAATACATAGGTGTGTGGAATTAACATTGAGAGACTCCGACTAACAATGATTCTTAGCCCACTTCTATGCCCAAGAGATAATACATTTTGTGTGTAAATCCTTATAGACCTTATTCTTCATTACAGAATTGAGATAATTTTTAAAAAGTATGTATACACATAGATTAAAAAAATGGGAAAACACAGGTAATTTCACTAGCATAAAACATGGTTGGTTTTTTTCATATCCCAAGTATTTTCTATGCACTTATAAAAATATAAATCATTGGTGTCACACCTGTAATCCCAGCACTTTGGGAGGCTGAGGCGGGCGGATCACGAGGTCAGGAGGAGATTGAGACCATCCTGGCTAACGGTGAAACCCGTCTCTACTAAAAATACAAAAAAAAATTAGCTGGGCATGGTGGTGGGTGCCTGTGGTCCCAGCTACTCGGGAGGCTGAGGCAGAAGAATGGCATGAACCCAGGAGGCAGAGCTTGCAGTGAGCTGAGATCGCGCCACTGCACTCCAGCGTGGGTGACAGAGTGAGACTCTGTCTCAAAAAAAGAAAAAAGAATATATATATATATATATATTTATATATACACACATATATATATATATAAATAGTTGGTGTCATAAGATATATATTGCCGTGTAACCTTATTTTTCACATCAAAATATGTATTTTGAGTCTCATTTCATGTAGTTATAATTCTAGTATTGTATACAATCATAGTCATCTGCTTTTTGATGGCTGTGATTGTATACAATACTATAATTAAATTACACCCTTAATATTTGAATATTCAGGTTATTTCTATTTTAATGGTAAACAGTGCTTGCAATCGATGCTTTCTTGTATATATCTTCACACTCTTTTCTAATTACTTTGCTTTTCATTTTGTGGTTAACATTTTTTGTAAACAACACAAGAAATACCGATGATATTTGTATTTTAAAATATTACGGCAAAAAGTATCATAAACAAAGTCAAAGGACAAATGATCAACAGAAAATATATGTGACAAATAAAGAGTTAACATCTATAACACAATAAAATGCTCAAAAAATAAGAAAAAGATTTTAAAATCTCAGTGCAAAATAGTCAAAGAATATTAATAGTTTTGAAGAAAATAATTACTAATGATCAATAAACATATGAAAATATAATTAATTTGACTATTAGCCAGAAAAATGAAATTTTAAGAAATAGATAATTTCATGCAATATATTTGCTTAAAAGTGAGAAAAAATGACAACTCGGTGCCAGAAAGGATTGGGGGAAAAGGCACTTGCATACTGTGCCCGTGGGAATAGGAATAACCACAACTGTTTTGGAAAGTGATCCGGCAATATCCATTAAAAAGTTAAAATGCGCATACCCTTTGGCCCTGCAATCTCATTTCTCAGAATCTACCCCATAAAAAAAAAAGTATCTGTACTCCAGGATATCTGTTGCAACACTTTTTGGCCTGGCAAAAAACTACAAGAAGTATGAAAGGCAATCTGCAGAGAAATGTACACAGCGTGAATCTGGTTTCATAAAATAGGAAATGGTTTTATAAAATATTATCTAAAATGATGTTTGCCTCTGGTTATATGATTATATGAATGTGGTGAAAGGTATGGCAAAGAGTACATCTGGTCTTTATCTTTGGGAGGCAGTAGTTTAATATAAAAAAGCCAGGGCTGGGTGATGAAGATGATGATGGTGGTTGGTAGTGATGATGATGATGATGGTGATTTTACTTGGAGTACAGATTACTGTCTAACCGAATTTTTTTTTTTTTTTTTTTTGAGATGAAGTTTTGCTCTTGTCACCTAGGCTGGAGTGCAATGGCACGATCTTGGCTCACTGCAACCTCTGCCTCCCGGGTTCAAGCGATTCTCTTGCCTCAGCCTCCCTAGTAGCTGGGATTACAGGTGCCCGCCAATACGCCTGACTACTTTTTGTATTTTTAGTACAGATGGGGTTTTGCCATGTTGTTCAGGCTGGTCTCGAACTCTGTGACCTCAGGTGATCTGCCCACCTCAGCCTCCAAAGTGCTGGGATTACAGGTGTGAGCCACTGCACCCAGCCTCCTAACTGAATGTTTTAAAAAGAGACAAATAAGTTGGACTCCAGAGTATGGTGAAAAACTTCTGCACATGTATATAGGTAATGGAGCAGAAAGGACTGCATCATCACCCGAAAGGGGCACATGTCGGCTGCAGAGTATGGGTCTATGCAGACAAGACCATTGACTGCCTATCCACATAAGGTTATGAAGCGTGGGCTGCCACAACATCCCTGGCTAGAGGACTTGTTGCCCAGCTTCCAGTTCCTGGTCTCTTCCCTCAACAGTTTGCACCTGTTGAGTTCTCTCCCTGGTTGTGGGTTCCAAAGACCATACAAGGCACCTGCAGAGCCCTTTCCATTGGCTGTGGGTGGAGAAGCTAGGAAACTGCAGTTTCCCCTTCTCACCCGCTCCTTCTGTCCCTCCCGTCCTATGTTTCCTGGCCAGCCTGTGACAGCTTTGTTGGGATATGCTGTAATGTCCAGAGTTGGATCCCGCACCAGCAGAATGAAAATAGAATCTGGGAAACCAGCATAGTACTCACCCTGCTCAAAATCAGAAAGCCTGGAGAGGACAAGGGGACCAGGAAATACTCACGTTTCTTCTGTCCCCAGCAGGAGTCTGGAGTTGCAGGAACTAGGAGAAGTCAGGGTACCAGGAACACACAGTCAGTTGAAATGAGGACACGAGGAACTGGCTTCTCTCTTTCCTGCCCCTCCCTGGAGCCCTGGTGCCGGCTGCTGCATTACTCAGCCATCTGCATGAGGGTTGCCTGGGTGGCGATCTCTGGAATCACAACATTCTGGGGTGACGTTCCCAACTAAAAATAATTCCCAAGCCTGGGCATTTGGCACTGTAATGCAGAGCCAAAGAGGCAACTCCTTCAGTCTCTGACCTTGAAATGAGATTCCCCCCAACCCACCCCAGAGCAAGAATGAGCAGCTCTTCAGCTCCTTCAGCCACGGAGCAAACAAGAAGTGGCCTCTGAAAGACCCTAAAACCATCCTAACATAAAAATGCCCCCATTCTCTTTATGTGAGCTGCGTGGCCGGTCAGCCACCTTTCCTGGAAGGTGTGGAGCAGGGAGCAGCTGCCCTCCTCACCAACCTCCCGCTTCTCACCTCATTCAATGCTTACGAGGAGGGACTCACTCAATTTGAATGAATGACAGGAGGGACTTTCATTCCAGTTGCCTTGCTGTTCAGTCTGGCATGTCACGTGCCAGGTGGTACAGCAGAGGGACTTGGCAGGCTCTGGAAATAGACTGCAGGAGGTTCGTGAGTTCATGTACCGCTACAGACATTAGGATTCAGGACACTTCTCTAGGCCTCAGTTTTCCCAACTGAAAATGAGGATAATGACCACTCGTGAATGAGTTACCACAGATGAAGCACTCAGTACTGAGATTTTTCAGCTATATGAGGGGCCCTTCTTGTTATTCCCTAGTGAAGCATGTTGCCTGCTCCTTTATAAGAAAGTATCATTGAAAAGGTTTTTAAGATGCCTGACTTGAATCACATTCGTGAGATTCTACATGTGCACGGGGCTATCCTCTGCTGCTGGCATCACGATAGGTTGTTCACATTTATTATTTCTACTTTTCATAACAACCCAGCTGGCCGAAAGAGTACCACTATTTTTACGAGTGGTAAGCTGGAACTTAGCTCTGTTTAGGCCCCCCCTGTTTTCCTCTACTCTGCTGCCTCCCGCATTCCCCGCCATGCTGAGGGTGTATGGGCGTCCTGGATGTGCGTGATATGTAAGGCACACAGTGCTGGTGAGACGTAGGCATTCCTGGGTAATGGTCTCCAGCACCTGCTTCACTCCCAAGTGTTCACTGATGCAGCTGGAAACAAGAAAGAGGAAACTCCTCTCAGAGAGGCTACATCATAGTGGACAGAGATGGAAAGTAAACAATTAAATAAGTTAGATACACAGCATGCCAAGCCGTGGTAAGTGCATGGAGAAAATCAACCAGGGAGGGAAACGGGGAGTTCTGCGTGGGCTGGGCTGGAAGAGGGATGATTTGTGAGTTTTAAACAAGATGGCCACTTCTGAATTCTTCTCTGAGGTGACCATAACCTACCGGTGAATTCTAAGCAGTGTATGGGCTGTGAGAGGTGCTGGCTGGTGAATCTGAATTGGGGGCTCTGAGAGGACAAGCAGTTTTGTAGCCATGACCTAGAGCCACACTCTTTCATATGGCTGCCACCAGCCACCTGTGGCTATTTAAAGTTAGATAAAATTAAAATGTCAGTACCTTAGTCATACTCTTCAGTGGCCACATGTACTGGATGGTGCATGTCTAGAACATTCCGTCCTTGTAGAACATTCTGTGGGACAGCACCATTTTCAAGCAAAGACACGGCATATGTCAGTCCGTGAGTGGGAGGCATGGCACTGTAGTTTTGGGATGTGGTGTAGCTTTGGTGATAATAGGGTCAAGGCGGTGATCTTGGAGGAGGTGGTTACAGCTCCAGGAGGTATGTGAAGCAGCTACCTTTTGCAAAACGCTCATAATACAAAAGAGCACACAGATATCCATCTTCAGGCAAAACTTTAATTAAGTCAACCTGACTTAAAATCACCATACCCTTCCTTCTCCTCAGCTTCATCATCCCCATCACCACATTAACATCATCATACATCTGCCACCAACCTCCTTTGATTACTTTTTTTTCCCTGTGATAATGTATAATGCAACAGGATGGGTTTTGCTTGTAAGTATAAAATCAACAGGTTCTCTTAGGTTTAAAAAATCACACAAATGCCCAAACCCCTGTGGCCTTTAGGTAATTCTTTTTTAATTCTTTTTTTTTTTTTTTTTGAGACGGAGTCTTGCTCTGTCACCCAGGCTGGAGTGCAGTGGTGTGATCTCTGCTCACTGCAAGCTCTGCTTCCTGGGTTCATGCCATTCTCCTGCCTCAGCCTCCCAAGTAGCTGGGACTACAGGTGCCCACCACCACGCACAGCTATTTTTTTCTATTTTTTAGTAGAGACGGGGTTTCACCGTGTTAGCCAGGATGGTCTCGATCTCCTGACCTCATGATTCACCCTCCTCGGCCTCCCAAAGTGCTGGGATTACAGGCATGAGCCACCGCGCCCGGCCTAGGTAATTCTTTAGGTACTTTTCTCAATAATTGATCGGTAGAATGAATAGAAACTGATAGAAAATAAGTAACTCATGGAACAAATATCAGTTTCATAATAACCCAAGATAGTTCATTAAGAACTAGAAAAAAGACTGTAGCATAATGCTTAAAAGTAAAATATTAGTAAATGTGATGCATGATACTTGGGTGAATCATGTGTCAAAAGAAAAAAGTTAACTGTGAAAGATATTCTTAGGACAAAGAAAAAAGTTTGAATATGGACCAAAGAAGTAGACGATAGTATTGTGAGCTGGACATGGTGGTGTACACCTGTAATCCCAGCACTTTGGGAGGTCAAGGCAGGATTCCTCGAGCCCAGGAGTTTGAAACCAGCCTGGGCAACATGGTGAAACCCCATCTCTACAAAAAATACAAAAGTTAGCTGGGTATGGTGGCATGTGCCTGTAATTCCAGCTACTTGGGAGGTTGTGTTGAGAGTCTAGGAGTTCAAGGCTACATGAGTCATGATCTCACCACTGCACTCCAGTCTGGAGGACAGAGTGATACCTGTATAAAAAAAAATAATTAGTATTCTATCAGTGTTAATTTCCTGAGTGTGATAATTATGAGATAATTATTTAATAGGAGAGACATGCTACAGCATTCAAGGGTTCAGTGTCATGATGTTTGTAATTAACTCTGATGGTTCCTCAAAAAAAATCACATATATGTGTATATAATACAAATATGGCAAAACAGTAACAATGGTTAAATCTAGGTAAAGGATATGTAGATGTCCATTTGATTATTTTTTGCAAGTTTTCTGTAGGTTGAGTATTTAATAAGTTGGAGAGAAACTAAAGGATTTTTAAAAAATGAAGTGATATGAGAAACTCTCTACTGCAGTTACCATGTTTATAGGCTTTTCAGAAGAACTAGTAGATAAATATTGTTTATTTTACATATTTAAATTGCCACTGAAAAATTTCTCCCTTTTCAAAACATTGGTCCCAGCTTATTAAAAGGATTATGCTTTGCACTTGAATTTAAAGCCAAATTTCGCCATGCGCTTTTGCATGAAGATTTGTTAATGAAATCTTAACTTTTGGTATAAAACCTTAGCATGCCAGAATCAGACCCTTGGGCATCTCAAGTACAAATTCCTTACACTCCTTGTGTGTTTGGTCATCCCTCTTTGGCGGAGTCAGTTACATTTCAACAGAGGATTTCAAGCAGAAATGTTAGATACGCACACTGAGGGACCTCCAGCAGCCATGTGCCCTGCCTCTGAGGGACACTCTGGGTCACAGAGGACAGGAGAAAGAAACTTGGGTCACGGTGCAAAGGAGAATGAAGAAAACTTACCAGTCATTTTGGATCAGAGAGAGAAAAAAAAGGAAACCTCTCCCTTCTGTTCATATCAATTAGGACTCTTTGCAATAAGTGACAGAAAAACCCAACACCAGATGAAGCAAGAAAGAGAACTGAATGACTAAACTACCAAACGATCCAGAGGAGGACAGGCAGATTCCATTGCTCAGTGTCACAAGACTTGGTGTTTCTTTTCCTCTCAGCTCTGCCTCTTTCTGTGGGCTCTAACTTCAGGCCCTTCTCTTATGGGAGCAAAATGGCTGCCAAGACCTCAGACCTTATCCTCTCACTGTAAACCAGTGAGGAGGAGCAAAGGGCTGTTTCCCAGAAGTCCCAGGAGATACCTCATTGGGTCTCAAGGTGTCACATGTCCACCCCTGAGCCAATTAGAGTGAGGGAGGAAGTGAGTGTGCTCCTGGATGCCAAAACACGCCCTCACCTACTCCAAGACCTGGTGCACTGAGGACGGGACCGCAGGGGGGCCCCGAATGACTGCTAGCAGAAGTCGGGTGCGTGACTCTGGGTTTCCATTTCTTCCTGGAAATCATTAGATAACTTAATGGAGCATGCAGCTTAGGGTAGAAAAGAGGGTTTTAAGGTGGAAGGAGAGGAAGAAACATCTTACTCTTTTGAAACACTGTGAATCTGCATAAGACAAAATCTTCCTTTCTTTTGCATAGAAATATTTTCTGTTTCTGAGCTTAATGGCACTTGGAATTGGATCGGGAGTGTTGTATCTTTCCCTATACACCATTGGAACAGAAAATTCTCTCACATTTCTGGAGTGGCTCCCCACCCCAAACCCTGCCCTCCTGTACCCGCCAGGAACTCCTGAGGGTGCCTTCTGGCTGGAACAGCAGCTTTCTGGAATGGAAAAGTCTAAGTGTGGAACTCAGGGTTATCTGCCCTCACCATTGTTAGCACCATTGCACGGGGGGCTAAGCATAGGACCACAGCACTAGGGATGTACAAGAGGAGTCCGGGGGTGCCTGAGGCTGGTTTTCCCAGAAGCAGACACCGAGACTAAGATCTGAGTGCAAGGGATATTTTAAGTACTGATGCTGGGAAGCGCTGGGAGGGGCATGGATGTGAAACAGAGAAGAGAAGCAAGTTGATGCACAGGGTGCTTTACAGGCTTTATCACTGTGGGCAGTAGTGGCACAGCCCCACTGGAGGCCTCCAGAAGAAAGTTAGGATACACCTCAGACCCAGGTCCCATGTGTGAGTCAGGCTCCCTGGGCCCTCCAGTGGAGAAGTGTAGCTGCATCTGTGAGAAGCCACTACTGTACAAGGTTCCAGTGGGTGCCACGGCAGGCGATGGGTGCAACTCAGTCATGTCCAGGAGAGGAGCCTCTCGGGCGCTCGTTGGAAGCATCATTCTAGGGATGCTCTTGCCTGAGGAGCCAAAGAAAGAGGTGGTTGTATCCAGGGAAACAGGGCAGACTCTCAGGTCCCCTGGGAGGTGAGAACATCTTCTTTCTCAGGCCCAGATGTCACATAACTCACAAAAAGCCAAATGATGAATTGCAAACTGTAGGAAGGTTGAACACACAGGATTAGCTACTGGGCCCTCCTCACTAGCCGGGGCAGAAGACGGCAACACCGCCCAGCTTTGCATTTTGAGGAACCCCTGCTCGCATATCGTGGAGGAATCTGAATGACAATCTGAGCAAAAGCCTGAATATCTTCACTTTCTTGCTGAACAGGGTTACACAGGAGACTTGGAGCAATGAAACAAAAGGGCAACTACAGGTGGAAAGTGAGCTAAGGGTCATGAGTCCTCATGCACTCCAGGCACCAAAGCCAATTTGGTAAAAGAACACTGGGCCCTCAACAGGCAAATGAAGAAGCTGGTCATCTTCAGAGTGGAAACACTAAGGCTCTTACACCAGGACAAGTAGACTGAGTCTGAATCTCACCTCCTGTACTAGCCATACATCTTTGGGCATGTGATTCAACCTCTTTGAGCTTTTAGTTACTCATCAGCGAAGTTGGGATGTGAAATGTAAGTTTGTCTTGAGGGTTAGATGGGATGGCGGATGGGATATGTAAAGGGCCCCGTTATGGGAACTCAGTGACTGAGAGGCATCTGTGGGGCCAGACCTGCTGTCATTAGGTGTGAATGTCATTACAAGGGCTACAACTGGTTACCTTACATGCTATTTCTATACGAAGGCCAGGGAAAAGAAAGAACAAACACACAAAAAATAGACGCTCACGGGGAGAAACTAAGATCCCCTAGGGAGATAGTTGACTTTGGCAAGCCATTAATATTGTGAAGTTATTAATGCCTGTGGAGTGTGTCCATTTTCTTGGCATGTATTCAGTTTCCTATTCTCTCTGGAGGGATGCTAAGTGGACAGGGTGGGAAAGGGATAGGAAGGCCAAGAAAAAGCTATTATGGGTGACCCTTTCCCACTCACCCAGAAGAGCTTCAGGAACGGTCCAGGCTTGGATCAGCAACCAGCGCAGCAGGTCTTCCGTGTGAACCTCTTTGGCTGAAGCCACAGACATCTTGACTTGTGCTCAAAATAGAGCACTGATTCAGAAGGCGTCTTCACAAGAAACTGAAATGAAACAGCAAATTGTGCTGTCACAAATGACGAAGGAGGGTTTCAAAGGACTGTTTTGGGGGGTACTTCTTTCTCCCCTTTGAAGGCTGAGGTCATTATCTGCACTGTGGGCATGTGGGCTCAGAGCCTGTGTTCCTGTGGCGCTGTGGGTCGGCAGCTTATTCACATGGTGGTGAAGACTCATGACTTGCTGTTCTTGCCCTTCATTGCAAGGCTCTGTGGCTAAAGGGCTTTATTGTTGCTACCCTGTATAGCCTTCTGTCATACGGAAGCTCCGTGCTCTGGAATCATCGATTTCAGGAGACTGTGACGGTGGCAGCATCATACCCCAAAGCTGAACTTAGAGACAAAAGCAATGGGCCAGTGTCAGTCAGCGTTCTAAAAGATGAACTTTGATTTGATTTAAGTGTTTCCCCTCTGCAACAGCACAATAGACCAAGATACTTCTTACTACATACATCTCTCTGTGGATCTGCATGTGTCAGAGTGGGCCAGAGTAGATGGTCCACCCACCTCAGAACACTCCCAGAGACAAGACAGCCCCAGTCCCTTCCCTGTAGGGGTGGGGAGTCCAACCATTCATTGTCAGAAAGAGCCAAGTACACATATTCAGTTCAAACTCATAGCACATTGAAAAACGTGTTCATTTTGAAATCATTTCAGATGTACAAGAGTTGCAAGAATATTACAAACAACCCCCATAGAGCCTTCACTCAGATTCCTCAGATGTTAGCATTCTACCACGTTTGTCTTATCATTCTCTGTACATACTATTTTTTCTGAACCTTTTGAAAGAAAGTTGCAGCCAAAACCTCCTCTGCTCCCAAACAGTTCAATGTGTAATTCCCAAGAAACAAGGACATTCTTTATATAATACAAGTATCAAAATCAGAAAATCCACATTGAAATAATACTATCTAATCTCCAGGACTTATTCGGATTTCACCAATTGTCCCAGTAAAGTCTATTTTATTTTATTTTATATTTTATTTTATTATTTTATTTTATTTTATTTTGACAGAGTCTTGCTCTGTCGCCCAGGCTGGAGTGCAGTGGCACGATCTTGGCTCACTGCAACCTCTGCCTCCTGGGTTCAAGCAATTCTCCCGCCTCAGCCTCCCAAGTAGCTGGGATTACAGGTGCCCACCACCACGCCCAGCTAACTTTTCGTATTTTCAGTAGAGACAGGGTTTCATCATGTTGGCCAGACTGGTCTTGAACTCCTTATCTCAGGTGATCCACCTGCCTTGGCCTCCCAAAGTGCTGGGATTAAAGGCATGAGCCATGGTGCACGGCCCCAGTAATGCCTTTTAGAGCAAAAGAAAAATAAATTCTTGTCTGGGATCCAGACAACTGCATTTAGTTGTCATAGTTCCTTAGTCTCTTTGGATGTGGAGCAGTCCCTCAGTTTTAATGAGATTGGTATTTTTGAGGCGTACAAGCCAGCCACTTCATAAAACGTCCGTAAGTTTTTATCCTATCCAAGAATGAATTAATGAGAAAATCACCTTTTGGTAACAGTCATAGTTACATGGATTCAGACAGTTGTCAGCGGAAGACAGAACTAGCTGGTGAGGAGGAATAGGATGTTTTCATGATCTCAGTGCAGCGCCTCAAAGAACACTGATGGATTACGAAGGGAAAAACAGTCGCTTCACACTGCTGCAGGCTGGCAGGCCTCCCCTTAACCAGGTGATCACAGCTGGCAGCAGCAATAGAGGAGGACTTCATGTACCTCCTGATGTGATGTGCTGAGAAAAACAGAACTTTTCACTTCTCTTGCATTCCCACCAAAAATGCATATTCTGAGTCTATTCATGAAGAAACCTCAAACCTAACACATCAGAATGTTATCACACCATGGGGAAAATCAAGACTACAAACTTTTTACCGACAGGAGACCTCTGCAACACTAGCAACCTTCTCTAAGATGAGTTCACCAGACCTTTGTGTTCAGAGCCTCAGCGAGGCCTTTTCAGGCTCTCCCTGCTGGGTCAAGTCTCCTCCTCTAAACACAAGAGGGACTTGCTAGCCCGCCCCAATTCCCAGCAGTCCTCGGCTGTACTTCCTTGTTCTGTAACCTCTTTTTCCTATGGAGACTTGAAGATCATTCAACACTTTCAGTTTTGAGACAAAGCTATGTCCAAGCAGGATCGTCCATGAGCCTCGACTGGCCTTCCCTCCTGGTCCTGCACAGCCCAGGAACTGCTGCCTGAGAGTCATCCTTGCTGTCCCCTGCATGGTGCTGGACAGCCCCGGCTCTGAAGTGTGGGTCGGTCCTGAACACTAGCCCTGCAGCCTGGTCAAGTGACCATGGCTCTGTCTCCACTTTCTCATCGGATTCACGGGACCAAGGGCGCCGATGCAGTAGGGCTGTGGATGGTATAGCGCGATGTCGCTGTAGAATGGTTATCACGGAGCTCAGCATACAGGCAAGGTGCAGGCAGCATTTGCTTTCTGTATTACAGTCGTCAGCGGGCTTTTAAGCCTATACATTCTGAAGCCAAAGATTTGCCTGGTGAAATCATTTACAAGCGAGTGACTTGCCTGGGTTCAAATCCTCTCTCCACTGTGTCCTACCTCTATGCTCTTTGGCAAATGACTTAGCTTCCTTTAGGAGATAATTGCAAGGATCAGTTAAACGGTGCCTGGCACAGAGTATGGGCTAGGTGAGCTTCAGCTATTCTTCTTCTTAGCTCCTTCCCCACCCCCCCCAAAAAGCTTACATTTGGGTGAAACTTCTGAGTTTCCCGTGCACACTCCCCTTGTGATGCTGATCCTCACTAGAGGAAGAAAGGGAATCATCTTCCATCTTACAGATAGGAGGACTCAGGGCAATCAGGGAAATTACGCTACCTCAGCAAAACTGCACATCTGGAAATAGCAAAGCGGGGCATTAATCCCGGGTCTTGAACACAAGCATGTTGTTCTTTACAGCAGTCATTCTTCCCCCAAATATTTGTGAACTGCTATGTGCCAAGTGCTGGGCCAGGTGCTGCAAACACAAAGGCCCTGAGTGGTAGGAATCAAGTGAGAAGAAGAGATGGGCGGGGTTCCAGGGAGGTGAGGGTGTGGCACCTGCTCTAACGTAATGTGCCTCTAACTCAGGCAAGGGCTTAGGGACGGTGATGCTTGAGACAGGGACTAGAGGGATTTAGGATAAGCAGGTGGAGTAGCTGAAAGATGAAGGAAATCAAGGAAAAATAGCAATGTGAACGCAGGGAAAGTGAAACAGACAGAGATATTTGGAGGCGCAAGTAACTGAGAAGGCTGGAGCCACGGGTGCTGGAGGGGGTGCTGGGTTTGGGTGAGAGCAATCCGAGTGGGCTTCCTGGCAGGCTGGAGATTCACACTGTTGCAGCTCTGGGCAATTGCCCACAAGGCATCTTCAGGGAGGCGTTTTGGGTTTTTTTTGCTTTTCTCCTAGAGTCTCAGGATAGTCATTTTAGCACTCAGTTTTAAAAGCTTCCAGCAAGCATGCTGTAATTCTATTTAATTACTCTCCTTCCTTCCTCATCAGAGGGTCCCATCCCTTGATCAGCCCCCATGTGGTGTTTGGAGCATGTGATGGGAGACTGGCAGCCCCTACAGCCACCCCAGGGCCTGTGCTAAGGGAACAGCTGGTGCTGTTCTCAGCGGATCTCAGTGGTGACCTGCAGGAATACACTAGCAACCCAGAGTTGATCCAGAACCACAGGGGATGAGCTCGTGTCACAGAGCAGCCAACCGGGTCAGTGACAAACCTTCCTCTTCTCAAATACACTAAGGGATGGAGGTAGTAGGCAGGGGGAGACCAGAGAAGTTGCATTTGGACGTGTCACTGTGAGGTACCCATGGAAGGCCCCTAAGGAGATGGCCCATAAGCAGCTAGTTGTTTGCATCTGGAGCTCAGAAGCGAAGCCAGGCTGGGGATGGAGGTTTGGGTCATCAGCACACCTGTGGAAGTTCAAGTCTTGGGTGAGGTCACTCACAGAACATAGAATGAGAAGAGCCTGCAATGAAAGGTGAGGTCTTAGGGAAAGCTGAAACTTCAGGATATACAACACCTGATTTCTTTTTTGTACCATCTTTCATAGGCCTCCTCTCAACCATAACCAAAAATTACTTTTTCAGAGAACTGCATAAGTCCAATATGCTAATATGCTAAGGAGACATGTCTTGATTTAGAGCTCATAATGTTATCTTCCTGACCAGTTACTGCATTCAAGAGCTCACAATTTTTTCCCTTTAAATGATAGATAATAATTTACATATTTATGGGGCACATGTGAGTTGGCTACATTCATAGAATATGCATAAGGATCAAGTCAGGGTATTTTGGGTGTCCATCGCCTTGAGTATTTATCATTTCTGTGTGTTGGGAGCATTTTTAGAGCATTCAAGTCCTCTCTTCTAGTTACTTTAAAATGTACGCAATATTTTTGCTAAGTATACTTTCCTAGTCTGCTATTGTATTAGTCTGTTCTCATGCTGCTAATAAAGACACACCTGAGACTGGTCAATTGATAAAGGAAAGAGGTTTAATTGACTCACAGTTCCACATGGCTGGGGAGGCCTCACAATCATGGGGGAAGGCGAATGAGAAGCAAGGTCACGTCTTACATAGTGGCAGGCAAGAAAGCCTGTGCCAGGGAACTCCCCTTTATAAAACCATCAGATTTTGTGAGGCTTATTCACTAGCATGAGAACAGCACGGGAAAGACCTGCCTTCGATTACCTCCCACCAGGTCCCTCCCATGACCTGGAATTATGGGAGCCACAAGTCAAGATCAGAGTTGGGTGGGGACACAGCGAAACCATATCAACTATCAAACAATACAACTCATTTCTTCTATCTAACTGTATGTTTGTACCCTTAACCAACCTCTTTTCATCCCCCTCCTCTTGACTTTTCCATCTTTGATATCTATCATTTTATTCTCCATCTCCATGAAATCAAGTTTGTTAGCTCCCACATATGAGTGAGACCATGCAGTATTTGTATTTCTGAGCCTGGCTTATTTCACTTAATATAATGGCCTCCAGTTCCATTCATGTTGCTGTAAATGACAGGACTTCATTCTTTCTTATGGCTGAATAATATTCCACAGTGTATATATACCACATTTTCTTTATCCATTCATCCAATGATGCACACTTAGGTTGATTCCATATCTTGGCTATTGTCAATAGTGCTATGATAAACATGTGAGTGTAGGTATCCCTTTAATATACTGATTTCTTTTCTTTTGGATAAATACCCAGTAATGGGATTGCTGGATGATACAGTAGTTCTATTTTTACTTTTTTGAGAAATATCCATATTGTTTTCCACCGTGGCTATACTAATTTACATTCCCACCAACAGAGTGTAAGAGTTTCTTTTTCTCTGAATTGTTGCCAGCATCTGTTGTTTTTTGTCTTTTTAATAATAGCCATTCTGACTAGGGTGAGATAATATCTCATTGTGGTTTTGATTTGCATTTCCCTGATGATTACTGATGTTGAGGAGCTCACGTTTTAATTTTGTAAGTCCTCCTCATTCTCTCCGAGTTCCCTGTCATTCTCTGTCAATTTCAGAGTATCAGGGGCAAGCATTTTTGCCCTATGGTGTTTTGGAAAGAGGAATAGTCTCTCTAAATAGCTCTCCTGCTTCCTCTTCATTTCCATACCAAAGTCTCTTCCCCTCACCCACTACAACAATAAATAAATTCACAGAAACAATAGGGCTAACGATATGCTTCCTCTCACAGGTTCTAGGGGCAGCATGATCTTCAGACAGTTTTGCTTGGTGGCTGTATATTCTACCCCAGCATAATTTCTTGAGAGCGTATATATTACTTTTCCCTTAGTATTCCACATTAGCTAACTGGCCGTTTTAGTATGGCCCTGCAGGAACATAAACATTTAGAGAGTTTCTTGCAGTGACAAGTAGAGATAATAGGTTTGAGGCCAGTGAGCTAGTTATGTTTAGGAAAATCACCATGGGATTTAAGATGATGCGTTGATGTAATGCAATTGGTGGTTTATGAAAATTCTTTTGGACTAACCTCGGCTGTATAAGCACAGCCACATTCCTTGTTAGTGAATAGGAGGCAGGGCCCAGTGGAATCATTTTTTAAGTGTTCCATTACAAACCTTTCACTTCTACCTCTCAGGGGAGAGGGGGACTGGAGGGGGGAGCAGGGAGGACTTCACAGCGAAGTTTTCTGTGGAAGCCTGTTTGAAGCTATAAGTAGTCAAAGGAAAAATCCAGAAATAGCTTAGGAAATTAGTCATCTGTCTCCAAACTGTGTTCAGTTACAGTTTTGGGTTCCACTTTATGAAACTTAAAAAAAAAAAACCCAGAAATCTGGAAAGATTAATAATCATTTGTGTAAGGGTCAAAAAGGTCCAGTTTTTGCGTAGAAAGAGGAAAAAAAGTTCCCATTTGCTAAAATATTGTCAACATAATTCCCAGGATGGAAAATTACATTCTGGGAACTGGGAAACATGTTGACTTTCTCTACTTTTACTAGTTTTGCAATACTAAAATGCTGATCATTACGTTATACTGAATGTCTAATGTTGCTTATTTTAAAGCATGATTGCATAAATTATTCAGTGCATTTTTCAGTGCACACACATGCAGACACAAGGAAGCTACCCTTTAATATGTGGTTATCCATTTTTTTTTTAAAATGAGCTAAAGGAGAACTAAAATGGGTCAGGGCAGGGGGGAAGTAGTATTCCACTATTTCTATACCTATTCCCCAACTTACTATCATGATAATTTTAAGGCAGTTATTTTGCTCTTCACTGTTCTGTTCAAATGTGTGTCTTAAAGAACAAGGGAGTCTAGGGAAATGGAATGGAAGAATTCATACAGAGCTTATTTTTTAAAGAAAAGAAAAAGCCTTTGCAGCTATGACGAATCAGTACCGCCAGCCTTGTTAGGGAGCGGCTGGGGAGAAACCTGACTCTTTACTAGGGGCCATGCCAGGCTTTCCCACAAAGTGTTTGGCTTGTGTATTTCTCAGGCATTGATAAAAAGCTTCTTGCCATCTGAGTGAACGGCCCAGAGCGCGTCTTGTGCTTAGACTGAAGACACTTGTAAGAATTTAGGGAGCGGAGACGCTACTGAGCTGAAGGACGGCTGCACGGTGTTTACCACGACCCCTGCCTCAGTTGCTTACGTTTGGTTGCAGGTCACAGAATATGCACAAGTGGTTCTGCTTTTTGAACAATCGGTTGAAGATGCTCATACTTGCTTCAGAGCACGCATCACCAGGGCATCTGGTTAAAATGCAAATACTGGCCCAGCCGGTCTGGGTGGGACCCCGGATCCTGAATTTTAGTCATCTCCAGGTGCTATTGATTCTGTTGGCCCAAGGACCCCGCTGGGTAGCAACAGTTTAAAAATCCAACGCTGATTGCCTTCGACACCAGTATGTCTGGAGACTGGACAGTGCCCAGGTTGGTGCAGTGGCTGGAGCCACTGACCTTCCATTCTGTTCCCCTAGAAGCCATTATTCTTTAAGACATACATTTTAACGGAACTTTGAAGAACAAAATGACTGCCTTAAAATTATCATGATAATAAGTTGGTGTACTAATAGGTATAGTAACATGAAGGACAAAACTCAGACTATCCTCCCTCCTGTCAGCCTCAGGCTTCTGTCTTCACAGCGGCAAGAGCCACATCCTCACACACACACTTGTCCCTTCTTCTGCCCCCTGCAGACAGTTCTGTGGCCAGGATGGCTTCAGGCCCACACCTGGCTTCACAAGAAGTGGGAAGAGCAGCCATCTGGCATTTCCAGCTCCTGTGGGAAGGGCAGCCCTGTCAGCGAGGCAGTGGGCACGGGGAGGGACCGTAGCAGGATGGGCACCAACAGTCTTTCACCACCAGCCCCCACACTGTCCCCCGAGGCCACAGCAACAAGAGGGAGTGCCTCCATCCTGCACAAACGGAAAAGCAGGTTTTACTGCATTGAATGCAATAAGGAAAATCAGCAAGTAAAGTGTCTTCGAGATTTTAAAGGGAAGTTCTGCTTTTACCTAGGCAATTGTATTACATCTAATGTTACCTAGCAATTGGAGATGCGTTGCTGATGTGTTCTCTCTGATGATCATCAGCATGTTATTTAATCTCTTGAGATTCACCACTCTCCTCTCTATCAGGGAGTGATGATATGCTCCCCTCTGAATTAGATTACACTACACAGATTGCTTGTGAAATTATCTCACTAGGATTTTATGTAAAAGAATCAAGCTCAGTGAATGGCACGTGATGGATACTCAACAAAAACAAAGCTGTATAGTATAGTACATAGGGTTATTCTTGTGTTTGTGTGGGTGTGTTCTTAGGCACAGAATGAGAAGATTGATTATATATTACATTTCTACTTTCAGTTTGTCTATGCCAATTGAAATAAATCCGTGACAATATTACCTAGGTCATCTTAATTAGTCATGCAGTTAGAGATGAGAGGTTTCAGTCACTCCCTGGCAGCTATCTGAATTGCTGGTAGACTCCAAGAAGAAATGCACCACTTTTTAAAGTACTGGCCTCACAAATCCAACTGAAAAAGTGACTGCAAATATTCCAATCACCACCAATAATAACATAGTTTTACTAGTTGCAGTGGTGGAAATGTCACTGTCTAGAATGTCTGCATCCATTGGTTAACTGAACCGGCTTCTAGTACTTTCATGCCTACTCAATGTAATGTGACTTGGCTTAAACAAACATGAATGTTAAGAGTTCACAATTAAATCATTTTCTCATTTATCACTAATTTGAAAAATACTGAAAATATTTGTTAACCATGGTATAAAAATATATCTAACCAACTTTAAGAGTTGAATAAGCATTTGACACCACCATTCCATAACTTAAATATCTATTTAACTTGAAGTTTGTTTCTTTTTTGTCTTGCCTAGAACTCAGGGAAGAAACATTTTTGCCAGTGAGCATATTTTTAGTTAGTGTGCAACTAAATTTGGTTCTTTTAAATAGAATATTTGATCGTATTTGTTCTTATGCTAGACTTGTATAATTATACTTGTCAGGGGCAAGCAAATAGTGTAATGTCTATGAAATATTATTTCTTAAGGAAAATAATTATACAGTGATATTTATGTACTTGAAAGCATGTTATCTTTTAAAGTTTTACTGTGGGAGGCCATAAACTTATTCAAATGATGCTGAAATTGCTCAAAATAGTTTTAGAGTCTCTGTTTGGATATGGGCTCAAAAGCCAATGCATAAAATATATAAAATTTATAGCATTTTGTGACCAATCTGACGAACTGTAGTAACAAAACCAAAATAATTTCATTTGGTTTGCAAATGCGCTACAAAGTACAATTATACTTGCTCTGACTCGTGAAGTTTTCTAAAAAAATCAAATGAGCATGTATTATTTTTACAATAAATTAAGTAAAATAAAAGTTGCAATAAAAATTCTCGAATATTATCATGTATGACAAAAATTGCTAAGTGAAATAATTTAAGATTGTAATGAAGGGACATAAAGTAATTGTAAAAACAGAGTTTCAAAAAATAGTGACGTCTCTGGGACAAGAACTTAATCTGAAGTATGAATATAAAAAAATCAAGCTGGTACTTTGGCTAATAAGAGTACAAAATGCTACAACTCTTTGGGAGGGGCATTTGGCAATTTCTAGCAAAATCACACAGACATTTATCTTTCAATCTGCAACCTTACTTCTTGGAATTTGTCTTTGAGATACCACATGGCAGCTGCAAATCAATTCATGCGTAGTTATTCACTGTGCCATAATTTGAGATAGCTAATGGTGGAAGCAATGTAAATGCCTAACCACAGGAAACAAACACAAGGCAAGCTGGGGACGCTTTGCTGTACCAGAAAGCAAGAAAAGTGCTAAAACAAAGCAAAAATCTCAGAGGGATATGTGAGAAGAACACAGGTGCTCACTGAAAGGGACTCCCACCAGCCATAGTTGGGACAATTCGAACATTTAAAAAGGGCGTAATGGGTTATATTACATTAACTAAAATAAAGAAAGAAATCTTCAAGTCCTTAGTAATACATTTAAAATAGGGGCAAGGCAGCTCTTCTTTATAAAGTAATACTTTTTAATGAATATCAGAGGAATGAAGGAATTTAACAATAAAATTTTGCAGTCACCACGGTAATGACCGATTTAGGCAAGAATCAGCAGTGCACCTAAAATCATTGGCTGAAGAGTTGGGCACACAATCTCAAAGCATCACCCACAGGTTATTTTTAAGTATAAAGAGGAAAAGGATACACCTTGAAGAATAGATGGAAGTCAGAATTGCCCAGTCGTGGGACAAACTGATGATGTAAAGGAAGCAGACCATAGTGCCAGGTAGTTCTCGTGTCAAAGCTGTTTAACCTGCATCTTGTTAACTTAAGATCTATACATTCAGGAAAGAAGACTTTATTTTTTGTAAAGGGTTACAACGTGCAAGGTGGCCATCCTGCAGGCTGGGAAGTGGGTCTCCAGCAAAGATCAGAGACAGGCACTTCGAAGGAAGACAAGTTGGAGCTGGAGCTCATAGTGAATGGGTTGGCTAAACATACATATTCAACAGTTTACAGGGAAACTACAAATATTCCCAAACATAGACCCTTGTTCATCTTGGGGTAGAGGCTTAACATTTAAAGGTATTACCGTTAGGTTCTGTGTGATCAGAGGTGCAGCAGAGTCACCACAGCACTAGTGTTCAGCCTTTGTGAGTCTGCCAGAGCCAGTCTATGGTTGGTGATTTTCTTATCGGGAGGAGGTTACTGAATCATTGCCTTGTCCAGTCAAAGCTGTAGTCATGGCTGGTGCAGCACGGGTTCAGTGAGTCAGCATCTGTGAGCCGATGACTCATAATTGTTTTAATATTGCTTATCTCAAGTCTAGTCCTTGTTTAGCTGCCAGAGAAAAAGAAAAAGAGAAACCTTGTGGCAGTTAGAACATAGTCCACTCTTTAAGTGTAGGAGTGGGTGACTTCACTGGCATGGCCTTAGGTCCTGTTTATAATTTGGTATCTTATTGCCACAAATAGTCTGTTCTGTCAGTCTTCTGATCTCCGTTTTAACATGAATGCTGGTCAGTTGATGTGTCTAAACCTCAGACGGGGGCAGGGCGGGGCGGGGGGATTATAACGAGGTGTGTCTAACCTCCCATTTCATCATGGGTTTCTCTGGGGTTCCCTTGGCCAAGAGGAGGTTGGTTTGGTCAGTTGAGGAGGGGGGCTTAGATTTATTTTTAGTTTGCAATCTAATCAAGATGATTAAGCAAATCCAGATAGTGAATGCTTCTACACGTCGACTTCAAAAATGCTAAGGGCTTGAACGGCAAATCACTGTGAGGGGACTGAAGAAGTGTGGTAGCTAGCTGTCATGCGAGGTCTTTGTATCCCGAATTTATAAAACAGAAAACAGCAATGAAGATCATTTTGGTGACAATTGAAGAAATTTTAATACCATCATATTAAATATTGAATTTTTGGAGTTAATGATTTTGTGGTTAATAGGAAAGTATCTTTGTTCTTGAGGGGTGCGCACTGAAGCAGAGGTGATGACTGCAGCTTATTTCCAAATGTGTGTGTGCGTTTATATAGAGAGAAAAAGAGCAAGAAAGTAATGTGGCAAAGCATTAACAATTGGTGAATTTGGAAGGAGAATTTATGGGTGTTCATTGTACTATTATTTCTATTTTCCTGCAAGTTTTAGATATTTTGAAAGAAATTGGGGAAAATTCAGCTGATGGTTGTACAGCTACATTTGATATATTAATCTATGGAATGTGGTGAGATTGGTATAAATTACATTATTTTTATCATTTAAAGTAGACCATAATATCACTGCAGGAGCCAAGAGTAGATATTGATAAAACCTGTATACATTAGAACTAGTCGGAAAGTTACTAACCAGGCTGTAGCCTCCTAATGCAGAGTTTGCACATGATACACACTACAATCTTTTGTGAATTAGTGGGGTCTATGTTTTCACCAGTATCATTCACTCAATACTAAGTAATTTCAGTTCACTTAGTATCGTTTACATTTACAATTAAATTGTTAGTATCACTTAAATTTACAATTATCATTTACATTTACAATGTACAATAATACAATTACGTAGTATTGAGTGAATACTAAGACTGAAAGACTTCCACCCACAAATGCCTCCTCTATGCGGATGCCAAACCTGGAGCCTATAGTTGGAGAGGTGTCAACACCTTTCAGGAGCGCTAATTCAGGCCATGGCTGCAGTGACTAAATTGTCCAAATCTAAATGGAGCACACATCTGGCTACATGACCCAAATTTTCATCTCCTATTTATTTTTAATGGGCCAATTTTCATATTGAAGGAGAAATAAGGAGAGGTCTGAAAATTGGCTTCATTAAACAATTAAGCTCTTAAATCCTGATGATGATGGAATATTTGGTGTAGAGAATAACAATTTTCATAGATGATGATTCCATCATAATAGAGGGCTGAAATTCCCAAAGAATTCCAAGCGAGGCCTCCAAGACAGCGTGGGATTGCCCATGGAGAATGTTATTCCCATCTGCAATTTGTTAGTGCTTTTCATCAACACATAATTATTTCAGCTAATAATAAACCAGCTAAGTATGTTCTAATGAAAAGTATCCCGAAGAGAGAGAAAGGGAATTATTAAGGTAAAGAAAGCACTCAAGCTTCTAAGTATACAAAATTACACCTAGTTTTTTATTGAGAATGTCAATAAAATCCACTCCTAAGCATGTGGTGCACTATTCCTAGGTGTACATCACTCAAACTATGTTCGAGAAATGATGTTTGCTCTTCCAGGTTATCGTGGAAAAGAGCCAGGGTGCAGGTGTTTCATGCTTATCCACAGCTCTACTGTTTCCTAGGCGCCCTGACGTCTTCATGAGTCTTTGAAAGTTCTCCTTACTCCAGTCCACTGTACTTATCAACAACAAATGAGTCTCTCTCGTTTTTACAAGTGGCCATCCACTCTCCTGCATTCTTCTCATACTTCTTCGTTCCCCCTACCATACCTAATTATCAGTGGTTTTGAAGACCCAAAGCCCCTTTTTATAGTGAGAGTGCCCTCATATCAGGGAGGAATATCAGCTGACTTTCTATTACTGCAGAAAGCAAATCACAAGCCCTCCTTACACTCTCATATGGCGCTCCGGCTTGCTTGTGAAGATTGGCACAATCCCATCACCGATCAATACTGATGTTCCTGGTGAGTCATCTTTCTGTGTAAGAAACCACACTGAGACTTGGTGGCTTCAACATCAACAACCATTGATTTGTTCATGATTGTGCAATTTGGGCAGGGTTTGCGGAGACAGCTTGTCTCTTTTCTCTGTGGCATTAGTGCAGCAGCTCAAATGTGGCTGCATCATCCATGTCCACATGGCCTCCTCATGAGGCTGGCCTATTGGTGCTGGCATTTGGTGGGGGACTCTGCCAGGAGTATTGACAAGGGGGCTTCAGCTTTCCTCTGTGCGGCCTTCCCATGTGGCTGGAGTAGGCTTCTCAGAGCATGGCAGTCTCAGAATAATGAGGCCTTTTATATGGCTGCTGGCTTCCCCCCAGAACCTAAAGGTGGAAGCCTCCAGCTTTCTTAAGATTTAGGCCTGGACCTGGCAAAGCGTCACTTCCGCCACATTCTTCTGGTTAAGGTGAATCACAAGAGACCAGATTCAAGGGGAGGAATGACACAAGGATGTGACTACCAGCAGGTGTGGTTTATTGGGGGCCATCAATGTGTCAAACTACCATATCATCCAACTCATCAAGAAAAGATTGAATTCAGACCAACACATTGTGTGAGAAATGTGTATGATCACTACAAAGTTTTGCATTTAAAATGCTAACATTTAAAAACTAAAACGTACTGTTTCAGAGGTAGTGTTTTCAGGTCCCGTGTGGAGATATGAAGTAACTGCTTCCTCATTGATTCTGGATGCTGAGTCATGGCTGTCCGTTCCTCATTCTGCAGATGCAATTTCAGGCTTGTCACTTTGGGTCTGACTAGTCAACGAGTACAGCGGGCAGGGGTGGGGATCCCTACTCTCCACCCAGGCTGAGAGTCAGGGTCAGACAAGCTTTGGCAGAGAGCGGATAAGGGCAATGAGACCAACATGCTGGAAGGAGGGAAGCCCCAGTGACGCACACCAGTAACGTGGACATGGTTGGAGAAAACCAAAAAGACCAGTCTGTAAGGGAATAAAAGGGGAAGGAGGTCACGTCAGCAGTGGAGTAGAAGCAGCTGTTTCTGTTTCTTGCCTTCCACCGACAGAGAGTTATGGATCTTCCTTTCAAATCACCGCAGCTCCGTTCCTTCTTCTGTTTGAAGGGAGGATTTAGGCTCATGTAAGAAGGTTGGGAGAATTCTGGTGTCCAGGATGTTGAACTGGCATGTTGAAGGGAAGAGTTGGGGTTATTGGCCAATGTGCCCAAAGGGATGACTCTCCCCCTCGCCCAAGCTACACTAGGAATAAGATGACCATGCACTTTACTCCTGGATGTCTTAGGCCCCTGAGTACTGCATGAAGGAATATGCACTCCAATTTGATTTTGAGTCCTGTAGGGCCCTCTTTTCTAGGATTCCCAATGAATGTAACAATATAGCACTGGCACCTGTACCTCCTCCCCTCGATGAGTCAGCAGGTGAAGTTGGTAAACACGATCTGCCAAAGGATTTCACGTTGCTTCCGGGTTTGAAAACTTGTCTCACTGATAGAGTTTTATTGTATGTATGCTAAAATGTTAGACTAGCCAGGATGGTTCAATAATTTATGGGGAGAGTGAGCTGAAATATTTTATTTTATTTTATTTTTATTTTATTTTTCTGAGGCAAGTTCTCACTCTGTTGCCCAAACTGGAGTGCGGTGATGCGATCATAGCTCACTGCAGCTTCAGTCTCCCCAGCTCAAGTGATCCTCCCGCCTCAGCCTCCCAAGTAGCTGTGACTACAGGTGTGTACCACCACACCTGGCTAATTTTTAAAATTCATTTTTCATAGAGATGGGGCTGCGCTGTGTTGCCCAGGCTAGTCTCAAACTCCTGGACTCAAGTGATCCTCCCACCTTTGCCTCCCAAAGTGCCAGGATTACAGGAGAGAGCCATGAGTCCCAGCCTGGACTATTTTAAATAAAGGCAATATTTAGGAAGTCTGGCTTAGGGGATTGGACCCAGGGACCAGCCCAGGAGTGTAGAATGACTTAAACAATAGTGAATACGAAGGAACGTATTATCAGTCCTGGAGAAAACAGTGATGGGAGTGAATTTTTGTGGGTGTAGGAAGCTGGGTGACTGAGTGCTGTCATCTGTAGGTAGGCATGTCCTCCTCTGTAGGTGAGTCTGCTCTTCTGATATACAGGGTGCTTCATACCAACCACAGCCACCGTCTGTTGCTGATGAGGACAGACAGGAAGGGAAGCATCTGGAAGGACTGATCCTGCTTCTTTGGTTAAACTCCAACAGATACATTAAAAAATAAAAAAGACATTGCAGAAAATTTATCTCCAGCAGAACTGTGCTACAAGAAAGACTAGAAGTTTTGTGGGGTTTTTTTTTTTTTTTTTTTTTTTTGAGACCGAGTCTCACTCTGTCACCCAGGCTGGAGTGCAGTGGCGCCATCTCAGCTCACTGCAAGCTCCGCCTCCCGGGTTCACGCCATTCTCCTGCCTCAGCCTCCAAGTGAGTAGCTGGAACTACAGCCGCCGCCATCACACTCGGCTAATTTTTTGCATTTTTAGTAGAGATGGGTTTCACCATGTTAGCCAGGATGGTCTCGATCTCCTGACCTGGTGATCCCCCTGCCTTGGCCTCCCAAAGTGCTGGGATTACAGGCGTGAGCCACCGCGCCCGGACTAGAAGTTCTCCTTTAACCTGAAGGGAAATGACACAGCTGGAATCGGAATCCGGAAATTATTTCCTCCAGAAAATGGAGGAAGAGGGAATACTTCAGGAGGAAGAGGGAAGGACTTCATTTATGAGATCAACATAGCCTTGATACAGAAATGAAACCAAGACGTTGCAAGAAAAGAAAATCACATACATCAGTATCCCTCATGAACAAAGACATGAAAATCCTTGACAAAAGTCTTAGCAAACCAAAACGCAGACATTTATAAAAGGATGACATATCCTGATTAAATAGGGGTTATCCCAGGAATTCATGGACGGTATCGAATAGATTTAACATTGAAAAATGCAGTCAACAGTTAAATATATTTTCAACAGTCAAATATATTTTAAAAATTAAATATAATCATCCCAGTAGATGCAGTGAAAGTATTTGGCAAAATTCAACACATATTCATGATAAAACCTCTCTGCAAACTAGGACTGTATTGTAGATTAGTTGCAGAATGAGGAAAAGTAAACCTATACAAATATCAGCTGCAACATTTCTAGTATGTGCAATTTATCTAAAAATTGAGGGGGGGGTGCGAAGGAAGCTTAAAAGTCACATAGTCTATATCCCTGCGTCTGAGAGCCTCCCAGCAACCTTGAGGCAAACCGTCATGTTCATATAAAGTTCAAGGGCCCACAACTCTAAAGATAGATTTCAAATCCTCAAAGCATGCTCTGCTAATAGCTGTTGAGTTAATTAGGAGGACTAAGATTAGATAATTAAATCTTTGAAGAAAATGTAATGGTATGATTTAATTCAGAGAAGAGGTTGAGGAGTAACCTTATAACACTTTTCAAAGCTGAAATGAGCTAAGCACTTGGATCAGTGTTCCCTAAATGAAAGAACGAAAGGATTCACCTGGAGCCCTTGTTTAAGGATCACACACCCAGGTCTCTACTCTGCAGACTGGGATTTTGAGGTGGGGCAACGGTTCCTCTTGAATTGTCATTATCAGCTGAGTTTGAGAAACTCTAGATTTAGATGCACCAAAAAATGCCTATGGCAGTAATGTCCCTGTGAAAGTTTTGAAGATAGGTATGTTTATTTTATCATTAAGTACAATATTTGGGTTTAATTTTGATAGATACTCTTTATTGGCGGGACATGGTGGCTCATGCCTTTAAATCCCAGCAGTTTGGGAGGCCAAAGTAGGTGGATTGCTTGAGCTCAGGACCTCAAGACCAGCCTGGGCAACATGGTGAAACCCTATCTCTTAAAAAAAAAAAAAAAGAAAAGAAAGAAAAGAAAAGAAAAAAATTAGCTGGGTATGGTGGCATGCACCTGTAATCCCAGCTACTTGGGGGCTGAGGTGAGAGGATCACTTGAGCCCGGGAGGTCAAGGCTGCACTGAGCTGTGTTTGCATCACTGCGCTCTGGGCAATGAAGTGAGACTTTGTCTCAAAAAAAAAAAAAAAAAAAAAAAAAAAGACCAACAACAAAGAAAACCTCTTTATTAAGGGAATTTCCATGCATTCCTGTTGTACTAAAATACTGCTTTTGAAAAAGAAAATCAAGAAGTTGAATTATGTATAATGCCTCTCAGTTTCCATAGATATAATTATGTTTTTTTCTAATTTTATAATAAAGGAATACAATGAGTCATATTTTAGAAATTTTCAAGGTTGAGCCATCCTAGAATAAATTGACTTGATCCTGATTTATTCTACTTTTAATAAACATGTAAGATTTGATAATATATATGTAAGATCTTTGCAATCCTAGCCATAAAGTGGGATCTTTTGATCATTTTCCTCCAGAAAATGGAGGAAGAGGGAATACTTCAGGAGGAAGAGGCAATGACTTCATTTATGAGATCAACATAACCTTGATACAAAAATGAAACCAAGACATTGCAAGAAAAGAAAATCGCAGACATCAGTATCCCTCATGAACATAGACATGAAAATCCTTGACAAAAATCTTAGCAAATCATCTGTGCCGTCTTCCTCAGGTTCAGTAATCAGAGTTATGGAGGCTACCATAAAAAAGAAAAAGTCCCAAATTTTTCCTATGCACAACCATAAGGAAAGACCATGAGTAACTGGTTCCTTTAAGTTTACTAGAACACAAGTTTTAGGGGTTGGGGCTAGGGTTATGGTTAGAACACATTGCTTAAGATGTTTTGGGCCGGGCGCGGTGGCTCAAGCCTGTAATCCCAGCACTTTGGGAGGCCGAGACGGGCGGATCACGAGGTCAGGAGATCGAGACCATCCTGGCTGACACGGTGAAACCCCGTCTCTGGGTGGCAGAGCGAGACTCCGTCTAAAAAAAAAAAAAAAAAAAAAAGATGTTTTGAAGCAGACATGTGATGCGTCTCCGTGTTTTCCGTGCTGCTCTATCTGGTCAGGGTTTTTTCTAAGTTTAGTAACTATGATGACCAAAAGAGGAGTAGTGGCTGTGACCCTTTTTAACATCGAGGAGACCTATGGTAATATTTCTACCCACAAATGACATTGCGCATTAAAAGATTAAAAGCCTGCATTTCTTCTCTTAACTCAAATCTTCCAGTTACTCAGTCCAAAAATTTTGATGCCATCCTCACTCGCTCTTGTATCTTCAAAATATATACACACTTCAACTCCTTTCTCATCATTTTTACCACTGTCATTCTAGTCCAAGTCACCATCATCTCTCACCTGGATTATTATCTATCAACTCACTGCTTCTACTCTTGCTTTCTGAGCATCTAAGTTTCCACACAGCAGCCAGAATAATTCTCTTAAAAAGAAGTCAGATCATGTCATTCCTCTGCTCAAAACCTCTAATAATATCCATCTCACTCAAGTGAAAGATGAAATCCTCCCAATCACCTATAAGACCCCAATGACCTGGGTTCCTTCTGATCTAACTTCCTCTCCTACCACTCTCTTTTCATTCATTACACTGTAGCCACACTGGCATCCTTAATGTTCCTTAATCATGCCATACTCTTTCCCAACATCAGCTGTTACATTTGCTGAAATGCTCTCTCTCCACTTACCTGAATAGCCTGTGTCCTCACTTCCTTCTGATATCCACTCAAACAACACGAGAAAGACCTGGCCTAGGCCGGGCACAGTGGCTCACGCCTGTAATCCCAGCACTTTGGGAGGCCGAGGCAGGTGGATCACCTGCCTGGGTGACAGAGCAAGACTCTGTCTCAAAAAAAATAAATAAATAAAAAGTCTTTTGTTTTATTTTACCATCACATAATACATCCATGTAAAAGAATCTTTTTATCATTCTATTATAAAGATACATGCATATGTATGTTCACTGCAGCACTGTTAACAATAGCAAAGACATGGAATCAACCCAAATGCCCATCAATGATAGACTGGATAAAGAAAAGGTGGTACATATACACTATGGAAACTATGCAGCCATAGAAAAGGAACAAGATCATGTCCTTTGCAGGGACATGGATGAAGCTGGAAACCATTATCTTCAGCAAACTAATGTAGGAATAGAAAACCAAACACTACATGTTCTCACTTTTAAGTGGGAGCTGAACAATGAGAACACGTGGACATATGGAGGGGAACAATACCCCCTCCATCCTTACATGTAATTTTTGCTGTATTTTTAAATTTTTCACCATGTAAGACATTATGATGAATGTTTACGAAGTCAGTGTTATTTTAGATTTACCCACATATTTGCCATTTTCATTGCTCTTCGTTATTCCTTGCATCTTTGACTTTCCAATTGACATTGTTTTCCTTCCCCTAAAAACCACAGTGTGAACATCCTTTGGTGTAGGTCTCTTGTTAGCTAATTATCTTGATTTTGTTTGTTTGAAAATGTCTTTATTCACCTCCATTCTTGCAGGATCTTTTCACACGTGTCAGTTGTGTTCCCTCATCTCATTAAAGTAATCATGCCAGTATCTTCCATCTCCATTGTTGCTGTTGAAATGTCGCCTCTCAGGAAAAGTGTTTCCCAGCTGCTGGGAATCCAATGGGAAGACAGCTCTCAGCCATCAGGACTCTCTAGAGACTTGCTTCAGCTGAAGAAACTGCTTGGCCCAAAGTCATGCCTCTTTCCAGGGGCAGGCCACATTCACTAACTGATCAGTACAGGGAACTAGAAACTCAGCTTTTTCACTCCAGCTCAGGACAACTCCACAGGGCATTCCCAGGTACAGAGACTTCTGTGGGGTCAACTAAAGCCTTCATTGCAGCTGTGTTGCAACTCAGTTTCTCCCTCTGCCTAATCCTGCTTCCTAGCTCTTTTCTGCAGGAGTTGATCTCACCAGCTCTTCCTAATAAACCTCCTACACGGCCCCTCCCAGATTCAGCCTACCAGGGATCCCAAACTATGACAATTATTAGAAGTGGTCCAAAAATATAGGCACTGGGGTGGCACCCACGGGGGCTGGGGTGGATCAGCCCCTGCCTACCTGGCAATGAAGGCCCATCACTCGTGGTAGGTAGAGCACAGACAGTGCTGCATAGGAAGCGGTGCAGCCGTTAAAGCTTCCATTGGTGGTGTCATGGAGAGAGGAAGTGCATTAACTCATATGCTATGCCAAGGGTTTGGGAAAAGTGGGGGAAATACTAACCATAAAGAAAAGGGGATTGGTTGGCTATTGCTAAACTCGATTGACCTTTGGGAAAGAAAAAGGAAAGCTGGGATAAATCAATTAGCAACTAACAGCAAGAATGAATGCAGAAGGCTTCTTTGGTCATGAATAGAGAAATTCTCACCTCCTGCACTGAAAAGGAAGAGAGGGTTGAGTGCCAGGGAGAGTGGCAGAGCTCCAAATGAGGTGGATTCCCACCAAGGTGACAGTGTTATGTCAAGGTGAGGCCATGGCTGGGAAAGAACGGGACCCCGGCATAGAGGATGGGGCCATCTGGATTAATGCTTCCTAAAATATCGAATCTCCAGATTCCCCTGAACCTCTAAGCTTGCACGCAGGAACCTCCTGCCTACCCTTTGTTGAAGATGACTCAGGGTCCTCTTCTCCTGACACCTGTGCCTCCCTCAGGACCTGCCTCTGTCTCCCTTCCTGGATTCCAGACCAGTAAGTAGATTAAATCTCAACAAAAACCAGCCTGGAATTCCTGGGCCTGAAAGGGGAGGAAGGCAACTGTACCCTAAAGAAACCAGAGGATCTAGCAGCAGGTGCTGCCTGGAGCTATAAGAACACACCTGAAACTGGAGGGTGCTTAGTCAAGGGAGCCAGAGCAGAAGGTTGAATAAGAGAGGGTTATTTGAGTTAGTTAGTTCCCCAATAACTCTCTTTTGATGTCTAATCTCTTGGCATCTGCTTCTTAGAGGACCCAAACTCAACACAGAACTGCGTCAAAGTTCCACTTCTTCCTCTGCCACCCCCACTGGTCCCCTCCCCTTCCATGGCTGTTGATCCCAAGAGCACTCCTCCTACGTCTCTTGATGCTTATCTCCCTCCTGGGCCTACTTCCTGGGGAGCCAGTCTCTGATGGCCACCTTGCAAAGGTCTTTGTTTCTATACTGTCTGGACTGTCTCCATCCTGCTTTCTCATTCTTTCCTAAGCTTTCACAGCTTACTTTAAATCTTCTTCTGTTGTATTATTGTCTCTTCTTTGATGCCTTACAGATCTCTTCTGAGTTCTTATTTCAATGTGACTATGCTTCCTTTGATTTCCTTGAGTTCATGGAGAAATGTTAATTCACATTTTCTTTTACTTCTGATGTACATTATTCCTCTGTCTTTGTTGTTGTCATTGTTCTCTTTTTGGAGGATTATTGTTCACGTTAATGAGGATTTGCTAAGAACTGTGTAGGGAAGGGAACTGTATTACCAAGCTTGAGGTGGGGCAGTCTCTTGAACTCAGGCATTCTGGAAGGACTTTCTTGTGGATGCAGTGCCCTCTGTGCAAAGACCCGGTGTCTGCTCATTAATCTCAATGGGCCATTCCAAGGAAAGCAGGCCCATGTGGTTTGTAGCAAAGCCTGGATGTTCAAGTATATTTGGGGTAATAAAGCAGCTCATACTAAGCTGACTGCCACATGCTTTGCAGAAATTCTAGGCATCCTGATGATTTTCCCCCAGCCTAGCTCATCCAAAATGCCAGGTGTGGACACCCTAGCCAGGACCCTTGATTGCACCCCTGAGGGTTGTGCTACCCTTTTATGGGAAACTGTCAGCTGGAAATGACCTGTGGGGTTGCATATGCTTTATGGTGTTATGTCTCAGTGTGATCCAAAATGTATTGTCTTTTGCAGTTATTATTTTTAACTTATGGTTTTGCATGTATTTTCAATGAAATTGGTTTCTTCTTCTCTATTGCTCATTCTTTTTGTCATTTAAGTTGGCCAATGGGGAAGGAAGTGAATCTGGATTAGAATCCTAAAATAAATTTTTTTTTTTGAGACAGGATCTCAGTCTCTCTGTCACCCAGGCTAGAGTGTGGTGGTGCGATCTTGACTTACTGCAACCTCTGCCTCCTGGGCTCAAGCAGTCCTCCAACCTTAGTCTCCCAAGTAGCTGGAACCAAAAGTGTGCACCACCATGCCGGGCTAATTTTTTTTTTTTTTTTTTTTTTGGTAGAGAAAAGTTTTCGTCACATTGTCCAGGCTGGTCTTGAACTCCTGAGCTCAAGTGATCTGCTCGCCTCAGCCTCCCAAAGTGCTGGGATTGCAGGTGTGAGACACCATGCCCGGCCTACATCTTATTCTTTTAAAAAGTCCAATTTACTTTAACACCTTAACCACATAGTTGTGTATTTAAAATATGTTAATTAGTAAGATATTAGCAACCCACATCACAAGAGACACAGAATAAAGAAAAAGGTACTGAAAGCATGAGGAAAAGGTACCTAAAGCATGTAAACACAGACATCATTCTTTAAATCATGAATTAGAAAATTAGATGTGAAAAAGAAAAAAAGACTAGTTTGGGATTGCTTCAGAGACACAAAACTAGTTAAAAACACACAGGTCCCAGCCATGTTCATAGTGTTCTCCATTGCTCATAAAAACTGCCTTCAAGAAGTGGTGATGATGTAGTTCTGGGGGAGAAGCAGCCGATGCGATGGTAAGCAGACTCCCCCACGTATGAAGTCATCTGCATTGCGTGGCTGGATGAACATCTGCCACATAAACTCTGCGTTGGTTGCAGTGCGCCACAAACACATTCTTTGTTTCTTCTCTGACCCCAGCTCTCATTTTGTGAGGTGAAGATTGGTTGACATAATGAGAACTTTCTGAAGTAATTTCACTGAGGACATTTAAAACAACGTCTTTGCAAGCGATGTCATAGACTCCAGTGTCTTTGTCTGGCATGTGCTGTTGCTGCAACATGATTCACAGTGGATGGCGGGGGAGGAGCTGCAGGCGGCAGAGAGTAATCAAGCACTCATTTACGTGCCTCCTTCCTTTCGTCTTATCAAGCAGCTAAATGCCAGCTCAGAATCAGCCCACGCCACAGTCGTTTTCTGGACTTTCACTATTAAAATGTCCACTTACAGAGGAAGAAAAAAGACAGTGACTCAAATCAGACTCAGTGCCTGGTTTATAAATTAAGAAACAGCTATTTTGGCCCCCCAAAAAGAAAACTACTTCTCCTTTCTCTTTTTTCAGAAATGCAAACTATGAGTTTTATGAAAATTAAAATCTCATTCTATGAAAGGGTAGTTAATTCCATTATGTCTTTCAAACCCATTGGCAAAACATGTAAAAAGAACTGAGGTTAAAGTGGGAAAAGTCTTACCCAGTTCTGGATTTTAAAGCAATCACAAATTAATACAATGTGAACTAAAGAAGAGCCCAAAGCTTTCAGTTCTAAGGAATTAGAGAATCTTTCTGTTTCAACTAAAGTGAAAGCACGTGCCAATGATGAACCTCCAGCTGCAGAGGGGACAGTCTTTCCTTGTTCAATCCCTGAATTTACCTTATATAGCAGGTGAACAGCCACCCAAAGATACCAGGTCCTAGTTCCTGGACCCAGGAAATGCTACCTCATAAAGAAAAGGGTCTTGGCAGATGTGGTTAAGAATCTTGACATGAGGAGGTTATCCTGGATTATCTGGATGGGCTGTAAATGCCATCACAAGTGTTGTAAAAGACAGGGAGGTGACACACACAGAAGAGAAGGCCATGTGAAGACAGAGGTGGAGATTGCGGTGATCTGGCCACAAGCAAAGGAATGCAAGCAGCACCACAAATTGGCAGGAAAACCTTGATTTCAGCCTACTGAAACTGAGACCAGGCTGGTCTTGAACTCCTGACCTCAAGTGATCAGCCGGCCTCAGCCTCCCAAAGTGCTGGGATTACAGGTGTAAGCCACCGCGCCCATCCCATTTCTGTTGTCTTAAGCCACCAGGTTTGTGGTAATTTTCCATGGTAACAGCAGGACATTAATACACCTATTTCTATGGAAATATGGCATGGCTTTATTCAATCCTCTCTTATCACTTAATTAAATCATGGATATCCCAAAAACCAAAGTACAAAACTTAAATCAAGTATTTCCTAGAATCTGCCGATTTAACATTGAAAATTTTCTTTCACTGAGTGCATATAAAAACCAGCCTGGGATGATATTGTGCCGGTGTCAGTTTCCTGGTTTGATCATGTACTCTAGTTATGCAAGTTGCTGCTATTGGAGGATGCTGGGAAAGTGTACCCAGGCCTTTTCTGTACTGTTTTTGGATCTTCTCAGGAGTCTATACTCATTTCAAAATAAGAAGTTAAAATAAAACCCTTTTCTTTGGCCTGTCTTTTGTTTCTTCACCTTTTATACTGGACCCTGATTGATTGTTGGTAGCTTCAGAGTTGAGCAAGTGAAAAACGAAACAGTTCCTTTGCTTTTCAGGAAAAAATTCTTCACACCAGTGGTTTATGAAGTGCTAGAAGATTTCATATTCAAGTTTCCCAGAAACAAAAGCAGAAGGTGGACAGATAGAGGATGCTGGCTGCTGTGCAAGCACGTGCCAGGCATGGGGCACGACGTGCCCACTCTGCGCTCTGCCAGCTCTGATAGTGTGGTGGTGAATCAGGCTGTGATGTTCAAAGCTGGAAGCTGGTGCAGCAGAACGAAGCAAGTCCCACTGAGAGGTGAAGCCAGTTGGACTTCCTGGGTCAGGTGGGGACTTGGAGAACTTTCTGTTTTACATGAGGATTGTAAAATGCACCAATCTGCACTTTGTAAAAACGCACCAATCAGTGCTCTATAGCTAGCAAGAGGTTTGTAAAATGCACCAATCAGCACTCTGTAAAAATGCACCAATCAGTGCCCTGTAGCTAGCTAGAGGTTTATAAAATGCACCAATCAGTGCTCTGTAAAATGGACCAATCAGCACTCTGTAAAATGGACCAATCAGCACTCTGCAAAATGGACCAATCAGCAGGACATGGGCGGGACAAATAAGGGAATAAAAACTGGCCACTCCCGCCAGCCACAAGGAGCTGCTCAGGTCGTCTTCCAGGTTGTGGAAGCTGTGTTCTTTCACTTTTCACAGTAAAGCTTGCTGCTGCTCACTCTTTGGGTCCATGCCATCTTTAAAAGCTGTAACGCTCACTGTGAAGGTCCGTGGCTGAGACCATGAACCCACCAGGAAGGAACCAACGCTGGACACACCACTCCAGGATGTCCTGGCCTTTCTGTCTAGGATGACAAGCACCATTCCTGCGAGTGACAGTGAAAAGGTCTAGGGAGAGGATCATCAGAGCCTTCAGGGGGAGAGGCGTTTCTTTCCTACACCAGATACTAGCTAGATAACAAAAGAAATTCTAGTATTGCCAGTTCCCAAGAGCACAATAAACCAAACGGTGGTATTCCTTAACTTTACAGGGGTCAGGTATACATGAAAATAATTTATTGTCCCTTTTCTTTTTGCCTTCCAACTATGCCTATGTTCAGCCAAGAAGCTCAGTGCCTGTGTGACCCCTTAGAATTTAGACAGATTTATTTGGAGAGATCACTGCATCCTAGACACCAGGTGCCGTAAAGTAACTCAATGTTTCTTTTCGTGGTACATTTTCAGTTACTATGCTCATTCATTCAACAAGTATTTGCCATATTCCAGACACAGTTTTGACTTTTCAGCACCTGGGATACAGCAGTGAACAAAACTGACAAAGAATCCTGCCCTTTGGAGCATATATTCAAGTAGAGAGGAACAAACAAAAATAATAAGCTTAAGAAATAAGAATTACAGTTTAATATAAGGTAGAAAGAGAAGGGAATATTGAAAAGACAAGATTTGAACAGATCTTAAAGACGGTGAATGAGCGAGTGTGAGTATCTAGGAGGCATACAGCAAATAGAAAAGCCAGTGGAATGGCCTGCAGAAGGCAGCGTGTTCAAGAAAGAGCAGAGACTCAGGATCTGAAGCCTGCAAGAGGAGATGGGATCTTTTGCGTAAGTGGAAAAACTGATTCTAGGTAGAAGCACTAGTTCTCAAACTTTAGGGCACATCAGGAAAACAGGGAGGGCTTGTTAAAGTACAGATTCCTGGGGGCAGCGCTTCCACAGTGCTGGGGTCAGGAGCTTGGCAAGTCCTTTCTCCGAGAAGAAACAATGCAACTGAAAAATATTGATTAAAAAACCACCATTTAAGACTCTTAAGAATCAACCAGAGGCATTCCACAGGTTAAGAAAGGTTGATGGAGAAAACTGCGGGATCTCAGGCAGTCGTGGCCCTTTTCTTGGGGCTGGTTCCACCCCCACTGTCAGCTCTGTCAGTACAGTATTTCTATCAGGGAATGAAAACCATAAGCTTTGCTACCAGAGGGTGATAACTTGATTTGGAGTGGAGAGTGGGAAGAACCCCATTCCCTTGGAAGTTATTGGAAACAGTAGTAAGCCCAGTGGCAAAGGAACAAGGAAGAACATTGCCGTGAGCCTGAGGCTTGATTCCAGTAGGGACCAGCTGACCTGCAGACTAGCCAGAAATGTAACCAGGAAATCAAGGGAATGAGATAGCCATAGTGGACCTTGGTAAGCTCCCACATTTCTGTCAGTTTGAGGCTGTGCATACGTGCAAGGCTGTGTGCACATTCAGAAGAGACCAGAGAGGACCCCAGCAATCCACACATCTCTGGCTTAACCTGAGGCTATACATACCCAGAGAGGCGATACAACAGGCCTGGGTGGAAAGTAAGAGCTGGGACAAATTGATAAATGAGCTGAACTTTAAATGAGTTTCCCAGCCACAAACAGAGCTATTGGCACAGAAAGGAAGCCCTACTCATGTAAGGTGTTTGATCATAATCCCTGACCATCACTGACTAACCTCTAAGGTATACTAATACAAAGTGACCCATGGATACCAGCCATATAAATGAAAAGAATAAAAATATAAGGAAGGAAGGAGACAGGAAAGGAAGAAAAGAAAGGAAGAAAGGAAGGAAGGAAAAGAAGAAAGAAAGAAGAAAAAAGAAAGGAAGGAAAGAAAGAAAGAGGAAGGAAGGAAGGAGATAGGAAAGGAAGAAAAGGAAGGAAGGAAAAGAAGAAAGAAAGAAAGAAGAAAAAAAGGAAGGAAGGAAAGAAAGAAAAAGAAAGAAAGAAATGAAGGAAGGAAGAAAGAGAAAGAGGAAGGAAGGAAAGAAAGAAAAAGACAAGACAGAATGAACTAGGGACATCAACGAGGATACACCACAGAATTAGTTTAGGCAAATTATCAAAACAGACAAGCAAAAAAAGAGTAACAACAACAACTCTGAGGTGGGGTGGGGGAGAATAAAAATTTCTACAATATATTATCAAAGATGTTTAGTTTTCAATAAAAACTTAGGAGACATACTTTAAAAAACAGAAAAGTGTGACTTACATGCATGAAAATGAGCAATTCATAGAAACGGCCTCTGAGGAGGTCCAAATGCTGAACTTCACAGACAAGGAATATGAGAAGCTATAAACAGAAAAAATGGGATCAGAGCCCATAAACAGAAAAAATGAAGAGAGCTTCGGAGACCCATGGGATACAAGAAGTGCATGCACTTGCGCGCTCTCTCTCTGTTTCATTTTTATTCTTCTTTTAATTTATGTGGCTGACTTTCTATGGGTCACTTTGTATCAGTATACCTTAGTGGTTAGCCAATGATGGTCAGGGGTTATGATAAAACACCTTAAATGAGTAAAAGGCTTCCTTTCTTTGCCAATAGGTCTGTCTGTGGACTGGGGAACTCCTTTCAAGTTCCACTCATTTACAAATTTGTCCTGGCTCTTACTTTCCACCCAGGCCTCTCATGTCCCTTCCCGAGTGTAATAGAACTCCCTAGAAGGAGAGGAGAGAGAGAAAGGGGAAGAAAAAATATTTGAAGAAAGACTAAAAAAAAAATTCCAAAATTGGAGTTTAAAAAGTATAATCTCCAGATTCCAGAAGCTCAGCTCCAAGAAGAATAAACACAAAGAGACTCATACCTAAATATTTCATGGTCAGACTATTGAAAGACAAGAAAATGTCTTGAAAGCAAAAAGATAAAAATGATTAATCATAAAAAGAAAATCAATGTAATTAAAAGGTGATTCAAATAAAAAAAGTCACAAAGCAACGGAACATTTTACTTAAAATGCTGAAAGAAAGAAGGAAAAAAACCCACGAATTAAGAAGTCAATATCCAGAAAAGTTGTCCTTAAAAATTAAGGCAAAATAAAGTCACTCCCAAATGATCAAAGGCTAAGAGAATTCATCATTAGCAAACATGTCTTATAAGAAATATTAAAGAATCCTTCAGGCTGAAAGGGAATAACACTAGACAATAACTAAAATCCACAAACACACAAAAAAAGCATTGGGAAAGGTAAATATATTGGAGGTGTGACAGGCAATAAATATTTTTCTCTTTTGTCTAATTTAAAATGTGTAAGATTGTTTAAAAGTATAATTATAAAACTATATTGTCGAGCTTATAGAAAAATATAATTTATATGACAATACCACAAAGGAACTATATTGGAGCAAAGTTTATTTATGAATGGATATGACTCTGGAGTAGATTGTAATTAGTTAAGATATATGTTGCAAAATTGAGAACACCCACTCAGAAAATAATTTAACAAAAAAGAAAATAAATGATACACTAGAAAATATTAATCTAACAAAAAAGAAGACAGTAAAAGAGGAAGCAAAAAAGAAAAAAGACCCGAACCATACACAAAACAAATGGAAAAACTGAAGACATAGTTTTAATTACACTAAAAATTACATTAAATGTGAATGATTTAAAAAGTCCAATCAGAAGACAGAGATTATCAGACTACATTTTAAACAATACAAAGTCCAGCTCTATGCTGTTTACAAGAGATATACCATAGATTCAAAAATACAGTTTCAGAGTAAAACGGAGGAAAAGTTACATCATGCCAACAGTGAAATATAAGAGAGCCAGAGTAGCTATACTAAGACAAGATAGATTTTAAGAAAAAAGCGTTATTCGAGACGACAAGGAAAATTTCATAGTGATAAAAGGGTCAAGGTACCAGAACGACACATTTTTAACAACAGAGTCACAAAATATGTGACGTAAAACCTGACAAAATTTAAAGAAAAAAATTAATGTTTCAAAATAGTCCAAGATTTTAATAATCCTATCTCAGAAATTGACTTAAAACTGTATATGAAATCAGCAAGGATATAGAAGACTTCAATAGTACTATCAACCAACGTGTCATAACTGGCATATATAGAACACTTCATTCAACAACATCAGAATACACATTTTTTCAAGTGTGTATGGACCTTCTCCAAGACACACTATGCTAGGCCATAAAATGACTGTCAGTAAATTTTTAAGACTTGAAATAATGTAACGTATGTTCTCCAGCCACAAGACATTAAATTAGAAATCAAGAACAAAAAGAAATTTGGAAAATCCCCCAATACTTGGATTAAATAGTGCATTTCTAAAATAACTGTGGGTCAAAAAAGAAATCACAGGGGATATTAGAAAATATTTTGAATGAAAATGGAAACACATAAATATATGAAGATCTATGGGATTCAAATAAAACAGAGATTAGAGTGTAATTCATTGTTTTAAGAACCTATATAACAAAAGAAGAAATATCTTAATAACCTAAGCTACCACCTTAAGAAACTAAAAAAAGAGCAAATTAAATACAAAGCTAGCAGAAAAACAAATAATAAAGATTAGAGTGAAATATTGTATGATTTTATGGTTGTGAAATGTCAAGGCAAGAGAGGTAGGAAGTAGATTAGTGATTACCTAGGGTGGAAGGGAGGGGGTTTGTGGGCGTTAACAGTAAAAGTACATGAGGAATCTTTTTGGAGTGATGAAAATGTCTAAAACTGATTTTTAATAACGATTTACTGTATTAGAGCTCTCCAGGGAAACAGAACCCCAGGGAAAATACAGAGACAGAAATGGAAAGTGGGGAAGAGATTATTATAAGGAGTTGACTCATGTGATTATGGAGACAGAGGAGTTCCAAGATCTGCCGTTGGCAAGCTAGAGAGTCAGTGATGTAGTTCTGGTCCAAGTCTGAGGGCTTGAGAACCAGGAAGACTACTGGTATACATTACAGCCTGAAGGCATGCAGGCTCAAGACATAAGAAGAGATAATGTTTCAGTTTGAGTCCAGAGGCAGGAAAAGATGAATATTCCAGCTCAGTCAGACAGGCAGCAGTTCTCTCTTACTCAGGCTTTTTATTCTGCTCAGGTCTTCAATTGATTGGACGAGGCCCACACACATTAGGGGGGCAATCCACTCTACTCAGTCTACTACTTAAAATGTTAATTATAAAAAATCCTACTCTCTTGGACACATCCAGAATAATGTTTGACAATGTGACTTGGCACCTCATAGTCCAGTCAAGTTGACACATAAAATTAACCAAAATAAGGATGCCTGCTTCTCCCACTTCTATTCAGCATAAATATTAAAGTTCTAGTTAAACCATTTAGGCAAGAAAAAGGAATCACAATTGCACAACTCGGTAAAAGTACTAAAACCCATTGAATTGTACACTTGAAATTTGTGATTTATATAATATGCCTCAACAAAGTTATTAATAAAATAGAAAGAAAGAAAACAATAAAGAAAATCAGTACAGTAAAGAGTTCTTTGGAAAAATCAAATAAATTTACAAATTTGCAAGATCAACAAGGGAAAAAGAGAGAAGACACAAATTACCAAAATCAAGACTGAAAGATGAGGCATTTTTTCCTGCTGTGATAGGCTGAATAATGCCCCACCATCAAGATACCTACATGCCCTGTAGTCCCAGCACTTTGGCAGGCCGAGGCTGGCAGATCACTTGAGGTCAGGAGTTTAAGACCAGCCTGGCCAACATGGTGAAACCCTGTCTCTACTAAAAATACAAAAATTAGCTGGGCATGGTGGTGGGTGCCTGTAATCCCAGGTACTCGGGAGGCTGAGGCAAGAGAATCACTTGAACCTGGTAGGCAGAGGTTGCAGTGAGCTGAGATCACGCCACTGCCCTCCAGCCTTGGCAACAGAGTGAGACTCCATCTAAAAAAAAAAAAAAAAGATATCTACATCCTAATCACTAAAATCTGTGAACATTATCTTTATGGCAAAAGAGGATATGTAGATATAATTAAATTAAGAATCTTGAGATTAGGAAATGGTCTTGAATTTTATCGATGGGCCCTAAATGTAGTCACAAGTGACCTTATCATGAAGGAGGCAAGAAGGTCAAAGATGGAAGAAGGAAATTGAAGCAAAAGATTGAAGTGACACCCTTTGATGACGGAGGAAGGGATTACAAACCAAGAGATACAAGTGGCTTCTAGAAATTTGGAAAGAAAAGGTAACGGATTCTCCTCTAGAGCCGCCACAAGAAATACTGGCCTTCTGATACCTTGATTTTATATTTATGACCTTTAGAACTGTGAGAAAATAAATATGTGTTGTTGTAAGCCACCAAGTTTATAGTAATTTGTTATAGCAACAGTGGGAAACTAAAATACCCATCCTAGAAAAATCGGGATCATAAGGTAACAGTATATGCTATTTTTTGCTAAAAATTGGACAACTTAGATGAAAGCCACAAATGACCAAGACTGATTCAAGAAAAGATACTAAACTTAAATAATGTATAGAAGTAAAAAACTTGTGCTAGTAACTGTGATATTATGATACCTATGTGTTGGTTTGCATTCGTGGTTCCTAGTGCGTAACTCTCAAAACCCTTGTTACAATGTCAGGGTGCTTTTGGCCTCATAAGCGGGCCTCAGAAAACAGAATCTCTCTCTCTGACTTTCTCCTGCTCTCCTTTCATCTGCCCCTTTTTCTCTTCAAGACAGAAATCTTCCCCCACCTTTCTATCTTGGAGCTGGCCATCAGTTCTCTGACCTGCCTTCTGATTGTGGGTCCTAAGACCCCTATCTTAGAAGGATCCTGCCCCATACCCAGAAGGATGGAATGCTACGCAGGGAGGTCAAGAAGAATCTGAACAGCTAGGCTTTGTCAGGTTTTCTAATTCAGTTCGTTAGTATTAGATCGTACCCTTTTTGTCCAGTCACATTTCTATACAGAAGCAGAGATGTTATGTGCAATTTTCTAATCTATCTGCAAGCTGTTCAAGGGACTGGTTTGAATCTCACCTGACTGAGAGTTCAGATAGGAAGAAGCAGTGTAGCTCAGATCTCATGCTTGCAAAGGCCACACAAAGCAGTGGCGTGTGTCATGGCACGTGAAAGTTGTAGGAGAATTTGCAGACCTATGGATGCCTAATTTCTAAGAAATTAGAAGCAGAAGAATACAATGGAATATCTAAGGGACATTGAAAAAAAGGCACAAACACACACCAGCCCAGATAGGACACATGCCCAGAAAAGAAGTTAAGCCTTTACCCCAGGCTGTTACCAAGGCTCAGAATGTGCCCTGCTAATGAGCGTATTTCTTCTCTGCCAGTTTGCAAATATTGAGAGAGGTGGTTGGGTTTTCAATTCTCAAAAAAAGATCACAAGACATACAAAAAAACAGAAAACCATATCCTATTCAAAGAACCAAAATAAATCTCCAAAAATGATCCCTGATGAAACACATATTGAATTTACTAGACAAAGACTTTAAAACATCTGTCTTAAATATGGCCATAGAGTTAAAGGAAAGCATGGATAAAGAACTGAAAGAACTCGGGAAAATGATACGTAAGCAAAATGAGAATATCAACAAAGAGACAAATTATTTTAAAAACCAACAGAAATTTTAGAGCTAAAAATACAGCATAACACTGGCACCAAAGGCAAAGACATTACAGAAAAAGAGAAGAATATAGATCTATATTCTTTATGAATATTGATGCAAAAACTTTCAACATATACTAACAAGCTGAATTTAACAATATATCAAAAGATTATACATGATGATCAAATGAGATTTATTCCTGGAATGCATGGCTAATTCAACATACGAAAAACAATAAATGTAATACACCACATGAACAAAGTAAAGGATAAAAAAGCACATGACCATTTCAAATACTGCAGTAAAAGCATTTGACAAAATTCAACACTCTTGCATGATAAAAGCAGTCAAACTAGGAATACAAAGAATGTACAACAAAATATAGGCGATATGTGAAAATTCTACAGATAGCATCATACTTAGATGAAAGAATTAAAGTTTTTCATATAAGACAAGGAACAAAATAAGGATGCCTGCTTCTTCCACCTCTACTCAACATAAAGTTCTAGTTAGATCATTTAGGAAAGAAAAAGGAATAGAAAATATTCAAATTGGAAGGAAAGAAATAAAATTATCCCTGCTCACAGAAAATATGAACTTATGTGTAGAAAACCCTAAAGATTTTATACACAGAGACAAAAATGCTATAATAGAATTAATAAACGAATTCAGCAAAGCTGCAAGACACAAAACCAACATGCAAAAATCATTTGTGTTTCTGCACACTAACATTGATAAATCTGAGAGGGAAATTAAAAAAAGAATTCCATTTAAAATAGCATCAGAAAGAAAAACAATACTTAGAGGAATAGACTTAACCAAAGATGTGAAAGACTTGTGCATTGAAAACTACAAAATGTTGCTGAAAGGAATAAAAGAAAACACAAAAAAATGAAAAGACATCCTGCATTCATGGACGGAAAGGCTTACTATTGTTAAGATGTCAATGCTACCCAAAGTGATCTCCAGATTCAATTCAATTCCTATCAACATCCCAACAATTTTTTTTTTGGCATAAATAGAACAGTCCATTCTAAAATTTACATGTAATCTTAATAGCCAAATAGCTACAATAATATTGAAAATGGAGAAAAAAAATGTTGAAAGTCTCACACTTTTGTATTTCAAAACTTGCCACAAAGCTGTAGTAATCAATGTGATACTGTCAAAACCCAGTCACATAAACCAATGGAATAAAATAGAGGGTCCAGAAATAAGCCCTCACATGTATACTTTGACAAGGATGCTAAGACCATGCAAGAGGGAAAAGATAGGACTTTCAACAAACGGTCCTGGAAAACTGGATATTCACATGCAAGGAATTAAGTTGAACCCTTACATTACACTATCTACAGAAATTAACCCAAAATGGAACAGAGACCTTAACATAGAGCTAAATTAGAAAACTCACTGGGAAAAAACCTGCATGACATTGGACTTGGAAATAATTTATTGGATATGACATCAAAGCAAAGCAATAAAAATCAGAGTAATTGCATTTCATCAAAATTAAAAACTTCTGTGCATCAAAGAACACATCGACAAAGTGTAAAGACAACCCACAGAATGGGGAAAAATATCTGCAAATCATTTATCTGATAAGGAATTGACATGCAGAAACAACACAACAACAAAAAGACAGACAAGTCAGGAATAGTGGCACATGTCTGTAGTCCTAGCTACTTGAGATGAGAGGATTGTTTGAGCCCAGGAGTTCAAGGCCAGCCTGGGCAACACAGTGAAATCCTATCCTTAAAAAAAGACAAATTACCCAATATGGAAAAAAGCTTGAATGAATATTTTTCCAAAAAAGATATTCTAATGGCCAATAAGCATATGAAAAGAAAACCACAATGAGATGCCATTTCTCACCTATTAGGATGGCCACTATAAAAAAAACAAGAGAAAATAGCAAGTGTCGGTGAAGATGTGGGGAAATTGAAACCCTGCGGAGAAAGCGTGGCAGTTCCTCAAAAAGTTAAACGTAGTATTAACACATGATCCAGTAATTCCACTTCTGGTGTGTACTTAAAAAAACTAAAAGCAGGGACTCAAGCAGATATTTGTATGCACATGTTTATAGCAGCATTGTCCACAATAGCCAAGGATGGCAGTGACCCAGGTGTCCATTGACAGGTGAATGGATAGACAAAAAGTGGTCTATCCATAAAATGAATGTTATTCAGCCTTATAAAGGAAGGAAATTCTGACACGTGCTACAACACAGATGAACCTTGAGGACATTGAGCTGAATGAATAAGCCAGTCGCAAAAGGACAGATAGTGTATGATTTTGTATATACATGGTACCTCGATTAGTCTAATTCATTGAAACAGAAAGTAGAATGGTGGTTGCCAGGGGCTCGGGGAGAAGGGAAGTGTGGTTTAATGAGTATGAAATTTCATTTTGGGAAGATGAAATGTTTTTGAAATGGATGGTGGTGATGGTTACACAACAACGTGAATGTACTTAATGCCACAGGAACATACACTTAAAAATGGCTAAAATGGTAAATTGTATGTTATCTACATTTTACAATTTTTTTTAAAAAGAGAAAAAAAATCTTTCCACAAAAACATATTCCAGAACCAGATGAACTTTGCAGGTGAATTCTGTCAAATAATATCCGTCCTTCACAAACTCTGAGAAAAGAGAAGAGAAATTTATTGTAGGAGGCCAGCATTATCCCAGTGACAGAGCTAGACAAAGACATCACAAGAAAAGAAACGTACAGAACAAAACCTCTAGTAAAGAGAGACAGCAAATTTCACAACAAAATATTAACCACTCAGCTGCACGTAAAAAGTATTATTTACCATGACCAGATAAGATTATCCCATAAATTCTTCACTCTGGAATCAGGAACAAGATAAGGATGTTCACTTTACCAGTGCTATTCAACTTAGTACTGGAAGTTCCAGCCACGATAATAAGGTTAAAACAAAACAAAAACAGAAGATGGAAGTTAAAGATACCCAGACTGGCTGGGCGCAGTGGCTCACGCCTCTACTCCCAACACTTTGGGAGGCTGAGGCATGTGGATCATTTGAGGTCAGGAGTTTGAGACCAGCCTGACCAACATGGTGAAACCCTCTCTCTACTGAAAATATAAAAATTAGCCGCCCTTGGTGGCACATGCCTGTGATCCCAGCTACTCAGGAGGCTGAGGCATAGAATCACTTGAACCCGGTAGGCAGAGGCTGCAGTGAGCTAAGATTGCGCCATTGCACTGCAGTGTGGGTGGGTGACAGAACAGGTCTCCGTCTCAAAAAATAAAAAATAAAAAGATTTCTTGCTCTATTCATGATGGATGGTGGTAAGGAAGATTGCTTGAATATGTAGACTTTGATTCTGGGGGTCCTGAACCAAAGATCACAACTGGTTAAAAAAAAAAAAAAAAACCACCCCAAGACCTCTAAATCTAAGGACGTCACTGTGATTAAACATATTATTTGGTATGATGTATAACAGTGCATCAAAGACTGTGAAGAAAGGAGCAGATAGGATTGGTAAAGTTCATAATATAGCAAGGTTAAAAAGAAACAGTTAATTTGGGAATCTCAACTTAAACTTTTGACCTTTTGAAGTGAAGAAATGTTCACGCCCTGTCACTCACTGTCTGGTCGCCCCGTGTCATTGACCCGACCTTGGAGTGCTTGCGTGAAATAAAATGAGATTCCCTTTGCTCTGCCCCGCTGGGAGTCACCAGGGAGTGACTACCTTGGGAGTCTGCCTTGGGAGTGGCAGAGTCTGGTTGGAGCAGCTGAAGCGAGAGTGAGTCTGGAACACACTGCTGTTGTCAGAAAGCAAAGATGCCACCACAGCCAGACCTGGGGGTGTGAAAATGGAAAAATGGTGACCATCCTGACAACAGGTTCCCAATAGTGATGACTTGAGCATTAACAAGAAAGCAAAGATGTGGCCCACTGGAATCAGTTGAGTGTGTGGAAGGCCACAGTTCTTGCTATGGTGGGAGAAGGGCAAATCACATCCAGCATGCCAGAGTGGAGGCTCTCCTCGTAGTGTGTTCACGCATCAGTGCCTGGGTTTCTCCCCCAGTGTCAAAAGGGGACAAATTATACCACTGCTTTTTGCCTTTTTAAGAAAAGTGAAATGATTTGTTGAATTCAGTGCTTCTCACAGTGTGGTTCATGGATCCCTGGGGTTCCACAAGGTCAAATATTTTTATAATAATACTAAGATGTGATTTGTTTTTCTCAGTCTCATCCTTTCATGAGTATACAGTAAAGATTTCCAGAGGCCACATGACCTGTGATATCACAACAGATTAAATGCAAGAGTAGATACGAAAATTCCACTCTGTGTGTACTTTAAATGCAGACATTTAAAAGTTTCACTAAACTGTAAACTAATGCCACCCTGTCTGGAAATTTTTTTTTTTTTTTTTTTTGATGGAGTCTCACTCTGTCACCCAGGCTGGAGTGCAGTGGCATGATCTTGGCTCACTGCAACTTCCACCTCCTGGGTTCAAGCGATTCTCCTGCCTCGGTCTCCCGAGTAGCTGGGATTACAGGCACCCCACCACCATGCCTGGCTAATTTCTCTCTCTCTCTCTTTTTTTTTTTTTTTTTTTGTATTTTTAGTAGAGACGGTGTTTTGCCATGTTGGCCAGGCTGGTCTCAAACTCCTGACCTCAGGTGATCCATCTGCCTCAGCCTCTCAAAATGTTGGGATTACAGGCATGAGCAACAGCACCTGGCCTGGAATTTTTTTTAACTTAAAATATGTTATTCGTACTAGCAAGCAATGGGTATATATTATTATTATTATTAAATAAAGTGCATATCTTTTAATGTCTCCATTTTAATTTCTAGTATAGTAACTATCAGTAAACAAACAATAAACAAAGGCTTTTGGAGGCCCTCAATAGTTCTTAAGATCATAAAGGGATCCTGAGACCAAAAACTGTGAGAAACACTGGTTTGCTCTATTTTCTTCTTCTTGCCTTTCAAGTTCACGTACTTATTGCAGTGGGAGGGATGGGCATTTGCTGTTTCTGTCGCCGATGCAAGAAATGCCTTAAAAGAAAGAAAGGAAAATCAGCCCCACTTTAGAAGGGACTGCAGCCCCTTTGGAGGGCTGGGGAGGGGTGTTCCATGTATCTGGAAAATGCAAGGACCTGTAAGAACTAAGGAACGCTCTACAGTCATCGGGCACACTCACAGCTCGTCTCCAGAAAAGCAGGGAGGTCTAGGGGGACATGACTTCCCCCAGAACACCAAGGGTGGGTGAGGGGCTTCACAAAGCACTGACGGAATCCTTACTCCAACCAGATGACCACATCATCTATCTGGGAGCCTTCATGGGGACTAGGGGTCAGGCTGCAGGGCTCCCTGCTCTAAGTGGACAGTACAAGTACTTTTGCTTACCTTTAAGGGAGCTCGCATGCCTCCCCAGTGTCTGTTCAATTCTTCCCGTCCATCATAACACCTTTCAGTAACCACAGAGATTGACAAGCTCTATCACAGAGCAATTACAAACCACAACAGAACGTTGTCAGAAATGGACATGACTTTTATCAGCAGGCAGTCTTCTGACAGAACTTAATTACCCTATCCTTTAAAGGGTCTCTTCAAATCTTTCGGCTCCTGCATCCTGAAAGTGAGAAAAGCCTGTCCGGATAAGGAAATTTTCAGGAATGCCTTATTTAAACAACAGCGCCACTGACAGGAAGTGTTACGCCACAACTAACAATAGATGGTATTTGAAAAGAAAAAGTGCCCCAGAGAAGATCAGGCAAACTAGTAAACATCTGCAGGAAGTGCAATCTCCTTTGTAGAGACTCATCTTGCTGTCAGGGAAGAGAGAGGTAAGATTTAGCAATGTTAGATAAGGGAAGGTATAGGAAGTCCAAACTTATAACCTTCAAACTATTTTGGATTCTGAGAACGAGACAGTACTCAACATAATTAAAATTTTCAGAAACTTAAAGTGGGCCAAGGAAAAGCAATTGATTGCTTACAGTGCACACCATGAATCCACAAAACTGAAATTTACCCTCGGATTCAGTGTATAGATTGGATACCAATAAGAGCCATTGGTTAACAGTCCTACTCAATGGCATAGATCTTCTAAGGGTGACCAATAAGATACCAATAAGAGCCATTGGTTAACAGTCCTACTCAATGGCATAGATCTTCTAAGAGTGACAGCATATGGGGAGGTCACTTTTAATGTTTCCGGAGTCTTTCTAAATCGATGGCAAGATGTTTTATTAGGAACTCGGTGTAGCCTAACCAGATATTCGGAAGAGCCCTCATCAGGCAGAGAGAGAGCATGTATAGGGTGGGGTCTGTAAGTGGGCGTTTCTGGGCAGGAGGGAGTGTTGGAGCCTCTTGTGTGCATGCACTTTCTTTGCTGCTTGGTGCACTATATATATATATATATACACACACACACACATATATATATATAAAATATATTTTTTTATTTTTATTTTTATCTTTTTGGAGACAGAGTCTGGCTCTCTTGCCCAGGCTTGAGTGCAGTGATATGATGTCCACTCACTGCAACCTCCACCTCCCGGGCTCAAGTGATCGTCCTGCCTCAGCCTCTTGAGTAGCCAGGACTACAGGTGTGCACCACCATGCCCAGCTAATTTTTGTATTTTTGGTAGAGACAGGGTTTTGCTCTGTTGTTCATGGGGCTCAAGCAATGCACCTGCTCCGTTCTTGGGCTCAAGCGATGCACCTGCTGCCCCTGCCTCGCAAAGTGCTGGGATTACACACGTGAGCCACCGCACCCAGCTGCTGGTACCCAATACTAGCATGGTATTTGGCTTGCAACAGGTGTTCAGTAGACACTTCATGAATGAGTGAGGATGGTGTTATTACCTTGGATCTTACCCTAAAAAGGAAGAAATGGAAATCAGGAAACAGCTATGAGAAGGAGACTGGGGAGGAAGAAGGATACATTTAGCAACATTTTATTATTTTTCCAGGATCATCACACCCTGGAGGTGCTCTCCCAGAGTCTGGGATGTTCCACGCCCTTGGGGTTTAGTCCCTGTGGCTACTTTCTCAGTCTTCTTTGGTGCTCTGGGAAAGTTTTGTGAAGGACTTACTTTTATCTCTCTCTTTTAAATTGTTCTCTTTAAATGTTTTGAAAAGCAAAAAGTACTAGAAGTGGGCTTGAAAGGAACTTAATGCCAGTTAATGGACAACTCAGTCAAATTAGATGAAGATTGTGTTTCAGAGCTGAGAAGAGGTAGTCAGATGGCGGAAACAATCTCCTCCTGATTGGGGAAAAGAAATCAGGGCATGTGCATGCAGTGTGTCCGTCTTCTGGTTTCTATTTATGAATCATACCTACTTCATCATCGCTGTGGGGAATAAATGAGATAAATGAGATAGTGTGCCATATGTACTTAGTGCATATTGGTGCCTCTCCTTCCTTCCTTGATTTGAAGAAGGGGATGGAGTCCTCATATGCTTTCCACATTTTACTTTAATAGACTTTATTTTGTAACACAGTGTTAGGTTGAAGGAAAAATGGCACAGAAAAGTACAAAGAGTTCCTATATACCTCCTCTCCCACATCCACACTCCCTGTTATTAACATAGTGCCTTAGTGTGGTACATTTATTACAACTGATGAACCAATATTGATACATTATGGTTAAGTAAAGTCCACAGATTACATTAGCGTTCACTCTTCCTGTTGCACATTCTACAGGTTTTGCCAAATGCATAATGTCATATATCTATCATTACAGTATCATAACGAACAGCGTCACTGCCCTAAGTCCCATTGCACCCTGCTTAGTCATCCCTCCCTCCCTTTGAACCTCTGGCAACCTCTGACCTTTTAACTGTCTCTATAATTTTGCCATTTCCAGAATGTCATGTAGTTGGAATTATACAGAAAGCAGCCTTTTCAGACTGGTTTCTTTTACTTAGCAATATGTATTTACCGTTCCTCTATGAATATTTGTGGCTTGATAGCTCATTTGTCTTTATACCTGAGTAATAACCTATGAGTCCATTATATGGACTTATATGCATTTTTAATACGAATTATCCACTGTCAAGCACAGAGTTGAAGTAAAATGCATAGCTTTAAGCACTGCGGCTAGGGAAAATTTGACCTCTCCGAGAGGCGATATAGATATAGTTGTTAAAAACATTGCTTTTGCTGTTAAACATACCTGAGTGTTGCAATATTCAACATCCAAAAAGTATGTATTGAACATGGTGTATAACCAGCGTTGCGTTTGACACTCCCGGCCCTGCGGATAGAGTGGGAGCAACACAGACAAAGTTCCTATGTTGCTGTCGCACTGGCCCTGCCTCCCACCCCACAGATGCTCTGTTTCACACTTGCCTGTACTTACTCTGCACCAGGAACTGTCTTACACGCCTCATAAATATCGACTCATTTAACCCTCAAAACAACCTTATGAGTCAGTCCCATTATTAGTGCCATTTTACAGATAAGGAAACTGAGGCACAGAATGTTAAGTTACTTGCTCTCCATTCCCCTATTACTAAGCAGCAGGGGTGGGATTCAGACTCAGGCAGTCTGGTTTTAGAGTCTCCTTACTAACAATGGAACTATGCTACCTTGAGCGGAAGGCCAACATGAGGGTGGAGAACTAGGTAGGCGATAGCAACACAGTGTGTGTGGCCCCTGGTTCCCAGGGTCTGCAGCACGCTTCATGTGGTCGTCATTGCAGAGGGGTGAGGGGAGCGGGCAGGAAAAGCTAGCTGGGCGAAGCAGCGCTTGTGGTGTGCTCTGAAATACATCAAAGCCTGATGGGCATTTCCTGAAGTGTGAATGAGACTCAATTCTTGGCTTCTCCATGCCTCGTATGCCCCCTGGTAATGAGAGCAGCTGCCTTACCGGGTTGTGAGGTCTGAGTGAGAAATAAACAGTGCCATGGGAAGACAGCCACACTCGCTAGCTGTGATGAGGATGAGGGTAAGGACCAGGTCCTGACTTCCTGCAGGCTCTCACCTGGCCCTTCCTTCAGTCCTTGGACTGGTGTCCACTGCTGGGGAAGAAGGCAGAGTACGGGAAAGAAGGAAGTTCAGAAACAAGGTAGAGGGGGCTGCCTGCAGACTACATAAGAACATCAGTTTGCTTCTTTAACTGATATACTGGCTCTGAAGTCAGTGCTAGAAGAGCTCCAGAATGGTTTCGAGTGGTGGCACCCTAAATGCACACACTTCCAGGGGGGCAGTTTTGATGCAGAACCCTCATTTGGACTTTTTTTTTTTTTTTTAATGCAAACCCTTCTTTGCTTTATACCAGATTGCACAGACAGCCTTTTAGAAATCACTCAGAAAATGTGCCTTCCTCCAGTCACTGTAGTTCACCATAATAATGTGAAATGTTGGACCTGTGTATTGACTTGACGAGTCCAGGACCTATGTCAGCACTGCATTCCTTTGAGTCTGGCCATCCTCAAGCCAGAGCCAGTAACAGTGCAGGCTTGCTCACCCACCTGAGCCTGCAGCTGGTCTTGAGCTTTCTCCCAACAATGCCCTCAGATCTGTGCCTGAAATTGCATCTGTAACAGTGATGGCATTCCTTCATCATATGGCCCTTGGTATTTTATTTGTATCAAATAAAGCCAGAGTTACTGTATTAGGCAGGGTTGTCCAAAGAAGTAGAACCAATGGAGATAAATATGTGTATGTGTGTATATATATATGAATTTATATCTCTATGTTTATATTATATTACATTATGTTATATTCACTACCTAATGTCACACCATTCAGAAATCAGTAAATGTGCTAACTTTTGGCACTCCTATAAAGTCAGACATTGGGTCCTAAACTTGGAACTTCACAAAATATTTCCCTTAGAAAAACCAAAGTTGGTATGTAGAGTGATTCAAAGCAACATTTTTGGCCATGGAATTACAGGAGGATGGCTTATACGTCAATGCTGTCCACAGCGTTGGGTCCCAGGAAAAAGCTCCTGCTTGTGTGGAGTGACTGTGAGTTTTCTCACTAGCCAGGAACAAAGCCACTTAGACAAGAGGTCTCCTTTCATGGGCTGATGTACCTAGAGACAAAGTCGCTAACCGTCTCACTGCTGTAACTCCTGTGGCCCTGGTTGAAAGCGAGCTCCCCTATGGGGCCTGCTGATGTAGAACAGTCTACAATTAGAGGCATGTTCCGTGGACTTGGGTTAAGTAGGGCGAGGCCACCTCCTGCAGTGGAAAGACACCGAGGCTACAGTGTGCCATTTGGAGGTGGGCGGTGGGTGGACTTGCTGAATCCTTCTAAGGCACCTGGTGGTGCCAGGAGGAGCCCAGGACACCAAACCTGCATGAAGGCAGGGCATGCCCAGGCTTTTTGGCAGGCATGGAGGTGTCTGCACCTGTGTTCATGATGCTCCAGGTTTCCCATGGGGTGGCATCCGTCTTCTCACATGCCAGGCTTGCATGGAGGCCTTGGTCCTTTCTGTGCCAGAAGGCATAGCTACATAGTTCCCCTATTATCCTACTCAGAGGAATAGCAGGAATGGCCGTTCATAAATGACAAATGGATTCATACAGTGTGGTGGAACTCTTGGCCACCATGGGCACTGGCTGACTGTTGGCTGCCCTCCTCCCCAGTGTGGATGTGAAGGTCAGCAGCGCTGGGATAGTCATGTTCTCATGTGATGTGCACGAGTTTCCAGATAGAGGGGTCTGGGTTGTGTGCTTGAGTACTTGGTGTACTCAAGTGCCTGGGTGTTAAAGAAACCAGCAGCGCCTCCAGTGAAGTCATCCAAAATCAAGTCTGCATATCACCTTGTGTTGCAGGTCACACTCATTTATTTTCCAAAGTTGTATTAGAGCATGTAAATTATCTTTTTGTGTTATGCTCCACATTAACAGCCTAAACCAAGGAGCGCTATTAAGGCTTTGCTTTCCCCTCATTAGTGGCTGACTTTGCATGTTATTTCTCCTCTGGACATTGGATTCCGCAAGTCTGACATTTATGGCAAGGAATGGTAGTTTCGTTTGTCTGGTGTAGGTAGATTTTACTGTAGTTTACTTTCAGATTTCATAAAAAGATGATAATGACTACAAAAAAATTTGGACATATGGGCAAAGGGGCAGACAAGAATGCTTTAACATTGAAGACTTTCTTGGGCCTTGATGTCTCGACCAACCCAGAGAGATCTTTACTGACCCACCTCCACTCTCCCAAACAGCAATTATTCAGAAAATATAATCAAAGCAGATTGTAAAGATTAAAAAAAATGAATGATTTAAACTAAGTATTATTTCTCTTTGGAGGACACACAAGGACAACTGCACGAATGCACATGTGCACACACTTCATCCTATTTAACAGGAAAAATGTTGGAAGCCTAATTCTTTATGAAAGAGCTCCATTTTGTATTCCTTGTTACCTGTGGAGACAAACTTAATACATGATTTCTAAGATGACATATTCAAGGGCAATTCTCTATGACTTTTCAGGCTCAGATTCAATGACTGGTGGTGTAGTGAAAGCCTGGGGCAGCTCATGATGAGGACCCTCAGTTCTTTAATTGGAGGGTCTTTAATTGGAGGACTCCCTCAAAAGTGTTGGTGGTCACTTGGCCTTGATGCCTTTACCGTCATGGAGAAACCTGCACTGACCACCTCCAATCTCCTGCTAACTCCACTCCAGCCTAACAAAGCAGTTGCCAAGAAAAGCTCTCTGCTCAGACACGCAGCACCTGGGGTGCCAACTTCACACCCTTTCTTGTCAAGGCCCTGGCACCATTCTTACTCTTCCTAAAGAAAGACTTATTGTTTGAGAAGGATGTACAGCATGGGTTCAGCCCAAGAAAGCACAGTGAGTGGCCATTTAATCAAATACTAATATAAATAGCTAAAAGAGTGAAAGGATTATTCCAATAAGGGATGAGTCTATTTTTCTACAAGGAGTGAAGCCAGGGAGCTGAAGCAGCCCAGTTACAACCACAGAAATGACTTATACTGAAGACACTCCACTGAGTCACTGTTTAACCGTCTAGGTCCCTTGGCAGGAGGGGACTCTGCTGACAAGCCTCTGGGGTCAGTCCTGAGACAACCCCTTGATATGTGACCCAGTGGGTAGCAAAGAACGCCGAGGTGTTCAACATCCCCCAGCTGAAAATGCACTGAGGGGCAGAAGTGCTGTGGAAGGCCAGGCCCACAAAGTGCAGGTGTTGAAGGCTGCCTTTTTTATGGTGCCTGAGTCTCCCATTGCTGCTATCCCATGTAAACAAATGTTAGCAGGGCCCCATGGAAGTGAGCAGACTTACACGCCTTTGGGAGGAGCATGCCCCGGCATGACTCTTCGGGAGGCCAGCTTGGCAGTGTGTCTTAGAAGCCCTTTGACAGGGCGATTTACATAGAAGGATTTATGAGACAAAAATTGCTGCATGATTTATACAATAGAGTTTGAAAAGATGTGAAACATAGGCATGATACAAATAAATTATGTACCTCTATCCAATAAAACACTCTACAGTCCGAAAACATTACATTCTAGAAGAACATTTGAGGACAGAAAAAAAAATTCACCATGTGTAGTTAAGTAAAAAGTGTATGAAACAGTATCACCCTAATTCCATTTTAAATTATTTAAAATGTCAAATTAAAATTTAAAAATTAAAATTAAAAAGTATCTAGATACATAATTAACAAGATTTTAAACATGTCCCTTGAGATTTCACTCTCTTACCCCCAGAACTTGTGAACAGGGTGAGGTATCACTCCATGATTATATTAAGCTATACAGCACAGTTGCCCTTAATACAGAAAGATTCTCCTCATGGGCCTCATATAATCACATGAGGCCCTTTAAAAGCAGAGAATCTTTCAGGCTGGTTGACAAAAGGAAGTCAGAGGGATTTGAAGCATGAGAAGCGGTCAATGCACTGCTGCTGGTGTGAACCTGGAGGAAGCAGATGAGAAGGGAATCAGGCAACCTTAAAGAGAGAAGAGATGGGGAGCTGACAGTTAGCCAGGATACGGGGATCTCTGTCCTGCAGATGCAAGAACTTGAACTTGGTTAAGAACCCAAATGATCTTGGAAGAGGATTCTTCCCCAGAGCCTCCATGGAAGAGCCTAGCTTGGCCAACGCCTCGATATCATCCTTGGGAGACCCTGCGCAGAGAACCCAGTCAAGTCATGCAGGACTTCAGGTCTACAGAACTGTGAGGTAACAAATCTGTATTGCTTAAAACTACACATGTGTGGTAATTGGTTACACAGAAATGGGATACTAATGCAAAAAAAAAAAAAAAAAGGCACAAAAAAGACTAAAAGATGAGAATCTAAAACAATAATAGCAGACAGTCTCAGTAGTAGAATGCTTCCATTATTGTGGATCTTATGTGGTAGGTATGGGCTCTCTTTGAATTCAGGAAAAAGGTATATTTTAATAAGCAGAAAAATGCATAATTATATCTTTACAAAAGAAAAAGATAAAATAATATGTATGGTATTCATTCAGAAATGGTAGATTTGAAAGGAGAAAAAACTTATTTCTCTCTCTAACTTACCAATTATACCCAGGGATTCTTTGTGTTAAAATATTTTCTTAGTTCGGGAAGTTCACTTAGGAAAAGTGAGACACTTTGTAAGTGTGTCACTTTATATATGGTCATTTCTTTGTCCCATACAGGGACTCAAAAATTATTTGCATAATCCTCCTAGGTACACAGCTCCAGTTACCTGGAAATCTCATCCCCATCCCCCACAGCAGTCGCAGCAAGACCTGCCCAGGAGAGTCTGAGCTCAGACATGCCTAGCCCTGCCCCCACCTGATGGTCCTTCCCTACCCACCCTGGTAGCGGAAAACAAAAGGTATATAATCTTGGGATTTCTAGGGCCCTGTCCACTGCCAGTACCTCTCCACACTACCACAGCTGATGCTTTCTGGAAAGTGCCACCTCCTGGCAGGAGGCCAACCAGCACAAAAATAGAGCATTAAACCACCAAATCGAAGGACCCTCACAGAGTCCATTGCACCCTCTGTCACCTCCACTGGAATAGGCACTAGTATATATGACTGAAAGACCCACAGATGCTTCACATCACAGACAACCCCCAGAACCAGCTTGGAGCCAGGTAGACTCGCTGGGTGACTAGACCCAGAAGAGAAACAATAATCACTATAGTTTGGCTCACAGGAAGTCACATCCATAGAAAAATGGGGAGAGTAATACATCAAGGGAACATCCTATGGGACAAAAAAATAGCTGAACAACAGCCTTCAGCCCTAGACCTTTCCTCTGACAGAGCCTACCCAAATGAGAAAGAACCAGAAAACCAACCCTGGTAATATAACAAAACAAGGCTCATCAACACCCCCTAAAAATCATACTAGTTCACCAGCAATGGATCCAAACCAAGAAGAAATACCTGATTTACCTGAAAAAGAATTCAGGGGGTTAGTTAATAACCTAATTAGGGAGGGATCAGAGAAAGGTGAAGCCCAATGCAAGGAAATCCAAAAAATGATACAAGAGCAATGGGAGAAATATTCAATGAAATAGATAGCTTAAAGAAAAAACAATAAAATTTCAAGAAACTTTGGACACACTTTTGGAAATGCAAAATGCTCTAGAAAGTCTTAGCAATAGAATTAAACAAGTAGAAAAAAGAAATTCAGAGCTCAAAGACAAGGTCTTTGAATTAGCCCAATACAACAAAGACAAGGAAAAAATAATAAGAAAATATGAACAAAGCCTCAAAGAAGTCTGGTATGATGTTAAACAACAAAACCTAAGAATAATCAGTGTTCCTGAGGAAGAAGACAATTACAAAATCTTGGAAAACATATTGGGGGGAATAATCAAGGAAAACTTCCCCAGCCTTGCTAGAGACCTGGACGTGCAAATACAAGAAGCACAAAGAAAACATGGGAAATTCATTGCAAAAAGGTCTTCACCTAAGCACATTGTCATCAGGTTATCAAAAGTTAAGATGAAGGAAAGAATCTTAAGAGCTGTGAGACAGAGGCACCAGGTAACCTATAAAGGAAAACCTACCAGATTAACAGCAGATTTCTCAACAGAAACACTACCAGCTAGAAAGGATTGGGGGCCTATCTTCAGTCTCCTCAAACAAAACAATTATCAGCCAAGAATTTTGTATCCAGCGAAACTAAGCATCATATATGAAGGAAAGATACAGTCATTTTCAGACAAACAAATGTGGAGAGAATTCACTGTTACCAAGCCACCACTATAAGCACTGCTAAAAGAGCTCTAAATCTTGAAACAAACCCTGGAAACACATCAAAATAGAATCTCTTTAAAGTATAAATCACACAGGACCTATAAAACAAAAATGCAAGTTAAAAAACAAAAACAAAAAACAAAAAATAAAGAGCATGATGAATGCAACAGTACTTCACGTTTCAATACTAACATTGAAATAAATGGTCTAAATGCTCCACTTAAAAGGTACAGAACTGCAGAATCGATAAGAACTCACCAACCAACTATCAGCTGTCTTCAGGAGACTCACCTAACACATAAGGACTCACATAAACTTAAAGCAAAGGAGTGGAAAAAGGCATTTCATGCAAATGGACACCAAAAGCGAGCAGGGGTAGCTATTCTTATATCAGACAAAACAAGCTTTATAGCAACAGTGGTTAAAAGAGACAAAAAGGAATATTATATAATGGTAAAAGGCCTTGTCCAACAGAAAAATATCACAATCCTAAACATATATGCAGCTAACAGAGGAGTGCCCAAATTTATAAAACCATTACTAATAGACCTATGAAATGAGATAGCAACACCATAATAGTGCAGGACTTCCACTGACAGCACTAGACAGATCATCAAGACAGAAAGTCAACAAAGAAACAATGGATTTAAACTATACCCTGGAACAAATGGACTTAACAAATATATACAGAACATTTCATCCAACAACTGCAGAATACACATTCTATTCAACAGCACATGGAACTTTCTCCAAGATAGACCATATGATAGGCCATATAATGAGCCTCAATAAATTTAAGAAAATTGAAATTATATCAAGCACTCTCTCAGACCACACTGGAATAAAACTGGAGATCAACTCCAGAATGAAACTTCAAAACCACACAAACACATGGAAATTAAATAACCTGCTCCTGAATGAGCACTGGGTTAAAAACGAAATCAAGATGGAAACTAAAAACTTCTTTGAACTGAATGACAATAATGACACAATGTATCAAAACCTCTGGGATACAGCTAAGGCAGTGCTAAGAGGAAAGTTCACAGCCCTGAATGCCAACATCAAAAAGTCTGAAAGAGCACAAACAACCTAAGGTCACACCTCAGGTTGTGAGGTGAACTAGAAAAACAAGAACAAACCAAATCCAAATCCAGCAGAAAAAAAGGAAATAACCAAGATCAGAGCAGAACTAAATGAAATTGAAACAAAGCAGAACTAAAATGAAATTGAAAATATAAATTTTCTTTTATATCTTTTAAAAGAAAAATGAAACAAAAAGCTGGTTCTTTGACAAGATAAATAAAATTGATACACCATTAGCAAGATTAACCAAGAAAAGAAGAGAGAAAATCCAGATAACCTCACTGAGAAATGAAACAGGAGATATTACAACTGACACCACTGAAATACAAAAGATCACTCAAGCCTACTATGAACATCTTTATGCACATAAACTAGAAAACCTAGAAGAGATGCATACACTCCTGGAGAAATACAACCCTCCTTGATTAAATCAGGAAGAATTAGATACCCCGAACAGACCAACAACAAGCAGAGAGAGTGAAACAGTAATTTAAAAATTCCCTGCATGTTCTGCATGTGTATCCCAGAACTTAAAGTACGATTAAAAAAACAAAGCAACCTATTTTGCAAGGCTGTAGGATATACTATCAGTATATAAAAATCACTTGTGTTTCTATACAGTAGCAATGAGCAAACTACAAATAAAATTAGGAAAGCAATTTCATTTACAATAGCATGAAAAAGAATAAAGTACACAGGAATAAATTTAACAGAAGTTAAAACTTTGTTGAAAAAGAAATTCCAACAAAAGAAGTCTCAGACCAGATGGATTCACAGCAGAATTCTACCAGACATTCAAAGAAGAATTGGTACCAATCCTTTTAACACTATTCCACAAGATAGAGAAAAAAGGACCCTTCCCTAATTAATTCTATGAAGCCAGCATTGCCCTAATACCAAAACCAGGAAAGGACACAACCAAAAAAGAAAACTACAGACCGATATTCTTAGTGAACATAGATGCTAAAATCCTTAACAAAATACTAGCTAACTGAATCCAACAACACATCAAAAAGATAATCCACCATTGTCAAGTGGATTTCATACCAGGAATGCAGGGATGGTTTAACGTGCACAAGTCAATAAATGTGATACATCACATAAACAGAATTAAAAACAAAAATCACATGATCATCTCAATGCATGCAGAAAAAGCATTCAACACAATCCAGCATCCCTTTATGATTAAAACCCTCAGCAAAGTCAGCATACAAGTCACACACCTTAATGTAATAAAAGCCATCTATGACAAAGCCACAGCCAACATAATACTGAATGGGGAAAAGTTGAAGGCATTCCCTCTGAGAACAGGAACAAGACAAGAATGCCCACTCTCACCACTCCTCTTCAACATAGTACTGGAAGTCCTAGCCAGAGCAATCAGACAAGAGAAAGAAAGAAAGGGCATCCAAATCGGTAAAGAAGTGAAACTGTCCCTGTTTGCTGATGATATGATTGTTTACCTTGAAAACCCTAAGGATTCCTCCAGAAAGCTCCTAGAACTGATAAAAGAATTCAGCAAAGTTTCTGGATACAAGATTAATGTACAAAAATCAGTAGCTTTTCTATACACCAACAGCAACAAAGCAGAGAATCAAATCAAGAACTCAACCCCTTTTACAATAGCTGCAAAACAAACAAACAAACAAAAATAAACAAACAAAAACTTAGGAATATACCTAACAAAGGAGTTGAAAGACCTCTACAAGGAAAACTACAAAACACTGCTGAAAGAAATTTTAGATGACACAAACAAATGGAAACACACCCCATGCTCATGGATAGGTAGAATCCATTTGTGAAAATGCCCATACTGCCAAAAGCAATCTACAAATTCAATGCAATTCCCACCAAAATACCACCATCATTCTTCACAGAGTTAGAAAAAACAATTCTAAAATTCATATGGAACCAAAAAAGAGCCTGCGTAGCCAAAGCAAGACTAAACAAAAAGAACAAATCTGGATGTCTGCACTCCCATGTTTACTGCAGCACTATGCACACTAACCAAGATATGGAATCAACTTATGTGCCCATCAGTGGCTATAGGGATAAAGAAAATGTGCTGTATATATACACAGTGGAATATTATTCAGCCTTAAAAAAGAGAATCCCGTCATTTGTGACAACAGGGATGAGCCTGGAGGATATTATGTTAAGTAAAATAAACCAAGTACAGAAAGACAAATACCACATGACTCACTTATATGTGGAGTGTAAAAAAATGTCAAACTCATAGAAACAGAGAGTAAAATGGTGGTTACCAGAGGCTGGAAGGTGGGAGAATTGGGGAGATGTTGGTTAAAGGACACAAAATTAGACGGGAGGAATATTGTACAACATGGTGACTCGGATTAGTAACAATATATAGTATATTTTTAAATTACTCAAAGAGTAGATTATAAGTGTTCTCGCCACAAAAAAGTATGTAAGGTAATGCATATGATAAATAGCTTGATTTAGCCATTCCACAACGTATACACATATCAAAACATATATAGGTATAGGAGGCATGTGTAGATGGTATATATAGGTAGAGAAGGCATTGTACAGTATAAATTGTACCTTTTATCATTATAAAGTGACCCTGCTCACTGAATGCTCTTTGCCCCACATTAAATCTTTCCTGATATTTTTATTGCCACCTTGCTTTCTTCCGATTTTGTTTCCCTAGTTGTTTGCCCATCTTCTGTCATCTCAAATGTCCTGTGTCATTTTGTCATCTGGTATTTGTTTCTATATGCAGCTTTTACATGGGTTTGATTCAATCTGAAAATCATTTTTTCCTTTTAATAAAGCAGTTCATCCCTTATTTGATGTTACAGATGTGTTTGCCTTTCTCTCTTCACCTCATTGTTCTTATGTCTTCTGTGCAGCCGCTTCTTTTTAAAAATGTTTTCCTGCTTGGCTTCTCTTTTTGAGTGTGTCAATATTTTCCTTTTCATAAAGAATTCGCTTTGCAACTCTTCATAATTTACTTAAACCTTTTTTTCTTTACTGACAAACTTTAATAATACCTATTGATTCCCTGCAATGAAACAAGCACTTCCTTTGCCTAATTTTTGTTTTAATATTAATACTATGATTCTTCAAGTGGCTGCTCTTACATCTTATAACATGCCTTCCCAATTCAAGGTTGCTTCCCTGAGCCCTAGATTTGGCCAGCCAACTGTCTACCTAACATCACTGCTGGGTGGCTAAGTGCCTCCAACTTGATGAGTCAAAACCAAATCATGATTCCAGCCTCCCAAACTCTTTCCTTTCACATTTTCCTACATTTCAGTAAAGAAATGACTCTTTTACCTACTTACCAGGTCAAAAACTGAGGTGTCATCCTCAATTTCTCCTTTGTCTCTATCCAGCAAAGTTCAGTCCAACAAGTCATGTCATTTCTTCTCCACAGCACACTTGATTCCATTCGCTTCTCACCCTCGTCACTCCAACCTCCTCAGTGTGACACCAGCATCTCTTCCTGGAGGAGGCAGGAGCCTCCTCATGACTACTCCCCAGCCCCACACACACATTCTGCCTTCAACATCCATTCATTCTACACATGGAGATAGCACCACTGTCCTGCTTTACATCCTTCACAGACTCCATTGTTCTTAGACTAACACTCCATTTCTTCCTCACTGCCTGAAAGGCAGGCATCTACAATGGGTCGGACCTCCCAGGGCAGCCTCTCTGTATCTCTATTGCCCTGGCAGGGCTCGGTCATCCTGTCCAACTCCCAAGCCCTTTCCACTCAGGGCTCATACACTTGCCCTACACAATTCCTCCCCAGGTCCACACACAACTGCCTCAGCTACTCCTTCTGGTCAAGCTCAGACCTCACCTCCCCAAAGAGGCCATTCTTAACCCGGCATCTATTTTCTCCATCACATTTCTGCCCTTACTGTCACTATAACAATGACCACCAAGTTACTGACCTTACTGTTGACCAATTTTATATTGTCTTCTCCCCTCACTAAAGTGCAAGTCCCATGGAGACAACTGCACGTCTGTCTATCCCAGGCTGGAAACTGTGACAGGCTCAGAAAAGATTTTTGAATGAAGGAATATACTTAAACTTTTTTTTGTTTTTGAGACAGAGTTTTGTTCTTGTTGTCCAGGTTGGAGTGCAATGGCACAATCTCGGCTCACCGCAACCTCCACCTCCTGGGTTCAAGCGATTCTCCTGCCTCAGCCTCCTGAGTAGCTGGGATTACAGGCGTGTGCCACCATGCGGGCTAATTTTGTATTTTTAGTAGACACGGGGTTTCTCCATGTTGGTCAGGCTGGTCTCAAACTCCCAACCTCAGGTGATCCACCCAGCTCGGCCTCCCAAAGTGCTAGGATTACAGGTGTGAGCCACCATGCCTGGCCTAAACACCTTTTTTTGTTTATTAAATTTGGGAAGTATATACCAATTCTTATGATAGCAGTGGAGAAATTTACTCACTTTATACCTCTCCATCTTCTCATTTTCTTAGTCCCTTCTCATTTGTGTCTCCTTGTTGCTTATAATATAGTACTTACCTTCCATTCAATACATACGATCCCCATGCTCTGTGAATTTTATTTATTTGTTTTTTAAATTGAAAAAGTAGGCCAGGCATGGTGGCTCATGCCTGTAATCCCAGCACTTTGGGAGGCTGAGTGGGGCAGATCATTTGAGGTCAGGAGTTCAAGACCAGCCTGACCGACATGGTGAAATCCCATCTCTACTAAAAATATAAAAAATTAGCCAGGGATGGTGGCACATGCCTGTAGTCCCAGCTACTCAGGAGGCTGAGGCAGGAGAATGGGTTGAACCTGGGAGGCAGAGGTGCAGTGAGCTGAGATTGTGCCACTGTATTCCAGCCTTGGTGACAAAGTGAGACTCCATCTCAAAAAAAAAAAAAGATTGTGTATATTTAGGGTATACAAAATGATCATGGATCCTCACATTCCAAATAATCTATTACCAAAATTTATAAAGCAAAAAATGAAGAAAACACAGGGAGACATGGAAATACAACAGCCATAGGAGACTTTAACTCATCAGCTACTGACAGATCAAGTAGAGAAAAATTCAGTATGAACATAGACAGTGGCCTTGAAAATGCACTGTGCACCAGAATTGTCTGTGATGCGCCTAAAACTGCCATCCAGAAGCTTCTACGCTAGCAAGTCTGGAGTTTTTAAATCTCCCTCTCCATAAAAGGAGATGGAACAAGCGGAAGAGTACAGGCTGTGCCAGCCACAGTTGTGTCAGCCACACTCATACCAACCACACCCGTGCCAACCCCCAGAGCCACCTGACTTGAGCACAGGGGTGAGGGGAAGCTTCGTACCACTGCCAGGGCCTGCACTCCAATCACTGAAGAGGGAACTTTCTCTGGATAGAAATATTCTACCTAACAAATGAAGAAAAGAGTGAGAATTAGAAAATTAGGCTTTGCATTTCCTAACAGAGTCATGGATCAAAGTATGAAACGCTAGGGCTACAAACTGCATGAAAAGAGAGACACCACCACCCCCCGTGTGCACCTCCTGCTGGCGCCCACAGCAGTGGTTGTGAAGCGATCTTGCCCAAAATGAGAAAAATTGAGTGGAACCTGAGTCAGATCAAGTCTCATGATCCAACTACTCATTTATGAGAAATATAAGAAACAGAGGCATAATCAGTGAATTCTTCATTCTGGGAAACTGTACAGGACAAATAACCCAGTTCTTTCAACAGAAGACATTGCAATTAAAAAATGGAGGAGGACCATTAGACAAGAAGATACACAGGAGACCTGTCTACCAATGTCAGTAGAAGGGCCTTACAGAGATCCCAATTCAGACCAGCTGCTGACTATCTCCAAGACAAACGGAACACATGAACACTGACTAAATATGATTTTTAGGTGTGACGGCAGTGTTGTGACTCCTTTTTTAAGCATCTTATTATCTAGAAATGCATGCATATTTCATATTTACAGATGAAATCTAAATATGTCTAGGGCTATTTAAAAATAACCTTGGGCCATGTATTGATAAATGCTGAACCCGGGTTTTATTTTACAGCAATAGATAGCTAAGATTGGTTTTGCTTTTGGCGATGCTCCTATAACAAACTTTAAAACACACACATGTAGCCAGGAGCAGTGGCTCATGCCTGTGATCCCAGCATTTTGGGTGGCCGAGGCGGGTGAATCACGAGGTCAGGAGTTTGAGACCAGCCTGGCCAAGATGATGAAACCCCGTCTATTAAAAATATAAAAAATAAAATTAGCTGGGAGCCGTGGTGGACACCTGCAATCCCAGCTACTCAGGAGGCTGAGGCAGGAGAATCGCTTGAACCCAGGAGGTGGAGGTTGCAGTGAGCCAAGATCGTGCCACTGCACTCTAGCCTAGGAGACAGAGCAAGACTCTGTCTCTCTCTCTCTCTCTCACACACACACACACACACACACACACACACACACACACACGTGAGCCAGGCGGGGCATGCCTGTAGTCCCAGCTTGTTGGGAGGCTAAGGCAGGAAGATCACTTGAGTTCAAAAGTTTGAGACCAGCCTGAGCAACACGGCAAGATCTTTTCTCAAAAACAAGAAGCACACACACACGAGATGGGACAGTGAACACCAGTTGGAAGGGCCTTGAGAAGATTGGCTGTGGAAGCCAGACTTAATCTTCAGAAAGGGAACTTCAGGAGCCATACTATCCTGTCTGCTCTTTTTGTTTTCTTTCATTTCTTTGTTTTTGAGACGGAGTCTCTCTCTGTAGCCCAGGCTGGAGTGCAGTAGCGCTATCTTGATCCACCGCAACCTCTGCCTCCTGGGGTTAAGTGACCCTCCTGCCTCATCTTCCCAAGTAGCTGGGACTACAGGCACGTGCCACCATTTCTGGCGAATTTTTGTATTTTTAGTAGAGATGGAGTTTCACCATGTCGGTCAGGCTGGTCTTGAACTCCTAACCTCAGGTGATCCACCCACCTCAGCCTCCCAAAGTGCTGGGATTACAGGCATGAGCCACCGTGTCTGGTTTAGTCTCTCTCCTTTAGAAATGTCTTCAAATTTCCATGATGAAAAGTTTTAAAATTATAATTCATGTAAATTTTTTATGAGAGGCTTTCAGTTTCACCTCTGACATGTCAGAGCTTGGAAGTCAATGTTCCCATCCTAATAACAACAAAAGTTGCATAAACTGAAACGTAATGACTTTTCCTGGGCCCATCAGAGAACTGAGGATTCAGGGTAAGTTGCCACCCCAAAATCTTGAAAGAGGCAAGTCCAGAGACTCACGGTCGGCATCTACTTACCTGGAACGGAAGCCACTGGAGTCATGAGGTAGTAGCAAAACTTCAATGGTAATTTTGGCAAATGACTCAGGGCTGAGTGTAGACTAGTGTGGGAGTGAGGAATGTCTGGGTCTGCAGGCTCTGGAGGGCACACTCTGCTGGGCTTTCCCTCCAGGAACCCCACCAGGTTCCCATGATGAAACGCTAAGAGAAATCTCTAGGACTAGAGTGAAAGGAAAGAAATTGTAAAATTCACCCAGAACCATTCCCAGGGAGAAGACTGCTAGAGCTGGATGCCAGCTGATCCAGCCCCCTCTAGCCTTCCTGCCTCCTTTAAGGGTGAACCCAGAATCAAGAGGAGTGGGGGTTTCAAGGAAACAGACTGGGAACGTGGCGGCCAGGGAAAGGAGTCAGGGGCAGGGAAAGAAAAAAAAAAAGAAAGAAAGAAAGCTGTGCTAGTGGAGAACTACTTGTGAAGATCATCTTCTTGGCCTGCTCTCCAGAGGAGCCCAAAGTGGCTGGGAGGCAGTCTTAACTTCCAGTTCAGTGGACTCATTGCTGTGCCTCCCGGTGGAAGCATTTCTCCCTCTGGAACTAAAACCACAAGGCCAGCAGAACCTGAGGTTGTGGAGACAGGAAGCAAAAATTTTGCTAGTAAATCACTCAGGGTGAGGGTAAGTGACGCCACTCCCATTTCTACCCCTTGATTTCTGGACCAGTGAACTCCAGCTGTGGGAGAAACAGCACCGCAGATTCGTTGCCAATCTGCAGCATAGGCAGTCTCCTGGAGAATGCTGCCCCAGCCCTTCAAGGTATTGCCACCTACCAGGCAGTGGCACTGAGACTTTGAAAGGCCGTTCCACTGTTCTGTGAAGCCGGCTGCACTAGGTTGATGGGGAACATGATAAGACTAATGGATTCCATGAGCATGAGCCCATTGCTACGTGTCTTTGGCTGTGAAGTGAGTTCCTTGATCAGAAGCAATGCTGTGTGCAATACTATGATGGCAAATGGCATTCTATAAGTCCATAGGTGGCAGTTTTGGCAATAGCATTGCATGCAGAAAAGGCATATATGTATCTAGAGTATCTATTCCAGTACGGACAAAACAATGCCTCTTCCGTGACGGAAGGGGTTCAATGTAAGCAATCTGCCACCAGGTAGCTGGCTGATCACCGTGGGGACTAGTGCCATATCTGGGGCTCAGTGTTGGTCTCTGCTGCTGACAGTTTGGTCACGCATGGTGTCTGTGGCCAAGTAGTCCTTGGTGAGTGGAGGTCCCTGTTGCTGAGCCCAGGCATAACTTCCATCCCTGCCACCATGACACTTTGTTCATGAGCCCATTGGGAAATGACAGGGGCGGCTGGGGAAGGAGGCTGACTGGGATCCACAGAATGGGTCCTCCTATCCACTTGATTATTAAAATCCTCCTCTGCTAAGGTCACCCTTTGGTGAGCATCCACATGGGACACAAATATCTTCACTTTTTCTTTCTTCCTTTTCTTTTCTTTCTTTCTCTTTTCTTCTTTTCTTTCTTTCTCCTTTCTTTTCTCCTTCCTTCCTTCCTTCCTCCCTCCCTTTTCCTTTTCCTTTCCTTTCCTTTCCTTTCCTTTCCTTTCCTTTCCTTTCCTTTCCTTTCCTTTTCTTTCTCTTTCTTTCTTTCTTTCTTTCTTTCTTTCTTTCTTTCTTTCTGTCTGTCTGTCTGTCTGTCTGTCTGTCTTTCTTTCTTTCTTTCTTTCTTTCCGATTCAAACAGTTTTATCCACACACCTCTTCCTCAGATCTCCTTCTAGGTAATTTTCCATTCATGTTTCTTCTAAGTCCATGACCACCCAACAAAATCGTTGGCTACAGCCCCTAAATTTGTATATAATCACACATCTGGCCGTGCCTCCTTTCAAGCAAAATGAACAACCAAGTGCACTGCTTGAATTTCCGCCCACAGAGAGGATTTCCTAGAAAGGGGTTCCTGTGCGGCAGCTACCCACTTTTGGGCAGTGCCTGCATATTGTGCAGAACTATCTATAAATAAGCCCAAGCCTTCTCCTCCTCTGTCGGCTGGTTATAGGGAGCTCCCCGTTAGGTCATAGGTGCAGTCTGGGAGACAGGAGGCAGGGTAGCTGGAGTGGGAACCATGGGCATTTGGGCCACCTCTTCATGTACCTTACTTGTACCTTGAGGGCTCTGTCCTATTCGATGATAATGCTACTGTTCATGCCTCACTTTACAGCTTGGCGGGTCAAGTAACACCCAGTTCATGATGTGCTGCTCAGGTCACATAGTTACCTGGTGGCCCATAATTAAGTGTTCAGTGTTACTAAGGCCCAGTGTTATTAAGGCTAAAAGCTGTTTCCCAAAAGGAAAATAATTATCTGCAGAAGAGGGGAGGGTTTTGCTCCAAAATCCTAAGGTCTGGCACTACAATTCACACATAGGGCCCTGCCTAAGACTGCAAACAGCATCTGTATGGGCTACTAGCACTTCAAGCGCCACTGCATCTGCTGGGTGATATGGCCCCAGGGGCAAAGCAGCTTGTGCAGCAGCCTCAGCCTGTTGCAGGTCTTCCTCCTGCTCTTGGCTCCATTCAAAACTAGCAGCTTTTCAGGTTACTTGGTAAATGGGCAAAACAACACAACCAAATGAGAAATAAGTCCGCTTCAAAATCTAAAGAGGCCCCATAGGTGTTGTGCCTCCTTCTTGGTTGTAGTGCCAGATGCAACAACTCCTCCTTCACCCTAGAAAGAATATCTCCACATGCCCCACACCACTGGCTCTTTAGAAATTTCGATGACATAGAAGGCCCCTGAATTTTTGTCAGATTTATTTCCCACCTACTGGCACATAAAAATCTTACCGAGAACTTTAGATTAGTCACTACTTCCTGCTCAGCAGATGCAATCAGCATAAGGACATCCATGTAAGGACTAATGTGAAACCCTGGAAGCTAGAGTATGACAGAGCTGGAGAGTTCATATACCCCTGAAATCGGGCAGTGTAGGTGTATTGCTGGCCTAGCCAACTGAAACCAAATAGCTTCTGATGGCCTTTACTAACAGGAATAGAGAAAAAAAAGCATGTGCCAGATTAATCGCTATATACCAGCTATCAGGGATGTGTTAATTTACCCAAGCAGTGAAACCACATCTGCCACAGCAGCTGCAATTTGAGTCACCTGGTTAAGCCATGATTCTATGTTTTTATGATTTAAGTTAATTTTTTATTCACTTGATGTAGAATTCTTCTGCAGATCAAGTAAGGAGTTAGTAAGCACCTTACCTATTTCACTTCTAGAAGTACCATGATCACCGGCCAGTGCCACAGTTGTCTGCACGTCAGACTATTACGATGGCTGCTTTGACTCCATTGTTCATTACAGCAACCCCACCTACCTTGCCTTTAGTAACTGAGTGCCACTACATGGTCCCTACCACCCAGATTCAACTACCCCCCTTTGCATTTAGGTTTTCCAAAGCAGTGGCAGCCGTTCCCACTCTAGTTTCTGATCTACAGAGAGAAGAGTTATCAAAGGGCTCTTCAAGGATGCTGGAGATCCTCTTGCAAATTTGTTTCTCACAGTTGTGGTGAAAGATGTATCACCTAGACTCTGCAGAGGTGACAGATCTACTCTGCCATTCTAATTTCACAAGCCTTTGACTCTCTTTCTCTACAAAATGCCAAGGCAGGTGTGGCACTTCACATTCATTTCCTGTGGGCCATGCTTTCCTCCTTGTCTCATTTAACCAACCAAGCAACTTGTAGAGCCTTTCTAACTGCCCAAGCTGCAACATTAAATTTAGAATATCTACTTAGTAGTCAATATTAATAGATCCAGCTGGATCCAACTTTATATCCAACTTTATGTTCCTTCTGTCCTTATCCCACACCCTTACTATCCCTGGATTTCTGTCTGTGTAAATTGGAAAAGTCATGTGGATTTTTGGAGTGTAGTGCACTCTTCATGGATCCCACTATGTGCCTTATCTTTAGGGGTCCTCTGGGATGTGAGTCTAGTTCTAGGCCTAGAAGCAGAGCGGTGCTGGGGGTGGATCCTGAGGGGAATCAGCATTGTCTTGTAAGGCAACTACCACAGAGGATACCATTACAGTTCCCTCAGACAGGGATAGAATAATAGCTTCTAGTGGCAAAGGAACTCAGCAGAATCTAGGAGTTCAATGTCCCCAGCCTCACTAGGGTCTTCCTATATGTCCCCATTCCATTGTTTGGAATCTCATTCCTTATCAATCCCTCACTTTAACAGTAGACACCTTACAAGGCTGGGAATTCTATTTGTATTGTAATTCAGTAACTTGTAGGATGAGATTCTGGATTTGGTTTTCCGCAATCTCAGCTTTGCAGGTACAAGAGTTAAGTGTCTCTTTCAGGGCACAGAAAGCTTTCAGATCATTCATGTGGATTTGAATCAAATCTCTGAAATCTCTGTTTTCTTCTTCAATTTATCCATTGAAAGCAGGAGCTACCAGCCAATCTTTTCTTATTCATTAGCTTGACAAAAATGTTTGAAGGGTATCACCCAGATCCTTACTTCTTGATAAGTATTTGATTAGGAGTATCTAATGATGGTATTTTGCAGTGCTGTATTACCACATAGCACCATGGACTATCAGTGCTCCCTTTACTACTGGAAATAGTTATTCATGTCTTTAAATCTAATCAGATTAGAGACAAAATTACAGAAACCCCAACTCAGAATACTCATTCTTAAAATTCTGTTCCTTTAGAACCACTTTCAGTACCAAATTCTGTGTTAGTCAGGGTTCTCCAGAGAAACAGAACCTTTATCTGTGTCTATATTGGTACATATATGGTGTGTTGGTGCTGTATTTTGGTTTGTTTGACCTTTTCAAGCCTCATGTTGAAATTTCATCCCCAGTGTTGGAGGTGGGGCTTAATGAGAGATGTTTGGTCACGGGGCAGATCCCTCACAAGTAGATTAATGCTCTCCATGGTTGGCGTGAGTTCTCACTCTATTACTTTCTGCGAGGGTTGGTTTTTAAAAAGAGCCTGACACTTCCCCTCTCCCTTGCTTCCTCTCTCACCATGTAATCTCTGCACACACTAGTTCCCCTTCCCCTCCCACCATGAGTGGAAGCAGCCTGAGGCCCTCACCAGATGCAGATGCCAGCCAGTGCCATGCTTCTTGAACAGCCTGCAGAACTGTGAGCCAAATAAAACTCTTTTCTTTATAAATTGCTCAGCCTCGGGTATTGCTTTATAGCAACTAAGACATTTGACGTGTACAGTTAGCCTTCTATATGCAAGGTTTCTGCAGAAGGGAGTTCAACCAACTGTGGATCAAAAATGCTCAGAGAAAAAAACAATAAAATGTATCAATACAATAAAAATAAAACCCAATACAGTATAATAATTATTCACATAGCATTTACACTGTAATAGGTATTATAAGTGATCTAGAGATGATTTAAAGTATACAGGATGATGTATGTAATATGTATGTTATATGTATGTTATATGTATGTTATATGTATGTTATATGTAAGTTATATGCAGATACTATGCTATTTTATGTAAGGAACTTGAGCATCCACGAGTTTTGATATCTGCAAGGGCTCCTGGAAACAATCCTTCTCAAATACTGAGGGACAACTGTATGTAGTGTGTACACACACACACACACACAACACACACACACACAGAGGGCAGGGAGGGGGACAGATAAAATTTGCTCACACATCTGTATAGGTTGACAAGTCCAAAATCTACGATAGGCTAGCAGACTGGAGACCCAGGGAGGAGCAAATGTTACAGCAGGAATCCAAAGGCACTCTTTTGGCAGAAATCCCTCTTTCTGAGGGAGGTCATTCTTTTTCCTTTAAGGCCTTCAACTGCTTGATGAGGCCCACCCACATTGTAAAGATAATCTTCTATACTCAAAATCAACTGATTTAAATATTAGTCATTGCTTAAAAAAGTACCATCAGAGAAACATCTGGAATAGTGTTTGACCAAATACAGTAGTCCTCCCTCATCCTCAGGAGACACATTCTGAGACATCCAGTGGATGCCAGAAACTATGGATAGTACCAAACCCTGCATACACTGTTTTCTCCTATACACACGTACTTATGATAAAGTTTAATTGATAAATTAGGCACAATAAAAATTAGCAACAATAACTAATAAGTAATAAAGTAGAGCAATTAATATTCTGTTCAAATTTCAAAGATAGATTTTTTCTTACTGTAGATATTAGCAACCTCAGCTGATGATTTTTTTCTTATTAAGTTGAGAACTTTCACCTTTTCACTTAAAGTAAGCACTTTACAGCTTCTCTTTGGCATACTGAAATTGCTGCCATTACTACTGGTGTGTTTTAGGGCCATGATGAAGTAAAACGAGGGTTACTTGAACACAGGCTCTGTGATGCCCTGATAGTTGACCTGATAAACGAGGTAGCTACTAAGTGACTAATAGGCAGGTGGTGTAGACAGGATAGAAATGCTGTACAAAGGCCAGGTGCGGTGGCTCATGCCTGTAATCCCAGCACTTTGGGAGACCGAGGCAGGAGGACATCTGAGGTCAGGAGTTCAAGACCAGCCTGGCCAACATGGTGAAACCTCGTCTCTATAAAAATTAGCTAGGCATGGTGGCAGGTGCCTCTAATCCCAGCTACTTGGGAGGCTGAGGCAGGAGAATCACTTGAATCCACAAGGCAGAGGTTGCAGTGAGCCGAGATCTCGCCATTGCACTCCAGCCTCGGCAACAAGCAAGACTCCGCCTCAAAAACAAATTAAATAAATAAGTAAAAGTTTAATTAAGAAAAAAAAGAAATGCTGGACAAAAGAATCATTTATATCCCAGCTGGGACAGGGCAAGATGGTACGATATTTCACCATGCTACTCAGAAGGAGGTGCAATTTAAGACTTATGGATTTTTTATTTCTGGAATTTTCCATTTAATATTTTCACACCACAGTTGACTGCAGGTCACTAAAACTTGAAAAGAGAAACTGCAGATAAAGAGGAACTACTGTATCTGGGTACTGTGGCCTAGCCAAGTCAACTAATCATCAACAAATATTTACGTGTAAAGCTAACAAAATATGTTTAAGATCTGGATATGAAAAACTACAAAATTCAGATGGGAGATATTACAGAAAATCTCAGTAAATGGAGAGACTCCATATACATGGATAGAAAGATTCAATATTATCAAAGTGACCTTCTAACTTAATCTAGAGATTCAACAGACTCCCAATCAAAATCCCAACAAATTATTTTATTGGATATCAACACACAGATTCTAAAGTTAATACAGCAGGCCAGGCGCAATGGCTCATGTCTATAATCCCAGCACTTTGGGAGGCTGAGGTGGGTGGATCACTTGAGGTCAGGAGTTCGAGACCAGCCTGGACAATGTGGTGAAACCCTGTCTCTACTAAAAATACAAAAATTAACTGGGTGTGGTGGCATGCACCTGTAATTCCAGCTACTTGGGAGGCTGAGGCAGAAGAATTGCTTGAACCCAGGAGGCAGAGGTTGCAGTGAGCCGAGATCGCACCACTGCACTCCAGTCTGGGTGACAAAGTGAGTGAGACTCTGACTCAAAAAATAAAAAATAAATACATATATAAAGTTTATACAGCAAACAGCCCAAAATAGGCTTCATATATATATATATATGGAAAAGAGAAGAAGAAAGTAGGGAGACTGACAGTACCTCACTTCAAGACTTGTCATTAGACTACAGTAATCAAGTGTGAATAGACAAGAAAGAATAGACAGATAGACTAATGGAACAGAATAGAGAGCCCAGAAAGAGTCCCACACAAATAGAGCCAACTGATTTTTGACAAAGAAGCAAAGGCAAGTTAATGGAGGATAGTCTTTTCAACAATTGATACTGGAGCAACTGGGCATCCACATGCAAAAAAAGCATAGACCTTACACCTTCACAAAAATTAACTCAAAATGGACCAGGAGACGAAATGTGAAAATTCAAGTCTATAAAATCTCTGGAAGATAATATAGAAAAAATTTAGGTGAGCTTGGATTTGACAATGACTTTTTAGACACACTGCAAAAGCACAATACATAAATGAAAAAATTGACATTGAATTTTGTCAAAATTGAAAAATTTGCATTCTGTGGAAAACTCTGTTAAGAGAATAAGAAGACAAGCCACAAACTGGGAGAAAATATTTGGGAAAGACATAGTTGATAAAAGACTGATCTCCAAAATATACAAAGAATTTTTTTTTTTTTTAATACTTTAAGTTCTAGGGTACATGTGCACAACGTGCAGGTTTGTTACATATGTATACATGTGCCATGTTGGTGTGCTGCACCCATTAACTGGTCATTTACATTAGGTATATCTCCTAATGCTCTCCCTCCCCACTCCCCCCTCCCTATATACAAAGAATTCTTAAGACTCAAAGTAAGCAAATGAAAAGGTTAATTTAAAAATTAACTTTTTAAATTAACTTGCAAAAGACCTGAACAGATACCTCACTAAAGAAGACATACAGGCCAGGTGCAGTGGCTAATGCCTGTAATCCCAGCACTTTGGGAGGCCGTGGCAGGCAATCACTTGAGCCCAGGTGCTCAAGACCAGGCTGGCCAACATGGTGAAACCTGGTCTCTACTAAAAATACAAAAATTAGCTGAGTGTGGGGGCACATGATTGTAGTTCCAGCTACTCAGGAGGCTGAAGTGGGAGGATCACTTGAGCCTGGGAATCAGAGATTGCAGTGACCTGAGTTGAGGAGTGTCACTGCACTCCAGTGTGGGCAACAGAGCGAGATCCTGTCTGAAAAAGAAAAAGAGACTATAGATGGTAATAAGTACATAAAAAGATACTCAACATCATATGTCATCAGAGAATTGAAAATTCAAGCAACAATAATAAGCTACGCACTTATTTATAAGCTACACACTTATTAAAGTAGCTGAAATCCAGATCAAATGCTGGTGAGGTTTGGAGCAACAGGAACTCGCTCTCATTGTTGGTGTTAGTGCAAAATGACTCGCCACTTTGGCAGAAAATTTGGCAGTTTCTTACAAAACAAAACATAGTCATACCACACAGTCCAGCAATTGTGTTCCTTGGTATTTACCCAAATGAACTGAAAACTTATTTGTACACAAAAACTTGCACATGAATGTTTATAGATGCTTTATTCATAATTGCCCAAACTGAGAAGCAACCAAGATGTCCTTTAATATGTCCTATTAAAGGTGGTACATCTCGGTCCTATTAAAAGTGGTACATCCATTCAATGGTCTATTATCCAGAAATAAAAAGAAATGAGCTATCAAGTCACGAAAAATATGGAGGGACCTGAAGTACGTATTGCTAAGTGAAAAAATTTAATTTGAAGAGGGTACACACTGCATGAGTCCAACTGAGTGATAGTCTGGTAAAAACAAAACCAGGGAGACAGTAAAAATTCTGGTGGGAAAAGGAGGGAGAGATGAATGAGTGAAGCACAGAGGACTTTGAGGGCAATGAAACTCCTCTGAATGATACTATCATGGTAGATATATGTCATTATACATTTGTCAAAATCCAAACCAAGAACAAATGTTAATGTCAACTATAGATTTTAGTTAATAATAATATATCAGTATCAGTTCATTGAAAGCAAAAAATGTCCCACACTAATGCAAGATGTTTATAATAAGAAAAATTATGGGGGGTGGGGACGCTGGGGGTTTAGAGGAACTCTCTGTACTTTCTGCTTAATTTTTCTTTAAACCTAAAACTGCTCTATAAAATAAAGCCCATTAATTTAACATTTTTTGGGTCAATTTTAAGGTCTGCTGTCAGTGCCAAGACAATGCCAGTGGCCACCTGCAGATGGTTCATGCTGATGGCATCCTTGCACCTTGGAGCTCTCTCCAGCTGCCAGAAAATGCTCAACCTGTGGGCAGGGCAGGCTGAAAATACCATACAGTTAACACTCACAGGAGTGTGTCCACCAATAAGAAAAGAAAATCGGGAATCAATAGCCCACTTTCCTTATGCCTGGTGTCCCTCTGCTGAAATGTTGTCTGCAGAGTTGCTCAAAGGGTCCTAGTGGGATTGAGCCCTATTACCCACAACAGTAACCACTCAACAATGAGTCCTTTGACAACTTTCCTGTGTCCCCATCTCACTTTCCTATGTCCTCTCTGGGCTTCCTGCCTTTACCGCCTGAATTCGTCTCAGGGTTGACTGTGGGGGAAACCCAAACCAAGACAGAATCAGAATCAAGAAAAAAACGCTCGCAGCTTCACCTCAGGCTATCCACAACATTTCCAAATGCCCTTTCATTTCCTTCCTCCTTCCTTCCTTCCTTCCTTCCTTCCTTCCTCTCTCTCTTTTTTCTTTCTTTTTGACAGAGTCCCTTTCTTTCTTTCTTTCTTTTCTTTCTTTCTTTCTTTCTTTCTTTCTTTCTTTCTTTTTCTTTCTTTCTTTCTTTCTTTCTTTCTTTTCTTTCTTTCTTTCTTTCTTTCTTTCTGTCTGTCTGTCTGTCTGTCTGTCTTTCTTTTTGACAGAGTCTTGCTCTGTCACCCAGGCTGGAGTGCAGCGGTATGATCTTGGCTCACTGCAGTCTCCACTTCCCGGGTTCCAGTGATTTTCCTTCCTCAGCCTCATGAGTAGCTGGGATTACAGACACTCGCCACCATGCCCGCTAATTTTTGTACTTTTAGTAGAGATGGGGTTTCACCAGGTTGGCCAGGCTGGTCTCGAACTCCTGACCTCAGGTGACCCATCCACTTTGGCCTCCCAAAGTGCTAGGAATACAGGCATGAGCCACCGTGCCTGACTTCATTTCTTTTCTAATTGCATGTGATTTTCACAAGAACCAACCTCAGAAATAAGATAATTAAAAAAAATTTTTTTTACTGTTTTCCTATTTGAATGACTGATACTGTTGCAGTTTTGTTTTCCACACTTTTCATTGCAGATGTAGTGTTTCAATTATATTATGTATTGAAAAGTTTCTCATGGGCTGGCCTGAGACACAACCAACTTTAACACTGTTTCTATAGGAAAGTGAATTCCAAATGAAAAGGAACAAACTCGGAAACCAGGTTTCGGAATGTGTAAACTGAGTGATGCCTGTGTGCCAAAAAGTTCAGGTGAAAGCAGACTGGCCCGCCATGTCTGCCAACTTTATCTTAAGGTTTTGTTTAGTTTTTTTGTTTGTTTTTGTTTTTTGATTTTTACTTCTTTTAAATTTATTTTGATTGCTTGATAATAGCCACATTCAGAAGCTTCTATCAGTTTCCCTACATCTGCCAGCAACTGGCGTCATTCCATTTTGCTTGGATAATTCAGTAGCATAGCCTCCTGTGGAAATAGCTGCTTCTGGCAAAACTGTTGAGTTTATCATTTAATCAAAACATTTGCATAGTTCCACTCAGTTGGAACGCAAAAATGAGGCTGATCGTTTTTGCGTAAAGACAAGTCATAAAGTCATAAAGCAAAGGAATGCTTTAAGCCATGAAATGAAATTTAATTAAATATTGGAAAGACAAACATTTCACCATGAGCAGACACTCTTAAATAATGGTTAAATAATGCACAAAAGAAATTACAGTTTTACATATAAAGGGTATTTAGTGGTGACTTTATAAATGTTTCCAAAAAACCATTTATAAATGCTGGGCTGTTGTGTCTTGCTGCACCCAAGCCATTGCTCTCCTACCTTTCAGCACGCAGTTGGCTGTACCTCATATGTATTTGACTTAGACGTGTTCTCATGTGACAGTAACAGTGTGCCCTGAAAACACGTCGCAAACATTCATACGCTGCGTAGTCTGTGCGATCAGCAACTCATAGGGTCGCCTAAAAACATAGCGCCCCCTGCAGGTTGACGAGAAAGGCTTGGGGAAAATTGAAGAATCCAAGCGTCACTCAACACGGAGGGGCTCAGAGGCACTGAATGTCACTTGAGATGTGGAGAGCACTTGGAAGGCTGACTGGGTCCTGTGGACCAACAGGTTTAAGAAAGGATCTATCCTAAGGGAAAGGGCAATGTTTCTGAAGTCAGCATCCTCAAGGGGGAAAGAGCTGTGCAGGAAGCCCTTTGGGATTCAGGAAGTATCCAGCAGGGAAGCCAAACCGCTTTAGACAAAACCCACAAACTTGAGAATCTGATCAGGACTCTGGGACCTCTACAGTTTTCTTCTCAGCAGCCTCATTAAGATATAATTCAATATTATGTAGTTCATTCAATTAAAGCTTACAACTCCATAATTTTTAACATGTTGTCAAGGTTGTGCAACCATCATCACAATCTAATCTAATTAGAATATTTTCAGTTTCCACCCCCAAACACCAGGCACCCATTAGCACTCACTCCTCATAACCCTCCTACCCAGCCCTGCCCTAATCAACACCTAAACTACTTTCTGTCTCTATAAACTTGCTTATCCTGGATATCTCGTATATACAGAATCACAAAATAGGCAGCTTGTGTGACTGGCTTCTTTCACTTAGCATCATGTTTTAAATTCATTATATTTAGCATGCATAAGTAATTCATTTCTTTTCATGCCAAGAATATTCCCTTATAAGAATATACCACATGTTATTTATCCATTCATCAGTTGATGGAGAGTTGGACTCTTTCCACTTTTTCACTATTATAAATAATGCTGCTGTGAACATTCATGTCAAGTTCTTGTATACGTGTATGTTTTTAATTCCCTTGGGTATAAATACCTGGATGTAGAATTGCTGGAACATGTAGTTTAATATTTTGAGTAACTACTAAACTGTTTTCTACAGCATTCCCAACAGAAACAGAGGAGGATTCCAATTCACCAATCTTTTTTTTTTTTTTTAATTATACTTTATGTTCTAGGGTACATGTGCACAACGTGCAGGTTTGTTACATATGTGTACATGTGCCATGTTGGTGTGCTGCACCCATTAACTTGTCATTTACATTAGGTATATCTCCTAATGCTGTCCCTCCCCCCTGCCCCCACGCCACGACAGGCCCTGGTGTGTGATGCTCCCTGCCCTGTGTCCAAGTGTTCTCATTGTTCAGTTCCCACCTATGAGTGAGAACATGCGGTGTTTGGTTTTCTGTCCTTGCAACGGTTTGCTCAGAATGATGGTTTCCAGCTTCATCCATGTCCCTACAAAGGACATGAATTCATCCTTTTTCATGGCTGTGTAGTATTCCACGGTGTATATATGCCACATTTTCTTAATCCAGTCTGTCATTGATGGACATTTGGGTTGGTTCCAAGTCTTCGCTATTGTGAATAGTGCCTCAGTAAACATACGTGTGCCCAAGTCACCAATCTTGTTCACACTGTTATTGTCTGTCTTTTATATTGTAGCCATCTAGTGGGTAAGAAATGGTATCTCATTGTTATTTTGATTTGCATTTCCCTAAGGACTAAAAATGTTGAACAACTTTTCGTGTGTTCATTGGTCATTTGTATATTTCTTTGGAGAAATATCTGCTGAAGTCATTTGTACTTCTGAAAATTGGGCTGTCTTTTTATTATTGAGTTGTAAGAGTTCTTCATATATTCTGGATACAAGTCCCTTACCAGATGTATGGTTTGCAAATGTCTTTTCCCATTCTGTGGGTTCTATTTTTGCTTTCTCAATAGCATCATTTGCAGTGCAAAAGTTTTTAGTTTTGATGTAGAGCAATAATCTTTTATTTTCTTTCATTGCTTGTGCTTTGGGTGTCATATGTAAGATGTCCTTGCTTAATTTAAAGTCATGAAGATTTACTCCTATATTTTCTTCCAGGAGTTTTATAGTTTTAATGTTTCCATTTGGGTCTATGATCCATTTTTAGTTAATGTGTGTGTATGATGTAACATAGGGGTCCTTGTCATTCTTTTGTGTGTGACCATCCAATTGTTCCTGCATCTTTTGTTGAAAAGAATATTCTTTCTTTATCGAATTGACTTGGCACCCTTGTTGAAAAACAATTGACTATAAATCTAAGAGTTTATTTCTGGACACTCAATTCTATTCCCTTGACCTATATATTTATCCTTCTGCTGGCACAACACTATCTGTTGTAGTGTATGCAACTACAAACACTACCTTTATAGTAAGTTTTGCAGTCAAGAACAATGACTCCTCCAACTTTTTTTTTTTCAAGATTATTTTTACTATTCTGGGTCCTTTGCATTTCCATATAAATTTTAAGACTAGTTTGTCAATTTCTGAAAAAAGCTACCTGGGATTTTGCTAGGAATTATGTTGACTCCATAGATCAATCTGGAGAGTACTGCCATTTTAACAGCAACAAATCTAAAGGGGATGTGTTTCCATTTATTTAGATTGCTTTTAATTTCTTTTAACAATATTTTATAGTTTTCATTATACAAATCTTCATACTTCTTTTGATAAATTTATACCTAAACATTTTATTCTTTTTGATGCTATTTTAAATGGAACTGTTTTCTTAATTTTATTTTTAGAATGTTCATTGCAAAATAATAAAAATAGAATTGACTTTTGCATATTGATCTTTCATCCTGCAATCTTACTCAACTCATCTCCTATTTCTAATAGTTTTCTGTAGATTTTATTAGGATTTTGTGTCTATAAAGTCATATCTTCTGATAATTTACTTCTTCCTTTTTTAGCTGGATTTTTTCTCTCTACTTCTTTCTTTCTTTTGTTCTTTTTTCCCCTGATGCCTCTAGTACAATATTAAATAGGAGTGGTAAGAGCAGATATCCTTATCTTGTTTCTGATCTTAGAAGGAAAGCATTCCTTCTTTCATCCTTAAATATGATGCTAGCTGCAGGCTTTTTGTAGCATTCCTGTCTAGAACATTGTATAAGTTTTCCCCTATTGCTCACCAGCATTCTTCTTCTGTTTTCTGAAGCTAAGTGTGCTAGTAGTGTGTTAGTAAATGTGTAACAACTGGTTCTTCAAAAACATTTTTTGTTGCATTTGGGGATTTCTGTGGTGTAAATACTCCCACCATGGTTTAATCAAGCTACAAACTTGACATCACTGAATACAGAGTTGGGAGAGATACTCAGTATCACATCAGTGTATAGTATTTCCACTACACAGACATAATAAACATACATAATTTTAAGAACATAAATGGATTGGGTTCCCCTCTATTTCTAGTTTGTTGAGAAGTTTTTATCATGAAAGGGTATTGGATTTCTGTGAAAACCTTTTTATGTCTATTATGCTTTATTCTACCAATATAGTTTATTGTATTAATTGAGCCCTCACAATGGCTGTATGCTCCTACATTTGCTGCTACATGAGTGTGCTTATTTGTAGAAAACCCTGTATAATTTTGCTAAGGAATCGAAGAAGAAAGTTAGAGGCTGAACTTTAGTTGAGGTGTGTTCCAGCTGGGCTCCGTGGCTCAGGCCTGTAATCCCAGCACTTTGGGAGGCTGTAGTGGGCGGATCACCTGAGGTCAGGAGTTTGAGACCAGCCTGGCCAACATGGTGCAACCCTGTCTCTACTAAAAATACAAAAAGTAGCCAGGTGTGGTGATGTGTGTCTGTAGTCCCAGCTACTTGGGAGGCTGAGGCAGAAGAATGGCTTGAACCTGGGAGGTGGAGGTTGCAGTGAACCAAGATCGCATCATTGCACTCCAGCTTAGATAATAGAGGGAGACTCAGTCAAAAAAGAAAAAGAAATAAAGAAAAAGAAAATAGAAGAGGGATGCAGGTGAGCATATAGGAAATAGGAAAACATTTATACAATTTTCTAAACAGGAATGTTAAAAAGAAGTATATAGCTCTTTCTTACTGTTTTTCCCTGGGAAGGACTAACAGTAAGATAAATTCAATCCATGAAAGGTTTACTGAAGGCAACTTCCTGTGTGTTCAGCAATGTGGTAGAAATCCAGCATAAATGCTTAGAATGATTTATGCAAAGGGTGCCTCTTTGTGGAGACGGAATTAAATGATCCACGGAAGGTTCTTTTATTTGAAAGAATCTATTCATCTATAAAGAAATGCATAATACAAGGCCTAGTAGCCAAGATAATTGTTTTTCTCCAGACTGTTGAATTGCAACATCATTTTCTTCTATTTACATTTAAAGCATTCGGGTCATTCAATGTTTGAGCTCCTTCTAAGATTTATATAAACAGATTTTTGAAATGTAGATAATTGTTATTTGATGTAGCTCTTCCTTATTGCTTTAAAAATGACTTAGAGAACTCAAATAAATTAATCTGGAGTAATCTTCTTTCTGGTGATCCAAAGCAATTGTCTTTCACTAAACCCTGTGCTTGCAAGAGCTGCATAATCCAGTCGGTGTCCCTGTGTCCTCTTGCTTTTGCCTCAGCTACTGATGTGTATAGCAGGACACAGGAAGAGAATCACAGTCATCCTAAAAAAAATTATTCCCTTCGTTTTAATCTGTCATATTTGCTGAACAATATCATTTTAAGAGCTTAATCTTAAAAACAGAGCCACATTTAATTTTTATTTTATTAGAAAAATTCTTTCTCTCTACACAACCATAAATAGTGTTTAGAGATCCCACATTAAATCTGCTATTGACGTGAAGTGGCCAAGCTCCTGGTGGTGTTGATAGGCACTCAATAGCACTGGGGCATCCGTAAAAATATTCATGGGGCTTCCTCCTCCATCCATATGAAGCCAGAACAGACGTGAAACTTCTTCCCATTTCAAATAGGGGAATGCTGAATCCAGTAGAGAAAAAAATGAATTAAAAAAATAAAAGATTGGATGGGTGCAGTCCTTCACACCTGTAATCTTAGCACTTTGGGAGACCCGGGCAGGTGGATTGCTTGAGGCCAGGAGTTCCAGACCAGCCTGGGCAACATAGCAAGGCCCTGTCTCTACAAAAAATTTTAAAAGGAAGAGAGAAAGAGAGAAAGAAAGAAAGAACGAATGAAAGAAAGAAAGAAAGAAAGAGAGAGAGAGGGAGGGAGGGAAGGAAGGAAGGAAGGAAAGAAGGAAGGAAGGAAGGAAGGAAGGAAAGAAGGAAGGAAGGAAGGAAGGAAATGAAGGAAGGAAGGAAGGAAAAGAAAGAAGAAAAGAAAGAAAGGAAGAAAGAAAAGTTCGACTATACAATTTATTTCACAGGAAAGAAAACGCCAGACACAAAGAACAAACAGAGTGGGAGTGTCAACCATGCACGATCTTGCTATAGCATCCTGGGGAATGAGAATGGTATCAGATGAAGTTATAAGTCAAACAGCCAGACTTGGATGTTAACACCCACAGAAAGACAAGATATGAGGCAGTGGGTCCAAGTGTTTAGACCTTGGTATAAATTGGGGGTTTCTAAAGGTGATAATGTCAGTTAAGAGGTGAAAAAAATTTCCTCCCACCAGCCAGGGTAATGACAAAGATGCTTCTTCCTTCGAAGGATCAGGAAAGAAAACAAAATGTCTTTCATTAGGAATAAAAATGCCAAGCCAGAGCCACATGTGAGTCTGGAATTTATACTGTCCTCATGCTGTAAGATGCTTCAAGGCAAGAAACTCACAAAACTGTAATAGATTAAGAACTACCCCAGAAGAAACAGCTTCACAATGCATGAAATGTGGGGTTGCCACAGAAAAAAACACAATCTCCAACAAAGGAAGGATATATTTTTTTTAAGCAAGAAAAAAAAAGTACAGATCACAAATTGAAATACTTTTTAAAATCCACTATGTAAAAATTAACACTGTGAAAGACTTTATGGAGTAAAAGGAAAAGGGAAATCTTTCACGGAGAGAAGATATTTTCATGTGCTTAGCTTGTAGTATATTAAAATCTGAAGATGTAAAGAAACACCACAGATAAAGAAGAAAAATACAAAAACCCAATTAGAAAAACAGACAAAGGTTATTGTAGGAGCCATGGTAAGTTGCCTACCTAATGCCCTTTCTCTCCTCTTCCCTGCAACTTTGAATCAGATTTGATTATGGTAACAGCGAACCTCCTCCTGGATAAGACTCTTGCTTTTCTAGTCTTTCTTAGGTCCATGGGTAGCCATGTGGCATGATGTAGGTCTGGCTAATGAGACACAAAGAAAGAATCTGCTGAGAGGGCTCATAGAAAAATCATTTCTCTCCAAATAGAAAGGGGGGTGGATCTCAGTAGAGCCATGCCTCCTTCTGCCTTGAATGCTAATGTGATATCTAAAATGATCATGTAGACACAGGCGAAAGAGAAAGGCCCAGAGATGGCCCGAGGCAGAGGTTCTGCCATCGATGAGCCATTGACACAGAAGTGCTAAGTGGATTCAACATTTGAAAATCAATCAGTGTAATTCACCGTGTTAACATATTGAAAAAGAAAAACAATACAAACATGTCAACAAACGCAGAAAAACCATTTGACAATAAAAAAAGAATTAGTAAACAGGCTTATTAACTGGTCAGTCAGACTCACTGAGGTCAGTCAGACTCAAACTGTTCTTCCTCTGCTCACACCACAACAATAACCAGAAGACTTCCGTGCCCGAAGGGGCATGGGGTTTCCCACACATACAAAGCAAGCAAGCATCAGTTCTGCAGCAGACACCAACTGGGTATCTTCCAACTCAATTCTGACTCTGTCTACATGGTGATAGCACCAGATCCTGCAGGCTGAGGGCTCAGTCTCCCACACTACTCCCTCTTCAGACACCACTCACAAGTCTGGGCCTCCAGAACTTCTAATTGGTAAGCTTCAAGTTGGGTTTCCTACAACTGCCGCTTCAGGTTTGATAATTTACTAGAGTGGCTCACAGAACTCAGGAAAACATTTGTGTTTACTGGTTTATTATAAAGGATATTAAGGCCGGGCATGGTGGCTCGTGCCCGTAATCCCAGCACTTTGGGAGGCCAAGGTGGGCAGATCACCTGAGGTCAGGAGTTCAAGACCAGCCTGGACAACGTGGTGAAACCCCATTTCTACTAAAAATACAAAATTAACCGGACGTGGTGGCACACGCCTGTAATCCCAGCTACTCGGGAGGCTGAGACAGGAGAATTGCTTGAACCTGGGAGGCAGAGGTTGCAGTGAGCCGAGATCATGCCATTGCACTCCAGCCTGGGGGATAAGAGCGAAACTCCATCTCTAAATAAATAAATAAATAATATTAAAAGGTTACAGATAAAGAGATGCACATGGTGAGGTATGTGGGATGGGTGCAGAGCTCCCATCCCCTCCCCAAGCATGGCACCCTCCACATGTTCAGCTATCCAGAAGTTCTTCAAATCCTGTCCTCTTGGGTTTTTATGGATGCTTCATTTTGTAGACATGATTGATTAGATCATCGGCCATGCTTCTCTGCCTTACCTGGAGTTTGAGGAGTAGGCCTGGAAGTCCCAACCCTGTAATCCTGCCTTAGAGGTCATGGGCCCAGTTGTTTCTCATATATATGTCTTTGCAGTGACCAGGCCCCATTTTGAAGCTGCCTAAGGGCTGCCAACCATCAGTCAACTCATTGGGATACAAACAGACGTCACTTTAACAGACAGTCTAAGGATTTTAGGAGTTCTATGCCAGGAAACAGGGATTGAAGACTAAATACATGTTTTATTTGGCCTCTTGCTCGGGCTGGTCTCAAACTCCTGGCCTCCAGTGGTCCTCCTATCTCGACCTCCCAAAGTGCTGGGACTACAGGTATGAGCCGCCACTCCCACTCACCCTTTATCTTTTAACATGGTATTTTACATTAATTGATTTTCAGATGTTAAACCAATGTTGCATTGCTGGTAAATACTCCCACTTGATCATAGTGTATAATGCTTATTATTTGTTGCTGGATTAGGTGCATTAATATTTTTAAAGACTTTTTATGTGTATGTTCATAAGTGATATTGATCTGTGGCTTTCTATACTTGTAGTATTTTTGTTTTGGCTTTGTTATTACGGTAATACTGGTCTCATGAAATGAGTTGGGATATGTTCCTTGCTCCTCTATGTTCTGAAGTTTTTGTATAATTCTTTTTTTTTTTTTTTTTTCTCCTTAAATGTTTGAAGGTCTTCACTAGTAAATCCATCTGAGCCTGGTTATTCTTTTCTTTCTTTCTTTCCTTCCTTCCTTCCTTCCTTCCTTCCTTCCTTCCTTCCTTCCTTCCTTCCTTCCTTCTTTCCTTCTTTCTTTCTTTCTTTCTTTCTTTCTTTCTTTCTTTTTTTTTTTTTTTTTTTTGAGACTGAGTTTTGCTCTTGTTGCCCAGGCTGGAGTGCAATGATGCAATCTCGGCTCGCTACAACCTCTGCCTCCTGGGTTCAAGCGATTCTCCTGCCTTAGCCTCCTAGGTAGCTGGGATTACAGGTGAATGCCACCATACCCAGCTAATTTTTGTATTTTTAGTAGAGATGGGGTTTCACCATGTTGGCCAGGCTGGTCTCGAACTCCTGACCTTAGGTGATCTTCCCACCTTGGCCTCCCAAAGTGCTGGGATTACAGGCGTGAGCCACTGTGCTCGGCCGGATTTTTATTTATGGGGCAATTTAATCACTAATTAAATCTCCTTACTTGATTTTCTATTTCTTCTTGAAACAGTTTCAGTTATGTTTTTATATGAATTTGTCCATTCCATTCTGGTTCTTGGGTTTGTTTGCATGCAATTTTTTATAATATCTTTCTAATCCATTTAATTTCTTTAGTCTGAGTGATATTCCCTATTCTGTTTCTGATTTCGGAATGGTGTCTTCTCTCTTTTCTTCTTAATCAGTCTGCCTAATGGTTTATCAACTCTGTTGATCTTTTCAAAGAATGAATGTTTTATTTCACTGATTTTTCTGTATTGGTTTTTAAAAAATCAATTTTTTTCTGTTCTGATTTTCGTTATTGCCTCTTTCATTTTTCTACTTACTCTTGCTTTAATTCACTCCTTTTTCTAGGGTTTTGGTTTTCTTTGTTTTGTTTTGGTCTGGACACTGCCATGAAGCAGGATATTTCTCTGACCTCTTTGTGGGTGGGAACTGGAGTGCATAGGTACTGGAACTAGCCAGCTACCTCAGCACCGGCAGGGCAAACTCCACTTGCTCAAACCTTCTGCGTTCCACCCCTCACGGGTGGGGAGTTCAGGTGAGCAGGTGCAGGAGCCAGGACGAGCACTTTTGGGCTCCAGGAGGAGCAAAACTCTATGCGGGCCTGCCTCAACATCTGCAACAGGTACCCACAACCCCTGAAGCCCCAGAGGGAATGTTACAGTACTCTTTCAGCTCTGCTGTCTGCGGGCAGCTTAAGTGTTAACAACTCAGTGGACCTTCTGCCTTTTCGCGTGAGGCAGCTGCCTCCTGCCAGCGAGGGCAAATGGTCAGTGTGACACCCAAGCTCTTGTCCAGCATCCAGGAAAAATAAGGTCGCATGAACAAACTGAAGGATGGTATATGTAAGGGATTTATTGCTGATGGAAGTGGCTCTCAGCAGGAAGGGGATCTGGAAAAGGGACAGAGAGGGAAGGTAATCTTCTCCTGATGTCCAGCCTTCTCCAGCCAGATTCTTCCCCAAAATTACACTATCAAGCTGTCCCTCTGAAGTCAAGCTGCTTCTCTCCAAAGTCCAGCCATGGTCTTTGATGTACAGTGGCTTCTCCTCTGCTGGCTGAGCCTGGGGTTTTTATAGACACAGGATGAGACGGAGTGGGGGTATGGGTGGTTTTGGAAAAGGCAGCATTTGATGGGAAAAACAGAGATGTAAGTTCTCACTTTGGGCTGTGGTTTCAGGCTTTTTGGCTTGAGGGTGGGACCCTGGCTGAGCGCTCGCCCTCTTCTACCCAGAATTTCCCTGCATCCTCTCCCTATCAGTCACTACTAGCACGTGTCAAGCATAGAACCCCTAACTTAAGGTCCAAGTCCGGAGTCCAGGCTCAGTTAGGAAGGTAGCAAGCGCATTGTGATAAAATCCTACCTCCTGCCTTCAGAGTCAAAGGCTCTGCATCCAAACAGTTGAGAATCTTGCCTGTTCTCCTGCCACAGTCAGTAGAGGATTCACAGCCCCGTGTGACCCTCTCCCTTCTGTGCTCACAACCCTTCAAGGCACCCTGCTGCGGAGTTAAGCCCAACTTTTCTTTCTGACCTTGGGGAGCTGGCAGCTCCCTACCCCATGCCCTCACAGAAGGCTAGGGGCTCCATCTCCAAGATCAGGCATTCCTTCCATCCCCCACCCTCCTAAATTTAGGACAGGGATGCTTTAGTGGCACTGTCTGTGTTCCACGATTGACCACACTTCATTCCAAATAGGAAAAGATAGAGGGGAAAAGACGGAGGGGCAGGAGACCTGGGTGATGGAGAGTCACTCCCCACAAGCTGCCCTCAGGAACCAGGTGCCCCATCCCCCATGGACTGCAGTGAACCCAGAGGGAGCCCTCAGCACCCATCTTTGCTCAGACCCCTGCTTTGCTTGCCCCCTGGGCTCCACACCCTTGATTCTCAGGCTAGAGCGGAAAGGGTCCCTTCCCTCTCTCTCTGGCAGCTGGTGGAGGGTAGGATGCAGCATTGAGCCCTTTTTCTAGCTTCTTGATGAGGAAGCTTGTTATTCTTTTTTAAAACTTTCTTTTTTCAAATATAGGAGTTTAAACCTATAAATTTCTCCCTAAGCACTGATGGCATCCTATAAATTTTGAAATGTGGTACTTTCATTTTCATTCAATTTGAGATATTTTTAATTTTGTTTGTGATTCCTTCTTTGATCCATGAATACTTGGAAACTGGTAGTTTAGTTTCCAAATGTGTAACTGTTTTCCATATTTATTTCTCTTGTTGATTGCTAATTTAATTTTTAGTCACAGAGCATTTGCATTATTGTAAGCCTTTTAAATTTTTTGAAACTTGGATGATAAGCTGAAAAAGAAAAGTCCCCCCAAAGGTATTCATTTCCTAATCCCTGAAACCTGTGGACACTGTGTGGAAATAGGATCTTTGTAGGTATGATTAAATTAAGGATCTCAAGATTTAAGTCATGCAGCCACAAGCCAAGGAATGCTGCCAGCCTCCAGAAGCCAGAATTTGCCAGGAACGGATCCTCCTCTAGAGCCTCTGCAGGAAATGCAACCCTGCTGACTTTTGGATTTCAGCCCAGTAATACTGATTTCAGACTGGAAGTTTGGAATTCTGGAGTCCAGACTTGGGAGAGAATGAATTTCTGTTGTTTTAGGGCACCACATTTGTGGCAACTTGTTACAACAGCTGCAAGAAACTAATACAACTCGTTTCATGGCCTAGAATAGGGTCTAGGGTCTATCCTGTAGCACAGCAGTCCCCAACCTTTTTGGTACCAGCGACCGGTTTCATGAAAGACAACTTTCCTACAAACAGGGGCGGAGTGGGTATTGGGGGGTGGAGGTGGTGGATGGTTTCAGGATGAAACTCTTCCACCTCAGATCATCAGATATTAGACCCTCATAAGGAACACACAACCCAGATCCCTCGCATGTGCAGTTCACAATAGGGTTCATGCTCCCACGAGAATCTAATGCCGCCACTGATCTGACAGTAGGTGGAGCTCAGGCCATAAAGCACACTCGCTGCTGATCCTCCTGCTGTGCGGCCTGGTTCCTAACAGGCCGCAGACTGGGACTGGTTCCTGCCAGGGGTTGGGAACCCCTGCTGTAGGATGTTCCTTGAAGTCTCGGAAAGAATGTGCATTCTGTTTTTGGGTGGAGTGTTCCGTATATGTCCCTTAGGTCAAGTTGGTTGATAGTGTTGTTCGAGTCTTCTATACCCTTCTTGACTTTATGAATTGTTGTTCTATCAATATTTAGAGAACATAATTAAAATCTCCGACTTTAAGTGTTGTTTCTTTCTCCTCTCAATTCTACCAGTCCTTGCTTCATGTATATTTGAGACCCAGTGTTAGGTGCATGTACATTTATAATTGCTATATCTTTCTGATAAGTTTACCCTTTTATAATTGTGAAATGCTCTCTCTTCTCTTGTGATTTTTCTTCTTTCAAAATTCGTTTCATCTGATATTAGTATAGCTAATCCAGCTCTCTTTGCCTACTGTCTGCCTACTGTATATTGTATCATCCTTTTATTATCAACCTACTTGTTTCTATGAATCTAAAATATGTCTCTTATAGATAGCCTATAGCAGATGGTTTCAGGAGGAAACTATTCCACCTCAGATGAAAGTCTGTGACACCTGCTAAAGATGTCCTAGTAGAGAAAGTGGGAGAGAGAGAAAGCAGAGACCCAATTGTTTCTCATACAGACATTTCTGTAATTTCCACAATTACTGCCCTACCCTGCAATTCAATTGGTTTCCCAACATCCAGCAGTTCTCCTGCTTAGCTTCTCCAGTGAATAATACTCATCTCATCTGTAGGGGCAGTGGTTGGAGGACCTGGAGGAGTGACTTGCCTGAGTGTGGAGGGTGAAGGCGTCCTACAGTCTGACTCTTCCAGTCTCCAACCAGCCCTCATTAATCTAGCTGACCACTGTATGTAGTGCCTCAAATTCCTGAGCATTTCACAAGTTCTGCAAGACGGAACACTCTCTTCCCATTAGCCTCACTCTCTACAGGCACCATAAATTGTAAATTTCTTCCCCCTTCTAAACCAGTTGTATTATCTGATTTTTCCCTCCCAAAACTCTGTCGAAATTCCTTTTTTCCCCCATCATCTTCTGCACATTGCTTCCACCTCATGGTCAAAACGACTGCTCAAATTCTGGCTACTACATCTGCATTTCATTCAGCAGGAAAGAGAAGGAAATAAGGACATTCCCTCCTCTTAAAGACTCCTCCTGGAAGTTACTCGCTACATTCTTCTCCCTTCTCCTTGACCAAGTCCTACCCACATGGCCACACTAAACGCAGTGGAGGCTGAGAAATGTGCTCTTCATTCAAGATAGCGTATGTCTAACTAAAAGTTGGGAGTCTATAGCCAAAGGAAAAGGGAAGACAGAGATCGGTGGACGTTTCTGTCACACTCAAGACAACACAATGTTTCAAAGAAAATTAAATAAGCTCATAAAAAGAAGGGCTGTTCATTGAAATTATGCACATTAGGCCATCGCAGGTGAGTAGCAACTAAAGAGTGCCTATTAAGTGTCTAATAAATATTTGTCAGGTATTTATTTGTCAGAGTGGATGAACCTGAATAAACCATCAGCCTGAGAGAGGGGTGGCTTTCTGTTTGACCCACGGCAGGTGACAAAATCCATTTTTTTCTTTTCCTGAGTTTATCAACAAACAGAAAGCCTCAACCTGCCTCTGACATCATATGCCAGCTTTGCATCTTGCTGCTATATTATACCTGGTCTTAAACCTCCAGGCACACTAACCGGTGCCAAGTAGAAAGACTGGAGAGAACAAAGAGAAAAATCAGGAAACAGTGAGAAGTCTTTGACTCACACGTACCAACAAAGGCTCTCCCAACACAGAGAAATGGTGATAACGTAATCACAGGCATACTAGCCATTGTTCAGTGGACTTGAAGGCCAAAGCCGGGATTAAATAAATGCCTGGCATTTTCCAAAGAACCAGAGGCAGCGCTGTTTAAAAGAGCTGACAGCTGTGAAATAGAGTCTTCTTATTACAGAGATTTAGCGGGGAGACCGAAAGTAAACTTTTCCACCAGCGGAGCACTCTCAAGTGGGAGACAAAGTAGAAAAGCTCCCTCTATGAGAGTAGAAAAGTGCACGAGGGTAAAGGCATGGTTCTTGGGTTGTCATAAAGCTATGAGAAGACCTTAGTAAACTACCTTCAGTGTTATTAAAACCTTACTCTTTAGAGGTAAGACGAAATACGGCGGGGTGGGCAAAAATAAAGAGGGAACAAAAAGGAACAGTGTTTTATTTAACCCATGGAGATGCAAGTTAAAATTTGGATGAGTCTGTGTAGCTTTTCTTTATACTTCCCATAAGGATCAAAATAAAGGTTCTTTGTTCATCCTGAAAATATGCACTGAACAGGAATATTGATAGGACCCTACATTCTAGTCGTGGCAAGCAAGGTAACTAGCCCACAGACAGTTTGAGTAGTAATGGTGGCTAGAAAAAGGCACCAACTGAGCAGTGGGAGACAGAGGGGTGATTAGTGGGGTGAGCTGCTTTAGACAGTGGGGCCAAGACAAGATCCTCTGGGGAAACACCTTTCAAGTAGACACTTGAAGTGTGAGAAGAAGCTGGTCTCGTGCCCAGGAAGTATGAATGGGGTGGAGTGGGGACGGAGTGAATTTCAGGCCACAGAGTGAGCAAGGCACAGGGGTTGGGGCTGGGAAAGCTCCCTGCTGTTGGTGAGCCGAGGTCCCAGTGCTGTGGCATGTGAGTGACCCACGTGAGACGGGAGAAGGAGGCAGGAGGCACATCCAGGACAGATGTGCTGGCCGTGGGAAGGAATCTGGGTTGTATGCTGGGAGCGATGGAAGCCATCGGGGGAATGAGGTCAGGCAATGTTGTTAATATTTACATTGCACACAGGTCACTGTAGCTACTGAGTGCAGGATGAGCAGAGGAGGCAGATCAGGGAGATGAGCTTGGGGACAGTTGTGATAGCTGAGGTCAGAGGGAGTATGGCTTTGCTGAGTAGTTGTAAAAATGGAAAGATGGAGAAAGAATTGAGAGATATTAGAGGAAGTACAAGAGGACTTGGTGGTTGATATGGTTTGGCTCTGTGTCCCCACCCAAATCTCATCTTGTAGCTCCCATCATTCCCGCATGTTGTGGGAGGGACCCAGTGGGAGATAATTGAATCGTGGGGGCAGGCCTTTCCTGTGCTGTTCTCATGATAGTGAATAAGTGTCATGAGATCTGATGGTTTTTAAAACGGGAGTTTCCCTGCACAAGCTCTCTCTCTTTGCCTACCACCATCCACATAAGAGGTGACTTGCTCCTCCTTGCCTTCCACCATGATTGTGAGGCCTCCCCAGCCATGTGGAACTGTGAGTCCATTAAATCTCCTTCTTTTGTAAATTGCCCAGTCTCCATTATGTCTTTATCAGCAGCATGAAAACAGACTAACACAGTGGTGGAGATGAAAAACTTTATTATAGAGCTGCCATTTAAAATACTAGATTTAAGGCCAGGCATGATGGCTCATGCCTGTAATCCCAGCACTTTGGGAAGCCGAGGCGCATGGATTGCTTGCGCTCAGGAGTTTGAGACCAGCCTGGGCAACATGGTGAAATCCCGTCTTTACTTTAAAAAATACAAAAATTAGCCAACATGGTGGGGCGTGCCTGTAGTCCCAGTTACTCAGTGGGACTGAAGCAGGAGGATCACCTGAGCCTTGGGAGGTCAAAGCTTCAATGAGTCGTGATTGTGCCACTGCACTCCAGCATGGGCAACAGAATGAAACCTTGTCTCAGGAAACAAAACAAAACAAACAAAACCTAGTTTTATTATCCTGTTTGATACCTGAAAACACCTGTGTGAAACCACAATATAAAAAAAAAGAGAAGTCCCACAGGCAATAACCTCCTATGTTAGTGGGGAACTGGCATCAGCAGTTTAGAGTCAAGTCTCATACTTAACCAAATGAGGAAAAATTGTAATTTAATGAGTATGATTTATCATGATTTGGTAGACCTGTTACAGAAAATAACAATCATAAGTGAGAAGTGTTGTTACCAGGCACAGGAGCCCAGGTGTTCTTGTGTGTGTGTGTGTGTGTGTATGTGTGTGTCTGTGTCTAAGTGTGTGTCTGAGAGACTTATAGTTCTCTAGAATATGAGGCCTATGGCAGGGGCCCTTCGGATCTGGATCTAAAGGCAATACTATTTATAGATGCCCCCAAAAAACAGATGGGAGGCAGATAGAGACTCCTGGTTTTCTGATGTCTTTGCCCCTCAAATGGCAAAAAGAAAAGTATAACAAAGATTATCTTCCTTGACCACATTTGTCAGGTTCCTCAAGCCTGACTAGGCCCCGTTCTTGGCCATGTATGCTCAATTTTAGCAAGAATCCTTCTAAATTCATTTAACCAGAAACTCCCAACTTCAAGAACTGATGGCCCTTGACATCTTATCAAATTTCTCATCCTCTACCACCCAGGTGATGTCTGGTCACCCTGAGTTGCCTTTAGTAAGAATCCTGTTTGGTTGATTTAGCCAGAATCCGCATCACCCCTGATGTTTCTTCTTAGGAACTTTTCACTCACTGATCCCCATCTTTTTTCTTGGCTATAAATTCTCACTTTTCCTTATGTATGTTCAGAATTAAGGTCCCTTTTCCCCTATTGCAATAGTTCCTGAGTAAAATCTGTTTTTACTCTTTTAACTTCTGTCAGGCTCTGGGCTTTGGGTTTGCTTGTTTTCTGGCTTTAGGGTTTGTTTGTTTGTTTTGACATGGGGTCTCACTATATTGCCCAGGCTGGCCTCGAATTCCTGGGCTCAAGTGATCCTCCCAGCTTGGCCTCCCAAGCAACAGAGATTACAGTCACGTTCCACCACGCCAAACAGGCTCTGAGTGTTTTTGGTTTTTGTTTTTTTGGACAAATGCGTACAATGAATCCTGTCAAAAAAAATGAGAGTGACAAATCACAAACATGCATTGAACACCTACTATTTATCTAACACTGCCCTTGGATGAGGGGAACATAATACAAGCAGTTTTGTGATGTAACTGGAGACAAAAGATGAGTCTTTTTTTTTTTGAGACAGAGTTTCACTCTTGTTGCCCAGGCTGGAGTGCGATGGCACGCAATCTTGGCTCACCACAAGCCCTGCCTCCCAGGTTCAAGCGAGTCTCCTGCCTCAGCCTCCCGAGTAGCTGGGATTACAGGCATGTGCCACCACACCCGGCTAATTTTGTATTTTTAGTAGAGATGGGGTTTCTCCATGTTGGTCAGGCAGGTCTCAAACTCCTGACCTCAGGTGATCCATCTACCTTGGCCTCCCAAAGTGCTGGGATTACAGACGTGAGCCACCGCGCCCGGCCGGGATGAGTCTTAAAGTGAGGGACTACTTCCTAGCTCCATGTCACCATCAGACTCTATGCAATAATTGCACCTACTGTGTACACAAAAGAAAATTGGCAACCAAGAAAGTGCCAAGTTGTGCGGAATAGAGAAAAAGCCAATTATGTGATTCAAACACTGCGTGCAAAGGCTTAAAGAAAGGAAGAATTGCACAGGCGATAGGAGTTCCTTGGCTGCCTTCAAGGAAAAAGATGTAGAAAAGGATGCTGACTTGGATGAGATGCAGCTAACCGTGAAAAGACTTGGGAAGGGGTCATTTTTTCAAAGAAAAAAGTTATTAATAGAAATGTATGACAATAAACACTAAGGAGACTGCTTAGCCATGTTATCCTTACAACCATAAACTTCCACCCGTGTACTTCACATTTAAATCCAAATCTCCCCACAGAAGGTGGAACTCTGATTCCTTTGTTATTCCAACAGCTGTGCTTATCAAGCATGGACAGCAGGAATTCTCATCCTGCAGACTGACTTTGCATCCCATAAGGTAACTGCTATGTGTACCCCCCAAATTAATATGCTGTGGCCTCCTACAAATTTATATGTTGAAGTCCTACCCTCCAGTACTGAAGAATGAGACCTTACTTGGAAAGAGGGTCTTTACAAAGTTATTTATAAGGTTAACTGGAGTTATTAGGTTGGCCCTAATCCAGTGTGACTGGTATCCTGGTAAGAGGAGGAAATCAGGACACACACACACACACAGAATGACAATCATGTGAGGACGGAGAAGGCGGCTGTTTACAAGACAAGGAGAGAGGCCTGGAACACATTCTCCCTCACGGCCTCAGCAGGGACCAACTAGGATGACACCTTGAAACCAACTTCAGGCCTCCAGAAGTGTGACACATAATCCATTTCTGTCATTTAAGACGCCTAGTCTGTGGTACTTTGTTACAGAAGCCCTAGGACACCAACATAGAAACCAACACTTCCAATCTGATTTTTATTTATTTTATTTATTTATTTATTTATTTATTTATTTATTTATTTATGTTAGAGACAGGGTCTTGCTCTGTTGCCCAGGCTGCAGTGCAGTGGTGTGATCACAGCTCACTGCAGCTTCCAACTCCTGGGCTCAAGTGATCTTCCTGCCTCAGCCCCCTGAGTAGTTGGGACAACAGGCACATGCTATCACCTCTGTAATTTTTGCATTTTTCTTTTTTTAAAATTTTTGAGGAGACAGGGTCTCGCTATGTTTCCTAGGCTGGTCTTAAACTCCTGGCCTCAAGCGATCCTTCCACCTTGGCCTCCAAAATGCTGGGAGTACAGGCGTGAGCCATCTTGCCCAGCCCAGTCCTGAAGACGGTTCTGTCTGCAGTGGAAAAGGGTCAGGACTAGTAGAACTTTGCTATCTATTATTTCTCATATTTATCAAAAATGTCCTCCAACTATAGAATTAAGAATTGGTTTTCTCCAGAGGACCACTGGAAATGTTTCAAAAACCCATATTTTACTCTTCTTTTGTGAAATACATTGCAAGATAATGAAATCCTTTCCTGGACACCCAGCTGGCTTGTGTGTGAAGTGATTATGTCTGCCCTTCACCTCATCTTTCCCTCACCAAAGGCGAGAAAAAGGGTGGATGGAGAAGAGAGAAACAATGAAGTCATTTTTAATGAAATGCTTGAAATAGGCCCATTCTGAATGAGGCTGTTCAAATGTAGACACTATTTTCTGTAGTTATATTTCACATTGTCCTGAGTTCCCTGATGGCACTTCTTGCTCAAAGTCCAAGACTTGGCCATCAAATGTGAGCCTGTTGAGCTTGGGCTTCACAAACAGTCACATTTGAGCAGAGTGTTAAAATATTGTAATTATCCAGAAAATAATTCTTGGTGGAAAACATTCTCTCTTTTAAAATGGGAGGGCTCTGGACGGCTGAATAGGACATTCTGCGTCTCAGTGGTGTGAAACTAACTGGCCTGGGGCTACCCCTTACCTTGAGTTGCTGCGGAATGAATGCACCCTGGCTGAGGAGTGCTATCTCTGCAACATCCAGCCAGTCTCAGCCAGTCCCCGGCAGCTGACTAATTAGACTACACCCAAATAAGGCAAACGCTGAGCGTAGCCAATCCGGCTATTTCTGTGCCTCACTTCTCTTTCTCTGAACCTCTTCAGGTTCTGAGGGCTGCCCAACTTGCCAGTCTTCTTTGCTCAGATAAACTCTGTTAAATTGAATTTGTCTAAAGTGTTTATGTTAACAATGGTGAAGGAGGGCTAGATGTTAGCTCCCTGCCTTCCCTGCAGATAACAAGCAGATGGTTTCCCAATTTGGGATGCGTGCCTAATGAGAGACAATAGGGCCTGGGAAGACAGTTTGGCCCCACGAGGAATCTTTTCACCAAAATTGCAGGAGTTCATGCCAGTTATTAGGGTGGCCCTAATCCAGTGTGACTGGTGTCCTTATACCAAGAGGAAATTAGGACACACACAGGGATAACGACATGAAAAACACGACTTGAATGCTATTACTGTGTTTATTCTCATAAAGAAAAAAAGTAAGTTCTATTCCTTGCTGCCACCAGAACTTAAGCATTATACCTTTCAGAGAGAAAGGGATGGGGAAAATCAGGAGCTAGGATACAAGACAGTTAAAGAACTGCCTGTGGCAACCTTTTTCCCAAGCAAGAGGACCCGCTGTGCCTCTGCAGGCCAGAACAAAGCTCTGCAAAGCACACAAGCAATGGAGTCAGGGGTGGACGCAAACACCCTCCTTGGCAGTGTGGCTGGAAAATTCACCACCATCATCCCCTTGACTAGCTGCACGAGAGCTCCAAATCTTGGGAGCAAGTTCCAACACTCGCTTGCCATCTAGCAGACGTCAGAGACCTACTTTGCCTGAAATCACTCACTGGGCAATTAATGGTGCTCCTAAGGATTCATTTATGCACTCATCATTCCTGGCAGTGCTTGTTTGGCAAAAGCTGCTTGTTCCCAGGAGCCAGAGACAGCTCTCAGTAGCCAGGGCTGATTCAAAATTGCATCCTAGGAAGTTCCCGTTCATAAAATGGAGTTCCCCAGAGAACAGACCAAAGGAAACCCGGAACTCCCACGGGGTGGAGAGTTCTCTGGAATCCTCAGGTTGCCTTTATATGTCTTTTTGGCTTTGCTCTATCCAGGTAAAGCCAAGATAATGGCTTTTTCTTGGCTACTCCAAGCAAGCAAGGGGCTGGGAGACAGAGTGTGGCGGAGCCCTGGGGGTCCTCCTCCCGTACAGAGCCTGGGCAGTCTGCTCAGAAGGGGCCAGGGCATCAGGAAACCTGAATTTATTTTATTCTAATCTGTATGATACTACAAGGTGATTGCATCAGTACACATTTGTCAAAACCCATAGAATCTACAATACCAAGGCTGAACTCTCATGTAAACTGTGGACTTTGGGTGATAATAATGTGTCAGTGTAGGTTCATCAATTTTACAAGTTTGCCACTCTGGTGTGGCATGTCCATAGTCAGGGAGGTTGTGCCTCTGTGAGCGCAGCAGGGCAGGGTACCTGGGAACTCTCTGGACTTTCCACTCAATATTCCTGGAAACCTAAATCTACTCTAGAAATAAAGTTTATTGATTCAAAAAGCTCATATACTAATTTCTGCTCTGGGCTTTATATGACTTTTTCTGTCTAATTTCTTTACAGTGTTTTATTCTTTTTTACAAACCTTAATCTGAATATATTAATATATTTTCAGTCTTAGTTTAGTAGTGCATTTCAAGTTTATAAATATTCTTTTTATGTAGCACTTTAGCTGCAAGGCACACATTTTTATTTTCGGTATCTTCTTGTTATAAATATTTGAGGATCTCTATTGTTATTTTCTCTTTAGTATGTGACTTATATTTAGGTGTATATTTTTAATTCTTAATATGTTCCCTTTAGTCACATTGAAGTTGGAGCACATGGTTTCTATGACACATACTCTGAATTCGGTTTTTGGGGGGGAAATAGCATATGATTGGTTTTTATAAATATGCTACATAACCTTAAAAAGAATATAGATTCTCTAGTTACTGAGTGCAACAGTCTATCCTGAGTCTATCTACTCAAGAGGCTGTGGCAGGAGGATCACTTGAGCCAGGAGTTGGAAGCTGCAGTGAGCTGTGATCACACACATTGCTTGGGTGTTTGTATCAAATCAAGCTTATTAATTGTATAGCCCAAATTTTCTATTGCCTGACTAATCATTTATCTGATAGAGTAGTTTGTGATATAATTTTATCAAAATATCCCACTTTTCCATTTCTTCTTGTAATTATGTCAATTTTTACTTCATATATTTCAAAGCTATGTTGATGAGTGCATATAAATTCATGACTGTTATTACATCTTGGTATGTTATTCCTCTTTTCATAATACATCATCTATTTTAATCCCTATTTATGCTGTCTGCCAAATTCTATTTTGCCTGTTAGAAATATTGCTGCATAAGCTTTCTTTTAATTGCGACTTGTCTGGTATATCTGGAAATCTGAATTTAAATTCTGGCTCTGATTTTAACTCGTTATGCATTAGGTGGAAGGCTGAGACAAGCCACTCAACCGCAATTTCCTTATTGGTGAGATTAAAATACTGGGCTGGACAGATCCCAACACCTCCAGCTCTGATATCCGGTTTGCAGCCTGTTTAGCAGTCACCGCAGGGGCTGGTTAGCACCTCCTCCCTGGCCCTTCTCAGCCCTGCAGCACCAACCTCCTACCAGAGATGACTGCATGGGGTGGTGTAGTCATATATTCTTTTCTTTGCAAGGTTAAACTCCTCTGAAATGGAACTCGGGGAAACCGCATTCTACAGCAGGCTCAGGGATCTCCTCTTTGACATTATCTAATCCTCAGTTTCAACATATTTTATTTTCTAACTAATCTTGTCTTGATATGGGGGGAAATCAAATTTACCATTAAGCTTCCCAATTTCTGTTAGCTCAGTTTGAACCCCTCCTTTGGGTTTGACCGGGCTTTTTAAGGCACACACTGAGTCTTCTGCGGACACTCTAGCTATCAGAGAGGCTCCTGTCTTCTGAGCAGTCGGCTCACCCATTTCTCTGTCCCAAATGGCATCCAGGTGCAGGGAGGCACATCCCAGCCTCCCGGCATCTGAGGAGCTCATTCTCTGGATTAGCTGCCCACTGCCCAGCTGTCTCACTCTAGTCTCTGGCTCCACTTGCTCTGCAGCTGCCTTTACTCCCCAATGCTGCACAAACGGGGCTCAGGGGTTGCTCCTGGGAGGTCCCCATCTCAGCCCCTGAGGGCACAAATCCTTCGGGGTCTGTGTGCAACTCCCACTGGGTCCCACCCTCAGCTCCTACTCTGGGGTCCCTGTGCACCTTGTTCTGGTGCCCTCGAAAGCTCCAACCAGCAATCTCAGGCACAGTCCTTGTCCTGTGGCTTCCACAGAGAAAGGGCCCCAGGCTAGGCCATCATCTGAAGCTTCACTCTCAGCCATTGCTGCTCCGCCATGGCTGTCTTGGGAAATTCCAGATAGGAACAGGGACAAGCCCACACTGCATTGCACTCCACCTCACTCCATTTTGGGTCTATACCTTCTCACAGAGGGCGGATAACATCCTCACCTTGGCCCTGTGCTTCCCTACAAACCTCCCTCTCCAGTGCATCCCCCTGCCCACCTGGAGGCATGAGACCCCTCCTCTGGCTCCCTATTGAGGGATTCCCCTGTGCAGAGCCTCAGGTCTCTCTGCCTTGGCTGAGAGGGCATGTATGGTCAGAACTGCTCATCTTCACTCTTTATATATGATGGCAAGTTTGGGAATTCCAAACTCTCTCCCCACAAATCTGGGCTTGCTTTCTCACCCAGTGCTTCAAGAGTTTATCTTAGAAGTCAAAAGCTAGACATCGTCTCTTTCTCTTTGTTTTCATCCATAAAACGTCTAATCTTCCCCAGATAACATAAGGCCCTGGCTGAAGAAGGAGATCACATTGAAGAAGGTAGAAAGCACAGGTGCATCAATATTTTTTCAAACATTTGCTATCCTGCCATCTAGAAGAGGGAGTTTTACTTCTTCTTTTTTTTTTTTTTTTTTGGCAGTCTCACTCTGTCACGAGGCTGGAGTGCAGTGGCATGATCTTGGCTCACCACAACCTCCGCCTCCCTGATTCAAGCAATTCTCCTGCCTCAGCCTCCCAATTAGCTGGGATGACAGGTGTGTGCCACCATGCCCAGCTAATTTTTGTATTCTTAGTAGAGATGGGGTTTCACCATGTTGGCCAGGATGGTCTTGATCTCTGGACCTCATAATCCGCCCACCTCAGCCTTCCACAGTGCTGGGATTACAGGCGTGAGCCACCACATTCGGCTGCTTTTACTTCTTTAAGGGGTTCAAAAGTCTCATTCTGTTGATTGGCAGAGAGGGCCGTTGAAGTGTTCTGGGAAAAAAAACCCTCCCTCATGCCTTATTTCACAGGTTTAGACACATGGAGAAGAGACCATATTATAGGACATCATCTGTGGTCATTAAACAGGTGTGTTCTTTCAGGGATCGTGGAAATATTTTTACCATTTTGGCACTTTATATCATGCTATATTGCCAAATACTTTCTACCCCTACAGTAATTATGATTATCCACACATTAAGGGGAAACCAGAGCTAGTTTTTAATACTGATAAAGGATAATGTTAGCATTAACAGTGCTGGCTTGGAAAAAAGCCCAGCTGTGCTTGGATCTTGAGGGTTCCAACGAGACCTTCTTCTCCCCTTTATTTCAGACAGCTGGGGCTCCCCAACTCTGATGCCCCTGAAGCTGGGCTTGTGGGTTACCCAACTGGCTTGCTTTTCAAGACTGTGCACTAGGAGATCGGTAGAATTTCTCTGTGCCCTGGTCTCAGTCCAGTAAGAGATTATGAGTGTAAAATACCCAGCACTCATTAGAGGTGGGTAAATAGGAAAACACCGACATTTGCCCTTCGAATTTGGCAAAATAGGAAAGTTCATTCTCCTGACCCACGGAAACTGTAAGATAATAAATGTTTGTTGTTTTAAGCTGCTATGTTTGTGGTCGTTTTTTCAGCAACAGAAAGGGAATCCACTGAATTTCGGAATTCTAGCGCTTTTTGAACTCTTTATGCCCCCGCCCCCCATTTTTTAATGGATAGGAAAGGTGGAAACACTCACCACATGTATCTTGTGTACACACTAGGGAAAGTTTAACAGTTGCTATAAGAACTTGCTTGGACCCCTGCCTTTCTAGCCTTCCTCTATGTAGTTATCAAAGTATAATAGACAGGACCTGGACAGACCCAGTAAGACAGACCTTTACTGCTTTCATGGAGAGGCAAGAGGTGGGAGTTACCCAATGCATGGGGAATACTTCCTTGGCTCGAATGACTCAGCATTGTCCTCCCATTTGAGGTCCACGAAGAGAAATTACATATATTTTAATATTTTTCATTCATCACTAGCACCAAATGATAAAAAGAATGAGATGGATGGATGGATGGATGGATGGATGGATGGATGGATGGATGGATGGATGGATGGATGACTGGGTGAATGGATAGGTGGATGACTGGGTAGATGAGTGGGAGTGGATGAGTGGGTGGAGGATGGATGGATGGATGGATGGATGGATGGATGGATGGATGACTGGGTGAATGGATAGGTGGATGACTGGGTAGATGGGTGGGAGTGGATGAGTGGGTGGAGGATGGATGGATGGATGGATAGATGGATGGATGGATGAGTGGATGGGTGGATGAGTGAATTGAGTAGATGGGTGGATGGTTGGATAGATGGGTGGATGGTTGAATAGATGGGTGGGTGGGTGAATGGATAGATGGACAGATAATGAATGATGAATGGATATATGAAAGTCAAGCATGCTGTTAGTCTCTTGTGAGCTTCAGCCTATTCTAGGACCTGGACTTACATTTTGTTTCTGTAATGGAAATGTGTCCCTGTCTTTGCCCTTGCCAGCCTCCTCACCTATACCCCGAAAGGTGCAAGGTTGCCAGCCAGCCTGTCTTGATTACTGCATCTTCCCTATTCCTGGACCCTGGATCCCAGTCTGAGCTGAACAGCCATGTCCTGGAACCTTGGCTGCCACTAACTGTGGTCTTACAAATTTCCTCCATGAATGGCCTTGGGGTTAAACCTAGTTTCTGCCTCCACTCCACGCTCATGGCTCTACAGTCCTCAGGAATCCCTCTCCCCTGACCTGGCCTGTCTAACTGTTGCCCACCCACTCCCCTCCCTGACAGGTGCTGTAAAACGTAGTCTCAGCAGGCATGCACCACGCCATATGGGATATTGTAGAATACCGTGTGGTTACTATTTCGGGGAATACGCTCACATACTATTTTGGGGAATACACTTGCAGAAACATGATGATGGCAGCCACCTCCGTGTGGCTTGCATGGAAGCAGGAAAAAGTGTTTCCAGCTCCTACGCTTGGCTCCTACGTGCTCCATTGCATAGGCAAGGTCGGGGGACTGTGAGCTCACCAGGGAAACTGCTGTAGAATGGGATTAGCCCCTCAGGCTTTATTGAGGTGGGTACACTGAGCTACCTGACTTGCTCTTTTGGCAAGGTTAAGGTCTCGTGGGGGCCATGTTGGACAGCGGTCTGGGCAGCTGTGGAAGTGGACAGTGCTCTGGTCTCAGGAGAGGAAGGTGTCATGTCCTGCTTCAGCCCAGCTCTCCCCTCACTGCCATCTGGCAAGGTGGGAGCGCTAAGCAGACCCTCAGGAGCACCCACCAAGGCCAAGCAGAAGCACACGGGTTCATCAAGGCCACATAAAAATCAAAGAGGCCGGAGGTGGGTTTCCTTCCCAATCCCACATGAAGCACGATGCTGGAAAAGTCACTGTGAGGAGCTTTACAGGTTTTTTGAAAAATTCATGAAGATTACATAATTTTCAGTTAAAGTATCATTTTCAGCCCCAGATTAATGTGCTTCTTAGGACAGGGCCACTTCTTAAAGGCCTAGCACTAAAAAATGCCTCCTTTTTTTGTCCAACGGATTCTGCTTTAGACGCATTTTTTCAACTGTCCCTAATAACCGTTCTGTGCGTGGGTGATTAATATTACTCCAATTTCCAGTGGAAACAAATGAGCGAGGCCACACAGCTAGTTAACAGCAGAACCAGGGTTCAAGGTGTGCTCAGCTAGCTCCACAGGGCAAGATTCTGGCAGTGCGACACCCTGCAGGTCAAACGAAGGAGGCAAGAGGCTCGTCGGGACCTGGTGACTTTACATGGAAGTCGCTGTAGGAAGAGTTTTCTTGCTTGTTTCAGTTCAATTCTCAGCCCCATATCCTGGCCAGGGAGGTGCCAGAGGCCCCCAGGTTTGGGTGTTCTCAGAGCTAGCACCCAAGGCCAACTCCAGCACTTGGCTCTGTGAATGTGTGGATGCCATTTAGCCTCTCTAACCTCTGTTTCTCACGTGTAACATGGGAAAGCTAACAGTACCCACATCTCATACCATGGTTGTGAAGAAGATACTTTTGTAAAGTACCTAAGCCAGTGCCTGACACAAAATAAGCACTAAATAATTGTTAGCTGTGGTTATGAATCATGCAACAGATGTTGGTTTCATTGAAGAAAAGGTGTCCTTGATGGTTAGTACCTACAGGAAAGAGCCCTGGACACCTGATGTGAACAGGAACTTGTTACGATTGATGTTCCACGGCAGAGCATGGGGTCGGAGATGGATGACATGGGTGCCGTGGATGAAGGTGAGGATGCAGGAAATGCTATGCTGCCTCCACTTGGGGCTTGAGATACTACTCAACAGCCCTCTCAGAGAGGTCAGTGAGCACATCAGTCTTCTTTTTTTTCTTCTTCTTCTTTTTTTTAAAGACAGGATCTCATCGTTGCCCAGGCTGGAGTGTAATGGTGAGGTCATAACTCACCGCAGCCTTGAACTTCTGGTCTCAAGCGATCTTCCCACCTCAGCCTCTCAAATAGCTAGGGTTACAGGCATGTGCTACCACTCCTTATTTATTTTTTTGTTTGTTTGTTTTTGAGATGGAGTCTTGCTCTGTCGCCCAGGCTGGAGTGCAGTGGCACCATCTCAGCTCACTGCAACCTCTACTTCCCGGGTTCAAGCAATTCTCCTACCTCAGCCTCCGTAGTAGCTGAAATTACAGGCGCTTGCCACCACAACTGGAATTTTTCTATTTTTAGTAGAGACAGGGTTTCGCCATGTTGGCCAGGCTGGCCTCAAACTCCTGACCTCAAATGATCTGCCTGCCTCAGCCTCCCAAAGTGCTGGGATTACAGGTGTGAGCCACCATGCTCAGCCTAATTTTTAAGAAATTTTGTACAGATGGGGTCTCGTTATGTTGCCCAGGCTGATCTTGAACTCCTGGCCTCAAATAATCCTCCCACCTCACCTCTCAAAGTGCTGGGATTATAAGCATGAGCCACCATGTCTGACCCAAACAAGTCTTCCTGATGACAAACCTTGAATTTATCAGCCCAAAACAGCCTTCTGCTAGATGGGGGCACTCCTGACTACAATATCCGTCACGATGAAATGTGCATTTCCATTTCCCCCAGCCAGCGCAGAAGCACGCACAGCTTGTTTTCTGTGTATGAATGTTAATGGTGTCTGTGCTGGATGAAACACGGGTTGCAGAGTGTGTGAAGCAAGCCCCTGCAGAACCTGGAGCCACTACTCAGCACGGGGTGGTACTTTACAAAGAGCGCTTTGATGTGGTCGGCCGCAGTCAGAGCTGCCCAGCAGCCTCTCCTGCAGCGTCTCCAGTGGCATCGCACACACCCAAGCCCAACGTGTCATTCTCATCTTTGGAACGAATCGTAGCTTATAGAACGCTCTGGAAATGTTGCCAGAGAATGAAGAAAGGTGTTAATTTGACGATTTAAACTCAATAAAAGGGCCTCCTTGTTAGTAAAGGACAATTTCAGACGGGAAAAAAACTAAAACAACATTGAAACTGCTATTGAAGTCATCCAACTTTACAGTGTCTTAGAGGGAGTCGTGTTTCTTAAACAGAATCAATACTAAAAATAGCAATGAAAACAAATTGGTGCCTTCTTCGAACTACAAACAGTAACTTGAGGATAGCAGTTCTTTGGGTCTGAAAGTCCCAACCAACACTAGGGCAAGGCTGTAAGTCAGTGCCTTGTTCACTCAGTATCCCATAAAATGCTCCTTCATCCACACTTTTGGTTTTTCAAATCACATGAACCCGGGAGGTGGAGCTTGCAGTGAGCTGAGATCGCACCACTGCACTCCAGCCTGGGTGACAGAGCCAGACTCTGTCTCAAAAAAATATATATATATCTGTGTGTATATATACACATATATGTCCATTTTTGTACTCTCCTTCCTCATAGCAAATAGCGTATGTACAGGGATAGAGAAATGAAGATAAAATGACACTTATTTAACTGTCAAGTGCTTTTTTCTTTTTTCTTTTTGACTCGGCCTTCCTTTTTTCTTATTTTCCTTCATTTGTTATATTGTTTTTCCCTCCCACAGGTTTTTCATTAACCAGCCCAGGAGTTCTTAACTTTTGTTTTTAACTCTCTTTAGGCCACAGACTAATATTTTGAAATCGCATGAAAGGAATGGAGTCTCTCCCCAGAAGTGAACAAACGCAAGACGCGGACCTGCTGGAACCTCTGCGCACTCAGATACATAGACAGATGGTAGGTAGGTAGATATACAGATAGGTAGAGGACAGGTAAGTAAGTGGAGAGACAGATAGTGGGTCGGTAGATAGAAGACAGATAGGTAGAGGATAGGAAGATAGGTAGGTAGATAGATATGCATATGATAGGTAGGTAGACAGATACATACGTAGATAGGTGATAGGTAGAGCGATAGACAGATGATAGGTACGTAGGTAGATTTATTTCAAGGAATGGCTCATGCAGTTATGGAAGCTGACAACCCCAAAATCTGTGGAGTAGGCCAGCAAGCAAGAGACTCAGGGAAGAGCCGATGGTGCAGTTCACGTCCAAAGGCTCTGTAAGAGGTCACACACCCGGAACACTGTGTGACCACTCATTCGGGCACTGTGGTTCAGACAGGTCCACACATAATGTGAACCATCATAAGGGTACAGGGCCTGGGATCAGAGGACCAGGAATCAGTCCAGCCAGGGCCAGCATCCTTGATAGTTCTTTTCCGCCCCTGGACTCCTCACCCCTCGCTCACTGTCTCCCGGCCGTATTAACTGGTTTCCCGTTGCGTTCTCTCCCCCACGTGAGTGGGAGTCTTGCCAAGAGAAAGTCCCTGATGCAGGGGTTTCCCTACACAGGATGAAGCCATCTTCAGGAAAGCAGGTCAGGCACTAGCATGAGTTTTGTTTGTTATTTGTGTATTGTTTTTGGCAAACAACAGAGCAGGCCTATCCTGGGTGTAGAACTGGCCTGGCCCCCACATCCCCCACCCTCACTCATGGCAGTAGCCCAGGTGCCCACACCAGAGGAAGCACAGAGCCATGACGAGGCTCCCTGCAGCCTGCTTTGGAGGAGGCGGCTTCCCCAGGGCTTGGTTTCTAAGCAGCACATCGCCCATTCCACCAAGAACTGGGAGTGCTGGGGGGATACTGGACCTCAATTGATGTATGTGTGAGTGGCAAGGGGGTGTTGTCATGGCCTCGCGGAGATGACAGATTCCTGGAGGAGACAGCCATTCCTGTGGCTGCCAAGTCAGGAGGCGCTCCTCACAATTGCTTGGCGCTGTGGAGGGAGCAGGGGGCAGTGCCAGCTCGTTCCACCCGTGTGGTTGTGGGGACTTGTCCCTGATGGTTGTTTGAGTGGGGAGGGGTCTCCCTGCCTCCACCCATCAGTGCCTCTGACCACAGGTCCTTCCTGTGGCCAGACACCCATTGCAGCCCTGGCAAAGGACAGCCGAGTCAGGGCATTGGTTCATATCGAACCGATGCCGTCACGGACTCTGTTCACTCTCAGTATTTCCAGGGGTCCCCAAGGGCCCACCCCAGCCTCTTGGTGAAGAGGGACCACCCCCGGACTCCTGGACATCTCCTGGCTCCTGCCTGCCCACATCAACATGAGACTCCACAGGGATAAGATGCAACAGAGGTCTCATTGCATTTTCTATAATCCTCTGCAGATCTTTGGGGGCAGTTGTTAAATGGAAATGGAAATCAAAACAAAATAAAATAAAAAGTGCCCCACACTTCCTAACAGACAACTTTGCCAGGGTACACCTACTTGGGAAATAAGATTCTTTTTTTCTTTTTCTTTTTTCTTTAATCCTTCTTTTTCACTTGGACACTGTGTCCCTCAAGCCTATGGGAGATCTCCCAACTTCCCAAGAGAAAATGTTGAGCCAGAATTATACAGAGATTCAGAAGCATGAGGGGAACAAACACAATGCACTCAGATATCTCAATGAAGGCTGCACAGGTTAGGAACTCCGCCCTCTCCACACCAGAGCGCTCTGAGGTGTCAGCCCACAGCATCACCGCATAGCCACAGAAGGGAACGCCAGGCAGAGCCCCCTCCCCAGCCATGCTGGATTCACAGTCCCCACCAGCCCATGCCTGCAGCAGGGACAGACACCGTCCAATATAGAGGTACCCAGTACCACAAGGCCCTGTCTTTTGTCTTACCCTAGCCCGACCCTGCAAAAATGGTGAAGGAGCAGCATAGATGTGTCTTGACTCTCAGTGATGATGGGACATTCTATAGCCCCATCAATTCCTAAGCCTCAGGGGACCATGGACACAGCCTAACCCTGCCTGCATCTTCCCACAGCTCCACGCCTGCTCCCGGTGTGCTTCCATAACAGCAGTTTTTTGTTTGTTTTGTTTTGTTTTGTTTACAGGGTCTTGCTCTATTGCCCAGGCTGGAGCACAATGACACAATCATAGCTCACTGCAGCCTCGACCTCCTGGGCTCAAGAGATCCTCCCACCTCAGCCTCCCAAGTAGCTGGGACTACAGGTGCGCACCACCACGCCCAGCTAATATATATAGAGATGGGCCTTTGCCACATTGCCCGGTCTGGTCTCAAACTCCTGGACTGAAGTGATCCACCTGCCTCAGCCTTAGAATAGCAGCTTTGGCATTCGGAGAGCCAGGTTCTCAAGATGTATATGCCCTGGCCCAGCAGCTTCCACATCCCAGGGAGCACAGGTTAGAGAAGCACGCTGTGGGGTCCTCCCCAGGCTCGTTAAGTCAGGACCTCCAGGTGGACCAGCCTCTGTGCTCCCACAGCCCCTCACCCACTACCCCCACCCACAAAGCGTTCTGCTGCTGCTCAAGCCAGAGCCTTCCTTGGGGGTGAGCTTCAGGGATTCCTAACAGGGAGCTTTGGCTCTGGGAACCTCCCCTCAGGAAGACCTTAGAAAGGGCTGCCCACACCAGCCAGCTATTGGTTTAATTTTTTTCTTAAAGAGAGAGACCGTGCAAGGCCTAGGTCTCCCCAACAGGCCTGCTTGAACTTGAGGGCTCAGCCTCACTCCCTAGATGGCAAGTGGAGCCCTGGCCCAGGCAGCCCCTGTGAGCACCGCCTGGGTCTATACCTGAGCCAGCTCCACTCCGTCTCACTCAGCCTGCTCTTGAGGGTGGTTGGCTTTAGGACGCAAGGAGCTTGCAGAGCACACCCGCTGGCTTGGAGGTTCCCAGAGGGAACGCGCTGGCAGAAGAGGCACAGAAACCCGATCCCCACACCACGAGGATTCCTCCCTCCTTCCCTTCTCATCCTCCCCTTCTCCCTTTCTTCCTTCCTCCCCTTTCTTCCTTCCTTCCCTCTCTCCTTCCTTCCTTCCTTTTTCCTTCCTTCCTTCCCTCTTTTCTTCCTTCTCTCCTTCCTTCTTTCCTTCCTTCTCTCCTTCCTTCCTTCTTTTCTTCCTTCTCCTTCCTTCTTCTCTCCTTCCTTCTTTCCTTCCTTCCTTCTTTCCCTCTCTCCTTCTTTCCTCCCTTCCTTCCTTTCCTCCTTCCTTCCTTCCCTCTCTCCTTCTTTCCTCCCTTCCTCCCTTCCTTCCTTTCCTCCTTCCTTCTTTCCTTTTTTGACAGAAAATAAATCAAGCAAAAACTGCACAGCTCCTGCACACTGCTGAGAGCACATTAACCTGCTGCGGTTGCTTCTGCTGCTTATGTCGAGCTTCATAAGCAGGGCTGAAAATCCCGCACCACATGCCCGGCCTGGAGCCCTTCTGACGTTTGTGTGGATTTATCAGATCCATGTTTTTATACCTTTCCCTCACTATTATGTATCCAAAGCCAAGGTATAGCATTCTGTTGTGTGTTTTCAATTTTTACACAGGTGTGCATTCCCTTGCAATGGTTTACTTTTCTTTCTTTTCTTTCTTTCTTTCTTTTTTCTTTCCTTTTTTTTTTTTTTTTTTTGAGACAGTGTCTTGCTCTTTCGCCCAGGCTGGAGTGCAATGGCACGATCTTGGCTCACTGCAACCTCTGCCCTACAGGTTCAAGCAATTCTTGTGCCTCGGCCTCCCGAGTAACTGGGAGGACTGTCACTCTGTCGAGTTATTTTGCAATGTTTAGGGAGAGACTCAGCAAATTCAGTACGGAGTACTGAATTTTCCGTGCCAACTGGGGCATGTGCCACCACACCCAGCTAATCTTTGTATTTTTAGTAGGGATGGGGCTTCACCACATTGCCCAGGCTGGTCTCAAACTCCTGGCATCAAGTGATACACTTGCCTCAGCCTCCCAAAGTGCTGGGATTACAGGCGTGAGCCACCACAGCCAGGATATATTTTTATTTAACAACTTTTTTCAAGATTAGTGTATGTTGTTACATTCATTTTCACTGATTAACATTATTTTATTGTATGAATATACAACAATTTGTCTGTCCAAGTCCCTACAGATGGACAACTAATCGGCTTTCAGATTTTTGCTGTTACAAATACAATCATGCACCACATAACCTTTTGGTCACCAATGGATTGCACGTACGACAGTGGTCCTATAAGATTATAATACCATGTTTTTACTGCACCTTTTCTATGTTTAGATACACAAATACTTATTGTGCTACAGCTGCCTACAGTGTTCAGTACAGGAACATGCTGTATAGGTCTGTATCCCAGGAGCAATAGGCTCTACCACATAGCCTAGGTATGCGGTAGGTTCCACTAGTTAGGCTTGTGTAAATGTGCTCTGTGACGGTTGCACAATGATGAAATTACCTTACAAGGCCAAGCACGGTGGCTCACGCCTATAATCCCAAGGCAGGCAGATCACGAGGTCAAGATATCGAGACCATCCTGGCCAACATGGTGAAACCCCATCTCTACTAAAAATACAAAACTTAGCCAGGCGTGGTGGTACATACCTATAGTCCCAGCTACTCAGGAGGCTGAGGCAGAAGAACCGCTTGAAACAGGGAGGCGGAGGTTGTAGTAAGTTGAGATTGTGCCACTGCACTCCAGCCTGGTGACAGAGTGAGACTCAGTCTCAAAAAAAAAAAAAAAAAAAAAAAAAATTACCTAACAACACATTTCTCTTAATGTATCCCTGTCCTTAAGTAATGACTGTTATTTTCCATCATATATTGTCATTAGGTCTCTAACAATTACCTAACACAATTAACATTGTCGTGTTTAAGAGAAATCATTTACCAATTTCTCTAAAATACTTCTAGTACTGAGTTTGCTGAGTCTCTCCCTAAACATTGAAAATGACTCTACAGAACGACAGTCCTCACTATCCCATATCTTACCAGCTCTGAGAATTATCAGACCTAATGATGTTTTCAATCTGATGGGTGTGAACTATTTCATTTATTATTTGCATTTCCTGATTTTTGTGAAGCTAAGCCTCTCACACACATTTATTAACCAGATTTTTTGGTGAATTATCCCTTCTTTTGCCCATATTGTACTTTTTCTTTTTGATTTGCATAAATGTTCTTATATTATGAAAACACCAATCTTCTGTTAGTCTGTGTCTGTCTCTATTTTCTCTTCCATTTCCTGTATTGGCAATGCTATCGTCTGCAAATGACAAAATTTTGTCTTGTTCTTTTCTGCAATTGTTACTTCTATCTTTTCCATCTCATCTCATTGTCCTGGTTGGGACCTTCAGGAACACGCTCACTGGACACTGTGGTAGTCCCAGCCTCACTGCGTATCTGATTTTAAAGGGACTGTTTCTCATCTTTGCCTGTTAAATGTTAATATTTGCTGTAGGTTTCTAGTAGACAGTATTCACCTGGCATGGGAGTCCCATTCTAATATTATATTAGTTTGCTGATGTATTTCTGGGGTTTGTTTCTTTCTTTTTGTGTGTGTGTGTGTGTTGTTTTGTCGTTGTTGTTGTTGTTTTTAGACAGTCTTATTCTGTCACCCAGGCTGGAGTGCAGTGGCGTGATCTCAGCTTACTGCAACTTCCGCCTCCTGGGTTCAAGTGATTCTTGTGACTCAACCTCCCAAGGAGCTGGGATTACAGGTGTGCAATGCCATGCATGGCTAATTTTTGTATTTTAGTAGAGACAGAGTTTTGCTATGTTGGCCAGGCTGGTCTCTAACTCCCGACCTCAGGTGATCCACCCTCCTCAGACTCCCAAAATTCTGGGATTACAGGTGTGAGCCACCACACCCAGCTTTCTAATGTATTTCATAGTGAGTAAATGCAGAATGTCATCAAATGCTTTTTTCCCTGCACCTTTCGAGGATAGCATGCTTTTTCTTCTTTAACCTGTAACTCAGTGAATTATATTAATATATTTCCTAAGTTTAATAATCTCGCAATCCTCAGGTGAGGTGTGCTGATGTATGATATGCACAGAAGCATTTCATTTGTAAATTTTTAAAGGATGTGTGTGTGTTTATGTTCACAAGTGAGATTTTCTTCTCTCCCCTTGTTTTGTCTGGTTCTCTCATGCTGTTCTGTGGAACAGTCTTGAGAAGTTATCTTTTCCTGGGAAATTTGGTAAATTTCACTTATAAAATCATCTAAGCTTGGTACTTTTCTGTTTATTGATTTTTGACTACTGATTTAATTTCTCTCATGGTCATTTTTAAACCTATAACTTTTATGGCTATGGTTATATGGTTAAATGTCTACTCAGGTTTTAAATCTGTACTTGAGTCAGTTTTGACAGGGCACCCTTTTCTAGAAAAACAACCATTTTCTCTGGGTTTTCAGATTTATTGGAGTAAAGTTGTTCATTGTGTTGGTTATGAGTTTTAATCTTTGGGACAGCTGCATTGAAGTCTCTTTTTTCTTCCTTCTTTATTTTCTTTCCTTCTTTAACATTTTCTCTTTTTTCTCTAATCAAACCTTCCAGAGATTGTAGACTTTACTTTTTTCCCAAAATTAGCTTCTGCTTTTGTTAATTCTCACAGATAGTTTTAGTTGTCTAATTTGTCAATATCTCCTCATTTATTTCTTATTTCCTTACTTGATTTTGGTTTAACTCTTTTTTCCAAAAATAACTTACTGAGTTGAACACTTACTCGTTTTTAATCTTTTTTCTTTTCTTATATATTTATTTAATGCTATAATTTTCTATAGGCTGTGTTTTTACATGTTTGTATATATAGTGTTCTTGTCATTCAATTCTATATATTTTATGATTTTTATAAAGGCATTTTTTTTCTAACTTTTTCAAGTTCAGGGGTACATATGCAGGATGCACAGGTTTGTTACACAGATAAACGTGTGCCATGGTGGTTTGCTGCACAGATCATCCCGTCCCCCTAGTATCAAGCCCAGCATCCACCAGCTATTCTTCCTGATGCTCTCCATCTCCCAACCCCCTGCCCTCCGACAGGCCCCAGGGTGTTTTGTTCCCCACCATGTGTCCATGTGTTCTCAGCAGTTAGCTTCCCCACTTGTAAGTGAGAACACATGGTATTTGGTTTTCTGTTCCTGTGTTAATTTGCTAGGGATAATGGCTTCCAACTTTAACCACGTCCCTGCAAAGGACATGATCTCATTCTAAAGGCTATTTTTTGAACCCAAAGTATCTAGGATTGTTTTTGAAGGCAAAACATTATTACTAATTATAACTATTTTACATTTTGAACAGAGAATATCATCTACAGCACAAGCCAGCAAATATTTTCCTGTAAAGGGTCATTATTGTAAATATTTTAGGCTTCGCAGGTTTCATTGAATCTCTGCTACAACTACAGCAAAGCTGAAAAGTGATAGCAATGTTTGACTGACATACTCAGGGGTGTGACCTGACCATTAAGCCAGGTGAAAAAGCAGCTACTAGAAGATTCTTGAGGCAGAGCTAGAAATTACACCAAGAGTAGATATGTTTTCTTTTTGATTTGTACCTAGCAGAATGGTGTGGCAACAGTTTCTCAAGCATTCCATTCATTTCATGTCCCAGGCAGAAATAACCTAGAATGAGAAAAAAGGCAACAAAAATCAGGTGTCCATGCCTACATAAAACAGAAAAAGAAGATTGTTCAAATATCTGTAATCAGGCCTAGGCAAATAAAGGCACTTACAAAAATACAAACACTGTTAAGGTGTGTTGTTTTGTTTTGTTTTTTAAGGAAAACTGGGAAGGGAGAATAAATAGGAGGGACATCAGGGGCAAGATTAGTTCCAAAAATGCACCTGCAGAGTTCTGCAGCTTGTTGGAAGGCAGGCAGCAGCTTGAGTCAGCTTTCAGCAGCCAACCCCCAGAGCCAAGTGCAATCATCAAGCAGTGTCCACAGGGAACAACAAGCAAGGGGCTCCAGCAGAAGAAAAGGAAGGTGCTGGTTGGTGTTGCAGGTCATCTTAGGAGGACAAAGTTCATATCCACGAAACTCATGGGCCGCTCCTGCACCCCCAGAGTCCAGTTGCAAGGCCATGGGCACCGAGACGTGCTCTTCATCTTTTCCAGCTCTAACCTAGACAGTCTTCTCTTTTTATGGAATACTCTTCTGAGAAATACCCCCAAATAAATTGCTGAATGATGCTTTGATGAGATCCTTGAGGACCGTCAAAAGAAACAACCCTCCGAAGACAACCAGATCTAGAGGTGTGCACCTGAGTCTCGCAGTTCCTCATCTTTTTCTAAAGGAAGTGCAGACCTGGGACCAAGCGTGAGGTCTGAGTTCCAGCTCCTTTACCACTTGCTGTGGAACTCTGGGTAAGTCAGTGACCCTGCCTGGGCTTGCTTTCCTCATCTGTGAAATGGGATGCTACTTGAACTTCCCTCATACGGTTCTTGTAAGGATTAGTGAGCTCCTTTATGAAACTCTATCGGACAGTGCTCAGAGCACAGTAACTACTGCACTCTATCTTCTCAAACAGACATTTTTTACAGCAGTTTTAGGTTCACAGAAAAATTGGTCAGAAGGCACAGAGGTTTCCTGTATGCCTCCTGTTCCTGCACAAGCATAGCTTCCCCAACTACCGATATCCACCCCCCTCACAGTTGTGCATCTGTTCCAATCGATAAACCTACATTGATACGTTATTACCACCCAAAGTCTATATCCAATTTTTATTAGAATGATTTTTTTTGGATTTTTATGATTTTTCTTCATGGGGCAATACAAACATATCTTGGCACAAACTTATTCTCAAGCTTGTACACTCTGTTTTCTTGGGATAAAGGTGGTTCAAGGTGTAGAATTTTGGTTTTTAGTAAGACCCACTGAGAAATGTTATGATCTGAATGTGTGTGTTTCCTCAAAATGTATGTTGAAATCCTAGGCTCCACGGTGATGGTATAAGAAGTGGGGCCTTTGGGAGGTGTTGAGGCCATGAGAGTAGAGCCCTAATGAAAGGGAGTGAGAAGCAACAGAGAGACCCTGGCCCTTCCCCTATATGAGGTCACAGCAAGAACTGTGCAGTCCGCAACCCTCCCCAGGCGACCCTCACCAGAACCCAACCAAGCTGGCACCCTGATCTTGGACTCCCAGCCACCAGAACAGGGAGAAATAAATTTCTATTGTTTACCAGCCACCTGACCTATGACATATTTTTTATAGCAGCCTTAATGGACTAAGACAGTAAGTTAGCAGAGAAAATAGTAGGCATTGGAGATAGAAGACCTGGGTTTGGCTCCAAATTCTGCTGCTAGTAGCTCTGAGACCCCAGTTCTCTGAAGCTCAAGGGTAAATAAATGCAGACATCCACCCAAGGACGGTGGCCAGGCTACAGTGGAGTTCACAACGACTATTAATATCCTGATGGTGCAATGGCTGGATGGGGCATAGTAACCTCACCTTTATCCTTTTCCATGTCTTCCCTCAGCATTTCTTTCCCTTCTTAAAAGAAAAGGTATGTCATTTATAATGTTGGTTTGGTGCAGGGAACGTTATCAGGGTAGGTGGCAATTTACCTGAGGAGTCTCGACGCGTGAGTAAATACTCTTTGCTTTGCCGCAGTATTGCGGAAGTCCATAATACAACGGGATATTCTTTTCTTGTAGTCAAAAGCAGTTGTACATTATTTTTGCTTGTCTCTGATGGCGTCAAGTCTAAATCACAGCCATCAGCTGACTCCTGATGTGTGGGTAAAAAAGGTCCTGATAAGCCCCATCTTTTCCAGCCCAAGAATGGTAAACATGTTGCTCCCTCTAGAATCGATACACTCTCTGAAGGTGGCTTCCTAAGACTGTGTGTATGCTAACAGGCTATTTCTTTGTGCAAATGACTGCACTTTAACATTTTTATTATTAAAAATGAGAACGAGTTGGTAGGAAAACAAGTCCTTTGTGTGTGTCCCAAATAAATTAATCTGATTGTAAAGTTGAGATATATAGGGTAATGTCATTAACCTTTGGTAGCTTCTTACGAAAATAATTTCTCTAGAGTGTCTATATTGTGAAATGTATTTTTATTTCCCAAGTAGAACATGCCACTGGGATTTTGAGAAAAAAAAAATGTAAGTTCAGCAACATGAATATTGACATTTGTTTTTGAAGACAATAAAGCTCGGCTTTCAAAAATGATGTCGGCTTTTTGGAACCCACAATCTATAGACGATTCCATCTAATCTTTATTGAATGCCTGCTGTGTACAGACACTAGTATGTGAAACCTTTTTATGGGGTAGGCTTTACTTTATTTATTCTCTTTTTATAGATGAAGAAACTGAACACAGAGGGAGGGATTATTCACCAAGTTTGCACGGTTACTACGGAGCAAGGCAAGATTCAAACCGAGCCTTGGTCATCTGCAAAGCCCACGCACTTCCCAGGTGGCTGCCCTGCCCTTCTCGGGACCCAAGGGAGGCTCCAGACCTGTGCTAAGCAGTAGAATATCTGCCAGCCACATGAGGCTATTGAGACTAACTACAGGGTATTTAAAATTAAATTGAATCAAACGTTTAATCCTTTGATTGCACCAGCCCCAATTCAAGTGCTCAAAGCCTTATGGCGGCCAGTGCTTTCCCCTGCACAGCATGTTCAGTAGACCCTTTTACAGCAGATGGCTGTCTTAGACATGACCGTTTGGTTGCTCTCCACCTCTCAGCCCCTTGGCTTCTGCTGGAAAATCGTCAGATGTCTCTGTGCAAAAACGACACCCAAAGCTGAGTTTCCAGGTCCTGGCTTACCTTCTGTCTGGGCTCTGTGACCCCCAAGTCCTTGCTCTTTTGCTAGCTTTCTGGTTCCTTCCTACAGTTTTGTCCATGTTTTCTAGCTCTCGGTGGGAGCACTGGCCTGAAACAACTCAGGTCACTTTCTCCAGCATTTCGTTTTCCCTGTGCATCTGTCCACATGCCTTTCCTTTGCTCTAACCCACAGAGTCTTCTGTTGCCTGGTGGACAGTACACCTAACCATGCCTACAATTTAAAATGTGTTGTTTATAAACCTCTTCTAGTGATTGTCTCAATGGATGCTCGCCCCATGTCATGCATCCAGAAAACCCCATTATGCCCAAATGCTACCAGCCTCATGGGCATCTACACACACATGACCCCACATGGACGGCCAAGGCCAGGTCCTCTCTTGGCACTCGCATATAATCTCCCCTCAGCCAACTCTTTCAGGGCTTCCCCAAAACGTGCCTTGCTTACCCATCCAGGGCATCAACCTCCATCCCCACTCAGCTTCACCTGCTCCCCGCCGCAGCTTCACTCGACCTATCAATCAATACACCCACAGTCCTGAAGACACTAAAGGACGCTCATCCATCACTGCCTATGGGACTCGCCGTGATGATACTATTATTATGCCTCTTGAGGCTAGCTGAGTTTCCAAATTCCAAGAAGCCAGCGCAAATGTGTATTCCAATGTGAGTACATTTATTTTTATTTATTTTATTTTATTTTTATTTAACAAATAAGCATGCAATACAATGCGGGAAGGAGAGTTTCCCAGCTCTTTGCCGCAGCTTATGACCTGGTTCCCAAGTGCCGCTGCTTGTTCCCAGAGTATCCCAGGAAAACAGCCTCTCTCTTTTATTCTTCCTCCCTTACTTCTTCCTTTCCTTCCTTCGTTCCTTCCTGTCTTTTCTTTCTCTCTCTCTCCCTCTCTCCTTCCTTCCTTCTTCTCTCTCTCTTCTATCCTTTCTTTTTCTTTCTTTCTTTTTTTCTTGCTTGTTTGCTTGCTTGCTTGCTTTCAAGAGTCTCACTCTGGGCCGGGCGCGGTGGCTCAAGCCTGTAATCCCAGCACTTTGGGAGGCCGAGACGGGCGGATCAGGAGGTCAGGAGATCGAGACCATCCTGGCTAACACGGTGAAACCCCGTCTCTACTAAAAAAAATACAAAAAAAAAACCTAGCCGGGCGAGGTGGCGGGCGCCTGTAGTCCCAGCTACTCGGGAGGCTGAGGCAGGAGAATGGCGGGAACCCGGGAGGCGGAGCTTGCAGTGAGCTGAGATCCGGCCACAGCACTCCAGCCTGGGCGACAGAGCGAGACTCTGTCTCAAAAAAAAAAAAAAAAAAAGAGTCTCACTCTGTTGCCCAGGCTGAAGTGCAATGGCATGATCACAGCTCACTACAGCCTCAACCTCATGGGCTCAAACAATTCTCCCACCACAACCTCCCAAGTAGCTGGGATCACAGGTATGCACCACCATGCCCAGCTAACTTTTGTATTTTTTGTAGAGACGGAGTTTTACCATATTGCCCAAGCTGGTTGCAAACTCCTGGGCTCAAGCAATCTGTCAGCCTCAGCTTCCCAAAGTGCTGGGATTACAGGCCTGAGCCACCACACCTGGCCACAACTTTATTTTTTAAAGCATGTTTAGGGTCACAGCAAAATTCAGAGGCAGGCATAAGGTTTCCCATATACTTCCTACCTCCACACATGCATAACCTCCCTCATTATCAACATCCCCCACCAGAGTGATACCCTCGTTACAACTGATGAACTTATACCGACACACCATCGTCACCCGAAATTCATAGTTTACACCGGGGTTCACTCTTAGTGTTGTAAATCCTGAGTTTAAACAAATGTATAATGACACATATCCATCATTATAGTATCACACAGGGTATCCTCACTGCCTTAAAACTCCTCTGTGCTATTTATCTCCCTATCCCCAACCCCTTGCAACCAACCACAGATCTTGCAACCACTATAAGAATATTTTATAGTTAGAATCATACAATGTGCAGACTTTTTCAGATTGGTTCCTTTTATTTAGTCATGTGCATTTAAAGTTCCTCCATATTTTTTCACAGATTGCGAGCTCATTTCTTTGGATGTCTCATGGTTTACCTATCCGTTTACCTACTGAAGGACATCTTTGTTGCTTCTAAGTTTTGGCAGGTATGTACTAAACTGCTGTAAAGCTGCTATCTGTGTGCAGGTTTTTGTGTGTATGTGGATGAACATGTTTTCAACTCCTTTGGGTAAATAGTAAGGAGATGATTGCTGGATCCTATGGTAGAGTGTTCTCAGTTTTGTAAGAAACCACCAAGTTGTCCTTCAAAGTGGCTGTACCATTCTGCATTCCCACCAGCCACGTTCCTGTTGTCCCATATCCTCACCAGCATTTGGTGTTGTCAGTGTTACAGATTTGGTCATTCTAAAAGATGTGTAGTAGTGTCTCGTTGCTGTTTTAATTTGCACTCTCTGGTGACATGTGATACACAGCGTTTTTTTCATATATTTTTTTCCCATCCATATATCTTCTTTGGTGTGTTTGTTAAGGTCTTTGGACCACTTTTTAATCAGCTTGTTTTCTTACTGCTGAGTTTTAAGAGTTCTTTGTGTGTATATATATATATATATTTGTTTCTTTCTTTTTCAAATTTTATATTAGATTCAGGGGGTACCTGTGAGGGTTTGTAACCTGGGTAGATTAGGTGATGCTGAGGTTTGGGGTATGAATGACCCATCACTCAGGGTCTAAGCATAGTACTCAACAGCTTTTCAAGAAGGTGTTTTCTCTATGCTCAGTAGGTAAGCCTGAAGAAATTGTGTTCAGCCTGGCCAATCACCCTTTCTCATTCAGAATGACTTTCTGTGCTTTACCCAGATGTATATACGAGGTCTGTCTTTTAGCCAGTTTCAAAGATGTTTATTTTACCTTTAATTCTGACAGCAATTGGTATATTGCAGTTCTATTCTGCCACTAACCACCTGGAGTTAGCACGAACCTCACGGGTGAGGAGCACAGTCAGTCCCGAGTGTATGTGTATGAATATTCACATAGACAGCCCCCTCCAGACAGCAGCCACAAGTTCAGTGTGTCCCAGGCCACTCACACTTTTGACCAACTGGCTAGTGATTCAAGGACTTCCACAATCCTGTCATGTTTGATCATTGGCTATAACAATGCATAGAACTCAAGAAAGTGCTACACTTTTGATTATAGCTTTACAATAAAGAGAACAGCTCAGGGCCACCCAGATGAAGAGACACAGAGGGAAGGCCTGGGAGGATCCCCAACACAGAGCTTCCTTGCGCTTCCGGTGAAAATACGGCGCACCTCCCTCCAGGCAAACCCATGTGTTCATCAACCAAATCACTGCTGATGCTCAGTGTGTGGAGTTTTGACGGGTTCATTACGTAGGTATGATTGACCACTGGGTTGAACTCAGTCTCCAGCCTCCCCTCCCTTCTCTGGAGCTTGGGCTGGGTCAAAGTCCCAATCCTAGTATCTCATGGATCGTCTTTCTTGTGTCCAGCCCCCACTCCTGAAGCTGTCTAAGGGCTCACCGGGAGTCACCTCATTAGCATAAACTCAAGAGTGAGCCAAGAGGCTCATGAATAACAAAGACAGTTCTACCACTCAGAAAAATCCAAGGGCTTTAGAAGCCCTGTGCCAGGAACTCAGAACAAACACCAGACAAATCCCTTATTATAGAAAACCTTTATAGCTTGTTCACAGGTATATGATGAGACTCGTATTCACGAACGGAAGGATGTCAGAATCTTATTTTCCTATTCAATAATAAATCAAATACCGTCTACTCCTTTGTATGACTTCCTCAAAATCTGTCCAAGAGAACAATTTAAATTGCAAGATGGCAATGGATCAAATTTCTTCACTCGGAAAAGATAATATTGCTACTGCTACCTCTCCTACCATGATGACTAATGACAACCGCTGATCTTGCTTTTGGAGCCTATACTGTACACTACTTAAAAGGCAATGAGTTAGGTAAAGGCAGCAAATAGAATTAGGCTTCAGAAAATTGTTTTAAAAGTTTGCTTCTTGAAACTGATTTCCACCAAAAGCAAACAATTTATAAAGGCTATACATGTACGTTCAGCCTGAATCATGTGCACAGAGACATGAGAAAGGTTGGAAAGCCAGGTTTGCAAAATCCTTAGGGTCAGGCTTGAGTGAAAATGCAAGCCTCAGAGTCAAAACCAATTTACAATATAAGATGCAGCTGGTTGACATAAAGAATTCAGTAAGGCTTGAAAAAAAAACTTAATTAAGAAAAGTCTGGGGGGAAGAAAAGAGAAATGTTGCCTGGAGCTTTCATTGAAATCAGAGACATCCTAAAAAGCCCATGGCCAGTTCTGGCCCCGCATAGCTGAAGGACCTGGCAAAACCCCAGCTTTCAGTAATAATTAACACTCATAAAGTTAAAATGAAGTTATCAAGGGGCCATTTTGGCCATGCTTAAAAGACTAAACACATCTGCCAAAACAATGACATTTCCAAACTCTTAATTTTTGCAACATGTATATATGTGTTCTCAGTTTTCAGTGTATGCATTACTGAGAGGAAAACAACGAGAGAGAAAGAAAAATGTTTTCTCATTAATCAGAAGGAGATTAGACTGCTGTTTCTGCATACTGTGCCCAGCAAGATTCAGAGTTAAACATCGCCACTCAAAGAGCTGACGTTGAACAAAAAATAACAGTTGAACTTATTCCTGCTTCACACCAAAAAGTGTTATTAATTTTTAATTTCCTGGGCATACAGTATGCATCAGTATTTTCTGAATTAGATCCTGAGAGAGTGATTTTGACTACGGGACCACTAGTAAAATCTCAGCTCACATTCTACAGTTATCAACATCCAGACAAATAAGCTAATGTTAGGGAATGCCAGCAGAAACTAAAACAAAACACTCAAGAAACTGTGATTCTGAAACAGAATACAAAGTAACAATGTGTGAAATAGTTGAAGAAATAAAAGGCAGAATTAGTAAAAACGCGTATGAAAGGTCAATGAGACAGATTATTTTTGAAGCGTTTTTTAAAAAATAAAAAACTGTGTGTGTGTGTGTGTTTGTCCAAAGTCTTGCGAGTTTCATGAGAAAAAAGAGGTAGAATGGGAGCACATTCAACTTTGTTCAGTGGATAAATGGATAAACTCTGGGTTAAGAGACAAAGTCAAAAGTTGACCCTGCCCAGATGTTTTGAATCCAGGGCTGCTGAGTTAATGAACAAGATAATGGGATTCCATTACTAACTAAAAACCCTTGATGCAAAGGCCCAGGCCTTCCCCATGCCCTGGTTTTCCTCAGCCATCTCTCTTCTTGTGTATCTCATGTATTAGGAGAAACCATGTACTTTGCAAGGATTCTAATACAGTACTTCTGAGTTGTAACTTTCTTTTATTTACTAATAAATATCTAATGAGTGACTACTATCTGCCAGAACTTCTTAGCACTGAGATTCAACAGAATTTGTGCTCCTGGAATTATATCCTAGAAAAGAGGCAAAAATAAACAGAGGAAATGCAAAAACAATTACGATCATTTCAAATGGTGATAAATGCTTTGAAGGAAACAGGTAATCCAGAGTGACTGGCGATGAGGGTGGCTGCGTTAGGTGGAAGGAAACGGGTAATCCAGAGTGGCTCGTGATGAGGGTGGCTGCGTTAGGTGGAATGGCGCTGAGAAACCAGGCTGGAGCATGGCTACTGCTGAGATCCTACTGACGAGGATCCCGGCATGCCAAGGCTGGCCAAAGAGAGAATGGATGCTTGAGGGAAACAGGCAGAATTTCAAACAGAGGGTCTACAACTGTGCGATGGGAACGGCTGTCTGTGGAAAGAATCTAGAAAATGTCCTTCTGGACCATGCGTGCAGCGGTAGGAAACAGAGTCCAAGAAACAGGCACAAACCAGATTCCGCAGGCCTGAGATGCCAAGATAAGGTGTTTGGGTTTTGTTCTCGGTGTGCTGAGAGGTGCATTTGAGAGTCTATAACCAGGGAGGAGTGTAATCTGATTTACGTCTTGTTAAAAAGTCCCTTTGGCTGTTGTGTATCCACAACCACATGTAGAGGTTATCAAGGGCTTCTGACATTACAGGGCTTCTTGACATTACAAAAAGTCCCTTTGGCTGTTGTGTATCCACAACCACTTATGAGAGGTATCAAGGGCTTCTGACATTACAGGGCTTGAGGTACCCTGAAGGGCTCCCTCACTACAATATACGTGGTAGGATCCCAGGAAAGCAAGGGAAATTTTCAAGGAGGAGTGAGGAGAAAGGTTGAGCTGAAACCTGAATAGAGCAGGTGTATAAAAACAAACTCTGAAGGCAAATTCTTAGAACTGCACTGCAAAGACGAAGTCAAACTTTGGACCCACTGCAGGACTGGATATCTGAACTCAAGCTCCTAAAGAAGCAGTGTGGTTGTAGTCTGGTAGTATCCTTGAGCTCCCGGCAGAAGCAACAAAAATGCTCTATATTGCAAAGTAACCTATTTTAATCCCAAGGATTTTCTCAGATTAAGTTAAAAAAAATATGAGCTCACAATCTATAGTTATCAACATCCAGACAAACAAGCTAGCATTAGGGAATACCAGCAGACACGAAAACACTCAAGAAATTGTAATTATAAAATAGTATATAAAATAACAGTGTGTGAAATATTTGAAGAAATAAAAGGCAGATCTTAAAAATCATTATGGAGGCTGGGCACAGTGGCTCATGCCTGTAATCCCAGCACTTTGGGAGGCCAAGGCAGGTGGATCACCTGAGGTCAGGAGGTCGAGACCAGCCTGGCCAACATGGTGAAACCTCGTCTGTACTAAAAATACAAAAATTAGCTGGGCGTGGTGGCACACACCTGTAATCCCAGCTATTTGGGAGACTGAGGCAGGAGAATCACTCAAACCCGGGAGGCAGAGGTTGCAGTGAGCCGAGATGCAGACACTGAGACACTGCACTCCAGCCTGAGTGACAGAGTGAGACTCCATCTCAAACACACACACACACCAAAAATTATGGAGTAAAATACTGTAAAAAATTACAAGACATATTTGAAAATGATCAAATGAAACATTAAGAAATAAACATGTAATTATTAAAGTTAAAATGTTAATGATAAGCTAACTCGTGGATTAAGTAGAGACTGAGAGAATTGGTGAACTGAAAGATGGGCTTAAAGAAATTGAACAAAGTCTAATACAGGGATAAGGAGATAGGAAATATAAAAGAGAATAAAGACACAGAGGATAGAATAAAATATTTAAGTTATATCTATCAAAGTCCCAGAAGGAGAGAATAGAGAGACAAGAAAAGAGGTGATTTTTAGGAATTTCCAGAGTTAGTTGATTTCATGGTGCACAGATGCAGGAAACATAACAAATACCCAACAAAATAAATAAAAAGCAATATATATACAGACAGATTTTGCAATATGGTTGTAGAATCCCAAGTCAAAGAGAAGATCTTGAAAGCAGGCAAAGAGAAAAATAGAGCAGCTACAAACAAGCAATCATTATCCTGACAGAGGCTTCTCAACAGTGAGCATGGAAACCAGAAGACGATGAAGTCACATCTGACCACAAAATTATTGCCAGCTTAGAATTGTAAAGCTATCAAAAGTATCTTTCATAAAAAGTATCTTTCAAAAAGAAAGGCAGCATAAATACATTTTCGTTTGAATAAAAATGGAGTTACCTTTAGACATCTTCTGATCTAAAATATTCTAAAAGATGCATTTCATTAAAGGAAATTCTAAAATATGTATGTGTTTCAGTAGGAAGTCCAGAAAAAGTATCTAGAATGAAAGCCTGGGATATTTAAAGGAATTATGACCAAAAGAACATTTGTAAATAAAAACAAATATTAGCAGTGTTAAACAAAAATGTCTCCTGTGGGATTTTAAAAAAAGAAAGAAGAGAGCTAGAGTACTAGACATCAATGGCATGTGAATAAGTGGGGAGGAGATGATAGGAGGATTTTTTTGTTTGTTCTGTTTTGTTTTGCTTTGTTTTGAGACAGAGCCTCGCTTTGGAGTGCAGTGCCACGATCTCAGCTCACTGCAACCTCTGCCTCTCAGGATCAAGGGATTCTTGTGCTTCACCCTCCAGAGTAGCTGGGATTACAGGTACGTGCCACCATGCCCGGCTAATTTTTGTATTTTTAGTAGACACAGGGTTTCACCATGTTGGCCAGGCTGATCTCAAACTCCTGACCTCAAGTAATCCACCTGCCTCGGCCTCCCAAAGTGCTGGGATTACAGGCATGAGCCACCATGCCTGGCCTATAGATAGTTTTATGCTCTAAGGTTCATGTACAAATAAAGAGATAATTAAGATATTTATCAACTTTAGATTCTGTTAAATCGTCACAGTGACATTTCAAAGGTAGTTGCTCAAAGAGGAAAATAGATCAATAACTTCCAAATTATTATACAGGGAAAGTATGGAATAAGACAAAATTAAAAATATATCAAACTCAACCTACTCCCCTTTCAAAGAAAGCAAGACAAAAGAAGGATAAAAGGAGCAAGAAAAAAATTAACAGTTAGATAATTGAAATAAATCTAAAAACATCAGTAATAACAATTACTATAAAGTGACTCACCTTGCTCTTCCAAAAAACCAGATCAAATATTTTTAAAAGTAATAAAATACTTTTACAAGCAACATACCTAAAACAAAAGAGTGGCTGGAAGATTGAAAGGAAAAGGTTGGAAAATATAAACCAGGCAAATAATCAATAAAAGGCTGGTTATCACATCAAATAGAAGAGTCAGGTCTTGAAGCATTATTAGAGTAAAGATGGTAATCAAAAAAGAATAAAAGAATCAATTCACCAGAAAGCAAAATAATGTATAACTTATTTTCATCTAATGAAATAAGCTAAAAACATATAAAGCAAAACTTGATAGAACTATAGGAAGAAACAGCACGTCTGTAATTGCAGTGGGAAATGTTAATACACTTCTCTCAATTATCAAAGCATGAAACAATCTAAACAACTGTAAAATGGTGAATACAAGCAGTTATTCAAACAGCTACTAACAAGTTTGAACTCATAAAAATATATAGAATCCAGCCAGGTATAGTGGCTCTCGCCTGTAATCCCAGCACTTTGGAAGGCGAAGGAGGGAGGATCATTTGACCCCAGGAATTCGGGGCCAGCCTCAGCATGGTGAAACCTGGTGTTACTAAAAAATACAAAAATTAGCTGGGCAAGGTGGCATGTATCTGTAGTCCCAGCTACTTAGGAAGCTGAGGTGGGAAAACAGATTGAGCCCAGGAGGTCAAGGCTGCAGTGAGCCATGACTGTACCACTGCACTTCAGCCTGGGCAACAGAATGAGACCCCGTCTCAGAAATACACACACACACACGTATACATGTGTACATGTGTGTATATATACACTATATATATGTGTGTATATATACATACACATATATGTACACATATATACACGTGTGTATATATGTTGCATATATACATATACATGTGTGTATATATACGTGTATATGTGTATATATACACCTATATATAAATATACATAGATGTGTGTACATATGTGTATACATATATCTGCATATAGAATCCCATACATCTCAAAGAATGTACATTATTAGAATAAACAAAATTTGATAACCACATACTATAAAATAATGCTCCATAAATTTTTTAAAAATGTAGGGGGTTATAACCAAAATGTTTCTCTAAAATAAACCAGATTGGAAAGAATAGAAAATATCAGAGCACATCATACTGAAGAAGAAAAGTATCATTTCTAGAAACTTGCTTTAGATATAAACATCCTAATATATGTATATTTGTGTGCGATAAGTCTCAATATAAATGTATTTCTTATATAGTCACAGTCAAAAATGTTTCAAAACCACTACCTAAGAAACTTTTGTACATAGGCCTCTGGAGAAATGTACAAATATATTCACAGCAAGATTATTCATGTCGGAAACCAACAAATTGTTCTCTCTTCCTGGGATGGAGCATGGACAGCACTGCAGAGCAGTAGGAATGAACCATAGATCTATGCCCAGCAACACAGATGAGCCATAAAACGAATGCTGAATTTGTAAAAAGCAAGAAAGCATATATGAACCTCAAAAACAAAGTTAAATAACATTTTTAAGTGATATACAACATATAAATATGTGTTTAAAATATTTAAGTATCAGGGAAATGATCACTTAATTTCAGGTTGGAGGAGAGCTATTGCTGGGGAAAAGGCAGGATAACAGGATCGGGGAAAACACACAAGTGTGAGATGAAATCATATGAAATTGCCTCTATTCAAAAATTTTTTAATCTTAAAAAATGGCATTTCACATGGTTCAACCTGATAGCTCCAAGTGTACTGGTAACATCCTGTCACTTAAGATGAGTTGTGAGTTTACAAATATTAGGTTTATGATTATGACACCTAACTTGAATTTGTTTATGTATTACATTATGTGTATAAAGCATTACAACATTAAAAAAAAAAAAAAAAAAAAAACGTTTCTTAAAAGAGTGCAACAAGGTCCCGGGGGTCCATGTGAGAGAGTATTGCACAAGGTTGGAAACCAGATAAAGGAGAGATGTTAAAGGGTGGAGGATTTATTATACTTAGTTGAAGGCAAACTCAGTTAGGCTCTCTCCTGTGCTGGTTACTGGGAGTGAGGGAAACGACAGCAAATCTATGTCAATTTCCTCTGAGCTAAATGAAACAATACAAGATGATGCTTTGATTTGGGGAAGAGGAGTTAGGGTTTGATGTGGGTTTGTTTTATGGTATAAAATATACCACCATAGAACTGATAGATGTTCAGGACAGAAATTTTAGGAAATACAAAAAGTATAAAAAATAAAATAGGTTGCCACCCCCAACCCACTCAGGCTAACGGCAACAGCTAAGGTACTGAACACTGGTTTAAAAAAAGAAAAAATACATGAGAAAAAAAAAAAGTCTATGAATTGTTTGGTAGTTCATGGAAAGCCCTCTTGTAGTCCAAGGACCATATTATAGCAGGAAATGCAGCTAGAAAGAATTGCCTGGAAGGAAAAGCTGCAATCACAAATAAAATCATCAGTTGTATAATATTTTTTGGTCATTACAGGAAGCAGGTATCAAAACTGCTTTCACCACAAAATGTGGGGATATGGCTTTCATTGTGCCCCAGTGTGAAATTATTCCAGTTAAAGGGGTTTGCAGAATGGCAACTGGTTGTTTTCTTAAAAGAAATCCTGGTGTCATCGACAGATGTGAGTTTTACTCACCTAACATGGAGATGTTTTCAAGGATGCTGCCAGTAATGAGAAATAGTGAATTGCTATGAAATTTTGCTATGCTGGACTTGGTAAAGGCCAAAGTGAAGTGGCTAACATGAGTCATGCCGCACAGGTTATTTTTAAAATACTGGAGAAATCCTGGTTGCCACAGAACTGTGTACAAGTTGATACGAAGATTGAATTTGGTGTTGATGTAATCACCAGAGAAGTTGTTGTTGTTGACATTACCAATAGTGATACCCAGAGACTCTGGCCATCAAGAGATCAAAGCCAACAGAAAGAAAAACAGTCTTATTGTGACCTCAAAGAAGTAACTCTGGAAGGGCTCCAGATGGTAAAAAAAAAAAAAAAAAAAAAAAAAAAAAAAAAAAAAAACAAAACTTTGAGTGGGTTGCAGTGATTGTAGAATTGCTTTGAAAATCAGAAAGTCAGTAGAGGGGTGTAGTATGCATGGGCTCAATGTCTGATCTAGATCACCATGAAAAAATCAAGAGGGCCTGTGGAAATTTAGGGTTTGGATAACATCTGCCCATAAAGGACTAGATGAAACTCTGAGGATTGATTAAAGCTGAGTCTGAAGGGATGGCATTCTTGCTGTATTTGTGGCAGTGGCAGGCAGAGGCCATGGCTGGGGACCGGTGATGCCTGGGAACACTGCATAGCCAGGTAGTTATCAACTGTCCTCCCCTCATACCAGACAGGGAGCTCAGGATGTGTGAGCTTCCCTTGACAGGGGTCTCAGGGAGTGGATCATACTTTCTGCAGAAGACTCAGCTCAGTATCATGCCCAGATATTTGGATTAAGCCATCATTTGGTAGGGGGCAAACTGTGAACAAGCATATTGAACACATGGATTTCATTGAAGAGAAAATCAGAGTTGTAATTTATAAGAAAAACAATGCCATTGCATTTTTTAAGGAAAACACTTCAAATTTCTAATTTAGCTGCAGGAACAAAAGCAAGATAAAAAGATGATTTTATTTATTTATTTATTGAAATGGAGTCTCGCTTTGTCACCCAGGCAGGAGTGCAGGGGCACCATCTCGGCTCACTACAACCTCCACCCACTGGGTTCAAGCAATTTTCCTGCCTCTGCCTCCAGAGTAGCTGGGACTACAGGTGTATGCCACCATGCCTGGCTGATTTTTGTATTTTTAGTAGAGACAGGGTTCAAACTCCTGACCTCAAATGATCTGCTCACCTCAGCCTTCCAAAGTGCTAGGATTACAGGTGTGAGCCACCACACCCAGCCAAAAAGATTATTTTAAATCAGAGAAGACAAATTAAAGGTATTGGTAAAATAAAATAAAATAAAATAACAGAAACCAAAAATAAATCAAAAATCACTTATAATTTTACCATTCAGAAACTGTCTTTTAAAAGAAATTCCAATAGCAATGAGCACATCCAGCAACCCATCTTGGTTTCTAAATACCTTTCTCCACTAAAAAGAACCAGAGGCCGGGCTCAATGGCTCACGCCTGTAATCCCAGCACTTTGTGAGGCCAAGGCGTGTGGATCACCTGAGGTCAGGAGTTCAACACCAGCCTGGCCAATATGGTGAAACCCTGTCTCTACAAAAATATAAAAATTAGCCTGGCATGATGGCGAGTGCCCATAATCCCAGCTACTCAGGAGGCTGAGACAGGAGAATCACTTGAACCTGGGAGGCGGAGGTTGCAGTGAGCTGAGATCACACCACTGCACTCCAGACTGGACGACAGAGTGAGACTCCATCTCAAAAAAAGGAAAAAGAATCAGGGCTTTTGGGAGAAATAGTTGATTCTATGGCTAGGGCAGAAAAAAGAAGATGAAGCTGGAACAGTTAGTTACAGAGTGTAAGAAAATGCTCAAGAGTGATGGAGACTTGACAAAAGGGCATAATAAAGAGATTTGAAAAGGCTTCTGCCGGCTAAATCTGGAATCATTTGAATATCAAAGTAAATAATGACAGTAAAGGATTACAAGCCTTTGAATAAAACGGGGAACCACAAGTTCATACAAATGTAAACACAAAAACAAATACAAGTAGAGAGAAAAGGAAGTTTTCCTTACAATATAATGTTAATAATAAATGTATAAGTGAAAATGCCAAACATCATGGTAACAATAAATTCAGCCAAGAAACATCAATAGGCGCTAAATCTGGTGGGTCAGTGCGTGTAAGTTTGATGAGAAACTAGATAATCATACAATTTCCACATACGTTTCCACAATATACGACTTAGAAAGAGAACAAGAATACATGACCGTGAAGAAGCTGGATGAACCTAACCCAGTGACCCAACTTAACATCACCTGTAATGGGACAAGCTGACATCACAGGCCACCTCACAGAAGGCAGTGAGACCTCAGCATTATTTCTGTAATTGCCTGCCAAAAATGCATCACCTCTGCCCATTATGAGGAATTATCAGACAAAAACAAACAAATGAGCATGCTACAAAATGTGTGACAAAAAGTTGGGGTGTTAACTATTCTAGAGTGAAGGAGATTAGAGAAACAACAACTAAATGCAAAGTGGCATCCTAGATTGGATTTTTTGGCTGTAAAGGACATTACTGGTGAAACACAAAGGGGGGTCTGAGGATGGGATGGTAGCCATACATCAGTGTTAATGATTATACTGAGATAACACAGAAGAAGGCCCTTCAGTATTTGTATCACTATAAACACTGAAGTACTGGGGGGTGATGGGAATCCCAGCGACAACTTGCCCTCAAATCATTCAGTTAAAAAAAAAAAAAAAAAAAAAAAACTCTTTGTATAGTACTTACAACTTTTCTGGATGCTTGGATTTCATAATAAAATTACTTTGAAAAAAATATATCTACTTGAGATAGTGCCGTAAAGAACCAAGAACAGATAAATCGCTACTAACTCGTTATACAGCTTGGTACCCTACCGTTTATGAGCCTTAACTTTAGACCTTGAAGCATATTCCAATCTCTAGCCCTTGGATGACCATGCAGGGGGTTGTGCAGCGATAAGGTCAACTTTAGTAGCTGAGAGAGAGAGAAAGGCAGATCATAGTAATCAAGTTAAGCAGTTTACACAAACCTATAATGTGAGTTGTCACTGTTGCCATTTTTCAGGTGCAAAAATTGAAGCTCAGAAAGGTGAAGGAAGTTGGCCAAGATCACACCGTAAACATTCCAGCTGGAATTAGAGAAGACCCCAAGGTCTATGCACTTGACAGCCCTTTAGCAGGGTTTATCTTTCTTGTGGTAAATTAAAAGCCAAAGGGCTATTTAGAGGTAGTTGTCTGGTGAGGAAAGCCAGGGCAGTATGCCCAGGATAAATACCATCACCCATTGCCCTGTTCTGCAGCAGCAATCGAGGGTCCACGCCCCTTGCTGCCAGCCAGTGCTTCCTGAAGACCCCAGGGAAGTCCTTAGTTGACAGAATCTTCCTTATCTCACTTTCCACCCTTCGCTTCTGACGTGGGCTCTTCCAAGGCCTTCCTTTGGCACAGCCAAAGCAATCTTCAGTGACGGATCAACACAAAATGAATGTCCTCAGAATGCTCTGGGCCTCTCTGGGAACGTCATGTTAATTAGAAAATCTTTCATGACTTTTAATTTGTATGGGTCATTTAAGAAGGCATTGAATGAGCTGAGGATTCAGCAACATTGAATACTGACTCATAAGAACCTGATTTAATTTACTTTGTTGTTTACCAAGTCCAGGTATTGGAATGTGAATGATGAGAGTTTATCTTTGCAAATGCATACAAGAGTTTTTAAACTTACAGTTTAAAAGAGTGTCTGAGGATGTACTGCCCAGACCAAAATATATATATATCAAATGCTGTAAGATCTAATATTTGTTTCCTCCAAAGAAAAAGCAATCACTGCTTTTGAAATGGACATTAGCTCTTTTTTAAAATATTTAATTCAGTGCTTATCACAAAGCAGATATGCAATAACAATTTATTGTATGGATAAATTAGTGTTGATATCAAGAGCTGAGAAAATTGCCATCATCACTCAAATGGTCATGCACTGGCTTGATCAAAAAGAAAGTTCTTTATAATTAAATTTAAAACACAGGATTTTCTTTAGGAAAGTTCCTAAATTAATCCTATGAGTGTCATTTTGCTAACCTTCTTCAACAGTGATATTTAATTTATTGATATTGAAAGCACTTTTCATTAACAAAGGTATTTTGAAGTTGAAAGCGTAAAACTTTCTTCAGGAAAAGAATACATAGAACATTTTAGATCAAATTATAGCTTTCAATGTTGTATTTCTATTTTCAAAATTTTAAATTGTCTTTTTTAGAAATGTTTGTGAGTACATAGGAGGTGTACATATTTAGGGGGTACATGAGATGTTTTGATGCAGGCATGCAATGTGAAATAAGTACATCATGAAGAATGGGGTAGCCATCCCCTCAAGGGTGGATTTATCCATTGAGTTTCAAACAATCCAATTACAATCTTGATTTTAAAATGTACAGTTATTATTGACTATCGTCACCTTGTTGTGCTATTTGTGCTATCAAATAGTAGGTCTTATTCATTATTTCTAATTTTTTTTTTTGAGATGCAGTCTTGAGTGCCCAGTCTGGAGTGCAGTGGCACGATCTCAGCTCACTGCAAGCTCTGCCTCCTGGGTTCACACCATTCTCCTGCCTCAGCCTCCCAAGTAGCTGGGACTACAGGCGCCCGCTGCCACGCCCGGCTAATTTTTTGCATTTTTAGTAGAGATGGGGTTTCACCGTGTTAGCCAGGATGGTCTCGATCTCCTGACCTCGTGATCCGCCTGCCTCAGCCTCCCAAAGTGCTGGGATTACAGGCGTGAGCCACCGTGCCCAGCCTATTTCTATTTTTTAATACTCATCCCCACCTCCCTCTCAGCCCCTCACTACCCTCACTAGCCTCTGATAACTGTTTTTCTACTCTCTATGCCCATGAGTTCAGTCGTTTTGATTTTTAGATCCCACAAATAAATGAGGACATGTGATGTTTGTCTTTCTGTGCCTGTTCTATTTCACTTAACATAATGATCTCCAGTTCCATCCATGTTGTTACAAATGACTGGATCTCATTCTTTTTTACAGCTGAGTAGTACTCCATTGTGTATATGTACCACATTTTCTTTATCCACTCATCTGTTAATAGGCACTTAGCTTGCTTCCAAATCATAGCTATTATAAACAGTGCTGCAACAAACATAGGAGTGTAGATATCTCTTCGATATACTGATTTCCTTTCTTTTGGGTATATACCTAGTGGGTAAGATTGCTGGATCATACTGTAGCTCAATTTTTAGTTTTCTGAGGAAACTCCAAACTGTTCTCCATGGTGGTTGTACTAATTTACATTCCTCCAACAGTGTACAAGGGTTCCCTTTACTCCATATTCTCACCAGCATTTGTTATTGCCTGTCTTTTGGATATAAGCCATTTAAACTGGGGTGAGATGATATCTCATTGTAGTTTTGATTTGCATTTCTTTGTTTGTTTGTTTTTGTTTGTTAGAGACAAGGTCTCACTCTGTTGCCCAGGTTGGAGTGTAGTGGCACCATCTCGGCTAACTGCAACCTCCGCCTCTCCAGGTTCAAGACATTCTCCTGCCTCAGCCTCTCAAGTAGCTGGGCTTACAGGCACATGCCACCATGCCTGGCTAATTTTTGTATTTTAAGTAGAGACAAGGTTTTACCATGTTGCTCAGGCTGGTCTTGAATTCCTGACCTCAAGCAATCCACCTGCTTCGGCCTCCCAAAGTGCTGGGATCACAGGTGTGAGCCACTGCGCCCAGCCTCATTTGCATTTCTCTAATGATCAGCAATGTTGAGCACCTTTTTCATATGCCTGTTTGCCATTTGCATGTCTTTTGAGATATGTCTATTCAGATCTTTTGCCCATCTTTTGATTGGATTATTAGATTTTTTTTTTTTTCTTCTTCTTATAGGGTTATTTGAGCTCCTTGTGTATTCTGGTTATTCATCCCTTGTCAGGTGGGTTAAATTGTCTTTTGAACTTTTAAAGTTTAAATTAAAATTATTTTTGCCCTGTACGCTCTGGCATTAGAGGCCGTGGGCTCCAGGTCTTTGCTGGTGAGCAGGGGACGCACCAGGCACATGCTCTGCATCTGTGCCGACTGTTCGGCATTTGACTCCCAAGCCCTGGGTCCACTTTCCCCGCTTTTCTGCCCTGCCAAGATCTGGGAGGTTCACCTCTATGTTTGGCACCATCCATGCTCCATGCCTTCTAGCTTCCAGGTGAATCCTGTGCACTATCAGCAAAGTAGCTACAGGAGGGAAAAGTTGGATTATTTATTTTTCCTTCTCATTCCTCACCTCTCCAACTGTGTCAGGGGTCCCCAAAACCCCCAGGCTTGATGATTTGCTAGGACGATGGACAGGACTCAGTGTATAGTCTTGTTCATGATTATAATTTATTCCAACGAAAAGATACAAAGCAAAATCAGAAAAGGAAAATGTTTGGAGGAAACCCAGGCACAAAATTCCATGTCCTCTCCCGGTAGAGTCACACAAGGTGTGTTTAATTCCCTCAACAAGGAACTGTGGCAACACTTGTAAAATGTTGCAACCCCGGGAAGCTCAGTAGGATTTTTACTGGGGGCTGGTCATGTGACACCCTATTTTTCCATATCAAAATTTCAAACTCCCGGGCTGGGTGTGGCAGCTCATGCCTGTAATCCCAGCACTTTGGGAGGCAGAGGCAGGCGCGTTGCTTGAGGTCAGGAGTTTGAGACCAGCCTGGCCAACGTGTGAATCCCTGTCTCAATTAAAAATACAAAATCTAGCCAGGTGTGGTGGCACATGCCTGTAATCCCAGCTACTTGGGAGGCTGAGGCACGAGAATTGCTTGAACCCAGGAGGTGGAGGTTGCAGTGAGCTTAGATCATGTCACTTCACTCTAACCTGGGCAACAGAGAGAGACAATGTCTCAAAAAAAAAAAAAAAAAAAAAAAAAAAAATCCAAACTCCAAGAAGGAAAGCAAGTGCTCAAGTTAAACCATATTATTTGTACAGTTCAGTCAGTGTAGCCACTCTTATCAGTAAAGGTAATAGGAACCCTCCAGAAATCTTAAGTTTACAGACTCCAGCGAAGGGCCACCCTCGTAAGCTGGCCTTTCAAAGGACAGCGGCCAGGCCTTCTGTGCTAACACTTTTCTGCACCGAGGTTCTGGCAGCGGCTATTTTCCCGGCAGTCCCAGCTGCCCTCTTCTGCAGTTAGGCGCTGCCAGATTCCAGAAACTTCTCCCTCCTCCTTGTTTCTTCAGGTTCAGATTGGGGTGAATCTCTGAGAGCATTTCTTGTTGGTTGCCTTAACTCAAGCCACCCAGCTCTGCACAGAGTCTCATCATTACTATCTGAAACGCACTTGCGTTTCCAGTGAAGGAGGAGGAAAAGGAACCAGATTTACCCTCCAGACTGAAATCACCCTGGAAAACAGACAAAATACAGGCAGACCTCATTTTATTGTGCTCCACAGATACTGCATTTTGTAAACTGAAGGTCTGTGGCAACCCCATGTCCAGTAAGTATATCAGTGCCATTTCTCCAGCTCCACCTGTTTACTTCATATCTCTGTGTCACAGTTTGGTAATTCTTGCAATACTTCAAATCTTTTCATTATTTTTATATCTGTTGTAACATAAAGATCAGTGATCTTTGATATTCTTATTGTAATTGTGGGATAATGTAAGTGTAAGTGGATTTTACTAAGAAGAGAGAATAGGGATCACAAATATATCTTTGAAAAAATTAAAATTTTCCAAATTTGGTATAAATTTTATAGCCACAGATTTTAAAAATCATGAAAGCCCAAGGAAAAGAAACATAAAGAAAAACCATACAGAAGTATGTCATAATTAAAATGCTCAAGACCAGTGACAGAAAATCTTAGAAGCCAGTGGGGAATAAAGACACACAATAGACAAACAGAAGCTAGTATCTCATGAGACATGAAAGCATGAGGACAGCTTGAAAGTAGTGAAAGAGTAAATCCTTTAATTTATCCAGAATTCTATACTCACTAAAAATATCTTTCAAATATGAAGTTGCTTTCGGACACAGAAAATCTGAAAGAGTTTATCACAGGCAGGCCTACATAACAGGAAATATTTAACATCCAAAATTCAATGTAAAATTCACCATATTAACACACTAAAAAAAGAAATAAAAACATATGATGATCTCAATAGATACAGAAGAGGCATTTGAAAATATCAACTATTCCTGATAAAAACTCACAGAAAACTAAGAATAGAAGTAAATTTCGTCAACCTGTTACAGGGAATCTCTGAAAAACCTGCAGCTTACACACACTTAATAATGAATGATTGATTCTTTTTCCCCAAACATAAGAAACAAGATTAAAATGTTTGTTCCACCAATCCCATTCAACTTTTTACAGGAGAGTTGAACCAGTGTTATAAGGAACAAAAGAAATTTTTTAAAAAGAGGCTGGGTGCAGTGGCTCATGCCTGTAATCCCAGCACTTTGGGAGACTGAGGCAGGCGGACCACGAGGTCAGGAGTTCGAGACTAGCCTGACCAACATGGTGAAACCTGTCTCTACTAAAAATACAAAAATTAGCCGAGCATGGTGGCGCGCAGCTGTAATGCCAGCTACTCAGGAGGCTGAGGCAAGAGAATGGCTTGAACGTGGGAGGCGGACGTTGCAGTGAGCTGAGATCATGCCACTGCACTCTAGCTTGGGAGACAGAGCAAGACTCCGTCTCAAAAAAAAAAAAAAAAAAAGTGAATTACATTTACATGAGCTCATGAGGGTGAGGCCACCATGATGGATATGCTCTTACAAGAAGAGAAAGAGACACTGGACCTTTCTTTCTCTCTCTCCATGTACACACTCCAAGGAAAGACCATGTGAAGATACAACAAGAAGATAGCCTTCTGCAAACTAGGAAGAAGCCCCTCACCAGAACCTGAACATGCTGATGTCCTGATCTTGGAGTTCACAGCCTCCATAACTGTGAGAAATAAATGTCTATTGTCTAAACCACCCAGTCGATGATGCTAATCTTAAATATGTAAGATCAAATTTAACAAAAAAGTGCTAAGACACACTTTTGTTAAATTTAATCTTATGTATTTTATGCTTACCTTAATTTCATTTTCATATTGTTCATTGCCACAATATAGAAATACAATTGATTTTTGTACACAGATCTTGTACCACACAACCTTGCTTAACTCAGTTATTAGTTGTAATAATTTTTTAGTGGGTTTCTTAGAACTTTCTAGATACAAGATCATGTTATCTACAAATACAGAGTTTTACATCTTCCTTCCCAATTGGAATGCCTTTTACTTCTTTCCCTTGCCTAATTGCCCTGACTAGACTCTCCAGAACAGTGTTGAATAGAAGTTGCTAGAGCAGACTTATCTTCATGATCTTAGGAGAAAAGCATTAAGTTTTTCACTGTTAAGTATGACATTGTCAGTGGATTTTCGGTTGATGCATTTTATCAAGTTAAGGAAGTTCATTTCTATTCCTAACTTGTTGAGAGGTTTTTTTTTTTCTCATGGATGGGTGTTGGATTTTATCAAATGCTTTCTCTGTGTCTATTGAGATAGTCATATGAGTTTTGTTTTTTATTCCATTGAAACAATGTATTACGTTAATTGATTTTCAGATGTTAAGCCAACCTTGCATTATAAATCACACTTAGTGTGATGTATAATCATTTTTATATGTTGCTGGATTTGGTTTGCTACAACTTTGTTGAGGATTTTTGCATTTGTATTCATAAAAGATACTGGTTTATAGTTTTCCTGAGATGTTTGGGCTCACAAAATGAGTTTGGAACTTTTCCCAACTCTTCTATTTTTGGAAGAGTTTGTGGGAAAATCGTATTAATTCTTCACTGAATGCTTGGTAGAGTTGGCAGGGAAGCCATCTGGGCCTGGATTTTCCTTTGTGAATAGATTTTTTATTATTATTAATTCAATCTCCTCCCTTGCTATAGTTCTATTCGGATTGCCATTTCTTTTTTAGTCAGTTTTAGTAGCTTGTGTTTTTCTAACCATTTGTTCACTTTATCTAAGTTATCTAATTTGTTGGCATACAATTGTTCATAGCATTCCTTTATAATCCTTTTTATTTATGTTAGACTGGTAATAATGTCTCCTCTTTTGTTTCAGTAAGTTTTTGCTCCTTTTTTTTCTTGGCCAATCTAGCTAAAGATTTATCAAACCTGTTGATTTTTCCAAAGAACAAGCTCTATTGCTTTTTTATTTATGCTTTCGCTAATTTCCTCTCTAATATTTTTTTATTTCCTCTCTTTTTTTGCTTTAGATTTATTTTGCCTTTTGTCCCAGTGTCTTAGGTGGAAGTTTAGGTTATTCATTTGAGATCTTTCTTCTTTCTTAATACAGGCATTTATAGCCATAAATTTCTCTCTAAACACTGCTTTAGATGCATCTCATAAATTTTTGTGTGTTATGTCTTTATATTCATTCATCTCTTAGTATTTTCCAATTTCCCTTTTGATTTATTGTTTGACCCATTGGCTATTTAGAAGTGTGTTGTTTATGTTATATTTATTTTTGAGTTTCCAATTTTTTTTCTGTTATTTATTTCAAATTGCATTTTACTGCAGTCAGAAACCATACTTTGTATTCTTTATATATTTTCAAATTTATTGAGGTTTGTTTTACAGGTTAGTATATGGTCTATCATGGAGAATATTCAATGTGCCCCTGAGAGGAATACATATTCCGTGTTGTTGGGTGGAGTTCTATAGGTGTCTGTTAGTTCTAGTTGGTTTATAGTGTCATTCAAGTCTTCTGTTTCCTTGTTGATCATCTGTCTAGTCATTCTTTTCAGTATTGAAAGTAGGGCACTGAAGTCTTCAGCTGCTTTTCTTGATTTGTCTATTGCTTTTTTCATTTCTGCCAGTTTTGCTTCATGTATTTTAGTGCTCTGTTGCTAGGTGCTTATGTTTGCATAATTGTTGTAACTTATTGATGTGTTGACCCCTTTATCTTTATAAAATATCCCTTTTTATCTCTAGTATCTTCTTTTGTTACAAAGTCTACTTTGATATAACTATAAGATACTTTAGCTTTCTTGGGGTTTCTGTTTGCATAATGTATCTTTTTTATCTTTTACTTTCAATGTATTTGTATATTTGAATCTAAAATGTGTCTCCTTTAGAAATCCTGCCATTGCACTCCAGCCTGGGCAACAGAGGGAGAGTCCATCTCGAATAAATAAATGAATAAATAAAAAAAATGTGTCTCCTTTAGGTAGCACATACTTGGATAATTTTTAGAACCAGTCAGACAATCTCCCCCTTTGATGTGGATTGTGTGTTTAGTCATATTTAAACTTATTATTGATATAGTTGAATTTATGTCTGCCATTTTATTTTTTCTTTTTTATATGTCATGTTATTTTTATTCAATTTCTTGTTTATCACTTTATTTGAATTAGGTAAATATATTTTAATGCTGCATCTTTATTTAATGCTTTTTTCACTATATTTTGAGGGATGTTTTGGTGATTGCTCTAGGGATTGCAATATACATCTCAAAATATAAGAATCAGCTTTAGATGGATACCAGCTTATTTCCAGTAATACAGAGAAATGTTAGTCTATTTTTGTGGTATTATGGTTATGCATATTATTTATCTTAATGTTATAAGCCCAACAATAAGTTATTATAATTAGTGCTTTAACAGTTGTGTTTGTTTGTTTGTTTGCAGTTTTAAGATTTAATAGAGTGAAAACAGAGCTCCCATACAAAGGGAGGGGACCCAAAGAGGGTAGCCGTTGCTGGCTTGAATGCCTGGGTTTATATCCAGATCATTGTCCCTCCCACTGTGCTCTCAGGCGATAGATGATTGGCTATTTCTTTGCCCCCTGTTTTTGCCTAACTAGCATTTTAGTGAGCTCTCTTTACTATCTGATTGGTCGGATGTGAGCTAAGTTGCAAGCCCCGTGTTTAAAGGTGGAATTGGTCACCTTCCCAGCTAGGCTTAGGGATTTTTAGTCAGCCTAGGAAATCCAGCTAGTCCTGTCTCTCAGTAGCCCCCCTCAACAGGAAAACCCAAGTTCTGTTGGGGAGGTTGGCCGACGACCGCTCTAACTGCTTCCTGCTGAATTGGGGTGTAGTAGGGGTTGTGCAGTTGGGATTTCCTCAGGAGGGGTGACTTCGATGTCATTAACCTCAGCGCATGGGCTAGCAGACCCAGTCCAGGGGTCCACGGCAGATCTTAGTCATGGACTGCACCTGAAGCTCCATTTGAAGAATGATTTGTAGTTTTACAGCTTTGATTCTGGAAGAGACAAACTTAACAAGAATGTTAAACTTACAGTGATTGAAATGTATGGCCTGCAGTGCAGGGGATTATTTCTTTGGCACACTTCACAGGCCCTGACTATCTGCTTGATAGTTTTGAAAAGGCCTGGTCCAGTAAATAATAATTTGGCCATCTGAGATCTTGAGATCTTAAGCTCTCAATGCCTAAGTGGAAGGTTTGGTGAAGGGTTTTAAGCAATTTACATTGGTTAACTGCAGGCAAAAGTATTTTTTCCTTCTTCGGTGGCTAGCCATCCTCAGGGGAGGAAAGTATGTCCTTGTAAGGTTCCCTATTCTATTTCTCCTGCTGAGTACTGGGGCTTGGTTTCCTGGAGAGGATTACCCCATACTAGGGGTCCTTCTATAAGCATTTCTAATGCAGGGTCCTGCCTTGCAGATCTTTTGGCTTCAATATCCATTTGGTGGTTCTCTTTTATTTTTCTTTGTTTTCCTTTTTGATGACCCCAGCTGTGAAAGACTGTCACCTTTTTAAGTTTCTGTACAACCAATAATAATCTCCTAATGGCTTCCTGATGTTTGATAGGTGTTCCCTCAGAAGTTAGGAATTCCCTTTCTCTCCATATTGCTGCGTGGGCATGGAGGACTAGGTAAGCATACTTAGAGTCTGTATATGTATTTACCCTTTTTCTTTATCCTAATTCTAGTGCCTGAGTGAGGGCTATTAGTTCTGCCAACTGAGTACTAGTTCCTGGAGTGAGGGGATTACTTTCAAGTATTCCATTATCGCCGACCACTGCATACTCCACTTTTCGAAGTCCTTTTTCTACAAAGGACCTTCCATCAGTATACAAGTTGAGGTCGGGATCAGTCAAGGGAACCTCTAGAAGGTCCCCTTGAGCGATGTAGGTTTGAGCAATTACTTGTTGACAGTTATGTTCTATCTTTTCTTCATTGTCTGGAAGAAATGTGGTTGGGTTAACAGTTGAACAAGTGCACAGTCACAGCTCTGACCCGTCAAGTAATAGAGCCTGATATTTAAGCTTATCTGACAGCCACAAGTCTCCTTTAGCAGTGAGTATGCCATTCACATCATGAGATGTCCACACAGTAAGATCTCTTCCCCATATCATTTTAACTGCTTCAGATACTAAGACTGCTACTGCTGCCACTACCTGTAAACAACGAGGCCAACCCTTTGCCACTACATCTATTTCCTTACTCAGGTATGCCATGGGTTGCAAGCTCGTCCCTCGGACCTGTGTAAGGACTCCCAGAGCGGTTCCTGTTTTTTCTGTGACATATAAAGAAAAGTTTTGCCCCATTGGCAAGTTTAACACTGGGGCTTGGGTAGGGCCTTCTTTAGGGCCTGGACAGCCGCTTCTGCTTCAGGTGTCCATCTTACTAAATGGGTATTGGCTTTCTGAGTTTCCTTAATTAGTGTATGTAATGGTCTGGCTATTTCACCTTACCTGGGAATCCATATTCAGCAGAAACCTGTTATGCCAAGGAATCCTCTTAGTTGCTTTAGGGTTTGGGGATGAGGATAAGCCGGTATAGGCTGGATACTTTCCTCACTGAGGGCCCTGGTGCCTTTGGATAATTTTGGCCCTAAGTATTTAACCTGCTGTGAGCAGAGCTGAGCCTTTGGTTTAGAAACCTTGTAGCCACAGGTAGCGAGGAAATTTAAGAGCGTTTGAGTGGCTTGATGGCACAAGGTTTCCGAATGGGCGGCTAAAAGTAAATCATCCATGTACCAAAGGACAAGAGTGTCCAGGTATGAGAACTGGCTCAAGTCTTGGGCTAATGCCTGGCCAAATAGATGGGGGCTATCCCTGAGCCCTTGGGGTAAAAGAGTCCAGGTGAGTTGAGACATTGAGTTTGAAGGATCTTTAAAGGCAAACAGGAATTGAGAGTAAGGCTGTACAGGGATGCAGAAAAAGGCATCCTTAAGGTCCAGGACTGTAAACCACTCTGCTTCCCCTGGTATTTGGGAAAGCAGAGTATAAGGGCTAGGCACAGCTGGGTATAGAGGAACAACAGCCTCACTGATAATCCTGAGATCTTGCACTAATCTCCACTGTCCATTGAGTTTTCATACTCCTAAAATTGGAGTATTGCAGGGGCTACTGCATGGTTTTACTAGGCCTTGGGCTTTTAGGTCCTTAACAATCTTTTGGAATCCTTGTTGGGCCTCGGGTCTAAGCGGGTACAACCTTTGGTAGGGAAAGGAGGTGGAATCCTTTAGTTTAACTTGAACAGGACAGGCATTCTTTGCTTGTCCATATTGTCCTTCTGTTGCCCAGACTTCAGGATTAATTCCTTCCTCAAGCAGGGGACAACAAACGAGTGTTCCTTCTCCTATGTTCAGGTGTATAATGGCCCCTGCTTTTCCTAGAATGTCTCTCCCTAACAAGGGAGTGGGGCTTTCAGGCATAATTAGAAAAGCATGTGAAAAGAGTAAAGTTCCCCAGTCACAACTTAGTGGCTGGGAGAAGTATCTAGTGACTGGCTGTCCTAGGACCCCTCGGATAATGACAGATCTGGAGGGCAGTTGTCCGGGACAGGAGAGTAAGACTGAGAAGGCCGTACCAGTGTCCAGGAGATGGTTAACCTCCTGGCCCTCAATGGTCAAGCATACCTGGGGCTCTGTGAGGGTGATGGCATGGGCTGATGCTTGGCCCAGGCACCCTCAGTCCTGCTGCTGGATGGTCTGGTTAGTGGCTTCTGACTCAAAGGACCTTCATCTCCTGGGGCAGTGGGCCCTCCAGTGATTCCCTTGATATAAGGGGCATGGACGAGGGGGCGGCTTACTTTTAGTTGGACAATCTTTTCTAAAGTGTCCTTGTAGAACGCACTGGAAGCAAACCCTATTAGGCATGCGATTTGCCCAGCTTTTCCTTTTTCAGAGCCTCCAAAGTCCACTTGCCTGAGGGCCATGACTAAAGCGGTGGCCTTTTTTTTTTTTAATTCTGTTTGTCCCGTTCCACCTGCTCCTCCTGATCTCTATTATAAAAAACCGAGGTTGCCAAGTTCAGTAGGGTTTCTACGTTTTGCTCCAGGCTTAAGGTGGACTTTTGAAGTTATTTTTTAACGTCTGCAGCTGACTGAGTGATAAACTTATCCTTTAAGATTAGTTGGCCTTCAGTAGAGTCAGGTGACAGGGAGGTATGCTTAGAGTCAGGTGACAGGGAGGTGTGCTTCCTCACTGCCTCCCTTAGTCTCTCCAGAAAGGCAGTAGGATTTTCTTCCATTCTCTGTGCTATAGTGGACATCACTGAATAATTCACGGGCTTCTTCCTAGTTTTCCTTTGTCCTTCTAGCACACAAGTTAGCAAATGTCTCTGGCACCAATCTCCATGTTCTGATTCTGCATCCCAATGACGGTCTACACTGGGAACTGCCTGCTGGCCTGGGGGAATTGTTCTCTTTCCTCTGTTGTCATCTTATCATTGACCTGACAGAGATACCAGAGATCGCTATACTCCCGGGCTGCAGTTACGGCGGCACTTCTCTCATTTGGGGTTAGTGTCTGATCTACCAGTAACATTATATCTCTCCATGTCAGATCAAAGGATTGTCTTAACCCTTGTAAAACATCAGTATAGCCATCAGGGTTATCTGAGAATTTACCTAGGTCTATTTTAATTTGCTTTAAGTCTGAGAGAGAAAAAGGTACATGCACTCTGGCTGGGCCAAGTTCTCCTCCTCCCACTGCTTGGAGGTGGCGTAATCGGGGAATATTGGCACTTGTTGGTTCACTGTTTACCCCTTTGTCTATCTCCTTTTGGACGTTTGGGTTAAAGGGGGGGTCCTTATTAGCTAGGGAAGGAGTCGGGGGACACTGGGATAAGGAGGTAGACTCTGAGGGCTTCCTGTAGGGCATAAACCACACTTTTTACATAATTGCTAGTTGTCTCTTAATGAAAAGAAAGTTTGCACATATGGCACTTCACTCCATTTGCCCTCCTTACTACAGAAGAGGTCTAGCTGTAAGATGGTGTTATAATTTATACTTCCCTCAGGAGGCCAGGTTTCTCCCCCTTGAAGCGGATATTGTGGCCAGGCAGTACTGCAGAAGAATATAGTTCTTTCTTAGCATCTGAGGGTCAAATTGGTCCCAATTCTCCAGAATGCATCTTAGGGGCATTTTTGCCTTGTGGAGGGGGCACATTTCCCATCTGAAAAAAGAACATAGGGATGCCAGCACCCCTAGTCATTTTCCGATGAGCATTAGTCCTAGAGCATCCTCTATAGTCCTAATGCTTATTCCTTTCCAGGGTGCATAACCACCTATGGATCTCTGCTTATCAGATTAGTTACACTCACTGATGTAGCAGTCCTGTACCCCTTTTCCCGCCTTTCTTGACCACAAAGAAAGGGGTCTGGGCTGCTGGATTCTAGTGGTCCTTTACCAACATGCCCAATATTGCCTTTGTGCTCAGAAGTCAGTTCCTTTCCAGGGTGCGTAACCACCCATGGAACTCTGCTTATCGGATTAGTTATACTCTCCAATGCAGCAGTCCTGCACCCCTTTTCCCGCCTTTCTTGACCACAAAGAAAGTGGGCGGGGCTGCTGGATTCCAGCGGTCCTTTACCAGTGTGCCCAACATTGCCTTTGTGCTCAGGGGTGAGTCCTAGAGCTGGGCTGGGTTCCCGAGTATTTCATAACAACCCAGCTGCCCCATCAAGATGCATTCCCATAAACAACAGTTCTTAGGCAAATTCGTTTCAGAGAGGGTGTAGCTAAGCTTTTGGGTCAGGATTGAGAGAGTCTTTTGATTCTGTAGGTACCTGAAGGCTTGGCTGAGTGCAAACAGCTCCCGCGTTTGAGCAGACCAATTATTAGGCAATTTTTCTAACTCTGCTTCCACCGGAGTCTCCCTATCAATTACTGAACACCCATTGTGGTTTTTTCCTCAATCACCTGGGAGGAACTGTCTATCCTCCTGTCCTGAAGGGAGTTCCTCCTAAGTCTGGTCGGACCTTTGTATGGTAATTAAGATTTAAATCCCCTGTTAGGAAATCTGCTAGGTTAAGGGAATTATCAGTGGTTGGAGTTACATTACCCTTTTCTAACAGAATAGCCCCATACTTTAAGATTTTTTAGTAAGCTACCTTTTTGCTTTTTTGACTTAGAATAATTCTGAACTGGTGAGGTATGCTCACAATGAGGTTTCCTCTAAAAGTTACTTCTCTACTTTTAGCAAAGCAGTTGCCGCTACCAACTGAATACATTTGGCCCATCCGCGGGTTACTGGATTAAGGATTTTTGATAGGAAAGCTACAGGTTGTCAGTGGTCTCAGTGTTCTCAGGCTACCACCTTGTTTACACTGACAACAGGGTAGTATTTGAGTGTTACAGGGTCAGGGAGAAGACCTTCAATTATCAATTATAGGTTTTAAATTTACCCTGACTTTTAAAGGAATAGGGCACACTGTTTTTTCTTTACTACTTCTTTCTCTCTTTGACTCCCTCTTTGTCTCTCTCTCTCTCTCTCTGTCTCTCTCTCCCCCTCTCTCTCTCTTAGCCATTACAAACTTGGGGCCCTGGCAAGGGTGGTGGGGAACGGGTCCCACATAACTGCTCATGTCAAGAGCTGTATACCTAAATCGGGAGGGACACCAGGGATAAGACTCCCTGGGTTATAGCCTAGGTGCCTAAGGACGTAGTATAGAGCTTCCTTAGATCCCTTTGGAGATACAACTTGCTAGAGGAAATGAAAGTGAATCATTAGTACTAGGAGGCAGGGATCAGAGGAAGTAGATTCAGAAGTAAGGAGAATTTGGGGGCTATACTTTCAAGAAAGTCATGGTCGGGACCCAGGAGGTATGGGTCAGAAGGAGAGGTAGGGGGGCACGCATGGGCAACTGTTGAGTAGAAACTTCTGGCTGTGCCATGATCTCAACCAGCTACTGCCGGGAGTTCGGGACGACAGCTTTCTGCCTCTAGTTGGCCCTCAGCTTCGCCAAGAAAATTGAAAGTGGAAGCTGGCTCCAGGCAGACCAATGTCCTCAACCCAGAAGGGTTGGGGGTTGTTAGAAAGCCCTTCCCCAGATAGCCTCACACCTGAGTCTTAAGTCCGGCAGCCATGCTAATCGTTTTTAACTGGCTGACAGGTGCCCAGTATTTTCCTCCAATTCTAAGGAAGCATAGGACACAATAGTAAGCAAAAGTGGTCCAACATTACTCACAGCTTTGGAGATCCCTTCGTGGTTGCAAAAATGTTACCGGGGGGGTCCTTGCTCCCAGAGCTCCCAAGATGGTGGCAGGCTGCTTCCAAAATGGCGGTGGGCCACTTCCAAGATGGTGGCAAGCCTCATGTTCTCCGACCTGGGGTTCTTGGCCTCACAAATTCCAAGGGATGGAATCTTGGGCCATGCGGTGAGTGTTATAGCTTTATTAGAAGCCATGGGTCATGGAAGAGAACCGTGGAACCCAGTGACTAGTGTTCAGCTCGATTAGGACAAACCCAGGCACTTAGCCATGCAGGAACAATGGCAAACTTTAGCCTGATCAGGAGTGGCAATGGACGCCTTGCTGAATCAGGAGCATGGCAGACACCCCGCCAGATCCAGAGGGATGGAAGTCAGTGGCAGGTCTGCAATGGTGACAAACAGCAATGGTGGACGGCGAGCGAAAGCTCAGCTCAAGCCATAACAAACACGGACCAGAAGAGTGCACTTGTAAGATTTAATAGAGTGAAATAGAGTGAAAACAGAGCTCCCATACAAAGGGAGGGGACCCAAAGAGGGTAGCCTGTAGTTATGATTTTAACTCAATCAGCTTTGCTCTCAAACACCTCCTTTGTGCTGCTATTGGCAAGTATATGATGCATATGTTGTATTTCTATATGGTCCAGTCCCAATAATACATCATATAAATATTATTTACATCGTTATTTAAATCAGTTAAGAGATGAAAGGACAAAAATATGCATCTATGCTACTTTTTATAATTACATAATTATCTTTACTAGTGTTCTTTGTTTGCTCATGTGGGCTTGAATGACAGTCCTGAGGCACTTGCTTTCAATCTGAAAAATTTCCTTCAGAATTTCTTGTAAAGTACAATCTGCTAGCAAAAATTCTTTTTGTTTATCTTGGAGAGTCCTCACCTTTCCCTGATTTTTGAAAGATACATTTCTGAATATAAGATTCTCGTTTGACAGGTTTTTTTTTTTTCCTTTAAGAACTTTGACTATGTTATCCCACTGTCTTCTGACCTCTATTGCTTCTGCTGAGAAGTAAGCTGTTAGTCTTAGCGGGGTTTCCTTCTAAGTGAACTGTTATTTTTCTCTCACTGCTTTCCAGATTTTCTTCTTGCCTTTGACTTGCAGCACTTTTACTATGATGTGTCTGTGGAACTGTTTGTGGATTTAACCTGTGGGAGTTCATTGTGTTTCGTGGATGTGTAGGTTATTGTTTTCAGTAAATATGGAAAGTCTTCAGGGGTTATTTCCCTAAATATATGTTCTGTTCTTTCTCTCTCTTTTCACCTTCTGGTAGTCCTGTTATGCCTATGTTGCCACATTTACTGGTGTCCCACGATTTTCTTAGGCTCTCTTCATTTTTCTTTATTCTTTGTTCTTTTGGCTTGCATAATTTTTATCAATCCATCTTCAAGCTTGCTTATTCTTTCTTATGCTGGCTCAAATCTACTACTGAACCTGTCCAGTGAGTTTTTATTTTGGTTATTGTACTTTTCAGTTCCAAAATTATTTTTTTATAATACCTATATCTTTACTGATATTTTCTATTTAATGCAAAATTGTCATCATACCTTCCTTTACTCCTTTAATTATGGTTTCATTTAGCTTTGTAAATATGTTTATACTGTCTACCTTGAAGTCTTTGTCTGATAAATATAATATCTGATCATTGTCATGGGTAATTTCTGCTGCATGCTTTTGTTTCAATGTATGAGTCACACAGTCTTGGCTTTGAACACCGTGTAATTTTATATTGGAAATGGGGCATTTTGGATAATATATTGTAGCAACTTTGAATACTAGTGTCCTCCCCCCACCCCAGGCTTATTCTAACTTCCTGGTTTATTTGTTTAGTGATTGGCTGTTATTTTAATGAAGCCTATGCCACCACCCGCTTTCCACACACACACACCCACTTCTGATGTTGCTCCTCAGGAAGGTTCAGCTTTAGCTTTACAAACCTGGGATGGCAGTGGTTTTGGTAGAGTTCTCTTCCCCTGACCACACCCAGCTGTTGAATCCCACTAATTTCCAGTTGATGAATCCATTATTAACAATCCCCTTAGGCATAAATTGCTCTGCAAACGAACCCAATCGAATTCTGTCTCCTTTGAAGAAACAGTTTCTGAAGTCACTGTTTGATATGTGTTCTGACACTATGAGGGCCCTTCCCAGATGTCTTCTTCCCCAGTTCTCTCCTGCAAACTAGAAGGCCTACAGTTTAGCCCGGATCTTGACCTGCCTCCCAATCATCTTTCACCACAGTTTTCACTGTTCTTGAGAGTACCCTTGAGCTTCAACTTCTTTATCCTCTTTTGCAAATGAGGTAAGTTCCTTTAGGAAGAGATTAGGAACTATCTGTTTTATGGCTTGCTTTTGCCTTCCAGCCAGAGCTTTGACTCTGGGGGATAGGACAATGGCAAGCTTCTCTCCCAGTGACATTTTCATTTCAGAATCTGAATGCCCAGTGGAGGCAGAGCAGAAGTCTGGGGTCCTCTTGGACCTTACATCTCCTGATGTGGAACAACTTCCAATCAGCTGGAGCAAGGGTGATTACAGCCCACCCTTCTCAGCAGGCCATGCCAAAGTAGAGTCTCCACTCCACAAGTAGGAGCTGGGTGAAAGAATGGAGCCCCCATTACCTAATGGCATTTGCTCAGAACTTGGAAAGGGGTAACAGGAGAAGATTGCAAGGGGACAAGAGGAAAACTTTGGATGATTATGTCGATTGTGGTGATGGTTTAATAGATGTAAACTAAAACTTAACAAAAATCCTATGTATCAATAAAACGGCCAAAATTGGAAAGCATAACTTAGGGGGAGATATTTCTAATATAATAAAGAGTTAGTACAAGCAAAGTTCATACCAAAGGAAGGGAGAAACAAGATACTAAAATAGGAATAAATTCAGTCATGAACTCAGGTATCTTCCATCTGTATCTCTAGATAGAAATCTTGGTTGCAGAGGAGGTAGAATAATGGCAGGATGCCTGGCAGAGAGCTTAGCATTCACTATGTACTTTGCTAATGTTTATTGAGTAAATGTTTGTTGAGTATGTTGCCCTTGGGAAGTTACTTTCACACCCATCACTCCCCTAAGGTCAGTTTCCCTCTAACACCACCATGATAAACAGCCTTTGATCACAACAGGAAGTCATATTGCATTAGACTCAAGAGTCATTCAGCACATCTTCCTTACATTGCCTTCGTCATAATAACGAAGAATGCTGACCCATTACATAGAGGCAATGATAGCAATCACATTTAGATTCTTATCTTTTTTTTTAAATCTGACCATCTCAAAATGGAGGTGATAGGTTCCAAACACCTTCCATGTATTTCCAGTTTTAAGAGGCTCTAAGAAGTAGATAATAATTTTTAAAGAAATTACATTAGTGAATAATTGTCCATGACTTGGCTCCTACGGAGCCTTTCAATTCTCCATGCATTTTTGTTCATGGCTGGTCTCCATGTTGTCCTAGCCATGCCTCATTATAGTAATAGCTGTCATTTCACATCATCTGATGAACACCATGCACATCATACACACTTCACATCCGTCAGCAAGAATCCTCACATCCACCCTCAAAGGCATTAGTTATTTCTCATTTTACAGATGTGAAAATTGATGGTCAGAGAAATTAAATAACTTGCCCAAACTCTCTCAACAACTAAAAAGTTTCTGTCTGACCCTCCAAATGTATACCATCGGGCTCTCTCTCTGTCCATAGGCCTCTCTCTCTGTCTGATGCTCAGATTTTTGTCTCTGCCTTTTTCCTCCTGTCATTTCCTCAGTTTGGATCTTCCTTTCTCTCTTTCGTTTAAGGTCCTGCCTTCAGCACAAACCCTTCTCCAACAGTCCAGGCCCCAGGCTCCTCCAAGTACAACTTGCCAATTCCTTGTCTGGGAAGGGAAAAGGAGGGAGAGAGAGAAAGTGGTAGAGAGAGATAGAAATGGGGATCAGAAGTAAAGCCATTAGATGCCAGGCGTATTGGCTCACACCTATAATCCCAGCACTTTGGGGGGTTGAGGTGGACAGAAAATCACCTGAGATCAGAAGTTCGAGACCAACCTGGGCAACTTGGAAAACCCTGTCTCTACTAAAAATACAAAAATTAGCTGGTCATGGTGGTACATACCCATATTCCCAGCTACTAGGGAGGCTGAGGCAGGAAAATCACTTCAACCCAGAAAGTGGAGGTTGCAATGAGCTGAGATGGCGCCATTGCACTCCAGCCTGAGTGACAGAGCGAGACTCCATATCCCCCCCCCCCCCAAAAAAAAAGTAAAGCCGTTAGGAAAGTCAGGAGGTGAGGAGTAGGAGATGAAGAGCCAACTTCAAGAAAAGGAGATGAAATTCTCTCTCCTGTGCCCTTCAGAATGCTGTAGCCTGATGTCACTTTTGAGAGCAGGTAAGGAAGATGGACAAGCAGAGGAAGGAAAGGTGTTGGGTGGAAGATTTTCCTTCACCCAGAAATGGCATCAGCACTCACCAGGACCAGAATCCAGGCTTTGTAGGGCAGGAATGGAGGGTGCCAGCCAATTTCCTTAGCCTCTGCTTCACACAGCTGTGGAATTACTGATTTCTTTGTCCATTTTGTTAATTGAACTAAAAATAATTTGCCATCATCCATCATGCTTTCAAGAGACGATCTTTAGATATGAGCCTCTGATTTGGAGTAGCAGAGGAAATGCACACTCTGTTAATCAAATTTCAAAAAACGGAATCCAGTGGGACCTTTGGACCAGCCAAAGGGGGTTAAAGCATTTATGCCCTGTGGCTGCACTTAGCTGGTGAACCACCTGAGGAAAAGAACTGCTTTGAAAATCTTTATTTCCTGAATCTGCAGAAGAGGCCAGGAGAACTTTCTAAGGATGAGGGTGATGTTCTATATCTTTTTTTTTTTTTTTGAGATGGAGTCTTGCTCTGTTGCCCAGGCTGGAGTGCAGTGGCACAATCTCGGCTCACTGCAAGCTCCGCCTCCCGGGTTCACGCCATTCTCCTATCTCAGCCTCCTGAATAGCTGGGACTACAGGCGCCCACCACCACGCCTGGCTGTTATTATTATTTTTTTTTTTCGTAGAGACAGGGTTTCACTGTGTTAGCCAGGAAAGTCTCGATCTCCTGACCTGGTGATCTGCCCACCTCTGCCTCCCAAAATGCTGGGAGATGTTCTATATCTTGATAGAGGTGGTGTTTACACAGATATTTAGCTGTCAAGTCATCAGATTGTACACTTAAGATCTGTACATTTTACTGCAGGTAAATTTTACCTTAATATGGCTGATGGATGGATGGAAGGAAGGAAGGAAGGAGAGGGGAGGGAGGGAGGGAAGGAAGGAAGGAAGGAAGGAAAGAAGGAAGGAAGGAAGGAAGGAAGGAAGGAAGGAAGGAAGGAAGGAAGGAAGGAAGGAAGGAGAGGGGAGGGGAGGGGAGGGGAGGGGAGGGGAGGGGAGGGAGGAAGGAAGGAGAGAAGGAGGGAAGGAGAGAAAAGAAAGGAACAGAAAGGAAGAGGAAGGGAAGGGAGAGGGGAAGAGAGGGGATGAGGAAAGGGGAGGAGAGGGAAAAAGAATCCTCCCACTTCTGTAAACATAGGCCTGCTGTATTAGAAATCCTGGTTCCCACTGGGCAGTGCTTCTGTCCAGGAGCCAAGTAAGGATTCTGCCGCACTGGCTGCTGCAAATGCCACCTGGATACTTTGGACTGCTCTTACCTGTGGGCCAGCGTGTGTGAAAAGACTAACTGCATGGTGGACTAAGTGACCCTGACTGTCATGAGAAGATGGTGCTGCCACAGGTGTTGAAAGGAATGAGGCACATCCCCCATATATCTCCCAACTTCCTGAGCCCAGCACAAACACATTCCTCCATATTTCTTTCAAACTTCAGAAAAACATCACCTGGGAGATCTCCGATAAGGAATGCTAAATGTAGAATGTTAACCAATTGTAATGCTGTAACCGAGAGAATTACCTTGTTCCCTGTAACTTTACATATCCTGTTTACATCGGGCTATAAAAAGCAAGCACTCGCATTGTTCGAGGCCCTCCTGTATGCTGTGGAATGGAGGGACCAAGTTCGAACTTGTAGTAAAGATCCTTGCCGCTTGGCTTTGACTCTGGACTCTGGTGGTCTTCTTTGGGGAACAAACGGTCTGGGCATAACATCTGGGGGCTCGTCCAGGAATCCCCAAGCCCACCAGACCCCTGGTCAAGGGATCTACTAGGATCGATCTACTGATAGGTGAGCTGGCTCGTCTCCGTTTGTCTGTCTGTGTCTGTTCTGAATCTGAATCTGTGACTCGCGAGGTCTGAAACTGGAGCTGGTGCAGTCCTGGCAGACGCGCTATAGGACGGCCAGCGGAGACCAGTGGGAGATGTCCCCTGGCTCTCGTCTGATCTAGATTGCGATCTGAGCTGCCCAGCAGCTAACTCTGACCCGGGCTACCGGTGCGCACTTGCGATCTGGGCTGCCAGAGCGCGATCGCGATCCGAGCAGCTAACTCTGACCCGGGCTGCCGGTGCGCGCTTGCACTCTGGGCTGCCAGTGCGCGCTTGCAATCTGTGCTACCGGAGCCACTTGCGATCTAGGCTTCCGGTGCGCGCTTGCAATCTGTGCTACCGGAGCCGCTTGCGATCTGTGCTACCGGAGCCGCTTGCGATCTGTGCTTCCGGTACGTGCTTGCGATCTGTGCTACCGGAGCTGCTTGCGATCTGTGCTTCCGGTGCGTGCTTGCGATCTGTGCTACCGGAGCTGCTCGCAATCTGTGCTACCGGAGCTGCTTGCGATCTGTGCTGCCAGGGAGCGCTAGCGCGTTTGCGATCTAGGCAGCAGCTGTCTCTGACCCGGGCTGCCGGGGCGCGCTTGCGACTAGATATCATTAATAAGTCAGATCAGATTTCCTTTACAGGGATTCTAACCCACATTCCTTTACAGGAAGAGACTACAAATTATTACAGGATAGGTAATACCCAGAGCACTCCTCTATCTCTCCTTACAAGTATTTTCAAAGAAGTAAGAGCAAGGGGCCATGATCTTGGTATAGAAATCAGGAAAGGAAAGCTAATTACTCTGTGCCGCTCCGGGCCTGCCTTTGATGTGAGGTGGCCACCCGAAAGGACGTTCCGACTTGCTGTCATCACTAAAGTCCAAGATTTTCCCACCTGGGCATGCGGGCCACTTAGATCAAATCCCATATATCCTCATATGGCAGGACCTTGTTGAGAACCTGCCTCCTTGGCTGTCCCCTTTCCAATTAGCCCCTGAACCCTGTAAGGCACTGGTTGCTCGACCACTAAAATCCAAGCAACCAACTGCCCCCCCCATCCTGTTCTACCTGATAGCGGGGACCCACTGTTCACAGAACCCCCTCCGTACCCCTCCGGGCCCCAGGCCCCAGCCCCCGGGGCTAAGCTGCGGGAGGGAGCAGGCGGACGGGAGGCGGCTGGCACACACGGGCCCACTGAAAGGGAAAGTAACTTTGAAGGGGCCGCGGGGCGGACGCGAGGGCTCACTTCGCGGGCTAGCCCCCCCCCCAGCTGCCTGACTCCACGGTGGCTTTACCCCTTCGGGAAATAGGACCCCCAGATGACACAGGAATCCCCAGGCTCCAGTACTGGCCATTCTCCACCAGTGATCTGTATAACTGGAAGACTCAGAGTGCTCGGTTTTCAGACAACCCCAAAGATTTACTGGCTTTACTGGATAGTGTCATGTTCACCCACCAGCCCACTTGGGATGATTGTCAGCAGCTCCTCCGAATCTTGTTCACAACGGAGGAGTGAAAGAGAATACAGGTAGAAGCTAGAAAGCTGGCCCCGGGGGACGACGGTCAACCGACTGCCAACCCCAACCTCATAAATGAGACTTTTCCTCTGACCAGGCTGGCGTGGGACTACAACACAGCAGAAGGTAGGGGACGGCTACGCCTTTATCGCCAGACTCTAATGGCGGGTCTCCAGGCAGCTGCTCGCAAGCCCACTAATTTGGCTAAAGTATACTCTGTTCTGCAGGTGAAAGACAGAGAGCCCAGCTACCTACTTAGAAAGATTAATGGAAGCTTTTAGACAGTACACCCCCATAGACCCAGAGGCTCCAGGAAGTCAGGCAGCTGTTGTAATGTCCCGGAAGCAGACTGTTCTGCAGATCCCCAGGCCACAATCCACCCGACAAGTGAGGGAATTCCTGGGGTCAGCGGGATTTTATAGACTATGGATACCTGGGTTCGCAGAACTGGCTAAACCCTTGTATCAGGCAGCATGTGGGCAGCAGCCATTTAATTGGACAGACGAAGCCGAGTCGGCTATCCAACAGATCAAAACCGCCCTACTCTCTGCGCCTGCACTGGGACTACCTGATGTCACCAAGCCCTTCCACTTATACGTGGACGAGAGTAAGGGTGTCGCCAAGGCGGTAATAACTCAGAAGTTAGGCCCCTGGCGGAGGCCGGTTGCCTACCTAAGAAGTCAGACCCAGTGGCTGCCAGGTGGCCCCCCTGTCTCCGAATGATTGCGGCCACGGCTCTGATGGTACAAGATGCTGATAAACTTGTCATAAGTCAAGAATTGCGGGTTGTTGCCCCACATGCCATCGAAGGTGTACTCAAACAGCCACCTAATCGATGGATAAGTAACGCCCGGCTCACCCATTACCAAGGACTATTACTAAATCCTGTCAGGATAACCTTCCTGCCCCCAACGACCTTAAACCCTGCCTCGCTGCTGCCCAACCCTGACCTGGACGCGCCACTCCATGATTGCACCGAGATACTAGCTCAGGTGCACGGAGTTCAAGAGGACCTGCAGGACCGCCCACTCCCTGACACTGACCTCATCTGGTTCACTGATAGGAGCAGCTTCATGCATCAAGGCCTGAGGTACGCTGGAGCGGCAGTAACTTCAGAGACTGAGGTAATCTGGGCGGAACCCCTGCCCCCAGGGACATCGGCCCAGAAGGCCAAGCTGATAGTGCTCACCCAAGCTCTTACCTTAGGGGCAGGGAAGAAGCTGACAGTATATACAGAGAGCTGATATGCTTTTGCTACGGCGCACATACATGGGGCCATTTACAGGGAGCGAGGGTTACTAACGGCTGAAGGAAAAGAGATAAAAACAAGCAAGAGATCCTAGCCCTGTTAACAGCGCTATGGAAGCCAGAAAAGTTAGCCATTGTACATTGCCCAGGGCATCAGAAACCAACCACTCCAACTGCTCAAGGCAACTTTCTGGCAGACGAAACTGCAAGAAATGTGGCAAAGGCTCCCAGCCAATTCCTTGCACTCCAGCTCCCTGACCCGGGCCCCCGGGACTTGCCATATTTCCCTGATTATTCAGAACAAGATCTCCAGTGGATTGACAAGCTTCCCCTGAAACAGATCCAGAATGGGTGGTGGACTGATACTAATGACCAAACCATCCTACCAGAAAAATTAGGACAAGTGTTAGAACACATCCACCGAACCACCCACCTGGGTGCTCAGCGGATGATAGACCTGATCAGACACTCTAAGCTCAAATTCAGATATACAGCCGAGACGGCCAGCAGCATCGTGACAAGTTGCAAAGTCTGCCAGCTTAACAACGCCTACCCCCAGTTCCAGGCTGCAGCGGGAACAAGGCTTAAGGGAACCAGGCCCGGTATCTACTGGGAAGTAGATTTTACTGAAATAAAGCCAGGAAAGTACGGGTATCGGTACTTACTTGTCTTTGTAGATACTTTTTCAGGGTGGACTGAAGCATTTCCAACCAAAAGAGAAACTGCTCAGGTTATAGTAAAGAAAATTCTGGAAGATATCCTCCCCAGGTATGGCTTCCCCATCCAGATAGGGTCAGATAATGGGCTGGCCTTCATCGCTAAGGTAAGTCAGGATTTGGCTTCCATCCATGGGGCAAATTGGAAACTACATTGTGCTTACAGGCCCCAGAGTTCAGGACAGGTAGAAAGGATGAATCGGACCTTAAAAGAGACCTTAACTAAATTGACTATAGAGACTGGCGCTAATTGGGTGGTCCTTCTCCCCTACGCTCTGTTCCGGGCCCGTAATACCCCTTACAGACTAGGCCTTACCCCTTACGAAATCATGTATGGCAGACCCCCACCCCTGGTTCCCAGTCTAAAAGATGATCTGCTCAAATCTGAAACAGAAAATGTCTCTGAACTCTTATTTTCCCTACAAGCCTTGCAGAAAATTCATCAAGAGATCTGGCCCAAGCTGAAAGAGCTATATGAGACCGGTCCCCCACCGACACCCCATCCGTACCAGCCGGGAGACTGGGTCCTGGTTAAGCAACACCGACAAGAGACCCTAGAACCCAGGTGGAAGGGACCACTCCAGGTACTCCTGACCACACCCACCGCCCTGAAGGTAAAAGGCATCGCGTCGTGGATCCACTATACCCACGTCAAGCCAGTGGACCCAACCTCTGACCTTCTGGAACCAATCACAGTAGCAGCTGAAGCACCGGCCACGTGGACTGTGGACAGAGCTAAGAACAACCCCTTAAAACTCACCCTGCACTGGCAATATAGCTCACTGCAAACATGCAGTTAGGTAGTCTAGCCCTAACGTTAGCCGCCCTAGTGGCTGCTGGGGAAAACACTAATTCCAGCCTCTGCAGCATCACTGCAGTGCCCCCTAATATCACCCTAAGGGCTCCGCCGGGCATATTCTTCTGGTGTAATAGGACATTATCTAAGGACCTATCTAGTCCCTCTGTTACCAACCTACTGTGTCTTCCTGTCACATTAGTTCCCCGGTTGACTCTACTAACTGCTGGCGAGTTCCTAGGGTACACCGGTAACCGGACTAGTACTGCTATTCACCCAGTCCCTAGACCGAGACCTGCACGAGCCATATTTCTCCCCCTCATTGCAGGAATCTCCCTCACCGCATCCCTCATTGCGGCCGGGATGGCGGGGGAAGCCCTAGGTCACACCCTCATAGAAAGCAACAAGTTGTACCAACAATTTGCCGTTGCTATGGAAGAGTCAGCTGAGTCCCTTGCATCCCTTCAGCAGCAGCTCACGTCCCTAACTCAGGTAACCTTGCAGAACCGGAGGGCCCTAGACCTACTCACTGCTGAAAAAGGTGGTACATGTATGTTTCTAAAAGAAGACTGTTGTTTCTACATAAATGAATCAGGGCTTGTAGAAGACCAGGTCCAACAGTTACACAAGTTAAGCACTGAAGTAAAAACATGGCAGTTTGCTTCAGCTGCAGACCAATGGTGGAATTCCTCTATGTTTTCTCTGTTAGCCCCCTTCCTTGGACCCCTGCTAAGTCTACTATTTCTGCTAACCGTAGGACCTTGTGTTGTTAACAGAATTTTGCAGTTTGTCAGAGAAAGGTTTGACACTGTTCAGCTCATGGTCCTCAGAGCCCAATACCAACCTGTAAACGCTGAAACAGAGTCAGACTTATAAGACCCAAGATTGGCTCTAGAGTTACCTGAAAAGAAGGGGGGAATGAAAGGAATGAGGCACATCCCCCATATATCTCCCAACTTCCTGAGCCCAGCACAAACACATTCCTCCATATTTCTTTCAAACTTCAGAAAAACATCACCTGGGAGATCTCCGATAAGGAATGCTAAATGTAGAATGTTAACCAATTGTAATGCTGTAACCGAGAGAATTACCTTGTTCCCTGTAACTTTACATATCCTGTTTACATCGGGCTATAAAAAGCAAGCACTCGCATTGTTTGAGGCCCTCCTGTATGCTGTGGAATGGAGGGACCAAGTTCGAACTTGTAGTAAAGATCCTTGCCGCTTGGCTTTGACTCTGGACTCTGGTGGTCTTCTTTGGGGAACAAACGGTCTGGGCATAACATCGTGGATGGGAGGAGAAGATCCGGAATGCGGGGAGTCAGTGGACCTCTCTTGAGGCTTCTCTGCTCAGTGTTGGTGGCAAACAAGAAATTGCAGCCAGTCGGAGCTTCAATGAGAGTGGATAGAAAGGGGTTGCTGTGCTGGGTGGTGAAAAGCCAAGATGACCATCTGAAGGTCAGTCAAAGGCTTCTCATTGAGGAGCTTCCAGGTTTCCTGAAGAGATGTAGCTTGAGAGTCACTTCCTTTCCAAAGGGCAAAGTACGGAACAAGTGACCTATTGTAGAACTAGTCTGAGGGTTTCACCTACATTTGCCATTATCCTGGCACTCCCTCTCCACCTCAGGGCTGCGCCACCTTTTTGTGTCTGTCTGATACAGGCTAATTGCTCTCTGTGTTACATACGCGGAACAGGTTACTGTAACAGGTAGAGACTGCTATGGACGTTTCATTAAGGTTGATTCATTCATTTCAACTGGCCAGGAGCATCAGACCGTATCCCAGAACACTGAGGCAGCATTCTCAAGTGCTAACAAATAATCCCTGTAAATCACTCACTTCCACAAGAGCTTAGAATAAAAATAGAGGTAGAGGAATCTTTCCCCAACTTTTTCCTGATGTTCTTTTCTATTCTAGTGTGATCCTGCTCTGTGTTTTCCAATCTCACCATTCTTGTTCATTGCTGGTTCTCTCAGTCCTTTTAAGTCAACAGTTGTAATTGTGCTTACATTCTATTAGAATGGCATCTGATGGCTGGGCTTATCTAAGGCTGAAGTCCCTCAAGGACTTCCCCAATCTCTCTCACACATCAGTAAGAGCCACAGGACTGGCTTTATTATGTGAATTTATTTTGCCTTCTCTTGAAGAATGTCATCCAATGCTTTTTAAAAATTGTATCTTTCAAATGCCGTTTGAAATGGTTATAAGGCATAGAACAATATAAGCTATGGCATTTGCTAATAAGCATTAGCATGCAGCTGTATGCTCCCAAAATACACTGCACTTTCTACAAAGAAGTCAGAGACAGAGTTTATCAAGGATAGATACCATACTTCTTTATTCCCTAATAGCTATAGGTATATCCTTAGGGTTCTATTCTATTTTTATTTTTAAACTCTTAAATATGCAGTCTATTTCATCCCATAAACATATTAAAGACTAAATTTACCACAGGCTGTCAGGCTAGAAAAAGGCAGGCAGGCTCATTAGAAAAAATATTACCCAAATGAAAACTCTGGGCAACAGAATAATAAAGCATGCAGTAAAGCAACACTCTTTAATGTTACTTGATCATTTGGTCACTAATTCCAGAGGATATTTGGTAAAAATGTTCAACAGATAATCTGTTAAATGAGATGAAAGCCTGGGTTTGAGAAATAAAAGTGCTCTCTAAAGTTGTTGGAGTGGAAAATGTAGGGAAATAATGAGAGAGAGAGAGAGAATGAGAGAGAGGAAGAAGAAGGAGGAGGAGGAGGGTGAGAAGGAGAGAGGAGGAGGAGGAGAGAAGAAGGAGGAGAGGAGAGGGGAGGAGGAGGAGGGGAGGAGGAGGAGAGGAGGAGGAGGAGAGGAGGAGGAGGAGAGGGGAGGAGGAAGAGGAGGAGGAGAGGAGGAGGAGAGGAGGAGGAGAGGAGGAGGAGAGGAGGAGGAGGAAGAGGAGGAGGAGAGGAGGGGAGGAGGGGAGGAGGAGAGGAGGAGGAGGAGAGGAAGAGGAGAGGAGGAGGAGAGGAGGAGAGGAGGAGGAGGAGAGGAGGAGAGGAGGAGGAGGAGAGGAGGAGGAGGAGAGGAGGAGGAGGAGGAGGAGGAGGAGGAGGAGGAGAGGAGGAGGAGGAGAGAGAGGAGGAGGAGGAGGAGAGGAGGAGAGGAGGAGGAGGAGAGGAGGAGAGGAGGAGGAGGAGGAGAGGAGGAGAGGAGGAGGAGGAGGAGAGGAGGAGAGGAGGAGGAGGAGGAGAGGAGGAGAGGAGGAGGAGGAGGAGAGAGGAGGAGGAGGAGGAGAGGAGGAGAGGAGGAGAGGAGGAGAGGAGGAGAGGAGGAGAGGAGGAGAGGAGGAGGAGGAGGAGAGGAGGAGGAGGAGGAGGAGGAGAGGAGGAGAGGAGGAGGAGGAGAGGAGGAGGAGGAGGAGGAGGAGGAGGAGAGGAGGAGGAGGAGAGGAGGAGAGAGGAGGAGGAGGAGGAGAGGAGGAGGAGGAGGAGAGGAGAGGAGGGAGGAGGAGAGGAGGAGAGGAGAGGAGGAGGAGGAGAGGAGGAGGAGAGGAGGAGGAGGAGGAGGGAGGAGAGGAGGAGGAGGAGGAGGAGGAGGAGAGGAGGAGGAGGAGGAGAGGAGGAGGAGGAGGAGAGGAGGAGGAGGAGGAGAGGAGGAGGAGAGGAGGAGGAGAGGAGGAGGAGGAGGAGAGGAGGAGGAGGAGGAGGAGGAGAGGAGGAGGAGGAGGAGAGGAGGAGGAGGAGGAGAGGAGGAGGAGAGGGGAGGAGGAGGAGAGGAGGAGGAGGAGGAGGAGGAGAGGAGGAGGAGAGGAGGAGGAGAGGAGGAGGAGGAGGAGAGGAGGAGGACGAGAGGAGGAGAGGAGGAGGAGGAGAGGAGGAGGAGGAGGAGGAGGTGAGGAGGAGAGGAGGAGAGGAGGAGGAGGAGGAGGAGGAGGAGAGGAGGAGAGGAGTGAGAGGAGGAGAGGAGGAGAGGAGGAGAGGAGGAGAGGAGGAGGAGAGGAGAGGAGGAGAGGAGGAGGAGGAGGAGAGGAGGAGGAGGAGGAGGAGGAGGAGGAGGAGGAGGAGAGGAGGTGGAGGAGGAGGAGAGGAGGAGGAGGAGGAGAGGAGGAGGAGGGAGGAGGTGAGGAGGAGGAGAGAGGAGGAGGAGGAGAGGAGGAGGAGAGGAGGAGAGGAGGAGAGGAGGAGAGGAGGAGGGAGGAGGAGGAGGAGGAGAGGAGGAAAGGAGGAGGGAGGAGGAGGAGGAGAGGAGGGAGGAGGAGAGGAGGAGGAGGAGGAGAGGAGGTGAGGAGGAGGTGAGGAGGATGAGGTGGAGAGGAGGAGGAGGAGAGGAGGAGAGGGGAGGAGGAGGAGAGGAGGAGGAGGAGAGGAGGAGAGGAGGAGGAGGAGGAGAGGAGGAGGAGGAGAGGAGGAGAGGAGGAGGAGAGGAGAGGAGGAGGAGGATGAGGAGGAGAGGAGGAGAGGAGGAGAGGAGGAGGAGGAGAGGAGGAGAGGAGGAGGAGAGGAGGAGGAGGAGGAGAGGAGGAGGAGGAGAGGAGGAGGAGGAGGCGAGGAGGAGAAGGAGGAGAGGAGGAGAGGAGGAGGAGGAGGAGAGAGAGGAGGAGAGGAGGAGAGGAGGAGGAGGAGGAGGAGAAAGAGATTTCACGCCTGTAATCCTAGCACTTTGGGAGGCCGAGGCGGGTGGACTGCCTGAGCTCAGGAGTTTGAGACCAGCCTGGGCAACACGGTGAAACCCCCGTCTCTACTAAAATACAAAAAAATTAGCTGGGCATGGTGGTGTGCACCTGTAATCCTAGTTACTTGGAAGGCTGAGCAGGAGAATTGCTTTAACCAGGAGGCGGAGGTTGCAGTGAGCCGAGATCACGCCATTGCACTCCAGCCTGGGCAACAGAAGCGAAACTCCGTCTCAACAAAAAATAAATAAATGAACATAATTTTGTTCTCTTAATTTTCTCTGTTCGCTCTTTCTGAAAGGCCTGCTGAGCGGGTTTTCTATACTTCCTTTGGTTCTGTAACATTTTCCTTCTTTTTGCCCTGATTCTAAGGAGCTCGTTGGATTTTCCAGGCCTTCCATTGAAATTTTTTTTAAATCCTGATTTTATTTTATTAAAGGTCTCGGTTTTGTGTCACATTTTCGTAACATCTCGTACTTGTTATCTAGATATATTTCCAAAATCTCTTTAAATTTATCAATTAAGGGGATTTTTAATGTCTTCTGAGTCTCTTCTTCTTTGCTGTCAGTTTTTCTGTTGCTTATCTTGATTTTATGCCTTTTATATCAAGGCACATAAAAGGCATAAAACCAAGAGAAGCAACAGAAAAAGGATTGATCACAGAAGTTTCTCCTTCTGTGCCAGTTGGTCTTCAGTTGCTCAGTTCCAGTTAAATCAGAAGACCAGGGTGGCTGGTGTGGTTTCCTCTGCTGTTGAGAACATTAGTCTGTTTTCCACCAGTCTCACCACTGAGTGGGAATTCTTGCTGGATGCTCTGGGCAGGGCGGGGCATGACTGGGCAAACAGACTGGCAGGTTTTGCTTTGGGTAAGCAGAAAAGGAACTGGCACTGACACTGGGCTCACCAAGAGTCAAAATGAGAAAGGCATGGGACATAGACTCCCAGACTGGAATA